>NC_090825.1:93505000-94910000 GCF_028021215.1 Eschrichtius robustus
TCCTACTCCAACTGCTTTTGCAGGGGACAAGCAGATAAATTGAATGGGACTATATGGGGGATACTTTCATCCTTTAAGTCTTTGATAGTTATCCTAATCTCTGCAATTCCTCCTGGAATATGCTGTTATTTCTATTTACTATTATGACAGGAGGTAGTTGTTGAGGCTTACATTTGAGTGTTGCTACAAAAATGATTCATATTTCACTAGTTAGAGAACCATAACAGGGGTTCTCCTAGCTACTAATCAATGGTAGCCCAATTTATATACCTAGGGCCCAGGAAAATAACCACAGGATTGGTCTGAGAACCCAACGAAGGTGTACTTGGGGCAGAAATACATTTATCACCTGCCTTCGACCAGTCTGCACTTTAATAAAGGGACTGTGTTGTTTCGGTATCCCTAGTGTCAGTGGTAGACTCTGTGTCCAGTGATCCTTGAAAAGTCTGAATACTATCTTTTCTCCAGTGCAGAGTTACCAGTAAATGGCTGTAGATACATTAGGAGAAGGACAATGGGAATATTTCTTGTACACATTTCTGGTGACATTGCAGGATTATCCCATCAGTCATTGGGTGTTGGGTCTGTTAATTGGTTTAGATCTGGAGACTGGATAAGGAATCACAAATTGTTCCACTGTAGCAACTGACGTCAGAGTTCTGCTTGCTGCTTCCTGATTTTAAAAAAGGAAGTAACATTCGTCACTGTTTGTGTACATATTGCTCCTGGCAATGCTAGGTCCTATGGGTCTGATAGGCACTCTGGCCTTCTTGCCCATTGTGGAAATTACATCAACTTCTGATGGTTAAATGCCACCCACCTTACTTCTGTCTTTCTAGAATCCTGTCATCCTCACTGGTGTTATGAAACTCAGTCCCATGGTAGAACCTCTTTTTGTAAATTCTGACCTATAGAGGGCAACCACCACTGTGGTTTTCAAAGATTATCAGTGTTTCCTCACTAGTGCGTTTTTATTGCCTTAATGAAGGGACTGTTCTCTGGGCTGTTCTGGAAAAATAGTCAAGGGATGAGTTCTCTGATTATATATCGACATAATCAATACATTCAACATTTCTACCTCCTCAAGCATCTAACCTCCACACTCTACCAAGACAGCTTCAGCATCTCCACATCATTTACTCTAGACCATCATTCAGGCCAGTCTTCAAGGAGCAATCCTAGTAGCATATTAGGAGTGGATCTATGAGGGCCTGCAAGGACATTGACCATCGGTCATATTCCTCCTCATATCCCCTATTCAGGTTTATTCCTCCCCATACCACAGTCCAAAATCTTCATGTTCCATCCCCACATATACTTTGTTCATACCTCTTGGTACATATTAGCTGATTTTCCTTCATTGTATAAGTATCTCCTTCTGGAGAAGGAACTGTATTTCCTGTGTCAGGCTTGGTTAACACTTTCTCCTACCCCATCCTAATCTATCACATCTGAGAATAATTCTGATGCCACTGCATACTAGGTATTACCACGACCCCTGCTTACCACCAACAATGGGCCCTTACTGCTATTTGTCTGTTAAGGGGTCCAATTCCAAAATCCCATCATAACATTTTTCTCCAGCCAGTCCTGGTAGCAACAATTTTATCCTTGGTCCCCCTGAAAGCTCAGCTTGAGATGAAGGCTTGAATGCAGGTAGTTTATTTGGGAAGTGATCCTGGAGTTAGGGACTTGGGAAGAGAAGCAGAGAAGGAGAGAAAGATATACAATATCACACTAGCAAGTTGGCCACATTGCAGATGACTGATGCTTGAGCCTGAATTGGTCAAGAATAGCCTCATGTTCATGAACTCCCCTGAAATTCTAGGTTACATATATGTGAGTATCAAGTGTATTCCCACAAATGTCCTACGTAACAGTATCAGAGAACTCCCGGAATAGGAAGTGAGACCACACTGTTTGAGTTGAGGTGTTGTCATGACATGAGTGAAGGCGGTCAAAGCCAACACGGACCAGGTGGTAATAATAATGGCTCTAGTAAGAGCTGGGGCTGAAAGGATGTGAAATGATGCACAAGAGCTATCCAAATCACTAAGGGAGAACACAGCAATGGCTCTCACCAAGATGGATGAATGAATTATTACTACGGATGGAAGGACTAAATAAAAAATAAACAAATCCCTATTTCTCTGCTTCATGTCTTGACATACAGAACCAAAACTTAATGCTACATTATTCCCTTTCTGAAGGGGAAAGTGAAATTTTGCCAATTGATGTAATTTATAGAAAATTTGTTTTAATGTTCTAACAACTCTTTGTCGAAAGATTTGGTTATTGTACAGCTATCTTTACTCCAGGACTCTAGTTGAAAGAAACTCGAATGTTTATTCCAACACTTGGTTTAGGCCTAAAGGGCTGAAAATTAAATTAACCTTGATGTCTGATTTATTTTCTTACCGTTAGTAAACTAGTTGCAAATATATTTAATTTAGGGCATGTCAACACTTGTACTCATTCACTTGTGTCCATTTAAGAGGCTGCAGATTACCTTTAAAATACTTTATATGGGCCAACAGTTTTCCCTGAGGCAGACAAAATTAGGGCACTGTGTTTCAGAGAAAAATAACAATTCAAAGTTAAAATCAGGGTCCATAACATAACATAACTAGATACAGTCATCAAAGGCAAGTCCAGCTTTCAGCTTAATCATTCATGGGAAGCTGTGTAATAATACAACATTGGGGTTTTTAGACTGGCTTTTCCTCCTGAGTTACATACAATCTTGTGAGAAACCAACATGCAGAGTACAACCTCGTGTTATGAGTCTAGCCTTCATTGTGTATAAGGTGAAGCTTCTTAATGTATTTTCCCCCAATATTGGGAAAGATAGAGAAGCAGTTGCTTGGATTGCTCCTTTGTAGAAAGGGGGGGCATGTAGTACCACAGGCCAGTGGATATAATGAAGAGGAAGGTAAATGAAGTCATTCATGTTTTTGTCACAGAGAGTCACTGGGGACCTATGATACAAACCAGGCTACGTGCTGAAAGGGACAAGGAAAGCTGGGAAAAACTAGCTGTCGAGTACAACCAACCACTAAATACACAGACAAGTGTAATACAAGAAAGAACATGTGATAGATGCTACAAGAGGAGTGCAAAGTGACTCCTGGTCCAAGAAATGCAAAGAAAATGCGAACAGGTTCTGGTGTGGCTTCAGGAATGGCTTTACAAATAGGCTAGAGTCCAAAGGAGGGATAGCTTGGGTTTGGAAAGGTGAGAGTAGAAGTGGAATGGCACACCAGGTGGAGAGAACAACTCTGCTATCCTTTAAGGCTCAACCCAAATACAACTTCTTTCATGAAGCCTTTCTTTGCCTATTCCTCTCAAGTTGCAGAACCACCTCCTCTTCAAGCTGTTTATACCGCTTCTCTAGCATTTATAACACACTGTTTTAGATTATTGCTGCATGCATGTCACAGTTCCCTTATCAGAGAGGGGACACCTGAAAGCTGGATTCATGTCCGACTCTCTCATGGAGCACCAGTATCCAGGACAGGACTCCAGACAGACTCAGTTTGCAATAAAATCAAGGCATGAATAAGAAAGCAACGAGGAGCACAGCTCGCAGCTTTTATTCTGGTCTTATTTTGTGAATTCTTATTCCATCCACCTGGTAAGATTTTTCTCACCAGTCGAGTCCTGTTTTCTATCCTTTGGCCACGTACCCTCCTGTGCTTATGTACTAACACAAGAGAGAAAGAGAAGGGGGAAGAGAGAGGGAGATGCACCACCGGAATACACAGGGACCAAAGTGCTCCAGCGACAGCATTCCATGTGATAGAACCTGCACAAGACAAGGCCACCTTTCACAAGGTCTTTGCGGAAGAGCGGTTCAACAGTGCAGAAGTAATAAGGTTAATCTTCTTTTCTCTATTAGAAAAACATCTTAAAACCCATTAAAGTGAGGACCAGAAAAAAACGAAAAGTGTTACTTTACTAATAAACATAAAAACTAGGAGTTTGGGATTAAAATATACACACTACTATATAGAAAATAGATAACTGACAAGGTCCTACTGTATAGCACAGGGAACTGTATTCAATATCTTGTAATAACTTATAACGGAAAAGAATCTAAAAAAGATTTTATGTATATATAACTGTATCACTTTGCTGCCTACCTGAAACTAACACAACATTGTAAATCAACTATATTTCAATAAAATTGTTTTAAAAAACAGCTAAACCTAGGACAGCTCGATATTTGTAGAATATGCCATTTCCTTAGAGACTCCATTTTCAGGGGGACTATATAGGATCCACACTAAAATACTCCAAATGTTAAATTTTTTCAAATGACCATTTACTAAATGTATTCAGAGAAAACTAGAAAATTATAAACAGAGAGCTAGGACATAGCAACTGTGACTATGTTAGACATGGATATTTCATAAATTGTAAGTTCTTAAGGGGTTGGCACTACATCTGAAAGTGGGCAGATAAAACTGCAGTTACCTGTTGAATAAGCACCACAGAAAGTGGAGGGCTTAGGGGCATATGTGAAACCAGAGTCTGTGTTCATCAACTGCGACCTATGACTAATTAAATGCTCTATTGTTAAAGCAAAACTCATTTTCCTTTTCCTGAGGGCAAATCTGTGCCAGGAAATGAGGTGCAGCGCTATCTGAGGTCCAATATATCATAATATTTGAGTTGCTCATCAATCACAGTCTGTCTTCCTTTGCCAACACTTGACAGTTTCCTGCCTCACACAAGCTGGAACAGGGAAGCTTTCTGGCTGGAGAATCTGCTTTTCTATAAATTTGGGCAATGGCCAGCTAAAAGAGGCTCATATTAACATTCAGCCTAAGTGGACTGTATATTTAAAGTGACCTTGTGTCCCTGCATGGAGTGCATTTTTTTTAGTTAGGCATCGGTAAATTTCCTCCTCAAAAGGTAACGACACTGACTAGAAATGACTTAGCCCAGATATATTTGTGGTCATTGAAATAAGAGGTAAAAATAGAGGTAAAATGGTCTTTGGTTTACCGTCTCGTTGTGGATTCTGGAAATTAATGTGACTCTATTAGCAACAACTGATTTATAAAATAAGAATCTCGGCAGTTTAATAGCCATGACCATGAATGTGGGATCTATCCAGTGAGAGGCTGCTTTTGGCCAGCACCCCTTGGCAGAGACTTCTTCATTTAGAGTTGAATGAAAATTAAAATTTTCCTTTCAAAAAGTTTATTTTCACCATCTTTGGCAGGCTCCCTCTCTCCTGAATGATGATGACATCATTCTCATGTCATCTCTATCCACTTTGTGCCTTGCCTTGATATGAAGATGTTTTTCTCTCATTTTGCTTTGTTTTATGATGATTCAGGAGTCAAGCATGCAGAGTACCTAGCACACAGCCAGATATTTACTAGGTGCTCAGTTTCTTACTGTTATAACTAAGAAGGTCTTTCTGCATGGATTAGGAATGGACCTTTGGTTCCGTTTTCAGTGAAATCCACTTAATCTGAATTTCCAAATGCTTGCTCTGCCACTTATGTTGATACATCGAACCACTTAGTTACAATTTCCCTGAGCCTCAGTTCCTCAACTCTAAGTGGGAAAAGTCATACCATCTCACAAGTGCTATGAGGTTCAATAAGATGCTAAATGCAGTAACGATAATGCTTTGAATTCTGTGAAGTGCAGTACACACAATAGCTATTAACGTTGAGAGGAAGAGAAATCCAGATTTCACAATGAATTATTTCCCTTTGTTATCTTCTCCAATTTATATCTGTAAATCACGGACCCACTCCTAGAAAGTGATAGAATGAATGGAAAGGAAGATTTTAGGAACCAACCCACTGTGGAAATAGCATCCCTGGCTTTCTCAGACCCCTGAGGCGTAGGACCATTGACATGCTAATTCACAGGAGGGGGGCTGCCCCAGCCCTCTCAGTGCTTCTTGGCCTGAGTTTCTGGCACAATCTCTCCTCTTCCTGCTGCTGGCTCTTTGAACAGGCTGTCCAGGCATTTTAAGTTTGGCAACCAGTGCAATGAACTGCTTCTTCTTAAAATAAATCATTTGATTTGGCTTGCAACTAAGCCTTTTTCCCCTGGATTCATTCTGTAGAAACAGAAGGAGAAGATGTAAATGTCCACACAGACCAGGCCTAGTTCCATCTTCTGTTCTGTACAAACCCCCATATGGTCAAGAACCCAAGTGTTGCCCTTTTCCAGAACAGCTATCCTGCCCAAAATTCTTAGCACTAATGCCTATGGCCTTCTAAGGATCGAATGGAACCCCTCGAAAATTTATATTTGCTGAGGTATGTAAGCTATCCTCGTGTAAATTCCTGTAGGGGTTAAGCCCTAATGATTGAGGAGCATATAAAATGGAAAAATCAGACATAACTGGAGAGGACTGCTTTTGACATAATTCCCTGGCGATCTCCCAGTTTTCAAGGCAATGTTTATTTTATATGTGGTGCTTTTCAAAGTAATGCCTTGAATGTTATAGCTATGTAACATGCTAATTTTCCCAGTAACATATGTAGCTCAAAGAAGATCTGTGATAAGACTGAAAAACACAAGTTGTCAGTAATTGCAAAGTGCCTGGTTAATTATATTTTGAGCTAGAAACATTTTTTTTCTGATTCGCTCTACTGATATTACATTTATAAGCTACCCTGCCTCTCTGGAATCTTGTTTTGATCTCTACAGAAAAGTATACACTAGCCTGAGTTGCTTTTATATGTTTCTCTTGTTTTTGTTCATATGGCTTCCATTTGCATTGCTCCTATACGGTTAGCTTCACCATTCAAACATTTATTCTGAAATTCAATAGGATTTTCACTTTCCTTCTGCCAGGGCACTGAATGTTCTCAATTCCTTTACATTAAACAGACCTTCTCATTCAAAAGGGAACCTTCCCAAGGCCTTCAAGAATCCTCAATGGATTCATTTTAAGGAATATTTCATTCCTCCCCTCCACAAAACAGTTAGCTATAACTGAAAACTTTAACTGAACTCTTCAGACCCTTAACAATTCTGGATATATGAGCTTAAGCCATTTGTATGTATATAGCTTTAGAGACTAAAATAAGCCCAACCCTTTACTACATTATCATCGTTTGCTAGTAACGTAAACCAGCAAAACTGCCTCAGTGATGATAAAATGTGCAGAGGTGTGGATAAGGGTGAAGATGAAGACAAAATGTGTTACACAGAAGTGTGAAGTAAGTCACAGCAGCTCGGGAAGGTGACCCTGAGTCCTGGGGTGTATTTGCTAGATATCAGAGAAGAAGGTCTGCCCTCAGACTCTTTAGATTCCAAAATTACTTCTTCCTTCCTAGATATGCACATTTGCAAAAGGCATCTTCCTTTAATATGTGTCCATTCCTCTCTTCAACTCTGAAGACATGTTTTTGCATCTAAGCGGCCCTCTCCTATTAATTTCACAGCGTAGAACACTTCCGAAAACAATTCCTAAATTTTACTCATGGGAAAGGTCAGCCTGGTAGTCTTACTGGTTGCTTCATAGAAATACTTGTATGGGCTTTTGGCTTATTCGAATATCACTGTTCAGTTAAATTTCTTTTAACATACCAGATAACGATTTATTTCATTTTGATAAACATTTTGTTTCTCATTTGCACAGCACATAGCCCTTCCTTAAATGGTTCCATGGATCACTTTTTCTGTTTCTACAGTATTTATGTAGTTGTTCCTGCTGTGTAGATCTGAGCTACCTTCTGATACAGTTTTTTTTATTAATACATTTTATTTTTAGGACAGTGTTATGTTTATAGAAAAATTGAGCAGAAAGAGTTCCTATGTGCCTCCTCTTCCCCACACAGTTTTGCTAGAATCATCTTGCATTGCTGTAGTACATTTATTATAATTGATGAACCACTATTGATACATTATTATTAGCTGAAGTCCATAGTTTACATTTTGTGTAGTTCAGTCCTATGGCTTTTGACAAGTGCGCAGTATCATACATCCAACGTTACAGTATCATACAGAATATCTTCACTGCTCTAAAAATGCCCTGTACACCACCTATTTGTCCCTTTCCCTCACCCCTCCAACCCCCCAGCAACTCCTGGCAACCACTGATCTTTTTGCCATCTTTATAGTGTTGCCTTTCCTAATACTGTTCACTGCTCAAAAGTCCTTTATTTTCTGGCTAAGAACCATGCCTTGGACTTATATTATTCCCCTCATTTTCATCACTGAACTAGCAGATTTTCTTTTCAAGAAAGATACGAATTTTACCACCAAAACGTATTGCCAAGGTAGCAAATGTGTAGAACAAAAATGGCCAGCCTGAGCTATCAGTATTTAGAGACCACCTAGGCCTAGTAAACTCGCTAAGTGACTCCTTCTTGCATATTAAGCTTTGAAGCCTGAGAGTCAAGTTTATTCCTTAACAAAATGATAAATTGCTACGTGGCATGGACCTTCAGGTGCTCTTGGGAGGCCTCAAAATCCTGAGGGCTAAATCCACAAGTGCCAAAGATAAACTGAAACCAGCAGGCTGGAGCGTGTCACCGAGGCTGGTTTCTAGCAAGATCACACAAGTTTGATTGCTGACCTGTACCCCTGCAGCTACGCTTGATTCCTAGGCTGCTAAATCAATGGAATTAAAAGGTATCAGCGACCCCAACTAGACCTCTTACAACAGGAAGAAATAGGAATCAGAATCCTCTCAACAAAGCTTCATTGCTCTCAACTCTCTGCCTCAAGAAGACATGAACACCTACCGTTCTCCTGTCTCTTTGTATGTTGTGTGGTGGGTTACATTTCTCAAAAACTGTGGTACCTGGTGAGTCCAATTAATTCCAGCAACACTCTCACCAGTTACAGGCCCCTAATAATCTGAGTTCTTCAGGTATCTGGTCGAATGCTGTGCCAGCATTTATTTTACAGAACTATCAAAAGACAAGATGAATGCATTCCATGGTACACAACTAAAATAAACAGCTTTATACAATGCCAGCCATGGAAAGCAGAAACTTTTTTTATATACCTCTCACTTCTATGTCTAAAAAAAGGGTCTTTTTTTCATTATTTATGATTCATCTCATATTTTATTGCTTCTTCCGGGGTTTAGATGGTTTAAAAATGAAATATTTTGCTAGATTTTCACCTTTTGTGAAGTAAGAAACACTGATTTAACATAGACTCCAATAGTTGTCAGCTCCCATTACTGCAAATTCAGAGACCCATTCACATTTCTTTATTGTATTGGGTTTGGGCTAATCAAATATTTTGATTGTTGGAATAATGTGTTTCTTGAAATAAAGTAACCCTGTTAAGACATCTAATAAGGTGATATCTAGAAAGATGTAATAGAAATATATGAAGAACACTTACGAGTTCTTCAGGTGCTTGATAGAGGAGCTTTCCTGTGGAGTAATTTTATGGGAATATTCCAATCCTAGAAGTGAGGGTTATCTAAGACTCGCAGATACATAGAGAAGGGAAGTTGACAGGAACCAGGTATTATTCTGAGAGTGAGATTTGGAGGGAGACAAGAAAACCAGTCGGCCTTTTCCTTATATTTACCAAGGACCTCAAATTGACAGGCTGTCTCCAAATAAGTTGATGCACGCAGGAACGAGAAACACATCACTGAAAGATGTTCTTCACATACCTTATGCAACTTGTCATTTTTGGAATCTTTTGTAGCTTCTCTTCATCAGGAGCCCCCAAGATGGAAGTGGCCATGAGTTCTCCTAACTTACAGAAGGTGTGATATGGTACCTTACAGAATTTACAGGTCTGGATTATGATACATTCTTCTTTAGCAATAAATGGTTTTTTTCCCTTGACAGCCTGTGCAGGGTCCCAAGATGTAAGACAAACAGAGGCAGAACTGCTCTCTTAAAATCAGAGGTCACCTGAGCCTCCTCCTGGCCCTCGAGGTAGCACCAAAGATACCTCTGAGGAAACTTAAGACTTCAGAAAACAAGACTTGGAAACCTGCAGATTGGCTTAACCCCCTTGACTTACAGATACCAAAATCTAGGCTCAGAGAGATTAGGTATGCTGTTGAAGATTGCCCATCTGGGGGGGAAGTATATCTCCAGATACACGATGGAGCACTTTTTCCCCAGTAGGAATTGCTGAAAAAAAAGTGAGTAGTTTCACTTTGATCCCATGTTATTCTGAGTTCAGAAGGCCAGCGTCCTCAGGAATGATGGTGTATGGTATGCTATTAACCTGGGCCCAGAGGTAAATCCTTATAGAAAACATACCACAACCAATCATGTTAAAACACATGTGTGTAGAAATATTTAACACATATTACTGTCTAGGTCAACCATTTAAGACATGCTCCAATGAAGTCATAACATTGAGGCTTGTATGTATAATTTATAAATATGCTCATATTCACACAGGAGTGTAGTAATCACACCTGAGTTCATATACACACATGCACAAAATAAAAGGCAGGGAAAGGAGCAGGGCAGGGTGCTCTCTCTGAATCACTTCATTCGCTTAGTAAATGTTTATGTAATAAATTCCAGGTTCTGGGCTCATGCTAAAGCCCTTTGAGACCAGCAAATGCCTTTCAGAGGGGCTTTTCAGAAGTGGCCTCCTTGCAACTTCTTCCAAGATCATTTTTTTTTTTTTTTCACTTGCTGCATTCTGTCATCTGTCTTCCTAGTGAACCTCGATCGACTCTGCTGCTACCATAACTTTCTGCTTTTGAGACAGAGCCCCTTGAGATCTTGTAGAAATAATAAGAAAATAGAGGCTTCTCTGGACTGCAGAAATTTGGAATTACTGATCTCCTTTTTCTTTTCAGAAAGCCAGCTGTGTAATGTCTCAACTCCAGCTTAAAGGAATACACTTTTTACAAAGCTTACATCACCTGGCCTTCAGGCTGAGTGAAGTGTTACGAGCACAGCACTTCTCAATTCACTTTCAGTTAAGCAATCCCTTTCCAAGGTAATTTTGACTTTAGAAATCCCAGCGTCTTAATCAAAAGATCCCAAATGGTTCAAGCCAATTTTATTCCATCATTGTTGAAAGCTTGCAACTATAGCAAAAATCATCTCTTCTCCCTTAGACTGTAATTGTTGGGCTCAAACCTGTGTTGACTTGAATTAACCTTTTTCTGACTTTGATTCTTCTTGGGGTTTTACTTTCGTATCTGATACCCACCCTCCTCTCCTGGTTTTGGCTTTAGCTGTCTTATGGTGGTGTTGACCACTCTGAAGAGTCCTGCCCTTCTATGAGGTGTGTGCTGTAGCAAGTCTTCGAAGGAACAGGAATTTTGGAGATTATCTCATTGCTAATGCCATTTTTCAAATGAGAAGTAGGGGCTCAGGGAAATAAAGTGCTTTATACAGTCAGGAGGCTATTGGTGGTATCAGTAGTATGGAGTTGAAATAATGAGAAAGGCAGCAAGAAGCAGATCTCATGTCAAAGAACTGAGGTGACCATTCAGAACACAAAGGAGAAATACCAGTAGAAATGAAAGTGACTTACACATTAGCTATTGTACTCAATTGCCCAATAATCACATATTGAGCAAAATGGACATGATGTGTTGCCAAGGAACTGCCCACCATGGCCAGCGTGCCTGCCGAACTTCACAGTGAATGTGACCATGATATGGGTTGTAAGACACTGAGGAAAACAGAAGAGGGACCAAGACGGGCCAGAGCTAATGGGCAGACCAAAGCCACAGACCAACAGAACACCTGGATATTTGCTCCCCTGTATTAGAACTAGAAATAGATGTGTACCCCCTAAGCTTTTAGTTCCATCTCTACATTGTTGCAATCAGGCAACCAATGAGCACTATAGTGGTTGCTGCCCCACACCTGGCAGTGTCCTGCTCGTTACCTGCCTTCTCTTCAATTGCACTGATTACGTTTCTACTCTCTAGAATGCTTCTTAATTTAGATTCCTTTTTGCTTGGGCAAGATAAAGCTGTGTTTTGAGGAAAAGGGAATACAGTTTAAAGACAGGCTCTCTAAGTGCCCTATCAGCAGAGGTTGCCTAGAATTCATGTTAGAATATTTGAAGTCCATTGCCAAATTCTTGTCCTCACTCATTTTTTGTTTGATGTTCTCAAGTAACTTCTTTCCTAGTAAAATACGAAGGATGGCCCCTTATGTAGCTATCTGTAAAGTATATATTTTGTTTAATGGGTATATTTATAATCCCAGATCTGAAAGAGCTGAGACTTCAAACAATACATAAACTATAGCTATAGTTTACTATATTATCATACAATATATATATAATTACATACTTATAATAATAATTGTAATTTAATATAATGCTGGATTATATGAGAATATAGAATTATATGTGATAATTCTTTTTTTATTGAGGTATAGTTGGTTTACAATGTTGTGTTAATTTCTGCTGTACGGCAAAATGATTCAGTTATACATATATACACATTCTTTTTTTTAATATTCTTTTCCATTATGGTTTATCATAGGGTACTGAATATAGTTCCCTGTGCTATACAGTAGAACCTTGTTGTTTATCCATTCTATATATAATAGCTTATATCTGCTAACCTCCAACCTCCCACTCCACCCCTCCCCCAACCCCCATCCCCCTTGGCAACCACAAACCTGTTCTCTATGTTCCTGAGACTGTTTGTGTTTTGTAGATAGGTTCATTTGTGTCCTATTTTAGATTCCACATATAGGTGATATCATATGTGTTTGCCTTTCTCTTTCTGACTTACTTCACTTAGTATGATAATCTCTAGTTGCATCCATGTTGCTGCAGATGGCATTATTTTGTTCTTTTTTATGGGTGAGTAGTATTCCATTGTATATTTGTACCACATCTTCTTTATTCATTCACCTGTCGGTGGACATTTAGGTTGTTTCCATGTCTTGGCTATTGTGAATAGTACTGCTGTGAAATAGGGGTGCATACATCTTTTTGAATTATAGTTTTGCCTGGATGTATGCCCAGGAGTGGGATTGTTGGATCATATGATAATTCTATTTTTAGTTTTCTGAGCAACCTCCATACTGTTTTCCATAGTGGCTGCACCAACTTACATTCCCACCAACAGTGTAGGAGGGTTCCCTTTTCTCCACACCCTCTCCAGCATTTCATACTTGTAGACATTTTAATGATGGCCATTCTGACCAGTGTGAGGTGGTACTTCATTGTAGTTTTGATTTGCATTTCTCTAATAATTAGCAATGTTGAGCATCTTTTCATGTGCCTCTTGGCCATCTGTATGTCTTCTTCAGAAAAATGTCTATTTAGGTCTTCTGCACATTTTTGGATTGGTTTGTTTGGTTTTTTGTTGTTGAGTTGTGTAAGCTGTTTATATATTTTGGAAATTAAGCCCTTGTTGGTCTCATCGTTTGCAAATATTTTCTCCCATTCGGTAGGTTGTCTTTTCATTTTGTTTATTGTTTCCTTTGCTGTGCAAAAGCTTATAAGTTTGATTAGGTCCCATTTGTTTATTTTTGTTTTTATTTCTGTTGCCTTGGGAGACTGACCTAAGAAAACATTGGTACGATTTATGTCAGATAATGTTTTGCCTATGTTCTCTTCTAGGAGCTTTATGGTGTCATGTGATAATTCTTATAATTATTACATGTCAATTGTTATACCATATTACTATTCACTGTTTGTTAGGCACTAGAATTACATTATTTATGTAATATAATTTTACTCAGTGTTTGCTGACTAAATTTAGACACTATGGGTAAAAACATAGTTACAGTTTTAAATTCTCTTCCTTCATAAACCCTCTTTCATACCCCCTGGAATGTGTTCCTTCCATATTTCCATTATAAGCATGTGATACTTCAGTGTTTTGGTTGTGTTCTATTTAACCATTCTCGTTGAACAATTTAAGTGTTAGAATTGAAAGATACATGGAGAACCAGGATTTAACTGTGGGTAAACTGATGTGCAAAGATATTGAGGCATTTGTCATGCTGTCCTAATTTTTATCATTCTAGTCTTCGTTGCTTTCTACCCTACCATGTGCAGACTTTGGAGATATATTCAGAAATCCTTACTCCCTCCCATAGTTGACTTGCCAAAAATAGGGAACACAAGACTCCTTATCTGGAGAAGATGAAGATGGGAAAATGTTTGCAAATCCTCAATATAAAATAAGAAAAGAGAACAACAGTGGGGGCAAACTGCACTTCTGTGGTTTGGAAAAGCAAGAGTTTCCCAGCAAGCAACTCAATACTAAAGAAGGTAGCTAGGATCAAGGTGCATTGAAAGCACTGCTCTGTGCAAAGATGTGGGGAAACAGAGATGTACCACCTGGGACAGGAGCTGGGGAGGAACTTTACGGGTTCAGCTGGAGACTATGTCACCCCATCAGGGACTTGTGCAATATAGGGGACCCTGTGACAGGGTGTCCCCTCTAGTGAACCTCATGAAAAAGTTGTATTTCAATGCTTGCCTTGACAGAGGATATTTGACACCTAAGAGAACTGAGAGAGGCAGCATCAGCTAAACAAATAAACAACAACAACAAAACTCTGCTCCTTTACTTTCACTGTCTCTCACTTCATGCCTTCTCTTAAAAGAGTGGGGAAGGAGATGCATCAAGGTTGGAGAGGAACAGACCATGCCCCCCCCACCCTCCACTTCCAATCCTGGCTATGGAATCACTGGTTGGGCCAGATCTGGTGGGAAGGGAGAAGCTTGGAATTGGATGAATTCTTTATAACGTTCTATTTCAATATGACTCAGTTTTTTTAACCCTAATATTCTATAGTACTCAGAAAAGGTATGGGATCTGAGAGATCATCCAGATTTAAGGAAGGACGGGAATTATTTAAAAGAAGTGGTAGGGAAATAAAGCTCTTACCTGATTTCACCCTATGAAGTTAACCCATTCAGTACATCAGTTACATGATTACCCTTGAATCTTTTCTTCCTTTATGATTACTCATTCATTTTGGGGGGTGTGGGGGAAATGGGGAACTGTTTCTACATTTGTGTTAACACTTCCATTCAAGAAGAAGACTGTGGAGTATCACTGTTGACCATTTTCTCCATAATTCCCATAAGCTTCAAAGAGGGAAAGAGGTTGGGATGGAAATGGGAGGTCCTTCTCTGAACTCTGTGCCAAGGGAAATATTAGATTTCTTCCTTTGACTAATAACCAGGAAAAAGATGGAAAGTTTCTATAAGCAGATTATATGTATCACAGTTATCACATAGAAACATTACAGAGTGAGATAGAGGATAGGATGGTACAAAGGGTCTTTGGTTTGAATTTCCTTTAAAAAAAAGGGGGAAAATGATGGCATTTTGGTATGATAATGGAACATTGAGTAAGGTATTATAAAACATTGTATTTTATAAAGTTTGATTTAGGAGCAAGAAATAATTGTGTTGTGTTACATTTTGTTTAACCTGAATGCAACTTAAATCAGACTTTTTCCTGACTGTATAAAGATTTATTTACAATGAACAAGAAATATAATAACCATAGCAGAGTAGATATTTTCATGTGAAACAATGACTTTCTACCCAGCAATTCATCTCAGCTTTAAATATATTTATGGGTCTAAAAAGATTCCTCTTTACCTCTCTGAGCTTCAGGCTATATTCTAAATTGCTGTGTATGAGAGAGTTGATTTCAACTATGAATTTCCACTGTGTTGAGGCAAATGGCCAAATGATGACAGAAGGGCAGCAGCAAAGGCTGAGTCTGAACTGCATGGAAATCCACCTACGTAGTGTCTTCTTACTTACCCTTGCAGGGCTCTTCAGGGAAATACCTCACCCCCTTAGGAAAGCTCCCTGTCAGGGAACTCAGGGTGCACACAGCAATGGAGAGGGGCTGGAAGCCCCATCCCACCAAAGAGAACATGGTAGGAGCCTGACTGTGGAAGAGGTCACTGGACTTCTCTGCCTTCCCACCCAGAATGTAGTCTTGCTGGTGAAGGTCACCCTTAATATACTTTATTTTCCCTATTCTTGTGAAAGTAAAGGAGAAGAATTTTGTTCTGTCTTTGTTTGTTTAGCTGATGTTGCCTCTCTCAGTTCTCTTAGGTGTCAAATATCCTCTGTCATGGCATGCATTGAAATGCAACTTTTTCATGAGGTTCACTAGAGGGGACACCCACTTCACAGGGTCCCCTATATTGTACCCTGATGGGGTGACATAGTCTCCAGCTGAACCCATAAAGTTCCTCCCCAGCTCCTGTCCCAGTTGGTGCATCTCTATTTCCCCACATCTTTGCATGGACCAGTCCTTTCAGTGCACCTTGATCCTAGCTACCTTCTTTAGTACTGAGTTGCTTGCTGGGAAGCTCTTGCTTTTCCAAACCACAGAAGTGCAGTTTGCCCCCATTGTTGTCCTCTTTCCTTATCTTATATTGAGGGATGTTTCAAACATTTTCCCACCTTCATCTTCTCCAGGTGAGGAGTCTTGTGTTCATATGTGCTCCCAAACTCTAAGACCCCTGAGCTCTGCCAAGAACTCTGTTATGCTCCCCTTCTCTGGTGGCAACATGGGCAAGCCTACTGTTTCTACAGGGACTTTGGTGCAAGTTGGGGGATGAATGAAATAAGAGTGTCCTCTTCTGGAAAACAGCTATTCTCTCTGAGTAGCTGTCTTGGCCTCCCCTTACTTGATTTGGTGGCAAGGAATTAAAAGCACAGGGCAGGAAGGGTAAATGCCACAATGTTCTCAACTATGAAAGATCCTTCATGAAGTTTCCTCTCTGTAATAGATCTCTTGCCTTCTTTTATATCAACTCTTAGGTCAGATTGTCACTGGAAATTTTATAGAGGTTTGTAGAGATTTATCTAGCTTCTGCCTTCAGAATATGATAGAATTTATTGCCCCTCGTTTCCTCAGCTTAGAAGCTTTAAATGAAATTCTAAGACAACTGGAAGTCCCATTCGATATCCTGTTACAATAAAACCCACAATTAAGCTGAAATAACATGAAGACTTAACAGTTTGAATTTCCCATTTCTTGGCTGTATTTCAAAATTAGTTTATTTGTAGAACCCACTGTAGGATGAGGTACTTAACCAGAGAATGATAAAATGTTGGTTCTTGAAGGAACTTTGAAATTTTCTTAGTTCAGTCATTCAGCATTTAACATAACTGAAAAAAAAAAAAAAGAGATGTTAAACAGCTTAATTAAAGACCAAAAAAAGTAGGTTTAGTAGGTTAAAAGAACTTTTTCAAGTCTTGGAATTTTTAAAATCATCATTCAACTAAAAACCAGGACTTTTCTTAATGTAATCTCCAAGTTCCACTTGGAGGCTGAATTTTCAAAATTTGCTGGAAACGTAAATCTCATGTAGTCATATCCATTTATTTTGCAAGTCAAGCTGCTAATGAGTTACAATTCAAGGGTTATAAATCAGATATGTTGAGTCCCAGTACTCTTTTCAGTGAACTTGGGATTTAGTGTGTGAGTGTTTGTCCATGCTTACACACACACACACACACACACACACACACACACACACACACAAATTTGACTCCTGGACAGCAGAGTAGCAGAATATCTTATAGATGCTTGAGGCTGCAGCTAAATATGTGAGAGACTTTGAGAGTGAGGGAGATGGGCTTGAGGAGCACCTTGGTGATCTTGTGCAATTCCTCCTTTGTTACTTCCTTGAGAGATTGAGTATACTTGACATTTTGATGGTAATGTGTTTAAACACAATAAAATAAATAAAATTACTATTCTTCTTTTAAATGAGTCCATGCGCAGACTGGACAATGAGGAACCCAGCTTACATTAAGGTTACCTAATTATTAAGCCACCGTTAACAGTAAATCTCATTAGGAAGCTGCAAAGGATAATGGTTAAGAGCGTAGATTCTGGAGTCATACTTCCTAGGTTTAAACCTGTATTTGCTACTAACCAGCTATAAAATTCTAGCAGAGTTGCTTGAAGTCTGTGTGCCAGAGTTTTCTTATCTACCATTTGGAATTAATAGGTGTACTCATTTCATTTTGGTACCATCATAAGCACCAAATGCTGCATCTCCCTTGAGTTAATAGTTAAAGTTCAACCACTTAAGCTTAAATCATTAAAGATAATAAAACTGAAAGTTAACTTGGTAAGCAAAGTATTTATTTTGTCATTTACAGTATAAATTACGTTAACTTAATGAACATTAATGTTGCATTCACTGTATGATATTTTGTGATTTGTTTTTCCTGTCTGGATAACATGACAGAAAACATGTTGGGCATCGGGAATAAATATCATGATATTAATATATCAACAGATTGAATCAGTTAATCAGTGAGATCTGAAAGCACGTTGTATACTATAAAGCCCTATAAAATATAAACAATAATTATTATAAACCCAATCTTGCTAGAATCCAAATTAACCTGTTAACAGGTGTTCATTGAGTATGAACTAAAATGCAGTGCATGAAGATGATTGCTAATTTGATCATCTTTTTGTCAACTTCATTAAAGAATAACTTTTGTTATGATATATTCTTCACATGCTGTACCAAGGCCCATGAAATGTGAAGTAAGTACTATGTAGTAGGCAAAATGATGGTCCCCTAAAGATGTTCATGTCCTAATTCCTATGAGCAAAAAAAAAAAGGATATTTTCAAATGTGATTAAGGTTAAGCACCTTAAGATATGGAGGTTGATCTGGATTATCACATAGGACTAATCTAATCATGTGAGTCCTTACAATGAAAAATCTTCTTTGGCTGTGCTCAGAGTCAGATGCAGATGTGAGTATGGAAGAAGGGTCAGAAAGATGCAATGTTGCTGGCTTTGAAGTTGGAGGAAGACTGTCAAAGCCAAAGGATACCGTGGCCTCTAGGTGCTGGAAAAGGGAAAGAAACAGATTCTCCCCTAAAGCTGCCACAAAGGAACATAGCCCACAGAAACCCATGTCGGATTTCTCACCTACAGAACTGTACAGTAAGATGATAGACTAGTTTTAAGCCACTAAGCATGTGATAATTTGTTACAGCAGCAATATAAACTATTACAGACTTTGGTACCTGGAAGAAGGACGGTGCTGTGTCAAATAACTGAAATGTGGAGGTGGCTTTGGAAATGGGCATTGGGCAGAGGCTGGAAGAATTTTGAAAAGCATGATAGAAAAAGCCTGGATTGTCTTGAATAGGTTGCTAGTGGGAATTTGGATGTTGATGACTCAGCTAGTGAGGACTCAGAAATGAGGAACGTGGTAAAGAATACATAAATTGCCTTAAAGAATACTTAAATTATTGTGAAAATAGTGTTGTAGGAATATGGAAGGGAAGGTAACTATTGGTGAGAGCTCAGAACGAAATGAGGAAATTTTATTAGAAACTGAAGAAGAGGGGATCCTTGATATATGGTGGCAGAAACCTTAGCAGAATTGTGTCCTTTAAGTATGTAAAAAGCAGATTTTGTAAATGATGAAGTTGGCTATTTACCTGAGGAGGTTTTCAAATAAAATGTTGAAGGTGCAGCCTGGTTTTTTCTTGCGACCTACAGTACAATGAAAGAAGAGAGATAAATTGAGGGGATGAACAGAACCAGGGTGTGATGATTTGGGAAATTCTTAGCCTATACAGTTTTCAAAAGGTGCTAAAAATAAGAGATTCAATATCAGGAAAGCATGCTCTAAAGAAAAAACCAGGGTATTGCTGTACAGCCTTTGCTAATAATTCAGAAAATATTGAGATTAAGAAATACCCTCATTCAAACCAGGAGCATTTAGGAAGCTTAAGGGCATCGACCCGCAGCCATCTCAGCAAAAGCCTATAACAAAGATGGGATTATCTAGAAAAGACCCGCAGATAAACCTGACTGTGGAGTGAAACGCTGTGACATACACAGGCATTCTTGGGCCACTTGCTAGACTCCGCAGTGCCCCAAAGGAGAGAAGTGAGAAGAAGGGCCCCTGTGGGTCTGGATCTGGGCCTGGGCCTTTCCCCCCTGGACTTGCCGCCCCAGCTAGTTCTTTGTATCCAAGAGGAGGGAGTGTATGGAAAATTTCCATGAGCACTTCTGGTTCTTGGAACCCACATAAGTCTTAGGGAAGTACTGCATACAAATATGATCTAATACTTTCAGTGAGGTCTGGAATAGCAGTCTGTGGTCAAGCATATGTTTTATTTATTTTGGGGGGTAGGGGAGGGTACAGAAAATGCATGAATTCTCATAATAGTGAAGTAAATCAAGATTATAAGTAAATTCAATTCCAGTGTTGCCACCAAATGTATTATGAAGAAAAACTTTCAGCTTTCAGAATTTGGAAGATTTTGGAATTGCAGAGCCAGAGAGAGCAAGTGAGAGAGAGAGAGAGAGAGAGAGAGGGTGTGTGTGTGTGTGTGTGTGTAGAAAGAAAGAGGGTGAGAATGGGAGAGGAATAAAGAGAGAGAGAGAAAAAACCAGAGGTAGATATTCAGCCATACTGAGAAATCAAAGCAAGTGTTTTGGGGTGAAGTATTAATTCTGTCTAAGAGAGTCTGAACTGGACCCAAAACAGTGGGTAGAGTTTTATAGAGGGGCCATGGGAGGTAAGGGAACATTCTAGGTAAAAGAAACAATATGGACAAAGTAGCCAAAGACTGAAAGTGAGAGGTACACTCTGAGGGCAATGAGAAGAATGATGTGGCTGGACCGTGGGTACTCAACAGAGAACGGTAAGAGACAGAGCTCCTGCCAGATTGGGAAGGCAAAAGCGTGTGTGCTTTATTCTGCGCCAACATAAGCCATCAGAGGCTTCCAGAAAGAGAGTACCATGGTCAGGTCTTCCTGCGGCCCTGTGGTAAAGCATGAGTGCATCTAGAAAACTGTGCTTCTCCACAATTTCTCTGAAAGCCCATGAGAGACCAAACCTTGCCATACCATGCCTAGAATTCCCTTGATGCCCTCTGGTCCAAGTTCAGCTCTCTTCCTATATCAGGTTGCCTTCACAGCCTTCTGGCCACACTAGGCATCCTAACAAAGAATTTTTAAGGATAAGATTTCATTCTTAAATAAATTATATTTTTAAAATCTATTGTGTACTCCAAGTCCTTGGTCCGGTTCTTGCCTTTCCATTTGGCAAGTTTCCTCCTGGCTGTAGCAGCCATTTCTTCCCGGGACCCACCAAATTCTGTTCTGTTAGCAACAGTGAACCCTGACTTGGAACAGAGAGAAGATGCTGTTTACAAGCTGAGGGAACATACTGCCGAGGTGAAATATTCTCCTTCCTCTACCTAGTTCCTCCCACCCAATACTGTTCAAAATATAGAGGAGTTAAGAGGGCAAGAGCAAATTACACACACACACACACACACACACACACACACAAATATAAGTGAGAGGTGAGGTGGGATGAAAGCAGGAAAGAAATGAAAACAGTGTGTTGTGCTGTCAATAAAATGGCACGTTTTCCCTGCCATCAAATGAAAACAATTCTTGATTTTGATACTATGAGAGATATTAGTGATCCCAGCATTCACCCTACAAGACACATTTTGAACAGTCATTTGAAATAAACTCTTGGTGAGTATTAAAGCATCACTGGTTTTAATTTTCTCATCTGTCTCTTGAATTAGATGCTTGAAAGTTGGTCCTATTTCAGATTGTTGTATGCAGGAGCAGAATCCCACAGCTCCCAGAACCAAGGTGTCCTTCTGAATGTCCTTCACTTCAGAATGGGATTCGAGTAAACATTTTTGGTGAAGTGCTTTTTGATCTATTAACACAGCTGCCATAATTACATCACTTCAAAGCACAGGCAAAAGTCACAAATCTATCCTGAAAAAAAATAATTATCTTAAATTGATTTTAACTATATTGTAAGAGCCAAGGAATAACTGTCCCACACAAATAAATAAAATTGTGTAGGGCACAGAAGCTTGGAATTAGAAAAATTATTAAAATTTAGATCAAACTAAATTTATAGAATCAACAGGGTGATTTTCTGATATTGGCAGTGAGTTGGTCATCATTGTCATGTAAAGAGTCTCCATCCATGCTTTCTTTTTTTGTGCTGTGACTTCTCTTGGACCAAAGGTGAGGCAGAACTTGGGCAAAGATGTCTTCATTATTCACTTCCCAAAGGAGAGTTCAGCTGGTTCAATTTTATAAATCAAAGCGGTATATGAAAATATAATCAGGGCAAGTAGTTCGTACTCTCGTAATTGTAATTACCTTCTAAAAATACTGTTACCTGAATCAGCCAATCTCTTTGCTTGACCTCTGACTCTACTTTCACTAGAAAACCTATGGATATTACTTATTGAAGGGGCAAGTGGCCTTCTATAAAGATGTAGATCCTAAAGACTTTGAGCTCTTGATGTATGTCGTGTGTTTCATCGAGACTCGTCCTGATTGCTGTGGGAGCTCTTAGAACTTTTTATTCTGTACCACTGTCAATGTTTTAGTCAATTTTTGGTTGGCTTTTATTTATATTTTTTGGTGAATCTCCAGTCTAACCACAATTTTAATCATGTTATATGCTCTTACTAAAATTTATAACCCCAGGATGTGCCAACTGTGGTTGAATCATTCATAAGACTCTACCCTGGGTCATGCTGGGTGAATCCTTTAATGGACCTGTCATTAGCTGTCATACTGCAGGGTCTGAGACAAATTCTCCAGCAGCACAGTACCATGGGTGGTTAAGGAATAGACTTTACTGAGGGCAGGAGAAACTGATGAAGCCATGAAGTAGCAAGAAAAGGGAAGGTACACCACCCCCACTACCCTGCCACCTTCTCACCATCCCAGGATGCTTTGCTGGGACAGTTTATGTTCCTGTTCTTTCCCACCTCCCATTCTCTTTTATGATGGTTCAAGTACTAATGCAACTTTGCTATTGGGGGATAAACAGAGATCTTGATGCCATGTTTGATGGACAGCTGTTTCCAGGTGTGGTTTTGGAAACCAGCTACCCAGTGCCTGGTCACCTTGGGGCCTACCTTGCAGTCCCCTTCTTCAAAAAAGAAGTCTCTGTTCTGTGGGAAACTGAGCTTTGGAGCAGCCCCTCCTACAGGAAAAACCCTGCCCCCCCAACTCATCTTAGCTAGGTCATTGTAAGCAGTGCCAAATGGACACCAGGGGTCACTTTCTGATGTTTCAGATAATTGCACCTCACACTGCCAGCCCTAGGATAGCAAATGCCACAAGACGTTCAACAACAGTCCCTTCAGCTGGCCAAAAAAGAATACACTTCTGTCTCATAAATTCCTTAATTATATTCCTATATCCTCAATGCATGCCTGCCCTCATCATTCCGTACTTAGAAAGTTCCAATAGCCTTATAGCCAATCTTTGTGTCTATATTTCCTTTCCTGTCTTCCCAGTTAACTGTTCTTTCTGTAGCCTAAATAGCCCTTCTGACTTTCCTCTCCATGGATACTAACAGTGTCCATCCATCCCTGAGTGTCCTTGGCACTTTACACCCATCTACTGATGCAGGATGCCCAGCCCCCTACCAAGTTTAGCTCCCTCAAGAACCTGGAATCCCCAGAAGCTCTCCCCATGTCTTCTCCTGCCTGCCGATACTTCTCTGCTAAGAGTGGTGGGGCCCTAATATTGCTCTGTCCTGCTCATTAGGGTGCCATCATTTCTCCTGATGTTCTGTGGAGCATAGTATTTCTCTGCAGGCAGCAGCCCTGAACTCCCTTGTGAGAACCACCCTCTGTAGAGTTTTGCAACAGAGAAGAGAAAATGAACGGTCCCCTGTGGGCCCTGCTCTCTTAGATGGCTCCAAGGCTCCATTGTGTTACAGAGCATGTTGGTGCTACCTATGTTGGTACTATGTACAGCTCATTCTCCTATTAGGAACTTGACCTTTATCTAGTCGCCTGCAATTGAAGTGAATTCTAGCACGAGCTACAAAGCTGATGCTGTACTCAGATTCTTCCATCTTCTCAGCTAAGCAGTGGCCTTGCGTCAGGCTTACTGTGCCCAATTCAGGCACTTCAAGAGGTCCCAAGTGTCCCAGGCCACTCCTTATCAACACTCTTACCCACCCAGCACCCCTTATCTACATACTGTCTCTCTCTCTCTCTCTCTCTCTATCTCTCTTCTAATGGAGTACTCCTCACATTACCCATTTATGTCCCCTGACCACTTTTGAATTCCCAGCAATGTCCATGCTCAAATTAGGTATTCATCACATTCTGAACGTAATGAAGGCCTTCATATTTTAAGACTTTTAAAGACTTTCCATTATATACAACATGACAGTGCTCTGAGAGTGGCCCCTATCATGCTGCACAAATTTTTTTTTGCCTTATTTCCTGCTACCTGTAAGCACCCCAACCTCTACATAACAGTCTGATGTTTGCGTTTCTCAACGTTTATGATTCTCACACCTCCAAGGGCTCTACAAAGGATACATCCTTTCTTGGATCAAACTGACCTCAATCTGTCTATTTGACAAATGCCCACTCAATCATTAAGATACAGTTCAAAAGTCACTTCTTTGTGAAGCTTTCCTTGATGGCTGTAGTTGCTTCTTCCTCTGGGCCCCATGGGCACTTGTTCACACTGGAGAACTTGCTTCTTGTGTGGTAATTACCCATGAGCAGAATCTTTCTCTCACATTAAACCATACATCCCTGCTGGACAGGATGACCTTGGCTTACTCAATTGTATATCTCAGTTGAGTGCACAGCAAATTAGCAGGCGCGCAATGTTAATTAAATGATGGCTAAGTGGGAAAAGAACACTAATGATTATACACACATCTTTATTTACAAACCACATCTACCTGATCATCGCGAATGAACTCCCCACCAAATTTTCCACTTCTCTAGTGGATTATTTGTGTGTTTCTGTCACTGGCTGAAGTGTTGTAGAGCCAACAGGTTGCTTGATGGCTTTGCTACAACAATTGAAGGGGTAGCCCCGTTCTGAGCATAAGCAGATAGTAAAGATGGCAAAATTCTGAGGCATGGAGAAAAAGCTAAATGATAGCTTAGAAGGAAAAAGATGGAAATGAGTGCAGGAAAGTTTGGGAGGAAAAAGAGCTAGATGACCTCACAGTTTGGAGACACAGAAAGAGTAGTTGATGAGCTAGAAGTGGAAGAGCTGGGGACCACTGGACAGGGGTGCTGAGTGAGGGAAGTTGAGCTGTTCTATGAAGGTTCTGTTCTCCCCTCCCAGTCTGCAGAAGGCAGTGTGGTTCAGGGTAAGCCTCATTCAGCAATGCTTCAGCCACATGAAGGCCAAGAAGACATGTTGGTATTCTATTAATATTAACAAAACATCAGGAAACAAAGAAGTCTCATTAATTTGAATTCTACTAAAATAAAATTTGTGGTATTTTAAGAGAATGCGATAAAATGAAGCTTTATGCTCTGTGCAGAATTTACTATGCAAATTATAGTATAAATAATTAATCTACTTAAGAAAATCAACTGCTTTCAAGTACCCTCAAGTACTTTAGAAGCACTGATTACATAAAAACAGTGATTAATTTTCTTCTTCAATAAGTGACCAAGTATGTTCTCCATAAACATCTATCAGACTACAGTTGGTATAGCATATTTTAAATGATAAATGTGTCTATAAGTAACAGGACTGCATTTCTTGAAAGGTATTCCAATTTTTCTCCCACGCAAAATCACACTCTGCTTGGAAAACACTCATTCGTAGGTTTAGCCCCTTCATTGTTTTAATATATTTTGAACCCCTGCTCAATTCCAGGACTTGTGCTTACCAGCTGGGGCTGCAGCAGAACCAAGCTCAAATCTATTTGCAAGTTGCTAAGAGTTTAGTTGGGAGTTTTATGCATGCAAAAATGTCTCCGATACAAAAGCTAAAAACCTAAAAGTTCCACAAGGGAGAGGTATGCATGAGCTCTTTGTGGGTTCCAAGGAGGCAAAGATTGGATTAATTAATTCATTTCCTTTGTTTATCCTTTCTAGGATTTTGAATTTCAGGGACCATACAGATTAAAAGTATAAGATATTCTCTACCCTCAAGGAGTTTACAGTCTAGAGCAGGGTTGAGTAGAAGAGATTGAGAGCATGTGACAGGGACATGCTGATAATTAATTAGTGCAAGAAGTGGATGATCTCCTACTGCCTGAACTGAGTATTCCAGTCTCCTCAGCAACAAGGCTGTGTCTTGAGGGATAGATAAGAATTTATCAGACATTGGAGAATGTCTCCTCCACTTTCCCCATCCCCTGCAAGGAAAAATAACCCAGTGAAAGGAAGTAGCATAGAAGATTCCAGAAATATTTAGTAGATGGTGAAGCCATATGATGGGGGAATGAGTGGTGATTTGATAAGTAAAGCTGGAAATGTCTCAGTTTTCATGATAGGAATATGTAGTTTGTTTGGGGTTGTTATTCAACCAGATCTTAGGAGAATAAGATCTGAGGTGGTCTTGGGCTCCTGCCCAGCTCCCCCATAGTGACAGAACTGTCTGTATCCAGCAGGCCATGAGCACAGTTCATTCATCACCACACTTGCTGAAGTAGCCTCTCATACACTTGCCATTGACTTTGGGGGTGAGGACATCAGCTGAAAACTATGGAGGGGCACCTCATAGTAGTTTAAACTGCTTGGTAAATTGAATTAAGCATTCACAGAATCCAAAGAACCATTCTTCCCTACATTTCCCTTGACTCATTCAGATGTTACCCTTTCCCTGCTTTCATTGGTGGTGACCCCAAATATGAATTGGGAAGAGTACTCTCAATGTCAGAGTCACCTAACTCCTCCTTGGGGAAATCCACTTCTCCCCACCTGCACTGATATATCATCTGGCCTCACCTCATAATAATACAGGCCTTGCTCACCTTAGTGGGTACTTTTTCTACCCATAAAAATCATGTTTATTGGACAACATATGGTTATTCATACCCTTTAAAAGTTTACAGTCTGAAAGAAGAAATGCTAATATGAGTGAGAATAAAGAGAGCACCTGAAGGAAGAAGTGGCACATTTTTTAAATTAAATAGAGTATGGAGAAGGAAGAGAGAGGGGAATGCGATGTGGGGATAAAGCATGGAGGGGACACGTGGCAAACCTGCCACCGAATGAAAACTGCAGTAGGGATTGAACAAGCAAAAAAGCTAAAAGCGGAATATAGATTTGAACACAAATGAGCTTTCTTTATCCTTTTTCTTCTTTATGCCTTAATTATAGACTGAATTTTATTCCCACATATGCTGTCTTGGTATTTTTACACTGAAGGTTATCATCAACCAATATTTCCTTTCCAAAATAATGTTTCTTGTAAAAGTTTACAACACAGACATCCTTTCCCTTTTTTGAATGAATAAAATATATTTGATTTGTGCTGGGTTTCACAGGTGCTGGTGTCATAGCTGTTGGGCATCGCAGGTGCTGAC
The DNA here is from genome assembly GCF_028021215.1 of Eschrichtius robustus. Lineage (NCBI taxonomy): Eukaryota > Metazoa > Chordata > Mammalia > Artiodactyla > Eschrichtiidae > Eschrichtius > Eschrichtius robustus. The sequence goes on from NC_090825.1 coordinate 93,532,249, forward strand.
TTCTGATATTTTCCACGCAGGTGATTTTATAAACAGTCACCAACTGGTGTAGTTCTATATTTCTGTAGATTACATTTATTATTGTTGTTGGGATATTTTAGTAAAGGAAAATATTTGGGGAGATTCTTGGCTATCTTCTAAACACTTCCATTTTATAGATGTATTATAGTTTCTTCGATTTATTTGCTTAGTAATTCTGGAAACATAAGTCAATGTTTTAGATATTTTATCGCTATAATCCTTCAATGCCCACCAGGTGCTGGGTAATGTAGATACACACAAAGACAAAGTCCTTCCTTTATACACTGTCCTGAAACATGGAAGCATGGAGTCTAGGGCATTTCTTGTAACATAATTTTATGAGCTTGTCTGTTATTACCAAGTCTAGAAAGAGTAAGATATGGAGCCAGTTAAGTTGGAGGCAAAAAGTGGCAGGATAATTTACTGAGGTACTCAGTTGTGTTTTGTTCTTTCTGCTGTAAAAATGATGAGTTATTTTTCTCTTTATCATCCCAAGAAGCTTACATTTCTCATTCCCTTGCCTGGTCTTCAAACAGCCATGTGATTGTAAATGTATCTATCTTATTGGACTGTCACAAACATTATTTTGCATCACTTAGTTGCAAATATGCAAGTGAGATGGTGGTTTCTATGGTGGTCCCTCAATATCTGAGGGGGATATTGGTTCCAGGACCCCTGTGGATACTCAAATCTCTTATATAAAATGGCATAATACAATGAATATAGTCAGCCCTCGGTATTTGTGGGTTCTCCATCCACGGATATGGAGGGCAGACTATATTTGTATAATGAACCCATCCAGCACCGCTGTTTCTCAAGGTTCAGGGAAGCAGAATCACTTCTACAAATGTGGGAGCAGTTTTACCTGCTGGCGCCCTCTAGCAGAAATCTTCTTCAATTTTCCTGTACTCTCCAGACAGTCTGTAAGAGGGGTAATCCCATGGGTGTTCTGCAGCTTCTGTTTTTGGTTCTGTAACTGAAACCGTTATTGACCACCTTAGACTTTGGAACCTAGATTCAGAACATGAAGCTTCTTAGAATGGGGGAAGATGAACTATCTCTCCTTCATTTCTGTAGTAGAAATGACAAAACATAAATATCTCTGTACAGTATCCTTACACAAAAAGAAAAGGGAAGGTTCAGCACAGGGAATACAGCACAGGGAAGGTACAGCACAGGGATAATAATTATAAATGGAATATAATCTTTAAAAATTACAAATTGCTATGTTGTACACCTGAAATTTATATAATATTGTACATTACCTACACCTCAGTTTTTTTTAAAAAAAGCTAAAAAATAGGGGAAAGGTAGTACAAAAGGAATAGAAAGTAAGGTTCTACATAAACTATCAACTGTGTAGTTATAAGTGGGAGACTGAAGTTAAGCTGGTCACAATGACATTTTTATGTGCAAGGGAAATTTTTGTGTACAGGAAAAAATTATTTAAAGTTACTTGAATTTGAAGTTAATACTGAATTTATTAAAGTATAAATTTTACAATGTAGTTTTCCTTAACCCCTTAAATTAAACTTACAAATATTTTTATTTATAATTCTCAATCATATAAAATAAGAGCAATTATTTTTAAGGGATCCTTTGAATAATTTTTGCTAAATTCAAGTTTACCAAATCTAAGTGTGAACCCCATTAAACAATTTGCCCTATTTACTAGCTTAGTTAATCCCCTTAAACATCAAATTGCATGTATAAATTTGCTACAATTAATTTAATGTTTAAACACTTCACATGTCTGATTTGGTGGATTTAGAACCCTAACAAGCAAACCCTTCCAAATATGAGTATGCAATTTCTTATAAATCTAGTAAAGTTTATATATTTGTAAGTACATTTATAATTTCAAACTTTTATACATATCAATAGCTTTAACAGAAGTAATAAATTTTATTTTAACTTTCAACTTAAAAAAATCACAAGTAAAATTATTTTTACATTTGAAACTGGATTTCAGATTAATCTGTTGGATTTTCTAACATTGCTAACTTTTCTCACACATTGCAGCCATTAAGAAAAATCAAATACGGAAAGTATCTTGACCTTCACACTAAAGTACTAGTACTATGCATTTAATTTATTTCATTTCTATATTCTAAACTTTCTCATGGATAAAAACTATCTACTCATAAAGAGAATAATTTGACCCATGTGAGTGATGTAAGATTTATTATTAACCAGTGATATTTGACCAGGACAGAGGTCTCAAAAGTCATGTGTTTTTAGAGTGATGCCACTTGTGGCACAGATGGGCACATTGTGTACTTCCTATGATCAATATAACTGCTGGGGACTCAGATTCCTTCCTTTTCAGTGAAGTCTGATTTCTCCTAGATTTAAATTCCCCCTGCATACATCTTCATTCAAAGGGTGCAGAAAGCATCCTTCACTACTAGATTGGATTCTCCCTGTCTAGCTTTCAGGACACTTAAAGGCCATTTAATATTTCTCTTTTGTAGAAGAAACCCTGCACTCCGTACACAGTGACAGTTAACTGTCTCACAAACCTCTTATATACCTTCTGAATTCTCTATTCTTATTTTTCCACATCTTTTCTCTTGGGTTAGGCCCCATCCCTAAGTATTGTAATAATATCATCCATTGGGTTGTGTATACCTCACTACCATCATCTGACTCAGAAGTCACCTGAATATACTCATGCTACTGAAAAATATAGAGAGGTCTGGGGTGGTCTTCATAAAATGTGAGTGAAGTCTATATCCATAGAAATGAGTTTGTGGGAATATTGTTGGTAAGAATGTAAATTGGTGCAGCCGCTATGGAAAACAGTATGAAGGTTCTTCAAAGAAGTAAAAATAGAGCTACCATATGATCAAGCAATTCCACTGCTGGGTATATATCTGAAGGAACATAATCACTATTCTGAAGAGATATCTGCGACTCTATGTTCATAGCAGCACTGTTTACCATAGCCAAGACATAGAAACAAGTGTCCATTGGTGGATGAATAGATAAAGAAAATGTGGCATATGTTTACACTGGAATATTATTTAGACATAAAAAAGAAGGAAATACTGTCATTTGCAATAACATGGATGGACCTTGAGGGCATAATGCTAAGTGAAATAAGTCAGACCGAGAAAGTCATATATTGTCTTATTTAGACATATGCAGAGTCTAAAAAACTGAACTCATAGAAACAGAGTTCAGATTCATAATTGCCTGAGGTGGGGAAAGTGGGGTAGGGCAATTGGATGAAGGTGGTCAAAAAGTATAACATTCCAACTATAAGATAAACAAGTTCTGGGGATGTAATGTGCAGCATGGTGGCTATAATTAACAATACTGTATGGACATTTGAAAATTGCTAACAGGATAGATCTCAAAAGTTCTCATCACAAGGGAAAAAAGCTTTTAATTATTTGAGGTGATGGATGTTAACCAAACTTATTTTGGTAATTATTTTTTAATACGCACCCACACATATATCAAATTGTACACTTTAAACTTACACAATGTTATATATCAATTATATCTCAGTATATAATTGACATATATGGGAAAAAATGAAAGAAATAAGTGCATGTGGAAATGAGCAGAGCAAATGATAGAGCCTTGAATGTTGCTGAAGGTTAAGAGTCAAGAGAAGGAGAGGGCAAAAGAAACAGAAAGAGAGGTTAGAGATCATGGGAGAAGGTCCAGGATTCACAAGAAAAACAAGAATGGAAAGAGCTTCAAGAAATGGAGGCAGATGAATAGTTGCAAAGAACTAAAAGTCCTGTGAGATTAAGAATGAGAAAAAGTCTTCAAGATTGGAAGGAACCTAATTGAGAACTGGTCTTGATTTAAGTTATGTTCCTGATATTATTGCCAAGTTACCCTCTCAAAAACTAAATGATGGAAACGATTGAAAGTTGACTTCTTGAAGACATTCTACAGTAATTAGTTTATATTTTTCAAGGCTGAAGGGTGGTCATAATTGCCTTTAAGCATATGAATAAGAATGAACAGATGTTCACCAAGTTTTGCAAAGTGCTTCATGAAAGCAAACATGTTTAAGGCATTTACATATAAGAAAGAGCCATTAAACACAGAGAAGAACATCTTAGAAGATGTGGAGTATCTGGCCTTAGATGTCTTCAAAAAAAGCATAGAAAATCACTATAAGTGTATGTGTGTACATGTATGTATGATCATTTCAGGAAAGCAGGAAAGTGAAATGATATCTAGATTCTTTTAAAAGCCTTATTATTAATTCTTACTTATAAAGGAATTGAATAATGTATCTGAAATGCCAACCAGAATTCCTAGAACACAAAGAGTACTCAAGTAATATTAGTCATCTTGTTACCAATTCTAGATATTCCTTCCTTCATTTCAAAATTTATGTGAATCCACTGTCCTAGGTACTAGGGATAAATCATCGAACAACGTATTATACCAACATTCCTTATATCCTAGTGAGGGAGACAGATTGAAAAAGTAAACAAATATATGAATAAAATAATTACAATTTGTTAGTTGTTATGAAGAAACCAAATAAGGGACAAACATGCAGAACCCCTGAAAGGATAGTGAGGACGACTCCTTCAGAAAGATCTTTAAGAGTGATACAAACTGATATTTGGTGTAAAACCACCTTGCCTTCTGTATAGGAATAGATTTGTAAAGGGCACAAGTGGAAGCAGGAAGACTAGTTAAGGAGCTGTTCTAATGATCAAGTTGAGAGGATGGCCACCAGAGCATAGATGGAGAGATTTGAGTTAGATTTGGGAGGCAATATTGACAGAACCTGCTGAAATACTGCATGTGATGAAAGAGAGAGTTGAGGAAAAGAGGTTTATGCCATAGGCAACTTGGTGCCATAGACAGACACAGGCAATCAAGAGGTAGACAAGATCTAAGAGGAGTGTGGGATGAATTGCTGAGTTAGTATTTGCACTCACTGAGGTTGAGGGACCTGGAAGACATTTTCGTTGTGATGTCAAACTAGAAGAAAGGTGTCCTATGGAGTTAGAGACAAGAACATCTGCATACAGTAATAGAGCAACTTGCAGGTATTTATAGAATAACATGTCCACATATGAAAAACTGGACACAAACTATTTATGTAACAAGAGTACACAGAGTAAACATTTTCTTATCTTGTGTTCTCTATGGCAGTTTAGCACTAGTTACAGCTAAACTGCCATAGAGAACAAATACACAAAGTTTAAGAATGTAGCCAGAGCTCTCCTTATTCTCCTTTTGCCAGGACAAGGCTAGCTGATTTGTGAGAATTTCAAGTTGCTCTTGGTGACTGACTATAGTCATATAGTCAATAGTGTTTTCATATAGGGGAAAAAAAGTCTACTCTTGGCTTGTGTTGAATTTTAACATACAGAGCCCAGCATGAATTTGTAACTTTAGTCCACTAGATTTTTTTTCTTTCTGGTACAAATAAGCTCACGTATTAAAAGTTTTATTTACATTTGACTTACCTTCAGTCATTAGACAGAAAAAATAACTAAGGCTCCAAGTCTGAATTGCACCTTTGATAAATGTAGTCACTGGGAATAAAAGATTAGATGTAGTGAATTTATACCAGCTAGAGAGGCTGGCTATGTTTTCATTTTTCTCAAGGCTTTCAAGTCATTTCCTTGAACAAAATCAACGAGCTATGCACTTTGAGCACCTTTTGCAGTACTTTTTATGAGCAGCTTTTTTAAGGTCCATTAAGCCAACATTGTACTTTTACATCTGTATTTTAAGTTTTGCTTTCCTTTTTATTTTTCATGCACAGTTTGGTAGGTCAACACAAATTATTCAAGTGCTGTTTCCATCTGAAATCCTAATACTGAAAACTGGTTGGAGCTAAAAGGACTTCCATGAATCAGTAATAAGCACAGGGAGGTGATGATAAAGTAGATCTAAGATGCCACTGATCTTTTCTAAATAAGCATACATATCTAGGAACAAGGAAAGATAATAATCTTGTTGTACATGTAAAAGAGTTTGTATATTTCAGATCACATCTAACTTGTGTTCTAAAGGTCCTTTTGGTACCTTTGGTAAGTACCAGTATGAGTCAATCACATGACATTCCAGAAAGGCAAGCACTGTCCTCACTTTACAGATTAAAATGTTGAAATTTGGAAAGATTAAGTAATCTGACTAGAAAATGAGTGGAGCAGGATTTAAATCTAGTCTTCCTTCCCCTATAGCTTTTATAGTTACTCTACATTACTATATAGGGAGGCTAGATACCAGCACCAGCCCATAGAATTGGATATAATCCATGAGGGAATTAACAATAGTACTACAGTTACAGCTTTGGAAAACCTAGCATTATTTCTGGGTTTGGGATTTCCTTGTGGGAGTGGGAACTGGAATTTCTCTGTCCCTAACCCCTGTTGTGACCCCAGCAGCCTGTGTCAGCATCTCCACTAGGGTTGAAGGTAGAGCAAGTGAAGGGTTGACTAATGAGATAGGAGACAGATACCTATTGACTTCCAGCGCACCCTTTCTTAGAAGTTACTGAAGAAGATGTTCCCTTAAAATAAGGGAGAAAACTCAGTCCCCATCCAAGAACCCTGGGACTTATGGGTCAGTCCTTCATGCCAGCGTCTGCTGTTGCTTTGTGCCTAAGGCCCTTGGCCTATTCAGAGTAGGGCAATTCCACTGGTGGTTCTTTCCTTCCCTGCCCATTCCCAGGGAATCATCACAAACGTTCCCCAAGCAACAGTACACAGTGTGGTTTCTCATAGTCACCTAGACAGCCAGCTCTTGCTGGGATCTTGCTGCCCCGAGTAGTGTATTCGAGAAGGCTGAGGTCTTGGCTACTCAGAAAACCTGTAACCCGGGTCCCCTTCCCAGGCTACAGTTTTTGGTTCATTCCAACCTCTACACCTTGTCAGATCATGTCGTTTCAGTCCTTTATGGTCCTGGCCCCAAGTTGCAAACTGGTGGTATTAGACTAGCTCTCAACAGAAAACATTCCCATCTACTGCCTTGTGTTTAAAAAAAAGTTTAAAGCTACAAATATTTAAAAATTAGGAGAGTTAATGTAAAATGTTGGGTTTCATACTTCTTTTAAAAACACAGGAACTCTGGCAATATTAAGTCCTCAGAGCTGGATGGCAACGGCTAGATTCAGCTGAATTGGGTGAGCTTCCTTTAAGTGGGGCAGATACTTCCCAGTTACCACAGTCCCTACAACTCCCTATTATTTTATACCCTAAGGGCTCTACTCACTTGTTTCAGGCAGGGCCCTGGAGGTATTTGAGTTTGCAACCTCTCCCTAGACCTTCAATCCACAAAGCCCAGTTTATTTGCCTCCTGCCTGTGGATAAAAAGAGTCCCACTTTGAGATACAAAGTCCTAGCTTCCTCTTGAGAAGGGTAAGAGAAGAGGGAAGAAAACACATCCATTACTTTTTCACTCATCCTACCACATACAACAGAAGAAACTTGCTTAGAAAAGATGAAACACTTGCATTATGGATACATAACTCAAGTGCGAGTTTGAATTCAGGACTTTCTGCCTCCAAAGTCCAAATGAAAAAATGCATTATGAAATAAAGTAGAAGTTAACATTTTTCCCAAAAAGATTTTAGTGATTCTATCTGCAAATATTTAAGTTCACCTACAAAAAGAGAAATTCAAATGGTTACTTGCCAAAAGATTGAGCAGAGTGTCAAAGCTTGTGTTCTTTTTAAGTTGTCCCAGCCTACCACTTGACAACCAAATTATAATGGAGCCTACAAATATTTTCATTATCTATATCCAATTGATTATATTCCAGATGACTATGATCTGAAGATCGCTGTGTGTATGTGTGATATCAAACACACACACACACACACACACACAGGCACACACACACACACACACATACATACATCTTTCCCATGGTTGATGTTGCTTTCCCAAGCAGGTGTCTTCCATTATAATGAACAATAGCCAGAGTATAATATAACTTTCTCTAAAACTATATCATTAGATTTTACTCTTAGAATATTAATGATGAAGGATTTAGACTTTTATATTCATAGTTTTGGTTTTATGGCCAAAATATAGAAGTTTTAAGAACTTTTCATCTTTTCAATTTTACTTGATAATGACACAAACCTGCTATTGGTTAAAATAAGTCACAAAACAGAAACTAAAACGTTTTCATAATATCTTAAAAAGTTCCCTCCAGAAAGATTTCTTCATTGTTAACAATCAGTGTTTCACCAAATATCTTGACAGTTGACATACAAAATTTATCATTACAGATGGTAATCCTGAGTAATCAATAAGACTTTAAATTGTGTACATCATGGTCTATTTAATAAAGTAGGGAAGTATACAACTCATTTTAGAAAGAATTAACTACAGAATCATTAAATATATCTCAGCATACTGATTTTCTACAAATAATTCTAGCTTTCTAAGAATTCACTATAGTTGAGGTTGTTAAGAATTTACTATGACACACTTTCAGGTCACATATGTTGGTTTGACTATTAACAGCGAAGAAATCTTTCTGGAGGGAACTTTCATCTACATTCCACAAATAATGATCATGCCCAAACCCCTCCCCACATATATCATGTGGCTTGTATGAGATTAGACACCTTCTGCAATTCTTGATATTCTGTGCCTCTGCATCAACTCACTGATGCCTTTAAAAAGTATGCTCTAAGGGACAAAGAGTCAGTTACAAGGGAACCCCCATAAGGCTATTGGTTGATTTTTCTACAGAAACTTTGCAGTCCAGAAAGGAGTGGCATGATATATTCACGGTCTTTAAAGGAAAAAACCCTGCAACCTAGGACACTCTACCCAGCAAAATTATTATTTAGAATAGAAGGAGAGATAAAGTATTTCTCAGACAAGCAAAAACTAAAAGAATTCAGAAATATTAAACCTACTCTAAAATAAATATTGAAAGGTCTTCTCTAAATAGAAAAAAAAGCAAGAATCTATAGGAAAGGGGAAATCACAATAGGAAAGGCAAATATATAAAAGGATTGAAGATCACTTAAATAATAACATAGATTAAAAAACAATCAAAAGACTTCATAAAAGTGATTATAACTACAATTAACACCAAAAGGATAAACATGAAGATGTAAAATAGGACATCAGAATCAAAGAATGTAGAGGAGGGAAATATAAAACTGTAGCTCTTTAAGAATGTGTTTGAACTTATGTAACTATCAGTTTAAAGCAGGTAGATATAGCTATGGGTCAACATACTTGAAAACCAGGGTAACCACAAATCAAGAACATACAACAGATTTGCAAACACCAAAAAGAAAGGAACTCAAGGCATACTACAAAAGAAAAACGTCAAACCACAAAAGGAAAAACAAAAAGAAGAAATGAACAAAGAAGAAATACAAAATCAAGTGGAAAACAAAGTTTAAATTGGCAATAAGTACAAACCTATCAATAACTACTTTAAATGTAAATGGACTAAATGCTCTGATCAAAACACATAGAGTGGCAGATTGGATTAAAAAAACAAGAATTGACAATATGCTGCCTACAAGAGACTCACTTCGGGGCAAAAGACACACAGATTGAAAGTGAAGGCATAGAAAAATATACTTCATGTAAATGGAAATGACAAGAAAGTGGAGGTAGCAAAACTCATATCTGACAAAATAGATTTTAAAACAAAGGCCATAAAGACCAAAGAAGGACATTATATTCAATACAATAACAAAGGGATCAATACAAGAAGAGGATATTATACTCACTAACATATATGTACCCAGTATAGGAGCACCTAAATATATAAAGAAATATATTTTATAAATATATAAAGAAAATAATAACAGACATAAAGGGAGAAAATGACAAGAATACAATAATGGTAGGAGACTTTAACACCCCATTGACATCAATGGACAGATCTTCCAGACAGAAAATCAATAAGGTGACAGAGGTCCTCAATGACACAATGGGCTAGTTTGACTTAATTGATGTCTACAGGACACTACATCCAAAAAAAAAAAAAAAAGACTTAGAATACATATTCTCTTTAAGCACACATTAAATGTTCTCTAGGATAGACCACATAATAAGTCACCAAAAAAAGCCTAAACAAATTTAAGAGTATAGAAATTATCTGAAGCATCTTTTCTTACCACAATGGAAGGAAACTAGGAATCAACCACAGAAAGAAAAACAGGAAAAAAGTAACAAACACATGAAGGGTAAACAACATGAGACTAAAAAAACAATGGGTCACCGATGAAATCAAAGTAGAAATCAGAAAGTACTTCAAGACAAATGACAATGAAATGACAACCATACTAAATCTATGAGATGCAGCAAAAGCAGGGCTAAGAGGGAAGTTCTTAGTGATTCAGGCCTTCCTCAAGAAACAAGAAAAATCTCAAACAACCTAATCTACCACCTAAAAGAATTAGAGAAAGAAGAACAAACAAAACCCAAAGTCAGCAGAAGGAATAATAAAGATAAGGGATGAAATAAATAAAATAGATATCAAAAAAAAACAATAGAAAAGATCAATTAAACCAAGAGCTGGTTTTTTGAAAAGATAAACAACACTGACAGACCTCTAGCCAGGCTCACCAAGAAGAAAAGAGAGAGGACCCAAATAAGAAATGAAAAAGGAGAAATAACTGATACTGCAGAAATACAAAAATTCATAAGAGAATACTATGAACAGTTATATGCCAACAAACTGGACAACCTAGAAGAAACGGACAAGTTTCTAGAAACATACAGCCTACCAAAATTGAGTCAAGAAGAAACAGAGAATTTGAACAAACTGATCACTAAAAGTGAAATAGAATCTGTAAAAAACAAAAACAAAAACAAACAAAAAAAAACTCCCTGCAACAAAAGTCCAGGACCAGATGGCTTCACTGGGGAAGTCTACCAAACATATACAGAAGAACTTATACCAATCCTTTTCAAACTACTTCAAAAGACTGAAGAAGAGAGAACACTCCCAAAGTCATTTTATGAAGCTACCATCACCCTTGATACCAAAACCAGACAAAGACACTACAAAAAAGAAAATTACAGGCCAACATCTCTGATGAATATAGATGCAAAAATCCTCAACAAAATATTAGCAAACAAAATCCAACAGTACGTAAAAAGGATCATACATCCTGATCAAGTTGGATTCATTACAGGGTCGCAAGGATGGTTCAACATATGCAAATCAATCAATGTGATACACCACATCAACAGTAGAAAAGACAGAAGCCACATGATCATCTCAATAGGTGCAGAAAAAGCAGTTGACAAAATTCAACATCCATTCATGATAAAAACTCTCACCAAAATGGATATAGAGGGAACACATCTCAATATAATAAAAGGTATTTATGACAGACCCACAGCCAGCATAATACTCAATGGTGAAATGCTGAAAGCCTTCCCCCTAAATTCAGGAAGTGGACAAGGATGCCCACTCTCACCACTTCTATTCAACATAATATTGGAAGTCGTAGCCACAGCAATAAATCAAGAAAAAAAATAAAAGTTATAAAAATTGGAAGGGAAGAGGTAAAACTGTCACTATTTGCAGATGACATGATACTATATGTAGAGAACCCTAAAGTCTCCACACAAAAGCTATTAGAACTGACCAATGAATTCAGCAAGGTAGCAGGATACAAGATTGATGTACAGAAATCTGTTGCATTTCATTACATTAATAATGAAATACCAAAAAGAGAAAGTAAAAAAGACACTCCCATTTAAAAATAATGCCCCCCTAAAAATACATAGGAATAAACTAAACCAGGGAGGTGAAAGACCTATACACTGGAAGTTTTAAAATATTGATAAAGGAAACTGAAGATAATTCAAAGAAATGGAAAGATGTCCCACACAAGAGTTAATATTGTTAAAATGGCCATACTACCCAAAGCAATCTACAGATTTAATACAATCCCTATCAAAATGCCCATGACATTTTGCACAGAACCAGAACAAAGAATCCTAAAATTCCTAGGGAACCACGAAAGACCCCAAATTGCCAAATGAATCCTGAGAAAAGAACAAAGCTGAAGGCATAACCCTCTCAGACTTCAGACAACACTACAAAGATACAGTAATCAAAACAGTGTATACATCAAAAGAGCAGAACAGGGAGGAGCTTCAAGATGGTGGAAGAGTAAGACGCGGAGATCACCTTCCTCCCCACAAATACATCTACATGTGGAACAACTCCTACAGAACACCTACTGAACACTGGCAGAAGACCTCAGACCTCCCAAAAGGCAAGAAACTCCCCACGTACCTGGGTAGGGCAAAAGAAAAAAGAAAAAAACAGAGATAAAAGAATAAGGATGGGACCTGCACCAGTGGGAGGGAGCTGTGAAGGAGGAAAGCTTTCCACACACTAGGAAGGCCCTTCGCGGGCGGAGACTGCGGGTGGCGGAGGGGGGAGCTTCGGAGCCACGGAGGAGAGCGCAGCAACAGGGGTGCGGAGGGCAAAGCGGAGAGATTCCCGCACAGAGGATCAGTGCCGACCAGCACTCACCAGCCCTTGAGGCTTTTCTGCTCACCTGCTGGGGCAGGCGGGGCTGGGAGCTGAGGCTCGGGCTGCGGAGGTCGGTCGGATCCCAGGGAGAGGACTGGGGTTGGCGGCGTGAACACAACCTGAAGGGGGCTAGTGCGCCACAGCTAGCCGGGAGGGAGTCCGGGAAAAACTCTGGACCTGCCGAAGAGGCAAGAGACCATTGTTCTGGGGTGCACGAGGAGAGGGGATTCAGAGCACCACCTAAACGAACTCCAGAGACGGGCGCGAGCCGCGGCTCTCAGCGCAGACCCCAGAGACGGGCATGAGACGCTAAGGCTGCTGCTGCGGCCACCAAGAAGCCTGTGTGCGAGCACAGGTCACTGTCCACACCGCCCCTCCCGGGAGCCTGTGCAGCTCGCCACTGCCAGGGTCCTGGGATCCAGGGAGAACTTCCCCAGGAGAACGCTCTGCACGCCTCAGGCTGCTGCAACGTCATGCCGGCCTCTGCCGCCGCAGGCTCGCCCCGCATCCATACCCTTCAGCCCCCCCGGCCTGAGTGAGCCAGAGCCCCCGAATCAGCTGCTCCTTTAACCCTGTACTGTCTGAGCAAAGAACAGATGCCCTCAGGCGACCTACATGCAGAGGCGGGTCCAAATCCAAAGCTGAACCCTGGGAGCTGAGCAAACAAAGAAGAGAAAGGGAAATTTCTCCCAGCAGCCTCAGGAGCAGCGGATTAAATCTCCACAATCAACTTCATGTACCTGCATCTGTGGAATACCTGAATAGACAACGAATCATCCCAAACTGAGGAGGTGGACTTTGGGAACAACGATATATATATATTTTTCCCTTTTTCTCTTTTTGTGAGTGTGTATGTGTATGCTTCTGTGTGTGATTTTGTCTGTATATCTGTGCTTTTACCATTTGTCCTGGAGTTCTGTCTATCCTTTTTTTTTTTTTAATAACTTAAAAAAAATTTTCTTCATAATAATTATTTTTTTAATAACTGTATTTTATTTTACTTTACTTTATTTTATCTTCTTCTTTCTTTCTTTCTTTTTTGTCTCCCTTTTATTCTGAGCCGTGTGGATGACAGGTTCTTGGTGCTCCAGCCAGGCATCAGGGCTGTGCCTATGAGGTGGGAGAGCCAAGTTCAGGACACTGGTCCATAAGAGACTTCCCAACTCCACATAATATCAAACGGAGAAAATCTCCCAGAGATCTCCATCTCAACGCCAAGACCCAGCTCCACTCAATGACCAGCAAGCTACAGTGCTGGACACCCTATGCCACACAACTAACAAGACAGGAACACGACCGCACACATTAGCACAGAGGCTGCCTAAAATCATAATAAGGCCAGAGACACCCCAAAACACACCACCAGACGTGGACCTGCCCACCAGAAAGACAAGATCCAGCCTCATCCACCAGAACACAGGCACTAGTACCCTCCACCAGGAAGCCTACACAACCCACTGAACAAACCTTAGCCACTGGGGACAGACACCAAAAACAATAGGAACTACGAACTTGCAGCCTGTGAAAAGGAGACCCCAAACACAGTAAGTTAAGCAAAATGAGAAGACAAACACACAGCAGATGAAGGAGCAATGAAAAAACCCACCAGACCTAAAAAATGAAGAGGAAATAGGCAGTCTACCTGAAAAAGAATTCAGAATAATGATAGTAAAGATGATCTAAAATCTTGGAGATAGAATGGCGAAAATACAAGAAAACTTTAACAAGGACCTAGAAGACCTAAAGAGCAAACAAACAGTGATGAACAACACAATAAATGAAATTAAAAATTCTCTAGAAGGAATCAATAGCAGAATAACTGAGGTAGAAGAACAGATAAGTGACCTGGAAGATAAAATAGTGGAAATAACTACTGCAGAGCAGAATAAAGAAAAAAGAATGAAAAGAATTGAGGACAGTCTCAGACACCTCTGGGACAACATTAAAGGCACCAACATTCAAATTATAGGGGACTCAGAAGAAGAAGAGAAAAAGAAAGGGATTGAGAAAATATTTAAGAGATTATAGTTGAAAACTTCCCTAATATGGGAAAGGGAATAGTTAATCAAGTCCAGGAAGCACAGAGAGTCCCATACAGGATAAATCCAAGGAGAAATACACCAAGACACATATTAATCAAACTATCAAAAATTAAATACAAAGAAAAAATATTAGAAGCAGCAAGGGAAAAACAACAAATAACACGCAAGGGAATCCCCATAAGCTTAACAGCTGATCGTTCAGCAGAAACTCTGCCAGCCAGAAGGGAGTGGCAGGACATATTTAAAGTGATGAAGGAGAAAAACCTACAACCAAGATTACTCTACCCAGCAAGGATCTCATTCAGATTTCAAGGAGAAATTGAAACATCTACAGACAAGCAAAAGCTAAGAGAATTCAGCACCACAAAACCAGCATTACAACAAATGCTAAAGGAAATTCACTAGGCAGGAAACACAAGGGAAGGAAAAGACCTACAATAATAAACCCAAAACAATGAATAAAATGGTAATAGGAACATACATATCGATAATTACCTTAAATGTAAATGGATTAAATGCTCCAACTAAAAGACATAGATTGGCTGAATGGATACAAAAACAAGACCCATATATATGCTGTCTACAAGAGACACACTTCAGACCTACAGACACATACAGACTGAAAGTAAGGGGATGGAAAAAGATATTCCATACAAATGGAAATCAAAAGAAATCTGGAGTTGCAATTCTCATATCAGACAAAATAGACTTTAAAATAAAGACTATTACAAGAAACAAAGAAGGACACTACATAATGATCAAGGGATCAATCCAAGAAGAAGATATAACAATTGTAAATATTTATGCACCCAACATAGGAGGACCTCAATACATAAGGCAAATGCTAACAGCCATAAAAGGGGAAATCGACAGTACCACAATCATAGTAGGGGACTTTAACACCCCACTTTCACCAATGGACAGATCATCCAAAATGAAAATAAATAAGGAAACACAAGCTTTAAATGATACATTAAACAAGATGGACTTAATTGATATTTATAGGACATTCCATCCAAAAACAACAGAATACGCTTTCTTAGCAAGTGCTCATTGAACATTCTCCAGGATAGATCATATCTTGGGTCACAAATAAAGCCTTGGTAAATTTAAGAACATTGAAATCGTATCAAGTATCTTTTCCAACCACAACACTATGAGACTAGATATCAATTACAGGAAAAAATCTGTAAGAAATACAAACACATGGAGGCTAAACAACACACTACTTAATAACCAAGAGATCACTGAAGAAATCCAAGAGGAAATCAAAAAATACCTAGAAACAAATGACAATGAAAACACAGCGACCCAAAACATATGGGATGCAGCAAATGCAGTTCTAAGAGGGAAGTTTATAGCAATAGAATCCTACCTTAAGAAACATGAAAAATCTCAAATAAACAACCTATCCTTACCCCTAAAGGAATTAGAGAAAGAAGAACAAAAAAACCCCAAAGTTAGCAGAAGGAAAGAAATCATAAAGATCAGATCAGAAATAAATGAAAAAGAAATGAAGGAAATGATAGCAAAGATCAATAAAACTAAAAGTTGGTTCTTTGAGAAGATAAACAAAATTGATAAACCATTAGCCAGACTCATCAAGAAAAAAAGGGAGAACACTCAAATCAATAGAATCAGAAATGAAAAAGGAGAAGTAACAACTGACACTGCAGAAATACAAAGGATCATGAGAGATTACTACAAGCAACTATATGCCAATAAAATGGACAACCTGGAAGAAATGGACAGATTCTTAGAAATGCACAACCTGCCGAGATTGAACCAGGAAGAAATAGAAAATATGAACAGACCAATCACAAGCACTGAAATTGAGACTGTGAAGAAAAACCTTCAAACAAACAAAAGCCCAGGACCAGATGGCTTCACAGGCGAATACAATTAAACATTTAGAGAAGAGTTAACACCTGTCTTTCTCAAACTCTTCCAAAATATAGCAGAGGGAGGAACACTCCTAAACTCATTCTACGAGGCCACCATCACCCTGATACCAAAACCAAAGATGTCACAAAGAAAGAAAACTACAGGCCAATATCACTGATGAACATAGATGCAAAAATCCTCAACAAAATACTAGCAAACAGAATCCAACAGCACATTAAAAGGATCATACACCATGATCAAGTGGGGTTTATCCCAGGAATGCAAGGATTCTTCAATATATGCAAATCAATCAATGTGATACACCATATTAACAAACTGAAGGAGAAAAACCATATAATCATCTCAATAGATGCAGAGAAAGCTTTTGACAAAATTCAACACCCATTTATGATAAAAACCCTGCAGAAAGTAGGCATAGAGGGAAATTTCCTCAACATAATAAAGGCCATATATGACAAACCCACAGCCAACATCATCCTCAATGGTGAAAAACTGAAACCATTTCCACTAAGATCAGGAACAAGACAAGGTTGCCCACTCTCACCACTATTATTCAACATAGTTTTGGAAGTTTTACCCACAGCAATCAGAGACAAAAAAAGAAATAAAAGGAGTCCAACTTGGAAAATAAGAAGTAAAACTGTCACTGTTTGCAGATGACATGATACTATACGTAGAGAATCCTAAAGATGCTACCAGAAAACTCCTAGAGCTAATCAATGAATTTGGTAAAGTAGCAGGATAAAAATTAATGCGCAGAAATCTCTTGCATTCCTATACACTAATGATGAAAAATCTGAGAGTGAAATTAAGAAAATACTCCCATTTACAATTGCAACAAAAAAATAAAATATCTAGGAATAAACCTACCTAAGGAGACAAAAGACCTGTATGCAGAAAAGTATAAGACACTGATGAAAAAAATTAAAGATTATACAAACAGATGGAGAGATATACCATGTTCTTGGATTGGAAGAATCAACATTGTGAAAATGACTCTACTACCCAAAGCAATCTACAGATTCAATGCAATCCCTATCAAACTACCAATGGCATTTTTCACAGAACTAGAACAAAAAAAATTCACAATTTGTATGGAAACACAAAAGACCCCGAACAGCCAAAGCAATCTTGAGAAAGAAAAAAGGAGCTGGAGGAATTAGGCTCCCTGACTTCAGACTATACTACAAAGCTACAGTAATCAGGGCAGTATGGTACTCTCACAAAAACAGAAATATAGATCAATGGAACAGGATAGATAGCCCAGAGATAAACCCATGCACATATGGTCATCTTATCTTTGATAAAGGAGGCAAGAATATACAATAGAGAAAAGACAGCCTCTTCAATAAGTGGTACTGGGAAAACTGGAGATCTACATGTAAAAGAATGAAATTAGAACACTCCCTAACACCATACACAAAAATAAACTTAAAATGGATTAAAGACCTAAATGTAAGGCCAGACACCATCAAACTCTTAGAGGAAAACATAGGCAGAACACTCTATGACATAAATCACAGCAAGATCCTTTTTGACCCACTTCCTAGAGAAATGGAAATAAAAACAAAAATAAACAAATGGGACCTAATGAAACTTAAAAGCTTTTGCATAACAAAGGAAACCATAAACAAGACCAAAAGACAACCCTCAGAATGGGAGAAAATATTTGCAAATGAAGCAACTGACAAAGGATTAATCTCCAAAATTTACAAGCAGCTCATTCAGGTCAATATCAGAAACACAAACAACCCAGTCCAAAAATGGGCAGAAGGTATAAATAGACATTTCTCAAAAGAAGATATACAGATTGCTAACAAACACATGAAAGAATGCTCAACATCATTAATCATTATAGAAATACAAATCAAAACTACAATTAGGTATCATCTCACACCAGTCAGAATGGCCATCATCAAAAAATCTACAAACACTAAATGCTGGAGAGGGTGTGGAGAAAAGGGAACCCTCTTGCACTGTTGGAATGTAAATTGTTACAGCCACTATGGAAAACAGTATGGCAGTTCCTTAAAAAACTAAAAATAGAACTACCATATGACCCAGCAATCCCACTCCTGGGCATATACCCTGAGAAAACCATAATTCAAAAAGAGTCATGTACCAAAATGTCCATTTCAGCTCTATTTACAATAACCAGGATATGGAAGCAACCGAAGTGTCCATCGACAGACGAATGGATAAAGAAGATGTGGCACATATATACAATGGAATATTGCTCAGCCATAAAAATGAATGAAATTGAGTTATTTGTAGTGAGGTGGATGGAACCTAGAGACTGTCATTCAGAGTGAAGTAAGTCAGAAAGAGAAAAACAAATACCGTATGCTAACACATACATATGGAATCTAAAAAAAAAAAACAAAACCAGTGGCAGCTGATTGATTTTAAAAAAAAAAGCAGAACAGAGAGCCTGGAAATAAGCCCACACATCTATGGTCAATTAATCTACAACAAAGGAGGCAAGAGTATACAGTGAAGAAAAGACAATGTCTTTAACAAATCATATTGAGAAGGCTGGACAGCTACATGTAAATCAATGAAATTAGAACATTACCTCACACCATATACAAAAATAAACTCAAATGGTTTAAAGACTTAATATAAGGCATGACACCATCAAACTAAAAGAGAATATAGGCAGGACATTCTCGGACATATATCGTAGCAATGTTTTCTTAGATGAGTCTCCCAAAGCAAGAATAAAGAAATAAAAACGAAAATAAACAATTGGGACCTAATCAAACTTAAAAGCTTTTGCACAGCAAAGGAAACTGTCAACAAAATGAAAAGACAACCTACAGAATGGGAGAAAATATTTGCAAACAATGCGACTGACAAGGGTTTAATATCCAAAATACACAAACAGCTGATACAACTTAATAGTGAAAGAAATAACCTAATCAAAAAATGTGCAGAAGACCTAAATAGATATTTCTCCAAAGGAGACATACAGATGACCAACAGGCACATGAAAAGATGGTCAACATTGTTAATTATTAGAGAAATGCAAATCAAAACTACAACAAGGTATCACCTCACACCGGTCAGAGTGGCGATCATCAAAATAATCTACAAATAATAAATACTGGAGAAAATGTGGAGAAAAGGGAACCTTCCTACACTGTTGGTAGGAATGTAAATTGGTGTAGCCACTATGGAAAACAATATGGAGTTTCTTTAAAATCTAAAAATAGAGCTACCATATGATCAAGCAATCCCACTCCTGGGCATATATTCAGAAAAGATGAAAACTTTAATTTAAAAAGATACATGCACCCCAATGTTCATAGCAGCACTATTTACAATAGCCAAGACATGGAAAAAACCCAAGTACCTATCAACAGATGAATGGATAAAGGAGATGTGATGTATATATGCAATGGAATATTACTCAGCCATAAAAAGAAATGAAATTGAGTTATTTGTAGTGAGGTGGATGGACCTAGAGATTATTATACTTAGTGAAGTAAGTCAGACAGAGAAAGATAAATATGTGATATCACTTATATGTGGAATCTAAAAAATAATACAAATGAATCTATATACAAAACAGAAACTGACTCACAAATGTAGAAAACAAACTTGCGGTTACCAAAGGGGAAAGGGGAAAGGGAGGAGGAGGGACAAATTAGGAGTATGGGATTAACAGATACAAACTACTATACTTAAAATAGATCAAGCAACAAATGTTTGCTGTGTAGCACAGGGAACTATATTCAATATCTTATAATAACCTATAATGGAAAATAATCTGAAAATATATATATATATATATATACATAACTGAATCATTTTGCTGTATACTTGAAACTAACACAATATTATAAATCAGTTATACTTCAATTAACAAAACATATATTCACCTTATTTTGGATTCAAGGAAGACACTAGGGATTATTCAAGTATGGAAGACCACTTACCCCATATTGTGTTTTTTGAGTCCTTATGGTGTCTGCCTCTTAATGTGTGTTAAGTTTTGTTTATAAATTGACTATTAGGTAGTTTCCCAAGCAGTTAGTTGTCACCTCTCAATTTCTTGCTATTTTCAATTTATCAGACTCAATAAATCTATTTTCTTAGTCTTAAAGTTTTGTTATATGGAAATCAGACAATCAGGATTACTGAAAATCTGAAGGCTTGTTTAGGAATAACCAGCACAGGCTTTCATTTTGGCTCCTAAAGGCTGTAGTTTGTTCCTAGTCTTTGGCTAAATTCTGGAAAGATGGGTTGCTTAGTAAGAGAGTGCTATATAACTGACTTGTTATGTGTATTTGGTTACAATGTGTATGTTATGTGTATTGAGATATAATAATTAATATTTCCCTAATTCTAAAAGTATTAATGCACAAATGTACATAAGTAGAAATGAATAAAAGGAAGCTTGTGACCTGAATACATCTTTTTTCAACTGTGACTGAAATAAGTAGGACAGATAGGATTTGGAGGAAATCTCAGGTACAAAGTTTCTGGATTGGTTCCTGGACCATAAAAAAAAGTGATAATTGTGGAAAAACTGATGACGCTTAAATAGGATCTTAGCTTAGTTAATAGAATTGTATCAGTGTTAACTTCCTAGTTTTAATAAGCATATTTGTTGTATAAGATGTTAACATTAAGGGGAGCTGAATGAAGAGTAGGTAGAACTCTATACTATTTTTCATAAGTCTAATATTATTTCAAAATAAAAAACTTAAAAAACATAATGAGAACTCTCCAGGAGAGAGTTTGAAACTTAAAGCATGATTTTAAAAACTTAATGAGTTAATAAAGTGACTTAAAGTAAGAATGTGTATGATGAGTATCACACTAGCATCCTGGAAGATTAAATGGAAATTGTATCTCAAAACACAGGCAAAAATACAAAAATATTGGAACCCTGAGTGAAAAAAATAAATGATTTGGAAGACATATCTAGGACACAAAATATGTTATTAATTAGTATTCTAGAAAAAGGAAAAATTACAGTTGTATAAATAATAAAAAATAAATAATAGAAGAAAAATACCCTGAGCTAGAGAATGGCTATAGCCTTTAGATTGACTCATCAAGTCTGTAGAAGAATTAATGGTGGGGAAAACACACATGCATCTAAATATACCCCATCAAAATTTCCTGAACTCCAAGAGTATAAGTAAAGATTGCAAGATTCTAGATAAAGGGACTAATGGTTATTTTCATTAGAAAGGAAAACAAACTAGCATATGAATTCTCAATAGCAATGCTGGAAACTAGAATATAGTGAAATAACATATGTCGGCTACTTAGAGGAAATGACTCCATTCTAAGAACCTATAACCAGAATATACTGATATTTTATTCATCTGAAAATAAAAGGACATCTCAGGCATGTAAGGATTTTGAGAGCATGCCCCACTAAAGGGAGTTTAAATCAAAACAGCAGTTGAGATAGGGAATGATGAAGACTACGAGAAATTGTGATAAACAATGATATTCATATATGATATATATACACATATATCAAAATTCACTGGAGGGGGTGATGAAAATGTGAGTAGGAATTGCATTATGAGTGTGTTTTAAACTTCTTTAATCAAAGTCCTATTATGTCGGGAGATATTTGTGAGAAAATGAAGTTAGAAGAGTAAAAAAAATGAGTCTAAAATACATTTAATTAAGGTTTACAAAATTCCTCACAGGTATTATTTGGAAACATTATATTTGCAATGATTATAGTTTTGAAAAGGTTGTTTATTTATTACTTGCATGTGGCCTTACTATTTTCAGCTCCCTGAACTATCAGTTTTACCTTTTATATTTTATTTCCTTTAAGACTTTCTTGATTGAATTTCTATATTTTTGTTGATTTCTTGAAAAGCTAATGGTGTGTGGTTTTTTGCCCATAGTTCTCATTTAGCATGGATTATAGAAAAAAATGATTTTTTAATACTTGCTCTTCACATAAAATAAAGGCAGAAGATTTTTAACCCTATAGAGAGCCTCTGTTGCCACATGACCGTGACCACCTCCATCTCCCCCTCAACAGCGATAGATGAAATAGTTCCAGAGAGTTAAGTGGAATTAACTTTTTGTAGCAAAGTTTAGGATATTGTTATTTTCATTTGCCTGAAGGCCAAAAAGATCATTTACCCCCAAAAGGTAAATACGCAGCTACCTCATTGGTAAAACTGGGCCCAATCTGTGGTTCATCTCTAGTTTTGCTCTTACCCTATAAAACTCTGATAGCTAGAATCTGATTCTGGCACAGTTGTTGCCCACATGATTACAACCATTTCCATTTTGGAGACATAGAAATACTTCAGTGGAGGCCTAATTAACCCTGGGATGGAAAATGCCATCTGGAGTTCATGGACAACCAACGCAGAGCATTTAGCAAACTTGATTAAAGACCACGGTAAAGTTTCCTTTCTATGAAGCAAAACGAAGCAAAGGAAAAATTAAGTTCACATCTATAAGTTCAGTAGTTCACTTGATACATCAGTAAATAAAGAAACAAGACTTTGATTCTTGGATGTTTGCATAGCCTCTAGGTTTTACTTTTTTTTCCTAAGGCAACAACTTTAAATTTATGAATTTAATTAAGTATTAATTCAACAAACACTTACTGGACACCTCCCATGAACCTGATACTAATTGGGATGAGGAATCATTTGTTGCAATATGGGGAAATACAGTGGTGGGCATGTAAGAGAACGGGAAGGGATAGGTTCACATGCCTGAGCAATATGGGCTTATTTTCCTTTCTTTCTTTTTATTGTATTTTCAGAAATGTATTCATTGTTTAAGATTCACCCAGCAAGCAACACCTAAAAACTGCCCTCATGCCCACAGCCACATGTACACCTCCGCACTTACCACTACAATCCTGATGGTCTCCATCCTATGAACTTATATACAGATAGAAGCATATTATTTTTATATTTGTGATCATACTGTATGAATTGTTCTGTTTGATTTAATGATAAGAGTACTAGTGATAATTCTATAGGTCTTATTCATCCTCTACATATAGGTCTTATTCATCCTTTAAAAAAGAAACTACTATAGGATACTTTTTGATGGGCATTTATTTTATTCTGTTTTGTTTTCCTATAATGTACATCATTGTAAACATATCTTTGTGCACTCATGCGAATATTTTTAAAGAATAGATTCCTATTAGTGGACTTGTTAAGTGAAAAGATGTTGTTCATTTAACATTTTGAGGGGTCTTGTCAAATTGGTTTCAAACAGGCTTTACCAGTTTACACTTCTATCTATGGTGTATGAAAAAGCTGGTGTCTTGTATCCTTACCAATGCATTATACAGTATTATTCAGTCTAACGGAAATACAAATTGTTTCAATTTGTATTTCCTTGATTATTCAGAGGTCTTTTTTGCTTTCTTGGACCATTCACATTTCATCTTCTTCGAATTGCTTGTTCATATCCTTTTATTATTTCTCCATCCAGTTTTCTTTTCTTTTTCTCATATCAAATTCTTAGACCTTTTTAAAAACATATTTCTCAATATTAACCTTTTGTCTGTTAAATATGGCACTCGTCTTTTGGATTTTGGTCCATATGGATGTCTTGTAATGCTACAAGATAAAATCGGTTGTCTTTTCCTTTATGGCTGTTGGGTTTCGGCAATTGTTTAGGAACACCTTCTCCATCTTAAGGTCATAAAACTATATCTCCTTTATTTTCTTCTTATGTCTAGTTAGTTGTGTTTTTAAAGACTAGTTAGTTTAGCTACATAAAGAAGGTTTAGAAAGCTTTTCTAAACATTTATTTGAAGCAAGTTTCCTTGTTTTTAGAAATTGAACAAGAAAGAAAGAGAGTACCTTGTCCTTTTAGCTTCTTGAGGACATAGTCTGTGTCATATCCATTACTACATTTAAGTTTGAACTAATGTTCCCTCTTCTTACCAATTTCCTCTTCCAGTCTGCTGGGAATTGAGGTTTCTCTAGTTAGTTATCCTAAAGATTTCATCCTTCTCGCATTTTCTGACTTCTCCTGAAGATTGTGAGACCATGATCCTATTTAAACCTTCGAGAATGAAGGCTGCTTCCTAGAAAAATCCACAGTCCCTTCAGGGGAAAAAAAAATGAGAAAAAGAAAAAAGAAAAGAAAACATCATAAGGGCCTCCTAAGGACTATAAGTCTAAGACATACAAACATAAGATATTTTCTTTGCTACTTGTTAAAGAGAGGGACAAAAGTGAAGTGAAAGACACTTCCTTGCCCCATTTTAGTGAATCCAAGCAAAACTAACTTCTCTACCCCTCCCTCTGAGTGGAGATCTAATAAAAAAAAGTCAACACTCAGGCATGCTAAAGTAGCAAGTGGCACCCCATCAATTATGTCAGAACTTACTACTTGTAGGTAAAGCTCATTTTTAAAATTGTTGTTCTCTCTGTTGTTCTCCAAAGTCCTGATCTTGGGATAAGCAAAATACTAAAATCTAGAACAGGAAATATAAGAGTCCTTTATCTTTGAACTCTACTTAATAACCTAGAAAAATCTTTTTGATTAATCTCATTTCAATGGCTTAGTACACTTCATATAATTTATCTTCAAGAACAAAGTGTTCTGTTTTCTGCATCTTTCTTCCATCATCTATGGGGCCACTAAAATAAAGGGGGAAAAAAAACTGTTTTAGCAAAGTATTTAATAAATTTAAACAAAAACATGACCTTTATCTTGTCTAAAGACACAAACAAACAAGAAACTCCATGAACAAATTAGCTCTTCATGTAAGAATGGGAAATCGTCAGGAATATTGCATTCCCCTAATTTAATACCCAATTCTGAGCTCCCCTAGACAACCATTCATGAGACAGCTTTGAGCATTGGCTCAGCTTTCATAAGAGGGCCTCTGACTCCCCTGGTCTCTCTTTAAAAGTGAGCTTTGAAGTAAGTCTGATCCTGGTGCTTCAGTCACTTGTCAATATCAAATGAGACCCCTGCCACCTACACAGTGTCTGCCTTGTGCTGTCTTCCTGACTGCTGAGTCCTTTAAGCCATTTGCTTCAAACAGCTGAACCACATGCTGTGGGCTGGGTGCAGAGTGCACTTTTGCTGCCAACCCTCAAGACTAA
Organism: Eschrichtius robustus; assembly: GCF_028021215.1. NCBI lineage: Eukaryota > Metazoa > Chordata > Mammalia > Artiodactyla > Eschrichtiidae > Eschrichtius > Eschrichtius robustus. The sequence continues at coordinate 93,557,777 of NC_090825.1, forward strand.
GAGCGTATACTTCCCAAATTGTCCCAGATAACCTCTTAAAAAAGGCTTTAGTCCCATCATGCTATAAGTATTTGTCTGAACTAATGAAGGGTGATGGAGTTAACACACTACAGAGAAATTAATTAATGGTCACAAGTAACCATTACGAGTCATCTTCAGAGAATGCTTTAGTCTTAGTTCCTTTACACTGTCTGTTAGAATCATATGATGACAGTGATTTTTAACTGTAGAATTCAGTACAAAATATACCTGATCTATTACTTATATGTAAGAGAAATCTGCATTCCACAATTAAAATAATAATGCCACAGCTCATTTTTCTCCTGAGATTCTTCTTGGATATTTATTGAATCATGATACCGTTAGGATTTTTAAGCCATTTAGATAGAGGCTCAGAGAAAAAAATTTTGAATCCTCAGGTTCCCTAAAATACATAGATAATAGTCACTCATGTCACTTAGGAAACTTATTCCTCTAATTTTATGTAATGTTGCCTTGGCACTATTCATTTTAAATTGATACTTCCATTTTAGCATTCAGTTTTGTTTGGGGATTTATTTCTCTCATCAGTTTTTAACAACTTTCTTGAGATACAATTCATATACTATACAATTCACCCATTCCAAGTGTACAAATCAATGATTTTTAGTATTTTCACAGAGTTATATGACTATTACCACAATCTAATTTTAAAATATTTTTATCACATCAGTAAGAAACACTGTATCCATTAATAATGAATCCCCATTTACTGCCCCTTCCTCACCCCCGGCATAAGACAACCACTAATGTGACTTTTTGTTTATAGCTTTGCCTATTCTGGACATTTCCAATAGATAGAATCATACAACATGTGGTCTTTTGTGACTGGTTTTCTTTCACATATTTCAAGGCTCCTCCATGTTGTAGCATGTATCAGTACTTCATTTCTTTTTACTGATGAATAATATTCCATTGTAATAATATACCACATTTATTTATACACTCACCAGTTGATAGACATTTGAATTCTTTCCAATTTTTAGCTATTATAAATAATGCTGCTATAAACATTCATGTGCAAGTTTTTGTGTAGATGTATATTTTCATTTCTCTTGACTATATACCTAGGAGTGGAATTGCTGGGTAATATGGTAACTTTACAGTTAGTATTTTAAGGCACTTCCAAACTGTTTTCCAAAGCTGCTGTACCACTTTACATTCCCACCAACAGTGTATGAGTGTTCGAATTTCACCACGTCCTCTTCAACACTTGTTATTATATGTCTTTCTGATTAAAGGCATCCTAGCGGTTATGAAGTGGTATCTAATTGTAGTTTGGATTTACATTTTCCTAGTGACTAATGACGTTGTGTATTTATTTTCATGTGCTTATTTATCACTATTATGTCTTCTTTGGAGAAATGTCTGTTCAGAGACTTTGCCTTTGGGTTATTTATTCTTTTCATTATTGAGTTGAAAGAGTTCTTTATATTTTGGATACAAGTCCCACACATCTATGATTTGCAAATATTTGCTCCCACTCTGTAAATTGTCCTTTTACTCTCCTTTTGGTGTTCTATGAAGCAAAAAATTTTGATGAAATCCAATGTAGTTATTTTTTTTCTTCTGTAGCTTATGCTTTTAGTGTCATGTCTAAGAAACTATTACTTAACCCAAGATCATAGTGACTCACCCATATGCTTTCTTTTAAGAGTTTTATAGTTTTTGTTCTCACACTTAAGTCTTTGATCCACTTGAGTTAATTGTTATGTAGGGTATAAGGAAGAAGTCCAAGTTTGCTTTTTACATGTGAATATACAGTTTTCCTAGTATCATGTGTTGAAAAGACTATCTTTGTTCCCATTGAATTATCTTGGCACCCTGTCAAAAGTCAATTGACTGTAAATGTAAAGGTTTATTTCTGGACTCTCAATTCTGTTCCATTAATCTATATATCTATCCTATTCCATTATACATTATCTTGATTACTATAGCTTTATAGTAAGTTTTTATTCAGCAAGTTTGAGTCCTTCAACTTTGTTCTTCTTTTACAGGATTGTTTTGACTATTGTGTGCTACCTGTATCTCCATTTGAATTTTAGGATCAGTTTGTCAAGTTCTCCAAAAATATCATCTAGGATTTTGATAAAGATTTGAGAGAATCTGTAGATCAATTTGAGGAGTATTGACCATATTAAATCTTCTGATTCATTAATATGGGATGTATGTCCATTTATTTAGGTCTTCCTTAATTTCTTTCAAAAATATTTTTTAGTTCGTGTATAAGTTTCACATTTCTGTTGATATATTCTTAATCTTTTTTTTATTGCATTGCACATGAAACTGTTTTTTAATTTCATATTGAAATTGCTCATTGCTAGTGTAGGGAAATACAATTGACATTTTTGGGGGTTACAATTGACATTTTAAATATTAATCTTGTATCCAGAAATCTGCTGTATTTGTCTATTAGTTCTAATATATTGTAGTGGATTCTTTAGGATTTTCTAAATACAAAATCATGTCATTGGTGAATAGAGGTAGTTCAATAGATATGTCAAGAGAGTTTTTGGAATGTTGGGACAGGGGTGATCTGCTTCCCTCTGGATAGCATGGTTGTGGATATGAAGCCTAGAACTGCTGCAGTCATTTTTCCCACCATAAGGTAAATTAGTCTGACCAATATATATGAAGGAGGGCAATGACAAGAAAGTTGCTGGAACCCTGATGATGTCTTAACCTCTGAAACAAACAGCATTGAAGTCTTCCCTAATTATGATATTTTCAGTTACAAGAGCCAAGAAATACCCCTTGTTAAGAGAACTTGACTTGTGAACAAAAATAACCAATAGTTTTGACTAATTAAAACATTTTTGAGAAGCACTCCTTCTAAGGAACAAGGGTAAAACACTTTGTCAAATAGTGTGTTTTGTCATTATATTTGTGTAGTATATATCTGTTGTGTTTTTTTCTGTTATATTGTATCATGTATGTCATTTTGTAGCATATGGATAGAAATAATAGAGAAAAAGTGCTACTAAATTTATAGCTAAAAAATAAAACATCAAAAACACAGAATAAAAGTCATTTTTAAGAAAAATCTGGCTTATTGGATGAGGATGAATATGTGAAACTTCAAGATTTATCAGCATTTAGAGTGTTTTGTTGCTGATGACATTATGTTTAATTCTACTTAGAAAAGCATGCTTTTCACCTATATATGAGTGGGCACCAGCTCTCTCCTTGCCCTAAAGCAATTATTTGGGAGTAGGAGTTTACAAATAGTTCCAGAAAGGGAAATAGTAATATAAAGATAGACAAAGGATGATTAATTGATTTCCTGAGCCTGTTTGGCAAGAGGTAGAAAAGAAGAAGGAAAACATAGAGGGTTGATGAATAACATATGGGAATGGAATTAACAGGAAAAGAGAAAAAAGAGCTAATTCATCATGGATTCTAATCCTGTAAGAGAAGAGAAAATAATGATGGGAAAATACATTGGATTTCAGAGGGAAAACAAACTTCGAGAACTTTTGTAGCATCATTATGTTTGAGCACTGAGCCACCATGAAACTTCGGGGATCACCAAGTGGAAGCTTTGACCTCCATACTTAGGAATGGTTTTGCATATCCTTGATCCCACTTTTGGTAACTCTCGACTCCTGCTGTAAGACACACTGGTTTATCTCTGCCTGTGGCATAGAGCCCCACCTCCTTTCTCTGGTTCCCTGCTCACTCTTTGGCACAAGGGGAGATGCAATGAGAAGACAACTCTGCCAGAGCACAAGAGCCGAGAGCCAGGCTGGATCCCTGCAGGACTGCAGGAGAGTTCCTCTAAGCCACAGGACAAAGAGCTTGAGCCTCTTTCTTCTCACTTATTACATAAAAAGACAAAATGGACTCTGTTAGTGCTAATAAGTAATCTTCAATGGCCTTCAGCTTTTACTATGGACATTGGCAAAAATGAAAAATGCCCAGGCTGCCAGCAAAGTCAGCAGACGACTGTGTCTGAATAGAGTAGAATCTTTATTTTTTAAATACTTTTTAATTGGGCACCTTGGACCGGCATGCATACAGCACTGCCATTTCATCCACACTTGTATTAGATCCTCATGAATTATTCTGTTGATCAAATGAAGTTAACGAAAGGGGAGTAGTTAAGAATCTCAGAATCCCAATCAAGCCAGTGAGGATATGTTCATGAGGTCATTCAAAGGCAGTGAATGGTAATGATAAGCCGCTGCTGTCCATTCCTTGACTATTAGTGGAGTACCAGACTGTATGAGTTGATAGAGTCAATAGGTAATTTTTCTGCTATGGAGGAAAGGCTAGAAGAGTGTTAAACAGACTTATCAGACAGACTCAGAAGAATGTACTTGAAGTCTGGCTTTTTCTTGCTACTCACCAGCTGTGTGACCTGGGGTAGCCCACATCTCAGGATTATCCTTACCTGTAAAGTAGAGATGATCATAAAAACTTCCCTACCTTGCATAAGGGTTCTTGAGAGATGCAAATAAAGTAACACATGAGAAACTGCTTTATAAACTAGAATGTGCTATCCACTAAGTCTTTTTTATGACTTTCTATTTAGATTCAGATGTGTGTTTCTAGTTGCCAAGGGATATTTGTTTATGTAATCCATAGACTATTTTAAAAAGACTTATAGTCAATAATTTCAACCTGTTCACCTATTTAATTGTGTAACATAGTTCAATTCTGCTAACAAAACTAGTATAAGTTCTATCTTTTTTTTGTTTTTTTTTTTGCTGACACTACTGAGACTTTTATAGATATGCTAATTAGCTGAGAAATGGTAGGAGGCAAGGATGAGGGTAAAACAAATTTGGAAAATTTAATGATGTTAATGAATAGGCCCTAACAGGATAATTAATCCCTGAATAATGGTGGTATTACTTAACAAGACTATCATCAATAAGCTCATTCAGGTCTTGATACTTTCTAGTAATAATGTGGAAGCAAAAGAGTACGTGTAACAATGATATTCTAAAATGTACATTTCATATGAAGTTAGGACGACAATACGTGGTTTAAGAAGAAGTGTTTTTCATGAGACGTGTCGGGAAGCAAGGAGCGACTCTGACATTATCCCAAGTCCCCATTTGCACTGACTGCTAAGCAAACTGAGTTCAGAGAGGCTGTGTCTTGTCACAACCCCTGTGGTTGGCACCACCGAATAATTTACTCAACCAGGCAAAGAAAAAAGAAAATCCCAGAAAAGCATTTACTGTGTAGGTCAAAGTATCCCTCAGAGCACTCAGTGTGGGAAACAGATGCCCTGGACCCCTGCATCAGCTGTTCTGACTGCCTTTGCAGATAGATAAGAAACATCCAAATTCAAGAGTCCTGCATTTTTAAGGAACAGAGAGAGCACAGACTAATAATTCCTTTGAAAAAGAGAATTATTTTTTAGAAAAACCACTGGCATAATATAAATCTGCATAAAGTGAGGGATCGAGTGCAAACAACCTAAAGCTTTTTTCCCAAGCCCCTGTGGTCTGGGAAAACCATTCTTCCAAGACTGTTGTTAAGTGTTTGTGGGGTGCTTTGGGGGTGTTATGTGTATGTGCCTGTCCACAAGTTTGAAATACAACAAATGTGGAAAAGCAATCATTCTAATCCATAAGAAAAAAAAAAAAAACCAGGTAATTTTTACAAGAATGTGACACTGGAAATAAAGGTATTTAACTGATAGTATTTGAAATGTATTTTGTGGATGAGTATGACCTCTGGTGTTAAACTAGAGAAATTCCAGCACTTATATATCTTAATGACAGAAAGAGAAGCAAATGCAGTTTTCCAAGAGCTTATTATTGGAGGTTACAGGCCCTTGTATTGAGACCTTTCTTTCAATCTTTCGTCATTCTCTCCCTCTCTCCTTCCCTCCTCACTCTCACAAATATAAATGAGTATTTACTATGTGCTAAGTACTATCCACATGGAAGAATATTGTCTTTGTTGTTCTAACTGCTTAACTTTACATGTCGCATCTATAATCCTATATATGGGGAAAAAAGCAAAATTATGGTATGCTATATGAAAAGTTTACATATAAGCTTAAAATCCATTTGTTAATTTTATAAAGAAAAGAGGATTGATGAAAAGAAGAACTTCTTAAATGTGCCCCTGTCATGAGGATTCAGGCTAAGAGTAAAACAAAGTTGTTGGGGCATCTTGTCGCTTTTCATCACCATACTAATAGTGGATTATTGTACTCTCCAAATACAAACATTTATTAGCAAGAAGATTTTTTGAGTGTGTGTGATCAGATAATTCCCTGAAACAGAAAGATGATAAATATCTGACTGACTTGCTCTCCTCTTTCTCCATCACAGTGGGTTTTACATTTCTATATTATTTGATGAGCTTTTGTAAGGCACTGTCTAGGTGGAAGCACTGGTAATCTGAGTTTTGGTATTCTGACAGTTCCTCATTTTGTTTGCCAAATCTCCATTTCTTTCTTACCTTGTGCACCCTTTCCTCCCCTGATCTCCCTCTGTGAGCAGTGGCAACTCCATCACTGTCATAAATCTCAGAAACACTCTTTGTTTCTACATGACTAAAGGCACTGCACCTAATCTGGTACTAAGGCATAGAGATATACATGGCAAAAGATACAATAATTTTTTCCCTTTATTTTATCTATGGAACTTCCTTGAAGCTTTGAATTTGCTATTTGAGAAAGTCAGTTTGACAATAGAAGATGCAGCCATTACTTTTTTGTTTGTTTCTTGCAGCCATTACTTTTTTAAATGACATTTTAATAACTTTAGAACCTTATATCTAATTTCATGCTGGTAACAATTATTGTGATATTTGGAGAGGGGATTGATGTAGTCTTTCAACAAAATTTACCAAAGGCTAATGGAAGTATTAATTTACCATGATAAATGTATTTGATGTATTTAGGTTTGGAAGGATGAGTCAAACTTTTTCACTTAGTCAGCTATGTGTAACAATGAGAAGAAGCTCGTATAATTTGTTATAAAGTGAAAATGAATGTATTATGGATTTTGTGCTTGAGTTGAATTTTGCTTCACAAAATTCAAAGGTGAAAATTTTTTAATTTGGAAGCTTTCATTGTAATTTCAAATTACTCATTAGAATTGTTTTTAATAGTCACGTTCACCACACAATTCATGCAGATCTACTCTGCTACCACAAAGATTCTATGATCAAAATTCTAAACAAGTTTTATTAAATTACCAAAAATCATAATGGAATATAAAAATAAAATGCTGTCTCCAGTTTTTAGCCATTCAAATTCTAGTTTTGACCAAGACTACAGAGAAATGCAAGTTCTATGGGACTAAAAGCAACCCTCTCCCTTTTTTTCTTCTGGATCTGTTTACTTGCATGCACAAAAAATTAAAATTGTTTAACTCATATCCAAAGGATATCCTAAAATGAATTATTTACTCCAAGGCACTGAAAACGCAAACTCTCTCTTAGGAGCGGGTACCTGGTAAGCAACTTCAGGGTAGCTGCCGAGTAGAATATCAAGAAATTGGATCCAGCTGAGAATTCCAATTACCTAATGAGGGTGATCCGCTTTCACTTTAATTTCTAACTCTTTATAACTTCTATCATAAAAATCATGCTTTAAAATCACGATTTAAAAGGGAAACAAATATTCAACTGGCCAATGTATTTCACTCCCTTTTCTGGAGACGGGAATCTCAGCTTACAAAGAAATACAAACGATATGGACTTAAGACGGAGCAGTAACAACGAACCCTTGAAAGGGTCCCCTACCGCTTTGTGTTAGTATATCGCCCAAAAGAAGGACACATCACAGGAAATTTGTGAGACACAAAGCGTAATTTTTATTAGTTTATTAGCAAATAAATAAATATTACACCTAACTCTAGCAAAACTCTAGCACTGTCCCCAGGCAGCTATTATTCAGTCCGAGTTATTATTAATAATTTCCTAGCCAGGCTATGACGGCCGGTGTGAATCAGCCCGCGCCAGGCCCCTCTCCATCCGCCGCCGCCGCCGCCGCCGCCGCCGCCGCCGCCGCCGCCGCCGCCGCCGCCGCCGCCGCCGCCGCCGCAGTCAGGGCTTGGCACAGAAGACGGTAGGTGTTTGCGCCTCAGTGATCCGCCTTTGCTTTGTGTCTGTGCTGCAGGTGTGGAGGAGGAAGAGGAACAGAAGACAAGCTGGTGGCCGGCGGTCGCTGAGCATTCCCCAGACCCTCGAGCAAGCCTCTTCTCCAAGGCAGGAAAAGCCCGCGGACCTACCCACTGGGGCGGCCAGAGGGCCTGAGCGCCGTAGCCCAGGACCTGGCGGCCGGGGGCGCCAACCCCTCATGTTCCACAGAAAGCGCAAATGTGAGCAGGCAGTGGCGGGGAAAGCCCTCCTCCCCCGCCAGGGGGACCCGGGAAGCCCGCGCGGGCTCCTCCCGCGGACCGAGGGGATCCCCTCCTCCGGCCCCGCCCCCATCCTCCCCAGGCCCAGGCGCCAAGGCGGTTAACCCTACCCGCGCCGCATCGCATTAGGGCGAGAGCACCGCGCAGCCAATCCCGACTCCCCGGCGCCAGAGACCAGCGGCGTGGGGAACATCGGTGAGCCGGGCCCGTTCGGATCTCGCAGCGGCCAAACAGGGGCTCAGGCCCCGGGGTTCTCACTAAGCCGTGCTGCACTGGCTTAGCTAGTCGTCAAACTTTTTCTCTCCAAAGCGGGTGCCCCCGCAGTTATTTGGCGGGCAGCCGGCAGCCCACTCTCAGCGGGACAATTAGGGAGAATTGGGCGTGGGGCGAGGAGGTTGCAGTTCTGCAGGTCTAAGAGGCGTGCATGCCGGTGGAGGAGTGGCCCGGGTTCCGCACTGTTCCCTCGCCTGACCCCCTGGCTGGGGTGGCTCAACGTGCTGCAGTGGCCGGTGCAGGGGATCTAGACTGCGCGTCAGGCACTAGTTAGGGGGGTGGTGGCACGGGAAGTGGGGGACGCCTGTTTTTTCCTCCTCCCTCTGCAGACCCGCTGCACTACCTGGGGGCTCCCCATCCCTGCTGGTGCTCACGGGTGCCCCCAATCAGCAGGTAGAACCCCCGCCTTCACCCTGTCCTGGCCTGCGCCTCCGAGGGTTTTCATCCTGCAGATTCCACTCCCCGCCCCCCCCCCCATCTCTCCCTCTCTTTCACACACGCTCCCCTAAACCGCGCGCGCCGCAAACTCAGTCTCGGTCCCCGCAGGTGATGTCATGCCCATTGTTTTGGTGAGCCCAACCAATCGGACGCACCGCCTGGATTCTACCGGAGCCGGCATGGGCCCTTCCTCGCACCAGCAGCAGGAGTCTCCGCTCCCTACCATAACGCATTGCGCAGGGTGCACCACCGCCTGGTCTCCCTGCAGCTTTAACAGCCCTGACATGGAAACCCCATTGCAGTTCCAGCGCGGCTTCTTCTCGGAGCAGCCGCCACCGCCACCGCGCTCCTCACACCTGCATTGCCAGCAGCAGCAGCAGCAGAGCCAGGACAAGCCGTGCCCGCCCTTCGCGCCCCTCCCGCACCCTCACCACCCCCCGCACCTCGCGCACCAGCAGCAGGGCAGCGGCGGCAGCAGCCCATGCCTCCGGTGCAACAGCTGCGCCTCCTCCGGTGCCCCGGGGGCGGGGGCGGGGGATAACCTGTCCCTGCTGCTCCGCACCTCCTCGCCCGGCGGCGCCTTCCGGACCCGTACCTCCTCGCCGCTGTCAGGCTCGTCGTGCTGCTGCTGCTGCTCGTCGCGCCGGGGCAGCCAGCTCAATGTGAGCGAGCTGACGCCGTCCAGCCATGCCAGTGCGCTCCGGCAGCAATACGCGCAGCAGCCGGCGTCCGCCTCCCAGTACCACCAGTGCCACAGCCTGCAGCCCGCCGCCAGCCCCACGGGCAGCCTCGGCAGCCTGGGCTCCGGGCCCCCGCTCTCGCACCACCACCACCACCACCACCACCCGCACCCGGCGCACCACCAGCACAACCAGCCCCAGGCGCGCCGCGAGAGCAACCCCTTCACCGAAATAGCCATGAGCAGCTGTAGGTACAACGGGGGCGTCATGCGGCCGCTCAGCAACTTGAGCGCGTCCCGCCGGAACCTGCACGAGATGGACTCCGAGGCACAGCCCCTACAGCCCCCGGCGTCTGTCGGAGGAGGTGGCGGCGCGTCCTCCCCGTCTGCAGCCGCGGCCGCCGCCGCTTCGTCCTCAGCCCCGGAGATCGTGGTATCTAAGCCGGAGCACAACAACTCCAATAACCTGGCGCTCTACGGAGCCGGCGGCGGAGGCAGCGCTGGAGGCGGCGGCGGCGGCGGCAGCGGGCATGGCAGCAGCGGTGGCACCAAGTCCAGCAAAAAGAAGAACCAGAACATCGGCTACAAGCTGGGCCACCGGCGCGCCCTGTTCGAGAAGCGCAAGCGGCTCAGCGACTACGCGCTCATCTTCGGCATGTTCGGCATCGTGGTCATGGTCATCGAGACCGAGCTGTCGTGGGGCGCCTACGACAAGGTAAGTGCTCGAGCCCTTTGCTCGCCGTTCCCGGGCCGCAGAGCCGGGCACCGGGTGGTTGGGATGGGCGCTGGTGGGAACTCTCTGCCTGCCAGTTCCGGAGCTTTTCCCGGACAATCGGAGTTGCCCGCCGGGACGGCGAGCACCGCTGAGACTCGCTCCCCTAATCCGCAAGGCAACTCTGGAGAGGAAGCTTTTCCGCGCGCAAAGTTCTGAAGGCAGTGAATGCCCAGCGCGTTTGGGCACGTTAAAGAAGTGATTTCAGGAGTCGGTGAGGAAAGCATGCTCTGTTCCTCTCCTGGTGCTCACGATGTCGGAGGCCCCTTTCAAACCCAAGCGCTTAAACTCAAGGATAACTTCCTCTCGGGTTTCGAGAGCCACGAGCTGCGCTTGGGTCTGTGTTGTCGCGGACCCCGCTGCTTGGCCTTCCGGGATCTCCTCTCTCACTTTCCTGTGAGGCCAAGTGATCTGACAGATCACAGAGCCGAGACAGGTGCCCCTACCCCCATCCTCCTCCTGGGAGTTCAGGTCCCCTTGCTGGGGATTGACCGACCCCCCGGATCTTAAAGGTGGTTAAAAGTGCTTCTTTTTTTAAAAAAAGTGCTTCTGTCTGTGTTGCAGGCGTCGCTGTATTCCTTAGCTCTGAAATGCCTTATCAGTCTCTCCACGATCATCCTGCTGGGTCTGATCATCGTGTACCACGCCAGGGAAATACAGGTAACTTCGGGGTTCTGCTGTTTATGAATGACTCCAGCCGGGGGAAGTGCAAGGCAGCAGACCCTTTTTCCAAGCTCTCGTGTCCTTGCTTGAGGTTACAGAAGACACACGCTGTATTCTTACCTTAGCACCTGACCTGTTCTTTCAAGAAGTTAAAAACAAAGAACAGTGCAGCATGTAAATGTGCAGTAGTTTCCAGGATGTATTTGTTAAACCTTTCAGATTTTCCCCTCTCTTCTTTAGGTAGATCCACTTCTCCATATCAGTCACTGTATTTGTTTTCCTTAAGGCCAGTTATGTAGTAGCCTTAATCTGCCAGGTAAATGTGTATTCTTGTCTAATAAACATTTAACAAGATGGGTGGGTCATTATGGAAGATTGTGCCCATATATATCACCTTCCATAACTGTAGCTTAGAGAAGAAAATAGGCCCGTGATATTCCTTGCTAATGTATATCAATAAGACAAGAAAAAACCTCTGACATTTTCTATATCTTACTGTACAGTTGAAGAAAAAAATCTGTTGTAAATTAAGAATACAAATTCTGTATATCTGGTAGTTTGGTAGATTTTCAGGTACAATCATTACATTATTTATTAAAAATGTCATTTAAGAGCAAAGGCCACTGCCCTTGTGAGTGGACTTGTTAGGAAAATGTTTGTTTTGTTTAAATGCATCCAGGAACTCTATTGTTAGATTTGACTGTTACTGACAATTTCAGAATAGTCCGTCTAAAATTCATGGGTTGTCTTTTAAGGTGTTTATTTTGCTGTAGCTTTCAGTTAAAGTAATATTAAGGTTTGGGAATAAAATAACTAGAGTTTTCAAAAATTAAGAGAGATTGAGATTTTCCAGTTTAGAACTTAACACTAATATGCCTTTTCTGATTTTTTTGGATCAGGTGTTAGGCATTTGGCTGAACTAGTAAACCCTCGAATTTAGGCTGCTTTCCTTTAGGAGTTGCCATTGAATTTAAATAACTTAGCATTAATTATAAGTTAAATTAATTTTAAGTTAGTAATTTGCAGAAACATACTAAATATGGAAGAAACCAATTTTAACTATTGCCCAAGCAAAATAAAGAAACACATGACCCCACCTGAGGAGGGAGAAATTACTTCATCATGCTTTCAAATTTGCAAAGACTTTGAAAAGTGTGATTTTGAAGGAAGGAGGATAGAGAATGAGAATTAGAAAGAGTGAGAATATTTAGAGGTAAGTAATAAAACTGCACTGCCAAAACAAGGCAAACACATTTGGACCCTTTAAAGTTTTAATAATTTACACAGGTCCATCTTTAATTCAGCACTAATGATCGTGGGCTTTTGAGATTCTTTCAAGCATTTTAAAGTAATACTAAAATGTAACTTAAGCATCATGAGAGTATCTTTTCATTTTGACTTGAAGGGTAGACACTTAAGGCTGGGGAACAAAATAGGTCTAATGGCCCTCTGACTTGGTTTACAGATGAGGTACCTGCAGTCAGAAGAGGTGACCAGCTTTCCAGATCTCAGAGCTAGACAGTGCAGAGCGTGACCAGCCCTGTCCTCCTAGCTTCCACCCAGAATGCTTCCTGCTTCCTCTGCCACTGCTTGTTAGCAACCCTGAACATGGACATGTCTTTGTCTGTGGTTCCTCTAAATCCAAACGTTTGGTATTTGAATAGGGTTAGACTTAAACGGTTTTTCTAAAATCTTCTTAGGTATTTATAAAAATCAAGTAATTTAAATTTTTTTTTTTTTTGCTTGAAGACCAGAGTAGTTTTATTTAATCCACCCTAGAAAGAGACCTTGCTGTTTTGTTTTTTTTTTTTAATTAAACATCAGTTTTCGTATTATTCCTGTTCCTTCTGAAAAACACACAGCTAAACAAGCATTCAAGGCGGAGGACATTTGATGGTATTAACACCAAGAACAAAGTGTCTTCCTGAAAATGCTAACCTTTTAAGAATTATGGGGAGATTTTTTTGAAATAACTTACAGGAGTTTGTGAGGACCAAACATTGGCCATTAACATTGGCCAGATGTTAATTACGTGTTGTAAAAAATTTTTGGTACCATATTAGAACTCTTAAAACTTAGAGAAAGTAATACAAATGAAAGAAGTCATATTTTTAAAGATCATTTCACACTTGAAAGAATTCCACCCCTGGCTAATTTTGAGGACCATTTCTGTTATACAAATGCATAGATATATTGATTACAGTACGAAGAGCACGGGTGATAAAAATGAAGACATGAATTCCCCCTCTAAGGGTTATAAGCACAGTGAACCTCTTTATTGTTGGGGCAACATAAATATCACAGAAATTTAGATTTTTATAATTGGAATTATCTGACCTGATACATGGTTTCTGCTAAACCAACCACACTTAAGATAATTTCAAAATGGATGCTCAGGTAATATCATTTAGTTGTTTTGGGGGTAGCTTTTACATTCAGTGTTTAATCTAGAGTGATTTTTGTTTTCCTCAAGCTGAAGTTCCAGATTCTTATCTGAGATGCTTTTTTTAAAAATATGAAATGGAAAAGGACCAAATAAATGTGGAGACCCTGAGCTGGAAATCAAGAACCAGAAAAACATGTTCTAATTTATCCAGAGAGTAGTCAGTGATTGCTGCTGAAATAGTTCACTCTGAAACACGGTAAAATCAAGTGCATAGGCTAATGTATCCATGTGTGGAAAATGATGAATTGAGCCCTTTTTAACTTACTGATGTCACTGCTATAGATGTACTTCTTTCATAAGTTTTAAGCAAATAGGTACTTCTCAGTTTACTATTAAGAATTCCAAGTATATAGACTAGCTTTGAGTTAAGGAACACAATGCAGGGGTTATGCTGCCGTTCAGAGCACGTTCTTGGGCATAGCATGCAGTCTAATGTGACACTTCCTCTTTTTCTTTTTAGCATAGCAGTATGATGACTGGATAGTGAGAGCTAGCTAGTATGGGTTTCTGGTACATGGTAGGATTTCTTACTGCATTCAGGAAAAGTAAGTGTTATAGCCAATGTGTTCCGGCTCTCTGTCCACCGGAATTGCTTTAACGAAGCTTGGGGAGGCCCTGACATTTCCATGGAGAACCTCGGAAAGCAAGTCAATGTGACCTTTTATAAAATGTTTATACACAGTCTATCAAAATAAGATGGTTCAGTGAGTCATGGACGGAAGTGCTTGAATTAAAATAGTGCGATGGGGAGGCTTTGTAAGAACTTAGCTCAGTACATTTCAGCTTTGGTGTCATTTTTTTCAGTACCACAGACAGCTCAATGCACCAGGCTATAGTTTGCTCATTTCACTAATTACTTTTACATCCCCCCAAAACAAAAATGAAATTATTTTTTTTTGGGTGGGGGAGGTCAGAAAGGTTATATAAAATCAGATTTAGTGGGAGCAGATTTTCAGCTAAGTAGATATTAGATTTTTTCAAATAGACATTTGGCCTTACTTTCTATATTCGTCAGTAAAGTCAAAAAATGAATAGACACATAAAATAAATTTTAGCAAATGCCTTTGTATCACAACCTTCTGACAAAGGAAAAGTACTATGGGGATTGTTTTATACAGTTTGGAAAGGTCACTTGATACTAAATAAGTAGCTTCCCCACCTCAAGTCCAAGGTCAAATAATAGGAAAAACAGAGGCATGATTTCCTGGGACTTTTCTTTTTCTCCCCCCTCTTCTGTAGGGTTGGAAGCATTTCTTTGATGGCATAAGAACAAAACAATGTTCAAGTACTCTTTAAGATCTTCAACATCAAATAAGTTGAATGTAGATTGCACTTCATCTTTTCAACTTTAGTGTACTTGACTTTCTCTTGTGGAAGCAATTTTAGTTGAAAGAGTTGTTTAGTATTTTGAGATAGGCAAATGCAAGATTCTAAGTTGGGAAGAAAACCGCTTGGACTGTCATCGTTCTGGTTCTCATGGGATTTGGCAGAATGGAGAGTACTATACTTTAAAGTTGAAAATGGTTTTATTTCCTTGGTTTTGTTTTGGTGATAATATAATTATAGAATAAATGGCACTAGGGGAAACACTGATTTTTCCCTGGTACCTCTTGCAGTGGAATAACTCTACACATTCTCCTTTAAGTTAGCTTTTCAGAGATGGATGATATACATCTAAAAGTGGAGGAGCAGAAATGAAAATTTCCCCTTACCTGTGCATGTAGGCCACACAAAGGGGGAAGGAGTGAGTAGGGGCAGGGACCTCAGCAACCTCGGAAGCCTCCTGGACTGGTTGAGGAGGGGTGGCTAAGTGCCCACTGAGTAGACTCTGGCTCACCTTGTGGAGAGTGGGAAAGAATGCTCGCTTTCCCACTCCTGCAGAGAGCAAGTAGATGCTTCCAGACTATGTAGAAAATACTGCATATAGTTATTATTCTTATTAATAAAATAATAATAACTAAGCATAGTGAAAATAGCTAGTACAGAAGAGCTTAAAATAAATATGATAGTCACATTCTCAGTCCAGTGTTTCAGAGACAACCACTTTTAAATTTCTCATACACTTCTCCAGAATTTTCAAAAATGAATATTTAGTTGTGTTTAGAGACACACATACTGTGCTTTTTTTGCTTAATATATCTTGAAGGTTTTTTATTGTCAGCACATGGAAACCCATCTCATTCTTTCTTAGCAACTGTTTATTATCCCATTTTATGGATGCACTGTGGCTTACTGTTAAGCTTTTGCTGTTATAAGCCATAATAAAAATGAACACTCTTGTATACTATTTAAATCTATTAATTAGGGGATACACATATGGTATATATCCAGCGGACAGATTGCTGAATCAAAGGGAGTTTGTATTTTAAATGGAAAGGTACTGCCCACCAGCCCTTTAGAAAGGTCTTCAGAGTTCTCATTCTCTGCTTCCCTACACATTATTTCCCCACAGCATTGTTAACACTGAATGTTATAAAAAGGAATTTTAAATATCTTTGGCTCTGTAAAGTTTACTATCTTCCTGAAAAAACATTTTTTTTTTTTTTTTTTTTTGGTGAAAAATTCCTTAAGGACAAAGCTCCTGGCCTCATAGGCTTATTTGCAACATTTTGCAATATCTAGTGGTGCATTATCTAATCTGCTGACAAAATGACCAGTCCTTGTAAAGGTGCCATCAGAAGCAAGCATTGGCCACATTTTTGGTTTTTTTCCTTTAAAAAAATTTAGAGATGAAGGAAGCTGAAAGAGTAGAAGGAATGGTCTTCGACTGGTCTTTAGGTCTCTCGTATATCTATCGTATGAGGGAGAGAAGAGTTAACTCTTTGACTGTAAGACTCCAGAAGATCATGAGGTGGATGCCTTGCCTGAATTGCTTTGTTGTGTGGTGGTCAGCTCCACAACCGCTGTCTATATTGCCAGCAGCTTCTACAGAGTTGTAATGAGACTCTCAGTCCCTTTGACTTCGTGTGTACCCTGTAGTAACGAAATCACTCAGGAACAATTTTCTCTGCCTGCCTGTGTAAAGATCTCTGCATTATTAATGGGTGTGACACTAAATAAAGCGATCCTGGTGTGTTTACAGAGCAACATCACAAATGAATGAAGAGTGGAACTTTAGGTTTACTGCAAGTGGGTTCGCTTGATCTGCCAACTCGTTTCTGGGCCACGTTTTGTACAGCTCGGGAAGGAGGCCACTGTGGGCTGTCATTGTCCCAAACCACATCTGGCAGGGTGGACAGAGGGAGCCTGCACTGATTTAACTTCAGGAAGTTACTTTTGGTCAGGGTACAAAGTGGTTTCATGGGGCCGTTTTAGTGAGAATGTCTGCTCATTAGGAAATATGATGTTTGCTACTTTGGGAGTATGTGCTTAACCTGAAACTCCTTTAGAATTCTCTTTATAGAACTGGAAACTATGTGGAGAGGACCTGAAATGTTATCTGGCCCAGGATCCCACCCAGCATGGAAACTCCCTTTATGTCATCTCAGATAAAAGTGGCCACCCAATTTCTGCTTGAACCCTCTTCCCATGATGGTCAGTTTGTCTGTACAAGGCTGTCCATTCCATTGCCAGACAACTCTTAATTTTAGGAAGATTTTCCTTATGTTGGGGGTGAAGTCTGGTTTTATTCCTTCCCATATTCAACATTGAAAAAGTTTTTGAGCTCTGCTAATACAATGAGGAATAAGACAGTAAGGTTCCTTCCCTCTTGGAACTGACATCCCAAGCAGGCGGGGTTAAGGAGAGAGACAAAAATTAAGTAAAGGAAGAAAATCCTTGGAAGTTGTGATAAGTGTCATTAAGGGGCCATGAAAGGCTGTGATAGAAAATAATTGGGGGCAGAGGATTGTACACATCAGACAGGGTGGTCCTGGGAGCAGTCTCTAAGGAAGTGACTTTTAAGCTGAGGCATAAAGGAAAAGAAGTTACCAGCTATTGGCAGAGTCTGGAGGAACAACCTTTTCCAAGCCCTCGTGACTGAAAGGAGTTTCCTGCACTTATACAATTGAGAGCAAACAAGTGTGGCCCAAGCAGGGCGACGGTAGTACTGGATGGGGTGAGAGGGCATATGCAGGGTTCTGATACTGAAGGGTCCTGAGGCCATTATAAGAATTTTGTGATGTTCTCTTCAAAGTGCATGAGGCCATCATTAAAGCACAGAAGAGTCACGATCCAGCTTACTGTTTAAGCAGACCTTTTGTTGAAGCTCTGAGGAGATTGGTCTGGAGACCCTTGGCAAGTCACATTGTACAGATGACGCTCACTTGGCTTGGGTAGCAGTGGTGGAAATGAAGAGAAGTGGTCTGATTCAAGACCCAGGTTGGAGGCAGAATGGACGTCTTAGTGATTGGATATGACAGGTGAGGGCAAGGGATGATGCAAAGATGATTCTCAGGGTTCTGATTGGAGCATCTGAGTGTGTTATGCTGACAAGGGAGAACTCACATTGAAGGGTAGCATGTGGAATCAGGAATGCTTCTGATGGAAGTGCTTCTGATTATACAAGAGAACCCCGAGTTCAGAGAAAAGGTGTGGAGTAGAAATTTAAATTGGCCAGTAATCAGCGTAGAGAATATTTAAACCCACAGCAATTGACAAAATCACTGAGAGAAGATAGAGGAATGAGAGAAGAAGGTCGAGAGCAGATCAACCTCTGACATCTAGAGGTTGTGTGAAACAGGAACTAGAGAAAAGAGATAAGAATGACTTGTCCTAGAGGTGGTAATGGGAGTGTTGGAAGGAGGGCACAGTGCTGTGTACTGAATGCCATGAAGTCAGTTAATATCGGGTAGAGAGGTGCCTTTTGGATTTGGCAAGTTAAAGGTCATTGCTGACCTTGATGAGGAGTTTCAGTGGAATGGTAGAAACAGAACACAGACTGTAATTTCCAGTATAACAGAATAAATTGATTCCCCCTCTTCCCAGAATTACAGAGCAAACATTTAAATATTGGTTAGGTCCCTTTAAATGCCCATCTAATTAAATAGTCCCCGTTTCTTTGAATTTTCCTGATCAGGCTTAGAATGCCCCTGATCATATTCTTCTGGACTTATTCTGTTTTGTTGAATTCCCTCTTCGAGTAAGGTCAGAAATGTACTCAGTACTTTCAGATGGGATCTGCCAGTGTACTTGTTACCTCCGTTCAACAAAAATCCTCCATTATGCCGACTGTTATTTAGTCTAAAATGGCCATGGCCTCACACAAACTGTTGCCAAGTACACTTGTAAAATTGTTAACTGAACTGAATGTAGGGCTTTACATTTATTCACTCTGTTAAATAGCATCTTGGTTTCACGTGAGTGTTTTAGCCCGTCAGAATTATTTATCATGATTGTGATGTTTATTTGACAAACACTTATTTAGGTTTAGAAAATGCTGTGCATGGAGGGGGCTCTGGCATTGGCAAGACCCAAATCAGTGCTAAATTCTGTTCCAGAAACGTGGTCAATGTTAGTGGCTGTTACCCAGTTTTCACACATCCAACTCTTCTTCCTAGCTTCTCACTAGCCATGGCTTTGAAAAGTGTAGCTTGGGTACCCGTGCCCAAGGCATGAGTGAGCCACGGTCAGAGCTGAGAAGTAGGACCTTCTTTGTAGTTAGTCATCTGTTCATCCATGATATTTGGTTCAGCTTTTCACGTACTAACAACTCTCTGTACCCTGACTATCAGCCAGCCTACGTTTCTTTACAAGAATGTCATGAGGACTGTCAGATCCCTTGCCGAAATCCATGTATTCTGTGCAGTCTCATGATCTGCCAGTCTATTCGTGATATCCAAGAAGGAAACAAGACTGATGAGCTTATCATTTTAAGCATTATAATATATTAGGCTTCATGACCAAATGCCTTTTCTCTTAAAAATTTTGTTTTTCTCTCCAGATTATAAAATTAGGAAACATTTATGTTAGAAATCTGTAAAACATAGAAAACATGAAAAAGAATATGTTAGTTTAATCTCACCACCCAGAGATAATTATTATTGTGATATAATGTATTTATATGAAGTAGATGGACCTGATATTTGCTATATATCAGGATAAGGAAATTTAGTGTTCTTTTCATGTAATTTTCTGATTCATTTCCCCATGCCATTAAACATTCCAATTTCTTTTGCATCATATAGCTATAAGCAATTTAATCCTTTCCTTTATTTTGGAACCCTTAAGAAAAATTAGAAAGACCCTATTTAAAATATTTGTATAATAAATACTTTTGCAGATGAACTTGTGTAAGCACCTCTGATGATTTCCTAAGGATAAATTGCCAAGGCAGAAATTACTTAGTTAAAGGATATTATTTAAGGCAATTGAGAGTTTGTCAAATGGTCCTTCCAAAGGTTTATATCATGCCTTTCATTTTTAAAGTACTTACAAACCACTTTGTTAAATAACTGATATGATTATTTTCTGGAGTGTCTAGGATCAATTTACTGATTAGTATTTTGAGTACTGTCCTACTTTGTGAATCTAGAAATGTGCTTCCCTGGACTCTCCTATAGCTTCCTATTTCTCCATGATTTTGGTTTCTAAATCTTGGCTAACCAGCTTTGTAAAAGGGTATTCCTGCTTAATAATTAAAGTTTATATAGAAATGATGCAAAAGCAGTATTGGAAGATAACTTTGTCCACAGATGTTCCCAGTCTTTGTTATTATAGGAAGCTGTTAAAACCATAATTTCTGAAACTTTTCTCGACAAACTTTCCTGCTGAGCAAAGCAAAGCAATCAGACTCTCCTTTGAGTTGTTTACGTTTTTTGCAGCATTGCCTCGTGGCTTTGTGTGCTGCTTCTGGAGCCCAATCTGTCTGGGCTTGTACCCAGCTCTGCCACTAATTAGCTGTGTGACCTTGGACACATTACTTAATCTCTCTGTACTTCACTTTCCTCGTCTGTAAAATGGGGAATATAGAGTACCTCTCTCATTGGGTTGTTGTGAGGATTGAGTGTATATATTTGTGTGTATATATATATAAAGCACTTAACATGCTGCCTGGCATGTGGTGAGGGCTATTTAGGTGTCAGCTGCTGGTTATTGTTAGCTATTACGGGGTTCGTTAGGGTGGAAAGGGAGGAATTGGAGCCCAGCTACTCTGGGCTCTGGGCAACAGTGATATTTTTTTCTTCTTCTACAAGTCGTACAGGAGGGAACAGAAAAAGAAAAAACAAGTGTGCATTCAAACAGTGTTCATTAGTTTACTCACACTTAATCTAGAACAGGGGTATGTGTGTGAGTTCTTTTTTTTTTTTTTTTTTTTTTTTTTATAAAAGCTTTGATCTCCATTAAGGACGGCCAATATTTTTTGTAACTTAGTTTAGATTTTCCCTGTGGGCAAGTTGGCCATCTCAGGAGGTAAGTGTTCATTTTGGTTGTCAGGTTTCAGATCAGTAAACTGGTGTTAGAGTACTATAATGTTAGGGCTCACCAGTTTTTACCAAAATAGCCATTTCCCCTATAAACACACCATAGGTGTGGCTTCTGGCTGGAAGCTAGGCTTTTTGTGAGCTACATTAACTCCTTCAGACATCCAGGTCACAGCCGATGGCATCTCCTACTAATTAGGACCCTGGTGACTTAAAAGAGTTAAGTGCAGCGCCCTGAAAAGTAAGCAAAGGGAATAATTTGATAATGGAAAATTCTGGTATTAAATCCCTGCTGAAAGGATGAGGTAATAAACAGCCAAAGGCATATGTATAAAGGCATATGTAACTGACAGCATTTCTGTCTGTATTCATTGTAGGTCTACAGGATATTTAAATAAAAAGCATTTTTTTCTTTTTCTGGATTAGGTTTATCTCTGGCAAGAGTTTTGTTTAGTATGCCACCACCCTCAACTATGCTTGGAGTACCTTGATTGGAAAGAATTGAGAAGAATTTTCGTGTGTCAATATGACAAGTAACATCTCAAAATATACTTGGTTCAGTGATTGGGTTTACTTTTTATCAGACAGCTTATATCTTCTCTTCTGTTTCATTTCAAATGACCATTAGTTGAGTCTGTATTCTCTCTCTTTTTGAACAATGTGTTATTGTTGGGTGAGTTTTTATCTTTGCTTTTTGAATTTATAAAACACATTGAGATTCAGACCTTATAAACTTTGAACTGAACCATGTAGACAAGTGTTAACAGCCAGTGTTTCACATCTATAATTTTGTCATGTGCTTTCTTGAATATCTGAGCATTTTTACCTAGTTATGTATTTATCTATAATGGTTATCCAGAAGGTATTAAGATGGGGTTGTTTCCAAGCAATCTGACTATTGAAATTTGGATATGCATCTACTGTTGGTCTTATTCACTGAGGTAGTCTTCTTTCTATCAGGAAGTTGTTGGTCTTCCAAGGAAATTGCATGCAATATTTATATATTAGTTTTGACACAAGTATACTGAATTTTGGGGAGGAGGCATTAAACACCATAGTGTGGTTGTCGTGGTCTTGGGTAGTGCTTTTTTGAGGATAGCGTCTGCTGTCAAGAGGGGTAAAAAATACACAGGTGCTAATCCTTAAACTGCTTAAATTTTTGTTGAGTGAGTAAGGGAAATTATATCCCAGTATTGGATTTATTTTTAAGGTCACAGATCATTTAAAATATTGAAAAATAATAATTAGGCTGAATATTTATTCAAGTTGCATACATATAAAGTGATATAAAAGTGATGGCTGCAGGATTTATTATAGTCACCTCATGCCTTTTCACAGGTGTATCTAGTACTTCCAGACATATACCCAAGCAGAGTTATTGACTGAACACTTAATTTCATTTATGTGGATTTAGCTATGAAATTTTAAGACGAAAAGTCTTGGCTTCTAGAAACTTACCTTAGGTCAATTTTCATACCGGTAAATCCTCCCATATTTGGAAAAAATGTTTTTATGTCAAAGAGCATGAATTGCTTTCTGTCCTTTGAAGCAAAAACAACTGAAGATATATTTATTTAGTTAAACATGCTGTTAGTTTAAAGCTTCAGCTTATTGCTTAAACCTGTGGGTAATATTGTAAATTTTAATGCTGTCGTTGGAAATTATTTTGAATAGAATTTTACTTCTTTCCCATTAGTATTTTAGTCAAGAACCCTCACTATTTGTTCGCATTTGTTAATGTCAAAGAGGGTACTTAATGAAAATGCATTTGGGCAGACTTTCAAAAATTAAGCAGTAGTGATACAAAGAGAAATCTCTAATTTGCTTGTTTTGGGGGTAAAAAGCTACAATACTGTATTAAGGCTGAAAACTATTTTTCAAAATATCTTTGATTTGGAATCCACTGGCTCTTATAGATTTTTTAAATATCATTTTTTAAAGGCTTAATCTTCTGTATTCTTTTTTTTTTTTTTCTTTCAGCATATCTGCTTTACACAGTCTTTTTTATCCTTTTTGACAACTATTCCTATTTTTCGGTTGTTATGTTTGGGCCGTGTTCTGCTTCACATCTCGGAATGTGTCCCTTGGGTGCTCCTTACATTGGGGGATGAAGATCCAGCCCACTCGCTGTCATGTTCACTGTCTCGCTTAGTCTGATGCTGTATACACAAATTACTTCAGTGGCAGCTATTTCGAAATCATGAATCCATTAAGTGTGTCTCTTTGCAGTTTTATACAGCTGGCCACAGAGGGAAAGCGGATGTGTGTTTAGGACTTAGTCCCTCAAGCCCATGTCAGAACATCCTGAGCAGAGACCACACAGCACAATCAGTGGTGAGCATTTTCTCTGCAGCGTTTTCCCAAAAACAAGGTGTCTTTTCTGCACTATTGCGCAGGAACACACGTCACCACAGCAAGATGATCGGTGTGATGGAGGGTGGGATGAGGGCTCATCTTCAAGACCTGAATTATGATATGTTGCCACATGGGAACCAAATTCAACAAATACAGAGGAATAGGATCCGATCATGTGACTTATGGGGTGGAGGTGATGAGCTCAGATACCCCAGTGATATGTGCTCTAGCTAAATTCCCAGGCTGAATACAAATTTTTATTAATTGGCTCTCATTTCCTCTCTCCTCTATTGGTATAATGATGACCTGTACATTTACAGTGGGGTCAAAAAGGTTGATGACTTTCACCCTTTTTTCTTAAACACAGTGGGGAAAATTACAATGAAGTGCTACAGGTCTGGTCCTCTTTACCGAAAAGATAAGAACAGCAGGATTTTCAAATCATCTCATTGACTTGTTTTAAATTTGCCCATTGATTCATTTCTTCTGAGGAGCAGCCCTTCCTACCCAGCAATCTCTGAGGTCCCTGCTGGGTGTTTTTACATAACCCATCCCTCTCAGCTCCTCCAGCTTTTTTTTTTTTTTTTTTAACATCTTTATTGGAGTATAATTGCTTTAAAATTGTGTGTTAGTTTCTGCTTTATAACAAAGTGAATCAGTTATACATATACATATGTTCCCATATCTCTTCCCTCTTGCGTCTCCCTCCCTCCCACCCTCCCTATCCCACCCCTCTAGGTGGTCACAAAGCACTGAGCTGATCTCCCTGTGCTATGCGGCTGCTTCCCACTAGCTATCTGTTTTACACTTGGTTGTGTATATATGTCCATGCCACTCTCTCACTTTGTCCCAGCTTACCCTTCCCCCTCCCCGTATCCTCAAGTCCATTCTCTAGTAGGTCTGTGTCTTTATTCCCATCTTGCCCCTTGGTTCTTCATGACCATTTTTAAAAAATTCCATATATATGTATTAGCATACGGTATTTATTCTTCTCTTTCTGACTTACTTCACTTTGTATGACAGTCTCTAGGTCCATCCACCTCACTACAAATAACTCAATTTCATTTCTTTTTATGGCTGAGTAATATTCCATTGTATGTATGTGCCACATCTTCTTTATCCATTCATCTGTCGATGGACACTTAGGTTGCTTCCATGTCCTGGCTATTGTAAATAGAGCTGCAATGAACATTGTGGTACATGACCCTTTTTGAATTATGGTTTTCTCAGGGTATATGCCCAGTAGTGAGATGGCTGGGTCATATGGTAGTTCTATTTTTAGTTTTTTAAGGAACCTCCATACTGTTCTCCATAGTGGCTATATCAATTTACATTTCTACCAACAGTGCAAGAGGGTTCCCTTTTCTCCACACCCTCTCCAGCATTTATTGTTTCTAGATTTTTTGATGGTGGCCATTCTGACTGGTGTGAGATGATATCTCATTGTAGTTTTGATTTGCATTTCTCTAATGATTAATGATGTTGAGCATTCTTTCATGTGTTTGTTGGCAATCTGTATATCTTCTTTGGAGAAATGTCCTTTTAGGTCTTCTGCCCATTTTTGGATTGGGTTGTTTGCTTTATTTGATATTGAGCTGCATGAGCTGCTTGTAAATTTTGGAGATTAATCCTTTGTCAGTTGCTTCATTTGCAAATATTTTCTCCCATTCTGAGGGTTGTCTTTTGGTCTTGTTTATGGTTTCCTTTGCTGTGCAAAAGCTTTTAAGTTTCATTAGGTCCCATTTGTTTATTTTTGTTTTTATTTGCTTTTCTCTAGGAGGTGGGTCAAAAAGGATCTTGCTGTGATTTATGTCATAGAGTGTTCTGCCTATGTTTTCCTCTAAGAGTTTTATAGTGTCTGGCCTTACATTTAGGTCTTTAATCCATTTTGAGTTTATTTTTGTATATGGTGTTAGGGAGTGTTCTAATTTCATTCTTTTATATGTAGCTGTCCAGTTTTCCCAGCACCACTAAAATTCAACACCCATTTATGGTAAAAACCCTCCAGAAAGTAGGCATAGAGGGAGCTTTCCTCAACATAATAAAGGCCATATATGACAAACCCACAGCCAACATCGTCCTCAATGGTGAAAAACTGAAACCATTTCCACTAAGATCAGGAACAAGACAAGGTTGCCAGCTCTCACCACTATTATTCAACATAGTTTTGGAAGTTTTAGCCACAGCAATCAGAGAAGAAAAAGAAATAAAAGGAATCCAAATTGGAAAAGAAGAAGTAAAGCTGTCACTGTTTGCAGATGACATGATACTATACATAGAGAATCCTAAAGATGCTACCAGAAAACTACTAGAGCTAATCAATGAATTTGGTAAAGTAGCAGGATACAAAATTAATGCACAGAAATCTCTTGCATTCCTATACACTAATGATGAAAAACCTGAAAGTGAAATTAAGAAAACACTCCCATTTACCATTGCAACAAAAAGAATAAAATATCTAGGAATAAACCTACCTAAGGAGACAAAAGACCTGTATGCAGAAAACTATAAGACACTGATGAAAGAAATTAAAGATGATACAAATAGATGGAGAGATATACCATGTTCTTGGATTGGAAGAATCGACATTGTGAAAATGACTCTACTACCCAAAGCAATCTACAGATTCAATGCAATCCCTATCAAACTACCACTGGCATTTTTCACAGAACTAGAACAAAAAATTTCACAATTTGTATGGAAACACAAAAGACCCCAAATAGCCAAAGCAATCTTGAGAAAGAAGAACAGAGCTGGAGGAATCAGGCTCCCTGACTTCAGACTATACTACAAAGTGACAGTAATCAAGACAGTATGGTACTGGCACAGAAACAGAAATATAGATCAACGGAATAGGATAGAAAGCCCAGAGATAAACCCATGCACATATGGTCGCCTTATCTTTGATAAAGGAGGCAAGAATATACAGTGGAGAAAAGACAGCATCTCCAGCTTTGTTTTCATTGGGGAATCTTCTGGGGGAACACATGCTGTGTTTTGAGATTTCCAATCGTGTCAGGATTCTCTAGCTGACTCTGAACCTAGGGAACAAGTTGAGGGTATGTGCTGATCTCTAATACCCTTGGGTGCATCACTGTCGTTGGAGGGAGGACAAATAGGCACAGATATAACATTTTCCGATCATGGTGCATCATATCTGGTGCTTGTACTTGGGTTTATGTTGAATGTTAAAACTTGATGTAAAGTAGAAGAGCCACTGCCTGGAGATAATAGATGCCACCTGTCAGGGCCTGTCACTGTCCACCAGAGTGTGGGTGGCAACACAAAGTATGCCCCACCCCCCAGAGGACAGTATAGGAGGAGTGGTCATATAGTCACCTTCTAACTGGACAACCACATGTGCTTCTGGGAAGCAGCCCAGGGTGGCGTTTAACTCTGCCTCTGGATCCAGACAGATTGGGGTTAGAACTCAGCTTCATGCTGGGTGACCATGAGAAGAAAATTTGACCCCTCTCAGGCTCATTTTCTTTATTTGTAAAATGGAAATGAGAATTATACCTATCTCACTAGATTGCTTTGAGGTTTCAGTGAGACAGTCTTTATGAAGAACCTTGTGTGATACCTGGCACATTGTAAATGGCACATTCAATAAATGTTAACCCCTTCTATTACTACTCTTCCATCATTGCTATTATTAAGCAAATATTATAGCCCAAGCAGGGAAGCAGAGCCTAGAGTCTAGGAGGATCTCAAAGTGGGAAGGGGGTTGGATAATAATGTATAATATTTCAAGGTAGTTGAACCACGTTCTGGTAAGAGGGAGGTTGGGCAGAGAAGGCAAATACTTGATTAGTTAGGGCAGGGGGTTGGCACACTATAGCCCATGGACCAAATCTGGCCTCCTGGGTAAATCCGACCTGTTTTTATAAAGAAAGTTGTATTGGCACACACTTGTTTACGTGCCGTATACAGCTACTTCTGCACTACAACTTGCACTACGGGCAGAGTTGAGTGGTTGCAACAGAAACCGTTTGGCTGCAAAGCCAAAAATATTTACTTTACAGAAAAAGTTTGCCGACCTTTGAGTTACAGCCCAGGATGGCCAACAAAGACAGAGAGAAATACGCACAGAAGTGTTCCTTCTGCCTTTGTTTCATAAGTTACTTTATTCCTTTGCTCCAGTGTTAGGCTTCTTAAGGTATGTGATGAGCAGAGGTTCAGGTAGACCTGCTCGCACCTGGGAAATGCAGATTTCTGTAGGGGCGAAGTCTTGTGCTGTGATACAAGCCCTCAGTCTCCCTGTAGGATCTGCACTCTGGGATTGAGGTGAATGACCTGTGGGAATTAGAGTTACATCATCACAACTGAGTAGAATGGCTGTGATAGGAACTATCAGTACTTTCATGGAGAGTCTGAGTGGGAGCCTCAGAACTCAGAATCCTTTCTGGTGGAGGCCAGTGATGAGACACTGGGCCTGTGTGATCCTTGGTGCTCTGTAAGTTAGTCTCTGAAAAGCTAGGCTGGGGGTGGTTTACATTCTTATGATCCTGTTGGCGTTTGCTGACCTCAATTAGGAAAGGAGGCTCATTTGTTTCAAATTTTGAAGAAAGTGTTTCAACTCCACATTTTATCACACAAAAAAAGCACAAATTAATTGGGGAAGCCATACAGAATGTTGGCTTTTTTCTTTAGGTCTGGAATTCTGGCTGTATGTATAATTTATTAATTTGTGGATTTCTGTTCCCCAGTGATTAAAGTTATAATATATTTCTTTTTTTTTTTTTAATTTATTTATTTATTTATTTTTGGCTGTGTTGGGTCTTCGTTTCTGTGCCAGGGCTTTCTCTAGTTGCGGCGAGCGGGGGCCACTCCTCATCGCGGTGCGCGGACCCCTCACCGTTGCGGCCTCTCTCGTTGCGGAGCACAGGCTCCAGACGCGCAGGCTCAGTAATTGTGGCTCACGGGCCCAGTCGCTCCGCGGCATGTGGGATCCTCCCAGACCAGGGCTCGAACCCGTGTCCCCCGCATTGGCAGGCAGACTCTCAACCACTGCGCCACCAGGGAAGCCCCAAAGTTATAATATATTTCACGTGGATCATCTCCATTCTCAGCTGCCTGCTGGGCAGCTCCCCTTGGAAGCCCCCAGGCCCTTACCGTTCGCCCAATCCTCCTCCTGGCCCTCTCAGGCTTGCTATCTTCCAGAAGGCACTACCAACCACCTAGGGCCCCACTGAGGACCCTTGCTCTTTCCTCCACTCATCTCCCCTCCCCACTCCTCACCCCCGGTAGAGTCACCGGGTCCTACAAGTATTTCCTCCTTAGTGTCTTTTGAGTTACCTCTACTTTCTGGTCACATTCTCAGGGGCCTTGGTTTTGTGTTTCCTGAACTTCAACTTTTCCCAGATCCTCCTACAATCTCTACTTTGTTTACATTTCATTAATATTTTATGTTTATATTATGTATAGTATGTATTATATATTATCTGCAATATATTTTATATACAATTACATGTACATATATAATTACATATATTGTATATTGATATGTGTATAATATATACTTATATATTATGACAGTAAAATATAGAATATACTGTACATATAATAATCTAACATATTAGAAAATATGTAATATGTAAATATAATTCAATAATATACATTGTATATATATTATATATTATAAATATATAATATATAATAATATATAGTTATATATAATTTATATAAATATGTTTAAATAACATATATAATACATTATTTATTCATATTTTAATATTTGTATTATCTTATTTTTATACTATATTAATATTTTCCTTTCAATCAGCTCCCGTCTTTTAGCCTCATCTTAAGTAACAATATCTATGAAATTATGATATAGTATAATTGCATATGTGTTCTAATACATAATGAATTAAAACTGTAAGTAAACAACACACAGTCTAGAATCATCTCAGAGGAACATGTCAGAAGAAACTCCTTTTGGGAATTTCTGCCTTGGTTGTTATCCTTATTGTTTTTAATGTGTATGAATATAGTCTCCCTGTTTCCAGTTTGACACCTCTCCTCCCACCCCCCGCTTCTTTCTGATGGTCCTTCCCCCCACTGCTACATGAATGTCTGTCCCAAACATAAACCTGATCCTGTCACAACAGTTCTAAAATCCTTGCATGGCTCTCTGTTGTTGTCAGCGGGGACATTCTTTAATGCAGATACTTCACAACACGGTTCTCGTGACGTGGCCCTTGTCTGCCTGTCAGCCCCGCTCAGCCCTGTTTTTATCGACCAAATAGACCACTTCTGCTCCAGCAAGACTGAATCACTTGCAGTTCTGAAGGATATCACACTGTTCCATGCCTCTGTGCCTGAAATGCCTTTCCACTTTATTTTCCTGAATCCTGCTGGTGCATGAAAATTCAATTCAAGAATCATCTCTGCCAGGAAGCCTTCCCTGCCCAGCCCCTCACTCACCTTGACTTGGCCTCCCTCCTTATTTTTCTGGCTGCCCCTACTATTTAACACAGTGATAAAGAGCCCTGATGAGAAATGGAACTTGATTCAAACCCAGGTTGCCCTAACTTTTACCAGTTCCCTCTGACAACCTATCAACAGCTCTGAGCTTCAGTTTCTCATCTGTAAAATGGGGAGAATAGAGCCTATCTCATGAGGTTATGCTGAGGATTATACTGAGATTATGTGCTTTGCCCAGAGCTGGACGCATAGTAATCACACAGACTGTGGCACTATTATTGTCTTTATTGTACTTGCCATCACTAATCATGACCTCTGTGATCCTCAGTGTCTCATGTGTCACCGGGGATAAGGCATCATGGAGTTCGAAGACGCAGTCAGGCTGGGAGAGAACTGTGAAGTGCCTGGCACAGCGTGGCCTTCAGGATCCATTAATGGGGGTCATTATTACAACAGCATTTGTCAGGCTCTGACTCAGACCTTGTTGGCTCCCTGAGGGCAGATGTCGTGTCTGATTCTGCTTCCCAGGGCTGAGCAGCCCAGTGAACAGACCTGCAGTGGGTGCATCTAGGGTTCGTACATCTTGCTGAGATCCCTGTGATAGTGAGCTAGGGCAGTCATCTCATCTGTCCCTGTATCGTCATCTGTGAAATGGGGGTGGCCATCACTACTGCTTCTCAGTTCACTGAAGGATAATTGACCATGTGTGTAAAACAACCAGTCTTAGAAAAGATGGTATGGCAATCTAATACTAATAATAGTTTAATGAATGTGTCTTATCTTAGCATAAGCTCTTTCTAATCTATTGTATTTTCCTACCATAATTTCTATATCACAAAAGAAATTTAGCTTTCACTGTTTGTAATTCATTTTGACTTTAAATTATTAAAACCAGATATTAAAATGAGCACAAGTATAGTTAGATATCATTGTGTGAAGTTGTAGCAGTGCATTTGTTTCTATTCCTCATAACTCTATCAAAAGAGACAGATTTTGTACATTTGGCTGAAAGAAATGTGAAAATGAACCTATCCAGATACAACAATGCTGTGCTTAGGAAGCGCTGGTCCTTTCAGGAGGGGGTTGTGAATCACGAGGCTCTAAGAGGTGACAGGTCAGCTTCCAGTACTTCTGTTTGATGGCAGAACCCTCCTCTTTGGGTCTCCCTCCATTCCCCACAGGATGGTGGTGGTGTTTTCCACTATGCTTGTCCTCTTTTACTTCTTGATCCTTAACGAAATACCCTCTGACTTTTTCAGTTTATCTCAAACACCACCACCTCTGTGAAGCCTTGTCTGATTATTTCAGACACTTTATTTTTTTCTTTTTCTGAGCAATGTTTGTATTGATTACCATTCTGTATAATTGAGTATTTAAGCCTCCTTGAGTTGTTTTCTATGGATATGCTTTACCTTCTCACGGGCAGTTACGCAGCTGTTTGCCCCCAAGCTGCTCCATTGTGTGCTGTCATCCGAAACTCTTGTGGACCTAAACCAGAGCAGGAGCGGGGCAGGAGCTAGCTTGCCTCTGCCATCCGTGTTTTCTCTGACCGTGCCAGGCCAGTGCTGGCCAGAGGTAAGAGGTGGTGGTACCTATCCTTTGATTGTGTAGATTTCTCTGTAATCTGATATAATGTGATCATGGTCCTGGATCTGGAGACCTGTACTTGCAAGAGAATGACAGATTATCATCCTATTAAAAGGTGGGCCATGAGGTTAATGTTCTTTCACGTGTATAGCTTTTCCCATATTTTAATCATGGTTCAGAAATAGGCTTGGAAAATGGTTGCACAGTGGGAAGCAACTTCGAAGCCCAGGGCATATGTTTCCTTTTGGTTTTCCTTTATTAATAATCTGCAACCCTTGCCTTCCGTGACTGTTAAAACACGTTTTCCCGCTTTGCAGTTAGTCTTAATAGGTGACCGTCTCTGGCATCCATAATATCTCCAAGTCAACTGTCAGTTCTGATCCTTCAATGATATACAGCCACTTGGGAGCTTTAGTAACTTAAGTAAATTGTTGTCTGTAGTGGATATTCGCCAGCCTGAACTCAAGTTATAATTGTTTGATGTATAGGTATCTACACACGATTATTGCTACCTCTGGGGAAAATAGTAAATCTCGTCTTATGTTTATTCTCGTGTTGGCATTTATGTGCTCCGTGTCCATATGATTACATTAGGAGACTGCTTTCTATGCAAGCTTTCAGGTGCTTGCATAGATGCCTCTTTCTCTGGATGTTAGAGACAAAGAGAGAAAGTTAACAGAGAAAAGCCACCTAGGGGAGAATTTCTCTCCCTCTCAGGAGTCAGTAGTTCTTTTGTCTAATGAGAGACTTTTGTTCCCCTTGCCCATTGGTTCAGCTTTCTGCCATAAAACTAAAGGACAGCTGGCATCTGCTCTCACATTACTGGTCATATGTCCATCCCTGGAAATCGGCCACTCCCAGGATTAGCAGCTCGCTCTGTTAACCCCATGCGATTGGACTTGTTCATGTCCAGAGCTTCTCTCTGGGCTGTTTGTGTTTAATATCATGTTCCCTGGCTTTAAAATGGTTGGAATAAACATTTCATGAATGTGTGAACCTCCTTGAGTGTAGCCATTGAGGTCAATAGGAACAAATAAGTATCTCAGAAAATAGTTTTCCAAATTGCCCAGGTGTTAAGCTGTAATAACCAATCTGTGACCTTTAGTGGAAGAACCATTTAGTTGAGTTTCGTGCAGTTGTTGGAAGGGTTTGGATAGGGTTTTTTTTAGTCCAAGTCTCCTGTTTCTGAATTTGAGCTTCCAGCCTACAAAAGTCTGTATGTTTTGCCCCTGTATTTTATTATTATTCTTGCACTCATGTGATATTTGATGATTATATCAAAAATTAAATATGATGGCTAAGTTATTGATGAGATGAAAGCAGTATTCTTCAAGGAATATGCAAAAAGATTGACTGCCTGAGAATGAATATGGTCTTAGAAGGAAAGACAAGGCAAAGGGGAGATATTGGAAGACTTAATAATCACTTAATCCTTTTGAGTGGATATAGGGTAGGAATAGAAGACCATGACTAATGTGGAAATTGTTGAGCTATGTAAAACAGAGGTCAGGGTTTGTTAGCTATGTGCTTAATAGCTATTCTTTGGAGAGGTCAAATAGCTAGTATGTATCAGAATAAACAATACGTGTTCCGTACCTACTGTGAACAAAGACTTTGCTGAGTATATTTATATACATTGTCTCATTTTATCTAGATTATAATTCTTATTCAGCTAGTGAGTAGCAATGGCTGAGAATGCAATTCAGATCTAAGACTTCAAAAGTTCTTTCCTTTTCTTTTTGCAGCGTGGCCCTTACTTTTAGTTGTGATTTTATCTGAAATATATGAGAAAAATACCATTTTCCGTGTCAGCTATAACCAGGAAATAAAGCAACCACTTCTGGAAAATGTATGATGTTCAAACATTTGGTTTACTTTAATGTAGATGAGGGAGATTTTTCCTCTGAATTTTACATTGTGTTACTTTCACTTCACCATAGCTGATACAAGGAGACTGTGGTAGAACAATCTTTATCCATAATTAATCGTTCTAGAAAATATGTCTTATTTAGTCTTTTTCATCTGTCTCTAGGGGTTGTTCAGAAAGAGCCACAGTGTTGGGATAGAAGCCAATGTTCAATTATCCATGAAAGTGAAGTAGAGGATGGGAAAGAATAATGATGAATGTAATAAAATATGATGGTATCTGAGTCTGTGCCTTATCTGTGCTCCACTCTGGGATTCCCATCTTAACTCCCTAATTCAGGTCTCACAACTTTTTCTTTGACATATTTCCCAAGTGTAGCCCCATGTTCAACCAAACCAAGTGGCATGGTAGTTCAGGGAAAGATTTCTTGGGAAGGAGACATGTATTCTAGTTGCATGTGGCCAATAAGTTTCCTCTCACACATCAACTCCTATCGGTTGATTGTCACTGTAGGACAGCTTTGAGATTGATTCTTGAGGCCACAAAAGGGCTGTACTGGTGAGGATCTGGATTGATTAATCATGTCTGCCATGAGTATGGGATGGGGAAGTGAGTGGTGGCCTGTGTGACACATACATGCCATCCCGTCTCAACTATTTTAAATGTGTACTTTATGTTCACTTCTCTGTACAAATAAATTATGAATCTCTGAGTAAAGAAGCTATTCAATTTCAAAAATAATCATTAGGGAAACTTAGTTATGCTTTTTTTACATGCACAGATTTGTCACTATCTTAGGAAGTTTATTTTCATAAATGTGGAATGAATTTGGTGTGGTGAAATGCTCTACCTCATAATATTCAAGGTGTGCAGATATGTTGCCCCATTTGCTATTGTGGAAATTGGAGTCTGATTTAATCAACTGTCAGGCCATTGGTGTTCTCTCTCCTGCCTGCCTGCCTTTGTTTCCTTCCTTCCTCTTCTTCCTTCATTTACTTCCTTCCTCTTCTTTTTTCTTTTCTCCTTTCCTTCCCTCCCCCTTTTTTAATCTTCTCTCTCCCTTTCTCCCTTTCTTTACAACATTGAACAGAAGTTAAACCCTGGTCATTAAAACCTTAAATTTTTTTTCTTGTACTGTTTCTGATTTGAAATGTACAAGTACATATTCATCTTGATTTATATAACTGATACCAACCATGAGAATCACCTTCAATGCAAATAGCGAATACTGTGGAAGGAAAGCCAAAATCCTCATGGCCTGTAAGTTTCTTTGCGATCTGATCTTTCCCACCCCTTCAGCCCCATTATTCATTAACAGCACCCCCCCACCTCTGTACACACACACACACACACACACACACACACACACACACACACACACACACACACACACATAAATACATACACACACATCAATGGAACCATCCCAAACTGTTTGGAGAGCCAAAACTGTGCTATTCTTTCAGCTTTCTGTGTCTCTGTGTGTTATGTGCTACACCTTTTGCCTGGAACATACTACTTTCATCCATCTGCCTTTGGACCCGACTCAGTTTTCCCTCTTGTGGCAAGCTTTTCCTGACCCCATAGGCTGACCTAGTTGTCCTTCTGTATTGCATCTTTTCATGATCCTACTACTATGTAATACTATCATAAACCATGATGACTCACACAGGTAATATGTGTTCAGCCTTTTCTGTGTGCCAGAGACCATGCCAAGGGCCATACTTGCATTGTCTTATAGTCATATGATAACTTAGTGAAATAAGTATTATAATTTTATTGAGGAAAGTGAAGTATAGGGAAATAAAGAGACTTGCCCAAGATCACAATGCTTGAGTGCAGTGGAGTCTTTTCAACAAAATTTTAACTGCTGATTTACACAGATTTTTCTCCCCTGCATTGTTGTGAGTTCCTTGATGTCATGGGCTGTCACTGATTTCTGTGTCTCTGCTAGCAGCTGGCATGTCGTATAGGCTCAAAATGTTTGCTCCATTAAATTTGACTGAAGTCTCATTTGTAATAGACTATCCCATCATTCATCTCTGCAAATTTTAGAATGTAGAAACATGTAGTAAACTGGTTTTCTTTCTTTATGTTTCCTCAGATTTTTGTGTATTCTCTGCACATTTAAAAATCATGTATCCTCAATTTCACTTATTGGCAATAACCTTAAGTTTTTTTTTGTTTTTTTGTTTTTTTTTATTTATTTATGGCTGTGTTGGGTCCTCATTTCTGTGCGAGGGCTTTCTCCAGCTGTGGCAAGCGGGGACCACTCTTCATCGCGGCGCGCAGGCCTCCCACCATCGCGGCCTCTCCTGTTGCGGAGCACAGGCTCCAGACGCGCAGGCTCAGCAATTGTGGCCCACGGGCCCAGCTGCTCCGCGGCATGCGGGATCCTCCCAGACCAGGGCTCGAACCCATGTCCCCTGCACTGGCAGGCAGACTCTCAACCACTGCGCCACCAGGGAAGCCCTAACCTTAAGTTTTGAATTTAATATGTTCAGAAGAGTTATGGAACTGTAAAATTCCTGTCATCTGAAAGACTGAGCGAGATTGTTTTTCTCATTCTTAATTTCTTTGTCTCTAAAATAACCACCTAAGGAATATAAGGAGGGACAGCTGATATTGTGTATAAGGCAAAGAATTAGTTGGCTAAAATAACAGATAATATTTTCTTTCTGCCTCTCAGATTGATTTTGCCAGGAATTGGTCCCACTCTCTATTTACCACCACTGATTTATCCACAAGGTTGGTAGTTCTGCTTTTCGATAGAGAACCTCCCTTAAGAAGTAGGTAGGTTTTTATTTTTACCTTATTTTCTACAGCCTGCCTTTATGATGCAGTATTTTTATGTTC
Organism: Eschrichtius robustus; assembly: GCF_028021215.1. Classification (NCBI taxonomy): domain Eukaryota; kingdom Metazoa; phylum Chordata; class Mammalia; order Artiodactyla; family Eschrichtiidae; genus Eschrichtius; species Eschrichtius robustus. The sequence continues at coordinate 93,593,875 of NC_090825.1, forward strand.
GGCCAGTTGGCAGTCATGTAATAAGTCCTGAATATGTGTCATTCCCCAGAGCATTAGAGTGAAATGGACCTAACAGGGACTCTGGAGAACACCAACTTCATTGTGGCCCCTCTGGTTATTTCATCTTTATTGGAGCACTGAGCAAGAATATTTGTCTGATTTGAATCCAAAGAATACAAATGTGTAGTCTTTGTTAAAATATCACCAGTACCAGCCGTGACTGACTGTTCAGAGCTAGTCCCCATGATTCGGACTTAATTACAGGCATGGCTAGTTGTGACAGACTTGCCACTTAAGTTCTACCTTGTCATGTTTTCAAATCAGGAAAGTAACTATTAATATAACAACAGTCATGAAAGAGTAAAGTAGAATGTTTTAAAAAGGAAGTTTTGAGAATTCAACACTAAGCTACAATTAAGAGCTTTCTTGCTTAACCTTGAGTGTCATCAGACTGGGTTTAACGTGTTTCATAAAGCTCTGTGCAGCTAACTTTGAGGGCTGAACTTAGAAAAATAAAAATAAACAACAACTAAAAAAGATTCTTCCTTGTGGTTTGTACCCAGACTTGGGGCTCTTGTTTCCTGCACTGCTGCGATGTGTTCCCAGTTGCCAAGACTCTGAGCAGCCGAGCGTGTAGAATCATGCTGGTGACTTTCTTCTTTCACAGCTTCTCCACTGGTTTCAGCCCCAACAGAGCCTTTTTGTTGTACATGAGAAAGGAAAGAAGAAAGGACACACAGCCCAGCACTGCGAGGGAGACTCTGAGCCTAGATTCCCCGACATTTCAGAAGGGATTCTTCCCAGAGACTCTCTAGGTTTTGCCCTTCAGCAGTAGAAGTTTTTTGTTTCTTTTCCCCCCAGATTTTATTTATCATAGGTGAAACAGGACATTACAGCCAAACTCAAAATATTCTTTATTTTCTTCCAAGTCTCATTTTTTTCCCCTTCCTTCCGTAGAGGCAAGTGCCATTCAGAAATGTGTGTACATATTTCCAGTCCATGCTTTGATGTGTGCACTAAATATATGTGTCTTTATAAACAATCTATAGTAGTTGGAATTATTTAAATTTCACAGAGATGCTATGCTGTGTCTATCATTTTACCACTTGCTTTTTTTCACTCAGCACTGTATTTTGGATGTCTAGTCTCGTTCAGCTACATTAATTATAGCAACTGTTCTTTTTGTACCAATTTCTGACATTTACTTTGAGTTCATAATGTTTCTTCATGACTTCTGTCTTTCTCCTTTCTTTCCCTATGTTGGGCGATGTGAGGATTTTTAAAAATTTATTCTTTCTCTAATTTTTTCTTAAATTTGTAGCAAATATATATATTTCATGGTGTCTGAAGTCAATCAGAATTTCTCTCCTTCTTTCATACAATGTAACGACCCTTGGAGGCCTTCATTTAATCTCCCTTCCTCCCTCCATCTATGTCATTGATGTCCATTTTTTATTTATTTATTGCTTTTCCAACCTCATCGAAATTAGTCGTTATGATGATGTTGATGCCTATAATTATTTACAGCCAATTTTTTATTTAGATTTACTAACATGTTTACCTGTTCCTTCCCTCTTCCAATTCCTTTCTGGGTCCTATTTCCTGAGCTTGTAGTAAATCCTTTAGCAGCCATTCTGCTCTTCATCTTTATGTCTGAAATGTCTTTCACCTTTTTTCCCCCGAAAGAGATTTTACCTATGTATAGAGGTATACAGGCTGACTCTTTTTTCTTTTAGAACTTTGAAGGACATGATAATCCCTTATTCCATACCAACTTTTATTTTAACAGTTTAGATAGAAATTTTTCTATAATTTAGACAGAGGTATAATGATTCTACATACCCCTGCCTTTCAAGAAAGCATCCGTTAAATCTCAGAGAGCCTTTGTTCAAGGAAGCACGGTTATCTGGAACGTGAGATTGTGTGTGTCGTAATGCCGTGGTGTCCTTTGGGTGATTGAGCTGTACAAGATTGTTTGGTCTTTCATTAAGTGAGTTAAGACTGTGGGGTCTTTTAAGACCTTGTGTCTGCTTTGTGTGTGTGTGTGTGTGTGTGTGTGTGTGTGTATTGTGTGTTGTGTATATCTTTCCTCTCTGCCAGGACTTCCTGCTACAACTGATTTACTAAATATAATAATTCTCTTCATTCAATCTGCTGTTTCCTTCCTTATTGTATATTCTTTGTTTCACCTTAGTTGAATGTTTGTGCCCTAGATAACCAAACTTGTCAATAATACATGGGTTTGTTTGATATTGTTGCTAGCATTGTCTCTGTTTTCTTCCTAAAAATTGTTTTATAACTGGGTAAATATGCGATGTTCAGTGGTAGACTTATTATGGACACAAATTCTGAAGCGGGAGTGCTTGGGTTCATATCTCAGACCCATACCTCAGCACCATATAACCCTGGCTTGCTCTCTAACCCCTCAGTTCCCTCATCCCTAAGAGGGAGATGAAAATGTTATCTACCCTTTTAGGGTATGTATTTAAGGTGAATTAATACACGTACAGGTTAAAGCAGTGCCAGGCCCTAATTAACATGTGGTAAGTTAAGTACACTTTAAAACAGCTTTTAAGTTTCATCTCAAGTACTGTGTGCAATTTTGAGGTTCTATACAACCAAAGTTACAACCAAAGTTTTTAAAAAGTATTCTGGATGAAGAATATCTAACTTGGTGAAAAGCTAAACAAGGAAGCAGTCTATTTCTGTTACCACAGGGCATTGAATGTAATGTGCAAGTTTATTTAAGTATTTGCTTCTGCCAGTGAAGCAGGGGGTCTGAGGAGCTACTGTCACCTAAGGTCATCAGGGAGTAAAGATGTGACACTTTCAAAATCATAATGTAAATTAGCGGGTAAGCGTTTGCTTTATAAATGTTTGATTTGCATCAAACTTTTCAGTTCAGCCTGAGGCCCCCGTCAAATAATGTGGATTCTGGAGGACCTGAACTTTAACTCCAGGCTTTTCAGTAACTCACCATGTGACTATGACCAAATCCTTTCACTTGCTTGTGCTTTAATTGGACTGTTAGAAGGGCTAATGAGCTAATACATGTGAACGGGCTTTTAGCTGGTTTTTTAAGTGCTTGAAATAACTAAGGTGATGAAGCTACATTTTAGCCATGTAGCAATTAATTGCTGTGATGCTTCAAGTGAAAATATACAGTTTTTATTTCCGATTAAATGTTTAGAATCAACTGATTCACTCATGTTCAATTATTTCCTGGCTTTAGGACATAACACGTTTATTTTATTTTACTTGTGGTTTGGCCCCTATCAACTCCCAAAAATGATTTCAGGATGCTTACAAAAATTTATGGCCAGTTAACATAAGCATGTCAATGAAACATTAGTAAAAAATTGACCGTGGGGGAATTGTATTCCAGTTTCTTGTTTGCTCTAATCTTGATTTTCCTCCTTCCCAATACTATAATCGGTGATGTCAGTATCTGTGTCTACCTCTTCTTACTCTCCTTTCAGTTAGGTAAGAGTCCATTCATTGGAGGCCACCTGTTGACCCAGTACTGAAATGAATTATTATGGAAGAAACTAGCATTCGTTGAGCACTGTCTCATCCAGTTGTCCTTCAGTCCTGTGAGAGAGAGTCTCTAATTAGACCTTCTTATCAGATGATGAAATTCAGGCTTAGAAGGTTTAAGTGGCTTTTCTGAGGTCAGAGCTAGTCAGTGGTAGAAGGTCAGAGTGAAGCCTAGACCTGCCTGAGTCTAGCCAGATTCTAGAGCACAGCCTCCCAAGCCATACATCTTTGTGCTTTCTGTCATATCACTTCTGTTGAGAGAACCAAAAGGGGAAAAATAATTATTCTATCTTTATGGAAGTTCAAAAATAATTTTAGACACAATTTGCATGAATTCCAAGACACTGTGACCATAATTACCCAATAATACATGAGCATGTGTAAAATAATACATGAGCATGAGTGGCCCATAGAAGATGTGGGCCCATTTGTGAGAAGCCATGTGAAAGGGGGTTAAGATTTTAAATAAGTTTTAAGAGCAGTAGGGCATGGGTTTATGATGACCTTATACCACTGGACCCCACTAGACAAGTCTAGGATTTTGGTTTGTAGACAAAGCCCTAGTCTAAGTCAGAAGAGGATAATTTCAGAAACTTGTAGCTGGATAAGAATTCTTTCAAAATAGGTACAGTAGAAGTTTCTAGACCTCCTCTCAATAATGACTTGGCTCTAACCTGTCTTTCCTTATGAACTTCCCTTCCTCCTCTTCCATGACATTCTCATTTTCATATCACAAGTTAATATTTAATTCATGTTCTTGCCCCACTTGAGGATCTGTGGAATATTATTACTTATTCATGGGGTCATTTTTACTGGGGTCCGCAGAGTGGGTGATTGCCTCATAATAATCATACAAGGTTGATTTTATCTTAATTTTTTTTTTTTTTTGTAAATGAGCAAGCTGAGGTTTAGAGAGATTAAGTATCTTTTGTCCTCAAACCACTAGCTAGTAAGTGGTCAAGTCAGAAATTAAATCCAAGCTTCTCTGGCTCCAAAACGTGTGTGTGTATTTCCTATGAGTCACACTATATGATATTCTGAGCAGTTGGTTGATATTTAAAAGGCATGAACAAAAGCCTCCCACCCAGAAATAACTCTACCACTCGATAACTATTGTGCTTTAAATTCCAGTATTTGCGATGCATCCCTTTTGAATTATTGGCTGCTCTCTCCATTAAGTGTTTAACTTAATGATTATTCTTTATTTTTATAGACCTTTACATAGCACTTTAATGTATATTAAATTAAATGTAGCATACTTTTAGCTGCTCAAATAACAGAAAACCCAACTAACAGCGGCTTAAACAAATAGGGTACATGCTTGCTGGCTCAGTGGCTTAAGATTTCAGGGCTGCGATGACCGTGATCCCTTTGGCTTTTTTCTTATTGTCACAAGATAGCTGCTGCAGACCCAGGTATCACCTCTATTTAGGGACGGAGGAAGGGAACAAAGAGTGCTTTGCCAGCCAGATGTCATTTTTATCCAAAACAGCAAAGAGATTCTAGTAAGTCCTCCAGCAACCTTTGGTTTATAACCTCTGGTCACAACTACATCTCATAGCTACACATACCTGAAAAGAGTCTGGGAAAGTGGATATTTCTAGAATGGAGATGGGCAAGAGAGAAGAGGGAGGGGAATGGCACTGGCTTAGCCAGGGAACAGTGTTGGTCACAGTGTATGCTGTGTGTTCATTTCATCATTATAACACTTTCAGAGATGGCTAATAGCATTATCTCCATTTTACCGGTCATAGAAATAAGTCCATGAAGTTTGGATGACTTCCCAAAGTCATATAACCAGTTAGACTCTCTGGAATCTGAGCCTTGGTTTCCTGCATTCCAGGCAAGTTCTTTACACTCTTCGCCCAGGAAGGAGTTAGCAATTCAGTGATTAATATCTTACCGTATTCGTTTTGAAATCCTCCTCCTTGGATGCAGAAAACTCTCAGGGCAGCATGAGTGCACAGGGCTGCTGGAATGGGCAAGAGGCTCCAAAAGTGAGGAAAGACCACAGGGTGGGTGATGAGGGAATGACAGACATCAGCATTGCTTGTTTCTTCCCAGTTGGCTCAGGAATGAACATTGAATGTGCATTCTGAACATAGCTTTTCTGTTTTTTCCTCCCACAGTCCTGGGCTGAGGGTCTTGCAGGAAATCTCAGTGAAACCATTGACATCTTCTCTCTTCCCCTGTTTGTCCTTTGACCTTCTCTGTGGCAGGCAGTTGTGGTCTGAATTCTATGTTGACTTGGTCTTGGCAATGCCTTAATGAAGAAATCCTCGTTATTTGTCTTGCCTCTGTAGTGGCTTTTCACTCTATTTCATCCAAAATTGTTTCCTGGGGAAGGAGCTTCTTTTTTGGATGAATACATTTTGTGTGTTTTCTTTTGGGCCATTATCCCCCAAATATCCTAGAACTCAACTTGGAAGTTCATAGTCCTGAGTTATATGAAGAGTCCAGGCAATGGCAGTGGAAGGGAGGGGTGGGTACTGTGTACTAGTCTACGATGGAGCCTCCTCTGTATTTTCTCAGTATCTTCTTCACACCTTTGTTCTGGCAATTTCCACCAGCACTGTAATCATTCATTTATATTTTACTTCCTCATCAAACACCAAGAGGCTTTTTAATCTTTGTATTCGTGGAACCTTACAAATAGAAGCATTCAGTAACTGAATGGAAAAGAGAGCTCGGTTTTATTGAATATTTGGCTTAAAGGTTAACCAAGAAATCTTGTTTTTGTTCATCCTGTTGAAAACAGTTGTGTGAAGTCATGGTTCAAGGTCTTGTCTTGGTAAGCAGAATATTTTAGATAAAAACTGTATTCAGTGTGTTTGGTTCTGTAGATTGCTGTTTTGAATGTCAGTTACTGTTTTTTAGTTTAGCAGGTTTGCACATGTAAACTATTTGTTAGGGTGCATTTGAATGTCTCATGACCTCAGTCATCCTCATTTTCCCTTCCTCTCTTCTTTAACAATCATTTCCCCTTATTTTTGTTATTAATTAACTTACATTTATTTATTCACATGGTTCCAAAATGAGTATTAAAAATAATTAAAAGTAAATAAAAAAGTAAAATAATTAAAAGTCTCCCTTCCATCTCTCATCCCCAGCCACTCAGCTTACCTCCCTTAAGCAACACTTCTCATTAAGTTCTAGAATATTCTTTCAAAGATATTTTATGCACATACAAAGACGACTATGTGTTCTTCCCTTAACAAAGCTATACAATTAGTAGCATATAGAATGCCTTTTTTTTTTTTTTTTAAATTACACTATACTAGGTGTGCTTTATTTATTTATTAATGGCTGTGTTGGATCTTCGTTTCTGTGCAAGGGCTTTCTCTAGTTGTGGCAAGCGGGGGCCACTCTTCATCGCGGTGCGCGGGCCTCTCACCATCGCGGCCCCTCCTGTTGCGGAGCACAGGCTCCAGACGCGCAGGCTCAGCAAAGAATGCCTGTTTTGTTTGTTTGTTAAACTGAGTGACTTTAAGACAGTAGACCACTTTCTTAAATAGTATATAACAATTTTATCATCTTTTCTTTTTAACAGCATACTATTCCATTTTGTGGACAGCTCTAATTTGTTTAACCCTCTTCCCTATTAGTGGATATTGAGATTATTTCTAGTCTGTTGCTAATATACAATCAATGCTGTAACAAATGATCATACATGTTCGCTCTCACATGGGTAAATATGTCAATAGGACAAATTTCATCTAAGGAAATGAAGTTGCATGATCAAAGTGTATGTACGTTTATGACCTGATAAATTGCCCTCCCAGGGGTTATACCGATTTACACTTCCACCTACAATGTATGGGAGTTCCTGTTTCTCCACACCTTCACTAATATAGTGTGTTATAAAACTTTTAGGTATTGTTCAATATAACAGCTCAAAAACATGGTATCGCATTTTCCTCTTATGATGGAAGTGGAACATCTTCTGTTTTTATATAGGTTTAAGAGCCATTTTTATTTCCTTTTCCATGACCTGCTATTTGTATCCTTTGTTTATTTTTCTGTTAGGCTGCTCATCTCTTTCTTAAGGATTTGTAAGAAATTTTATACAATTGGGGAAACTAGTTTCTTGTGGTAACAGTTGTGAAGAGTTTCTGCATGGTTTGGTGTTTGTCTTTTTTTATTCTCTTTGTTATAGTTTTGGCCAGGTGCAGAAAACGAAAGATTAGTGTAGTCAATCCAGAAATGTATCAGTATTTTCTTTTAAGACTCTGGTGTTTTTGTCAGAGTTAAAAGACCTTCCTTACCATAATAGAAAAGAATATGAAAAAGAAAATACATATGTACGTATAACTGAATCACTTTGCTGTACACCTGAAAGTAACACAACATTGTAAATCAACTACACTTAAATAAATAAATAAATAAATAAAAAGGCCTTCCTTTTAGTGAGCTTACAAAATAATTCTCACATGATTTCTTCTAATATGTTAATAGTTTCATTTTTACATCTAAATCTTTCCTCCGCCAGGAATTTTTCTTGATGTATTTGGTATGAGGCATCTGTTCAACTTTATGTTTCTCCAGATGGCTGTTTAGTTGTCCCCAAATCATTTTTTAATAAACTGTGTTTTCCCCACTGATTTGACTGTCTGCCTTTATAATCCTGTGAAATTCCCAGTGTGTTGGGTCGAGTTTGGACTTTCTGTCCTGTCCCATTGGCCTCTCTGTTGTTTTATGTGCCAGTACCACATGGTTTCAATCATTAATTTGTTGAACAATCTATCAGAGCTGCTTCTCCCTATTACAGTTTCTTTTCAGAGTTTTTTTTTGGCTATTCTACCTATACTTACTTTCTTAACAAATACTTGCCTAAATTTATTTTATTCAGAATGATTTTCAAGCACCACTTTTTTGCTGAGCACTGCTGTGAATTCTCTACCAGAAAGGAAACCCAGGATATGTAAGACACTGTCCCAGATCAGACCGTAGAGCTTTCAACCTCATTGAAGAGGAAAATCATATGTCAGAGGCAGCTGAGGCTTCTGCAGCTGAGCCCCTCGCTCTCCTGAGCTGGCTGAGCAGAGGTCCCCATGCCAGCATGTGACCTGATCACTATGGCAGACCTCTCCCGCCTTCTTCCTGCTGATGACTCTCACTGCCATTTCACCTTGGACAATGAGCTTGAAGTAGATTATGTTTGGAGTATCTGAGCAAATATAAAGCAGTTGCACTGGAAAGTTCAAGCTTGTGGTGGGATATATTCGTAGGGCGTATTCTGTTATGCCTACAAGTTACTTTACTCTGGCAAAGACCATTAACCACAGCTCTAGAATTAAAGTAGGTGAAACTGTCATGCTTTTGCCCTAAAATCTTTCTTCTTTTATCAACATCAAAATGATAAATGAATATAGAGCTGGTTTAATGTGTCATTTTGATTACTTTAACTCCCCCACAAGTTAGCCTAAAAGAGATCATATATATATATTATATGGATCATATGGAATGTAATGGGAGTATTTTTACAGTTGGATTTTAACTCGACATGGAATCAGATGATGAAAAACTGTGATGTTTAGAGTGTTTTCATTTTCTGTATAGAATATTGAGTACATTAACATAGCTCTGAATTTGGTAAATCTTATTTTACAGTTAATAATGGATAGCCCTCACCCTTGACTCCAAAAATAACACTTTCTTTTCTTCCTACTTCACAGAAGGGCTTGACCTTCCAGCTGCCCTCCACCTTTGGGGTTCCTCAGAACTTGGCCTTTTGTCCTGTCCTCTTCATTTTCTCTAATTTTTCTTTTGATCTCATGAAACTACCTAAATACTGACACCTTCCAAATTTATTTCAGTAGTCCAGACTTCTCCTCTGAGTGACTTGCATATCCTGCTGCCTACTTGGCATCTATACTCAGATGACAGTGGCCAAAATGGAACCCCCCCACTCCTTGCATCCGGCCCATTATATTCAGGAAGTGGCACAGACATCCACTGTGTTTGACAGAGTAGAAACTCAGTTGTCTATGATTCTTTTTTTTTTTTTTTACTCACTCCCACATTCAGCCCATCGGCAAATTCTAGCAAGATCTCCAAACTATATTTCTAGTGCACCCACTCTATTCATTTCCATGGCAACCCCTACTCACCCTGGTCTAGGTCAGGGGGATACTAACTACGACTAATCAGATGCAATAGAACTTCCTAACTAGTATCCTCCCTTGTAAACTCTGGTTTTCCCACAGCAGTAGGATCAGCCCTTTTATCTGTAAATCACATCATGTCATTCCTCTGCTTAATACCTTTCAGTGGATTCCCGCTGCACTTGGACTGAAATCCAGTCTTGACACTATGGCCAACAAGGTCCTGCATGTCTGGTCCATCTTTGGCTCTTCAAGCTCGTCTCCTTTCACTCTGCCCCTTGATCGTTAACTTTCAGCCACTCTGGTGTTCTTTCATTTCCTTAAGCATGCCGAGCGAGCTTTTATAGCCCATGGCCTTTACATGTGCTATTTCCTCTGCCTAGAATGTTCTTCTCCTGGCAGTTTATATGACTGGCTTTTCTCTTTGTCCAGGTGTTGCCTTAAACGGTACTTCTCAAAATGTCTTCCTTGATGACCACATCTGCTGTCACCACCAATTTATTGTTCTTTATTTCATCTCGTTTGTTTCCTTCATGGCAGTGTCCACAGGCATAATTACTTCATTAAATTGCTTTAGGTCTGCTTTTTTGGTTTTGTGTTTCTTTCCTGGTGAAAGTTAGTTCCATGGGGCAGACTCTCTGCTATAAATCCTACTGTGTGGCTAGTACGTAGCGCAGTGCCTGGCACATAGTGAGTATTCAGTACACTGGATATTTAGTAAATAAATGAATAAACAAAGGAGTAAGCAGCAGTTAGGGGTGGGGATTATGTGAAGAGTAGAGGAAATATTTCTTTCTTAGCTTTGGCATTGAAGTATGTGCTGTGATAAAACCAAGAATTAAAATCATTTTAGGTGTTGATTAAACCCCTGATAGTAGAAAGCAACTACATGATAGAAATTTTCTCTGGGGACATTACTGAACTTGCTATGGAATTGCAAAATTATGTTGCTGCAATGCCTGACCATTTAATAGGATGGGTTCTTGTACCAATTTGGAAAATGTCATAGATTTATTTCACTTATGTTCTGCATTAGTATTCTCATCTCCCATGAGCATGTATCATTAGCGTTAGGACCTGTCCAGTGATTAGTTCATCAATATTAACTGAGAAATAGCGAGGTAGTTCATTTTCCAAGCGTTTATTATTCTCTACTAGGTAGATGTGGATCCTGTCCCCAAGGAGCCTCACAGACAAGTAGGGGTGACAGTCTGACAAAAAAATCCTTATTGTCCTCTGTGACATCGTCAATAAGAGGCACATACAGGGATCATGGTGTAACAAAGGGGGGAGTTTTGCAGATTTGTCTGGGGCCTGGACAGTGTCCCAAAGGAGGTGACTGTGGAATTGTTCTTAAAGGAATAAGAATTTGCTAAGTGGAAAGACTTTCCAGTCCTTAAGACAGAATGTACAAGGACATAGAGGCACGATCAAGGTAGTATGTTCTGAAATCCGCAACCAGAGGAAAATGTAAGAAGAGTAATGGGCAATGAGATTGAAGAGATAGGCAAAACCAGATTGCCGAATGGGGGGCTTGGAATGGTTTTAATCTTGATGGCAAGATTATATAATTTACATTTTCAGAAGGTCGTTGGAGGATGGAGGACGGCTTCCAGTAGGAGGAATCTGGTGGTGGAGGTAAAAGGCAGGAAAGAGATCACCCAGGAAAGTACAGAAAGAAGAGTCAGAGATGGACCTCAGTAGAGCAGGGGCACTTGAATGGGGAGGAGGAAGGTGCTTTTTAAGGAAACGGAGATGGATTCTTCAGCGTGGCAGCAGATGAAAAAAGCAATATGTCGCATAAGCCAAGGGAAAAGATCTTTTTTAGGAAGGAAGGAGTGATTTATATCAGACAGATCAAGTGAGATAAAAATTAAGATGGAAGGACCAGATCTCATAATTAAGGTATTTTGAGTGACCCTTAGCAAGAGCTATATTGGTGGGGTGATGAGGACAAAAGCCCCATGGGGGTGTTGAGGCATGAAAGAAAAGTGAGAAAATGAACACCGCTTAGGGCAGACATAGAGCCTGTGGGGGTTCTTGTTTGCTTGTGTTGCTTTGATTTTAATGAACAGTACAGATTTGAACTTGCTTGTATACTCTGCTGAGAGGGAGAAAGCACGGGAACTAGGCTGTCAGTGCAGGAGAACTGGGTTTTCGTGTAACATTGCTTTAAATAGTTGGAACAAAAGAGAAGGGAAATAAGGAGAAAAGGTGAGATGTAGGTGAGTTTGTGGCTGAAGTATAAAATAGAGGTATTTCTGATACTGGGGGAAAGTGTACTGACAGGGGAACAAAATTGGCTCTAGAGGAGAAAGATGATTGTTCAGGGCAGAAGCTATAGGGAGCTGGGGCATGATCACAGGGATGCTAAGGGTTCAGCTGAGTTTGAAAGCGCAGGCATGTGGTGGCCCCAGCCCCCCTGCAGGTCTTAGATGTAAAGTTACCAGGGCAGGTCCACCAGAATATTAAAGGAGAAGGCCGCTGAGAATAACGATGACATAATGGTTGAAGTGATGGTAAAGAATAGAGAGAACCAGCCTAGTTAGGGAAGTGAGCAGAGCGGGCAATGAAAAGGGGCCTGGAAAAAGAGAGTAGCCTGAGGTCAGAGGAACAAGCGCTCTCTAAGTGATGGGAGGAGGGCCAGGCCTGGAAAGATATGAGACTGGAAGTAATATATGAGAATTATACATTTCTTTACCACTTGCCTGGGAAGGTACTCATTCTGCACTTAAGCTGCTGTTGCCTAGAATGGTGTGGGCAAAGCCTGTCTTGGAATTGTGCTCAGCCGGAGTCTTGGTGCTTGGTACTTCTTTTGGGGGTGGTTTTGATTTTTTGCCAAGTCGTTCAGAGCCACGTTTGCTGAAGAAAGTAGACAAACTGGGTAATACCATTTTCGGTAGAAATGGAAATGTAGATTTAAATAACAATACTGTTTTTCTTACGTGACTTATACTAGGCCCTGATAGCAATTTACAAAGAGAGCAGTGATAGCGTCTCTAGAACATACAGAGCCTCTCAAAGTAACTAGTTGGAGGGATACATTCTTTTGGACATAAACACCTTAAAAGATTTTGGGGTCACATTCCTTTAGAGTTAGTTATAAAGTACCCAGTAAATACTTACTGATATAAAGTTTAGAAGATGTCTACCATTATTTCTATACAATCTTGTGTATATCTTTATTAATGAAATCCTTTATGCCAACGTGGTATTGAAAGTGGTGGTGAACTGAACAGGAATATTTATATAGCCAACTTGGCAGCTTTATTTATGATCGGTTTCTTTATCGGACACTGGAAAATCTAATTTGTACCGTCTGTTAGCATTTATTTATCAAACACTTTGAGGTCCCTAGATGAAAAGTTATGATAAAGGCATACCCAAAGCCATTATGTTGCTGTAACTTAATTTGTTAAAATTTTGACAAGAGATTCTGCTTATTGTCTAACTTTTTGAAGTACCAGAAAGAAGTGGTCATTTTTGTCCTCAAATTCCTGTCCTTGCAAAGTAGCGCTGATGGCAGTGTTTGAATAACAGCATGGGCAGTAGCTATGACCTGCAGAATAATTACCCTAGAATGGGAATTTGTAACCATTTAAGTGGTGGGAAAATGACTTTTTTTTTTTATGCCAGAGGAGCAGAGATCATAGAATCCAGTCATCCTGGGGGTCTGCTCTGCCAACTTCCTTTGCGACTCACTTACCTGAGAACGCACTGTTCTCACTTGGGTTGCTTTCATCTCATGCTTTCTACATAAGTTGGCTACTTACCAAAAGGCAAAGAATATGTCATCTTTCTCAGTGGGGGAGCACTGCCGGCATTCTGGGCAGACAGGTCTTTTTTGTGCGTGGGACTCTCAGAATTGCAGCCTGCTTGGCGCCGCTGGCTTCCTGGCTCTAAATGCCAGTAGCCTTCACAAGTCACTGCGGCAGTCAGAAATGTCACCACACATTTCCAGATGCCTCTGGTTGTTTATGGACTAGAGCCTGGGGGACTTGTTTACTGAACAACCAGCGAAGACAGGAAACATTCTTTTCTGTTCCTTTTATGGTCGGTCGGTCTATCTATCTATCTATCGTCTATCTATCTCCTTTTTCTTTCTTTTCTTTTTGTTTTCTTTCTTTTCTTTTTGTTTTCTTTCATTGTGGAGTGAAGAATAACAGAAATCGGAAAAAGGAAACTTTATTAGCGAAAGAAAGATGGAAAACAAATTAATAATCCAAGGGAAGGCTATGGGAGAGCAGAAGAAAAGAGATAAAAAATAGAGCAGGAGCGAGGCAGCTGGAAGAAATGTTTGTGCCACATTTGACTATGGTCCCTTGTGATTTCCTCTCGGAAGCCGAGAATAAGATTTCCTTTAAGACCACTCAGGCATTGTTGCATTATAGGGTGTAACTGATTGCAGAGGCGCTGTAAACAGATTTCACTGAGAATATGGCTAGAATTGTGCAAGGTTTAGATCCAGACCCTGAAAGAGGAGAGCAACTTGTTATAAGGCAAGTCCTTCTGACTTCATCTAAGAAGGAGATACGTTACTGACAGGCCCAAGCCCCTTATTTTAAAGTGATGTCACTAACATGATTGTCCAGGGGCATGGACTCCAAAATATCTTCGGCTCCTGTATAGGAAGTTTGTAATTTTAATTGTTAACAAAATAAAGTTCTCCTTTTGTGCCAATACCATTTTCTTAAAATAGTGTACCTGGCTAGCATTTATTTATTTATTATTTTAAAATAAATTTATTTATTTATTTATTTATTTTTGGCTGCACTGGGTCTTCATTGCTGCACGCGGGCTTTCTCTAGTTGCGGCGAGCGGGGGCTACTCTCCGTTGCGGTGCGCGGGCTAGCATTTGGAAGTTATGACCTAGAGCTCGCCATGATTGCTAAAAGTCACCTGTTATGTATTTTAAAAATCTGCACTAACACTTGTGGACCATTCATGCCATACTGAAGCTGATTTTCTACTTTATTTTTTCAGTTGTTCATGGTGGACAATGGAGCAGATGACTGGAGAATAGCCATGACTTATGAGCGTATTTTCTTCATCTGCTTGGAAATACTGGTGTGTGCTATTCATCCCATACCTGGGAATTATACGTTCACATGGACGGCCCGGCTTGCCTTCTCCTATGCCCCATCCACCACCACCGCTGATGTGGATATTATTTTATCTATACCAATGTTCTTAAGACTCTATCTGATTGCCAGAGTCATGCTTTTACACAGCAAACTTTTCACTGATGCCTCTTCTAGAAGCATTGGAGCACTTAATAAGATAAACTTCAATACACGTTTTGTTATGAAGACTTTAATGACTATATGCCCAGGAACTGTACTCTTGGTTTTTAGTATCTCATTATGGATAATTGCCGCATGGACTGTCCGAGCTTGTGAAAGGTAAGTTTGTTTCTTTTCCTGAGAACATAATTTGTCTTACGGTGTCCTTGAAAGTGGGAGAAAGAACACATTTTAGACTAGAGGCATGTAGAGACTCACTCTTGAAAATCTGGGGTTCTCTAGTGGGCTTCTTTTAAATGAGTGTGACAGAACTTTTCTTAAGATACCTTGCGTACAGCAATGTCTTGATGATTATGTATTTTCTTTTCTAATTTAATCAGTTTTCAGTAGAGGGCTGCCTTTATAATCCTTGTCAAAACTTGGAGACCTACAAATTGCATAGGAGACTTCCATCAGAAACATTCGTCTAATGGTAATACTGAATCATTTTGGCACCTCCTTGGTTATAGTATTGATTATTGTTGAGACAGAAATCCAGTGGAAAAGTGGGGATGCAAGATGTCTGAACTTCAGGGAATGTCTCAGAGTGGTTTGTTGATAGTACTCCCTATCTATAATAGTGTTCATGTGATTACTGATAAGGGGCTTATAGGTGTATATTTGGTTTTATTGACCTCTCAACAGTTAGTGAAAAGAGACTGTGTGTATTTGTTTTATTGTCTGAAGAGCTCTGGTGGTGTAGAGCCTAGACACGGTCTCAGAACTCAGGAACTGTTCAGTGAGTCTAGGTTAATCAATTAGAGCATCTGTGATGTTAACCTTGCCATTTAACAAACAAGCAAAAATAGATTTGTTATGTAAACAGGAGGAACTCTATCATAATGAGGGGGGAACCTCTTGTGACCTTGGTGAAGAAAATTCCAGTTGAAATTAGCAATAGACATATAGGAATGACTTAGGAGTTTATAGAACTGGTAAATATTAGGATGTTGGTGTTTGTAGTAGCTAGGTATTTTTAAATTTAGTTTTTGAAAATCAAATATTTATATACACACAAATAGTTTCACAAAGGAAATATCTGTATGAGAATTGTTGCAAAAATAGCAAACTCAGAACACACCTCACCCATTTCTACTTTCCAGAAGCAATCACTTTAAATTCCTTTAGCCATTTCTTTAGTAATTGCTTTCCATATTTCTAAATGGCATTGCTTATTTGCTACCTTTAGATTTTTCATCTAGATTTTTAGGGAAGTTGGAGTTTTAGTTTTCTTTCACTTTCATGTACACACTTTCCCGACTCTACCCCCCAAAAAAGTAATTTTTCTTCTCAGTAAGTTATGTAAACACCAATAATCTATATTGCGTATTTACATTATTATGACTATGCGAACTGCACTTGTAGTTGAACTATGTAGTATATTATAAACATTTAACCTTTTATGCACTTTTTAAAATTTTCTCTGTAATTAATAATTGCCTCTTTTTATTTGCTCAGCTTTCTATATTGGATTTGTATATTGGGGAAAATCTATTCATTTCACCTTGAACTTGAATTTCTGGAGACTTTGTAAACTGCTTCTCCATCGTATTGGGGATTTCCTTTGCCTTGTTTGTGTGTTGAGTACCTTTTTTCTTGAACCTCATTTCTCCCTCTTTCTTCATTTATTCCCTCATTTTGGAAACTCCATCTTCCAGTAGCTTCTGAGGAAAAGTACTGGGTGAGAGAGATATTTTTTGAGACCTTGCAGGTATGGCAGCATTCATTCTTGTCTCTTGCTTCATTGATCACTGGGCTGGATAGAAAACTCTAGATTGAAAAGCGCTTTCTCTCAGAATATTAAAGACTTCATTTTCTTTTGGCATCCAGGGTCCAGTAGTCTGAGGCTATTCTCATTTTTTAATCCCCCCTTTTTTTTTTGTCTGGAAGCTTTTAGAATCAGTGATCTAAAATTGCACCAGGGTATATCATGGTGTGATTCTATTTTAATCCAGTGGGCCTGTTCAATCTTGGAATTAATTTCCTTCGGTTCTTGGAAATTTTCTTGAATTATTGAATGATTTTTGTTCCTGTTTTTTTGTTTATGGATATTGGCCTCCTCTATTAGTTTTTTTCTTATTTCCTTCTATATTGTCTTCCATCTCAGTTTTCCCTTCATATATAGAGGATAACCTCAATTTATCTTTCAAACTCTTTCTTTCGGAATTTTATTTCTTCTTTACTGTGTATTAATTTTCAAAGGCTCATATTTGATCCTCAAATGCCCATTTTTTAAACTAGCATCATGCTTTTTTTTATAGATGTACTGTTTTATTTCTCTAGAGATGTTAATGATAATGTTTGAAATTTTTCCCTTTGTATATTTTTTGTTTCCCCAAAGATGTATTTTTCTGGGGTTTTGTTTGTTTGTTTGTTTTTTGTTTTTGTTTTTGGCTTCTGTCTGTTTTAGAAGCTTTCCTTATGTATTTAGGTAACCTTAGCTGTCCACTCATACTTAAGATTGAGGCACTAAAGACCTGATTAGAAGCTTTCTGTACACATCTAGAACTTGTCGACTGTGGACTTCACTACAGGGTAATTTGGGTGGGTGCATGGAACACCGGTTTCAGTATCTTTACATATTTTTATTTTTCTCTGAACAATCCGACTGGCTCATGGGAAGTGTTTTACTGTTCTGCCATGAAGGTGGATGCTTGGGTGGCAGTGTTCTGGAAACTGAAAGATGGGGCAAAGAAGGAGTTTCAGCAGTTAATATGTGAACATTTATTTATCTTCCTAGTTGCAATGGAGTAGGCTTACTCTCTGCAGTGCTTAACGCCCTGCAGTCAGCCCATAGACCTTGTGTTTTACCTCTCCAGACAATATATTTGCAGACTTCTTCCAGGTTGGCAAAAGGCATTACCAGTTACACAGAGTGGAAGAGGGAATCTAGATGTCTAACTGCTTTTATGCAGTATTTGAACCTGTCCTCACGTTGAAAGCTCTGTCATTTATCTCCTCTCGTAGAGGTACTGGTGCTGAGAATTCCTGAGTCTTTGGTGTGTGTGTGTGTGTGTGTGTAGGCAGGGGCAGGGTTGCTGGTTCTCAGTGCAAATATGGTTGCTTCCTAACTTTTCCCCACTGCTGGTCTAGAATTCTCCTTTGTCAAGCTATCACTGGTCAGTTGGCTTTCTAGCTACTTTATTACCATCTTGGCACTCATAACCCCTTGTGGGGTTGTGCTTTTTTTGTTTGTTTTCTGGTCATTTTAAGGGGGTCTAGGGAGGGAGCTGAGGCCAGCATGTTTGGTGAGTCTACCTGCTTTTATGAGAAATTCTGTAGTGACTAGTTTTTAATATTATGTACCTGAATCTTGTTTAGAACTTCTCTACATAAATATGGCATTTGAGGGATTAAAGTTTTTCCTTTTAAAGAAAGGTAGACTGTTTATGGTAATGCTTTGTTTCCTAGCAATCATGGTATTTAGAGGCTTGTCATATTTTCTGGAGCAGCTGTACCTATAAAGTTTCAAGAATAAATATGGAAAACCTTAGTTGATATACCTATTTAGTTTATGAAGATTACTCTTCCTTAAATGTCGTGCATAACAACATAACAATGGAGATAAAAGCATAATTGAACAACACATACACTTATACGGGTGGTCCCTAGTGCATCTGCTTCCCAAGAGCCAATTCAATAACACAGCTTCAAAATCGTGCACATGTCATTCATTTTCTTTTCAAAATCGTTCATCTTAGCTTTTTTTTTTTTTTTTTAATTAATTTTTATTTATTTATTTATGGCTGTGTTGGGTCTTCGTTTCTGTGCGAGGGCTTTCTCTAGTTGTGGCAGGCGGGGGCCACTCTTCATCGCGGTGCGCGGGCCTCTCACTATCGCAGCCTCTCTTGTTGCGGAGCACAGGCTCCAGACGCGCAGGCTCAGTCATTGTGGCTCACGGGCCCAGTTGCTCTGCGGCATGTGGGATCCTCCCAGACCAGGGCTCGAACCCGTGTCCCCTGCATTGGCAGGCAGATTCTCAACCGCTGCGCCACCAGGGAAGCCCCATCTTAGCTTTTTAACCCATTGTCCCTAAACACAGAAAGCCTGAGGCAAGCTGTGCCAAACCTTCTCACATCCCAAAGTATGTGTGTTTTTTAACGTGCTGAGATTGTTAGACGACAGATCATCCTTGTCTTCATATAAAAAGGCATGAGAAAGTGAAAATTGTCCGTTTCATATCAAGAATGAGAGTCTGCAGCCAACAGTTACCTAAAGGGAACAAATCCATGGGTTGGGAAGGGGAAAGAGCCCACAGCCATGATTGGGACAATCATGGGATTTAGTGCCAGTAGTGCAATTTAGGGGCTCAGTGGCCTCGGGTGAACCAGCTTGCTTCTTTTTGCCTTGTATTCTTCATTGCAAACTACATGGATTGATAAGCTTTTCTCTTCCAAAGATAACATTTTATAATTGTACAAGTGTTGAAAAGAAAATCATTAACCAGCATTGTGATAGTAGGAGATTATCCACATTCTGTTTTTCATTAAACTTCCCATTTTGCTGCACACAATCTCTAGACTGTAATGTGTAAGATACAAAGATATTTTTTAAATTTGCTTTGTTTTTCCAAGTTAATTTTGAACGTGCTGTAGCCGGCATCTTTCAATTCCTTAGATGTTTACTCTCTGGCCTTCCTTCTGTCCACCCATCCTTCTCTCCTTCCTTCCTTTCCTTTGTGAAATCTGCAGTACTTAAATATAATACACAACTCACTTATTATTTGGTTTGGAATTTGGATTTGAATGAGCTCCACCAGGTCCATCTTTGATTCATCCAGATATTCTTTCCCTATAAAGGGGGATTCACACCTGACAGAAATTCTCTTCTTAGTTAATTAGAATAACTCTAAAAATATTTTTTAAAGGAGAGAGATTTTGGGAGAGAGAGCAAGGCAGATGGCTTTCTGGAGCAGTTTGTTTTGCAAACCTATCTGTCTCCTTCTACTGAGCACAGCACATCTAGAGGTTTCTGGAAAATATTCTCCACTAACGAGGAGGGCATCCTGTAAGAGGCATCTATTCCTGACGGTATTACTTTCCCTGGCAGATCATGTACCTCTGATCTACCTATAAGTTATAAGAACTCTTTTTCTTTTCTTTTCTTTTTCTTTCTTTTCTTTTTTCCCTCTCTCCCTCCCTCCCTTCCTTCCTTCTCCCTTTCTCCCTTCCTTCCTTCCTTCCTTCTCCCTTTCTCCCTCCCTCCCTTTCTCCCTCCCTTCCTTCCTTCCTTCCTTTCTCCCTTCCTCCCTCCCTTCCTTCTTCCTTCCTCCCTCCCTCCCTCCCTTCATCTCTCTCTCTCTCTTTCTCTCTTTGATAAGAGGAAGCATAGCAGGAAGTGTCTGGCATTATTTCTGTGCCCTACACTTGTCAGGAGGAGGCTGCCCCAGACCAGATTACAATATCCCTTCTCTCTCTGATTCTGGTCTGGCCTTGTGTTGAGGTGGACATCAGGCCTGCAAAGAACACTCCCTTTTGAAGCAGCCTGGGAAGTGTGGCCTGAGGCTGTTCAGGAGATACTTCAGGAACATTTATATCTTAGAAGAAGTCTGACTTCCAGAGCTTGTGGTCCTGAAAATTGGGAATTACCCTATCCTGACCTAATCTTTTTGAGGCTTCACTGGCTCTGTAAAGATGGCATAGGTGAGTTGTTCATCCCAAAGTGTTTCACTGGACACTGTTTCGGAGGAAGGTTAGTAGCTGTTCTACAAGGGGTAAGACTGGATACCATGGGCCGGTGCTGTGTTACATAAAGAAAAGTGTTTTGTTATTTTTCTTTTTTACTTCTCAGAGCATTTAATATGTGAATATGCATTGAGAATATCCAAGAGGGGAGAAGAACATTTATTTGGCCAACATAGTACTCTGTCAACACTGAAGTTTCCAAAGGTTATAGAAAGGGATTGTAACTTTCTACACAGTTTGAGAATTTTTAGAAATGTTTCTTGGTTCAATATATTCTTTTTCTTTTTGCTACAAGTTTTATAATGTGGGAGAGGAGCCAACTTTAGGATGGAGAGGAAGAAGGGGAAAGAAAGGCAAACTGGGAACTTCGGTGGCAATGTTACCAAGCAGAAAAGTGACATTGTAGAAATGTGTAATAAACTAGACATGCTGGCACTGTTTCTGTCCCTGGAAAAGATTCCTTTAGCTAAGACATTAGTAGCTAAAAACACTCTTTTTATTCATCTCATTGTTTTAATCTAAGTGCATTTGTGTGCATTAACTAATAGGCAGTAGTTAGAGTAAATTTTCTAAAAATGACTTAAGAATGCTTTGCTTTTTTTTCAAAGTGGGAAAATTAGAGAAGCAAACAATGAAATTTATTTTGAATAGCTTCTAATAATCTAAACTGCATTTTAGGTGGATTAAGAATAAATTCTTTCCATCACTAAAAACAGATGAAAACACATTTGGTATTTATTTTTTAAATTTTCCAAGGCAACCTGAGGAGTGGAGTTTGAATTGTGTTTAGAATCTACTATTCAGTGTCTTAAAAGCATGTTTCATTTCTTCCATTAATCAATTTAGACTTTTTTTTTTAACTCTGTCACTAATGGTCACATTGCATTCTTATTTTTTTTTTTATAGATTTATTTATTTTTATTTATCTTTGGCTGCGTTGGGTCTTCGTTGCTGCTCGCGGGCTTTCTTTAGTTGCGGTGAGTGGGGGCTACTCTTCATTGTGGTGTGTGGGCTTCTCATTGCGGTGGCTTCTCTTGTTCTGGAGCATGGGCTCTAGGTGTGTGGGCTTCAGTAGTTGTGGCTCGCGGGCTCAGTAGCTGCAGCACACGGGCTTAGTTGCTCCGCAGCATGTGGGATCTTCCCAGACGAGGGCTTGAACCCGTGTCCCCTACATTGGCAGGCAGATTCTTTTTTTTTTTTTTTTTTTTAATTATTTTTTTTTTAACATCTTTATTGGAGTATAATTGCTTTACAATGGTGTGTTCGTTTCTGCTTTATAACAAAGTGAATCAGTTATACATATACATATGTTCCCATATCTCTTCCCTCTTGCATCTCCCTCCCTCCCACCCTCCCTATCCCACCCCTCTAAGTGGTCACAAAGCACAGAGCTGATCTCCCTGTGCTATGCGGTTGCTTCCCACTAGCTATCTATTTTACATTTGGTAGTGTATATATGTCCATGCCACTCTCTCACTTTGTCACATCTTACCCTTCCCCCTCCCCATATCCTCAAGTCCATTCTCTAGTAGGTCTGTGTCTTTATTCCCATCTTGCCACTAGGTTCTTCATGACCTTTTTTTTTTTTTTTCCCTTAGATTCCATATATATGTGTTAGCATACTGTATTTGTTTTTCTCTTTCTGACTTACTTCACTCTGTATGACAAACTCTAACTCCATCCACCTCACTGCAAATAACTCCATTTTGTTTCTTTTTATGGCTGAGTAATATTCCATTGTATATATGTGCCACATCTTCTTTATCCATTCATCCGATGATGGACATTTAGGTTGCTTCCATGTCCTGGCTATTGTAAATAGAGCTCCAATGAACATTTTGGTACATGACTCTTTTTGAATTATGGTTTTCTCAGGGTACATGCCCAGTAGTGGGATTGCTGGGTCGTATGGTAGTTCTATTTTTAGTTTTTTAAGGAACCTCCATACTGTTCTCCATAGTGGCTGTATCAATTTACATTCCCACCAACAGTGCAAGAGTGTTCCCTTTTCTCCACACACTCTCCAGCATTTATTGTTTCTAGATTTTTTGATGATGGCTTTTCTGACCGGTGTGAGATGATATCTCATTGTAGTTTTGATTTGCATTTCTCTCATGATTAATGATGTTGAGCATTCTTTCATGTGTCTGCTGGCAATCTGTATATCTTCTTTGGGGAAATGTCTATTTAGGTCTTCTGCCCGTTTTTGGATTGGCTTGTTTGTTTTTTTGTTATTGAGCTGCTTGTAAATTTTGGAGATTAATCCTTTGTCAGTTGCTTCATTTGCAACTATTTTCTCCCATTCTGAGGGTTGTCTTTTGGTCTTGTTTATGGTTTCCTTTGCTGTGCAAAAGCTTTTAAGTTTCATTAGGTCCCATTTGTTTATTTTTGTTTTCATTTCCATTTCTCTAGGAGGTGGGTCAAAACGGATCTTGCTGTGATTTATGTCATAGAGTGTTCTGCCTATGTTTTCCTCTAAGAGTTTGATAGTGCCTGGCCTTACATTTAGGTCTTTAATCCATTTTGAGTTTATTTTTGTGTATGGTGTTAGGGAGTGTTCTAATTTCATACTTTTACATGTACCTGTCCAGTTTTCCCAGCACCACTTATTGAAGAGGCTGTCGGAAGGTGATTTCTGAAATGCAGTTGAAACTTATTTTATTATAACATAGAATGTTATATCCTATGTCAAATCATGCCCCATAATGAAACTTTATACGACATATATTTCATATAAAATAGCTGTTTTTAGCACAAAAATTGGTTATATCTTCAGACATCAGTGTTATGAAGGAGGACTTGCTAAGGAAAGTCCTTGTAGGATTAGAATATCTTATTTTGTAACTAAACAGGTTTTTATACTTTTAGCAGCAATTCATAGAAGACATCTGATTTAGGCCTCCATTTTCTATTGAATATGGGCCCTGAATATCATCTAAATTTTATACATACTAAGGTAAAATGAATACCCTCATTCCTGAGAATCAATAAAGCCAAATTATAGAATGGTAGTTATTTACATCTAGGAAATTAATTAACCATTGTGGTGGTTACCATTTTATAAGTAGGTGGGAACCTGTTACTCTCAAATCATATACATTTGTGACTTCCTCTATATAGAGGACAATTTTACATAAAAGTGAACTTTAAGTTTCAATATGTGATAATTGAATGATTAGGATGATTAAATGACGTAAGTTCTAATTTTCAAGTTCAAGTTTCTCGTTTCAAAAAAGTTTTCATTTGCTTTATTTTTTTAATGTGATATAAGCCAGTTTTTCAAAGAGGAGAGGTAGCTGGGATCTGAAAGTTTCATTTGTTCTATTTATTTATTTTTTTATTATTTATATAGGATCACATGTAGGGGGATGCGAAATGAGAGGCTACACTTTTAGAACACGAGCTTGTTTTCTTGATCTGCCGTCTATGATTTATTTTTTACATTTTTAGGAGACTCCCTCAAAGGCCCGCCCTTTTTCAAGCCCTGATCCCCAGAGATGCCTAATTTCCTGTTGATTTACTTAAATTTGAAGCATGTTACTTGTCATCAGGTTTCTTCAGTAGTTGTAAAAGTAGTCATAAACTATGCATCCTGCTGGCACCTTGATTTATTACAGTATCCTGGATAATTAGATTATTTCTTACCACTTCAAGTTTCAGCTGTTGCTAGGTAAAGTCTATGCGTTTCATCAATGGGTTTGTAATTTGTGGATGATGGTCATGTAATACTTTGTAAACTTACACTTCCAGGGTCTGATTCATACATACAGATGTAGCATTTTCTGGCCCATAAATGAGTCACAACTTTAAAATGGGCCCTTTCAAGTTATAAAAGTCTGCAGTTTGAAAGCATTCATCATGAATCTGTGCCTTGCAAAGCATCAGTGCTCAATGTAATGTTTGCCAAATAAATTGGTTGTTAAAGTCGTGCAGAAAGCAAGCCAGTACTCTCTCAAGCTCGATTTTCTCTTCATTCCTATGTAGATAGGGTTTGTTTTTTGGTCTACCTCCTGAGACAACAGTAAGGATTAATATTTGTTGGCTAGATGCTTTGAGATCCTGTTCCCATGAGTACGGTTTGAAAATACCAGCAATGGTTATGTTCAAGCAGAAAAAGTGAGAAGCTGAACAGCTTAGAAATCCAACTTCGTTGACGTAGTCGGTTCATCACAGTCCTCCCTTCCTGACATCCATGCCAATGTCCAGATTTTACGCCATATGGGTTCTAAGAGTCTCCCCATTTAGGAAAACCCTTTGGGTCATCCATATAGTACATTACACAGGGTGTGTGTATGCAGTTCTGGGCCGCGTCCTCCTTCTCTCCAGCTTCAGAACCACCGTGCCAGATAAAAAGAAAGAACATAAAGTCTAAATGTAGATGTCCTGACATTCAAGCTGTTTTGTCTTTAAGAAAATTAATATATGTCTTAGACATCAATGGGGCTTGATTGGCAAAAACTCAAGTGTTCCCTAATTTCCTGAAGGATTTTCTACGTTCTGTTTCTTTTTAAAGTTTATATCCTTTATTTTTTAGTTGTATCTTTCTTTTAAATGTAATTTTTATTTTATATTGGAGTATGGTGGATTTACAATATTGTGTTAGTTTCAGGTGTACAGCAAAATGATTCAGTTATACATATACATATATCCATTCTTTTTCAGATTCTTTCCCCATATAAGTTATTACAGAATATTGAGTAGAGTTCCCTGTGCTTTACAGTACATCCCTGTTGATTGCCTATTTTATATATAGTAGTGTGTATATGTACATCCAGACTCCTAGTTTATCCCTCCCTCCCACCTTTCCCCTTTGACAAGCATAAGTCTGTTTTCAAAGTTTGTGAGTCTGTTTCCGTTTTGTAAATAAGTTCATTTGTATCTTTTTTTTAGATTCCACCTATGAGTGATAGGTGGAATCTCTGTCTGTCTTACTTCACTTAGTATGATAACCACTAGGTCTATCCATGTTGGTGCAAATGGCATTATTTCATTCTTTTTTACGGCTGAGTAATATTCCATTGTATATACGTACTACATCTTCTTATCCCTTATATCATTTATTTTTAATGTTACTGTATTGCAAACTAGCACTAGAATAACAAAAGAAATTGAAGAACAAAAAAGTGCCTTATATGTGATAAAATGTACAAATTTTGAACATTTATAGAGTTTGGACAAATCTGCCTTCTATTATAATGTTAAACTTTTATAGCCTTAGTACAGTTTGGGCTTGCTTAGTGTTATGAGAATTCAGTGAGGGAATGAGGTGGGTGTTAGAATTGTATCCCAGAGCTGGTGTTGTGGTATAGAGCACCTACTGTTCACAGGAGGGCTGCTTGGCTTGACTCCCTTGAGAGGCACTGGATGAACTGTGTCCCTCCTGCTTGCCAACCTGCCCAACCAGAATCTGGTCTATTGATGCTTCCTGAGGTCCCACAGAGGGGATTGTCAATCCTTGAATTCCCCCAGTCTGCCATTTCCAGCCCTGTTTTGTCCCTGATTCAGAATCCCATGGATTAATAAATAGTCTGATCACTGCCAAATTCCTAGGGATGTTGGAAAAGGCCTAGTCATCAAATATTTAAACGTAACATGGTGGCAAAGTCAAAGCCATTTTGAGTACATGGCCATTATTCAATAAATGTTTGGTGAATAAATAAAGGAATAAAAAAACTTCACCCAGAGTTCCACCATAATTTTTGGCTAAAGTGTAAAAAGAAGAGAGGATTCTTGTCATGCTTGTGGGTTTCTTTTTTAACAACTTTATTGTGGTGTAATTTATATACATATTTTATTTGTACAATTCAATAGGTGTTAGTAATTGTTTACACCTATGCAGTCATCACCACTATTGAGTTTTAAAACAGTTTCATCACCCTCCCCAAAACCTTGTTCCCATTTACATTAAGTCCCTGCTTCCTCCAGTTCCAGGCGACCACTGATATGCTGTCTGTCTCCATAGATAGGCTTTTCTGAGTGTTTCATAGAAGTGGAATCAGATAATACGTAGTTTATTTTTGCATCTGGCTTCTTTTACTTAGCTTAAAGATTTTAATGTTCAGCCACGTTATATAGTATGTATATAGTTTGTTCCTTTTTACTGATGAATAGTATTCTGCTGTAAGGATAAGCCACATTTTGTTCTTACATTCACCGACTGATACACATTTAGTCCCTGTTAGGGGCTATTATGAATAGGGTTGCTGTGAACTTTTGTATAGAAATCTGTGTATGAACATATGTTTTTGTTAGTCTTAGGTAAACACTTAGGAGTGGCTGCACCATTTTACATTCCCACCAGCAATCAGTAATATATGAGGGTTCCAGTTTCATCACATTTTGACAACATTGTCAGTCATATACATATATATGGATATATAACACTGTCAGTCATATATATGTGTGTGTGTGTGTGTGTGTGTGTGTGTGTAGTCTTACTTATATAATTATATAACCATTCTAGTGAGTATAAAGTGGTATCTTATTGTGGTTGTAATTTACAGTTCTCTAATGACTAATGATGATGAACATCTTTGGCAAAATGTCTATTTAAATACTTTGCCCATTTTAAAATTGGGTCATTTATCTTATTAAATTTTAAGAGTCCTTTATATATTCTAGCTACCAGTTCTTCATCAGGTATATGTTTTGCAGATATTTTCTGTGACTTGTCTTTTCATTTTCATTCCTGTTTTTTTGAACATGTTGAAGCCATGTATACTTGCCTTTCTCCAAATCAGCCTTGTCTCCCAAAGCCATACAAGAAGAAAGCCACCTACACACACATAGGGGTCTGTGAACTCTTTGAAGAGACTTGACTCCCTTAAGTTTGCTGCTTCATATGCTTGTCCTTCCTGCCCTTTTCCTACCCTGAAGTCTTGCTTTTCTAGTAACCACTATTTTCTAATAACAGGAAGAGAGGAAGAAGCAAGGGAGATGGTTTTTCAGCTCAAGTACCTTTCTAGTTCTTTCTTTTTTTTTTAAATTTTATTTATTTATTTATTTTTGGCTGTGTTGGGTCTTCGTATCTGTACGAGGGCTCCTTCTAGTTGCGGCGAGTGGGGGCCACTCTTCATCGCGGTGCACGGGCCTCTCACTATCGCGGCCTCTCGTTGCGGAGCACAGGCTCCAGTCGCGCAGGCTCAGTAGTTGTGGCTCACGGGACTAGTTGCTCCGCGGCATGTGGGATCTTCCCAGACCAGGGCTCGAACCCGTGCCCCGTGCATTAGCAGGCAGATTCTCAACCACTGAGCCACCAGGGAAGCCCCACCTTTCTAGTTCTTACATTGCTTTGATGATTGTAGTACTATGAAAAATTAAGTCCAGACACTATCTGTCATTTTTACACTTAGGGTGAAGATGTTCCTGACTTGCCTCCCACAGGGATACTTAAGATTCTTCCCCTCCTCCCCAAGTTGAGGCAATAATTTGATTTAATTGATCCACAGCTCTCTTCATGACCAAGGGCAAACATTTGTAACATGTCTGACCCCGTTTTAAGGGTGAAGGTAGAGACTGTTAAAAAACCAAGCCCCCTCTCTTCTTTGTGCAACCTCGCTAGATTTTATGACAGTCCACAGTCATGACTTTGGAAGAGTGATGCTCTAGCCATGGGCTACCTGACCAGATGACCCTTGTTTGACTATCCTTCATAGGGTGCTTTGTATCACAGTGACAGGATATCATAGTACATATCACAGGGACATGGCAATTGATATTTGACACTCAGTATTTCACATCGGCTCAGGGGCAAAAGATTTTTGAGTGACTAGTACCTAATATCTTTGTGTTCATGTCTCTTCTTATAGACTTCATGTTCTAAAAGCTATCTGTGTTACATAAAATGTACTCTTTTAGTTTATCAAATTGTATTTAATATTCTAACAGAAGATGCAATTTAAAAATAAGTTTTAGCAGACTTTGTGATATCTCTTGTTGTAGCTTTAAAACCTCTTATGAAACGTCATGTAAGAATGATGGCCTGTTAAGTACAAAAGCCACAATGTAAGGCTCAAAGTATTCAGCTTGAGTTGGATTGGCAGAAAATATCTTTTGCCAGTGAACATAGTGGAAACTTAAATTTAGTAACTTTCTTAATTTAAAGAAATGGTTCCCTACCATTGCAACAAAAAGAATAAAATACCTAGGAATAAACCAACCTAAGGAGGCAAAAGACCTGTATGCAGAAAACTATAAGATACTGGTGAAAGAAATCAAAGATGACACAAACAGATGGAGAGATATACCACGTTATTGGACTGGAAGAATCAATATTGTGAAAATGACTCTACCACCCAAAGCAATCTACAGATTCAATGCAATCCCTGTCAAATTACCAATGGCATTTTTCACAGAACTAGAACAGAAAAATTTGCAATTTGTATGGGAACACAAAAGACCCCAAATAGCCAAAGCAATCTTGAGAAAGAAAAACAGAGCTGGAGGAATCAGGCTCCCGGACTTCGGACTCTACTACAAAGCTACTGTAATCAAGACAGTATGGTACTGGCATGAAAGCAGAAATATAGACCAATGGAACAGGATAGAAAGCACAGAGATAAACCCATGCACCTATGGTCACCTAATCTATGACAAAGGAGGCAAGAGTATACAGTGGAGAAAAGACAGCCTTTTCAATAGTGGTGCTAAGAAAACTGGACAGCTATCAATACATGTAAAAGAATGAAATTAGAACATTCCCTAACACCATACACAAAAATAAACTCAAAATGGATTAAAGACCTGAATGTAAGGCCAGACACTATAAAACTCCTAGAGGAAAACATAGGCAGAACACTCTTTGACATAAATCACAGCAATGTTTTTTTTTCACCCCGCCTCCTAGAGTAATGAAAATAAAACCAAAAATAAACAAATGAGACCTAATGAAACTTAGAAGTTTTTGCGCGGCAAAGGAAACCATAAACAAGACAAAAAGACAGCCCTCAGAATGGGAGAAAATATCAACAAATGAAGCAACTGACAAAGGATTAATCTCCAAAATATACAAGCAGCTCATGCAGTTCAATATATATAAAAAAAAAAAAAACCCAGTCCAAAAATGGGCAGAGGACCTAAATAGACATTTATCCAAAGAAGACATACAGATGGCCAACAAACACATGGAAAGATGCTCAACATCACTAATTATTAGAGAAATGCAAGTCAAAACTACAATGAGATATCACCTCACACTGGTCAGAATGGCCATCATTAAAAAATCTACAAACAATAAATGCTGGAGAGAGTGTGGAGAAAAGGGAACCCTCTTGCACTGTTGGTGAGAATGTAAATTGATACAGCCACTATGGAGAACAGTATGGAAGTTCATTAAAAAACTAAAAATAGAATTACCATATGACCCAGCAATCCCACTACTGATCATATACCCCAAGAAAACCATAATTCAAAAAGACACATGCACCCCAATGTTCATTGCAGCACTGTTTGCAATGGACAGGACATGGAAGCGACCTAAATGTCCATCAACAGAGGAATGGATAAAGAAGATGTGGTATATATATATATACAGTGGAATATTACTCAGGCATAAAAGAGGAATGAAATTGGGTCATTTGTAGAGACTTGGATGGACCTAGAGTGTGTCATACAGAGTGAAGTAAGTCAGAAAGAGAAAAACAAATATCATATATTAACGCATATATGTGGAATCTAGAAAAATGGTATAGATGATCTTATTTGCAGAGCAGAAATAGAGACACAGACGTAGAGAGCAAACGTATGTACACCAAGAAGGGAAAGGGTGGGGTGGGATGAATTGGGAGATTGTGATTGACATATATACACTATTGATACTATGTATAAAATAGATAACTAATGAGAACCTTCTGTACAGCTCAGGGAACTCTACTTAATGCTCTGTGGTGACGTAAATGGGAAGGGAATCCAGAAAGGAGGGGATATATGTATACGTATAGCTGATTCACTTTGCTGTACAGTAGAAGGTAACACAACATTGGAAAGCAACTATACTCCAATAAAAATTAATTTAAAAAAATAAAGAAGTGGTTCCCAATATTTCATGTGATTGGGTATATTAGTGATCATAAGCTCTCTGTTTTTGAACAAAACTGGGGACAGGCTAGGTATCTATGGAGAATTATCCTGAATCTCCACTTGCCATTATTTTGAGGTAGTTTTATGCTTGTATCTTAGAAAGCGGCACAAAATGAAGCATCCAATTCAGAAAGATCAGCTTTGGTTAGTAATTTTAATCTGGTTTAGTGGTGGCCAGCCCTTAGAATTTCTGACTTGTTCTAAGTCTGGAAAGGGATGAGTTTCTTAGATTTACTACTGTTATTATGGTAGTCTGCCTACTGTGCTTTCTAGTAGTAAGGTAGTTTTTTTTTAATAGTTTCTAAGAAGCTCAGGGTTGTCAGTGTGAAGTGAGAGGCCACTCTGTCAGGTTTTGTATTCCTGTTTAAAGATTCTCCATTTCTGAAATACTGATAGCTTTTGTTCATCTTCTCATCCACCATTCACCTCCTGTATCATCTGGATCCCTGTTCTTTTAGCCCTACTAAGGTCATTGGCATTTCTCATGAGGGAACAGGTGTTCGGGATAGGGGTGTGATGGTGCATGGTGGGATGGTAAAGGGAATGAAGGTGCCATGATAGGCAGGTTTGATGTGGTCTTGAGGAAGAACCAGAGAGGCAACTGCAGTCATTTGTCACTGGCATAATATGCTAAAAACTCTTATCTGATCCTGGTGAGGTGAGGGGATGAGTCTTCTCTCTACTTTAAAGGTATTCTTTGAGTGTCTATGGTATTCTACACTCTGTGCAAATGGGGATATGAAAGGCCCACGTGAACTCAACTCCTCAAAGGTAAAAACGATATCTAGTACCATCTTGAGCCCTACAGCCCAGAGCCCTTTAGTATCTGGGTCAGATGAGACCCTACAAATCATCTAATTCTGTCAGGTCAAGAGCAATACCACTACCATAGCTCCATGAGGACCTGTAAGGGAAATAGTTCTACACAAATGTGTACCCATCAGTCAGAAAAATAGAAGGCTGTTTCGTAACAGTTCACGAGTGACTTCATGTATTGAAGTTGATCCCTACAAGAGTCATTATGAAGAATACTACTAATGGGAATAGTGTATGTTAAATGTGGAAAAAAATTCTTACATCTTTATTTTATCATCTTCTGGAAACTGGTTCGTTGGCAAGTAATTAGAGTTTTACTGTTTAGTAAGTTAACAGAGGTTAATGAGGAGCTCTGTGTTAATTTAAAATTTCTTTGAAGCAGGGGTAAAAGTAGCACTCGGTGAACTTTTGGAGAGTGCAGGCACATTGGTCTTGGAAATCTGAAACCTTCATTATGCGCTGGACCGACAGGCAGAAGGCCTCACGGAAACGTGACAGGCATGGTACAGCACTGCTTGAAACGCTTCTCAGTGTTCAGCCTGGAAGTATTTTCATTGACTCTGCTGGAGCACACAGACTTCTGACAGAGCTTCTTGGTCTTTGATCTTGGGCGTTGCTTTATGGGCTCTCAGCGTCTGTGTGGCTCTGATCACTGACTGGGGTTTGCAAGGGGAAGGCAGAGGGAACCCCACCCCTAGGTGACATTAGTGAGGGAGCTCCACAGTGCAGAGAACCATAGGGACAGAAGTTAGTGCCCCTAAAGCAGCATTCCACCTTTCCTTTCACGAAGCTTCCCATGTTCTAAGATCACTGGTGGTGTCCCCTGTGCCACTCAACTTCAGTCCTGCAGTGTGTTTCATGTCACAGGTACTTCCTGAAAGCCTCCTGAACAGTAATAGATAACCTAGCACTACTCCTGTGAGGAATGTACACAGCAAGTACTGCTCCCCTTGGTCTGCAGAACTTCCCAGAATCCTGACCACAGCCTTCTGGAAAAAAAAGCCTCATGAGTTT
The DNA here is from genome assembly GCF_028021215.1 of Eschrichtius robustus. Classification (NCBI taxonomy): domain Eukaryota; kingdom Metazoa; phylum Chordata; class Mammalia; order Artiodactyla; family Eschrichtiidae; genus Eschrichtius; species Eschrichtius robustus. Next base: position 93,626,389 of record NC_090825.1, read on the forward strand.
TAAACCACCAGGATTCACTTCTTCATACGATCATATCACATCCTTCAGTGCTGTGCTTACTTAACGAGTCTAAGTAGGCTCTTTGAAAGATAACAGGAGATTTTTTTCATGACCCTTTATCCAGTTTTACTTTTTATTAGAGGTCTTATCTGGATTAGTCTTTGTCTTAATTGGTGGTTCTTATTGATCCGTTGTTATAGGGACAAATATTAGGATGAATTGAGGAAATGAAAATATTCTTTCCAGGATCCTGAGATATCTAAAGCAGGGCTTTGTAAACTGTGGCCCATGTGTCAAATTTCACCCATGCTTGTTTTCAAACAGACCACAATAAGAACAGTTTTTACCTTTTTAAATCACTGGTTGGGGAATATTGTATGACAGAGACCATATGTCTCTGAGGTCTGCAAAGCCTAAAATATTTACTATCTAGCATTTTACAAGTTTACTGACCCCCAATCTTAAAGAAACATCATTTTTGTCAAGTTTGTTTCAAGCACAATGTGATAGTATCAATTACAAAGGATTTTTCTAATTTTACTTTGAGGTTCAGACAATGAATTTATATTTGCCACAGATTAAATCAGGAAGGTTTTTTTTTTTTTTTTCAAATAATCTTTATAATATATTTAGGACTAACTATAAACTACTTCTGGTGACCAAGGATCAAACATGGACATTGGCTCAAGTATTAGGTACCAGTATCATACAGACAGACGTTAGTCAGTGACCGAAGCTATATTGACCAGTGCTAGGTAGATGCCAGCATAGTTTATTTTTAATATTTGTTTAAAAAAAACAAAAACAAAAAACTACCTCCAGTGTCCACCTTAAGATAAGGCAGCAAGATGTGAAAGAAGTCCTTTGATTTGTCATGGGGTCTAGTCTCCTGGGTTTTGACTTCACTGACCTTAGGTAACATCAGTAGAAACACTGAGTCATTAAGAAATCTAATCTGGACATTGTGGAGGAGTGGATCTTGAGACAGACTTAGAATTGAAGCTGTTAAAATGTGGTCCTTGGCATAATGACTTTCCTTTGCCTAAGAAAATCATCTAAAGTCTTCTTGCGGTACTGTTCTCCACAATGTGTAAACTGAGCTGTGGGTCAAGCAGTGGCTCCATGCTGCCTACTGTTGGCACCTTTAAGAGTCAAACAGTCTTTATTCTGTTATATAACGGGGAATCATCATAACATACCATGATTGCCCTTGTTTTATAGTCTCTGCTTCCAAATGCAGGACTGGTTCTATCAGGTCAGCTGATGGTACTTAACATGGGTCTTCCCATTTGACTTTCTTATACGAATCTCTTCTAAGCCCTCCATGAGGTTTGCTTGCTATTTCTCTTAAGCATGACTGTCTTTTCCCTAAATATCATATGCATTTCTCAGAAGAATATAAAGGAAGAAGCTATAATTTGGCTAAGATACCAGCTATCTGGGACAATATCATGGTTGTGATAACATTTTTATATTAAATTAAGAAAGCATTCACAAAACGGGTTTTATAGGATATCCAGAACTTTAATGGCATTTTAGCCTGATAAGAATTTCATATTACTGTCACATCACACTTGCCTCCTCCCCACCTCCTCATTCCATGTGATCCTTCACAGTGGCTGTAGATCTGTCTTGTTTTGGCTGCACCTTCTCTGGCCCCAGAGGACTATCTTTTCATAGCAGTTTTCAAGCTAGGTAAAAATAATATTCCCCTTCCTTACCCAGTGTTTTTGATGGACAGTTTTTTTCACATTCTGAAGACAGATAGGTGGGATGTGACTAAAAATTGCAACACGATTCTTTCTCCAAACAAGTTTATTTTTTGAATGCCGCAGATTTTTGTACCTTTCCAATACAGCCTTAAGTTGTCTTAAGCACTTTCCAATCTATTTTGCACATAGCCTTGGATGTTCTTGATTTAAGCATATATTACATTTCCTTTTTATAGACTGTCTTTCTTGCAAAGGAAGAAATCCTTTATGGTTACTAGTCAACCAGCCTGTTTAGGTGAAACTGTAAAAAAAGAAGAGAAAAGAAAAAAAGCCAACATGTGGGTTGAGTCTTGTTAAGGTAGATTACATTTTAAAATAAGTATCTGTAATTTGTCCACTTTTGTTCAAATTGAAATTAATTTTCTTGGTATGTTTTGAAAGACAGCGCAGTGTTTGAACCACCTGTATGCTTCCCAGTTTTTTCATTATCAGTATTTAGTCACTGGTAGTCTACTAAAACCATTCCATTCTGCTAATGAGTCTTTTCTAAAATCACCACCGGGCACAAAGGGAAAGCGTGACTCAATCAGAAGGAGAGCTCTTGCTGCTCCCGTTGGCATCTCCATATTAAGGAGATTGTTTAGATGTGTCTTAGTCTTCCATAAAGCATAGAAACAGGCTGTGTGTGTGCAAGACTCTTAAGGACCAGGAATGGCTGAGTCTTCGCAAAATAATAATAATAATATATTATATCAAATTATATACATTTATAGTTTGAGTACCATCTTTTCAGTACCCTTCGGATCAGTGTGAGGTCAGTCCTTCTTGTCATCCGTGGCCTCCGTGGTGATGAGACCAAGTCACTAAGCCTGACCGTGTCGGCCCCTGGAGTTTGCTTTGGGCACAGGCATAAGCTCTTCTCTCTGAGCAAACGTGAGCCTCATGGGATGGGCCATCATCAGAGACTCACAGATGACTGGCACAGAGCTGACTGGAATGGTTCAGAAAGCAAGCTCTACTAAGGCCAGTTGGCATCTTGCCAGGCAAAGGATTAGCGCTTTTATAATCGTTAGAGTCCCATGGTCCTACGAGTCCATTATTTAAAAATAGTGGAGCTTATTATTATTGATTGGCCAGATACTGTCTTAGGGGGTGAAAGTCACAAATCATACACTGTGGCAAATACAGTTAAAACAGAGAAGTGCACACATCCCCAGTACCCGGCACACGAGCTGGCACACAAAGCTGGTGTCCAGTAAGTTCATTGACTGTCAGTTGCCAGTCACCTGAAGCAAAGCAGCAAGGCTTGTGTCCCTGTTTTCACGGAGTGTGGTGTAACTGATCACAGCTTGGCTCCTCCAGGGCAGAATGGTGGCTTTGATTTTCTGTGTGCCTGGCACCAAGCATAGAACCTGGAACCACGCCGGCCATCAATAAATAGTTGTTGGATAAAAGAATAAGTGGTTAATTCTAATTTTTAAGGTCCTTTCTTCAAGTCCCCAGACTTAATTCGATGGGAACACCGCTCTGCACCTACTCATCCCCACCAGAAAACAACACACACACGAAAAAAACAAACAGGCAAAAAAAGCCAGAATCATATGAGTTTAAATGAGGAGACTAATAAAAATCTATTCTCTTCAGGGACTTAGGAAGTGTTTCATAAGTTGTTTTCCGCTCAGTAAGCTCGAGTTGCTCTTATTTCTATTAAGACCAATTTCTAAAGTTACTCATTTATTAAGAGAAAAAAAATGCTACCTATGGGTTCTGGAGCAGACAATGAGATAAGATCAAAAATTCCCACTCATTATCTCATTTACAAATATATATACATATATATATATAGGCATTTTCAATATCTATATTGGGAGAAGAAATATAAAAATGGCATAGTTTTCACTCTCTAGCAATTTACAATACAGTAGGGTAAGTGTGTGAACAAACTCTAACATGAGAGAGAATAAAATAAGCACCATAGGCGAAGGACAAACACATGGGTCAGTAAATCAGAAGTTATACACTTACGGGAAGACTTCCCAGAGAAGAAAACATTTGATTCGGGACTTCAAAATGAATAGAATTTCAGCTGGTCAAAAAGTGAGGAAGGCTAGTGCAGATGGAAAGAACAGCATAAATAAGGGTATGGAGCAGGGGAAGTACAGGGCAGAGAGGCCTCTGGGTCCACAGCAGAGGATTTATGAAGAAGGGCTGTGGTTGGCGATTAAGCTAATTTAGGTCTGAGGCACAGGAGAACGAGGACTCTGCATTTTCGTCTATAGCTCTGTTCCTTTATACCTCCTTTGTAGTGCTTGTGTCCCCTGTATTATTTTTTATGAGAACCTTTACTAAATAGGCATTTATTTTTCTTGAATACCTTTACTTTAAAAGGAAATCTACTATCACTACGGTCAATAGTAAATCCATATTACTTGCTCTAATTAAGTCCAGAAAACTCAATACAGTTATTAAATTCTCATTTGACACTGTTCCTTCACTACTGCTCTGAGCTGAGCCTATAGGCTTGTTAAAAAGAGATCGGCATATGTCTAAGGCCTGATCTTGACCCACTGACACTAACTGATGCTTTTTCTTAGACATATGGAAAGGATCACAAGAAGATCCAAATGAAAGTAAATGATTAAAATGATATTCTTAAATCCCGAGTCTCTGTGCTAGCGGAATTCATCTCAAGTACCTCCTAAGACTTTGGCCTGTGTCACTGCCTACATCTTACACTTTCAGAAACTCTGCTAGAGACACTGGAGAGGTCCTGACATGTTTTAGGTATCTGAGTAATGTAAACGCTGCCCGTACTTTAGTAGAAAAACCCTGGCAGCCTGTTGTGAAGGGCTCTGGGAACAGGAAAACCAGCCAAGAGCCTATCACGGGATCTAGGCCAGAGGCGAGGGGCCCGGACTAAGAGACCATATTCTTCCCTGTGCCAGGTGCTGAGAAGGTGGTACCCAGTGATGTGTGGGGGTCAGGGAGAAGGCTGGGAGAACAATCTGAGGTTCTAACTTGTGTGAAGTGGTGAATGTTGTGGGGATTTAAAGATACACTGAACACAGGAGGAGAAAGTTGAAGAAGTAATGAAGGGTGTTTTTTTGGAGATGCCAAAAAGATGTCGAAAGAAGAGAATAAGGTGGTTAAGACCAGCCTGGTCTTCAACTAAAGAGATGGAAATAAGGGAAGAGGGGAAAAGAAGTTAAGGCTCAAAGAAAGGAAAATTAAGGGAATTCTGATCAGATGACCTTTGGTTTCTGTGAAATAGAAGTTAAAGCTACGTATGGAAAGCAAGCTTGGTGGAGAAATGACAATAATCTAAATTCAGTAAGTGAAAGATAATGCAATCTGTTCTACCCAAGGCCTAGGTATGAATAAGGAGCTTTACTGTCGTATTACAAACTCTGCATAAATCTCAAAATATTACAACCTCAGGTTCACATGACAACTCCTTAGGACATTCAGCTAGGAACGAATATGCTCTGGTTCTTGCACATGTCAGAAGGGTCCCACCTTCCTAATTCTGAGTGACCTATACCAACAATCCAAAAATGTACACATCTATGTGTCAGAGTCACAGGATTTTGGAATTTGAGGGACGGAAGGGACTTTCAAGTTTACCTTGCCAACTATTAATTTAATTCTTAAATCCTGCCAACCAAACAAAGGGTCATTCAAGCCATGCTTGGAACCTCAAAGGATACCCTTATCAACTCCTGAAAAAAAAACAACAAAAAAAAAAACTATTCTATCCTCGGACCAACTTATTCTATTTTTAAATATACCAAAATCTGATAAAACAATTTTAGTGCCTTTACTAGCTGGCTAAATCTGAGTTTCTTGGTGACGTCTCCTCCCCGGCCCCCTGCCGCCCCTCCATCCCCGCCCTCCTGAATCCCACTAGAGCAAGAAGTAAGACTCATGCTATGCTGACACCTTGTTTCCTAGCAGCAGAGTTTATTTGATACAAATATGGGGTTGTTTCTATTTGATGATGTTTGGAGTATTTTAATTAAATATTTATAGTGAAATACCATTTGAATACAGAGTTTAAGATGCACTGTGTTTCTCTCTTCAAAGCTTCTAAAACGTTTTCATCTCTAAGCTTCTTAAGCATCTCTCCTCATTTTCTACCTGGGATAATACTGCCATGGCTATTCATGTTGGACCCATCAGACCGTGAGCTCTCTAAGACGTTTATTTCCCTTTCACGCATTGCTTCAATTATCCACCCGTCAGCTACATATGACGGCCCATGCCATGCCAGGCTCTCGTCCAGGGCCAGGTTGAGAAGGGTGACAGGTTCCTTACATTCTTCTGACTCCTCTGTGGATGAATCAGTAGGCCTTGCCCAGTGCTGGGCACACTGTAACTACTCCATAAATAGCTGACAAATCAGTAGAATGTGTTGGAGAGCAGTTTGGAGGATGATAAGCTCTTTTGCTTCTGGGTAAGAAGCGGGAGACAGGTGCTGCAGCCCTACCTCCTATCTCAAACCTCATAGAATTTAAGGTTTTGACACACGTTGAAAAACAAATAAATAAACCAGAAGTTGTGCCCCGTACCTAGCCTTGGGGATGTTTGAGTGCCACAGAGATGAGGAGGTGGTTCAGCAAGCAGGGGGAAGGAGCCAACGCTGATCGCCCCTCTCCTCCATCCTGCCCACCAGTCAGCAGCCCTTTCAAGTTCTGCCTTTTACTTGCCTGATGAGCACAGGATTTCCACTTGAGGTCACCTTGACTTGCAGCGCAGCTGAGGCTACAAAGAAGAAAAACTGGTGGTAAAACACTTATTTTCAAAAATATTTGAAGGGACGGCTGAACTGGGGACACAAGTGTGGCCAAGTGCAGGGTTGAACTTTCTCCTCTAGAGCTGTAGGAAGCGGGGGAAGTTGGTCCACGTGTATCCCTGGGCCACCTGTCCCAAGCATTTGTCATTCTCTTTCTACCCCTGCTGCTTGCACACCATTGGCAGCTCGCTGAGACAAATTCCAGAGCTAGATTGTACTTTCTCTCTAACAATAGCACCTGCTTCAGACCTGTCACAGGGTCCCTCTCCTATCTGATGCCACCTTCACTCTTCATTGTCCTGATAGCAGTAGTTCTGTCTGTTGGCTCCTCAGGGCAGAGTTGTGCTTTATTTCACAAAGGGACGGAAGGACTTGCCATGCTCTGAGGATGAGTCTTCAGTCTGCTTATTCAGCCTCTGTAAAAATTAGCAAATAATGTTTTTTTCCTAAAAATAACTGGAAAACAAGGATTTTCTTATTATCCTCAGTCAGGAAGAACTAACCCTGAACTTTGATTTACGGGGAAAAAAAGGAAACGGTCACATCCCTTTGGTTACGCCCATGAAATGATTGTATATGGCTATATGTAAACTGTCGTCTCTTTAAAAGAACTTCTGTGATTTGATTCCATAACTTTATTGAAAAGTTCAGCTAGTAGAAGAAATGGAAAAAGCACTAAAGCTTGTCCCATAGCCACTTCTAAATGTATAACAGTCTCTTTTGCATTAAATATTATTGCATTAAATAATAACAGTCTCTTTTGCATTAAAGGAGTTTTTAAAAAATTCATCTTGAATTATGTTAAGGCACAGTGGTAGAGTATGTTTTGCTTTTCCTTAAAGTTTCACAAATTCAAAAGGGTGTATACATTTTTATAAGGATTTTAGCTGGACATACTACCTATCAATACCCAAATATGCTTGTAGCTCCATTCAGGGCCTCCTTCCTGAGAACTGAGGTTAAAAAAAAATACACATCGAAAAGAGATCTGATTTACTCATGGGCAAACTCACCAGCTCAGTCCCCCCCAGCTCCAGTTCTATGCTTTGTGCTCTGTGACGGTTTAGAGGCTGTCAGTAGGGGCTCTAGAGATGGGTTCTCAGTACGTTGATCAAGTTTTGTTGCTCCATTTACATTATTTAGCCCAGTCTAGACACATGTGGTACAGGGATGCATTATGATAAAGAATAATAGTTCCCATGTTCTCAGGGAAAGGTGCCTATACATAGGTTAACTACTAAGACGTCAGCACCGTAAGAGAAAGATCTTGACGATGCCTGGTGCCCAGTCATGCTCATGAACTCTTTGCTTAACAACCCTGGAAAACAGACATCATTATCCCATACACCCTCAATAGGGGTGATGGCACGTTCAAGGGGGTGAACATTGGTTCTTGGGGGGTGAGCAAATTCTGCTCTTTATGTATAAAATTCAAATATACATGAAGTAGAAAATCAGATCTATAGTAGCCTGTGTTATTACAATATCATGTGGGTGATTAGGTTAAAAAAGGCTTCTTGATGTATTGAAATGCAGATTATCCTAAAGATGTAGCTAGACAGTCTGTAACTGAGAAAGTTAAGGTGGTCTGACTTTGGTTGAACCCACACTGGCTGATCCCGAAGACCACTGTGCTTTGTGAACTTGTTAGCTGGCTGGGAGGGGTTAGCAGTGCAGGCTTTAGCAGCTTTGGATTACTCTATTATGTTCAGGAAGTTTACCCAAATGTTGATAGAGGCACGGAAGAAGCAAGGAAGGGAAGCTCCCAGTGTTTGTAAGCAGGTTGTTGCCATGTGCAGATAAACGTCCTGCAACGGTGCTCATGCTAAATTCACTTTACTTGTTTCTATGATAGCCAAGGTGGATTTTTAAAAGGCATTTCAGGGATCCTAAATTTGCATTCTAGATTTAAGGCCCCTGTACACACTTTTGGCCCGTCATTGGCATAGGTTAGATCCACATAGGCAGATCATTGTACACATTTGCTTTCTTCTGCTCATTCATTAATTCTCAACCCCTGAGACACTTAATGCACCCGAACATAGGAGCCACTGAATTCTTTTTTTTTTAATTGAAGTATAGTTGATTCACAATGTTAGTTTCAGGTGTACAGCAAAGTGATTCTGATATATATATTCAGAAATATATATATATCTTTGTTTAGATTCTTCTCCATTCGGTTATACAAGATACTGAATATAGTTCCCTGTGCTATACAGTAGGTCCTTGTTTATTTTGAATATACTAGTGAATTCTTATCATTGATTTCTTGTGATAACTCTATTCTTGTCTCTAGCTAATGACACAGGTGGAGGTGATTTGTAAGAATGTCATTGCAGTTTTGGATCCTCTGTTTATATGTAGCCAGAACCTCTGGGTTGTGTTTATTGAGAGTGAGACCCAAGAACAGCACACCTCCTTGGTGACACGTGCTTGTCCTCAAAGCCTCCCCACGGAGGTAATTTCCACTCAAATCACATAAGGACACTTGGTCACAACACCTTTGATGTCCCCAGCTTCTAATGCTCCAAGTTAAGAGCAGAGTAGCAAGGGAATCGCAGTTAGGGCATTTTGGACTTAATAATGAACGTAATGATTCAGCACGAGAAATTTCTAGGATGTGCAAGGAAAAAAGGGCAAGAGGGGGGTGGCCCTGAAATGGAATGGATTTAAAATTTCAGAGCCTAGCAGGCTGATCTTCAGAGAACTGCAAAGGGGAAATGTGCTTACATTGCAGCAGCAGTGTTCCAGGTTAAGTGGAAGAAGAATACCGTGGCAGTCGCAGGTATCCGATGTTGGAATCAGTTATCAAGGGAAGTAATGGCATGGCCTCTTGAAGGCTCTTTAAATATAGGATTGATTTCTTATCTGTCTGGAAAGAAGTTGGAATAAGTCTATCTTGAAAATAAACTCAATTTGCTGAAGGTTTCTTATGTCCAGTGAGTCTCTGATCTTTTTTTGAAGAAACTTATCTGTATTGAGTTAAAGAGAAGCAACACGGTGGTTATAGCACGGAACCTGGAGCTCCAGGGACTGGCTCTGAATCCCAGCTCTGCTATCTACCAGCTGTGAGATCTTGAGGAACTTACCTAAACTTCTCTGGACCTCAGTTTACTCATCTGTAAAGTGGGGGTAGAATGGTACCTACTTCATACAGGTGTTCTGAGGATTCAGTAAGTTAATATTTTTAAATGCCGTATAGGGTTTATTAAAATAAAATCTTTTGAAGACTTATTGTGTGAAGAGTTTAGGTCTTTTCATTTAAGAACTTAAAAAGACTCTTTTATCCATGCTTTTGGAGTTGTATGCATTTATTACTATCTCCTATCCACAAGCAAATTATTTAAATAAACTTTGGCATGCTTTTAAAGTGTTTCATGTTTAGAGATGCAGATATTTGCACAGTGTGTTTGAATTGTCAGGAGAACCCAAAAAAAAACAAAATCTGCCCCACTTTGATACTTTTGGCGCTTTGACAGCTATGGGTCGGATGTTGTGTGAGTGTTACATTCGGTAACCTAAGCGGGCTGCCTCTGAGTATCCTGCTTTTCTGGAAGCTTTCTTGTGTGTTTTCCACTCACACACCTCAACTACCTTCTCACTAGAGGAGTTGCTGGGGTCCTTCTTCTCCTGGTTTCTGCTCCCAGACCAGTGTTTCTCTCTCCTTGCTCCTTAAAAGACCCCAGCACTTTTGCAGCACCTGCTTTAGACGCTCCTCCTGGTAGCAACTCTCTCCTTTCCTCTTGGCCACTCTCCCATGCGCACTGAAGATTTGTTGACTTTCTCTCCACCACATGGCAGTCATCATTCCTGACGCTGTCAATACCCACATAGACAGCACATCCATCACCCTGGACTCCCGGGTTCTTGAGATTCCTGTCCTTGTCCTCTGTTCTACCTTATCCACCCACGCCTATGGCACCACCCAAGACCAGTGCTTTTCAAGCTTTACTGTGCAGATATATCACCTGGGGATCTTGTTAAAATGCAAGTTATATTCAGTAGGGCTGGCCTGGGGCCTGAGATTCTGTACTTCTTACAGGCTTCCGGGTGATACTGATGCTGCTGGTCCAAGGACCACATTTTGAGTAATAAGGCTCTCGACTGTCAAAAGCATCTCACCTGCAAATCCTGTTGGCTGTCCCTTCAAAGTGTTATCCAGCGTCCATTTACCTTCTAGTACCTGCCTGCTACCAGTCTAGTCCAAGTCACCCCCATTTCTCATTCTTGAGGGAAAATAGGTTGTAAAGAATGATTCACACCAAAACACTTGGCTATACACCTGAAACTAACATACTATTAATCAACTATACTTCAATTAAAAATTTAAATTAAAAAAAGAGTGACTCACATAATTGCCTACTACCTGGACTCCCTGGGGCCACTCTGCCCCTATATCAGATTCCCCACCCAGCAGCCAGAAATCCTTCAACATGTAAATAAGATCAGGTAACTTTCCTCACCAAAACCCTCCAGGAACTTTCCATTATACTTGGAACAAATCCAAAGGCCTTTTCTTTCTGGCTGCTTCCCACTGACCTCCTCTTCCTTACACTCCTCAAACCTGCCCCCTCCTCAGGGCCTTTGCACTTCCCTCTGCCCTGAATGCCTTCCCCACTTTTGCACGTGCTTTTCCTCACAACACTCAGCCCCTGGATCAGACGTCACCTCTTCAGGGAAATGAGTCCTGACAACACAATGAAAATTGTCCCCTCTCCCTTCCCAGATGCATCGCAGTCTGTCCCCTTACTCTGCTTTGTTTTCCTTCATAGCACTTATTACCTGACATTCTATAGAACAAAATCCATAGTACATTCTGCATACCAGACAATGTTCTAATTGCTTTACGTCTATTAATTCATTAAACTTCTTAATAACCCTATACAGTAGCTATATTACTATCCCCCCGCCCAGTTTATAAATGAAGAAACTGAGGCACCAAAGGGTTAAGTCACTTATTGAGATCACACAGCTGGAACATAAGGGAGCCAGCATTTGTGCTTGGCTATCTGACTTCAGAATCCATGTTCTAAGTCATCCTGCCCTCCACTCTTATGTATGATATAAATATGTGTTTAGAAATATTATCAAATACATAAATATTTTTTTGTTATTCCCGATCTCTCCTACTGGAACATAAGCTCCATGCAGAGCAGGACTTGATTTCTTCTAGTTTCTGCTGTATCTCCAGCACTTAGAACCCTGTTTGGCTCGTAGTAGGCACTCCAGAATATTTATTGGATGAAAGAATTCTGCTAGTTTTACTCTCTGTATTTAAAAGCATCATTGGGTTATTTAAAGAAATTTATGTAAAAATTAGTATTTTAACGAAAGTCTGGGGCCTTTTCTACATAAGAAGAGTGTATGTTACTTAGGTTGTAAAATTTTAATAAATCTACTTAAGGTTACATATTTGAAACCTGTCTCCCTTAAGAATTTAAGCTCAACTTATGAATCTCAATATATTGTTGATAAATATAGTAAAGTGAAAAACAGGCAGCTTTACTGTTCCTTTTATTAATGATTGATTAATTCAAGTTGATAAGACTAAATTCTTAAACAGTTGTTCTCATTTACAAACTTGGTTAATTAAATTGCCTTCACTGTTTTAAGTTCTGTTACAATTTAATATATTCATTTTTCTTTTTAAGCCTTTCAAATGCCTGGCAAGAAACATTTATAGCACAAACAAGCCAAGCTTCTCAAACCCTTAAATTACTCTTATTAATCTAAGAAACTAACCTTAGAGCAAATCAAATTCCCTTAAACTTTCGAACACTGTTTTATAAACTTAAATGATTTAGTATCTCTTAGCATAAAATCACAACTCTGGTAAAAATAACAGATTATTAGGGTTGTTATATGGTATTATTTCTGATAAATTTTGAGCCTAGTTAGTATTTAAACATTTAGCCCGCTTTGGGGAGAGTTCTTTCCTCCCAGGAAGTCTGAAGTAGTGACCCAGCTGTTCACTGAGGACGCACACAGGACATAGAGACTGTGCTCATCTGATCACTAGATCTACCCACGCTGCATATGGACATGCCAGCCCTTTTCTTCCAGTTGTTCTGGAAAGAGGGAATTCAGAAGCCACCTTCCTTAGATGGAATTGATTCTCACCCCCAAGTCTCACCTTCATGTCCTTTCCTTACCTGCTTCTTCTGCAATTTTTTAGTCAACGTTTAGACTTGATTGCAGCTACTTCCCTTACTGTGATTAAATTCTTCATCCTTTCCCACTGTTCTACCTCATACTCTTGGTCATGCTGACAATGAACATTTGTTGAACTGTGTGTATTTCAGTTCAGTGATCGTTTTCAAAAAAAAGTAATAGTTTTATTGAGTAACAATACACATATATCAGTACTTGTAGCATATATCAATACTTCATTCCTTTATATGGCCCAGTAATATTCCACTCTATGAATACACCACATTTTTAAAATCCATTTGTCAGTTGATGGACATTTGGGTTGTTTCCACCTTTAGGCTATTATGAATAATGCTGCTGTGAACATTCATGTACAAGTTTTTGCATGCACATATTTTTCAGTTCTTTTGGGTTTATTCCTAGGAGTGGAATCGCTGGATCATGTAGTAACTCTATGTTTAATCATTTGAGTAGCTGCCAAAGTGTCTACACAATTTTACATTGCCAACAGGAGTGTATAAGGCTTCCAGTTCCTTCACATTCTCATCAACACTTGTTATTGTCTGACTTTTTGAGTCTAACCAATCCTACTAGGTGTAAAGTGGTGTTTCATTGTGGATTTTATTTGCGTTTCCCTAACAGCCAGTGATGATGTACATTTTCTCATGTGCTCATTGGCCATTTGTATACTTTGGAAAATGTCTGTTCATATCTTTATCTCATATTTTAATTGGGTTATTTGCTTTCTTAGTCTTGAACTGAAAAAGTTCTTTATATATTCTAGATACAAATCTCTTATTAAATATAAAATTTGCAAATACTTTCATTCTGTGTGTTGTTTTTTCACTTTATTGATGGTGTACTTGGAAACAGAAGTTTTTAATAAGGCCCAATTTATATGTTGTTGTTGCTTATGCTTTTGATTCATATCTAAGAATCCATTGCCAAACTTAAGTTCATACAGATTTACCGCTAAGTTTTCTTCTAAGAGTTATTTGTATAATTCTTACATTTAGATCCTTCATCCATTTTGAGTTAATTTTCATATGTGGCATGAGAAGAGATTCCTAATTCATTCTTATGCATGTGACTATCCAGTTGTCCCAGCACCATTTCTTGAAAGACTTCTTTCCTCCACTGAATGATTTTGGCACCGTTGTTGAAAATCAGTTGACCATATGGGTTTATTTCTGTGCTCTCTATTTCTGTTCCATTGATCTCTATGTCTATCCTTATTTCAGTTCTGTTTTGTCTTGATTGGTAGTTGCTTGGTAGTAAAATTGATTGATTAATTGATTATTGTTGCTTGGTAGTAAATTTTGAAATTGGAGAGCATCAGTCCACAGCTTTGTTCCTCTTTTTTCAGGATTGTTTTGGCTATTCTGAGTCTCTTGAAATCCCATGTGAGTTTTAGGGTCAGTTTTGTCAGTGTCTACAAAGAAGCAAGCTGAGATTCTGATAGGGATTGCGTTGAATCTGTAGATCGCTTTGGGGAGTGTTTCCTGTCTTAAGAAGATGAAATGTTCTGATGTATGAACATTACATGTCTTTTTATTTATTTAGTTAGTTATTTTAAAATTAATTTTTATTGGAGTATAGTTGTCTTACAATGTTATGTTAGCTTCTGTGGTAGAGTAAAGTGAATCAGCTATACGTATACATATATCCCCTCTTTTTTGGATTTCCTCCCCATTTAGGTCACCACAAAGCATTGGATAGAGTTCCCTGTGCTGTACAATAGGTTCTCATTAATTATCTGTTTTATACATAGTATCAATAGTGTATATATGTTAATCCCAATCTCCCAATTCATCTCACCCCCCTTTCCCTCTTGGTATCCCTGTGTTTGATCTCTACATCTGTGTCTCTATTTCTGTTTTGCAAATAAGATCATCTATGCCATTTTTCTAGATGCCACATATATGCGTTAATATACAATATTTGTTTTTCTCCTTCTGACTTACTTCACTCTGTATGACAGTTTCTGGGTCCATCCAAGTCTCTACAAATGACCCACTTTCGTTCCTTTTTTCTATTTATGTAAATCTTTAATTTCTTTCAGCAATGTTTCATACTTTTCAGAGTATATGTTTTGTACTTCTTTTCTTAAATTTATTCCTAAATATTCTCTTTGATGCTATTTTAAATGGAATTATGTTCTTAATTTCATTTCTGGATTGTTCATTACAAATATACAGTTGATTTGTGTATATTGATCTTGGATCCTGTCACCTTGCTGATTTTATTAGTTCTAATGTTTTTAGTGGATTCCTTAGGAATGTCTACAAGATCATGTCATCTGCAAATAGAGATAGTTTCACTTCTTCCTTCCCAATATAAATGTCTTTTATTTCATGTTTTGGCAAACTGCTGTGCTAGAGTGTCTAGTACAATGTTGAGTAGAAGTGGTGAGAGTGGACATCCTTGTCTTGGTCCTGACCTTATAGGGAAAGTATTCAGTCTTTTACCACTAAGTGTGATGTTAGCTGAGGGTTTTTCATAGATTAGATTTTAGGCCTTTTTCAGATTGAGGAAGTTCCCTTACATTCTTACTTTGGTGAGCATTTTTATCATGAAAGGGTGTTAGACCTTGTCGAATACTTTCTTGTCTATTGAGATGATCAGGTGATTTTGTTTTTTATTCTGCCAGTATAGTATACATTAATTGAGTTTTGGATGTTACACCAACCTTGTGTTCCTGGGATAAATCCCACTTGGTTATGCTGTATAATTATTTTTATATATGGCTAGGTTTGGTTTGCCAGTATTTTTTGATAATTTTTGCATCCAAATTCACAAGAGAGATCGGTCTATAGTTTTTTCTTGTGATGTTTATTACTGATTTTAGTATCAGGTGAATACCAGCTAATAGAATGAATTATGAAATATTCCCTCCTCTTTTTCAGGACTGTTTATGAATAATTATTATTAATTCTTTAAATGTTTGAAAGAATTTATTGATGTCTTTTTGGCCCTCTCCTCTGACTTTCTGCCCCATCTTACTTGTTCCTAAAATTTCTGCCAAATGTGAATACCTGGAATATCAATGGTTATTTGAACTAAGTTTTTAAAACATGGTAGCACTTCTCAGTGCTGTTATGGGATGAAGAATAGCACCCAAATGAGAATTTTTTTTGACTCATGTATTGAATCGTTTCATATTGAGAAGGGAGGAAAATCACCTGAATTGTTCATTTCACATCATGTCTAGTAGGTGCTTTTTAAGGTTATAGTTTTTACCTTTCCAATCTTTTCCCTCAGTTTGTAGGCAGATTTTCTAATGGAAGTACATAAAATTAAGTTCTGAATCTTTCCGTGGGTTGAAGCACTATAAGGCTCTTAAAAGGAAAGGACAGTTTCACATTTCATAGACATTTTAATGATTCTTTCCAAATAAACCACGTGGGAACATACCTGTTGCCTATGACCTTAAAGATACTGAAGTCATCTCTGTCCTGCCACTGCACACACCTGTTTCCCTTACTGTTCTCTTCTTACCCTATACCTTTTCCCAGAGCAAACTTGGCCTGGAACTTCTCTGACTTCTGCCTCACCAAGGTCTCTCCTTTCTGCTCGCCAGGTACTTTAGAAATCTTGCCATTTCTTGGAAAGATTTTCCAATTAACAATATCAAAAAAATTGACATGTGGGTGCAGTGGGAGTGCTCAGGCTACAGGGGAGAAAGAAGAGGAGAGTCATTAAATAGGGCTGGTGGAGGAGGAGGGGGATTGGCCAATGTGAGGATTGGCCAATAGGTGGGGATGGGGAATTACAGAGGAGGACAACAGCTCAAGTGGCTCTGTGGGTATTTTTCTGGCTTATAAATTCCCACCAAACTAATCCCACTCTTGTTCATTAAAACCTGAATAATATTAATGTTGGTCTCAGGGTTTATAGATTCTATTCTCTGAAGCTGCTTTACTCCAGCTGGTGATAAATGCACTACATAGAGAAGACTATTCCTCTTGTGTGCTGATTTCTCCTGGAATATTTCCTCATAGCTTTTAATATAGGTGTCTTCCCCAGATAAAGAAAGCCTCTTTCTTGAAAAAGTTTTGGAGATTGGTTTGGATGCTATGAGACAGCCTTATTAATAAGGTGAGGAATAAACTAAATCACCTATAGGTCTTTGAACACTTAAGTGTTTTATTGTGCTTAATTTTTTAATGGTGCCTTTTGCCCTACTTAGCATTGCATCGTAACAGAGTGAATCCATCATAGACGTGTATAAATAAATTAGTAGCATTCCTTTTTTTTCCTATTATAGATTGTTTATTCATTCATATTGATGCATATATCTGTAGTTTGTTTTCTTTACTGTATACTATTCCATTTTGTGACTACATCATGATGTCTAGTAGGGAAAGTTCTGTTTTGCTTTTGATCAGTAGCATTAATTTAAAAGTGCTATTTCAGACCTAAATTGTATGTGCCTTTGTCTCTTGTGAAATTGGAATGCATTGTAATGGGCATTTGCTCTTATGAAAGGGCCATACATGCATGAGAAGATAAGGAAGAGCGGAATGTAATGCCTCAGGCCTAATTCTGTCACAAGTTGGGAGTAAACTGTATTTATTTCAGTGCATTTAAGGCCTGCTCAATGATTATTCCCTCCTACTGTTTCTTTATATCTTTCATATTTATTCAATGAAAAGATGATAGCTCTTATCTATATTCATTCTCAATTTTACAAAGTAATTTTGTTAGACTGTGGTTTTTCATTTCAGTCTCATTTTTATGAGGATTTTCTCATTAGAATAATGAAAGAATGTTTTAATAACAAATATAAAAAGTAATAAATGCTTTAAAGGAACAAGCATTAAATGAATCCACTACACCCTTTAAAGGGAAATATTAGCTCTTTCAGATGTATTTGCAGTATGTTGTTATACTATGGAATAGTTGATATCTCCTGAAGCATAATTCTAATTCTGTTCCTTGAACCTATAAAAATATTAGTTTTGAACACTTTCGAAAAACATGTTTTCAAAATAACCTGCTTTTCTATCTATACAAGTATTTATTTTAAAAGTATTTTTAAAACACAGGTAAAATTTTTACAAGATCACCTAAAATAATTTCATCCAGATGTAGTCAGTGTTAATACTCTGTCTTTCCTAATTTTTTTTTTTTTTAATTTCATTCTGTTTATTGGCTTTTCACTTCTCAAGACTCTGTAACCAGGATGTAATCCAAAGCCCCTGATAAAGTCTTGAGGACACACTAGCCTGGCCTGTGCTTCCCCCATAACTGCATCTTTAGCCACTCTGTCCTCCTCTGCCCCTCTCGTTGCTCCAAATACCACACAAGTCTTTTGTTTGGGCTCTCAAAAAGCCAAGACTTTTCTTGTCTTGGTGTTTTGGAATGTGCTGTTTCCTTTACCAGCATATTCCCCTTCCAATGTCTTCATTTCTTGTTCTGTACTTCACTTGCAGAATTGAGTCTGTCATACTCCGCTATTCATTCCATCTATATTAGTCTTTATTAGTTTTATTTTATTATTATTTTTTGTCTTCAGATCCCATGCCTAGTCTCCCCTTTCCCTTTCCCACAAAAATAGCCATTCAGTTTTATTAAGTATGTGTTTAGAGATACGTCCATCTTTGAAAGATGCATTGTGTTTTCTGTGAGTGCATGTGCTTTTAAGTTTCATTAATGGTATTGTGTGATAAATCTCATTCAGTTTCTTTTTCCTTCCCAACACTGTTTTGGGATCCATCTATGTTGCTGTTTGCAAATCTAGCTTATTCATGCTAGCTCTGGGTAGCACTCCATTACATGTGTTTACCATACTTATCTTCCCCCAGTGACGGGCACCTATGCCATTCTGGGAGCAAACATCCTCATACTTGTTCTTTCATCCATCTCTTCACAAGGTTAATCCCTACTCCTCTTTTAGGTCCCAGTCTTAATGTCACTTCCTCAAAGTCACATTGCCTGGCATTTAGTACCATGCTACTCCCATTTCCTATCTAAATTAGGCCCATGGTGGGCTCCTGGGACATTTCTTGAAAATAGTTGTTATAGTTTGCAACCACATATTTATTTGCATGACCTTTTGTTTTGATGATTGTCTTTCTCACCAGACTGTGAGCTCTTTGGCTGTAGGGACTGTAATCTGTTCTCTTCATCACTTTTTCCTAGTGTTTAACATAATGCCTTTCACTCAATTGAGGTCATACTATATATAATATTGTACCTTTTTAACATTATACTATTACAGTTGTGATATAGAAGCATGTTTTAATATTTAATAGACTTCATTTTTTAGAGTAGTTTTAGATGCACAGCAAAATTGAGAAGAAAATAGAATTCCCACATAGCCCCTCAGCTCCCCACACGTAGCCTTCCCCACCATCAACATCCAGCACCAAAGTGGTATCCTTTTTACAGGTGATGAACCTTCATTGACACATCACTATCAAGCAAAGTCCATAATTTACATAAGAGTTCACTCTTGGTGTTGTACATTCTCTGAGTTTGAAAAAATGTATAATGACATGTGTCTACCATTACAATAGCATACAGAGTAGTTTCACTACCCTAAAAATTCCCTGTGCTCTACCTATTCATTCCCACCTATCCATTCCTCCCTTCCTACCCCAAACCCATGGCAACCATTGATCTTTCTTACTGTCTTCCCAGTTTTGCCTATTCTTTTCTTCAGTGTAATATAGTTGGAATCATACAATATGTAGCCTTTTAAGATTGGCTTCTTTCATTTAGCAATATGCATTAAGGCTCCTCCATGTCTTTTAATGACTTTATAGTTATTTTTTTTTAACACTGTCTGGATGTACCACAATTTGTTTATCTATTCACCTATTAAAGGAAATGTTGGTTGCTTCCAAGTTTTGGCAATTATAAATAAAGCTTTTATAGCTATTTTGTATGCAAGTTTTGTGTGGACATAACTTTCAACTCATTTGAGTAAATACCTGGGAGTGCGATTGATGGATCCTATGATAAAGGTATGTTTAGAGTTGTAAGAAACTACCTTCCAAAGTGGCCATACCATTTTGCATTGCTCCCAGTAACTAATGAGAGCTCCTTTGCTCTACATCCTCCCCAGCATTTTAGTGTTGTCAGTGTTTTGAATTCTAGCCATTCTTATAGATGTACGGTAGTATCTTGTTTTAATTTACAGTTTCTAATGACATGATGTTGTGCATCTTTTCATATGCTTATTTTCCATCTGTATGTCTTTTCTGAAGGGGTGTCTGTTCAGATATTTTACCCATTTTTAATTTAATTTTCATATTGTTGAGTTTTAAGAGTTCTTTGTATATTTTATGTGCCAGACCTTTACCAAATGTGTGTTTTGCAAATATTTTCTCCCAGTCTGTGGCTTATATTGATATTTTCATTCTTTTAACAGTGTCTTTAGCAAAGCAGTGATTTTTAATTCTAACGAAGTCCAATTTATCAGTGTTTTCTTTAATGGATCGTGCCTTTAGAGTTGCCTACAAAAGTTCATTGCCAAGCCCAAGATCACCTAGATTTTCTTCTGTGATATCTTCTAGAAGTATTAAAGTTTTGCATTTTACATGGAGGGCTACAATCCATTTTGAGTTATTTTTCATGAAAGGTGTAAGGTCAGGGTCTATATTCATCTTTTTTTTTTTGCATGTGTATATTCAGTTGTGCCAGTACCATTTATTGAAAGACTATCTTTTCTCCACTGATTTGCCTTTGTTCCATTGTCAAAAGTCAGCTGACTATTTGTGTGGGTCTGTTTTATGGCCTCACTATGCTGTTCCCTTGATCTATTATCTAATCTTTCACCAATACCGCATGTCTTGATTACTGTAGCTTTATAGTAAGTCCCAAAATCAAGTAGTGTCATTCTTCCAAATTTTTTCTTCTCCTTCAATGTTATATTGGCTATTCTGGGTCTTTTGTCTTTTCATAGATATTCATGAAATAACTTGCTGTGATTTTGATTGAGAATGTATTAAATCTATAGATCACATTGGGAAGAACTGACATCTCAACAATATTCTGTTTTCCTATCCATGAAAATTGAATATCTCTCCACTTATTTAGCTTTTCTTTGGTTTCTTTCATCAGAGTTTTGTAATTTCCATCATACAGATCCCATACATATTTTGTTAGATTTGTACCTAAGTATTTCATTTTGGGGAGTGCTTATGTAGATGGTTTGTGTTTTTAATTTCAAATCCAATTGTTTATTGCATGTATATAGGAAAGCAATTGACTTTTGTATGTTAACCTTGTATACTACAATCTTGCTATAATTGCTTATTAGTTTAGGAGTTTTCTTTGTTTTTGGAGGTTTACTACATATAAAATCATGTCATATATGAACAAAAGACAGTTTTATTTCTTCCTTCCCAGTCTGCACACCATTTGTTTCTTTTTCTTATCTTATTACATTAACTAAAATTCCTAGTACAACGTTGAATAGGAATGGTAAGAAGGGACATACTTGCCATGTTCCTGATCTTAGCAGGAAAGTACCTAATTTCTCACCATTATGTGTGATTTCAGCCATAGGGCTTTAGTAGATTTAGGTTACTAAGTTGAGGAAGTTCCTCTCTATTCCTAGTTTGCTGAGAGTTTTTACCATGAATGGGTGGTGGATTTTGACAAGTGTTTTTTCTTCATCTTTTTATAATATCATTTAATTTTGCTTCTTTAGCCTGTTGATGTGGTTTCAAATGTTGAACCAGCCCTGTATACCTGAAATAAATATCATTTAGTCATGGTATGTAATTCTTTTTATACATTGTTGGATTTGATATGTTATCATTTTGTTGAGAATCTTTGCATCTACATTCTTGAGAGATATTGGTCTATAGTTTTACTTTCTTGAAATGTCTTTGGTTTTGTTATTAGGGTAATTTTGGCCTCATAGAATGAGTTAGGAAATATTTCCTCTGCTTCTGTCTCTAGACAGGATTGTAGAGTATTGGTATAATTTCTTCCTTACAATGTTTGGTAAAATTCATCTGCAAACCCATCTGGACCTGATGTTTTCTATTTTGAAAGTTATTAATTATTTATTCAATTTATTTAATCAATAATAGGCCTTTTCAGATTATCTTTTTTTTTTTTCCTTCTGTGAGTTTTGGTAGATTATATCTTTTAAGAAATTGGTCCATTTCATCTAAGTTATCAAATTTGTGGGCATAGTGTTGTTTATTATTTCCTTTATAATCCTTTAAATACCCATGGGATCAGTATTGATGACTCCTTTTTCATTTCTGATATTAGTAACTTTTGTTTTCTCTCTCTTTTTCATTAGCCTAGCTTGAAATTTATCAATTTATTGATCTTTTCATAGAACAGGCTTTTGGTTTTGTTGATTTTTCTCTATTGATTTCTTATTTTCAATTTTATTAATTTCTTTGATTTTTATTATTACTATCCTTCTGCTTACTTTGGACTTAATTTGCCCTTCTTTCTCTAGTACCCTAAGGTCGGGGCTTAGATTATTTTTTTAGATCTTTATTCTTTTCTAATATAAGCATTCAGTGCTATAAATTTCCCTCTAAACACTGCTTTCACTTCACCCTACAAATTAAGATAAGTAGTGATTTCATTTGCATTTAGTTCAAAATACCTTTTTAGTTTCTCTTGAGACTTGTTCTAGGACCTTTGTGCTATTTTGAAGTATGTTGTTTAATCTACAAATATTTGGAATTTTCCAGCTATCTTTCTGTTATTGATTTCTGGTTTAATTTCACTGTGCTCTGAGAACGTCTATAGTATGATTTTTAAGGTGTGTTTAATGGTCTAGAATGTGGTCTGTCTTAGTGAATATTCTGTGATCTTGAGAAGAATGGGTATTCTGCTGTTATTGTGTAAAGTATTCTATAAATGCCAATTAGATCCAGCTGATTGATCATGCTGTTCAGTTCAACTACATCCTTACTAATTTCTGCCTGCTGCATCTTTCAGTGACTAATAACAAAGTGTTGAAGTCTCCACCTGTAATAGTGGATTTACCTATTTCTTCTGCATATTTACCAGATTTTGATTCACATATTTTGATGCTCCATGGTTAGGCCAATACACATTAAGGATTTTTATGTCTTCTTTGAAAATTGGCTCTTTTATCATTATATAGTAACCCCCTTTTTATTCCTGATAATTTTCCTTGCTCTGAAGTCTGCTGTGTCTGAAATGTAGATACTCTGGCTTTCTTTTGATTAGTGTTGCCATGATATATCTTTCTCTATCTTCTTACTTTTAATTCATATGTATCTTCATTTTTAAAGTGGGTTTCTTGTGGACAGCATAGAGTTTGCTCTTGGTTTTTCATCCATTCTGACAGTCTCTGTGTTTTAATTGGTGTATTTTGACCATTGACATTTAAAGTGATTATTAATATAGTTGGATTAATAGCTACCATATTTGTTGTTGTTTTCTATTCATTGCTCTTATTCCTTCTCTTTTTTTTGTCTTTCACTCTTTTTGCCTTCTTTGGTTTTAATTGAGCATTTTATATAATTCCACTTTCTTTCCTTTCTTAGCCTATCAATTATATATTTTTCCCCCCAGTGGTTGTCCTAGAGTTTGCAGTAGACATTTACAACGAATCCAAGTCCACTTTCAAATAACACTACATCATACCTTGTTTTATTGTGCTTTACTTTAGTGGACTTCACAGATACTGCATTTTTTACAAATTGAAGATTTGCAGTAACCCTGTGTCAAGCAAGTCTTTTGGCGCCATTTGTCCAACAGCATTTGCTCACTTCATGTCTATGTCTCACATTTTGATAATTATCACAATATTTCAAACTTTTTTACTGTTATTTGTTATGGTGATCTGTGATCAGTGATCTTTGATGTTACTACTATCATACACTAAAATCTCAGATGACAGCATTTTTTAGAACAATGTATTTTTAAATTAAGGTATGTGCATTGTTTTATAAACATAATGCTATTGCACACTTCATAGACTACAGTATAGAGAAAACATAACTTTTACATGCCCTGGGAAACAAAAAAAATTCGTGTGACTTGCTTTTTTGTAATATTCACTTTATTGCAATGGTCTGGAACTGAACCAGCAATATCTCTCCAGCATGCCTCTGTATCGCTTCACTGGGTGGTGCGAGTCTGTTATAACAAAGTATTCTTAATTCTTTCCTCCCATCTCTTATATCATTGCTGTCAGTTATTTCATTTATCCATAATATATAATGACCATATACATTGTTGCTGTTATTATTTTAACAAAACTATTGTCTGTTAGATCAATAAAGAATAAGAAAAAAAATTTTTTTTAATTTACCCTCACTTATTCCTTCTCTAATGCTTTTTTTCTTTAAATACATACAAGTTTCTAATCTGTATCATTTTCCTTCTCTCTGAAAAACTTCTAACATTTCTTGCAAGATCACTGACAACAAATTCCCTCAATTTTTGTTGGTCTGAGAAAGTCTTTATTTCTCCTTCACTTTTGAAGGATGGTTTCTCTGGATATAGAATTCTAGGCTGGTGGGTTTTTTTCCTCTCAAGACTTTAAATGTTTCAATCCTCTCTCTTCTTGCTTGTATGATTTCTGAGAAATCTGGTGTACCTCTTATTCTTTCCCCTCTATAGGTAACTTTTTTTATTTCTAAGCCTTTTTTTCAAGATTTTTCTTTATCATTGATTTTCTGTAGTTTGAATATGATGTCCCTAGGTGTTGATTTTTTGGCACTTATCCTGCTGAATGTTCTCTGAGCTTTCTGGATCTGTTGATTAGTGTCTGACGTTAATTTTCGGAAATTCTCAGTCATAATTGCTTCAGATGTTTCTCCTTTTCCTTTCCCTCTTCTCCTTCTGGTAGTCCCATTACATGTATGTTATTCCATTTATAGTTGTACCATAGTTCTTGAACATTCTGTTTTATTCAGTGTTTATTCTTTTTGTTTTCTTTTCTTTTTCTTTTTGTTTTTTGAATTTTATTTTATTTTTTTATACAGCAGGTTCTTATTAGTTATCTATTTTATACATATTAGTGTATACATGTCAATCCCAGTCTCCCAATTCATCCCACCACCACCACCGCCCCCCCCCCCTTCCCCTCTTGGTGTCCATACGTTTGTTCTCTAAATCTGTGTCTCTATTTCTGCCTTGCAAACCAGTTCATCTGTACCATTTTTCTAGATTCCACATATATGCATTAATATACGATACTTGTTTTTCTCTTTCTGACTTACTTCACTCTGTATGACAGTCTTGAGGTCCATCCACGTCTCTACAAATGACCCAATTTCGTTCCTTTTTATGGCTGAGTAATATTCCATTGTATTTATGTACCACATTTTCTTTATCCATTTGTCTGTCAGTGGGCATTTACGTTGCTTCTGTGACCTGGCTATTGTAAATAGTGCTGCAATGCACACTGAGGTGCATGTGTCTTTTTGAATTATGGTTTTCTCTGGGTATATGCCCAGTAGTGGGATTGCTGGATCATATGGTAATTGTATTTTTAGTTTTTTAAGGAACCTCCATACTGTTCTCCATAGTGGCTGTATCAATTTACATTCCCACCAACAGTGCAAGAGGGTTCCCTTTTCTCTACACCCTCTCCAGCATTTGTTGTTGGTAGATTTTCTGATGATGGCCATTCTAACCAGTGTGAGGTGGTACCTCACAAATCAAAACCTCATTAGTAGTTTTGATTTGCATTTTTCTAATAATTAGTGATGTTGAGCAGCTTTTCATGTGCCTCTTGGCCATCTGTATGTCTTCTTTGGAGAAATGTCTATTTAGGTCTTCTGCCCATTTTTGGATTGGATTTGTTTTTTGAATATTGAGCTGCATGAGCTTCTTATGTATTTTGGAGATTAATGCTTTGTCTGTTAATTCGTTTGCAAATATTCTCTCCCATTCTGAGGGTTGTCTTTTCGTCTTGTTTATGGTTTCCTTTGCTGTGCAAAAGCTTTTAAGTTTCATTAGGTCCCATTTGTTTATTTTTGGTTTTATTTCCATTACTCTAGGAGGTGGGTCAAAAAAGGTCTTGCTGTGATTTATGTCAAAGAGTGTTCTGCCTTTGTTTTCCTCTAAGAGTTTTATAGTGTCCGGTCTTACATTTAGGTCTTTAATCCATTTTGAGTTTATTTTTGTGTATGGTGTTAGGGAGGGTTCTAATTTCATTCTTTTACATGTAGCTGACCAGTTTTCCCAGCACCACTTATTGAAGAGACTGTCTTTTCTCCATTGTATATCCTTGCCTCCTTCGTCATAGATTAGTTGACCATAGGTACGTGGGTTTATCTCTGGGCTTTCTGTCCTGTTCCATTGATCTATATTTCTCCTTTTGTGCCAGTACCATATTGTCTTGATTACTGTAGATTTGTAGTATAGTATGAAGTCAGGGAGTCTGATACCTCCAGCTCCGTTTTTTTCCCTCAAGATTGCTTTGGCTACTCAGAGTCTTTTGTGTCTCCATACAAATTTTAAGATTTTTTGTTCTAGTTCTATAAAAAATGCCATTGGTAATTTGATAGGGATTGCATTGAATCTGTAGATTGCTTTGGGTACTGTAGTCATTTTCACAATGTTGATTCTTCCAGTCCAAGAGCATGGTATATCTCTCCATCTGTTTGTATCATCCTTAATTTCTTTCATCAGTGTCTTATAATTTTCTGCATACAGGTCTTTTGTCTCCTTAGGTAGGTTTATTCCTAGGTATTTGATTCTTTTTGTTGCAATGGTGAATGGGAGTGTTTCCTTAATTTCTCTTTCAGATTTTTCATCATTAGTGTATAAGAATACAAGAGATTTCTGTGCATTAATTTTGTATCCTGCAACTTTACCAAATTCATTGATTAGCTCTAGTAGTTTTCTGGTGGCATCTTTAGGATTATCTATGTATAGTATCATGTCTCAGTGTTTATTCTTATCTGTCTTCTGTTTTGGAAGTTTCTGTTGACATATCTTCAAGCTTCAGCCTTATCCAGTCTTACAGTGTTTTGTTTTGTTTTGTTTTTAACCTCTGGAATTTCTGTTTGGTTCTTTCTTACAGCTTCCATCTCTCTCTCCTTGTACTGTTAATGTGTCTTGCATGTTGTCTATTTTTTCCATCATATTCCTTAGTATTTTAATTATATTATTTTAAATCCTCGTCTGAGAACTCCAACATCTCTGACATGTATAATATCTGAGTCTGGTTGATGCTTGCTGCTGCTTCTCCTCAATTTTTTTTTTTTTTTTTTTTTACTTTTAGCATGTCTTCTTTTTTTTGTTTTTTGTTTTTGTGTTTTTTTGTTTTGGAAAGCCAGACATAAGATATTGGGTAAAAGGAACTGAGGTAAACTGGTCCATTGTAATCCCCTGTTATTATACAGAAGCCCTATTGATGTGGTAGTGAGGTGTGGGGGAGGGAAGCATTCTATATGCTATGATTAAGTCTCAGTCTTTTAGTGAGCCCAGATCACTGGGCTATGATCTTCACAAATGCTTCTCAGGTGCTTTTTTCCCCCTTTAGGTGATATAAGAAAGCTAGAGGGGGCTGGAGTTAGGCAATTCCCTTCCTTCAAGTCAGACTTTGGGGACATTTGGGTATTGCCCTTTCCCCACTTGATTAGACTCTGGTAAAATAGTCATGAGTGCAGCCTTTTGTTCAGGGAAACAAATTGCTCTGGGCTTATTGTAAAATGGTTATTTTTCCCTTCTTTCTGGAAGCAGGATGGAATTTTTCTGTGATCTTTCCCCTAAGATCCTGGTGGGGCTCCTGGTGGTGAAACTCACCAACGTGTTTGGCCACTCCCGCCCCAGGCTCAGGCCTTCTGGAGTTGTGTTTATCTTTCAAGCTAGTTCATGCTCAGTCTCCAGCAATTAGTCAATTAGCCTTGAAGTGTTCCTATCAGACACTGGCTTCAGAGTGAGTTTCTGAGCAGTTTCTGTGCCAGGTAAGCTTTGGTTTTCTGTGTCTGCTTGTGGCTCTAGTTTTCAGGGTGGTTATCTGTCCAATGACCTTCCCTGGATCTAAGAAGAGTTGTTGATTTTCAGTCTTTCACCTTTTTCGTGTGAGAATGGGAGTGAAAACTTCCAAGCTCCTACGTGTCAGACTAGAACCCAAAGGTCTAGAAGCATTATTTTTAATTGCTGAATAGTATTTCATCATGTGGATGTATGTCTAACTCTTGACAAGATTTTCTTTTGAAAGAAGAAACGATCTTTTAGTTCAGTCAGAGACCCAAGTATAAATATCACAGAATTTTTTGCTTTTTTACCCTGGGAATTCATTTTATTTTACATGTTTGTAATTCTATTTATTAACTTAGGCTTTTTAGATTCTTCTTATTAAGTCTTCCCTTCCATACCTTCAGGAGTAAATATGAAGTATTTGATGGTAATCATTTTGGAGCCTTTCCACTTAAAATTTTTACATGAATCTAAGAGCAAAATTTAGTCATTTATTCTACAAGGAAACTATCTTTATTTTGGGTTATCTTCAAGAAGGCACAGTTCATTAACTAAATAAATTAATGAGCATTTGAACTTTTATTTTACTTTTAGTTATTAAGCTTCTTAGTAAGGATTGCCTTAAATTCTGCTAATCCCCCAGGTGTGGGTCCTTATCACTGAAAACCTGGAACTGGGTAGCAGGGTAGGTTGCTTGCTTTAATCTGCTTGTGTGTTCTCAGGAAAGCAGCATTTCACTTTTCCCGCTCTAATGGAGTAGTCAAGGTCATTTCATCATAGGTGAAATCTGAAATGACACTCTGCAGCTCATCATACTCTGACTTAAAACTTTAAAAAAAGCTGTATCTATTGGCTGTAGTTTATAAATATCAAAATGGTTAGGCCATTCATGATGGCCGTTATCTTGCTCTCTCTACATCCCCAGCTTGACCAGTCCCTGTTCATCCACATGAGTAGCCAATTCTTTTCATTATAGGGCTCAATTAGCCCCTGGTAACTGATGAGCCCACCTGACATCAATTCCTCCCAGAATGGTAGCCTCCTTCTCTCCCAAGGAGCAGAGCCTGCTGCCATGTCCTCTCCACCATCTGCTGCACCTGGTAGGGTGTGGCTCCAGCACCCTTTTAGGCTCTCCCTGTCCAATAAGCCATTGATGTTTCTGTTGCTGTCTCTGGGCTCTTTCTTCAGTCTCAAGGCTGGCCCACTATAAGGCTTGTAGGCCTGCAAGGTGCAGCCCAACACTTTATATTGGTTTTTTGTAGTATTTTTGAGGTTTTCGATGTTTGGTCAATGTAATAGATTTAGGAATGGTTTTCTAACAACCTTGAGATAGTCAGTAACACACTGTGTTGGACCTGAGTGTATGAGTATAGTAATAAACAGTTCAGATGGTTGTCTTCTTTCCCCTATGGCAGGGGTCCCAATATTGGTCCGAGGCCTGTTAGGAACAGGGTCGCACAGCAGGAGGTGAGCTGTGGGTGAGCAAGTGAAGTTTCATCTGCCACTCCCAGTCTCTCCCCATCGCTCACATTACCGCCTGAGCCATCCCCCACCCCATCCTTGGAAAACTTGTCTTCCACAAAACCTGTCCCTGGTGCCAAAAAGGTTGGGGACCACTGCCCTATGGAACCATTAAACTATTAGGAGGGCAGAGAATGCCTTAATATCAACAGTCTTGATTTTCCTTGTATAAATATGATTAGGTGGATAAGGCCTTAGAAAATCAGCCCCCCATGAAATCTGCATTCAGAGTCCTGACTTTTGACCTTGATGCTTATTCTGAAACTCACTTGGACTGGAGGTTGTTTATTTTTTATCCTCATAATATACTTTATTTTTCCATTTTTGAACTGTATCTAACATTGACATTTAATGAAAGACATCTGTGTAGATTTTTCATTTGGTTAAAGGAAGGAATGTAAAAACATGAAAGAAAAAAATCAGTGAGTCATGTATTTCAGTTTTCCAGTGTTTTTGCAAATTCTGTAGACATTTTAAAACAATGCTGTCCAGTCGAACTTTCTGCGGTAATGGCACTGTTCTTTTGTGCTATTCAGTATGATAGCCACTAGCCATATGTGGGTATTGAGCCTTTGAAATGTGGCTAACATTTTTAAAGTACAGATTTTAAAATTTTATGTAATTTTAATTAAACTTAAGTAGGCACTTTTGGCTAGTGGCTACCATTTTGGGTAGCACAGACTTAGACTTTTGTTTATTGATTGGTTGGTTTTCTTAATGTCTATAAAATTGTGTGTGTGTGTGCCGTGTTGCAAGAAAAGTTTAAGGACAAGTCTTTCATCCAAAGAAAGCTATCCAAAAGAGAAATTGGCACAAAAACTATAGACTTGGTTATATATAGAACCTGAAAGAATTGTCCAAGAGATAGTTTAAACCATAATAAATTTGGTACACAGATTAAATGGACTTCTTCCCAGAACAGTGGAACAGCAGTCTAGGAATTGAAAACAGTGTCCGCTAACAGGAGGGAGAAAGAGAGAGGGCCAGTGGGGAGAGAGAGAGAGGAAGGGAGGATATGGATAAATGTAGGAGTTATTTGTTGAAATTTTAGAAATTCTAAACGAGATATTATTACTGCACTGGCTTTCTAATACAGTAGGGGAAAAAACTAATCTGCTTTCTATAGTGAACACTCATGAGTTACAGTTAAATAAACAATGCTCTGCAAAATCTGCTTATTCCTCCATGACAATTAACTTTCAGATTAAAGATGGAAAGACCTAAAAGTAGAAAATAAAAAGAGTTAAATTTACAGATTTGGATACTACTGAAAGTGTTACATAATTCAGATCCTTTATGATAAACTCAAGGGTTTTTCCGATTATTGGTGGTCCTAAAATATAATTTGAAATTAAAGAATCTACCTTCCTGTAGTGTAGTCTGGTGTAAGGGGATCTCCACCCTCGTGGGAAGGTGGCAAATTGTGATGCTGGGAGAGGAGGTCAAGCAGCAGTGCCTGGGTGATGTGTAAGGAGTAAGACCTCATCTAGGTGGACAGTAATATCTTTTTTCCTCTCCAAAGCTTTATTTCTCTCTTACTTTCTTTCCTTCAACATTTATTTTTCTCTGATTACATTTCTCTTGCTTTTTATCTATCCCAAAGGATTATCATCCAGTTCTATGGGCATAGTAACATATTTAAATGTTTTGACCAGTTAAACCCAAGCAAAACAAAACGCAAAGCCCCATCTTACCTCAGTCAATCTGTTAATATATTTCGTTTCACCTTTATCTACTTCTTAGCATTTCTAAAGCAACTGTGCAGCTGTTTACTTCCTTGGAGAGAAAAAACAGATTGCCCACAATCTGCCAGATTTCAGTGTTGTGGTCTGGGTGTGACATTTCTTTATATAATGATTCCAGGAGAACATACTTACTATATTTACAGTTTAAAATGTAGGAGCACCACAACAGTAACATAGAAGGAGTTTGAAAGTTTTAGATAATGAGATGCTTAGCCTGGTTTGGACAGACTGCACTGGAAACTAATTCCTAAAACCCATGTGGGTGGATGGAATTTTCGCCGGGTCAGTGGCATTTGGGAGGATTAAGATAGGAGGAAGTGTTGAATTCCAGAGGTGGGACATGGCAGTATTAGAAAAATATTTCTGTTGCATCTTTTGATGTGCTGGGGACAGAATAGTAAAAGGGCTTAACAGCAAGAATACTTAATCTCACACCTCATTATTTATTTATTTTTAACATCTTTATTGGAGTATAATTGCTTTACAACAGTGTCTTAGTTTCTGTTTTATAACAAAGTGAATCAGCTATACATATACATATATCCCCCTATCTCCTCCCTCCTGTGTCGCCCTCCCACCCTCCCTATCCCACCCCTATAGGTGGTCACAAAGCACTGAGCTGATCTCCCTGTGCTATGCGACTGCTTCCCGCTAGCTATCTATTTTACATTTGGTAGTGTATGTATGTCCATGCCACTCTCTCACTTCGTCCCAACTTACCTTTCACCCTCCCCGTGTCCTCAAGTCCATTTTCTACATCTGCATCTTTATTCCTGTCCTGCCCCTAGGTTCTTCAGAACCATTTTTTTTTTTTTTTTTTTTTTAGATTCCATATATATGTGTTAGCATAGGGTATTTGTTTTTCTCTTTCTGACTTACTTCACTCTGTATGACAGACTCTAGGTCCATCCACCTCACTACAAATAACTCAATTTCATTTCTTTTTATGGCTGAGTAATATTCCACTATATATATGTTCCACATCTTCTTTAACCATTCATATGTCAATGGACACGTAGGTTGTTTCCATGTCCTGGCTATTGTCAATAGAGCTGCAATGAACAGTCTGGTACATGACTCTTTTTGAATTATGGTTTCCTCAGGGTATATGCCCAGGAGTGGGATTGCTGGCTCGTATGGTAGTTCTATTTTTAGTTTTTTAAGGAACCTCCATACTGTTCTCCATAGTGGCTGTATCAATTTACATTTCCACCAACAGTGAATGGGGGTTCCCTTTTCTCCACACCCTCTCCAGAATTTACTGTTTGTAGATTTTTTGATGATGGCCATTCTGACTGGTGTGAGGTGATACCTCATTGTAGTTTTGATTTGCGTTTCTCTAATGATTAGTGATGTTGAGCATACTTTCATGTGTTTGTTGGCAATCTGTATATCTTCTGTGGAGAAATGTCTATTTAGGTCTTCTGCCCATTTTGGGATTGGGTTGGTGGTTTTTTTAATATTGAGCTGAATGAGCTGCTTGTATATTTTGGAGATTAATCCTTTGTCAGTTGCTTCATTTGCAAATATTTTCTCCCATTCTGAGGGTTGTCTTTTCGTCTTGTTTATGTTTTCATTTGCTGTGCAAAAGCTTTTAGGTTTCATTAGGTCCCATTTGTTTATTTCTGTTTTTATTTGCATTTCTCTAGGAGGTGGGTCAAAAAGGATCTTGCTGTGATTTATGTCATAGAGTGTTCTTCCTCTGTTTTCCTCTAAGAGTTTTATAGTGCCGGGTCTTACATTTAGGTCTTACATTTAGGTATTAGGGAGTGTTCTAATTTCATTCTTTCACATGTAGTTGTCCAGTTTTCCCAACGCCAATTATTGAAGAGGCTGTCTTTCTCCATTGTATATTCTTGCCTCCTTTATCAGTGATAAGGTGGCCAAATATAAGTGGGTTTATCTCTGAGCTTTCTATCCTGTTCCATTGATCTATATATCTGTTTTTATTCCAGTACCATACTGTCTTCATTACTGTAGCTTTGTAGTATAGGCTGAAGTCCGGGAGCCTGATTCCTCCAGCTCTGTTTTTCTTTCTCAAGACTGCTTTGGCTATTCGGGGTCTTTTGTGTTTCCATACAAATTGTGAATTTTTCTGTTCTAGGTCTGTGAAAAATGCCGTTGGTAGTTTGATAGGGATTGCATTGAAACTGTAGATTGCTTTGGGTAGTAGAGTCATTTTCACAATGTTGATTCTTCCAATCCAAGAGCATGGTATATCTCTCCATCTGTTTGTATCATCCTTAATTTCTTTCATCAGTGTCTTATAATTTTCTGCATACAGGTCTTTTGTCTCCTTAGGTAGGTTTATTCCTAGGTATTTGATTCTTTTTGTTGCAATGGTAAATGGGAGTGTTTCCTTAATTTCTCTTTCAGATTTTTCATCATTAGTGTATAAGAATACAAGAGATTTCTGTGCATTAATTTTGTATCCTGCAACTTTACCAAATTCATTGATTAGCTCTAGTAGTCTTCTGGTAGCACCTTTAGGATTCTCTGTGTATAGTATCATGTCATCTGCAATCCGTGACAGCTTTACTTCTTCTTTTCTGATTTGGATTCCTTTTATTTCTTTTTCCTCTCTGATTGCTGTGGCTAAAACTTCCAAAACTATGTTGAATAATATTGGTTAGGGTGGACTACCTTGTCTTGTTCCTGATCTTAGAGGAAATAGTTTCAGTGTTTCACCATTGAGAACGATGTTGGCTGTGGGTTTGTCATATAAGGCCTTTATTATATTGAGGTAAGTTCCCTCTATGCCTACTTTCTGGAGGGTTTTTATCATAAATTGGTGTTGAATTTTGTCGTTAGCTTTTTCTGCATCTATGGAGATGATCATATGGTTTTTCTCCTTCAGTTTGTTAGTATGGTTTATCACATTGATTGATTTGTGTATATTGAAGAATCCTTACATTCCTGGGATAAACTCCACTTGATCATGGTGTATGATCTTTTGAATGTGCTGTTGGATTTTGTTTGCTATTATTTTCTTGAGGATTTTTTCATCTATGTTCATCAGTGATATTGGCCTGTAGTTTTCTTTCTTTGTGACATCTTTGTCTGGTTTTTGTATCAGGGTGATGGTGGCCTCGTAGAACTAGTTTGGCAGTGTTCCTCCTTCTGCTATATTCTCGAAGAGTTTGAGAAGGATAGGTGTGAGCTCTTCTCTAAATATTTGATAGAATTTGCCTGTGGAACCCTCTGGTCCTGGGCTTTTGTTTGTTGGAAGATTTTTTATCACAGTCTCAATTTCAGTGCTTGTGATTGGTCTGTTCATATTTTCTATTTCTTCCTGGTTCAGTTTCGGAAGGTTGTACTTTTGTAAGAATGTGTCCATTTCTTCCAGGTTGTCCATTTTATTGGCATAGAGTTGCTGGTAGTAATCGCTCATGATCCTTTGTATTTCTGCAGTGTCAGTTGTTACTTCTCCTTTTTCATTTCTATTTCTATTGATTTGGATCTTCTCCCTTTTTTTCTTGATGAGTATGGCTAATGGTTTATTGATTTTTTTAATCCTCTAAATGAAGAAATTTTATTGACCTTTGCTATCGTTTCCTTCATTTCTTTTTCATTTTTTCCTGATCTGATCTTTATGATTTCTTTCCTTCTGCTAACTTTGGGGTTTTTTTGTTCTTCTTTCTCTCATTGCTTTAGGTGTAAGGTTATGTTGTTTATTTGAGATGTTTCTTGTTTCTTGAGGTAGGATTGTATTGCTATAAACTTCCCTCTTAGAACTGCTTTTGCTGCATCCCATAGGTTTTGGGTCATCATGTTTTCATTGTCATTTGTTGCTAGGTATTTTTTGATATCCTGTTTGATTTCTTCAGTGATCTCTTGGTTATTTAGTAGTATATTGTTTAACCTCCATGTGTTTGTATTTTTCCCAAATTTTTTCCTGTAATTGATATCTAGCCTCATAGCATTGTGGTCGGAAAAGATACTTGATATGATTTCAGTTTCCTTAAATTTACCAAGGCTTGATTTGTGACCCAAGATATGATCTATCCTGGAGAATGTTCCATGAGCACTTGAGAAGAAAGTGTATTCTGTTATTTTTGGATGGAGTGTCCTATAAATATCAAGTAAGTCCATCTTGTTTAATGTATCATTTAAAGCTTGTGTTTCCTTATTTTTTTCATTTTGGATGATCTGTCCATTGGTGAAAGTGGGGTGTTAAAGTCCCCTACTATGATTGTGTTACTATCGATTTCCCCTTTTATGGCTGTTAGCATTTGCCTTATGTATTGAGGTGCTCCTATGTTGGGTGCATAAATATCTACAATTGTTATATCTTCTTCTTGGATTGATCCCTTGATCATTATGTCGTGTCCTTCTTTGTCTCTTGTAATAGTCTGTATTTTAAAGTCTATTTTGTCTGACATGAAAATTGCTACTCCAGCTTTCTTTTGATTTCCATTTGCATGGAATATGTTTTTCCATCCCCTCACTTTCAGTCTGTATGTGTCCCTAAGTCTGAAGTGTGTCTCTTGTAGACAGCATATATATGGGTCTTGTTTTTGTATCCATTCAGCCAGTCTATGTCTTTTGGTTGGAGCATTTAATCCATTTATATTTAAGGTTGTGATCAATATGTGTGTTCCTATTACCATTTTCTTCATTGTTTTGGGTTTGGTATTGTAACTCTTTTCCTCCTCTTGTGTTTCCTGCTTAGAGAAGTTCCTTTAGCATTTGTTGTAAAGCTGGTTTGGTGGTGCTGAATTCTCTTAGCTTTTGCTTGTCTGTAAAGGTTTAAATTTCTCCATCGAATCTGAATGAGATCCTTGCTGGGTAGAGTAATCTTGGTTGTGGGTTTTTCCCTTTCATCACTTTCAGTATGTCCTGCCACTCCCTTCTGGCTTGCAGAGTTTCTGCTGAACGATCAGCTGTTAACCTTATGGAGATTCCCTTGTATGTTATTTGTTGTTTTTCCCTTGCTGCTTTTAATATTTTTTCTTTGTATTTAATTTTTGATAGTTTGATTAATATGTGTCTTGGCATGTTTCTCCTTGGATTTATCTTGTATGGGACTCTCTGTGCTTCCTGGACTTGATTGACTATTTCCTTTCCCATATTAGGGAAGTTTTCAACTATAATCTCTTCAAATATTTTCTCAGTCCCTTTCTTTTTCTCTGCTTCTTCTGGGACCCCATAATTCAAATGTTGATGCATTTAATATTGTCCCAGAGGTCTCTGAGACTGTCCTCAATTCTTTTCATTCTTTTTTCTTTATTCTGCTCTGTGGAAATAGTTATTTCCACTATTTTATCCTCCAGGTCACTTATCCCTTCTTCTGCCTCAGTTATTCTGCTATTGATTCCTTCTAGAGTATTTTTAATTTCATTTATTGTCACACCTCACTTTAAAAAAAGAAATGGTCCAAAAAAGCTTTGGGAAGGTGCTTGAATGTTCCCAGTGGCTAGTTTAGCCATGCCAACAGCAGCAACAACAAACACCATGTCTCTGATGCCTCCCCCGTCCCAGTTTATAGAGAAGTGGTAACGTTTCTATGCTTCAGACGTGCCCTTCACATGTGGTCACTTTGCCCACTGGTCATCTTACTTTAGCACTTGGTCAATAAGAAATTCTGCCCTGGTTCTTCCTTTTGAGTTCCGGCTGTTTTCTCTTATTTCCCCTTCTGAAAACTCCTGTTGCTCTTGTGAACTGGGCAACAAAAACTCCAAAGCCCTGATCTTAAAGAATCTTCCTGCTGATCTATCTGTGACAAGCTTGGTACTGCGGTGGGTGTGTTCGAAAGGCGCACTTCATCACTTTCTGTGATGTCTGTGTAGAATATATTAATATCCATAGGGTATAATAGAGCACATTTTAGGTGTAAAATTAGACATTATAGTGTGTGTTTTTGAATAAACTTCAAAGACACCAGAAGTATATAAAGAAATCTGAAATTCCATATTCAGCAATATGGTAGTTTTGATATCCTGATAACCTTTTACCAAACACCTGGAGGAGCTGGATGAAATGGAAATGTACAACTGGATGTCCAAGAAAGTTAGGGAAATCTCCACATGCAAAAAAAAAAAAATGCTGTAGGAATGCAGATAAGAAACTGGCTCTCATGCTTCAGCTATTCTGAGGACAGCTTCTAATCTTGGTAACCAAGAGGCTTAATGTTTTTAGGTTCTTTTTTTTTTTAAGGGAAAACCACAGTAAAGAATAAAATATATATTAGAACACGATACATAGTCACACACACACCACTGAGCAGCAGCTCTTGTAGCAATGTGCAGAGTTCTTACTAAGGATCAATGCTAATGTACTCTTTGTTCTGTTGTATTCCATTCTTTTTTATTATAAAATGCTGGTCATCATGGTGGTTCTCAATCTTGGCTGTTCATTCAGGTCACCTGGGAGCTATAACAATATATGTTGCTGGCTCCCACCCTCTGTGATTCTGATTTAATTGGTCCTGGGTTGTGGCCTGGGAGTCAGGGTTTTAAAAGCTCCCTGGGTGATTCTAACACATAGTCAAGGTTGAGAACCACAGCACTAAACTGATTTCACTATCTACTTATAGGGCTTGACAGTGGTTTGAAACACACTGCTCTACGCGGATATACCTTTAATGAAATGGTAGACTAAATAGAAAATCTCCCACCACAGAAGGAAACCAAACAAACAGAAAACATACTATCTCCCAGCATGGGTGGTATGTTGGGGTCCAAAGTGGTCTCCCCTGAAGAATATATAACCACTGGCTAATCATACATGCTTTTAAATTTACACTGCTGCATGTTGAGAGACCAACATTTTAAATCCCTGGTATGTGACACTCTGAGTCACCTGGCAGAGCAGATGCAAATCTCCCCAGAGGGGCACACCTCAACCCAGGTCCAGCAGGAGGTCTTTCCTAACCTAAGATGTACACCTTTCCCCACCCCATTCTCAATCATCCAAGGCTGCAAAATGCATAAAGATACAAACCACCAAGAGAGAAAGCAGAAATAACAAACAGAAAAATTGAACACCAGGCCCCTCAAAACTTCAAATATGCAGAATAAGAAATAAATATGTCTAAATTGATTGAAGAAAGATAAATGAAAAGCATAAAGCAGAAGTACACTATCATAAAGACTGGGGGAAACTTTAAAAGTACCAAACAGGAATCTCAGTGGTTAAGTAGCAGATTAGACACAGCTATCTCACAGAGAATTAGTAAACCAGAAGATAGAGCTAAAGAAATATTTCTTGAATGGTGTATATTCTTTATGTCTAGAATTTGATGGAAAATATGAAAGAAATGAAGAGACACATGGGTACAATGAGAATGTACAAGTACCTCAGAGTAGACTTCCAGAAGAAGAAAATAATGAAAATGGTGGTGTGGCTTAGAATTTTTAAAAACTGATGAGACATGAATCCTCAGGTTCAGGAAGCCAAATAAATAACAAGAGGGTAAAGAAAAACAAATATATATGTAGACATATTGCAGTAAATTGTAGAACATCAAGTAAAAGATCTTAAAAGGAATCAGAAAAAGAAAAGAAACTTGTCACAGTGATTGCTATCCCTATTTAGATAGACATCCCAACTTCAAAAAAACAGAAGCTGAAATAGAGTGGCATGTCTGCGAAGTGTTGCAAGAAGGTAATCTTCTTGACAATCTAGAATTTTATAACTACCTAAATTCCATTTAAAAACAAGGTCAAAGTAAAGGCATTATTAGATAATCACAAAGTAAGGGTATTTACCACTGAAGGATCCTCCCTAAAGGGACTTCTAAAGGATGTCCTTCAGAAAGAAGGTTTAGATTTAAGTTCTATAGGCCATGTAGCACTTGGGCGAAGAAGGTTATTGAACTTAAAGTCTAAAGTTCTTGTTGAAAGTTGTAAGGATAACCAGTAAAAGAAAACTAGAATGCATATAACACCCAAGCAAATGGAGGATAGAAAAATGTGTGGTATGGAGGAAGCATATAACAAATAGGGCAACTAGAAATTCACAGTAGTATGATAGAAACAAACCCACAGATACTAGTAATCGCAGTAAATGAGATTATTATTTTTCTTTTAAATTCTACCTATGTAAAGTTGACAAGAGATGTATCTAAAGTACATGAACAGGTTGAAAATAAAAGACTGGGAAAAGATACATCAGGCAAATACTAATCAAAAGAAGGTTGGTATAGCTTTGTTAATACCAAATAAAAATAGTCTTTAAAGCAAATCTTTATCAGGAGTGAAAAAGATCATTACATAACATAAAGGTACAGTTCACCAGAAAGATTTAAGAGTTCTAAACTTTTCTGTGTATGTCTAATTATATAACTTCAAAAATACATAAAATAATAAACAAATTCTAAGCAGAAGTTTACACATGTACCATCACAGATGGAGACTAATACACCTCAGCTTTTAATAGGTCATGCAGACCAAAACTTAGTAAGAATATAAATGACTTATACATGATTTGAATAACAATTAATAACCCCGATCTCATAAACATATATTCAGCCCTGTACCCAGCAATTAGTGAATATACATTGTTTCTAATTTTCATAAACTTTTTCAGTAATTGACCAGATGTGATCTGAGAAATATGTCTTAGTAGATTTCCTAGAATTAGCATCATTGTATAGTCTGTGTTTCTGGACAATAATGCAGAGAAGTTAGAAATCAAAATTCTAAAGATAACTAAATTTAAACCAAAAGCATCCCATTTTAGCCTTCCTGCTCCCTAGCAATAACTGCTATTTCCATAGCAAAAACTCCATGATAATAATAGGTTTGTATTCTTCCAAACTGTATATCAATATAGACTTTTTAAATAGATTATTCGTATGATTACAACATCCTGTGTGTCTTTTAACTCAGCAGGCTATCACAGATAGGCTTCCATGGAAGTACCTACAGGTGTCCTTCTTTAATAGATTACTGATATAACTTTCTATCTAAAACAAGAGCTTCATAAAAGAGGCACATGACCTTGGGTGGACTCTCTTTGCTCCCAGTGAACTATTATCTAACAGCCTGTCCTTCCAAAATTCAACTGAGAAAAAATACTGTCAGCGAGTAGCCAAAAATATAGGTTTTAAAGCTGAAGTGAGCTTTATTCATAGAAAAAATAATTGGCAGTCTCAATGAGAGATTTTTGCCTTTCATTAGACACTATTTTAGTGCAGCTTGGAATCCCGTTTCTCCAGTAGCTGCAAATTAGAAAGGGAAGGACACTGCTGAAGTGGGATAGCAGCAGTTAGTGACAACCTGTCTGCATGGGAATCGGATAAACAAAGCAATGAGAAAACTACTACATTAGACACCACAGTCTAATGCTTTTTCATTTGGGGACAAACGTCGCTCCTCAGTGCAGTGTCACTATCACAGCAGAACAAATACCTAGAGTCAACTAGAGAGAGAGACAAGTTTTTTTCATGAGTCAAAAAGGAACTCCTGTTCTGTGTAGTCAAGTCAGGAGGACTGGGACGTTTAAGTAGTGAATTTTAGAAAAAAATATGTAAGCAGTCAAGATGATTTGATGCAGAAAGTTAGCTGGTTATTTGGGATTCAATGATCAGAAATTCCCCTATGTGGGCTAAACTTTGGCAAGACTATGCATCAACCTGGACTTCTGCTTCCTGGGATTCAGTGGCTGCGTCTGTGCTTCTCAGCTGAGGCAGATTCTCCTCCTTCCTGCCGTCATTCAGCAACATCCTCCTTGAGTGCCTTCCGGAACAGGCCTTGCCAGATGCTGTCACGGCTGGTGGATGCAATTAAAGAAAACTTGGACCAAGGACCCAACTCGAGGGCTCACAGTCTAGGAGGAGAGCGGGAGGATGTGGAGCACCAACAACAGTCTCAATTGGAAAGGGACACATGCCC
This sequence comes from Eschrichtius robustus, assembly GCF_028021215.1. Taxonomy (NCBI): domain Eukaryota; kingdom Metazoa; phylum Chordata; class Mammalia; order Artiodactyla; family Eschrichtiidae; genus Eschrichtius; species Eschrichtius robustus. Next base: position 93,667,040 of record NC_090825.1, read on the forward strand.
AAGAAAGGGACAGAAAATGCTATGATGGTATGAAAGAGTCATTTGAACAGGACCTTATGAATACGTAACAGTCGTGAACCAAGGGATTGATGTGGGGCAGATTGAAGAGAGAATACACAAGTTAGTTGTTCTGTTTGGGAACATAGTGTGTAAAGTCAGAAGGGCAGTTTGGAGACTCATTTAGTGGACCCCAAATGCCAGCATAAGAGATTTTTAAAGTGTTTTCAAGAAAAGAACGACTGATTATTTAAATGCCCGAGCACATGGGGGTCTTTAATATAGTACTAAGAGTTGATTTAAAATGTTTCTGCTTCAGTGGAAGTCTTGTAGGTTATTTTCAGCATTTGGTCACATAACGTTCATTGTTCTCGTGGAGAAAGAACTTTAAAATCATTATGAGCTGCTTCATGGGGACTATGTAAGGAATGTCTTGCTTCCTGAGTCTACATTGGTTTGAAGAGTTAAAAAAGAACAGGAACACAAGGATCTCAAATTATCCATTGCATAAAATATTTAATTTCTTATGAATAAGTGGATTTTACTAAAATTATTTTTCTGCCCTCAGGGGCTCTCAGGAAAGCAGTTTAATGAAGGGTACTGATTTTAGAAGCTTTTAAAATTTTTGTAGTAGAAATAATCTGTGAAGACCTGTGAAATAAGTCCGTGGGTAGCAAGTCTTGAAACCTGGATGCCAGTTGGCAAAGCTCAGATTTACTTAAGAGGGGAAGCCTGAGTGTGTGGTTGGAAGTAAGAAGACCTGGGTTCTAACCCCTGTCTGATGATCATTACTTTTCTCACCTTGGACAGTCAGTTCGCATGTCTAGGCCTGTTTCTTTAGCTATTATTGAGACGGTTGAACTGGATGGCTTGTAAGATCCATTTGTCAGTTCATAAGTGTAGGAAAGTAAGACAATGAATAAGTAGAGAAAACACTTCAGAGAGAAGAAATTTAAGTTTTAGTCATTAGTGTATTCCAATTTTCTCTAAACTGAAAGTAACAGAGAGGGGATCAGTTTCTTAATTTAATTATTTAAAAATTTTTATGGAAATATAGTTCGTTTACAACGTTGTGTTAGTTTCAGATGCACAGCAAAGTAATTCAGTTATACATATACAGATATATATTCTTTTTTTATATTTTCTTCCATTACAGTTATGACAAGATATTGAGTATAGTTCCCTGTGCTATGCAGTAGGTCCTTGTTTATTTTATATATAGTGGTGTGTATATGCCAGTCCCAAACTCCTAAGTCTAAGTTATTTCTCCATCTTTTTTTTTTTAAACTGCAGTTTTTGGCTGCGCACGTCGCTTGTGGGAGATCTCAGTTCCCCGACCAGGGATTGAACCTGCTCCCTCAGTAGTGAAAGCGCAGAGCCCTAACCACTGGACCGCCAAGGGCACATCCTGTTTTATTTAATAAGTGTTTTGTTGATTGCCATTTAAAATCAGGTGACTGTGTTACTTCTCAGCATTATCAACTAGTTCACTTTCTTCAGAGGCCTTTGTTACCTTTTGTCCTGTGGATTTTGTAATCATCAGACCCTTTGGAGCTAAGCCGTATTTCCATTTATCTGTGGCATACATACATGGTAATAACGGGGTATTTAATACAGCAATAACAGTTGTTTTGAAATTGTTTTCTGTTGCAGTGCATAATGCATAAGCTATTTCCAGCATTTTGTCACTTAATCTTCATTTTTCACAAACGGAAAGAATTTTAGAATCATTCGGTGCTGCTTCATTGGGATTATGTAAGAAATATCTTTCTTCTAGAGTCAAAATCGAACTGAAGAGTTAAAAAAAGAACAAAAACACAAGAATCACAAATTAATATATAGTATCCTACACATTAAGGAATTTGTCATTTTATCTTGGGAAAAGGGGTTAATAACAATTTTAATTAATTTGAAAGGCTTAGAATTATTGAACCAAAACTAATAAAAATCAAATATTCTTTGCATTCACTAAATTTCATTAATTTGTTAATGTTGAGACTCATAAGCAACCAGCAAATTGCCACATATTACAACACAAAACAATACAAACTAGAAGTGAGAACATGGGGATAAATATTCTCAGTAATGTATTTATCTTACTCTTTGGCTACATGACAAAATACACCTGTATTAAGTTTGATTTATCCTGCCTTTATGTTCCTATTTAAAGCAAATAACTTCCAAAATTGAAATCCCTTTAGTGATTAAGCATATAGGATTTAAACTTGTTGTAATTTAGTATTCAAACATTTATTGGGCTCCTACTGGAACCAAGTATTGAGCTAGTCAGTGGGATTTAAGAGACTTTCCCCTTTGGATTCTTTTTTTTTTTTTTTTTTTTAACATCTTTATTGGAGTATAATTGCTTTATAATGGTGTGTTAGTTTCTGCTTGATAACAAAGTGAATCAGTTATACATATACATATGTTCCCATATCTCTTCCCTCTTGCATCTCCATCCCTCCCACCCTCCCTATCCCACCCCTCTAGGTGGTCACAAAGCACAGAGCTGATCTCCCTGTGCTATGCGGTTGCTTCCCACTAGCTATCTATTTTACGTTTGGTAGTGTATATATGTCCATGCCACTCTCTCACTTTGTCACATCTTACCCTTCCCCCTCCCCATATCCTCAAGTCCATTCTCTAGTAGGTCTGTGTCTTTATTCCCGTCTTGCCACTAGGTTCTTCATGACCTTTGGATTCTTAATGACCAGTGGAAGAGGCAAATAAATAACAAAATAAAATTACAGTTTAACACAAATGCTGCGACATCTGTAAGGACTTGTGTCTCAGGGAAGTAAGAGATACTTCTCATCTCTTACTTCCCTGAGACACAAGTCCTTACAGATGTCGCAGCATTTGTGTTAAACTGTAATTTTATTTTATGGGATGGGTGTTGAAGATGGAGAAGTGAGATAAGGACAATTAGAAGCCAAGGGACAAAAGCAGCGGAGTTTGGCATGTAGCTGGTGATGGGAAGAAATGGCAAGAATGGTGGGTTGGACCAAGTTGTATATGGCCTTGGATATTATGCTAAGGAGATGGCACTTTTCTTTTTAACAGGGAGCCATCCAAGGTTATGAGACAAAATAGCATTGTTAGATTTATGTTTTAGAAACATAACTCAGGGAACAGAGAGAAGAGGAGGATGCAGAGAGAGAGGCTGGAGACAAGGAGGCTGGGAAAACGTCTATTGCAATTGACTAAGCCTCCATCATCCCAGACCTAGAATACAACAGTGGGAATGGGGAATCTTTCACTTGTTCATTCACTAAAAAAATCTATTGTTTATCTATTATGCATCAGTCACAATACTAACCAGCACTGGGCATGTAGCTTTGAACCAGAAACAGTGGGCACCCCTATGGACAAGTGGTGGGTGGTAAAGTGCAGTGCAGGAGCCATGAGCCCATCCAGAAGAGGCTGCCTGACCCACTCTTAGGAGGAAGAGGGGCATAAGTGTTGAGACATGACTTTGTAGACTGGATTCGAAGGACCAGAAGCCAGGCTAAAAGGGGGATTAAGGCATAAGAAGAAAGGACAGTGTATGCAGAGGCCTGGAGGGGTGAGAGCAACGTATACCCCATGAATTGTGAAAGTTCTTCAGCTGGAGTTTAGAATCCAAGTGTGAGACTAGCAGGAATTAAGACCGGAGAGGCTAGGTGGAGAAGAAATGGCTCAGTTTAGGAACGTTTGCAGGTGGATGCCTCAGAACGTCACAGTTCCTTGATTGTAGGGATGAGGCATAAAGGTCACCCCAACTTGTCTGATTCGGGGCAGCTTGGTGTCTGGAGATACCCTTGACAGAGGAGAGGGGTCTGGAGGGAGGGCAGCAGTGTGCTGCAGAAACGGCACATATTGGAAGCTGTACTATTTATATGTCTCAGTGCTGACTGACCTGAGCCTCCCCAGAGGCTGGTGTGCACCCCAACTGTCGTGGTGAACACTGTACTTCTTGTCTCTCCATGGAGCCAGGGGGGTTAGGACACAGACCTGCAGGAAGCCCGCTGCTCCTCTTAGCCAACCCCAAAATAGTCCCTGAAATAGTTTTCTCCCTTGCACCCCACATTGCACTGAGCTCAGTGTGTGTCTTCATTACCTATACATCACGTTCTGTTCTTAAGCCACCATATGTCTGTGCTGGTCATTCTCAGAAAACAAAGTTCAGTGGTTCCTGAGCTGAATATGATGGAGATTACGATTCTGAATACAGTAGTAACATATATATATATATATATATATATATATATATATATATATATATATATATATATATATATATATATATGTTTGTAGGTTTGAAAGATATGCCCTGGACAATATATGAAGTGACACCTGCCAAGTGATTGCAGGATAAGCATGCCTTATGTTAATAATGTGTGTATATAAACTGAGAATCATATAATCCTTAGTATAGAAACGAAAATATCCCACAGTAAACCTTATCTCCATTGACTAACTCAGAAAAAAAAAAAAAAGGTGTGGCAGTTATTCCTGAATTCCTCTGTAATTTTAGAAGTCAACACTTGTATAAAGTGTTCAGCTGACTTTACATCAGTGAGAGACTTTATGAAAATGTTATTTTTAAGTAAAATATACAAGTTCAGAAACAAACATTCATTAAATCAAATGAAGCAAAAGAAAACCGTTGTGGGATGCATGATTCTTCACACTGCTTCAAAACTATTTCTGTGAAAGCTAAGTAGCTGCATAAATAGAATATTCACATCATAGAAACATCTGTTTTGAAATAATGTCGATATATATCAAAAGATGCAGAGTAGTAAGAGATCATCTATGCACCCATTCCCATGACTTTTTTTTTTTCTGTATTGGCTATCAGTATACATACCACTAAACAATATGCAGGATTATCTTGTAAATATATATGGAGCCTGCTTCTGTCATTTTTTCAATAGGATGCCATGTGAGCAGAGTTTGAATACTGACAGTGAGAGAAGAACTCTGGTGTTCAGGTTGTCTGATTTGGAAAGCAGTCAACCCAAAAGACACCTGCCCTGCTATAATCTTTTTGTGGATTCCTCCTGGGGTACCAGCTATGTCCCACGGTATGAGCAGGATCATGCAAAGGGACTAAAGTAGGTCTGATAGAAAGAACAGGGGTGCTTTGCCTGCCAGTGGAGACTAGGGGTAATCCTTGACTCCCTGTGGATTTCAGAACTGTTGGGTAGGGTACTTTGCCTGCCCTGCTGGCCCCGGCACCTGGCACAGTCTCTCTGAACTCGGGGAGCATTGCATGTCTGAATGAATTAATATACACAAGGCAATCCAAATTCAATTTATTTCTTTAAAATACTTTTTTTCTTTATCCAAGAAGCATAACAAGAAAATAAGTAACCAAATGACGATGGAACATGGAATATCATGTAAATATATATAGAGAGAGAGTTTAAGGTCTTAGAAGTCAGGGAATATATTGTACTTCTTTACCCAATTTCACTTTGGTGGAGAGAAAGTTCAGTGTGAATGTTACTGCTGAATTAAAACAACTGTGTTATTAAAGCATGATTATGTGTGTTCTGTGGCCCTCCTTCCACTGTCCAATATGGCAGCCAGACACCCCACATGGATATTTAATTTTAATTTTAACTTGGTTAAAATGAAAATTTAAAACTCAGTTCTTCATTTTCATTAGCCACATTTCAGATCTTCAGTAGGCATCTGTGGCTAGTGGCCACTGAATTGGACAGCACAGATAGTGAACATTTTCACATTTTTTGCAGAAAGTTCTTTTAAACAGTGCTGTAATATAGTTCATGCTTCCTATCCTAATTTGTATGTTTTCAGGTTAGATATTTCCTATACGCTGCCTCACAGCCAATGTAGAACCCATGCAAATACTTTATCCCCTGGGGCACTCTATGGTTACCAAACTATGCACACGGTAATTTTTAACCAGATTTGTTAGGATGGAGGAGAAAGCTAGTGATGAGCGATTGACTTTTACCTCCATAGCTACCCCTTCATCATCTAAGTTCATCACACATAGTACTCTGCTTTTAGATCCAGCTGTTGCACTTGGCTGCTATAAGCCCAGTTTTGTCATTTTAGCAGAGGGAAATGTTTCTGGCTTGGTAGGTTCACATTTGACTAGTGCAGTTTAACAGGAATAGAGTTTAAGGAGAACACATCCTTGCCATGTGATAGTACTATAGAGATGAAGAGATGACTGACAAGCATTACACTCGTAGGCTTAAGCTCATGGGTTTGTTTGATTGTTGTAATTCTGATCCTTGATGGCTTTTGGTTACATGCACACAGCCCAAGTGCAGAGGTCATTTTCCACCCAGGGTTCCATTTTCAGTATTCCTTTTTATTGATCCCTGAATTCTCTGGTTAAAAAAGTGAATCTCACCCATTTGGCAAGCTAAAATTATGATTCTTTAGGGGAAAAATGTCTGCTGCTGTATCTGGCATCAGCGATCATCTCCAATGTATTTGGTGAGCTGAGTGTATAGCCCACTTTACTGAGTGTACACATTCCCCGCCTTGCTTCTGCAGGTGGTACACATACAGCCAGGAGTGGTTTTGATTACTATTTTAAATTCTGAAAATACTAAAAATTGAAGGATAGTGAAAGACTTTTGAGTTGGTTTTTCTTGTTTTTGTTTTTCTGGAGTAGTTGGAAACTGTAGTAGGATTTAGTGAAGGCTATGGGATCTATTTTAAGTTAGTAAGGTTTTTGAGTTTTCCTGGCTTATGTAGTGATTTTTCTCCAATCATTTATTTACGTTTTTCCAGAGTTTTACATGTAATAATTTCCACTATTTTTTATTCACTTTCATCACTTTTGGCCTTTCTTCCGTGTTACCCTTCTCTCCTCTCTTCCCTTCATCTCTTTCCCCTTTTATACTCTGCTTGTAAAAAAGTATGTTTTCTAGGCTTTAACAAGACATATCATTTCTTTTTTTTTTTATTTAACATATTTTTTTGGGTATAATTGCTTTACAATGTTGTGTTAGTTTCTGCTGTATAACAAAGTGAATCAGTTATATGTATACATATAACCCCATATTCCCTCCCTCTTGCATCTCCCTCCCACTCTCCCTATCCCACCCCTCTAGGTGGACACAGTGCTCTGAGCTGATCTCCCTGGGGTATGCAGCTGCTTCCCACTAGCTGTCTGGTTTACAGTTGGTAGTGCATATATGTCCATGCCACTATCTCACTTCGTCCAAACTTACCCTTCGCCCTCCCTGTGTCCTCAAGTCCATTCTCTACATCTGCATCTTTATTGCTGTCCTGCCCCTAGGTTCTTCAGAACCTTTTTTTTTTTTTTTTTTTTTTTTAGATTCCATATATATGTGTTAGCATACGGTAATTGTTTTCCTCTTTCTGACTTACTTCACTCTGTATGACAGACTCTAGGTCCAACCACCTCACTACAAATAACTCAATTTCGTTTCTTTTTATGGCTCAGTAATATTCCATTATATATATGTGCCACATCTTCTTTATTCATTCGTCTGTCGATGGACACTTAGGTTGCTTCCATGTCCTGGTTATTGTAAAAAGTGATGCAGTGAACATTGCGGTACATGACTCTTTTTGAATTATGGTTTTCTCAGGGTATATGCCCAGTAGTGGGATTGCTGGGTCATATGGTAGTTCTATTTTTAGTTTTTTAAGGAACCTCCATACTGTCCTCCATAGTGGCTGTGTCAATTTACATTCCCACCAACAGTGCAAGAGGGTTCCCTTTTCTCTACACCCTCTCCAGCATTTATTGTTTGTAGATTTTCTGATGATGGCCATTCTGACCAGTGCGAGGTGATACCTCATTGTAGTTTTGATTTGCATTTCTCTAATGATTAGTGATGTTGAGCATCCTTTCATGTGTTTGTGGGCAATCTGTATATCTTCTTTGGAGAAATGTCTATTTAGGTCTTCTGCCCATTTTTGGATTGGGTTGTTTGTTTTTTTGATATTGAGCTGCATGAGCTGCTTGTATATTTTGGACATTAATCCTTTGTCAGTTGCTTCATTTGCAAATATTTTCTCCCATTCTGAGAGTTGTCTTTTCATCCTGTTTATGGTTTCCTTTGCTGTGCAAAAGCTTTTAAGTTTCATTAGGTTCCATTTGTTTATTTTTGTTTTTATTTGCATTTCTCTAGGAGGTGGATCAAAAAGGATCTTGCTGTGATTTATGTCATAGAGTGTTCTGCCTGTGTTTTCCTCTAAGGGTTTTATAGTGTCTGGCCTTACATTTAGGTCTTTAATCCATTTTGAGTTTATATTTGTGTATGGTGTTAGGGAGTGTTCTAATTTCATTCTTTTACATGTAGCTGACCAGTTTTCCCAGCGCCAATTATTGAAGAGGCTGTCTTTTCTCCATTGTATATTCTTGCCTCCTTTATCAAAGATCAGGTGATGTGTATCTGTGTGGGTTTATCTCTGGGCTTTCTATCCTGTTCCATTGATCTATATTTCTGTTTTTGTGCCAGTACCATACTGTCTTGATTACTGTAGCTTTGTAGTATAGTCTGAAGTGCGAGCGGCTGATTCCTCCAGCTCCATTTTTCTTTCTCAAGATTGCTTTGGCTATTTGGGGTCTTTTGTGTTTCCATACAAATTGTGAAATGTTTTGTTCTAGTTCTGTGAAAAATGCCAGTGGTAGTTTGATAGGGATTGCATTGAATCTGTAGATTGCTTTGGGTAGTAGAGTCATTTTCACAATGTTGATTCTTCCAATCCAAGAACATGGCATAGCTCTCCATCTGTTTGTATCATCTTTAATTTCTTTCATCAGTGTCTTATAGTTTTCTGCATACAGGTTTTTTGTTTCCTTAGGTAGGTTGATTCCTAGGTATTTTATACTTTTTGCTGCAATGGTAAATGGGAGTGTTTCCTTAATTTCTCTTTCAGATTTTTCATCATTAGTGTATAGGAATGCAAGAGATTTCTGCGCATCAATTTTGTATCCTGCTACTTTACCAAATTCATTGATTAGCTCTGGTAGTTTCCTGGTAGCATCTTTAGGATTCTCTATGTATAGTATCATGTCATCTGCAAACAGTGACAACTTTACTTCTTCTTTTCCGATTTGGATTCCTTTTATTTCTTTTTCTTCTCTGATTGCTGTGGCTAACACTTCCAAATGTATGTTGAATAGTAGTGGTGAGAGTGGGCAAACTTGTCTTGTTCCTGATCGTAGTGGAAATGGTTTCAGTTTTTCACCACTGAGAATGATGTTGGCTGTGGGTTTGTCATATATGGCCTTTTTCATGTTGAGGAAAGTTCCCTCTATGCCTACTTTCTGGAGAGTTTTTATCATAAATGGGTGTTGAATTTTGTCGAAAGCTTTTTCTGCATCTATTGAGATGATCATATGGTTTTTCTCCTTCAGTTTGTAAATATGGTTTATCACATTCATTTGCGTATATTGAAGAATCCTTGTATTCCTGGGATAAACCCCACTTGATCATGGCGTATGATCTTTTAATGTGCTGCTGGATTCTGTTTGCTAGTGTTTTGTTGAGGATTTTTGCATCTATGTTCATCAGTGATATTGGCCTGTAGTTTTCTTTCTTTGTGACATCTTTGTCTGGTTGTGGTATCACGCTGATGGTGGCCTCATCGAATGAGTTTGGCAGTGTTCCTCCCTCTGCTATATTTTCGAAGAGTTTGAGAAGTATAGGTGTTAGCTCTTCTCTAAATGATAGAATTCACCTGTGAAGCCATCTGGTCCTGGGCTTTTGTTTGTTGGAAGATTTTGCATCACAGTCTCAATTTCAGTGCTTGTGATTGGTCTGTTTATATTTTCTGTTTCATCCTGGTTCAGTTTCGGAAGGTTGTGCTTTTCTAAGAATGTGTCCATTTCTTCCAGGTTGTCCATTTTATTGGCATAGAGTTGCTGGTAGTAATCTCTCATGATCCTTTGTATTTCTGCAATGTCAGTTGTTACTTCTCCTTTTTCATTTCTAATTCTATTGATTTGAGTCTTCTCCCTTTTTTTCTTAATGAGTCTGGCTAATGGTTTATCAATTTTGTTTATCTTCTCGATGAACCATGTTTTAGTTTTATTGATCTTTGCTGTTTTTTTCTTTGTTTCTATTTCATTTATTTCTGCTCTGATCTTTATGATTTCTTTCCTTCTGCTAACGTTGGGGGTTTTTTTTTTTGGTTCTTCTTTCTCTAATTGCTTTAGGTGTGAGGTTATGTTGTTTATTTGAGATTTTTCTTGTTTCCTGAGGTCGGATTGTATTGCTATAAACTTCCCTCTTAGAACTGCTTTTGCTGCATCCCATAGGTTTGGGGTCATCATGTTTTCATTGTCATTTGTTTCCAGTTTTTTTTTTATTTCCTCTTTGATTTCTTCTGTGATCTCTTGGTTATTAAGTAGTGTATTGTTTAGCCTCCATGTGTTTGTATTTTTTACAGACTTTTTCCGCTAATTGATATCTACTCTCATAGCCTTGTGGTTGGAAAAGATACTTGATATGATTTCAATTTTATTATATTTACCAAGGCTTGATTTATGACCCAAGATATGATCTATCCTGGAGAATGTTCCATGAGCACTTGAAAAGAAAGTGTATTCTGTTGTTTTTGGATGGAGTGTCCTATAAATATCAAGGAAGTCCATCTTGTTTAATGTATCATTTAAAGCTTGTGTTTCCTTATTTATTTTCATTTTGGATGATCGGTCCATTGGTGAAAGTGGGGTGTTAAAGTCCCCTACTATGATTGTGTTACTGTCGATTTCCCCTTTTACAGCTGTTAGCATTTGCCTTATGTACTGAGGTCCTCCTATGTTGGGTGCATAAATATTTACAATTGTTATATCTTCTTCTTGGATTGATCCCTTGATCATTATGTAGTGTCCTTCTTTGTCTCTTGTAATAGTCTGTATTTTAAAGTCTATTTTGTCTGACATGAAAATTGCTATTCCAGCTTTCTTTTGATTTCCATTTACATGGAATGTCTTTTTCCATCCCTTCAGTTTCAGTCTTTATGTGTCCCTAGGTCTGAAGTGTGTCTCTTGTAGACAGCATATATATGGGTCTTGTTTTTGTTTCCATTCAGCCAGTCTATGTCTTTTGGTTGGAGCATTTAATCCATTTATATTTAAGGTAGTTATCAATATGTGTGTTCCTATTACCATTTTCTTCATTGTTTTGGGTTTGGTATTGTAGGTCTTTTCCTTCTCTTGTGTTTCCTGCTTAGAGAAGTTCCTTTAGCATTTGTTGTAAAGCTGGTTTGGTTTGGTGGTGCTGAATTCTCTTAGCTTTTGCTTGTCTGTAAAGGTTTCAATTTCTCCTTCGAATCTGAATGAGATCCTTGCTGCGTAGAGTAATCTTGGTTGTGGGTTTTTCCCTTTCATCACTTTCAGTATATCCTGCCACTCCCTTCTGGCTTGCAGAGTTTCTGCTGAATGATCAGCTGTTAACCTTATGGGGATTCCCTTATATGTTATTTGTTGTTTTTCCCTTGCTGCTTTTAATATTTTTTCTTTGTATTTAATTTTTGATAGTTTGATTAATATGTGTCTTGGTGTGTTTCTCCTGGATTTATCCTGTATGGGACTCTCTGCGCTTCCTGGACTTGATTGTGATTGACTATTTCCTTTCCCATATTAGGGAAGTTTTCAACTATAATCTCTTCAAATATTTTCTCAGTCCCTTTCTTTTTCTCTTTTTCTTCTGGGACCCCTGTAATTCGAATTGTTTCAGTTAACATTGTCCCAGAGGTCTCTGAGACTGTCCTCAATTCTTTTCATTCTTTTTTCTTTATTCTGGTCTTCATAGTTATTTCCACTATTTTCTCTTCCAGGTCACTTATCCGTTCTTCTGCCTCAGTTATTCTGCTCCTGATCCCTTCTAGAGAATTTTTAATTTCATTTATTGGGTTGTTCATCATTGTTTGTTTGCTCTTTAGTTGTTGTAGGTCCTTGTTAAACGTTTCTTTTATTTTCTCCATTCTATTTCCAAGATTTTGGATCATCTGTACTATCATTACTCTGAATTCTTTTTCAGGTAGACTGCCTATTTCCTCTTCATTTCTTTGGTCTGGTAGGTTTTTTCCTTGCTCCTTCATCTGCTGTGTGTTTCTCTGTCTTCTCATTTTGCTTAACTTACTGTGTTTGGGTGTCTTCTTTTCGCAGGCTGCAGGTTCGTAGTTCCATTGTTTTTGGTGTCTGCCCCCAGAGGCCATGGTTGGTTCGGTGGGTTGTGTAGGCTTCCTGGTGGAGGGGACTAGTGCCTGTGTTCTGGTGCATGAGGCTGGATCTTGTCTTTCTGATGGGCAGAACCACATCTAGTGGTGTGTTTTGGGTTGTCTGTGACCTTATTATGATTTTAGGCAGCCTCTCTGCTAATGTGTGCGGTCGTGTTCCTGTCATGCTAGTTGTTTGGCATAGGGTGTCCTGCACTGTAGCTTGCTGGTTTTGGAGTGGAGCTGGGTCTTAGCATTGAGATGGAAATCTCTGGGACAGCTTTCGTCTTTTTATATTACATGGAGCTGGGAGGTCTCTGGTGGACCAGTGTCCTGAACTCGGCTCTCCCACCTCAGAGGCACAGGCCTGACACCTGCCTGGCTGGAGCACCAAGACCCTGTCAGCCACATGGCTCAGTAGAAAAGGGAGAAAAGAAAGAAAGACAGGAAGGAAGGAAGGGAGGGAGGGAGGATAGAAGGAAGAAATAAAATAAAAAGAAATAAAATTATTAAAATAATTTTTTTAACTATTAAAAATAAAAACATTAAAATGTAATTTAAAAAATAAGAAAAAAGAAAGAAAGAAAGAAGAGAGCAACCAAACCAAAAATCAAATCCACCAAGGATAACAAGTGCTAAAAACTATATTAAAAAAAAAGAAACAGACAGACAGAACCCTAGGACAGATGGTAAAGGCAAAGCTATACAGACAAAATCACACAAAGAAAAGCAAAATAAACATATATATATATATATATTTAAAAAAAGGAAGAGAGCAGCCAACTCGATAAACAAACCTACCAATGATAATAAACTCTGAAAACTAAACTATGATAATACAACCAGAAACCAGTCAGTCGCATACCGCAAACCCCAAGTCTACAGTTGCTCCCAAAGTCCACCGCCTCAATTGTGGGATGATTCGTTGTCTTTTCAGGTATTCCGCAGATGCAGGTACATCAAGTTGTTTGTGGAGCTTTAATCCGCTGCTTCTGAGGCTGCTGGGAGAGATTTCCCCTTCTCTTCTTTGTTCACACAGCTCCCAGGGTTCAGCTTTGGATTTGGACCCGCCTCTGCATGTAGGTCGCCTGAGGGCGTCTGTTCTTCGCTCACACAGAACGGGGTTAAAGGAGCAGCTGCTTCGGGGCCTGTGGCTCACTCAGGCCGGGGGAAGGGAGGGGTACGGATGCGGGGCGAGCCTGCGGCGGCAGAGGCGGCATGACATTGCAGCAGCCTGAGGCGCACCGCGCGTTCTCCCGGGGAAGTTGTCCCTGGATCACGGGAGCCTGGCAGTGGCGGGCTGCACCGGCTCCCGGGAGGGGAGGTGTGGAGAGTGACCTGTGCTCACACACAGGCTTCTTGGTGGCGGCAGCAGCAGCCTTAGTGTTTCATGCCTGTCTCTGGGGTCCGCGCTGATAGCCGTAGCTTGCGCCCGTCTCTGGAGCTCGTTTAGGCGGTGCTCTGAATCCCCTCTCCTCGTGCACCCCAAAACAATGGTCTCTTGCCTCTTCGGCAGGTCCAGACTTTTTCCTGGACTCCCTCCTGGCTAGCTGTGGCGCACTAGCCCCCTTCAGGCTGTGTTAATGCCGCCAACCCCAGTCCTCTCCCTGGGATCCGACTGAAGCCCGAGCCTCAGCTCCCAGCCCCGCCCGCCCCGGCGGGTGAGCAGACAAGCCTCTCGGGCTGGTGAGTGCTGCTTGGCAGCGATCCTCTGTGCGGGAATCTCTCCGCTTTGCCCTCCGCACCCCTGTGGCTGCGCTCTCCTCCGTGGCTCCGAAGCTTCCCCCCTCCGGCACCCGCAGTCTCTGCCCGCGAAAGGGCTTCCTAGTGTGTGGAAACCTTTCCTCCTTCACAGCTCCCTCCCAGAAGTGCAGGTCCCGTCCCTATTCTTTTGTCTCTGTTTTTTCTTTTTTCTTTTGCCCTACCCAGGTACCTGGGGAGTTTCTTGCCTTTTGGGAAGCCTGAGGTCTGCCAGCATTCAGTAGGTGTTCTGTAGGAGTTGTTCCACATGTAGATGTATTTCTGATGTACTTGTGGGGAGGAAGGTGATCTCCACGTGTTACTCCTCTGCCATCTTGAAGGTCCGCCTCCCTAGAGAATTTGTCATTTTATTTACTGTGTTGTTCATCATTGTTTGCTCTTTAGTTCTTCTAGTCCTTGTTAAACATTTCTTGTATTTTCTCCATTCTATTTCCAAGATTTTGGATCATTTTTACTATCATTACTCTGAATTCTTTTTCAGGTAGACTGCCTATTTCCTCTTCATTTGTTTGGTCTGGTGGGTTTTACCTTGCTCCTTCATCTGCTGCATATTTCTCTGTCTTTTCATTTTGCTTAACTTACCGGTTTTGGGGTCTCCTTTTCACAGGCTCCAGGTTCATAGTTCCCGTTGTTTTTGGTGTCTTCCCCAGTAGGTAAGGTTGGTTCAGTGGCTTGTGTAGGCTTCCTGGTGGAGGGGACTGGTGCCTGTGTTCTGGTGGGTGGGGCTGTGTCTTGTCTTTCTGGTGGGCAGGGCTGTGTCTGGTGGTGTGTTTTGGGGTGTCTGTGAACTTATTATGATTTTAGGCAGCCTCTCTGCTAATGGGTGGGGTTGTGTTCCTGCCTTGCTAGTTGTTTGGCATGGGGCATCCAGCAATGGAGCTTGCCGGCTGTTGGGTGGAGCTGGGTCTTAGCATTGATACGGAGATCTCTGGGAGAGCTCTTGCCAACTGATATTACGTGGGGCTGGGAGGTCTCTGGTGGTCCAATGTCCTGAACTCGGCTCTCCCACCTCAGAAGCTCAGGCCTAACACCAGGCCGGGGTACTAAGACCCTGTCAGACACATGGCCAGGTACATGGGGATTTTCTTGCCTTTTGGGAAGTCTGAGGTCTTCTGCCAGCATTCAGTAGGTATTCTATAGGAGTTGTTCCACACATAGATGTGTTTTTGATATATTTGTGGGGTGGAAGGTGATCTCCATGTCTTACTCCTCTGCCCTCTTGAAGGTCCCCCTCCTCCTCCTTCCCAGCCTCCCAGCCCCAAAGAGGGAGGAAGAAGACGTTTCCAGTCCTAGGGAAGGAATTCTGGTACAGCCTTCTGGAACCAGAGTCGGCGAGTTGGGGCACCATGCAGCGGGGCCCTGGCCCTTTTCCAGACATACTGTTTCAACTGCAGACCTCTGAGGACTTTATACAGTGGAGGATTGACAGGTCCTTGGTGACAGTGGGTTGGGTTTGAGGAAGGTCTGTTCCCCACATGTGTTCCTCCTTCCTGAACCTAGACCTGGGTTTTAATTCCGTTCACGATGTTTTGGTTTTGCAGTCTATAGTTAAGCTGCTCATGCTCAATCAAGCAAGATGCAATTAGCAGGCCCTCAAAGACGAATTTTTAGAATTGAAGTAGGAAAATTTAACTGGTGAACCCTGCAAATGACCTTCTCAGAAAGTGTGCGATCCATCACCTCAGCCTTGCTGAAGTCACCTTCAGCTCAGTGTCCCCGAGAGCTCTCTCTGCTCTCTTCTTGGTTTGGTGGCTCAGTTTTCTGACTCTCTGCTGCTTCTTGTCTCTCTCTGAGGAATAAAAGGACATTCAGGAATGTTTTGCTTCCCTAGAAACATAGCCTGGAACTGTGAAGTGCTGGAGGCTAAAACTTCTTGTCATCATAGGTTCTAAGTTGGAATTTCCATTTGCTGTATTTTGAAAACTCAAGCTTTAAAATCAGTTCATGATAATTGCCTACTGTTGATGTGGCAACTTGGAGCTGGGCTGATTGGGATCATGGGGGTATATTCTTTTCCAGTTGACTGAGAGCCCTAAACAGATGTTAAAAATTTCTCAGGAATGCATGATAGATGCTGGGACACAGAAATGTACCTTCCCCGTCCCCTGCCCCCCTGAGGATTGAAGTCCTAGTGTCTGTGGGAGGGAGGGCAGCTGAGGAGTAGGGGAACAGTATGGCATAGAAAGGTTGCGATATTTCTCTTTTTTCTTGTTTGGACTTCTTGTTGCTGAACAATCTGTCTTTCTTCTTACTCTCTTTATTTTGTTGACTGATGTACCCTCACCCCCTGCTACTTCTGCTGTGCCAGGATAGTGCCTGACTTACTGCTTCCTCTCCCTCCTTCCTTTCCCCAGTCCTCTTTCCACTCTTTCACATCTCAGTGGTACCAATCACTGTGCTCATTGACACTGACAGCAGAAGGGAGCAAACCCAAAAGCTGCCTATGCTCGGAAAAGCCCCAATGTCTGCCACCTCACCTGCGTGCAAGAAGGCACACTTGCAAAAGCAGTGACTTTTCTTTGTGTCTGCTTTTACACAAATAGAGAGGGATTTGGTCAAGTAGAACACAAATACAGTCTTTATGTACTGATCAAGTAGCAGTTGGCTAGTACTTCGTGATCTCAGTGCTGGCAGCCACCTGGGAGGTAGATGGGTGAGTCTCACAATAGAAGACAGGGAGGCTCAGACATTAATACTTGCTGCTTTGCGTAGAGAAGCTAAGGGGGGGCGGTGGGCGATCACTACCTCTGAATATAGAGCAACCCTTCCTGGACTCGATCTCAGAGTGAGTAAACAAGACCCTGACACCTATATCCTCAAATGCTGGTTCAATTCCAACATGGCCTGGTTAGAAAAATCCACAGGGACTTTTTTATTCTTACAGATTTACAAGGTATGGTCTGGTATTTGATCTAGAGAACCTCAGAGGGTTGAAATGTGAAGATATGCAGCTACCTTAGATCTATATTAATTGGATCTAGAATGGAATGCATGTCCGGACCCACACATACACACACTGTCTCTCACCTCAGATGATACCCCTAAGATGCTTGGTAACACCTGAAGCTGCAGGTGTAGGAGTGGCCCTGGGCTTGTGTGTATCAGTTGTAGGGGCTGTTTCTTCAATGGAACAACCCGTTCTTCCAGGATGCCCAGGAGAGGGGCTTTTGCCGGAAGGTATTCCCAGGAAAGTCCCCTCACAAGCTGACTCTGGCACTGGTCGGCCCAAACTCAGCCAGGCAGCTGTGGGGATAAATTAGTGTGGCACTGCCACCTAGTGACTGACTGTCTGCCCACCGCTCTTCCCAGAAGGGAAGTAAATAGCTCTGCGGGCTGTCACGCTGCTGGAAAATCATGGAGGGTTGGGGGTAGGGGGGCTTCTAAAACCACAGCCCACCAGGCCAGTGTAGACATGCTCTCTCTGCTATTAGTAGAGCCTGGCGTGTGTCAGACATGAATTGTACTAAGTGATTTTGGTAAGGGAATGCTTGAAAAATTGACTTTCTGGTAAGGAAATCTTGGGCCTGACCAAGTGTGGCTCCAGGTCTGTCTCCCGGCTTCCACCTTCCCCTTAGAGGAGCTCACAGTGTGTGGAGGGATGCTTGGCACATAGCAGGAGTGGAAGGAATGGACCTCGCTCCAGAAAAATTAAAATAACTATTGGTTGGGAAGTTAGTAAAGAAACGAAGAAGGAAGAGAACCTTGGTGGAAATGCAAGCCGTGGTTATAACATTGCTCTGGAACTTGGTATTTTTTTGATAGCCTGGGTAGTAGCTGGGGCTTAAGAATATAATTTGTGCCAAATTCCATGGTTTTCTAGTTTCACTGCTCTCCAGATGTGTTGAAATGAAGCTAGCTCCAGATTTTCCAATGGCTGTTTCAGAGTCCCAGCTGCTCTGAAACTTTGGACCACTGGTTCTCACTGGGGATAGTTTTGTTCCCTGAAGCCATTCCAGAGAAGGGGTTTTTTGCTGTCATTCAGTGGGGCCAGGGATGCTCTGTATTCTGTTTGTATGGGACATTCCCACCCAACAAAGAACTGTTCTGTATCCCATTTGACCTTAGACTCACCTGGTGGACATTCTGTGCGCTAAAAGCCTATTTAGAATCTTCCTAGTTTAGACTTAAATCCATTTAAAATATAAACATAAAATATTTTTGCTCAATTGTAACATATGCTTAATTTTTAAATAATGTTATTAGTGTGTAAATTGAGGGAAAATTGTCATTTGTTTTACTTGGAATTTGACCAAAAGTTTTTCACATTTTAGAAAATCACATTAGGTATGACCATGCCTCTGTGGCATTTGAATTCAGAACCATACACTTTCATCAGACTGAACTGTATTCAAGTGCTTTTACATATAGGTGCAAACAACCGACTGCTTCTTAAATCTTCTAGGTTAGCCTTGCCCGAGCATTTAGGTATTGAAATACATGATTTATTATAAATTACTTCTCTCTTATTTTTCTATATTACAGTTAGGATATTATATTGATTTTTGTTTTATAAATCATGTGTATAGATAAGTTGTATTATTTGAATTATATTTCAAGATCTTAAGCAAGAGCATCTTAAGGTGCACTAGGATTGAGAACTGCTGCTTACATAGAGTTCTGCATTCAGGGAATCTCTCATGATGGACACTTATGCCTTGGGCTCTTCCTCCATCTTCGTTTTTAGGAACCAGACTTAATCTCCATGGCTCTCTGACCTGAAAGTTCTTTCCTAGAGCTGGGCATATTTCACTAACCCCCTTTATCAAAGAGAGCCTGAATACTGATAAGTCTTTTCAGGTCTGTTTAGCTTATGTTGATGTGATACCATTGTGTTCCTATAGGTCTTTAACATAGATAATCGTCAAATAATTATATAGGTGTGTGATCTAAGACTGTTAGCTTATTGACAGATGTCATTTCTGAACTCACTTATTCTAACAGAAATGAAAATGCATAAGTGACTAATAGAGAGTCAGACAATAAAACATTTTGTCATCTTTTCAGGGAAACATAAGGAATGTAATTCTTCAAATTTGAAAATCCATATATGTTCTGTTACACACTCTTTTCCTTTAGGGACTTTGAGCTGTATTTCATAGGAAGCTTATGCCCTTAGACAGACATACCCACTGATGATCTCTACCCAAAGACCAATCTTCTGTATCTGTATTGTGAATAAGTGTTTAGTTTTTTGACTTTTCTAAATTAACAGAAGAGAAGAAAAAATTCCGAACGTGCAAGGTTAAAGGAGCAAAATAAATTCAAAGTAGAAAACTCATTTTGGTGTTTTAGAGTTAAAGAATTAGGCAGTTAATAAAAATTGAATCTGGCTTATGCCCAAATGAGTTAGGTTTTATAGGTAACGTTACGCAGCCTGTCTCTGCTGCTTTTCTCTGGATACTTGTTGGTATTGAAGGAAGTCTATGTGGGGATCCCCAAGGTCCTAAAGTCATGTCTGTGTTTTCATAACTCAGAGATAGGGAAAAAAGTAGGAGTATGAAGAAGGGATTAGGAGAAAGTCACACAGATTGGGGCAATTCAAATTGTCTGAGCTGAAGGGATTTCTGTAAATTATTTGAGTAGTTTTATACATATATAATTAAAGTGTTTTCACTTTAGAGCACCCTTACTCAGAGGGGTTTTTAGTAAAGGGTTTGGACCTACAAAATTTCACATTTTTTTTTAGTTTAAAACTATAATTTTAGGTGTCAGTGTTATATTGGGCACTCATGTGATTACTTCTAATCTATTATATACATTTTTTCTTGATCTACCTTTGCCGTTCACATTCACATTTCTTACAACTTGTATGTTACCTTATTATTTCTTGCAATCAGTTTTCCCCCTTTCTGCCTTTTAGGCTTTTCATGAATGCTCACTATTTTTTATCCATCTACACGTTCCCAGTGCCTCCAAAAGTTCTGTTATACATATAGAAGCTCAACATGTTACTGAATGAGAACTTCTGAAATAAAGCTAATAGTTAGTTCTCAGCTTTGACAACACATACAAATTACCAGAGGGGCTTTAAAAAAAAAACATCTCTGTCATGGCCCCACCCCCAGAGTTCTTGGCTTCACTGATTGAGGCTGGGGCTTTTGCATAGGTAATTGTCAGTGCTTCCCAGGTGATTCTAATATGCAGCTACAGGTGCGCCCCTTTGATATGGATCAGTGGCAAATAAGAGATACATGTCACCCCTCCTTTCTGAGCCATTTGGCACTCAGCACTTTTCTCCTTTGAACCTAAATATGTCCCTTCATTGGACTTCTTTGTATATGTTTTAATTAATTGGATCACTTATTCTATTTGCTTTTGCTTTAGGTGAAAACTCCATGCACATATTTGGAGCTTGGAGAGAGATAATTTATCATACTTCTCTGGGTCTTCAATTGGCAGACAGCAAAATATCAGCTTCATTGCTGACGTGAAGCACATCTGGATACCACCACTTGACCTATATCCCAGTGGGCTGCCTGGTGTTCTGATGATTCACCACTGAGTTAGATGGAGTCATTGGTGAACCTTTATACCCTGTATTGGATCACCCCTGGCCTGGGAAGCTTACAATATAGAGAACCAAATACACCTGCTCTGTGGGCAGGCAGAGCAGAGAGAGGGCTGGAATTACTCCTGTTCAGTTCCTTCTCCCGATTCTCCATCCTTCCCCTCTACAAATCTGGGAGAAATAGATTGCCTCTGCCTTCCTTTCCACCCCCACCCCACACACACACGTTAATACAATTAAATAATGTTAGAGGCAACCATTTTTAGTATTTATTTTTTTAAATTTTATTGAAGTATAGTTGATTTATTTACAATGTGTTAATTTCTGCTGTACAGCAGAGTGACTCAGTTATACATATATACACTTTTTCATATTCTTTTCTTTTATGGTTTACCACAGGATATGGAAATCATTCCCTGTGCTATACAGTAGGACCTTGTTGTTTATCCATCCTATACATAATAGTGTGCATCTGCTAATTCCAAACTTGTGGTCCTTCCCTCTCCGACCCCCTCCCCCTTGGCAACCACAAGTCTGTTCTCTATATCTGTGAGTCTGTTTCTGTTTCGTAGATATGTTCATTTGGGTCGTGTTTTAGATTCCACATATAAGTGATATCAGATGGTATTTGTCTTTTTCTTTCTGACTTACTTCACTTAGTGTGATAATCTCTAAGTCCATCCATGATGCTGCAAATGGCATTATTTCATTCTTTTTTATGGCTGAGTGATAGTCCATTGTACCTGTATGTATATGTATGTATATATATGCCACATCTTCTTTATCCATTCATCTGTCAAAGGACATTTAGGTTGTTTCCATGTCTTGCCTATTGTAAATAGAGCTGCTATGACCATAGGGGTGCATGTATCTTTTTGAATTATAGCTTTCGAAAATTATAGCTTTTTTATAGTCTGGGTATATGCTCAGGAGTGGGATTGCTGGATTATATGGCAACTCTATCTTTAGTTTTTTGTGGAACCTCCATAGTGTTTTCCATAATGGCTGCACCAGTTTACGTTCCCACCAACAGTGTAGGAGGGCTCCCTTTTCTCCACACCCTCTCCAACATTTATTATTTGTAGATTTTTTTTAATGATGGCCATTCTGACCGGTGTGAGGTGGTACCTCATTGTAGTTTCGATTTGCATTTCTCTAATACTTAGTGATGTTGAGCATCTTTTCATGTGCCTCTCGGCCATCTGTATGTCTTCTTTAGAGAAATGTCTGGTTAGGTCTTCTGCCCATTTTTGGATAGGGTTGTTTTTTTTGTTACTGAGTTGTATGAGCTGTTTGTATAGTTTGGAAATTAAGCCCTTATCAGTTGCATCATTTGCAAATATTTTCTCCCAGTCTATATGTTGTCTTTTCATTTTGTTTATGGTTTCCTTTGTGGTACAGAAGCTTGTAATGGGATTAGGTCCCATTTGTTTACTTTTGCTTTTATTTCTATTGCCTTGGGAGACTGACCTAAGAAAACATTGGTACGATTTATGTCAGAGAATGTTTTGCCTATGTTCTCTTCTAGGAGTTTAATCGTGTCATGTCCTATATTTAAGTCTTTAAGCCATTTTGAGTTTATTTTTGTGTATGGTGTGAGGGTGTGTTCTGACTTCATTGATTTACATGTGGCTGTCCCACTTTTCCAACACCACTTGCTGAAGAGGCTGTCTTTTCTGCATTGTATATTCTTGCCTCCTTTGTTGAGGATTAATTGTCCATAGGTGTGTGAGTTTATTTCTGAGCTTTCTGTTCTGTTCCATTGACCCATATGTCTGTTATTGCGAGGCAACCATTTTTAATGTTTATCTGTGATCTATTTTTCCCCTTTGAAACTTTCAAAGATCATCTCTCTATTCCTAGTATTTAAAAATTTACGATGATCCCCCTCGGCACAGGTCTTTCGTTATTCTCCGTGCAAATACTAAGTAGAACTTTCCGTTAGAGATGCCTGCCTTCCAGTTTTCCTGGAAAACCAAAGAAATTTTAAAAAATTATCATTTCTTTCCTTCCACTTCTGTGTTCTCCTTTTGAAGTTAGTTGTTAGACGCTCTGTGTTCTCTGAGAATATATCTTCTTTGTTCTCCCTTTTCCCTTCTCTTGTTGTCTTTTTGTTCTACTTTCTGGGAGATTTCTACCAATTTATATTCTAATTGTATTGCAATTATTTTTTTCATTATAATTTTAAGTTTTTTAAAAGTCCCTCTTTTTTATTCTTTAATTGCACTTCTTTGTAGCATCCTGTTCCTTTTTATGGATGTTATATTTTCCTTTAGTTCGTTCATGATATAACTTAGAAAGTTCAGGAGTCCCGCACCCCATCACTCTCCATTGTCTGGAGATTATTCTGTTTCCTCCCTTTTCCCTTCTTTCTTTCCTTTCTTTTCCCCTCCCATTTTTGTCAGTAACTTTTTTATAGAAAGTATACTTCAAATGTGTGCTGATCATTTGCTAGTCTTTCACGGTTCAAGAGTGGGAATTGGAAACTTTGTATGGGGAGAGGAGCTTAGTGTCTGGTGAAATTCACTATGGGTGGATAAGGGGAAAGCTGCATTTTTCATTAGAAAATCCTTGCTGTTAGTACATGAATGTCTTTTCACTGAAACTATTCTGTTTCTCCAGAGAGAAATATATTCTTTCTCTGTATTAGTAAGTTCTAATATAGGGTCAAGAACAGGGAGTGAAGAAAGTAAACTGGGAATGTTGTTGTTCAGCTTGGAAACTTGAATTTAATTACCACGTTTTCAGCCCCAAACATCTTTCCAGACCTTAGCTGGGGCCTGGATCAGAATCTCCAGTGTTTCCTCAGTGAACAAACCTCTATCTCCTGTTAGTTGTCTAGCAATACCAGGCAGGGGCAAGCACCTGGGCATCTATTATTCCATATACTTAGACATCATAATTTCTCCTGTTTTCAACTTTGGATTTTACCCACTCATTGCATGACATCTGGTTTCTCCAAGTTGTGAACCTTCCATGGGTTCTATAATAATCTATGCCTTTTAGTTTGCCTTTTAGTTTATAATAATCTATGCTTTTTAATTTGGAGTATCTAGGCCATTTATATTTAATGTGGTTATAGATATGCTTGGGTAAATCTGTCCTCTGGCTACTTGTTTTCTATTTGTCCCATCTAGTCTCTGTTCCTTTTTTCCATTTCTGCCTCCTTTTGGATTGCTTATTATCTTTTTTTATTCTATCTTATATCCTTTATTAGATTATCACTTATTACTCTTTGATGTATTATTTTAATGATTCTTTTAGGAGTTATAGCATACCTATACACTTAGGTATACTATAACTAAATTGTCACAGTTTTATCTTCCCCTGACATTGTATCACTTACTACAGTCTACCTTCAAGTGATAATGTACCACTTTACATATAGTATTTTCACTTCCCCAACCTTGCAGTTTTACTTGTGCATGTCGATCAGTAAGTACTTGGCTGAATAATCAAGGAGACATTTCTACAGATATCTGGATCTCTCTGTGCAGATGTTTCCTCTCTGGATTTTGGCCCTATAAACTCATGGCCTCCCTGTATTCCCAGCTCTGTCCTCAACTTGGGGAGACCTCTGGGCTCTGCTGATTTCCATACCTGAGCTACATTCTGGACTCTTTCTTGAAGCATTAAGCTGGGGCAATTTTATGACTCACTTTGGCTGTTTACCATCTCTCAGGGATCACTGTTCTTTGTTTCTAGATTATCTATGCCTTGTTCACTATTGTTTCAAATATTTGTCTGGTTTTGTAGTTGTTTCAAGAAGCAGCATGAATTCAGTCCTTTGTTGTTCCATCTTGGCTGGAAGCAGAATTCCCCATGCCCTTTTGTTTGTATAAAAATGTGTTATTTTTCATTCTCTGATTTCTCTTTTCCTTTTTTTTTTTTTTTTTTTTGTTATTGTGGGCTTATACCTTTTTTAAATTGCCTTACTACCATTTTAGCAATATTTCAGGAGAGAATGGTGGATTCAGGAAAGAGAATTGACGATAGATTGATCACATGCATTTGAATCTCCATAATACTTTTCACTATATAACTGATGCTGACATTTGAGATCAGAGCTGAAAATTAAGGTATTTTTGCTGTTCATAGTATTAATAGTATGTTTAATGGAAAAGGATTAATGAACATAGTTTGTCAGCTGTAAGCTTCCATTGTTGAATATTTTTTACATGTGTAAAAATAACTTATAAGTTGCCTACAGATCTTGGAACATAACATGACAAATCTGATTCATATTGATTGATGGGAAAGACTCATTTCTATCCCTTTTTTGTACTTCTATATTTGTGATCCTGAAGGCCTAACACGTGGCCAAGGGCAAGTCAGTATGAGAAAAAATGTTTCATACTGTCGTATTAATTAACTCAATAAACACCAATTCCCTGCTCTATTCTTCTAAGCGAAGATAAAACAATGAGTAAGGCATAATCTTTGTCCTCAAATTCTTTATAATTTAGATTCTCGGGGCATGTTTGATAAGCAAAGTATACATTATATGTGTTATGACCCATGTTGACATTGACTGATGGCATGAGAGATATCTATAAGAGGCTCCCAGGATACAGAGAAAGGACCTATGGTCCAGCCTAGATTACCATGCTAAAAATGCTATGTGGAGTCTGGAAAAGGGGAGTTATGAGCAGATTCTCAAAGTACAAATCAGGGCTAGGAAGGTGGGGGAGGGTGGTTTTAGACAGAAGGAAATGTACCTGTAGAGAAAGAGCTGGGGAAGAGGATGGCATAACTGCCAGCCATTACTATGGCCAGAGCTCCTGTTACTTATGGAGTGGTGCTGTGATAGAAGCAGGAGTGATGGGCAGAGGCTGCTTCATTGAGTGGGAAGAATTCAGTAATGCTCTTGGAAAGATCACCCTTGTGAATTTAAACAAATATTGTGGAAAGCTGCCATATTTGTGATTTAAGAAACAGTGGTAGACCCACAGTCGAGAATGAATGAAGAAATGAATGGAAACTAAGAAAAGGAACGTTTTACTTCTTTTAAAACATTAAAGCTGATCTTACAATCTTTGTCTCTGAAACATGCAATGCTGTAAAACAGCGATAAGTCCTCTCCCTAAATGCTAAAGTCCTTTTTTAAAAAAGCTGGCGATCATTAGGCATTCCTTACACTAATTTTAATCTTCTTTAATATATTTTAATTAAAGAAGCATTCATATTCATTAGAATTTGAAATTTGCCATGTGAGTCATTTCTTCAAGTCTTTCCCAGAATAGCTCCCCTTGTGGAGAAGGTCAGAATTGTCTGAGTAAGTTTGTGACGTGAACTTACTGTGAGAAACGTTTTGAAAATTTTTAACCGTTTAAATTGTATATATTAATCGTTCACAGTGGTGTGACTCTGGCATAAATTCAAAACCTGGAAGTGTTCTAAGTGAAAACGTCATCATGTTGATAAGTCTAATATTTGTTTCTGAGTTGCCAAGGAAGAAACCTTGATTGTTCTAACAGTAGCTAATGTGCTCCCTAATTACCTGCCTCTTCTTGACTAGTCATGACTAAGTATGCCTGAATGTAACAAAAACATTAGTATGAAATGTTATTTTTCCATTCTGAGCCATTTTTCAGGTAGGTTAATTATTTATTAAGCAAAAAAGATAATTTACCATTGAACCCCAAGCCCTTAAATACCAACTCCTAGAAAGATATGTGTTTCTAATTAGGCCCTTCAATACAGCTTTACAGTATCTGACCCCGTATAACATGCATAGCA
This sequence comes from Eschrichtius robustus, assembly GCF_028021215.1. Lineage (NCBI taxonomy): Eukaryota > Metazoa > Chordata > Mammalia > Artiodactyla > Eschrichtiidae > Eschrichtius > Eschrichtius robustus. Next base: position 93,693,219 of record NC_090825.1, read on the forward strand.
TATAACAAATAATAACTGAATGATATAATGGCATAATACTTGAGAATGGTGAAGAGTTTAATGAGGATGGGAGCAATTTGTATTTAAATTGTATTTAAAACTTGTGTATTTATTAAATGTAGGTAACTAAAGAAGAGTCAGTGAATGCTTCTTATTGTAACTTTCAAAGTCATTTACTGCTCTAAACTTTGAAAACCAAATCAAAGTGCTTCAGGAAGAACAGATGAGAAAGACTTTCACACCCTTGCCAAAGTTGAGAAGATTGACCTGTGGGCACCAGCAGTGAAGGTGCCCCTTTAAAGACCTTTGTTTACAGTATGAAATCTCAAACTCCTCTTTGTAGTTGCTCTACCAAAGGAACACCATGTGCCTAGAGATGTGTTCTGGTCACTAGCGATGTAGCAATAACTGGAGGTTATCACTCAGACATGGTCACATTTTCTAAGTGGGTAGTGATTGAGGACACTTTGTTGATATAGAAAGGGTGAAGAGTATAGCTTTTTCAGCCAGAAAGGTTGTCCATGTCTTAAAACATCAATGTAAAATGAGAAAATGCATGTCAGTGTTGAACACATAGTGAGGGCTCAACAAATATTTCACATGCACCAGGGAATTAGGGCCATCGGCTCTTATACGTATCAAATCTTTGTGTAAATCATGATTTGTTAAGAAGAAAGTTTGTCTCACAATTAAGAATTGAATAGGCCATGAAGCTTTTGCCTCCCCTCTCTCATGTAGCCCACATCCACACCAGGGTAATGTATTCCCTGTTTCAGGCAACTGCTTGATGAGGACTATTCACAGAAAGCCCCAATATCATGAGTGGGTTATTAATCCAAAACTTACTTCTAAGGGTCTTGTTTGAAATAAAAACCACATGGCCCCATGGAAGCCTCATCACACAGGCATAGCAGGCTCCCCGAGCAGTCCACAGAGCCTGGTAGCTCATGTTGTAGCTGAACTACAGCACGGATAGCATCACCCTACTCCTATGTGCATGTTATTTAACAGAGTTTCTCAGAGGAAATGCACTCATCTGGCTTCCTTAAAAGCTAGGAATTGATCTTCTTTTTAAATTATAGTTGATTTACAATGTTGTGTTAGTTTCAGGTGTACAGCAAAGTGATTCAGATAGATGTATATTCTTTTCAGATATATATATATACATATATAGATTCTTTTTCAGATTCTTTTCCATTATAGGTTATTACAAGATATTGAATATAGTTCCCTGTACTATACAATAGGTCCTTGTTGTTTATTTATTTTACGTATATTAGTGTATATCTGTTCATCCCAAACTCTTAATTTACCCCTCCCCTTTGTTAACCATAAATTTGTTTTCTATGTCTGAGTCTGGTATTTTTGTAAATAAGTTCATTTGTATCTTTTTCTTAGATTCCACGTATAAGTGATATCATATGATATTTGTCTTCCTCTGTCTAACTTACTTCACTTAGTATGAGAATCTCTAGGTCCATCCATGTTGCTGCAAATGGCATTATTTCATTCTTTTTTATGTCTGAGTAATATGAGTACATCTTGACCTTCCTTTTGGCAATGACAGCCTCTCCACCCAGCCATCCTGGGAAGAGGGGACTCTGCATCTAAGTCATGGTGGCAGTTCCCTGAGGTAGAATGGTGGAGGTTGCTGCCCTCCCACCACCAGAGAATCACAGGATGCCCCTCAACAGGGCTGGCTGCCTGTGTGCGTGCCCTTCCATTTTCTCTTTGAAGATACGGTGATGCCGTCACTCTTCCTTACTCTGGGGTTCCACTCACTCCAGGCAGAGATTTCTCTTTCCCTAGACGAAAGTAGCAAAAAATACCATTTCTTAGTTCTCTCTTCTTTGTTAGAAAACAAAGGTACCAAAGTGTTAAGCATAGGCCTTTCTGTATCCAAAGACAGAGGCAAGATCCACGGTCTCCCCTTCAGAGGTATGATACTGCAGAGGAAAGCTTATACTCTATAAACTTCCTGCACTTTGGGCTATAGATGCAGAAGCCTTGGAATGAGCTGAAGAACAGAAAAAAAAAAAAAAAAGAATGCACTGGCCCAATGTAGGTTGTATATGGGATCAATCCTGGGGCTCGGGTCATGGGTCAGCCTCCTTGCCTCCACAGCTCTGGCTACACAGACATGTCGTCGAGCTGAAAGGCAGGACTGAGTGAGTGCAAGCTAGGGGATTATCAGCACGCTTTGGAGAGCAAGAAATAAGGAAGGGAAAGCCATCCCCAGTGGTATCTGAGAGCTGGGAAGAAAAGGTGGTCCTTACAGAAGTTGGATGAAGAGCAAGGAACGTCTCTAGTGACCAGAGAGAGTCTGGGGTGTGACTGCCATGGAGGAGGGCTACTCTGCCCCATGACTACACAGAGCATGCATCCAGGGCAAGTTTCTCTAAAGTAACAACTTGCATGGCCTCACAGTTGTATGCATGGTGGATAATAGTGCCCCACGATGGGCCGGGGTTACCGTTTAACACTGATAATTCAAGCAAAATTTTATATCTGTTTCTGATATAAAAATCCTTCTTCTCATTAGAAAAATTTGACACTTCATAGAATAATGAGGATAAACTGCATCCCTCTCCCTCTTTTTGACTATAAACTCTTTGTGTGTATCTGGTGAGGTAATAACTTACATTAAGCTCCAGTTCTGGGCATGGATTATGCAATCAAAGGTACATTTTCCATCTTCAAGGAGGATGGCTAGTACAGGACCTCCAGGTAGACAGCTACAATGTAGTCCTGTGATGGAGGAATATATGGGATACTGAGCCCCAGAAATGGGCTGGGAGGAGCGTAGACAGAAGAGGCTCCCACCTGAACTTATTTTGAAAGATGACTAGGGGTTGGCCCATTAAGAAATAAAGGTAGCAAAGGGAACACCGTGGCTCCTTTTGGTACAAAGGTGAGGAGGGAGATCGGGGCACTGCATATTGTTCCACAAGTTGGGCACATCAGTGGGCATCAAGGAAGGATGAGATGTGAGCAAGGCCAAAGCAGGATTCAAAGACAAATGTGCGTTAATCAACTTAAACCAGTGAGAAAAGCAATTTTCATATTTTACAGTTTCTCTTTCAGATTATTTTTAAAGTTGAGAAATTCTGATGTCTTTCAGATTGCTTAGGTAGAACCCCAATTTTATTTATAATATTGAGCTTTGAAAACCTCTAAATAGAGCATTTTATAGATGCTACTTAGTAAATTCACTGTATTGAATCAAACTGCCCTTGGCAGCCCTACGCTAGATTAATTATGAAGGACTGGCTTTGCTTGCTATTTTTCAGGTACCATGACCAACAGGATGTTACTAGCAACTTCCTTGGAGCAATGTGGTTGATATCAATAACTTTTCTCTCCATTGGTTATGGTGACATGGTACCTAACACATACTGTGGGAAAGGAGTCTGTTTGCTCACTGGAATTATGGTAAGTGTCTTTTCACTTTGTCTCTTTGATGAACACTCAAGAAAGTACTTTAGACCATTCCATCCATGTGCATAAGTCATAGTACACTACTTCAATTTCCAAACATCAGGAAGGCAGCATAAATAAGTCAGTTCTCTGTTCGGAGAGAACATCAACAGTTCTCATCCTAATTTTCTTCATTGTGAAGCTCCATTGAGGACAGAGTGCTGTTAGAATGTTCTTCGTGGGCTATGTGCTAATTTGATGAGCAAATCTGATCTTAGCGCTTCAGCTTCAAGGTCAGAAGTTCTTTGTTTAAGTCTGAGTTCTGCCATTTCCTATTAGCCATGTGAACTTGAGTGAAATCCTCTTCTCTGAAATGTACTTCTCTCATCTGTAAAATGTGGACCATAATAACTATCTTGCAATGTGTTGAACGGTTGAAGAATTACATTTTTTTTTCCAATTATATAATTAGATAATATTTATCATTTTAACAAATACTTGTTGAGTGCCGATTATGGTGCTGGCCTAGCAACTGAGGATATAGCAGAAAAGGGACGAACTCTCTCTGTCCTGCCTTCATGGAGCTTACAGGGGAATGCCTACTTTTTATTAACAAATGATTGTTATTTACATTTGTGACAAGTATGTGAGGAAGTAAGATTTCTGATCAGATTCGGGGGGACTGAGGGAGAAGAATGGGATCTACTAAGAGAAATAAATTCCTGGAAAGTTGACTTTTAAACTGACGTGGGAAGGGTAGGTAGCCAGGCAAAGTGGGGGGAAGGAAGGTCATTCCAGGAAGAGGAAATAGTTTATTTGAAGAGAGTGAGGCAAGGAGGAGCTTGGTACGTTGATGTAAGGCCACCAGGCCAGGAGTGTACAGAGTAAAGAGGAAAAGTGGCATGAGGCTGGGGGTGGGAGACCAGATCTTGGGGATCTCTTGAGTGAGGTTTGCTGCCTGTGGTGATGTGTCACTCTTCTGGGACACCTAGCAGGCTCAGACATGTTCCTTGCCCCTTACACACTATGACGTGGCCAGGGCTGGTGTGTACCATTTGTTTTAGATGTCTGAAAATGACAGACAAATTGTCTAGCAAATTGTCTAAAATTTATCATAATGTGGTGTGAACTTTGAAATGTCTAAGCCAGATGCACCCCTTTTAGTGACCTAGGTTCTCTCCATTCCTTATCTCCTTTTTATCATTGGATTACAGCAAAGAGCATTATCCTGTTGCTTGTTTGGTTCCTGCCTACAGAAAGATGTGAACTAGTACTGGAAGCTCCTTAGTCAGGAAATTCCCAGAATGTCTGAATTTAGGCATCTCTGCCCAACGCCTTCATTGTGTCCACCCCCAAGTTGGCAGGAGAGGAACAGGCTCCCCATGCGAGGGCCTTTGAATGGTGGCCGGGGCAGCGTGTACCCTTGTAGCAGCTGCCTAGGAAGATTGTTCCAAGAGTCAGAACTAGCTGGAAGGACTGAGTGCCCATGACATACATAGAGTGGGAACATTCTTCTCCCACTTAGTAACACTGAAGAGCTAGATGTGAAAATAAAACCTGGGGACTAATTTTAAGGTTACAGTAGTAACAAGATGACCATTCATGGAAAATATAATTTGGGGTCATAATTTAACATTATTTGCTTGTAAAAGAAAAGTACAGTTTTGTGAATTTTAGTGATTTTTTTTCATTATAATTGGTATGGTCCTTTATGTTTACCCTTGGATCACTTCCTTTTTCCTCAAAAGATAGCATTTTATTATATAGCATAATGCTTTGGGAAATAAAATTTGCATGGATGTATTTTTGGAGGGCCCATAACAAGCCCACAAGGGACATGAATGATGCTATTTATAAACACAGAACTGGTAATTGCAGAGTCTTTCCCCTTATGCTTCTTAGAAACAATTTCCTTGGTGTTGCTTTTTGGCAAGATACCCCCCTTTTATTCTTGAATCAGGTATGACTCAGGGTTTATGCAAACCTCTTCATTTGCCACGGATCAGAGCCAAGTTTGAGGTTAACCTTGCCTGGATCTTGTAGTACTTTTATCTTTCCTTCATTTTTTTCTCTGTCCCTAATGTCTCAAGAACAGCTCCTGCAAAATCTCATCTGACGGCACAAATTTTATATTTAGTTCATTGAACTACTTCCTTGCTTAGGTGTCACTGGTGATCTTACTTTATTTTTAGAAAATATTTTATAAGCCACTTTTAATCTATATGGACACAAAAATGTTATATGCAGCGAAATTTACAGTGACTTCACTGCTGTCCTCTGAGCTCACGGTGAAAACAGTCCCTCTGTCCTTAGGCTGAGGAGCTCCATTCCATCTCCCTCTTAAGGAACAGACATTTCTTAATTGACCCGATCAAAAATTGTTTACTTGCATATAGAGAAATTGAGTGCTCTTTGACTAGCCTAATTGAAGTACTGTGTAGAGTTGCATTGTCTCTATCCTTCGGCCAAGTAAATTCCCACAGAGTCAGGCCACAGAGCAGTCTTCTGGGGGTGAGCTTCTGGGAATTGGTTATATCCCATGTAAATTTCCTGGGGATGAAGAACCTATGTATTGCAGTTACCTAGAAACTATTACAGAGAATGGCTGACAAATATAGTTTCCTAAAACATAAGTTTTTTTCAGAGTCTATATAAAAGGTTAGTTTCCTTTAGATGAACTGTGTTTCTCTTTTGTCAGACAATTTTTTTTTTTTTTTTCTGCTTTTGATATCAGGAAGTTTAAATACCAGTTTGTCACTTTGGGATTGTCTAAGCTAGATATGACTTTTTTTTAATTTCAGGCTTTTTTTTTTGCTTTTTGCTTTTTTTTTTTTTCTTTCTTTCTTTTTCCTGCCTATTCTCCCCTGGACTTTTGCAATGCATGTTTAGGTAAAATACACATTGTCACATTTCTCACGAGTCATCTCTCTGTGTTTCTCTGGCCTTTAATAAATTGTGAAAAAGAAACGCAATTCACAATACTCCTGGGAGAGCACAGGGTCATCCCTGAATCATCTTGTGTATTGTCTCGGAAGTACTATGATTCTTTGTGTTCTTTTATATTTCAATTTTCTTGTTCTTGTGTTTAGGAAATTTTGATAGAATTTATACCTTTATGTGTTTTTTTTCACTTTGAAGTAAAATACAGTTGATCTGAATGCTAATACCTACAAAGCTTTCCTATTTCAAAAATGTAGACGTAAAGAAATTAGCACTGCATTATTTCTTCATGAAGCTAATGAATTATTTCATAGGATCATCTTAGATGTTCACATTTCATTGGTAAAAACTCAAAATTAAAATGTAATTTAAAATTTTTAAATAGCTTCATTTATGTCATGAGTTATATTTCTGGGAGCCAAGGACATTAAGATTTAGGACATTTCTGCCATGGTCTTGGCAGAAATATATTGTTAAACCATGAGGAGAGAGAGTTTTCCAGAATATTTCTAAGAGAGAAACAAATGGTCTTATCAAAAAATAACTTCTCTTGCCTGAAATGTAAATTGTAAATCCAAGACAATCATGCAAAGCTTTTTAAATGAGTTTTAGGTGTGTTTACAATGCTATACATAGATTATTATGAAAATACTAAAACAAGTGGACTTTATATACTGAAATGCCTGAACAAGAATTCCATTGTGATAGATCAAACAAGTCAAGTAGAAATTTTTCTTTTACCAAGACCTAACTAATATTAGAGCTTAAGCGACAAAGATCTCTTCCTTTCCCCTGGGTATTATTTTAAAAACCTAAGATCATAGGATTGCCTAACAGACAAGGTCCCTCATTACCCTTCAAGAGAAAACTATTAAGGTTGTAATTACTTACTTTTTCCTTATTCTTCTATCCTTCCTCTTTTTAAAAAAATGTTATTAAAATATAGTTGTTTTACAATGTTCTATTAATTTCTTCTGTACAGCACAGTGACTCAGTTATACATAGTATATATTCTTTTTCCTTTATGGTTTGTCACAGGATATTGAATATAGTATAGTTCCCTATGTTATACAGTAGAATCTTGTTGTTTACCGATCCTGTATATAATTGTTTGCCTCTACTAATCCCAAACTCCCAATTCTTCCCTCCCCTATCCCACCCCCCTTGGCAACCAAAAGTTTGTTCTCTGTGTCTGTGAGTCGGTCTTTGTTTTGTAGGTATGTTGATTTGTGTGGTATCTTAGATTCCACATGTGATGATATATGGTACTTGTCTTTTTCTTTCTGACTCACTTTGCTTAGTATGATAATCTCTAGGTCCATCCATGTTGCTGCAAATGGCATTATTGCATTCTTCTTTATGGCTTAGTAATATTCCATTGTGTGTGTGTATGTATATGTATGTATGTATGTATGTATGTGTATGTATGTATGTATGTATATATATATATATATATATATATATATATATATATATATATATATACCACATCTTCTTTATCCATTCATCTGTCAATGGACATTTAGGTTGTTTCCATGTCTTGGCTATTGTAAATAGTGCTGCTATGAACATAGGGGTACTTGTATCTTTTTGAATTATAGTTTTGTCTGGATATATGCCCAGGAGTGGGATTGCTGGATCATATGGCAACTCTATTTTTAGTTTTCTGAGGAACTTCCATACTGTTTTCCATAGTGGCTGCACCAACTTACATTCCCACCAACAATGTAGGAGGGTTCCCTTTTCTCCACACCCTCTGCACCATTTGTTATTTGTAGACTTTTTAATAACGGCCATTCTGACCAGTGTGAGGTGGTACCTCATTGTAGCTTTGATTTGCATTTCTCTAATAATTAGTGATGCTGAGCATCTTTTTCATGTGCCTATTGGCAATCTGTATGTCTTCTTTGGAGAAATGTCTGTTTAGGTCTTCTGCCAATTTTTTGATTGGGTTGTTTGGTTTTTTTGTTGTTGAGTTGTATGAGCTGTTTGTGTATTTTGGAGATTAAGCCCTTGTTGGTCACATCATTTTCAAATATTTTCTCACGTTCTGTAGGTTTTTTCATTTTGTTTATAGTTTCCTTTGCTGTGCAATGGCTTGTAAGTTTGATTAGGTCCATTTGTTTATTTTTGTTTTTATTTCTTTCGCCTTGGAAGGCTGACCCAAGAAAACATTGGTACAATTTATGTCAGAAAATGTTTTGCCTATGTTCTCTTCTAGGAGTTTTATGGTGTCTTGTCTTATATTTTAGGTCTTTGAGCCATTTTGAGTTTATTTTTGTGTATGGTGTGAGGGTGGGTCCTAACTTCATTGATTTACATGGGGCTGTCCAACTTTCACAACACCTCTTGCTGAAGAGACTGTCTTTTCTCCATTGTATATTCTTGCCTCCTTTGTTGAAGATTAATCATTTATAGGTGTGCAGGTTTATTTCTGGGCTCTCTATTATGTTCCATTTATCTGTGTGTCTGTTTTTTTGCCAATACCTTGCTGTTTTGATTACTATAGCCTTGTAGTATCATCTTAAGTCTGGGAGGTTTATGCCTCCAGCTTTGTTCTTTTTCCTCAGGATTGCTTTGGCAATTCTGGGTCTTTTATGGTTCCATATAAATTTTAGAATTATTTGTTCTATTTCTGTGAAAAATGTCATGGGTAATTTAATAGGGATCACATTGAATCTGTAGATTGCTTTGGGTAGTATGCTCATTTTAATAGTATTAATTCTTTCAATCCAAGAGCATGGGATAGCTTTCCATTTCTTTGAATCATCTTTAATTTCCTGTATTAATGCTGTGTAGTTCTCAGCATATAAGTCTTTCATGTCCTTGGTGGGATTTATTCCTAAGAATTTTTTTGGGTGCAGTTTTAAAAGGGATTGTTAGTTTGCATTCCCTTTCTTATATTTCATTATTAGTGTAAAGAAATGCAACCGATTTCTGTATGTTAATCTTGTATCCTGCTACCTTGCGGAATTAGTTTATCAGTTCTAGTAGTTTTTGTGTGGAGTCTTTAGGGTTTTCTATGTATATTATCATGTCATCTGCAAAATGACAATTTTACTTCTTCCCTACAAAACTGAATACCTTTTATTTCTTTTTCTTGTCTGATTGCTGTGGCTAGGACTTCCACTACAGTGTTGAAGAGAAGTGGTGAGAGTGGGCATCCTTGTCTTGTTCCAGATTTTAGCAGGAAGGCTTTCAGCTTTTCACCATTGTGTATTATACTGGCTGTGGGTTTGTCATAAATAGCTTTTATGTTGAGATATGTTCCCTCTGTACCCACTTTCATAAGGGTTTTTATCATGAATAGATGTTAAATTTTATCAAATGTTTTTTCTGCATTTGTTGAGATGATCATGTGGTTTTTATCTTTTCTTTTGTTGATGTGGTGTATCACATTGATTGATTTGTGTGTGTTGAACCATCCTTGTGAACCTGGGATGAATCCCACTTGGTCTTGGTGTATGGCATTTCTTATGTGCTGTTGGATTCACTTTGCTAATATTTTGTTCAGAATTTTTGCATCTATATTCATCAAAGATACTGGCCTGTAATTTTCTTTGTTGTTAGTGTCTTTGTCTGGTTTTGGCGTCAGGGTGATCGTGGCTTCATAGAATGTCTTTGGGAGTATTCCTTCATCTTCAATCTTTTGGAAGAGTTTGAGAGGAATCAGTATAAGTTTTTCTTTGTATGTTTGGTAGAACTTCCCAGTGAAGCTATCTGGTCCTGGACTTCTGTTTGTAGGGAGTTTTTTTATTACTGATTCTATTTCATTTCTAGCAGTTGGTCTGTTCAAGTTATATATATCTTCTTGATTCAGTTTTGGTGGGCTATATGTTTCTAGAAAGTTGTTCATTTTTTTTGAGGTTGTCAAATTTGTTGGCATATAATTGTTCATAGCATTCTCTTATTTTTTTTTGTATTTCTGTTGTATCTGTTGTGATTTCTCCTCTTTGATTTCTTATTTTATTTATTTATTTGGGTCATCTGTCTTTCTTCATGGTGAGCCTAGCCAGAGGTTTGTAAATTTTGCTTACCCTTTCAAAGAACGAGCTCTTGGTTTTATTAATTTTTTCTATTGTTTTTTAATCTCTATTTTATTTACTTCCTCGCTGATCTTTATTATCTCCTTCCTTCTGCTGACTTTAGGTTTTGTTTATTATTCTTTTTATAATTCTTTTAGACGGGTTAGATTGTTTGAGATTTTTCTTGTTTCTTAAGGAAGGCCTGTATTACTATGAACTTCCCTCTAAGAATTGCCTTTGCTGCATGCCATAGATTTCGTATGGTTGCGTTTTCATTGTCATTTGCCTCAATGTATTTTTTAATTTCTTCTTTGATTTCATCATTGACCCATTGGTTTTATCGTAGCATGTTGTTTAGTCTCCATGTAATTGTTTTTTTTCTCGTTTCTTTTCTGTGGTTGATTTCTAGTTTCATGCCATTGTGGTCAGAAAAGATGCTTGAAATCATTTCTATACTCTTCAATTTGTTGAGGCTTGTTTTGTGCCCAAGTATGTGGACAATCCTAGAGAATGTTCCATGTGCACTTGTAAAGAATGTGTATTCTGCTTTTTTTGTATGTAATGTCCTAATTAAGTCTAACTGTTATGTTGTATCATTTAAGATCTCTGTTGCCTAATTGATATTCTCTCTTGAAAATCTATCTTTTGATGTGAGTGGGGTGTTAAAGTCTCCTACTATTATTGTATTCCTGTCAATTTCTCCCTTTATGTCTGTTAGTATTTGTTTTATGTATTTGGGTGTACATATATTGGGTGCATATATATTGACAAGTGTAATATTCTCTCCTTGTATTGATCCTTTTATCATTATATAGTGTCCTTCTTTTTCTTTCTTTATAGCCTTTGTTTTAAAGTCTATTTTGTCTGATATAAGCATTGTGACCCCCCACTTCCTTGTCCTTTCCATTTACATGAAATATCTTTTTCCATCCCCTCACTTTTAATTTATCTGCGCTTTGCCCTAAAGTGTGTCTCTTGTAGGCAGCATATTGTAGGATCTTGTTTTTTTATCCAGCCTACCACTCTGTGTCTTTTGATTGGAGCATTTAGTCCATTGACATTTAAGGTAATTATTGATAGATATGTATTTATTGCCATTTTAACCTTGTTTTTCCATTGATTTTATATTTCTTCTTTGTCCCTTTCTTTTTCTTTTTGTTTTCCCTTTGGAGTTTGATGATTTTCTTTTGTAGTTTGATGATTTTCTTTTGTATTATGCTTATGTTCTCTACTTTTTGGTTTTTGTGAAGGTATTGTATGTTTTTGATTTGTGGTTGCTGTGTTTGTTAAGTATGATAACCCCTTCCTATATCTACTGGCTTTATACTGGTAGTCATAGGCTCAAACACATTCTGGAAAAAAACACTACATTTTCTTATTCTCTTCCCCCACATTTTATGATTTTGATGTCCTATTTTGCATCTGCCTTTTCATCCTCTTTCTGTTCATTGTGGTTATTGCTTTCACAGAATTTTTTTGATCTTTTTAATCTGTGTACTGTCTTATTTAAGTGATTTACTTTCCAATTGTGATTTTCTCTTTTCTACAGATTCTTGCTACTTTTCTATTTAGAGAAAACCTTTCCGTATTTTCTTTAGGGTAGGTTTAGTATTGCTGTATTCTTTTAGTTTCTACTTGTCTAAAAAATTCTTTATTTCTCCCTCTATTCTAAATGATAATCTTGCTGGGTAGAGTATCCTAGGTTGCAGATTTTTCCCTTTTAGGACTTTGAATATATCTTGTTACTCCCTTCTGGCCCACGTCATTTCTGTAGAGAAATCCGCTAATAGCCTTATGGGGGTTCCCTTGCAATTAATTCTTTGTTTTTCTCTTGCTGCCTTTAGAATCCTCTTTAACTTTTGCCATTTTTATTATAATATGTCTTGGTGTAGGTCTATTTGGGTTTGTCTTGTTCAGGACCCTCTGTGCTTCCTGTATCTGGATATCTGTTTCCTTCGTTACTTTTGGGAAGTTTTCAGCCATAATTTCTTCAAATACATTTTCAATTCTCTATTCTCTTTCTGGGATCTATATTATGTTTAGATTGGCATGCTTTATGTTATCCCATAGGTGTCCCATACTGCTTTCTTTCTGTTTTCATTTGGGTTTCTGTCTGCTGTCCTGATTGGGTGATTTCCATTATTCTATCTTCTAGATCACTAATTGGTTCTTCTGTATTATTCATTCTGCTATTCATAGCCTTTAGTTCAGCTTTTGTTTCTTCAAATGAATTCTCTAATTTTTCTTGGCTCCTCCTTATAGTTTCTAGTTCCTTTTTACAGTAATCTGCATTTCTGTCAATAGCCTTTCTTAATTCCTTCAGATTTTTCATTATCTCCTTTTTGAACTCGATGACCATTAGACTGAAGAGATCTGTTTCATTGTTCGTTCTTTCAGGGGAATTATCTCGACCTTTTAATTGGGACTGGTTTCTCTGCTTTCATTTTACTTATATTTCTGTTGCTCTATGAGTTTAGGAAGAACAATTATCTACTGTGGTCTTGGAGGACTATTTTTATGTGGGAACGTCCCTGTGTAGCCTGCATGTAAACTCATTAATATTTTTTGGTGTGAAGGCTGTTTTTAGTATGGATGCCTGCCACGTCTTTCCTCAGTGTATTCTGGCCGTTATCCCCTTGATAGGAGGTGTGACTGATGTCGTGGTGACCAGAGCCTGCACTGGATATTGAGCAGGGCCTCCTCTTTGCTCTGCGGCTGTCACTGACCTGTCCAGGGCAGGGTCTGCTCCCTATTTGTTGGAGTAGAAGCCCCCAGCTCCATTTCTGAGCTGCATTTCTGATATGCAGTGTGAGGTAGGCGGGATTGGAGTGCTCCCACAGGGAGAGAAGCCACTGAGTATTCCTCTACTGGGCCTGTTCACCTGTGAGTGTACTCCGCTGTGTCACCTTTCATCCATTGTGCAGGCTCACAAAGCACACTGTTGTTAGCACTGCCCTTGGCCCCTCTGTAACCATGGGTCTGCTGACTATCAACCCTGGTACTTCTCAGTCTTTGTTTTTCACAAAGCCACCAGCACAGGTCCGCTAAAGTCAGGTCCCAGGACTGCAGTTGTCACGCACCTGGACCCGCTGTGGGAGCTATGGAGGCATCTCAGACCCTGGCCCAGCCCAGCCCCCACGTGTACGTGCCCACAAAGCCCACAGCTGCTAAGACCAGACCCACCCCAGCCGTTGGGAGCACCAGTTGTCCGTTCAGATGTTCCACAGGCACTGCATTTACAAAGCCAGCTGCGGAGGTGTGAATCTGTGGTTTGCACAGCCGTGGGCAAAGATTTCAGCTCTGCTTCCTAAATTGCACAGCCCCTTTTGTGCTACCCCATTACTTGGAGATCTTTCTCGTCCTTTCAGATGTTTGAGGTCTTCTGCTAGTGTTCAGTAGGTGTTCTGTGAGAAATGTTCCATTTGTACATGTATTCTTGATGTATTTGTGGGAAGAGGTGAGTTCCATGTCCTACTACTCCACCATCTTGATTCCGATCCCCTATCCTTCTGCTTTTTGAGGAGGTGCTAAGGACCTGAGGATTTATTGTTTTGGATGTCACGATAAACTCTGGGATAAAGTTTCAATGGCGTTATGCTTTTGGTTGAAGGCAGGCAAATAACAGTGTTACATCATGGTGTCTTAGCTTTTTGTCAGTACCAGCTAGTTTCTCAGTATCTCCAACTTTATAATAAAGTAATTGATTGGTGTAGCATTTCAAAAGTTACCCTGTCTACCATTTTATATCTGTACATAAAGATACAACACAAGCTGAACGCTATCATTTTTCCTTACCTATGGGTAATATATGTTTGTTTCAAGAGTAGAATGCAGCCTCATTGGTAAGAGTATCTCTTGTCTGGTGTTCAAATGAAAGTCATTCATTTCTAATTTTTGCTTCTCTACTTTTGTAAAAGTATGACATCTCCTGTTGGCCCTTTAATTATTTAGAGTATGGATGACGGCACTTTTTGGCATAAATTATTTTTAAATATGGAGCAATAGCTGTACAGTCCTAGGGATACTGGTTATTATCTGATAAGTGGTCCTCTACTGATAGTGACCTGTAAACCCTGGATTTCAACAAGTCCACTATGTATTTCTCAACAAAAGTGAGGTGACTTCAGATCTGAGCAATTTAAGCTTCTTCCATCCCGTCAGGTATTCTGAAGACACAAAAGCAATGCATAAAGGTGTTCCACTTTGTAACAATTTAAAAATCACACCACTTAATATTTTAAAGTTTATTCAGGGAGCCAAAAAAAAAAAAAAAAGTAATCACTTGTTTACACCACATTAGGATAAGAACACTTCATAATTGTCATCATCAAATTTACCAGGGATCGAAGAGCCTTGACTTAAGGTCGCATGGCATCTCAGTCAATTGTCAGAGTTCCGTAGTTTTTACCCTGAAGGGTAGTAACACTACCCTGTTAATTCAATCAGAAGATATTCCAAAAGAGAGCCATAAATTAGCCAGAGCTTATAGTAAGGGAATGACTGGTATTAAAGAAGGCTAAACCTAAAGTATGATTATATTCCTGCTACTTCCTGTCTTTGCATTTAAGGATTACTTTTACCCTGCCAGTAGAAGTAGGAGTCCTGAAAAACTAGACTAGAGCCATTCCTTGGTGTTGCATGTGTGAATAAGGAAAAAAAAAATCCCAGGATCTTTTATATGTCTTGTACAATTTGATATGAGGTGTTTAATATCAAATAATAACTTTGAAGAGGTTTTTACCTTACTTTTTGTTTTTTGGTACTCTCTGGCGTGTTTGTTGAATCTCATCAAATAAAGGCTCATTGAAGAGAGCATATCTTTAAATTCTTACCATAGTTTCTGTTTTGTGCAGAGCAGCTGGAGGGGATGATGGGCCTTTTCAGTCCTAAAGCTAAATTCCCCACCATTGCCCTAAGCAGACCTTCACTTCTCCCCAAGAAAATTTCTTAAGAAATAAGACAGCTGCTTCTTCCCAGGTACAGGCAAGTATAGCTGAAAGTTGTTGTGACCTTCTAGTATTCGACTCATTGTCTCTACAATTCCGTCTACATTTTCTAAACTATCAGCACTTTGAATTGGCAGAGCTGCCCTTCCTGTCTCTGAAATACGTGCGCTCACATTGACATCATTGCTAATAAGGAGATTTAAACCTGAGGATGACTCATTGTTGATGACCCGTTTTATGTACCACTTCCTTCTTTCCAGCCACCAAAGCACACAAGAAGGAGCTGAACAAGCAAATGACTCTAAAGGAGAGTTGGGGTTCCTAAGCCCAGGTTTTATCACTGAACTCAAAAACCCACACGCACCTTCTCCCCTCTTCCTTAGGATGAGAACATGTTAACTGACCTCTGCCCTCCTATCCACAGTACAGCTGACCCTTGAACAACACCGGTTTGAACTGCCTGGATCCACTTATTGCAGATATTTTTCAGTAGTAAATACTGTAGTACTACAATCCATGGTGGGTTGAATTCACAGCTATGGAGGGCCCACTATAAGTTATACTCGGATTTTCAACAACAAGGTGGGTGGGCATCCCTAATCCCCTCCTTGTTCAAGGGCCAACTGTATTTGAAGACACTCAGAGGGAATTTATCTTCAAAGTTATCTTGAATGTTGTTCATTTTCATAACCTAAAGAGATCTTGTAAAACTCCAATGGGATATTATACTGAAGCTGAAATGTTTTATAGAATCTTTCTTACTTGCCAGAAATGCTTGTTTTATGTATCTTTATGAAAGAATAATTGTCAGGCAAGTGCACTAAAAAATGTATTCATTGTTCTAGGATATTGAATCAGTCAACCCCAGGGACAAAAACACGGGTAATGTTTTCAAGTACTCATTTTACCTTCCCTTCGAAGAAGAAGTTAATATTTTAAAATGCAAGTTGATCTTTCAGCTATTTTATTAACTTAGGTGCATTTTCAGTAGAAAGCATGGTTTTTTTCAAAATATGTTAAGAAATTTTCATTAGTGATTGATAGGCAATCAATCAGCTATCAAACTAAAGTTTGACCTTTTAGGAGCTATTGTAAGACCCAGGAGGATAATTAATTAACACTGGAATAATTTGAACTTTAGCAATTTTTGGCAGAGTCCTTCTCTGTGATGGTGAGTATTCTGGAATTTCCCCCAAAATTATAAATTTTATTACTATTATGTCGAATCTTTGGCAGATGCCTTTTTAAACAAGGAAAGGATCAAAACCTTAACCTGGTGTGCTATTAAAGGAATTTCCGTCTCCATAGGCTTGTGTATTAAGTTTTTAAAGCTTGATCCCAAAGTGGTGTTTCAAAATCATTCTTAGAAGTGTTTTTTAGTAGGATCAGCATCACCAGTGATCTAAAGTAAAAATATGTCACTTCTCTGAATTTTTCAAACACTGTGTGATAAATGATCTTGGGGAAAATGAGCTGCTGAACTTCTTTTACAGTCTAGGGACCGACGTGGCTTTCAATGTATGTGCTATGTTAGAGAAGAATACAACAGAGAAAGGCACTACATCTTATTTTTTTTTATTGAAGTAGAGTTGATTTACAACGTTGTGCTAATTTCTGTTTACAACAAAGTCACTCAGTTATACACATATATACACTCTTTTTCATATTCTTTCTCTTTATGGTTTATCACAGGTTATCGACTATAGTTCCCTGTACTATACAGTAGGGACCTGGTTGTTTATCCATTCTAAATGTAATAGTTTATATCTACTAAACTCAAACTCCCAGTCTATCCCTCTCCCTTCCCACCTCCCCCTTGGCAACCCCAAGTCTTATGTCTATGTCTGTGAGTCTGTTTCTGTTTCGTAGATAGGTTTCGTTTGTGCCATGTTTTAGATTCCACATATAAGTGATATCATATGGTATTTCTCTTTCTCTGTCAGACTTCAATTAGTATGATAATCTCTAGTTGCATCCGTGTTGCTGCAAATGGCATTATTTCATTCTTTTTTATGGCTGAGTGAGTAACATTCCATTGTATATATGTACCACATCTTCTTTATCCATTCCTCTGTCGATGAACATTTAGGTTGTTTCCATGTCTTGGCTATTGCGAATAGTGCTGCTGTGAATATGTGGGTGCAGGTATCTTTTTGAATGTAGTTCTGTCTGGATATATGCCCAGGAATGGGATTGCTGGATCATATGGCAACTCTAGTTTTTTGCAGAACCTCCATACTCTTCTCTGTAGTGGTTGTACCAATTTACATTACCACCAACAGTGTAGGAGGGTTCCTTTTTCTTCACACCCTCTCCAGCATTTGTCATTTGTAGACTTTTTGGCCATTCTGACTGGTGTGAGGTGATATCTCATTGTGGTTTTAATTTGCATTGCTCTAATAATTAGTGATGTTGACCATCTTTTCATGTGACTCTCGGTCATCTGTATGCTTTCTTTGGAGAAATGTCTATTTAGGTGTTCTGCCCATTTTTCAATTGAGTTGTTTGGTTGTTTTTTTTTTTTTTGGCTGCGTTGGGTCTTTGTTGCTGTGTGTGGGCTTTCTCTAGTTGCAGCGAGTAGGGGCTACTCTTCATTGCGGTGTGTGGGCTTCTCATTGTGGTGGCTTCTCTTGCTGTGGAGCATGGGGTCTAGGCACGTGGGCTCAGTAGTTGTGGCTTGTAGGCTCTAGAGCACAGGCTCAGTAGCTGTGGCGCACGGGCTTAGTTGCTCGCGGCAAGTGGGATCTTCCCGGACCAGGGCTTGAGCCTGTGTCCCCTGCATTGACAGGTGGATTCTTAACCACTGCGCCACCGGGGAAGTCCCTGGTTTTTTGATATTGAGTTGTATGAGCTATTCGTATATTTTGGAGATTAAGCCCTTGTCGGTCACATTGTTTACAAATATTTTTTCCCATTCTGTAGGTTGTCTTTTTTTTTTTTTTTTTTTACTGTTTCATTTGCTATGCAGGCACTGCATTTTAATTTGGCAGCATCTAAGACTCTCCAGGTGTCGGGATTCAACTATAGCTTACGAGTTCTGATTGTCATTTGTCTGTTCACTTTGATCTGGCACAATGAGCATTAATACTTACTTATCTTCTCTAAGGACAAGGCCTCTCTCCCCCACTCCTCCTCTCTCTCTTGCAACATCTAATTTGTTAGAAGGAAAGATGATAAACTAGCCAAGGAAAACCTAAACCTTTGACTTTAATGTATTGGCGTCATAAACACCATGTTTTGTTTTGTTTTTTAATTAGTTTTTAGTTGTCTGAGCATCTTGAAGTGGCAAGTTAGTTATTTGCTTAGCTTTTTCTTAATAACATAAATGAAATGAGAGAAAAGTAACCAGGATACATTTTCTGACTTTGGTGAAAGGACTATGACTCATCTTGTTAAAGGCGTGCAGGGATCTTAATTTCAGAGAATAACATATGTTAGTCCCAACTGTTTCTATATCCATTGTGATCATGACAAGATTTGGAGAAAATGTTGTAAAAGCATATTTACTTTCATTCTATTCACTTTATGAAACAGAATGGTCCAGGAAATAGACACTGAGTGGAAAATAACATCATGCCATTACTTAAATTACTATAACCATTAATGTGTTGGCAGGAACTTAACTTGCACCTTTCAGGGGTAAGCCAGCTTCATTTTGCATAACTCTAAAAGTTTTTTAAAGTTACTTGTTTGAAACCCGATTCTATACATATCAAAACCTCTTATGATTTATTAAGAACCTGGGGAGGTATAAGACTTACGTATAAGGAGTAATGGACTTTGAAGAAAAAGAGGTTTCTAAGTGGCTCTTGGGGTACGATTTAAAGGGTACAGTTAGGATAACGGAGTGAGGGATATAGGCAATGGTTTCACTAACTACTTAATTGTCAGATTCACTTGCTTCTCTAGTTTACAACAGAGGTAATCATTTAATAAACAAGACTTTGGTGAGCTAGAGAAATGGAAAAAAATATCACTCAAGAATAAGCACAGATGAAAATCAACTTCCAAAGGCTCTTGATACCAGTGATTTTCCACTCCTGTTGGGATTTTGATTTCTTTCCAGAAGAATTGCAGCAGTGGCCTCCTGCCAGAGGAGAACAATATTCAGCTTATAGTGCCAACTGCCACTTATAGCTATCTCTCCAGTTGTAGAAGCCCCTCAGATTTTTATATTTGCCGCTTATTAAAAAGCTCTTGACTTTCCCTTGGCTCACTGATTGAGGAATGCCTGGGAGCCTACATGCAACAGGTGATCCCATTCCCGTCAAACAAATGCCATCACACTGTGGGTAGGTACAGAAGGCTAGCCTGAGTGGCCACTGATTCCTTCCACCAATTCAGGCTAGCCTCTCATCAGTATACTGTAACTTATTTAGATTTTGTGGCAGGCGTCTGAAAGTCAACATAATCGGTGTAGATGCTTCCAAAGGCCATTCTTTTCCTTCATTGGTTTCCAGCCATAAAATCACTTGCTTTCATTGTCTATACACAGCCCAAAATATCAAGATAGCTCTCACACAGCCCATACATTTCTGACCTTGTCCTCTCTGTCCTCTTCCTTTATGCTCCTTGTTTATCATTTCCTGAATGTCTTCATAAGTGAAATGACTCTGGTAAGAACCTTTACCTAGTGTTTAAAATAGAAAGTAAGTAATGGAGTCTGCCATTTTCTTTCCATATCGTCCTTCACTTAAAACAGTGACTTTATGTTGGAGTCACATGGAGAGCTTTAAAAGATTCTAGTCACATTTAAGTTTAAAAAACACTGATTTAAAAGTTGCAGTGGTTATAAAATAAGAATAATGTTTTGCCTTATTTTGGTAACTAACCATATTCCTCAATTTTTAAACGTTCATACTCTAAGAGTATTTGTTTTGCTTTGAAATACAGTGCTTCATATTGTGTCATGAATATGGCAGTGACCACAAATAAGAATATATGTGATCTTACATATACAGAAAAGTATTATGAGATGAGGTAAAGGGTGGGAAATATACCAATGCTACTCTGAGTTAATAATTGAATAATCACTTACTCTGCCTTAATTGCCTCATCTCCAAAATCTGAAGGTTAAACCAGGTAGGTCTAATACCTTCTGGCTTCTTTCTCCGATCCTATCATCAGTACCACTTCCTTTCTGAGGATACTGATTTCTCCATAGAGCTGGGTGGAAGGGGATATTTAAACCCTCTGGAAATACTATATTTAAACAGTATCAACTTACTAATAAGGCCATGTTTCTATGATTGTAATTATCCGGTTGTAGCAAGACCGGGCAAGTGTATTTATTTTCTCCTTTTCTCATCAGTCTTGTCCCTCCCGCCAGATTTGTTGCAACAACTCATTCAGTGAGACCAAGAATTCCTTCTTCGGTTAGTAACTTAATGGCTAAATTACATTTATCAATTCAAATGGAGATGGTTATAATTAATTATTTAATAAAACATAAGTAAGTATGAATCATGAAGAAAGATCATTTTCCTAGGTTGAATTTTTTTAAGGTTAATAAAGATATGTAAAGGTTAGGTTAGATGTTTTCTTAAACTACAAACTGTTTTCATTTTTGAAATGAGTAAGCATTTGTTTGTATAAGTAATATGTATTCATTGTAGAAAATGTGGACTCTTCAGGAAAGCACAAAGAACTAAATAACTTACTGGTGTTCCAACCACTGAGAGAGATGCTCTTTTCACAGCTGGGCTTATTTCTTTGTTTCACAAATATGAATTCCTTTTAAAAAATAAAATTAGGAACAAATTATGTATATAAGTTTCTCACTTGCTTGTTTAAATATACTGTCTTTAAATATTATAGATATAAAAATTTAATATATTCATAATATATTAGGGAAATGCTATAAGTAATAACCATTCCCTCAAACTTAGATGTTTAAGATGTAGACCACGTTTTTAAGGGGCAGAGTTGCTATTATAACTCATGATTTTTAGACCTATTGGGAATGAGAAAAACCAGGTTACCTTGTGAGAATTTGAGACTCTCTTGGATGGCTATACAGTGAGCATCCTAACCATCTTAGCTAACATAAAAGGGACGCTATTTAAAACTAGTTTAAAAGGCTTCCAGTCTGTTGAAAGAGCCCCACATATTGTAAAGTCTCATTGTTTGCAGCCCTCTTCTGTGGGTCCTGCCTGTGCCCTGTGGCTCATTGTTGTCTGCCTACTGAGACGGCCAGGCAATCTTGATTCTCTGTGGTCCTCCCAAGGTTGAGATTCTGTCTGGAGATCTGCACTTCCTGGCCTGGGCCCTCCTGGAGGTGCCCCAGCCTTGTCTCCTGACCTTGCATGTAGTCACTGGTCTTTCAACCAAGAAGACCCCATGCCTCACAACTTGGAATGCATGCACCTTGATCATGGAGCAGGAGGGCTTTAATCTCTGGGGCACCATACAGTGTCACACGACTCTGCCTAAGAGATCAGCACAATAGCCTATAATTCAAAAAAGGACCACTGTTGAGTTTTTCAAAATAAAGGTAGCCCATTCCTTTCTTCATGCTGGTAAACCTCTGGAATAGTAAGGCTGTTATCCCTGACCTTCAGCACTTCACGTATGTCTGTTGTCCAGGTTCAGATCACTGTGATCCTTTCTGTTCTGCTTGTGGACACGTTTGAAGTTGTGCATATAATGCATCAGTTTCCATTCCTGGCTTTTCACAGTTGATTGTCCTGAAGACCTGCTGGTCTTATCTTCGCCGAAGATTATAGAATATTATTTTTAGAGAATAATTATTTCCTCTCTGTGCATTTATGCTAATTCACTAATTTGTATATCCATGTATTTGATTTGCTCTATTTTTAAGTCCCTGAAAATTCAGCAAGTTGCTCTTCTGCCATTTATTTCTTATGATTAAAATGTGTTTGATACAAACACATTTGTTCTTAGTTCACCTATTTTAAGTTTTTTACCATCAATCTAAAGGCTTGTTACTTGTTCTTATTGGCCACGCGGTTTCTGTCATATTGATGGAAGACACTGATAACTATCTGAAGATTAAAAACTGTAGTAATGTACTTAGTACAAAACATTGTTTAATGTGCTTGAGACCAAAAATAATAACTCTTCGGGGTTCTTTTCTCTCCTGGTTTTCAGGGTGCTGGTTGCACAGCCCTGGTGGTAGCTGTGGTCGCAAGGAAGCTGGAACTTACCAAAGCAGAAAAGCACGTGCACAACTTCATGATGGACACTCAACTGACAAAAAGAGTAAGTTACCACCCTTGTATCTCCAAAGGGAATATTAGTGCTTTTTCTTTCTTTGGCTTACATTTTTATTTTATTTTATGTTGGAGTATATAGTTGATTTACAATGCTGTGTTAGTTTCAGGTGTTCACCAAAGTGATTTAGTTATACATACACATATATCTGTTCTTTCTCAGATTCTTTTCCCACATAGGTTATTACAGAATAATGAATAGAGTTCCCTGTGCTATACAGTAGGTCCTTGTTGTTTATCTGTTTTATACATAGTAGTGTGTATATGTTCATCCCAAACCCTTAATTTGTCCCCTCCCACACCTTTCCCCTTTGGTAACCATAAGTTTGTTTTCAAAGTCTGTGAGTCTGTTTCTGTTTTGTACATAAATTCATTTGTATCATTTTTTTAGATTCCACGTATGTGATATCATATGATATTTGTCTTTGACTTACTTCACTTAGTATGAGAATCTCTAGGTCCATCCATGTTGCTGCAAATGGCACTATTTCATTCTTTCTTATGGCTGAATAATATTTCATTGTACGTATGTACCACATCTTCTTTATCCATTCATCTGTAGGTGGACATTTAGGTTGCTTCCACGTCTTGGCTATTGTAAACAGCGCTGAAATGAACATTGGTGTGCATGTATCCTTTCGAACCATGGTTTTCTCCAGATATATGCCTAGGAGTGGGATTGCTGGATCTTATGATAGCTCTATTTTTAGCTTTTTAAGGAACCTCCATACTGTTCTCCACAGGGCTGCACATTCTCACCAACAGTGTAGGAGGGTTCCCTTTCCTCCACACTGCCTCCAGCATTTGTTGTTTGTAGATTTTCTGATGATGCCCATTCTGACTGGTGTGATACCTCATTGTAGTTTTGATTTGCATTTTTCTGATACTTAGTGATGTTGAGCATCTTTTCACGTGCCTCCTGGCCATCTGTATGTCTTCTTTGGAGAAATGTCTATGTAGGTCTTCTGCCCATTTTTTGATTGGGTTGTTTGGTTTTTTTTTGTTGTTGAGTTGTATGAGCTTTTTGTGTATTTTGGAGATTAAGACCTTGTCAGTCGCATCATTTGCAAATATTTTCTCCCATTCTGTGTGTTGTCTTTTCGTTTTGTTTATGGTTTCCTTTGCTGTGAAAAAGCTTTTAAGTGTAATTAGGTCCCATTTGTTTATTTTGTTTTGTTTTCATGTTCAGTACTCGAGGCAGTGGATCCTAAAAGATATTGCCGCAATTTATGTCAAGGAGTGTTCTACGTTTTCCTGTAAGAGTTTTACGGTATTTGGTCTTACATTTAGGTCTTTAACCCATTTTGAGTTTATTTTTGTGTACAGTGTTACAGAATGTTCTAATTTCAGTCTTTTACATGTAGCTGTCCAGTTTTCCCAGCACCACTTATTGAAGAGACCATCTTTTCTCTATTGTATATTCTTGCCTCCTTTATCAAAGATAAGGTGACCATATGTGCATGGGTATATTTCTGGGCTTTCTAGCCTGTTCTGTTGATCTATTATTTCTGTCTTTGTGCCAGTACCATACTGTCTTGATTACTGTAGTTTTGTAGTATAGTTTGACGTCAGGGAGCCTGATTCCACTAGCTCCATTTTTCTTTCTCAAGATTGCTGTGGCTATTCAGGTTCTTCTGTGTTTCCAAACAAATTTTAAGACTTTTTGTTCTAGAACTGCAGAAAATTGGGACTTTAAAAGGGATTGCATTGAGTCTGTAGATTACCTTGGGTAGTATAGTCATTTTGACAGTAATTGATTCTTCCAATCCAGGTACATGGTATATCTTTGCATCTGTTTGTGTCCTCTTCAATTTATTTCATCAGTGTCTTATAGTTTTCTGAGTACAGGTTTTTTACCTCCTTAGGTAGGTTTATCCTAGGTATTTTATTCTTTTTGATGCAATGATTAATGGGATAGTTTCCTTAATTTCTCTTTCTGACCTTCAGTTGTTTGTTAGTGTATAGGAATGCAAGAGGTTTCTGTGTATTAATTTTGTATCCTGAAACTTTACCAAATTCATTGATGAACTCTAGTAGTTTTCTGGTATCATCCTTAGGATTTTCTGTGTTTAGTGTCATGTCATATCATGTCTACTTCTTTTCCAGTTTGGATTCCTTTTCTTTCTTTTTCTTCTCTAATTGCTATGGCTAGGACTTGCAAAACTATGTTGAATAAAAGTGGTGCGAGTGGACACGCTTGTCTTGTTCCTGATCTTAGAGGAAATGCTTTCAGCTTTTCACCATTGGGTATGATATTAACTGTAGGTTTGTCGTATGTGGCCCTTATGTTGAGGTATATTCCCTCTGTACACACTTTCTGGTGAGTTTTTATCATAAATGTGTGTTGAATTTTGTCAAAAACTTTTTCTGCATTTATTGAGATGATCATTTGGGTTTTATTCTTCAGTTTGTTAATGTGGTGTATCACACTGATTGGTTTGCAAATACTGAAAAATCCTTGCATCCCTGGGATAAATCCCTCTTGATCATGGTGTGTGATCCTTTTCATGTACTGTTGGATTCAGCTTGCTAGTAATTTTGTTGAGGATTTTTGCAGGTATGTTCATCAGTGATACTGGCCTGTAAGTTTCTTATTTTGTGGCATCTTTGTCTGGTATCAGGGTGATGGTGGCCTCATAGAATGAGTTTGGAAGTGTTCCTTCCTCTGCAATTTTTCAAAATAGTTTCAAAAGGATAGGTGTTAACTCTTCTGTAGATGTTTGATAGAGTTCGCCTGTGAATCCATCTGGCCCTGGACTTTCATTTGTTGGGCGTTTTTTAATCACAGTTTCAATTTCAGTGCTTGTGACTGGTCTGTTCATATTTTCTATTGCTTCCTGGTTCGGTCTTGGGAGATTGTACCTTTCCAAGAATTTTTCCATTTCTCTGAGGTTGTCCACTTTATTGGCATATAGTTGCTTGTAGTAGTCTTATGATCCTTTGTATTTCTTTGGTGTCGGTTGTAACTTCTCCTTTTTCATTTCAATCGTTTCATTTATTGATTTGAGCCCTCTCTCTTTCTTGATGAGTCTGAATAAAGGTTTATCGACTTTATCTTTTCCAAGAACCAGCTTTGAGTTTTATTAATCTTTGCTATTGTTTTCTTTGTTTCTATTTCATTTATTTCTGCTCTGATCTTTATGATTTCTTTCCTTCTACTAACTTTGAGTTTTGTTTGTTCTTTCTCTAGTTGCTTTAGGTGTAAGGTTAGGTTGTTTGTTTGGGATTTTTCTCGCTTCCTGAGGTAAGATTGTATTGCTATAAACTTCCCTGTTAAAGGTGCTTCTGCTGTGTCCCATAGCTTTTGGATCATCGTGTTTTGTCTCTAGGTATTTTTTTATTTCCTCTTTGATTTCTTCAGTGAGCCATTGGTTGTTTAGTTAACACATTGTTTAGCTTCCACGTGTTTGTGTTTTTTATAGTTTTTTTTTTTTTTTAACCCCCTTGTAGTTGATTTCTAATCTCATAGCATTGTGCTCGGAGAAGATGCTTGGTATGATTTCAGTTTTCTTGCTCGGAAAAGATGCTTGGTATGATTTCAGTTTTCTTGAATTTATCATCAGTGCTGGGTTTATGGCCCAGTATGTGATCTATCCTGGAGAGTGTTCCATGAGCACTTGAGAAGAAAGCGTATTCTGCTCTTTTTGGATGGAATGCTCTATAAATATCAATTAAGTCCATCTGATATATTGTGTCATTTAAGACCTGTGCTTCCTTAATGATTTTCTGTCTGGATGATCTGTCCATTGCTGAAAGTGGGGTGCTAAAGTCCCCCACTATTATTGTGTTACTGGCGATTTCTCCTTTTATGGCTGTTGGCATTTGCCTTGTGTATTGAGATGCTCCTATGTTGGGTGCATAAATATTTACAATTGTCATATCTTCTTCTTGGATTGACCCCTTGATCATTATGTAGTGTCCTTCCTTGTCTGTCGTGACAGTCTTTTATTTTAAAGTCTATTTTGTCTGATACGAGAATTGCTACTCCAGCTTTCTTTTGATTTCCATTTGCATGGACTATCTTTTTCCATCCCCTCACTTTCAGTCTGTATGTATGTGTCCCTAGGTCTGAAGTGGGTCTCTTGTAGACAGCATATATACGGGTCTTGTTTTTATATCCATTCTGTGTCGTTTGGTTAGAGCATCTAATCCATTTACATTTAAGGTAATTACCAATATGTATGTTTCTGTTGCCATTTTCTTAACTGTTTTGGGATTATTTTCATGGGTCTTTCTTTTTTCTTCCTTTCCCCTTTTGTTCTCTTCTCTTCTGATTTGATGACTATCTTTAGTGTTGTGTTTGGATTCCTTTTTCCTTTTTGTGTGTATATCTGTTGTAGATTTTTGGTTTGTGGGTACCATGAAGTCTTGATATAGCAGTCTATAAGATTGTTTTAAGTTGCTGGTCTCTTAGTTTCAAATGCATTTCCAGTATCCTGCATTTGAACTCTCCTCTTCTCACAGTTGCTGGTTTTGATATCATATTTGTGTGTGGAGTATTTCCTACCTTTACTGTACGCTTGCCTTTACTGATGAGCTTTCCCAGTTGTAATTTTCTTGTTTCTAGTTGTGTCCTTTTCTTTCCCACCTAGAGAAGTTCTTTTAGCATTTGTTGTAAAGCTGGTCTGCTGGTGCTGAATTCTCTGAGCTTTTGCTTGTTTGCAAAGCTTTTCATTTCTCCATTGAATCTGAACGAGAGCCTTGCTGGGTAGAATATTCTTGATTGTAGCTTTTTCCCTTTCATCACTTTGAATATATCATGACACTCCCTGCAGAGTTTCTGTGGAGAAATCAGCTGATAACCTTATGGGGATTCCCTTCTTGCTTTTAATATTTTCTCTTTGTCTTTCTTTAATTTTTGTCCATTCGATTACTATGTGTCTTGGCATGTTCCTCCTTGGGTTTATCCTGTATGGCACTCTCTGCACTTCCTGGACTTCAGTGAGTGTTTCCTTTCCTACGTTAAGGAGGTTTTCAGCTATTATCTCTTCAAATGTTTTCTCAGGGTCTTTCTTTCTCTCTCTCTCCTCCTCCTGGGACCCCTGTAAGGTGAATGTTGGTGCATTTACTGTTGTCCTGAGGTCTCTGAGACTGTCTTCATTTCTTTTCTTTTCATTACTTTTTCTTTATTCTGCTTTGAGGCAGTGATCTCCACCCATCTGTCTTCCAGCTCACTTATCTGTTCTTCTGCCTGATTTATTCAGCTATTGATTCCTTCTAATGTATTTTTTCATGTTAGTAATTGTATTATTCATCTCTGGTTATTTGTTCTTTGTTTATCTAGATCTTTGTTAAACAAACAACATTTCCTGTATGTATCTTTTAGGTTCGTGCCGCCATTCTTTTTCCATGATCTTGGATCATCTTTACTATCATTATTCTGAATTCTTTCTTTTTCAAGTAGCTTGCCTATCTCTCTCCACTTAACCTAGTTGTTCTTTTGGGGTTTTATCTTGTTCCTTTGTCTGGAACATATTCCTCTGCCATCTCATTTTGTCTAACTTTCTGTGTTTGCAGTCCCACAGGCTGCAGGATTATGGTTCCTCTTGCTTCCGGTGTCTGCCCACTGGTGGGTGGTGCTGGGTCTTGTCCCTCTGGTGGGCAGGGCCATATCAAGGGGTGTGGTTTTAGGCAGCTGTGCACTCAGGAAGCTTTTAAGCAGCCTGTCTGCTCTTGGGTGTTGCTGTGTTCCTGCCCTGTTTGTTGTTTGCCCTAAGGTGTCCCAACACTGGAGCCTTCAGGCTGTTGGGTGGGGCAAGGTCTTGGCATCAAAATGGCAGCCTCCAAGACAGCTCACACCTATGAGTGCTCCCCAGTACCTCTGCCACCAGTGTCCTTTTCCCTGCAGTGAGCCACAGCTGCCCTTCCACCTCCCCAGGAGACCCCCCAAGAGCAGCAGGTAGGTGGGTCTGCTCTAGGCTCTAATGAAGTCACTGCTTTTTCCCCTGGGTTTCGGTGTGCACGAGACCTTGTGTGCATCCTCCAAGAGTGTCAGTTCTGCTTCCCCCAGTCCTGTGGAGTTCCTGCGATCAAGTCCCACTGACCTTCAAAGCCAAACGCTCTGGGGGCTCCTCCTCCTGATGCCAGTCCTGCAGACTGGGGAGCCTGATGTGGGGCTCAGAACTCTCTCTGTGATATAATTATGTGGGAGAACCTCTGCAATATAATTATTTTCCACTTTGTGGGTCATCCACCCAGTGGCTATGGGATCTGATTGTATGGCGAATGCACCCCTCTTACCATCTTGTTGTTGTGGCTTCTTCTTTGTCTTTGGAAGTAGAATATCTTTTTTGGTAGGTTCCAGTCCTTTTTTGTTGATGGTTGTTCAGCAGTTAGTTGTGGTTTTGGTGTTTTCATGAGAGGAGGTGAGCTCAGGTCCTTCTACTCTGCCATCTTGTCTGGGGCTCCTGTTTTCTTTCAATTTGGGGCAATAATAGTTTTTACTTTGACCTCTGAAGCTGAAATGATACGGTTTAAAGTTAAGGCATTCTTGGAGTCAGTCAGTTCCATTTTTTTCACATGGAGAATAAACTCTTCCTAACTTTAGGTCAGTCAGGAAATAATTGGAAAACCTTGGTATTTACTCAAGTATAAAAATAAACCAGATAAATCTAAAATAGGCATACTTAACATTTAAGTTTGCAGCATGCAAGAGGAGACCAATATTGGCTTGAGTAGGAAAGAATATACCATCAGTGTGTTATAAAAACTTTCATGGGAAGGTGGTTCAACTGATATTTTATTGCGCTTCTGTGAGATAGTCACTGTTCTAAAGACTGGGGTTGCAAAGACAAAGAAAAAAAACCCACTACCTTTAGGACCCCCAAGGTAGGGGTAGAGAGCTGTTGAAAATGGTATGGCATCCAGACAGGAGAAAACAGTCATCACAGTTTTTACAGAGCCCTTGCTCTGTGCCAGCCACTGCTCTAAGCTTGTCACATTAGAGCAGTGGCTGGCACACTTGTGTCATCCTTACAACTTTCTGAGTGAAGTGCTAGGATCATAGCCATTATACAAATGTGGAAGCCAAGACCAAAGAGGCTAGGTATCGCATGTAAAAAGAAAAAGATTTGTATCATGCTAGATTTTTAGCCTCTCTTCATAGTCACGTGGGACACCAAAATAACAAGGTCAAAAATAACAAAATTATTTTACACCAGTCATCTTGCTATATAACCACTCCTCAACATGGAATCTAACTGGTCTGTCATTGAAATAACAAAATACGTTGTCATACTTTACCCATAAAAGAATCAAGAGAGGTCTCAAGCAGCATTCTAATTGTAGTGTTTTTACTCACTCTACATCTTTTCTATCAGACACTATTTTGAGACTTCATTGCAGTTAGTAGGTCCACACAATTCTAGATGATCACAGACACTCACTTGCCACCACGCTTTCAACCTGGATTTACCACTTTGGAATGTCTTCTACTTTACACAGTTTTCTCTCATTTTCTTCAGTTCCTGAATTCATTCTCTAAATTCGTGAACGTTTCTAAATGTTACAGGGAAGCACACAGAGGGGGGGGAAGGAGAGAGGTAAAAGAGCTGAGTGGAAGGTTGGGGTTCTTGTAACCTTCAAGGATAGCCTAGGAAATGAAAATACATGCACATTACATTATTAGTCCACATCTAATCCAAAAATTGTAGCACATGTTTCATGTATCTCATTGTGTGTTTAAGGATCAGAAGTTGTACAATACCAAAAAAATATTTCTTCCATAAAGTCCCTTGTATAACCCAAGTAATTTTATCATGAAGATTATGTTTTCACGGGAATTAAGTTAATGCCACACTTAAGACACTATGTAGAAAAATACCTTAAAACACTGTATAATCCATATATATATCCATGTACTGATAAATCTTTTCAATAGAAAAAAAAAAAACTTGTGACAGAATCCAAATAATGAAAAGTTTTTAAAAAACAAATTAATTAGCACGTTTAGACAGATTTCCCCTTGTTTTATTTTGAGAAGGAAAGAAAGTAATTTCTTTACATTTACCTTGGGATATTGATATTCCATATCTTTCTTTATTATTATTGAAACATTTTTGGAAAACACAAGGGCTTTGCTTTAAAAGTCTACCGTTTAACACGGTTGTATACTGCTTTTGATGAGGATGTATGTGAGAATCACAGAAGTCTCCCAGTTTCTTTCAGGAGACACTCCAGGTTGATTTTACACTTCAGCTGAGGGTCCCTCAACCTCAGCACTATTGGCCTTTGGGGCTGGATGTTTGTTTGTTGTGTGGGACTTTCTTGTATGTTGCAGCATGTATAGCAGCATCCTTGGCCTCCACTCACTAGAAGCTAGATGCCAGCAGCACTTCCCCTAACTTGTGACAGACAACAAAATTGCCTCTAGACTTTGCCACATGTCTCCTAAAGGGACAAAGCCTCCACAGTGAGAACCACTGCTTTTGCTTGTTATTCCCCAAAGATTTGGAGATGGGGACAAGTCCCCGAGTCCCCTTAACAGATACTCTTTGACCATGCTGAATTTATTGTCATCATTTTCCTGGGAATAATGTATTCATTTCACAAAAATATACTGTGGACCTAACGTAGTCAGGGTTCTGAGTTAACGGCTATAGTCCAGGGATCAGATAATTTTAAGCTTTTATAATGCCGTTCCTTCAGTAAATCAGATGAAAGTTCTGTTTCTTCCTGCTTGGCGGAAAAATGCGCTTGTGCTCTTGCTAATGTTGCTCTTGGGTCCCCCCTTATGGATTCAGGATGTAGATCATGCATCTAGATGACCTTCCTTTAGTTTTTATGGCTAGAACTCATTTCCCCAGTCAAGTTTTCTGATGTTACTGCTTTTCTGTCATAAGTCAGTTCTTGTGTACATTTGATAAACTCCCTGTAGGTAATGTTGAATTAGGAGTCATATTGTTGGTAGAAAGCTTTTTCAGTAAAAAGTACTGTTCTAGTGTCAAAATTCACATTCTCCATCATGCTTATGATGCTTTATTTATTAATTCTATTATCTCACTACTATTATTTTAATTCTATTATCTCACTACTATTGCTTAAAAGCGCAGCTACTATGAAGTATTTCTTGCGAACAGAGTCTCTAATAAATAGGTCTGAGAAAGACACTCGAGCAGGCTTGCTGACAGGTCTATTTTTATAGGCAAAATGTCACTAAAATCAAACGTAAATTTCTAGTTTATGATTCCCATTCCATTATTATATGCAATATAGCATATGAAAATAATAGCCCTTTTATGTTTCTATTATTTTATACAAAGTTATCAATTAATGAGTGCCATTGATTCCATTTGGTTATTTATGGAATTTTTAAGTGGACCCTTTTTTATAATTTTTCAATGAAAAAATCTAAAATACTGCATGATCAATTAAAAATTATTTCTGGATAATAACAACCAAGAATTAACGAGGACCTTAAAGCCATACATAGTTACTAAGATGAGAGATTAAAAATGAAAATATCCTCTGAAACACTACATCGAAGTTTTTTGATGGTCAACAGGGATAGTGGTCACAGACATTCTGAAATCTTAATAGGACTTTTTTAACATTCATATTGCTTTTCTTTAAATGATAGATTGATGATTATTCTTCCAGGAAGAAATGGAACCTTCCAAGCCTTCCAGGGTGTATTTTAACTAAACTGAACAATTTCCATGAAAAATTATTCACCATGTACAAAGTTTGAGGAACAATTTTATACAGAAATCATTTCTCTGTGGGACTACGTTAACCACATGAAATACTACGTTTGAAAGTAGAACACACAATTCACTGGGCACGAGCATTAATGGAGGATTGTCCTATATAATTCCAAAAGTTTACATAACACTCTGCAATTCAAAAATGGGCCAATAGGTCCATGTAACCTGACTAATCTAAGGATTTCAAAATCAAAGCATAATAGCGATAACTTATCAGTAGGCTTAGTAAGACAGAAACGGCCATTTAATAGATTCGTAGCATATGACCTTACAGACGCAACGTGTTTGTTTACCATGCTAAAGCTTGAGGAAATATATTATTATTACTATTCATTCAGGTTTGAACCAAAAAGAAATCTTGGAGTTTGGCCCTCTGGCTACTTTCATTTGGGAAAGAAACTTGAAAACAAGCAATTCTGAGAACCCAGGCATAATTTTTAAAGTCGCTAGATGTACCATGAAGGATAATTATACATATTAACGTCCACTGTGGGTGTTTCCAATCCTGTTAAGAATTCTCAATAAGATCCATAAAAAGAACACTATTATGTAATTATATGTAATTATGTAATTTTGTTTCTTGCATATCTCTTTTAACAAGTGAACAGAAATTCTAGAGGATTTACTGTGTGTAGCTTTTATATCATGCTTGGCTACATATCCCAGTGGGTTAAAATACCAATGCATGGATCCCTTGACCTTGCCTTGTTCCATTCACCCCACCGCAGGTACCTGGTCTCACGGAGAACTGGGCTGGCAAGAGAGGTTGGTGCCCTGAGCACATCCATCCCCGCTGCTGCAGGGGCAGTGAGAGCACATGATGTCCTACTAAGCTGCACAGGCTTAGTGGCCTTGACCTTGTCCCCCAGGCATCCTGGAGGCATCACCCACAGCATACAGAGCAACATTTTACTGTAATTATCAGAATGAGAGGCAAGAAACTCTCCTGCCTCAAAAAAGCCTCTGAAGGGAGAGGCAAGAGGAAGAAAAAGAAAGTAGTAAAAAGCAAAGGAAAGCTATAAACAAAGTAGCCTGTTAAATAACTCTCTAATTGTATGTATCATATAGGGTTGAACGAAGCAAACATTCAGTTAAAAGTCCATCAGCTTTAAGAGCTTTTGTGGTTTATAAAGTATTGTTTCACATAAAAAATATATTTTACCTTACTACCTATGGCTTTAATAATTTATAATTACCTAGGAGTCAGCAATATAACATGTCATGTCCTTTATACCTATGAAAGTGGATTGAAGGCATCTAGTGACTATTACTACTTTTCATAGTATAAATAGCTTATAGGGCCTTTGTTTTCTCAAATTATTACTAAACTATCTGATTATTTTATGCCTTTCAAAATTTTTCTGATAAAAGACTTGCATTTGAGTTGACCACTATTTTTTTTTTAATTTTTATTTTATATTGGAGTATAGTTGATTGCAATGTTGTGTTAGTTTCAGATGTACAGCAAAGTGATTCAGTTACACATGTATCTATTCTTTTTCAAATTCTTTTCCCATTTAGGTCATCACAGAATATTGAACAGAGTTCCCTGTGCTATATAGTAGGTCCTTGTTGGTTATCTATCAATCAATATTTTAAATATAGCAGTGTGTACATGTCAATTAGTGAGGTAGAACAAATGTTCTTATTTTCCCTGTGTGAGTTTGTCTTTGGGGGTACAGGAAATGGAGAGAGGAAGAGAAGGTTCCTGTTAAGAAAGGGCCCACCTTTTACTTTCCTTGTTCTGTGAAGCAGAGGAAATAAGTTATATTTCATAGTGGTGCCGGGCCATTAATTGGCAACATATGATACAGCTACTAATTACTGAGAGATATCTGTGAATCTCTGGTACCAGCTCTCATGGTATCTAGCAAGTGAGTGATAGAGACTCAATAAATTTGTTGAATTAATAAATGGAAATGCTCTGACCCCTTTAGATCCTAGGTCTCTTCTTTAAACCTGTACACCCTTCTTATCAGGAGGGTCCTTTGGTTGATAAATATGCATCTATGGTTATGATTAGAAGTTTTTTATGATACAAATTATGTATACTATGGTGCCAAATTTAGCACCATAGACATTTATTTAATACCAGCTATGCCAAAAGCACTGAGCTAGGGAGAAACAATGACATGACCTCTAAAACTTTGTAAATGCCCTGGAAAGTGGAGCAGGGGCTCCAGAGTTACATTGTTACATGACTATAGAGCAGGGTTCTTAACTGCAAATAATAAACGTTCATCTCAGTGATCACAAATGCACAGACCTACTTCTCCTCTCCCCCGTTTTTCCTGTAAGTAAGTTTAGATTAGCACTTTCACGTAACAATTCCCATCCTTCAAACCTGTAAAACACTGGGGTGTTTCCACCCTGTCGTCTTCTGTTCCCTTTCAACCCTATGAGGAACCGAGGAAAAAAATCTACTATTATCAGTAGAGGATAAGTAAGTTTTTCTATGTTTGTTTGGATATATTGTTTTGTTTCTGCTGTATTGAAAAGCAGCAGTTAAATAAGATGCTTTAAGAGATTTATTCCTGTATTTGAAAGGGAGTTAGTTAGAAAGGGGATGTTTCACCATAAATGGATATATTTCACAGTTCTTAAAAGCAGCTGTAGGGATTTCATTTTCAGATGAGGAGTCAATTATTTTTCAGCCTGTCATCTACATTGCATGTTTAGTGAATACAAATCCTACAATATAAGGTCCAAGGGTCATCGCCCACTGCAGTGCACTCTGAAATTGAGGTTCCCTACTCCCTTCCAGTCATTCCCCCACCATCCCAAAGAAAAGGAATCATTTAAAATACATTAAGGACAAGTATTGGATCACCTTTGAAAATTTTGTAGACTTTAACAATTTGGCATTTGCTCTTTGTAGATGAGACTCCAAACCAAAATTAATTGCTGTGTTCTATTCCAAACACTGCTATGTTCAACTGCTGTGTTCTTGTCTCACCACTTCTTACCCAGTTTTCTAGCTGCCTCACTGGTCTGTGTTCTAGGTTCTTACTCTGTGTCTTGAGCTGATAAAACCAGGGAGGGAGGATATACCAGGGCCCTTACCGGTCCTCCAGGCAGTACATCTGCTCAGAGAGCTGAGACCTCCAGTAGCCAGCCCTTCTCCTTGCTAGCAGGGAAGGGCCTGTCCCAACCCCAGGCAGTGCTGGCTAGTCACTTCCCACTCCTCTCTCTTTAAAAGCAAGGTCCTCCTACAAAGCTACAGTCATCAAAACAGTATGGTACTGGCCCCAAAACAGAAATATACATCAATGGAACAGGATAGAAAGCCCAGAAATAAACGCACACACCTATGGTCAATTAAGCTATGACAGAGGAGACAAGACTATACAATGGAGAAAAGACAGTCTCTTCAATAAATGGTGCTGGGGTAACTAGACAGCTACATGTAAAAGAATGAAATTAGAACACTCAACTAACACCAAAAATAAACTCAAAATGGACTAAAGACCTAAGTGTAAGCGCAGACACTGTAAAACTCTTAGAGGAAAACATAGGAAGAACATTCTTTGACATACATTGCAGCAAAATCTTTTTTGATCTGTCTCCTGGAGTTATGGAAATAAACAAACAAATGGGACCTAATCAAACTCAAAATCATTTTCACAGCAAAGGAAACCATAAACAAAACGAAAAGACAACCCATAAGAATAGGAGAAAATATTTGCAGACGATACAACTGACAAGGGATTAATCTCCAAAATTTACAAACAGCTCATGTGCCTCGATATCAAAAAAAAAAAAACAAACAGCCCAATCCAAAAATGGGCAGAAGACCTAGATAGACATTTCTCCAAAGAAGACATACAGATGGCCAGGAGGCACATGAAAAGATGCTCAACATCACTAATTATTTACAGAAATGCAAATCAAAACTACAATGAGGTATCACCTCACACAGGTCAGAATGGCCATCATCAAAAAGTCTACAAACACTAAATGCTGGAGAGGGTGTGGAGAAACGGGAGCCCTCCTACACTGTTGGTGGGAATATAAATTGGTAAAACAGTGGAGAGTAGTATGGAGTTTCCTTAAAAAAACTAAGAATAGAGCTACCATATGACCCAGCAATCCCACTACTGGGCATATACCCAGAGAAAACCATAATTCAAAAGGACACATGCACCCCAGTGTTCATTGCAGCACTGTTTACAATAGCCAAGACAAGGAAGCAACCTAAATGTCCATCAACAGAGGAATGGATAAAGAAGATGTGGTACAGATAAACAATGGACTATTACTCAGCCATAAATAAAAAACGAAATAATGCCATTTGCAGCAACATGGATGGACCTGGAGATTATCACACTAAGTGAAGTAGTCAGACAGAGAAAAACAAATATCATCATACGATGTCGCTTTAGATGCAGAATCTAAAAGAAAGATGATACAAATGAACTTATTTACAAAACAGGAACACTCACAAAACAGAAACAGCAACTTAGAGAACGAATTTATGGTTACCAGGGGGAAAGGGTGAGGGATAGATTGCGAGTTTGGGACTGACATATACGCACTAACTGTCTATAAAATAGATAACCGCCAAGCACCTACTGCATGGCACAGGGAAGTCGGCTCAATATTCTGTAATAACCTAAAAGGGGAAAAAAATTGAAAAAGAATGGATACTTGAATGGTTATAACTGAATCACTTTGCTGTACACCCGTAACTAACACATCATTGTTAATCAACTATACTCCGATATAAAATAAAAATTTTTTAATTAAAAATAAAAGCAAGGTCCTCCAACCTCAGCAAATTACGCTGCATCCACGTTCCTTACCTTTGCAAAGGAGACCAGTGTCAGATGGAAGAGCCTTCTGAACGGTGACTCTTACCTTGTGAGGAAGAGAAAGGATTCCATAAGAACGAAGAACAGGAGTTCACTGGAACACCTTTTAACGTCGCTGTGGACGTGTCACTTACATGCACTGCTGGTGCTCAACACCCCGCGTTTCATTTTTCTGTTGGCTGGGGCATGTTCTCCATGCGGAGTCTAATGAATATCCAGAGGAAGTCACAACTAAAAGCAGTCTTCAGAAACCAGCCATTTTCTTAAAGTGGGTTCTAGCCATACGATTTCACTCAAAAAGAAAACTCAGCGCCATGAAAAAGGGTTCACCATCAGCCACCCAACCTGATGTTTTCTCTGCTAAAGTGAAAAAGTACACATACTTACTTGGGCCATAGTTTTGGTAAATGATAATACTCTTCCTCATTGTAAATCTAAGTGCTGAAAAGGAGTTTAACAATAATTCTCTCTAACCTTCTCATGTTAGAGCAAACTAAAATCCTGCAAGGTTAGCTTGTCTCCTTGACCTGACTTGGTTGGTCCAAAGTCAAGAACTTAGAACCCATTTCTGAAGCCCAGTTCACTGTTCTGTCTTACCCCACCACACTGCCTGTCTTTAGAAAGTTGTCTTCCTCCACCCAGCCCCCCTCTAGCCTGCAGCTCTCCTTGTGAGACATCCTTTATCCATCACTCAAAAGAATTAAATGAGTCAACTTCCCAGAATAAGTAGCTAACAACAAGCGCAAGTGAAAGCTCTGGGTCATCAGTTCTTGTCTTGTGAGCAAGGACGAGGACTTACCAACTTGCAGGAATCTTTGAAGACTTGAAAGTATCAAGAAAGCAAGTGAATGAAGTCGCACTAGGAAGTATTCACACCTTCCGTCAGCTGCAGTAAGTCTTGGCAGTGTTACTATAATGCCTTTATCCTTTAGGTTTGTCCTGTCCGTGTGAAACGCAGCGTATTTGAATTACCAACAAAATCATGACAACACAGACTCTCCATCAGTCAGTTGATTAAAGTGTGCTAACAAGTATGCAATTTGCTAAGTCACAGAGCTGGGAGGCTGGATGACTGGGTCTTCTTGTACATTCAGCAGTGGAAACATGCCCTTCCTGTAGTGCACAGCCAGAAATGCCGAGCAAGCTTGCAAAGGACAGGGTTAACCTTGGTCTTCTGGCATTTTGCCTTTCTCCAGGGAAACGAAGAACATGGAGAGAGCAACTGCGATACAAGGTGAAGAAAGCAGCACCTCTTGATTTAAAAAAAAAAGAAAAGGTAGTTGAAAGGTTCCTCATGGGGTAGAGTAGAAGTTAGCCCCGAAAGAGATCATTAGCCCCTCATATTTCAAGGTAAGCATTCCCAGACAGATACAGGTACTTTTAAAAAGGCACAGAGTCAAGAAAAAAACTTATTGAGATACAGTTACTAAACAGAGCTAGAGCTTACCATGATCATTGGGATGAAGAGTATGATACCCAGCCAAGTTGCAAAGGATTCTGCTCTGGAATTTATCAACTGCTGTGTGTTTGTTTGTTTTCCTAACAGGTGAAAAACGCAGCTGCCAATGTACTCAGGGAAACATGGCTAATTTACAAAAATACAAAGCTAGTAAAAAAGATAGATCATGCAAAAGTCAGAAAACATCAACGGAAATTCTTGCAAGCTATTCATCAGTAAGTACCGTTCTCCACTTTCATTCTGCATTTGTATTAATTCTTGCACCTGCTTATTCTTCTTTCATGAGGGAGGGAAAGAGAGAACATTATCATGTTTGTTCCCAGGAGACGTTATTTGGCATTTTAATAATTCCATAATTTTTCTCAGGATTTCATTTGTCAGTTCATTTGATGATTAAAAATCATTTATTATTGGGAGAATAGCCACATAATATATTAATTAAAGTGTCTATTCAGTTTCCTTTTTTTAGATAGAAGCAATAATTTCAGTTAAAATTGTATTCCTTGATTTATTTATTCATATAGTTTGCTCTAAGATGTTTAGTTTGTATCTACTACAGAGTCTTTAAAGAAATTTAACATTTTATGATCCACCTGGACTTTTTAACATACTGTCAAGCATCTTTGTATGAAGGTAGTACATACAATTGACTTAATACTCGAATTTTTAAATTAGTTTTTAATCAGGACTTGGAGGATTTTCTATATGCTACGTGTTCATTATAGATTTTAGAGTTCCTATAGGCCTTGCAGTCATTATTCTGACTTTATCGAGGCCACGGTTATTCAATTTGTTTAAGTCCTTCGTGCCATTTTACTGTTATACCTACCATCATAGACTTGTAAAATACAAATCTCTATCTAGTAAGTTTCAATGATAATTTGAAAGCACCAGGTCTTTCTCCCCCAGGCTGGCAACATCCTTACCGTAAGTACATTATGCGGGTGTCAGTTATGATGCCATGCAGCCTTGCTCTTAATGCCATTTCTATATGGGGCAGGGCAGACGCATCACATTTTGTGGGTCAGAAAAGTGGCTTTTCTCATGCAACCTACCAGGGTAATAATCATGGAAAGGTAGCTAAATACTAGGTGTCCTGATTATAAAGGGAGATGTGTTTTCTTAGAGCTAAGTAGTACAGCAGACAGGAAGTTCTGAGGCTGAAGTGTTAATTTTACATATTTAGGGAATTCATATGTATATTACACTCACATTCCGTTGAAAACCATCAAGCATTCATCTTTTACCTTTTCACCTGCCATCCACTCTCCTTTTTAAATAGGTATCACTGAAAATGTGGAATATGTCTATAATTCTAGACATACATGTACTTGTATAGAAGTTGCTACCTTTCTTAATGAAAATAAAATCCAAGTACCCTGAGCTCTAAAATAGGAGACTCTGCACATATGGTGGAGTAGCTGGTCCTCATTGCTACTCTTAGCAATTCACACATGTTCTTTCCCTTGCTGCCACCAGCACCAAAGTGACATTATTTCTCCTTTAGCTCTGTGACTTGACTGGACACACAACTATGCATTTTCCCCATACAAGGAAAAGAATTTTAAGAGAGTACTCTTTCAAAGTCTGGGAGACAGTACAAGTGAAAAACACAGAGAGGAACATTGTACTCGATCTGGCTCACAAGCAGGAATTCTCTCCCTGGAGCTCACAGCTACCTTTAATAATCAGGTACCACCACCTAGGACCACTTGCCGCCACATCTTGACTCCTTGAAGCTTAGACCTAAGAGAGTGGGTCCCCTGAGAGTTGCTGAGCCTTTTACCTCTCCCTCAAGGGTCACCTGGTAAAATTTCCTGGTAGAGTGATCATTCCTACAGCCCCCAAACCGTACAACACGGTAACCCCAACATTCATACAAGAGGTACACGTGGTATACTGTGGAGAAATCATCCTTTGTACTTTGAATGTTTCGATACTAACCTATATTGTTCAGATCTATTAAAAAGAAAACTTACCTTTGCGGGTGTGAGAAAATGTGGTGTCCCAGGACGGAAAGGATGTGAGATGACGTGGAAGTAGGCAAGTGGGTCAGTCTTCTTCGGGCTGAGCGTCCACACATCCCATTTCCTCCAGGATTGTATTTGTGTCCCTTCCTGTTAGTGTAACTTACCTGTTCAATATGTAATGAAATGTGACTTGCCTTTGATGCCATTGATAAATTTCCATATAACCAAAAAAAAGAAAACGCTTGGACAATTTTTGTCATATAATTCTGTAGCCATGTGTAAATGGTGGGTATTTCTATATTTATATAAATTGTCATAGGACTCTTAAGTTTGGAATACATTCACACTCAAAACCCTGGGGGACAATTTACGGGTGTTCATTATAAAATTTTTTCAACTTTGCTTTAGGGTTGAACATTTTTATAATAAAATGTTAGGCAAAAAAATCTTTGGTGAAACTAAGTGTAAAAACTGTCCCTAGGCAATTGGCATATTGCTACAAGCTGTACTGACATGATCTGAAGGGTTTCGTGGTGTAGGTTACATGGGTTGTTCAGCATGCTGCTTTTGGGTAGAGTAACAGAGGAAACCACATGTGATGCTTCTGATTCTTCCAGACATTTCTCATCGTTTCTTCTGTAGTCTTGTGTATTTCTAAAGTAGATGAGCTTTAAGCAACGCAAAAATGTTCTGAATTGTTTTATAAATTAGTCTTGGGGCTGTTGGGTTTCCTTTGAGGTGGGAGAGTACTTATACTTTGTGAAAAGTAGATGGGCTGGGTGTGGCTAGGTTATGCTAATTATGCATAATTATCTTTCACTGAACTTAGTGAGTGAAGCCATAAAGGAAAGCACACAGGGCTCGATTCCTAAGGGCAAGGCCTTTACTGCCCCAGCCTTGTCAGTCAGCACCGGGTGAAATCGGACCTTGCCACTTGAGGGAAAATGTACCAGTTGACTTGCTAGAGCTCTCCTGGCCTCTGCTCTCCTCTGATTTGTCCAGAGAGCTTTTGCAGTAGCTCTCTCCCCTTCTACCAGCCTCCTCTATCTCATCTCAACTCTCCTTCTCTTTTCCCAGCCTCTCTCCCGGACACATGACCTTGCTAGTCTCTGATGGATGCCTAACTCTGCAGGCCTGTGTCCTCTTTTCAGTAACTGTAGCTGTCTTTGGGGATCGTCACTTAGTACCATGAAGCATTCTGTTTCTGTAACTTTTACCACTTTTTCTGGTATCAACTTTACCTTTTACAGTTTCTCATTCTTCGGTCTCAGCTAGAGACCCATCAATTAACATGAACTTGTCTCACAGCCACGAAATCCAATAAACGTGATGTCTATAACAGAGAGGGTTTGTTAGGTTACCCCCCTTTCAGAAGACCAGGCTTCTCAATAGCCCCAACTTGGAAAAGACGTACCCCCCTCAAAAAATTATAATCCTATTGTTTAGA
Organism: Eschrichtius robustus; assembly: GCF_028021215.1. Lineage (NCBI taxonomy): Eukaryota > Metazoa > Chordata > Mammalia > Artiodactyla > Eschrichtiidae > Eschrichtius > Eschrichtius robustus. Next base: position 93,735,170 of record NC_090825.1, read on the forward strand.
ATATTATCTTTGTAACCATATCCTATTCATACTAGGCAAAAATGTCTCCTATTGTTTACTTGAACATCATGTTTCAAAGAGGCCAAGATGACTTTATACAACTTCTTCCTTCCGAACTCTAGTTCTGGAGGAAGCTATGTGCTTTCAGGTGGGGAAGTATAGTAGCGATGCAGAAGGATGACAATATAATGGAAGAGCGTTTCTTTCTGATCAATATGCCAAAATCCTGCAGAATCTTAACAGGACCTTCCAGCTAATGAATCGAGCCCCCTGTGCATGAATGAACACCACTCTGTGTTATTTTGTTCCAGAATATTTTACAGTTTCTTTTCTTTTGTTTTGTCTTTTTATTTCAACAAAATGAAAATAGAGCTCGGAAGTAAGTTGTGTGAGCCGCTCCTTTCAACATTTGCAGAATTTTCTACCGGCTGCATGCACCCAAGCGGATTCTTTATTTGTGAATTTTAGTAGTCTGATTGCTGCTATGGAAATGTGTTCCAAAATCATGATATTTTCCTGTGATAAGTGAAGTTCACAAGGAAGAAATCAACATATGTTTCTTATTCTTCTTTTTTTGGGGCGGTGGGGGCGGGGAAGAAGTAAAATACACAACTGCATGTTACCTTTTATTCTGGCAGCTGCAGCTTACGTAGGCTTTTTGTACCAGTTCTCCTACCTTTGAGGCAGTCTAAGCAGCAACAAGGCAAGACGATTTAAGTTCAGGGCTACTCTATGTCAGCTTTCCAGATTAGCAGAATATAAGATGGGCAAAATTCTACTGTCAGAAACATAAGTGAGTAATCCAAGAGAAGTAAAGTAGGCTCTGTTGTTTGGAAGAGGAAGGACCCACCTCAGCCAAGGGACCAGCATCGACCCTTCAGCCAGGCTAGTAGAGCTCAGGGCTGTGCTGCCCTCACAAGTTGCTGGAGGCTTCCGCTCTGGTGTCCCCGAACTTCATGTGCCGACTCTGCTATGACTTACCTAAATTTGAAAAGAAAGCTTGTTATAAATCCCTATCATAAGTGGATTTAAAAATATATCACTCCCAGCAAGGAGAGTGAGGTAAAAGTAACATCAATCGACAATTGAAACACTGGTATTGAATTCTAGCCACAAGCTGTTGCCTGCAGAAAGCTCTGAGCTGAGATTCTGCTCCCTCTTTTTTTAAAAACAGGGGAAGAGCAGGTGTTTGTTAGGAGATAAAAACAGGATAGGACTAGCCTGAGACATTTTTCTTATAATAATCAAGAATTGCAAGAGAATTAAAGGGAATAACTCTCTCTCCATCTGTTTTAGTATTGTTTAATGTCTTGTTTGAGTATCATTTAGTCATCTAGAACACCTCTGTTGGTATAAATCCAGCACTTAAAAAAAACAAAGCCCTAATCTAACCCTCTTCTTTTCGTACATGAAGAAACTGAATGTCAGGTTAGGGCCAAGGAGGACAGAATACATGTCTGACACCTAGTCTTTCTAGTACATTTCTCTGTTATGACCCACACATGTTTAAAGTTGATTTGCTTGGTTTTTTTGTTGCGGTTTTTTTTTTTTTTTTTTTTTTTTGACTTGTTTTTAAAAGGCACACATCAAGAATTGTAACCCTTTTGTAAGTACTTAGAGAAACATTTCTCAACAACATATTAGATTTAAATATATGTTTGTAAATTTCTTTTAGACTAAAACATATTCCATCACTATAATAGCATAAAAAGGAGCCAGTTAAATTAGTTCCAAGTCTTCTAATAAAGAAACACATAGTCACAATCACAAGTTCTAACCTTAAACTGTTTTAGACTGTTAAAGATCATGTTGTAAGCAGGTGTCAGTTCAACTCTCACTGGCAGAAGGCACTGTCTCTTCACTGTGGAGCAGATTTGGTGACATATTGGATATCCACATTTCAGAACAAGATCACCGAGCATCGTGAACATGTGTTACAAAAATCTCCCTGGCAGTAAAATCTTGCCCTGTGAATTTTTTTTATCCCTTTAACCAATTACCTTTAATTTAAATTGGGAAATAACCAAGCGTACTCTCTCCAGCATTAACACTATACTTTGTAAAGGACTCATCATCAAAGTAGTAAGGTTAGCGTGGGTTTTTCACAAAGTAGCTCAGAGAGACCTGCTTCTCTTTTGGAGCATGGCTTTGAACTGTTGGCTTAAAGGACAATCAACTACTTTTCTCTGGTTGGAAAATCTTAATTTCTTGCTACATAACAAGCACTGAGTAAATGTTTGTTGAAATATTACTGTGAGTAAATTAAGAAATAGTAGGTACTCATTCAGAATGTGTCTTTAAGAAAACCAGCTTTTTGACTGTCAATCAGGTATACACATTGATATTTAAAAGTTTCTAAAGGTAACTTTACCAGTAGAAGAGATCCCACCTGTCAGACACTTTAATTGTCCTGTGCCTTTATCTACAATAAAAATTAAAGGAAGTTCTCCCATGGAAATGGTCTGGCTTCCCTTCAAATTCAATGGCGGTTTAAGATAAAAGTCAAGTGAAATACAATGACGAATAAGAGAATTATGTGTTTTGAGTTATCTTGCTGCTGGTTGAATAAAAGTTTTATTTTTGCTAATGAGAATCTCACTTATCACTGTGTTTCATCAGGTTCAAATACCTAACCCAATCCATTTCAGACTAAACAGGGCTAACACCTGTATCTAGTCACATAGGCATAGGAAGGTGCTCACTGCTTCCAACATTGATAAAATTCCAGTTGCTTTGCATTTTTCTTCCTATGTCTATTTGTCACGATACTGGGTCTTTAAGGAATGTTTTGGTTTTTCTCATATGGTTAAATCCTTATGAGCCTTTCTCAGTTCAACTTTAACTACCTAGTAAATAGTTGTCCTAAGGACACCTCATCTCTTTCTCTCTCCCTTCCTTTTTGCGGTGTTGGGGAAGCATGCTTCTCATTGTACCAGATACATAACCAGTTTGGACTTTACGCCAAATATTCAAGGCATTATCCATGCAGTTATTTGCTCTTGTCAATTTTGTGCATGCTCTTTGGAAGGCTTACGATAGTCGTAGGGAAGAAAAGGAACCTTTCTGACTTCAGATTCTGTCTTTTAGATTAAGAAGTGTAAAAATGGAGCAGAGGAAACTGAATGATCAAGCAAATACCTTGGTGGACCTGGCAAAGGTAAGCTGGGGTCTCAGCCCTCATGATTGCATCTATTGGAACTAACCACTGCACAGAAATCAATAATGCTTCAGGAGGAGGCCACCCCAAACTTATTTAACAAATCAAACCAACAAACCATGCTGACATGATGGCCCAACTTATAAGAATTCTTCTGAAACTCTTACTTAACATGCACTTTCCCTACATACATTGTTCAACCCCATTCTAAAAGCTTTCCTACTTGCAGTGATTTGGAAGTTCAGTAAGAGACGTAAGTGGACTATGAGATAGTACTTTCGGGATGCTTATATGTAGTTTAGTCTCATCTCTATGAGAGCAGAACCACATCCTGGGTTTTACGATGAGGTTCAGGGCTAAATAGGACTCACCAATAAAATTATTTTTTATATGTTTTAAGCAACAGGCTTTCTATCCTGTTCCATTGATCTACATGTCTATTTTTGTGCCAGTACCGTACTGTCTTGATGACTGTAGTTTTGTAGTATAGTCTGAAGTCTGGGAGCCTGATTCCTCCAGTGCCTTTCTTCTTTCTCAAGGTTGTTTTGACTATTCAAGGTCTTCATACCACTTTTTAAAAGGACGTTAATAGTCCCCAATTCTTCTATCACATTTATAGGCTTTATCTGGTTTATTTTTGGTTGTTCCTCTCAAGTGAACTCCACTTTCAAAATGTGAATATTTGTCAACAATGACAACATTACCTTTCAATGTTCTAAATTCTATAGGAGGCATTAGAAGAGATGTATGTAAGTGTTGAGCCTGTTAACATGAATCCTTTGAAAGAGGCAACTCTCAGTTGGACCTGTGTTCTGCTGTTTGTTTGCTATAACTGCTATGTCCCTTATAAAGCCTCCAGTATATTCTCCAAAAATTACATCTATTTGTCCTAGTCCCATGAAATAACACACTTAATTATATTCATTTTTTAATGTATATCAATAATACATACTGTATAAACATGTTGAAGATGAATATTTGATATCTTATAAATAGAAGATGATAAGTGAAGTATTTAATGACTTACCCCTGGGAGATCATATATCATTCAGTTAAGCTGGGCAGCACACACATATGAGGCCTGAAGATGTGCTCAATATTTGCACACATTGTTCTCACTGGGACACATCGTGAACAAAGATGGGGCAGGTTCTTCCACCACTCCTAGATCAAATGATAAAAAATTGGGTATTTTTATGAAAAAATGAGACCCCTTGAAAATAACATATATGATGTATCATTTCACTACATGTAATATAGCATATATACGTATTATATATACTATTATATATAATAGATATACTCTTGAAGTAAAATTATATATCTATGAGGCAAGAGGTGCCTGTGTTCTCAACAGTAACTCCCTTATTTAATCAGTTCATCATCATTTATCACCATTAAGAGGTTGTTAAGCAGGATAAGAGCACATATTATAGAGGGAAATAAGATAGGAGGGCAGGCTTAGCCAAAGGGGTCTAGGCTTAGGAAAGGCTGCACTGGGCTAAGGTTAATGTCTCCAGCCTTCCCTTCTTGACCACCCCCTTCCCTCTCTGGCTCTGAGCCGATCAGCGCTGAGGTCTTCTTTCCCCGTCTCCTGGCTATTTCCGGAACTATAACTGGGAGTCAGAGTTATGAATACCCTTTGATCAGGACAACCAATTGCAAAATTCTCTAGGACACCAAAAAAGCATTTTCCTATTTCAAACCACTTAGTTCTGATTCAGCCATAGCCAACAAGTTGGATTGGTAACTCTAGTGTCTCCCCTAACTTTTATTCTCTCAGTAGTTATCTATAAAAATGCTATTTGACCCAGTGAAGAGCCTGTAATTTGGAACATAGGAGAGCAAAAAGATATTTAGGAATTTTTAATTGCTTTAAGTTACTAAATTACTTGATCAAATCAGTTTGTCCTAAACTTCATTCATATTCCACGCTCAAAATTTCTGCTACATCCCAGTACCATCTGTACTATTATGTATTGTTCTTTAAATTGGCTTGTTTTTAAAAATCAGCCCTGCCCTAATTAGTATTACATGTTGCAAAATGAATCTGACATGCTAACTTTTCTAACAACCGTTAAAATGTATACATAAATATGAAATCAAAACATGTTTGTCTACCTGCACACCACCTAAAATCCCTGGACATACCACCAGCAATGCCTGCACACCATTTTCTGCAACTGGATCAAATTAAGGCCTAAGATCTTTCTTTCCTAAATCCTGGCATTGAACGGACACACTGAATTTGCTTTGCCGGGTCAAGTGTTCAGTTAGCTGACCCCACTGTTACATTGCATGTCACCGAGAGGAGACCAGCCCTCAAGCTCTGAGAGTTGACAGTTTGCTTCCTGGGCAAATGTAATTAAACCTTCGCTCTTCATCTCTCTGTTCTCTCAATCCTGTTTTCTAGACCCAGAACATCATGTATGACATGATTTCCGACTTAAATGAAAGGAGTGAAGACTTTGAGAAGAGGATCGTTACCCTGGAAACCAAATTAGAGACTTTGATTGGTAGCATCCACGCCCTCCCTGGGCTCATAAGCCAGACCATGAGGCAGCAGCAGAGAGATTTCCTCGAGGCTCAGATGGAGAACTACGACAAGCATGTCCCCTATGATGCTGAGCGGTCCCGGTCCTCGTCCAGGAGGCGGCGGTCCTCCTCTACAGCACCACCAACTTCATCAGAGAGTAGCTAGAAGAGAATCAGTTAACCACAAAATAAGACTTTTTGCCATCATATGGTCAATATTTTAGCTTTTATTGTAAAGCCCCTATGGTTCTAATCAGCGTTATCCGGGTTCTGATGTCAGAATCCTGGGAACCTGAACACTAAGTTTTAGGCCAAAATGAGTGAAAACTCTTTTTTTTTTTCTTTCAGATGCACAGGGAATGCACCTATTATTGCTATATAGATTGTTCCTCCTGTAATTTCACTAACTTTTTATTCATGCACTTCAGACTTTACTACTACATTATATGATGATATATAATAAAAAAAAAAAAAAAAAGTTAATTTCTGCACATACTTGTTTGGTCACTTGAGATTTCTAAAGGTTCACTTCTCACATTATTTTCAAGCTGAAATGACTGATCATCAGTCACCTGATGCATGTTGATCATTTTTTATTTCCCAGTTTGCCAGTTGGAAGAAACTTTTCAATTACTCCATACCCTAGTCACTAAGACTTTTCGCTCATTATAAAATATCATAGTCAAAACCATTTGACCCAGCCGGTTTACTGTTCTTTTTGAGTTCACCACGTCTCATTTCTAATTCAGTTTGTTTCCAAATTATGTGGAAAGTGATACTGTTACATCAAAGCCTATATATAAACTAGGGGCACAGATGCTTTCAAGAATTATTTTATTCCCAGTTTACCAGCAAATTTACTTGAAGAAAGTATCAGGGTACACCACTGTCTATGAACTAATGTTGCAGAATTTTAGATCTAAACTACTTATTTCATCTCTTCACGTGTACTTATGTATCATGAGGGACCCGTGACGCACTCTAAGTGTTTGGATTACACACATGCCTATTCACATATACACGTGGTTGCGTAGCTCCTAATAGCATAATCAACGTAAATGAGCGTAACCCTTAACATGTCACATACCACCTGGCAAATGGTCTGTACTCGTGGTCTGTGCTTACATATTTGGTACAGGGAGGTGAATGGCAACTAGTAAATTTCACAAGTTTTATTATGCTTGTTTCATGGGCGGTTAAGATGGGTTTCTGTGAAAGGGAACTGGTTAGTTACACTGCAAACACATGTCTTTCCAAATTTACTCTAAGAATCCAGTGGATTTAGAAAAACCACCTTTGAGGTGACAGTAGTGTGGATTTCCCTCACATGGTGGTCTGGAGAGTCCACAGGAAGAGCTGGTCAGTGGTAAGGGTAACACATCGTAAAAATAAGGCTTCATTTGGACAGCTCTTAAACCAACCCTCTTGGGTTGGCCTAAACTTAAAAATGACTCCTTCATTTTCAGAGAAGTCTGCTTTTGCCCTCTTCTCCTTTATTCTACACCATACCCTTTGGTGTCTACCTTATGACATTGCAAGTTGCTAGTATACCAAGTATTTTTCTTCTTTAACACAAAACTAGAGCTATACATTCATCACCTTGCATAATTCAATGAACAAAATCACTTTCATAACTATTCTCTATAATTGAGGCAAAAATCAAACATTTCCATTCAACATCAAGGACATAAAAGTATGATTCCCGTAGATTGCTTGAGAATCACTTACCATTTATTACCCATCCAGAGGGGCTGAAAATGAAGCTCTTTCACACGTCTTATATATGTCAGTGTAGGACAAAGCCTGGAAATAAGTGAAAGAAAAACTATTAGAGCACTGCTTACCAGAACATACTGCTGAGTTAAACGAACTGCAAAATCCTGCTCCATCAGGATTTCTACTTCATGGATGAAATTAAAAATTTTCTTTTATTTATTCTGGGTAACATACAAGAATATATCAAGTATTTGGTGTGAACACTGGATGTAAGGAAGAGATATTGTGAAAAGATGATTAATTTCTTGCAATTGTTGCAGTTAGTTCTTGTATATGCTATCTCTACTGTGACTAAAAGGCCGAATAGCAGATAATTCAGTTTAATTATCATCTTACTGATCAATCAGCCCCACCATCCCAGAATACTAGAAGATCAGGGCAAGAATAATGTATTGTTCCTCTGGTTGAAGAAGAGAGAAGAGAATGTGAGTTTTAATTTAGATTTCATTGTCTGCTGTTTATTCTCCTATTCCCAATTAACTGCAGCTCATGTAGGATGTAGTTCTTTAGTCCAAAATTGATCTTACTTTTCCTGTTTCTTTATGCAAAGTATATGAAGACTGGTGACGATTCAACAAAAGTGTATGATCTCTTGTTTCTGTATTTTAAACAATACCAAATAACCACAATTTTGAAGAGGAGGTGAGGACTCATCTGTTGCATAGACCTTGTGGCCAGCGATAGGCTGAATGAACCCAACTCTACCTGATATTACCAAGCCTCTCCCCACATGGCTTTGAACATTGAGAAAGATCCTCTGAGGGCTCCTTAGATAACCAGTCTTTAGTGAGATCTATGACTTTCTCTAATTTATACTTTGTTTTCCAAAATTTCTAATGTTAATTGAGTCTGTTACACTTCAACCTACCACATCCTAGCCTGTCTTTTCTCTACAGCCAGTACCAGAACATATGACCACCACAAATCATTGTGAATTACAATGGCACCACCTTCCTCAATAATTTTCTTCATTTCCCCTACTTATACACAGTGTCATGGGTTAGCCACTAGAAAGAAGACTCTATGCTCTCGAAAAAAATGATGAACCAAAGTCATAACAGGTAGTAGATCTAGGAAATTTCATATGCTTTCTCCCTAATTTCACCTCCATTGACAACAGTTTTCCAAGAGACTCTCCATAAAGGTATCTAATGATCAAATAATTATATTCCAAAACAATGTGGGAGCTGGGAGAAAAATCTGTTGGTTAGGTTTCATTCAAATCTTGAGAGATGGATTCAAGTTTTACATCCCTACTGTCTTTCAACTTTGCCCAGTCTTGAGAAGTAGAATGACAAAATGGAAAGAATAGGGGGTTAAAACAAGTCAGAATTGGGTTTGGAACTGAGATCCGCTTCTTGCTATAGCTCTACGTACTTGAACAGCCTTAATCCTTCTGAGCCTCCTTTTTCTCATCTACAAAAGGAATATAAAAAGACACAGATATCAGTGGAGCTCTGTAAAGCCTTGCATCCGTTTTACCAAATGATGGTAGATATTCTTAATGCTATTTCCAATATAAGGCAATAAATATTAAACACCCCTAAAATATTACCTACCTTATTATAATTTTAATACCTCGCAGTAGAAGTTATAAATTCTCCCCCTCACCTAATTAATTCTTAGAACAAGTTACTGGACTCTGGATTCGTTTATTAATTTCCTGATGCTATCACTGTTTTTTGTTCAATGTGGTCCTAGAATATTAACAGGAATATATGCTCTTTGTGATTCTGTCATACTCTTACTTCTTCTTGCCATCCCAGAAAATCTCTTCACAAAAATGATCCAGAAATGCTGCTGGTGATTGTGCCCTATGCTTAGGACTTGGAATACTTGATTACAGGTGTGCTGGTACCGTCAACCAAGACTTGGACCAAAGGGCTCACTTCCTTTTCCAAATCCATCCCTACAGGCTCAAGTCTATGAGCCTTCACATACTTCTCCCTGTCTGTGTAACCCTCCCTGACACAGCGTGTGTGTTCTTGCTGAATTGTCAAGGCAATCTATTCAGAAAAAATGATCAGACTGGTGGTTTGACAAATAAGAGTCCTGGAAGATGTGAGGCTTGGAGCCCCTGCATCAATGGGTATGACACGAGGAATTCTTTCCTCACTGTCACTGTTGAGAGAGGCCCTGCTGGGCATGCCCTATTTCAGTTCCTTAGGCCAGAAAACAACAACAACAAAAAAGCCCTGTCAATGATGCTTTCTAATACTTCTTCTATTAGATATGTCACAAGTCAGTGAACCCAGAAATGGAAAATATAATGTCACAGGTATTTCTTATTTTGAACTGTTAGAAATACTTGGAATTTTTTTTCCCCCCGACCTAGGCTTTTCTCCAGTTATGGGTTTTCCTCTCACCCAGTGTTCTTGCTGTCCCTACATGGTAGTGGGGGAGGGGAAGCAGCTACAAAAGTAATTAGAAACTAGTGGGCCTGCTCATCCTGGCAGTGTTAGGACCACTGGATTGGAGCTCGCTCAACTTCAGATCCAGCTAAAAGTTGAGTGTGAGGAAGGTAGTCGTCCACAGACCCCAGCCAAGTAGGAAGCTGAACAGAGGGATACTTCCACTCCAGGCCTCCCACTTTCTTAATAACTTGCCTCCTCTCTCCTTGTTAGGAAAGCAACTCTTGCCTCTCTCCATAGCCCAGCTATTTAGTTATCAATTTCCCTGCGGTCATCTACCGTGACCAAAAAAAAAACAAAAAAGAAAAATCTGGAAACAAGATATTTCTTGTTAATCAATCCTAACACTTAAAATAAATATTTGGGGGCAGGGAAACCTAGTGCCCTCAGCTAAGGTAAAAGAAGGAAAATATTTGAGGATTCTAACTCAAAGAAAAAATGAACATGCACTGTGGGATATTTTGTGGATATGAGGGACAAGGGACTCAGGTCACAGAACAAACTGTGTTCCCACCCATGCTCTGAGGCAAGGCCACCTATCACCTCTGCTAAAACTGGGCAGTTACTGAGCCCTCAGTCATGCAGGCCAACACCTCACGTGCTTATAGAGACTGTGGCCACCAGCCCTCCTCAGATGGAGGGTGAGGGATGGGATGTGACAGTAAAGTAAAGATATCGGCATCTTCACTGTAAAGAAAGAATCAAAACTGCTTTAGGAAGGAGACATTTGGTACAACATACAACAAAAATCTAACACCTTCTGGACATAACATTCTAAATCTACATTATTCTGTCTAAAAGCCCAGAATACTCAACCATGCCACCAACCATCCCTTTCAGGGGGCTAGAGTAGATGCAGCCTGTCTCTTCGGTTTTTACACATATAATGTGATGACGTGTCACTCTGAGTCTGACTACCTATCATCCCTCTAGCTCATTCATTCTCACTTTCATTTGTTACACTGCTTATAAATGGAATTGTTAGGTCAAACATTCATATTTTGGGGAATATAAGTCCAAAATTAGCCTTTCTGTTGGATAAAATCACGGTGCTTCAGAGAGAAAACTGACAGTGACTAGATAAAAGGCTTTAAGTGAGCCAATATTTTTATTTTTGAATTTGGAGAGGGAAAAATATATACTATAAGGAAGTTTTGGCATCCCTTAAATATGACTGCAATAGGGCATTTTCACTTACTCTCTTTAAAACCTTAATTTTATATTACTTGTATATGTTCTAAACCATGTTCAGGGAGTGTGAGGATTATAATTCACTTAACAGAGACCACTGGCAACAAAGGTGTTATTGCTCTTATATCAGGCTGCAGTGGAGAAGAAAAGGTAACAAAAATTTTCTAGTGATTGGGCAATATCCCCAGTGTGAAATCCTTTGTACCTTCATTAGATTCCTGTCCCCTCTCTTTTCTAGAAAGAATCACATTAAGAGGATATTTTTTCTGTATCAATAATAAAGAGGACCTGAAAGATTAGTAAAAAGCCAAATGCTGCTTTTTAAGAAGCAGTGTTTGATTTTATTTGAAGATTAAATGTTTAGAGGAAAAACACTTTGCAACAGTATTTAATGAAAACTTGTTTATAAAAAGGATGAAAATAAAGGTATAACATGTGTTTTCATTTCTGGCTTTGATAATTAGAAAACTATAAATTAAAATGATTTGGGAAAAACAAAAAACACCAGCAAGAAAGCATAAAAATGAGAAAGCACAAAAATGAGAAAGCACAAAGCAAGCAGTCCGAAGTAAAATGTAACATGACAGCCCGACAATTGCACAAGATGGTTTAATTTATACTCTTCAAGAACAGAAACTATAAGATTGAGTTCAACACAAAATGCATCCATGTGCTTTTTACAAAAGACATAAAATTATAGAAAAAAGTTAAAACCCAAATTACAGCAGATAATTTAGGCTAGTGCAAACAAACAGAAACAGTGGTAGCAATATTCATTTCAGATTAATGGAATTTAAGAGAAACAATAAGAAGTTATAAAAGGAAGACTATGTTAGATTGATCACTGAAGAGAAAGCTGACATGAATTGTATGCACTAAAGAGCAAAGCATGTAAAGCATACCTATCAGAAATAAAAGAAAAAACAATTGTTGTGGTAGATTTTAAGATCCCTTTCAGCCTGGAGGGATCAAATGAACCAAAAATTAATAGTCATGGTATCAAGAAAAATAAATATTATCAGAATTGGCCTAAGAACTAACAGAAACATGAAAAATGTACTTTTTACTAAATGACCTGGAGGAACTAGGTAGGCATTTTTAAAAAGATAATACTAGTTCCATGCTTTACATCATACAAAAGATTAAACTCCAAATGAATCAGAGAGCTCAAAGTGAAAACTAAAACTACTCAAGTATTAGAACACAACATGGATGAATTTCTCTAAAACCTAGGTATAATGAAAGGTTTTCTAGACTCCAGAGGCAATAAAAGACTGATAAATTTGGCTACATAAAAATAAAAGAACTATTGCATAGCAATAGAAGAAAAGATGGTAGGCAAACTTAAAAGAAGGTGATTAAACTGGAAGAAATATTTGCAACATTTATCACAAAGGACCAAAATCTCTAATATAGAGAAAGAATTCCTAAAATTGAGAGAAAAAGTTCTAAAACACTGATAGAAAATAGAAAAATGGGCAAAAAACAGATGACTTACCAAAAAGGGATATAAACTAATTCTTAAACAGATCACAAGATATGCATTTCATTCATAAGAGAAATGCAAATTAAAACTACACTGATATACCACTTCTCACCCATTAAACTGGCAAAAATTAACAGTTTGACATCCTAGTTTTCTGGGAAGTGGGTATATAAGCACTTCAATACTTTGCAGGTGGGAATGTCAAAGGGTCCAACCCTCTGGAAGGAAAATTTGACAGTATTTAAGGAAACTACACTGGATTTCTTTTTGAACCAGAAATCCTTCGTTTAGGTTTTTTCTCTGAAGATTTAACTTCAACATTATGAAAGTATATACAAACAGGGTCATAAATTATAGCATTACTTGTAATTGCAAAGCATCAGATACAATGTAAATGCTGACATTTTAAAATGTTTGTTCAGAATGGAATACTATGCAGCTGCATAAAAGACCAACGAAGATCTCCCTGAACAAATAGGGAATGACTTCCAGGATTTACTGATAAATGTCAAGAAAGCGAAGTGTAACCGTATATATATGTAACAGTATATATATATATGTATAAAAAGAAGGAAAAATAAGAAAAATACACCTATTTTTGCAAAAAGAAATGCTGGAAGGATGAGCCAGAAAGTAATGAAACTACACCTACAGGGCACAGGTGGGAATAGGGTGGAAGGGATGGGGAGGAGTAGCTGACACTTATCCGTGCATATTATTAACAATTTTTACTTTTTGAATCATGTTAATATTTTTGTGCTCAAAAAATTCTATCAACAAGAATATGGGAAAAAAACCCTAAAACAGAACACAAACAAAATAAACCTCATTGTATTTCAAAAGAAAAATAGAACCATATCAAAGTGCATGTGTTGAGGGGGGAATAACCTTAGTAATATTTTACAATTTTTTATTTTGTACTAGTCATAAATTTACAGAAAAGCTGCAAAAAACAAGAGTTCCCTTATATCCCTTACTCTGCTTTCCCTAATGTTAACATCTTACGTAACCAGAGTATAATTATAAAAACAAATCGGGGCTTCCCTGATGGCGCAGTGGTTGAGAGTCTGCCTGCCAGTGCAGGCGACACGGGTTCGAGCCCTGGTCTGGGAGGATCCCACACGCCGCGGAACGACTGGGCCCGTGAGCCACAGCTACTGAGCCTGCGCGTCTGGAGCTTATGCTCCGCAACAAGAGAGGCGGCGACAGAGAGAGGCCCGCGCACCGCGATGAGGAGTGGTCCCCGCTCGCAGCAACTGGAGAAAGCCCTCGTGCAGAAACGGAGACCCAACACAGCCAAAGAAAGAAAGAAAGAAAGAAAGAAAGAAGCTTTCATTAAAAAAAAAAAAAAAAATTAACATCGGTACAGTATCAACTAATCAACAGACCTTTAGTAACCTCAGTCTAAAGAAATTTATTAGGCTTGCTTTTCGCAGTAGAATGGGTTAGCGTTTCTGAAACTAATTTCTGTATAGTGGAAGGTTGAGAAAATGAGTAAATCTATTGGGACCAGGTTTCTCACTGTTGAAGAAGGGAGTTACCAGTGCAGAATGGCATTAGGCTGGGAATAACCTTGTGCCACTGCAGCGGAATTAGAGGCGTCAGTATGGACTCATGGATACAGAAATAGATAGAGATATATGTTTAAATAAACATATGTTTGTGTGCTTGCTTCCTAATTCTGTTTACCGAAAACACCTAGAAGAAAAAAAAAAAAAAAAATCCCAAACCTAGTGCTCCAATCTTGTATTCTTAAAACAAGTCTCTGCTAAACACTGAATACCATCCTCCTTGTAGAAATGCAGATTCCAGGAGTAGGGCAGGGAAGTTTCAGATGAGCCTGGACATCTTATGCCTGAGAGTAAGAAATATTCAAGTGAGAACATGAGGACATAAACGGCACAAAGGCCAGCCTGAAGCTGCACACATCATAAAATCATAAATCTGGGATAACTGGAGCATCAAAAATACTGAATATTAATAGTTTATAACCCATTAAATTGAAAAAGAATGCATGAATCCACGCTTAATAAATAAAAAAGCAATGCTCTTCCTTATAGTGGGTGAAAGTTTGTGGAGAACAGTGTGGATTTTTACAAAGTATCAAAATATCTCCCAATACATTATTCTACTAATTACAAAGGGTTAATTGTAAGTTTACTGTTGAAAGAAAAAAAGTAAAGAAAAACCTAATGACCACTTCCTTAACCAAGGAAACGAAGTAACATCACCAATAATGGTTCAGGTCAATGTCATATGCCTCCTGATATGATGCAATAAGGAGGATGCATCACGTGTGTGATATTCCTGCTAAAAATTCACACCTGAATCTAGTGATGAGGAACTAGCAGACAGTCCAAAGACACAGACCCCCAAAAAAAGCAAACTGATTTTTTTAAAAAACCAACCTATACTCTTCAAAACTGTCAATTTTACAAAAGACAAAGAAAGCCTGAGGAAATATTCCAGATTAAGAGAAACTGAATGTACATAACAACTAAATGCTAGTCATGTTTCTGGATTAGATCCTGGACCAGGAGAAAAAATAAATTATGAAGGACATTTACAGAGAAAATTGGCAAAATCTGAATACAGACTATGGATTAGGTAATAGTTTTGTATCAATCTTAAATTTTCTTATTTTGCTAAAGATATTGTGATTATAAATGACAAGGCTTTGTTCTTAAAAAATACACATTTAAGAATTTATCATAAAGGAGCTTAATGTCTTCAGCTTACTCCCAAATGATCCAGAAAAATATCACCTGTCGTGAGGCAGAAAACGGGGGGGGGAGTGGGGGGGTTGAAGGGAGACTGATAAAGCACTATGGAAAAAAATGCTAACAATTAGGGAATTTAGTTAAAAGCTATACCAAAGTTCTTTGTATTATTTCTACAACTTTTCTGTAAGTTTGAAATTATATCTCAATTCTATCAAAAGGAAAGTATAGTCAATAGGGGGCAGATATAATAAGAAGAGTTCTTTACAGAAAATAAAAAGAATGGGATAGGTCTATATACAGTCATGGAAAGCTCTCCAAGGCATAGTATTATAGTTTTCTTTTTAAACTTGGAAAATAAATGAATTATGACCCCACTTACGTAACACACAAAACCATGCATGTCTCTGCATTCATTTTCATATGTGCAAAGGCTATTAGAATGCTACCTCTCCTCTGGGGGCCTCAGTTCAAATACTCCTTCCTCTTGTAGCCTTCCCTGCTCATCCCAGTTGAAAATAAATGCTCCTTCCTCTGGGCAGACAGTTTCCACATTTTCCTCGTGTCCTTAACAACACACCCTGCCTCTTGCTGCAGCTGAGACACACAAGACCTCTCACCCATGAACAGAGAACAGACTCGTGTTTATCTGCGCACCCCTCAAAGAATCAAAGCCTGGTGAATTCTACATGCTACGTGCCCGTGAATGCTTGTTAGTTGAACAGAAGCATGTTGGCCTTGCAGCCAGTATCCTAGCAAGGATCCTCGATCCTGATTAGAAGAAAAATATTCCTTGTCTCCTATCAGTGCGTTTGGAGTTCTAAGTGTTCTCAAGACATTATCTTGAACAGTCAGTTGCTCTTCACCTAGAACTTGATCTGGAGCCCCTGCTGCTTGGAGCCCTCCAGCAGGCTGAACGCGGCTGAACCACACCACGGCCAGGCTCCAGGGGTATTTGCTTTCAAACACTTAACATTTGCTTTGTGTTACCCTTTTATTAGGAAGATTAAAATGGAAAGGGAAGCAAGTGAGGCAGGGCTTTCTTCTTTTCTCTCTGCAAGAACAGCTTGTTTCCATGACATTTATACAGGGAGCTTTTTCTAAATGACAAGCAGATTGTTAGAAGATGTTATTTTCTGTCTCTTTGCTTTGGATCTTCACGTAGTGGGTGTAATGTAAGAAAGACAGCCTCACTAGGAGGGTGACTGTCAGGTATATGGATTCGGCAGGGGATCGGGTAGGGGTTTGTTGAATCTATTCTGTTGGGGTTGCTATAGCAGCAGCCTAACAGATTCTGGCTAGAAGTTGTAAGATGTATTCGTGTTGTTATTTTTTACATGGAGTAACATTTCTGCAGATATAAGTGTCTGCTCTTTTTAGCCTTTTCTCTTAGTGAAGAAAATTGAAGGCTCAAAGAAGAAGCCATCAGGGGGGCAGCAAAAAGTCTGAGCACCCAGGCCCAGATGAAGTGGCCAGGTTAGGCCGAGGTCCGGGCCTGTCTTCTGCACAAAAGAGGTCAGCCTGGAGGCCCTGACAATGCACGAAGGGAACGCCAGTCCCTCCACCCCTGACCCCAGCCACACTCTGTGCATGTAAGGGGTTACCATCACCTCCCATGCGCATCACACTGTGCTGGTTACAAATTGCCTTCCCTCATGTGACCCTTTTGAGAGAACTCAGAAGACTGGCTTTATTTTACATCACACATCTCTCCTTTTACTAAGCCCCTCGCCATTCTCACTGTTACTGCCTTGGTTCAGGCCTCATCACCATTCCCATGGGTTTGGCCACTGTGTCTCTGAGATCTTGGCATCCTCTGTGGGGGTGGGGGCTGGGATGGGGGATGGGGGAGATAAACTACCCTACAAAACAAACCTTGTTATGTCATTCCTCCTCATGGAAGAACACAATTGGCTCCCTGCTGTCTACAAGACAAATCCTAAAGCTCTTAGGCTCTTCACACCTAGTTCCAAATGTCCTTTCTCCCTTGCACTTTCCCTGACTGTGCTAGCTGCCCTTACCCCCAAGCATCCTACAGTGTGTTCCTCACACACATTATGCATGGAATTACCACTATCTGCCCACAGATTTTTATTAGTTTGGCCAGTAGAGCTTTTAGAAAATAATTTTGAGCTTGAATAACTCTAAACAGGCATACACTCTTCTGTTTACCACAGGCTCCTTTGGTATCTCTGCCTACCCCCGCTCCTCTTGGCTTATTTATATCACTTGCTTGGCCCCTGAAGGCATTGGAATTTATGCCTCTTGATCCGGAACTGCATTTCCTTCCTGGGAATTAAATCCCCACCATCATGATCTAGAACAAATATCACCTACCAATTTAAAACATGGCACGACTTGCCCAGGAAGGTGGGCAGCTGCATTTGCTGGGCTCCCTCCCACTCTCCTCATTCCTCTACAACAGCACTGATGTACTATTATAATTAACATATAATTATGTTTATGTCCTTCTACTCAAACCATATTGTCAGCTTCCTCAGAAGAAATCAATCTTAAAATATTCTATATACACACTGACAGGCAGAGTGCTGGACTGTGTGAAAATTTGTTAGATAAATGAACACCATTTTACAGGTGGCAAAATCAGGTCTCAAGCTGGTTAAGCATATTCAATGGCACAGACCCTGTAATGGGCAACGCCTGAAGTTGAGTCCTAGTCTTCTAACTCTAAGACCAGGTTTTTCACAGGTTCCCACACTCCCAGAGCCTCAGAAGCAAAAAGGTCACCATTCCTTTGTTGTAGTTAATTGTCTTCACTGTGTATAGCTGGGTCCTTACATCAGGGAGGTCTCAAAGCTAAAACTTTAAGTCCATCTGACATTTGTGGTGGAGACACTAGCAATAAAATATAAATATTCCCAAACATTCTCCTTCCCTCACCTTCTAAGGAGTAGTTTGGCTCTGGGTCTACTGTTGTATCTTCAAGGACAATGGAATGAAGCAGGAATGAAGGAACAAGCCCAAAGAAGGGGGTAGGTGGTTCTAAGAGAGTAACTTGAGGAATGTGGAGTAGAAAAGATTGAGGAGTGAAGAAATGAAAAGATGGGAGGGGAAATAAGAGAAGCTACTGAGTCATGTGAGACTTGGTAAACCATGGCTCAAGAAAAGTTTTAGGAAATTTTGCTGCACATGGAGTTGTTTAATTTTCTGCCTCACCTCTCCCATGAAGAATGTCTTCTTGTAGAGTTCTCTGTGACCTCTCCTCCAAGCCCTCGGAGTCATATTTGTGTTTGTCTGGGATATGCCACGGTGCTGTGTTATGCAAAGCAATAGCATTAAATCTCAGAGCCATTTGCAACATATTTACTTATTGTCTCATGTCCAAACTTAAGAATGAAGTAGAGAGGAGGTGGCATGTGAGGCAGATACCATCAAGGACAGATTAATGTGGTCTTCTTGAGGAACTGACCTTTTATCATTATGAAGTGACCCTAATCATCTCTAGTAATTCTCCTTGTCTTGAAGTCTTCTTTGTCTGAAATCATTCAAGCTAATCTATCTTTCTTATGATTAGTGTTTGCATGGATATCATTTTCCATATTTTTACATTCCATTTGTCTGTGTATTTGCTTTTAAAGTGAATCTTTTGCAAACAGCAAATAATTGGGTCTTGCTTTTCATTTTTAATCCAGTCTAATAATCTCTGCCTTTAACTGAAATGGTTGGTCCATTTACATTTAATGTAATCACCGATGTGGCCGAGTGTAAGTCTACACCTTGCTGGAGTTTTTTCTATGTGTTCTATCTGGTTTTTGTTCCTCCTCTCCTATCTCCTTTTCAGTTAATTGAATAAATTTTGGTATTCCATGTTAAAAAAAATAAACTTAAGAATCATCTTATTAGATATTAAAGCAGAGGTCCAGAGAAACCACGTGATTTGTTGAGTTTCTTCCAAAGTCAGGAGAGATAATAAAAAAAAATTTTTTTTTCAGACGTTGAGAAAGGGCTGCCTGAAGATAAAATAGAAGAGCTAGGATCCTCCAGGATGCTAATAAATAAATTACAAGCAAGGTGAATTAAAGAAAAAAAAATCTTTTGTGTGAAAAGCCAAAGTTTTCAACCATGAAACACATTGCTCTTCTGTTGGATGGGATTTGTAAACCACGTTTTATCCATCCCCTGCATCTCTGCTCCTCTATCTAAAGTAGGAACAAATGAAGCAATGCGTAAAATTCCTGTGTAGACAATAAAACTCGTCATTAATATGCACAGAACCATTACTATTTGTTTCACCAGCTTTCTCCAGTCTATCCATTTTTTAATCAACTTAAGATCATGGCAGAGACACCCTGATACCCATGTTTCTTGAAATCTTTCACTCAGTAACTACATTTTCCCTCCTTTACATATCATACAGCATAGTGCAGCTGCATAAAGAGAAAACACTTTTACGTTATAATTGAAACGATGTTTCAGACATGGCTCAAAGAGGTGAGGAGAAATACTCTGAAAGGCAGGAGGTGACAAAACATTCAAATCAGACATGAGCCAGCTGGAGGCATGTATGGTATACACACATTTAAGGATGTTGGGTTGAATAATTCAGCAATATACTTGTTGTCTAGTATGCTTAACTACCTCCATTTCTGCCATCAACTGACTGTGTGACTGCCCAGAGTACTTAGGCTTTCTAGTTCTCTAATTTTTCAAGTATACTATGTTCATACATTAGAGTACTTAATATTGTGTTAAGGCATTAATTCTCCCTGAATTGATCTATAGACTCAGGCTATCTCATTAAAACCTCAGCAAGTATTTCTGTAAAAATTGACAGGCTGATTAAAGAATGGAAATGGAAATGCAAATGAGCTAATATAGCCAAAACAACATTGAAAAAGAAGAAAAGATCTGGGGGAGTCAAAGTACCTGATTTCAAGATTTATTTGAAATCAGTGTGATATTGACATAATGCTATAATATATAAATCAAGGGAACAGAAGAGAGTCCATAAAGTTACAAATAAATTTATAAATATTCAGAGAGAATATATGTAATGTATATGTGTCTGTGTGTCTACACATGCACCAAGATAATTAAACAGGGAAAGGGTAATTTTTCAACAAGTGGGACTGAACAGTTAGATATCCATATTTTTAAAAAGTAAAACTGACTGTTATGTCATAACACACATAAAAATTGGGAACTAGAGCAATGGTTTTTAGTTTTCCAAAATGCCATGGGGTTTGGTAGTCCAAAGATGAATTATCTATCCATAAGTTTCTGTATGTTCTCTAATGGTTTTCCTGACAATTCTGTTCAAAGTAAATGAATACTACCATGAGTCCAATGCCCTTCTTAGAGAAACTAATTTCTATGAAAGCATCAGTAGCGATTCTATTTTTTATGCTACATACATTTTAGAAAGAAAAATGCCACTGTTAGCCAGAGAAAATGCTTTTCAATTTCACGGACTCATTATTAAACCCACATTTGCTATTTATTCCATCATGATAGTCTTTAGCAACAGTGAAAACTTTAGAAGTGTTTGGGTTTTAATGTTATTTTTGTTACCTTCATAAAACTAGCAATTTAGGACACTTTGGCACCCAAAGAAGCTGACAGCTACTGACATTGCAAATTTAAGAAATGCTGTACTTGGTATAGTTAAAAATCATCCAAGCATGTAAATTTTGCTGAATGACCATTTTGATGTGCTTAACTATGCAAGTGATTAGCTTCTTTATTGCCATAGTCCATCATTTTCAATTATCTCTAAGAAAAAATAGACTGATTTGCTAACTTCATGCAAGGCAGTAAGAGATAGTCATGGATCAGTGATTTAAGAAAATATTGGCAAAAGTTAACAACCATTTATTAGGACATTCCTATGTGCTTGATACTGTATTGGATGTGAAATCCAAAAATGGGTAAGACATATTCTCTTATGTAGGAATCCAGACATGTGTCTCTGCAGAGTTCAGGTAAAATGTACTTGGATTAGTTTAGATTAATTCTGTAATTGCTTCAGTTTTCTACTCAGGCTCTAACAATGTGATCTTGATCTGACAGATAAAGAAGTGAACTGGGAATCAGATCATCTAATCAGGAGTTTGTATGACTTTCTTGTCACATCACATTTTACCTATCTCCCTGACTAGAATGTGGGGCCATTCACTGAGGAAACAGCATCATTTATCTCTGTATTCCCAGGCTTTAAAAAAGTACCTGTCACTAAGTAGGCACTAAACTAACACTGTTGAATGAATGAATGCTATACTGTAACTCCAACCATCTAAGAAATTATAGTTGTGGTTCTTAGTCTTTTCTGATTCATGGACTCCTTTGAGAACTGTGGGGAATAAAACATTTTTACCACAGACAAATGTATGTAATACAAGATTATGTAGGTGATTTTAGGGGTACCCTGAAGCTCACTTCTGGTATACATATTAATAATTTTATACAGAATTTTAGAAACTACTAATGTCTTCCTGTCTATAAACTAATAATCTGCTATTTAATCTTCTGATTTATATATTCATAGTTGTATTTAACTTGTTAGATCTCTTAAAATCTTTTTTGGAATAAAAAATTCTCTAGAAGGCTACTATCCAAATTATATTGGTTATACTTCCAGCTCTGTCATTAACCAGCTGTGTGGCTTTGGATAAATTCCATAAATAATCTGGGCTTCAGTTCCAGACCTGTAAATTAAGGAGGTTGAACTAAGATGATTTCTAAAGTTCCTTATGGCTCTGAAATTCTCAGTTCCAAAGCATTGGAGTTTCCCTGATGAAGAAAAGGACATGTGCATTATAAATCTGCCTTGATGGGGAAGCACTGAATATCATAAATACTCAATGATTTTTAAAAGGATTTTAAAGTAAACTCTTTGCAGATATCTGCAGGAGTCCAAGAATCAGATCTATAGCTTAGACATGTATCAATTTGCAGGACTCTTGAGATTTCCATGTGTAAGGGAGCAAATACCCACTCTCTCCAGTGGCTATTTGACTTTTAACATAATCTATATACCGGGACTAGTTCATCAAAATTACTTCTGAATCCCAAGTCTAAAATAAGGGATGCCCTATAGAAAATAAGGTTTGAACAAGAACAGTCACAAGAACTGATGATGATATTCAAAATATAGTGTACTTCCTGTGAGACTATAAAATCTTTTCTTGGCATCAGATACAATATTTTGTGACATCAGTGCATGCAGGACTGTATGCTGTTAAATTCATTTTTATAAAATACCACTTACATTACTTCTCTCCTTAACTCCAAAATCCTGAGTGTCTTACCACTCTCCCACAGGATAAAGTCCTAAGTGCTAACTGTGCACATGAAACCCACCCACCATCTGGACCTAGTGGACACTGGCTCTCCCTGTTCTCCCTAAACAGCATTCTATTTTAGATAAGTTAATCAGCCAAATCCTGCCAGTATCTCCAATCTTGATTCCCTCCATGCCACACTCAGGCTATGATCCTTTCTTACAGTCAA
This sequence comes from Eschrichtius robustus, assembly GCF_028021215.1. Lineage (NCBI taxonomy): Eukaryota > Metazoa > Chordata > Mammalia > Artiodactyla > Eschrichtiidae > Eschrichtius > Eschrichtius robustus. The sequence continues at coordinate 93,757,916 of NC_090825.1, forward strand.
AGTCCTATTAAACACAGAGTTCTGTTTTCACTAATGGTAGACAAGGAAATTTGAGCAACCCTCTTACTGAAACTACAACTAGAAAAAAATTATTTCAAAAATCCATTTGAAGTTCTCACAGAGTTAATCAATCAATCAATCAATTTTTTAAAAGTGAAGAATTACAAGTCAATATCTGCAAGACAAAGGAAAGCTGGATAATTGAGTAGAACACTGGGCGCTACTTTTGCCCACATTATCTGCCAATTCTGTAATTCCACACTGAGAAGCTGAGCAGAGCTTTTGACAATCACAGTAAAAAAGTAATAGGGATTAGAGTTCAGGGCATACAAAGGAAGAGGGGGAGATTGACATCTTAGCAATAGGGGTGGGCTAGAAATTGACCCTATTTCAGAGCCTAAACCTCAGATGGATATCATTTCTGATTCTAACAGAATTAAGGTTATTCAGATGTTAGTACCCATCCTTTCTGTGAGAAAAAAAAAAGTAGCTCTTCTGCAAGGGATGATAAAACAGAAAGCAAAACTTTAGGCTCCCCATTATCTCTAAATCATTTCACATACTATATCCTGAACCCAATTATAAAAATCACCAGCTATAAAAGAGAGAGAAGAACATTTTACAAAGCCAAGAAAAACAATTAATTATAGAAATAAACCCATAAAACTTCAAAATGGAGTTATCAGACATAGATTTTAAATTAACTCCATACAGTTGACCCTTGAACAATGCAGGGGTTAGGGGTGCTGACCCCCAGTGCAGTTGAAAATCCACACATAACTTTTAACTCCACAAAAACTTAACTACTACATGGGCTTCCCTGGTGGCGCAGTGGTTGAGAATCTGCCTGCCAATGCAGGGGACACAGGTTCGAGCCCTGGTCTGGGAAGATCTCACATGCCGCGGAGCAACTAGGCCCGTAAGCCACAATTACTGAGCCTGTGCGTCTGGAGCCTGTGCTCCGCAACAAGAGAGGCCACGATAATGAGAAGCCCGCGCACCGCGATGAAGAGTGGCCCCCGCTTGCCGCAACTAGAGAAAGCCCTCGCACAGAAATGAAGACCCAACACAGCCATAAATAAATAAATAAATAAATAAATAAATAAATAAATAAATGAACAAACCCAAAGTTTAAAAAAAAAAAGAATTACCTCTTTAAAAAAAAAAAAAGTTTACTACTACAAAAAAACAAAAACAAAAACACCTTAACTACTAATAGCCTACTGTTGACCAGAAGCCTTAACAGTAACGTAAACAGTTGATTAACACATATTTTGTATGTTATATGTACTACATACTGTACATTTACAATAGAGTAAGATAGAGAAAAGTTTAAGAAAAACATAAGAGGAAATACATTTACAGTATATATATGTATTTATTTTAAAAATTCACCTATAAGTGGACCCACGCAGTTCAAACCTGTATTGTTCAAGGGTCAACTGTATGTTCAACAAAACAGAAGATAGAAGTTTTTCATAGAAAAGAAAGAAAAAAAGAATCAACTGAAAATCCTAAAACTGGAAAATAAAATAACTGATATTAAGAATTAATCAGATAAAATTAAAATCAGATAAGACGTCATGAAAGGGAGAATTAGTAAAGTGGAAGAAATGTCAGAGAAAATGTCCATGATGCAGGGTCAAAAAATTCTTTTAAGATGAAAACACAGAAAAGAGTATAAGACACAAAAATAGTATGAGAAAAAGAAATGTAATAAGAATGCAGGGAGAAAATCTCATACACACATAATTAGAACCCCAGATAAAGAGAGTTAATGGAAAATTGGAGACAGTATTTTAAAGTATAATGGATGAGAATTCTTCAAAACTGAGAAACACATCATCACAAATTGATGAATCCCAAGCATGATGTACACAATTTAAAAAAAAAAAAAAACGCTAAAATACATTACAGAAAACTGTAGAATTTTTTTTAAATGAAGAGTTTTTTAAAACTAAATAAAAGAGTTTACCTGCAAAGAAGCAAAAATGCAATTGATAGCTAACTTCAACAGAAGCAAAGAAATGATAACTACCAGTCTAATATTCCATAACCAGCAAATATTTACCTTCAAAAAAATGTAAAAGAAAACATTTTTCTTGAAAAATTAAAAGAGAAATATTTTAATCAAAGGAGTACTATGGGGATTTCCTTAGGCAGAAAAAAAAATTATGCTAGAGAGAAGCTCCGACATATAAGAAATGAAGAGTAGTAATCTAAAGGGTTAATGAATGGGAAATTTAAATAAACACTGACAGTAGAAAACATTAACAAAAATGAATTATGAGGTTTAAACATATGTATTTAATTAATATACACCCCAAAACAATAGTGTTTAAGTAAGAAGTGGGATAAAGAGAATTTAAGAATTTTAAGATCCTTACATTCTCAGGAAAGGGATAAAATACAAATTTATAATAAACATTTAGAAGTGAAAGACACATAATCACTAGGATAACTATTAAAAGTAAAATAGAAAATGGTGTACAAACGACAAGTTAATAGAAGATAAAAGGGTAGAATATAAAGATTAATCCAGAAGAAGGCAAGAAAAGAGAAAATGATAAACATCATTAAATATAAAGAATGTTAAAGTAGATTTATAACCATATATATCAGTATTATATTAAATTAAATGTACTAAATATCCAAATTTTTAAAAATCATCAAAATATTTAAAAATATTAAACCCAATAATATGCTACTTCTAGAGACAACTCAAAAATATAAGAATACAGAACATTTGAAATTAAAGGGATGGAAAAGGATACCATAAAGAATACTGAACCAAAAAAGCCTATGTAGCTGTATTAATCAAAGAAAGTAGAGATTTTTTTCACACTTCTCTCAGTTGTCACTGAGGTCAAGCAGACTAAAAAAGAAAAAAAAATCAGTATGGCTATAAAAGATTTGACCAACATAGTAGCAAACCGGACACAAATGAATGTCTAGTAAGCTACTGACGAATACATATTATTGGCAAGGACACACAGAACACTTACAAAAATTGATCTTATACTGCCCACAAAGATAGTCTCCAAAACTGTCAAAGGACTGAAGTCATACAGAGTATGCACTCTGACCACAGTGGAATTAAGCTAGAAATTACTCTTTTAAAATGTAACTAAAAATCTCCACATCTTTGGGGGTTAATCAAAACACTGCTAAACAAACAATGAATCAAAGAAGAAATCACAATGGAAATAAAATATATGTGAAATGAATGATTTTTAAAAGGGGCAAAATTTTTAGGATGCAGGTGAAGTTATCTAAGAGAGAGAACTGCACCTTATCATTTATGCCTTACATTGTTTTCATATATTAAAAGTTCTTACTAGAAGATTAAGATGCTGAAAAATCAACACTACAGTTACCTATCTTAAGAAATTAGAAAAAGAAATGCTAATCAAATTTAAAAATAATAGAAGGCAGAGCATAATAAAGAGCAGAAAGAAATAAAAAAGAATCAAAATTACAGTGAAGAGAATCAGTTAAAAGATGTTTTTTGAAAGGATTAATAAAATTGATAAAACCTTAGTGAAAGTAATTTAAGAAGTATGAGATTTAAGAGTATGAGAAGTATGAAATAAGCAATACAGAGAATGAAAAAAAAGGTTACAGGTCATGTACTATAAATATTTATGCCAATACACATCAAAATTCAGATGAAATAAAAATTCCTACAAAAAATAATCTACCAAAACTGACTTGAGGAGACACAGAAAAAAAAATGACTACCCTAATATAATTATTAGGGAATTGAATCTATAATTAAAAACATATCCATGAAGAAAAACCCAAACCAAGATGGCTTTACCCATGAATTCACTGAGTACTTATGGAAAAATTACCACCAATTGTCCTTAAACTTTTCCAGAGAATAGGAAAAGAGAAAAACTTTCCAGATCATTTTATGAAGTTAGCATAATCTTGAGGTCAAAACCTGTCATGCATATTAAAAAGAAGAAACAGTATAGGCTGATTTTAAAGCAATAGGTGAAAAATACTTTTAAAATATCAAATTCAGCAACATATAACAAGGAAAATCTATCTTGAAGAGGTTGAGCTAATTATGGAAATGAAAAGATGGTTCTATATTTGAAAGCAATCAATGTAATTCACCTCATTAACAGAATAAAGGAGGAAAAATATACTATCATCTCAATTGATTCAGTAAAAGCATTTGATAAAATCCAACATCCATTCATATTAAATTAAAATATAACTACTAGCAAGCCGGGAACAAAATTTCTTGAGTTAAAATGTTAGAAAGGGCTTCCCTGGTGGTGCAGTGGTTGAGAATCTGCCTGCCAATGCAGGGGACACCGGTTCGAGCCCTAGTCTGGGAGGATCCCACATGCCGCGGAGCGACTGGGCCCCTGAGCCACAATTGCTGAGCCTGCGCGTCTGGAGCCTGTGCTCCGCAACAAGAGAGGCTGCGATAGTGAGAGGCCCGCGCACCGCGATGAAGAGTGGCTCCCGCTTGCCGCAACTGTAGAAAGCCCTCACACAGAAACGAAGACCCAACACAGCCATAAATAAATAAATAAATAAATAATTTTTTTAAAATGTGAGAAAATTTTCTTTATAAGATCAGAAATTATACAGGAATGCAGACTAATACCATCATTGTATTAAACATTGAACTGGATGTCTGCTAAGTGTTATAAAGCAAGAAAAGAAGAAAAAAGGTAAAAGAATCAGAATAGAGGAAATAATACTGTTATTTTTAAAAGACATAATTGCATACATAAAAACTCAAAGGAAAATACAGACAAATCATTAAATTAATAAATGTACTCAGTAGAATTGCTGGTTACAAGGTCAATGTCTAAAAATTACATTTCTTGTACCAGCAACAAATAATTAGAAAATGAAATTTTAAAATACATATAATTTACAATAGTACCAAAAATATGAAATACCTAAAATAAATCTATAAAAACATATGTAAGAACTCTAATAATAAAGTCAAAAAAAATTATTGGTAGTAATTTAAAAAAAAACAAACATGGGACAGGAGAAATATTCTCTATTTTTAAACCAGTGTGACTCTCTTTTTTCTGTGTACAAAGAACTCTTTTTTTAAAAATTAATTTATTTATTTTTGGCTGCGTTGGGTCTCTGTTGCTGCACGCAGGCTTTCTCTAGTTGCATCGAGCGGGGGCTACTCTTTGTTGCCGTGCCCAGGTTTCTCATTGCCGTGGCTTCTCTTGTTGTGGAGCACGGGCTCTAGGTGCACGGGCTTCAGTAGTTGTGGCACACAGGCTCGGTAGTTCTGGCTCACGGGATCTAGAGCGCAGGCTCAGTAGTTGTGGCGCAAGGGCTTAGTTGCTCCACGGCATGTGGGGTCTTCCCGGACCAGGGATCGAATCCATGTCCCCCGCATTGGCAGGCGGATTCCTAACCACTGCACCACCAGGGAAGTCCCGATTGTAATTTTTAAAGGTCTTACGTAAGAAGAGATATTCGTGTTAATGAATTAGATAACTCATTACCATGAGGATCATTGTCAGTCATTTCTCCTCAAAATGGTCTAAGTTTCAAAGCAATCTCAATAAAAATTCAAGCAGCCATTGTTTGGGGGAAGTGACAAGCTACAGTTTACATGAAAATTAAAATGGCCAGGAATATTCAAGACATTTCTGAAGAAGAAGAGATTATTTATCTTATCAAGTTTTAATTTTTTAATGTAAGAGAACAATGGAGCATATAGAAGATTATAATGGAGTACAATCTCATAATTTGGATTACAAAAAAATCATAAGCAGAATAAAAGTACTACCCATAAAAGGAAAGATTGCCAAATTGAGCTATATCAAAATTAACAAAATCTTTAAAAGATATCATTAAGATAATGAAAAGGCAAGCCACAGAATAATAGGGAGATAACATTTGCTGTACTTATAACCAGCTAATGGTTCACTTTCTGAATTTATAAAGACTTCCTGCCAATAAAGAAGATGACTGACATTCCAATGGAAAAATAAAGAAGACATGAATAGGCACTTCACAAAAGAGGATATTCAAATGGACAATACATATTTTAAAAGGTCCTAAACCTTAGATTTAACAGGGAACTGGAAATTTAAAATGCAATAATATTACAAGTCTACATACACAAGATTGCCAATAAAAATTATTGATAATATCACAAATATCATATGCTATCACTTATATGTGGAATCTTAAGAAATGATACAAATGAACTTATTTAAAAACAGAAATAGACTCACAGACATAGAAAACAAACTTATAGTTACCAAAGGGGATGGCGGGGGTTGGGGGGAGATAAGTTAGGAGTTTGGGATGACCGTATACACACTACTATGTATAAAATAGATAAACAACAGGGACCTACTGTATAGCACAGGGAACTACATTTAATATCTTGTAATAACCTATCATGGAAAAGAATCTGAAAAAGAATATATATAAATTGGTACAGTCACTTTGGAAAACATCTTGTCAGTTTTTGCCTAGAAATAACGTTGCTCTAGGACTAAGCAATTCTGCACTTTGGCATATATTCAACAGAAATGCATGCATACATGTAACAAAAGACTTTTGCAAGAATATGCATTGCAGCATTATTTATTCTAGTTATAAATTAGAAATAATCCAAATGTCAATCAACCGAAGAATAAATTGTGGTGTATCCATACGAGATACTATCAAAATGGAAAAATACAGCTACATCCAATAACATTGATGAATTTCACAAACTTGATGTTGAGCAAAAGATGCCAGCCACAAAACAGTAAGCAGTGTATTAATCTTGCACATAAACTTCAAAAATAATCTGTGGGAGTAGAAGTCATGATAGCAATTACTAAGAGGAGCTGTATATTAAGAAGAAGAAGCACGAGGAAGCCTTCTGTGGGCTAATAACATTCTATTCCTTATAACATCAACCCTGAAGATGGAAGAGGCTCTCAGGGCCTGCCATATATTGAATACTGATACATGAATGTTCTTTACCCCTGCATGCCTGTCAGAACTGTTCACTGTATAACTTGTATAAGTTATAATGTAAGGACAAAAGAATGATGCTGTATGGCTGGCAAGGTATTTAAGGTAAAGGTCCCAGGCTTGGTTGCCTCCTATGCTGATATGATCTAGTCAGTCAGTCTTTGTCAAACTTGTAATCAAAATGCAACTCTGTGTGGTGCTTTGCGGCCTCAGAACATGCATCTGAGTATCTGAGGTCTCTGTAATGAAGCTGCAGTTACTCCCTGATCTGAATTCTTCTTTAAATCTGGGTAAATCATTTATTTGCATACTTTTCTCTATGTCTTTTTACCTTACTTTTACTATGAAAAAGTTTAAGAAAACTAACCCCCCTGTAGGTCCTAGCTTTAAATATGTCTGTAGTTTCTAGCTTTCTTCCCAATTCTATTTCTTTTGGGAGTTTTACATTTCCTGTGTCCATACCCACAGTACAAGTTGGCTATCTGTACAGCTCTTCATTACAGTTTTTGTCACTTGGTGGTCACAGTTTTCCACAAGGAAGCATTTTTCTTAACTCACAAGAGTTACGAGAAATTCAAAAAGAAAAGGTCACGTAGGTTGAGTTGAGTAGGAGATGCAAGGCCGTTGGCTAGGCTCACTCACTAAGTATTAATTCCTTCTGCATACCAACCTAAAGATACAAGTGATTCTAAACCACGTCCCTGCAGAATTTCAAATTTCCACATGTCATGGACTTGGTTGCCTAAACAAGTTCTAACACTGACTGTAAAATCCCCAAATGCCAATTGTCTATATGATCATAATAATTTTTCTATTTCTTATCTTCCCTAATCAAAGGTAAGCTACTTGCCATCAGTTTGGTTCCTAGCAAGCACTGAATAAATTTTAACAAAATAAGTAAAATAGATAAAAATGGAGTATGCTTATTTATTTTTAACTTATTTAATTCTGACACATCAAGAGTTCTTCTAGGGTTAATGAAAGCTTAGAGATCTTTACGTTTAGGGTGGTCATACATCCTGGTTCACCTAGGACAAGTCCCAGTTTACATATGCTGGCCCATGTACTTATTATCTATTTCACTTCTAAAAATCTCAGTTTGGACAGATGTTTAAGTGGTTACTCTGCTTAACCAAATGGTATGTATCAGTTAACTATAGCCATGATAATATTATTTAACAACCACAAAATGTCAGTGCCATACAATAGTAACGTTCAGCTCTCTAGCATGTGCATTGGTTAGTAGTTTGCTAATTTTTGCTGGGATGACTCATCCTCCTTCTCAAACCCAGTAGCTAATATTGGCACCTTCTCATGGTGAAGGTAGAGAGCACAACCAAATGCATAATACTTCTCAAGCTTTTCATCATGCTATACCCAATAACATTCTATTGACTAAAGCAACCACGTAGGAATTCTAAGTTAAAGGGCAAAAAAATATACCCCACCTCTTGTGGAAGGAGCTGCAAGGTCATCTGGCAAAGAACCTGGACACAGAGAGAATGCAATCTACTCTAGCTCTCCATAATTGCAAATATTTACCACCATGCTTGAGAGATCCATGAATGAGACCTCCTACACTGCAAGCTTGTCACCTTGCATATTGCTGTATTTCACTCCAGTGCCTTTCATATAACTATGTGTGAGGAACTTTATCACAAGCTGAAGCTATCTGTTTTTTAGAAAGCCTTTAAGCTTAATAGATAACAGTGACAGTGGTAGATGTGTAATGTTTTCCTCTGAGAACCCTGTCCGTAATTGTATACCAATTGCACATGAATGGGGTTGACAAGTCCCCGAACTATGCGCAAGCCCAATTTTTCTTCTGATGTCTATTCCAGAACATTCACTTTCCCCTCAGCCCTTCTGACAAACAACAGAATCAGAGCCAGAAGTAACCGAGCACAGCCTGAAGTACAAAAAGTAACACTTTTCCTTAAAAGCAGACCAGAATTGGACAGCGTTGATGGATTTCTCCTAATCTGTATAAACCACATTCTACTGATAACTGAGGAAAATTTCATGTTCATTTCACTGAAATGTACCAGAGACCAGCAATATTCCATCAAGACCCTGTACTCTCCCTTCCAGTGTAAGGAGCTGGATTTACATCGTTTCCCTATGCCCACTTGCTGTATAATTCTTATTTGGTCCTTCAAGTGGGAGACCATCTAACAGGGAGGAACTTCTCTAGCAATAGCTATCATCTTTTGCTCCTCTTCCTATTTCCTATCCATGGGGAAGATAAAAGGATGTGTTTACATCCAAGATGTCAATTTTCAAGGCTCTGAAAAATTAGCTAAGTACATATTGGCCCTCATAGCTGATCATTCTAGTTCAACAGACAGAAGCAATTACCCAGAACCTATCAGATCAAATTAGATGGGATGGTTAGAGCACAGCACTGGAGCTGGCAGATAAGTAATTAAGTTGGGTTCTACCATTAAGTTGATGTGAAAAGTGAGGTCACGAGGCCTCCATTTCCTCATCTGTATCAGTTTGTACTGAACAGTTTTCATGATTCCTTTGAATTGTCTCTGAATTTATGGAGTCAATGATTTACTCATCACACAGTGCCAAATGTGGGTGCCCTAATTTCACTGGGAAATAAATACCCAGTCATTATGATATCCTGGACAAGCAGAGAGATACTAATATTTCTTAGAAGGAAAATTTTCTTCCTTCTCACCCTGTTTCCATTAATTAATTTTCTAAATAAATCCCACAACTCTCCAATTAGAAGCATGTTGTTTCCTGTTATTAGTGTCAAAATACTAACCCCTTCACTTACACAATTCCTTTGGGAGGTTGGAAAATGTAAAAGACTGAATGGATAAATGAACATTGACAGCACAAGAATGGTGTGCCAAAATCCTCTATCCCTTACCTCAACACTATTCATTCATTCATCCAAACATTTCTGGAACTAGGCAGCAAACAAAGATTGAGAATGCAAAGATGAATAAAGAAAAAGAGAAAAGCAATTCTTTCAAAGAGTACAGAATCCAATAGGCAGATAAATTCACAAATAATGATCAGTGAACTATAGCTGTCATACATATTGTTATAAAGATTCATAGAAACGTCATGGAGGTCCAAGGAGTGGAAGACCTAACCACAAGTAATTTTTCAAGCAGTTATTAACACTCCTGTTTTGAGTTATGCTTCACAAAGTCTTTGACACCAATTATTTTATTCTCCAGCATCCTCTGGTGGAGATACGATGCTTTCATTACAAGCCTCCTACTTGTGCAGAAAAAGAAACCAAGGCCAAGAGAGATTTAATATCTTGCTTTTAGATATTACTGGAATTATACAGATACTACACTATAAAAAGGTTATAAAGATAGTCCTAACTTTAAACAAGTAATCGCACACCTAAGAATTTAGCTGCTTTGACTCTCCCTCAAGACCAAAAAATAGATTATAAACATTAAAAAGATTTTCCTATAAACATAAAGGATTTCCTGTCATTAGTAAAGATAAATTATTATTGTGCTAATAAAAATGCATTAATCAAAAATCTGGATTCCCAAAGCAGCCAGTTTAGTCATATATTGCATTCAATTTAGAACAAAAAATAAAGAATATTTTAGATAAAACTGTGTTCCAACTTGTGTATTTATTTTTCCAAACTTTTTATGTATTTTTTTCAGATCTCTAGCAACTTGCCTGCTTGATACTGTGCATGGGGAGCAATCAGATAGTTTGATTATTGACCTTTTCTCATAAAAATTATACTTAACTTCTTCCAGTGTATCCTCCCTACTCCAGATTTTAACAATAACTTGTAAAATCTTTGCAAGAAAAATCACAACATTTTAAGAGAAAAAGCAAAACTTTGTGTTGCTTCCATAAGTGGTACAATCCTAAGAAAAAGTGTAAGAAATACATTACATATATTCATGTTTGATGCCACAGTTTTAAGCATAAGCCAGAGTAAAGGAAACATTATTTGCGAAATGCATTGGTGATTCCTGCTTTAGGTAAATCTGTGGATATAAGGTGATGGTTTGCATTGTATTAATATTCTCCACTCTAAAAGAAAACATCCTAACTTCAATGGAATGATGCTGTACAGTAGATAATTAGCACCAGACAGAATAGGGGAGGGCAAAAATTAGGGTGAAGTAAGATAAAAGCCACACGTTAATCAAAAAAGATAAATATTCTCTAAAATTACAGTATAAGCCAATAAGAAAATGATATCCAATTGACAAACACGTACCCATGTACAGAGAAAGAACCTGCTTTATTCCAAATTTTCAGGCCTTTGTCTGTTACAGGAAGTGAGTGACAACTTTGTAAATAGTTAATATTACTATTTTTCAGTAACTTCAAAGTATTATTATTAATTTCAATTTATTAGGTGCTTATTTATGCCATGCATAGTACCAGGCACTTTATATATCATTGGGTTTTAATTTGATTTTTCACAATTCTCACTGTAACAGAAGAGAAAATAATCACAGGTTAATTGATGTGTCCAAGATGACATAGCCAATAAGAGAGTTAGGATTTGAATTAACTGATTCTAAATAGTTTGTTAGTTCCACCACACTGTACAACTCTTTTGTTTGAATGTATGCATGTATATGTGTGTATTTGTATGTGTTTTTCCTTTAGTTCTCTCATCACAGACTATAACTTTAGATTTGCATGATTATTTCATTAGTATCTGTTACCTTTCTAGTTTTGAAGATTGACAGGAGCAAGGATATTTCACTTACCATCAAGCCTCTACCATCTAGCATATTGCATGGCACATGATAACTATTCGGTAAGTATTCTTTCATGATTGGTCCTTAAGATTCAGGCCAGTATTCTATGAACTATGTCATGATCCTGCTGTTGAAACACTACAAAGCATTCAAGATCCTACAGGAATGCTACCCCTTACTCTCAAAAGAGCTCGGACGATGCAACGACAATGAAAATAAATCACCACCATCATGGATTAGCAAGAGAATTTTACCAATATCAGGGGAACCACCCTGAGAAAACACAATTCCAATACTTTTTCAGTTTTAAGAAATAAAGTATTGACTTCTCAGTGAGCAGATTATTTCCAAATTTCCAAACTGGGTAATCACACTCACCAAATGGTATTAAAACTTGAAAATCAGAGTTTAAAACTTCAACATATCAGTTTCCCTGATTCATGTCCCCCTTTGGCATAACATAGTATTACCTCCATGCTTTACTCTTTTCCAGTCAGATTGGAAGGAAAAATAATTTAGCCATTAAATATAATGCCCACTATCAGAGTGAGGTCAGTCACAAAAGGACACATGATTGAGTGCCAGTGGCCCACTTAACTCTGACAGCCTCTTTTTAGGTGCTTAATGTGGCCATGGCTCCCCCAGTCTGGCACCACTTTGACAGTGATGGTTTTTAAACAAGACATTAATAACGTCCTCAACTTTTGACAGTTCACCTATTCGAAAAACCATACATTCACTTACTGGCCCGGACATCATGAATAGCACTTTGCAAACTTTCTGGTAATGAATTCTGACCAAAAAAAGGAGAAATATCTCCAGGAAATTGATTTACGTTCCCCTTACAGAGTTACTAGGTGCCTGGCTATAATTCTGCTCAAAACTTATTTTTGAGTTTACTAATATATGACCATACATATAGAGAACATTTCCACCATAATCTATGTTATTGTGACATAAATTACTTTTTTTTGGGAAATAGACCCAAAGGTAAAGAAAATGGACTATTTTATTGAATATTCTTAGATATAGCAACATTATATTATTACTTTAATTCCTCCAATAATCCTGGTAGGCAATCACTATTATCCCATGTTACAGATGAGGAAACAGATTCAGAGAAATGAAGAAAATTTTCCAGTTCACTGATGTATTAAGCAGTGGAGTCCATACTCAGTCTAAAAAGCCTAGTTCTTTTCATGAACCAGGTTCTTTCTTCACCTACTCTTTTCTTCTGTACTAGATTTGCAAACCATACTATATTCCCATCTCACACTGCCCTTTACTGTGGTCACTTTTGTAAGAAGCTCTCTTTCCTCAGGCTCCATTCTGCCAGGAGAGAAGAAAGTAGACTTCTATGTAAGGGCATTTGGCAGGGCTTTTCCCCATAAAAAAATCTTTGTAGGAGAGCATGAAGCTCAGCAGCCATGATTACCATGTGCTATAGACATGACTATTCAAATTGTGGTGCTTTGGAAAACTCAAACAGGAAGAACTGAAGCATTAAATAGAGAATAGGATTAGGATTAATGAGGGTCATGGCAGCACTGTTCATCGTTCTAAAAAATAATGGAACTAACCAGATGTCTATTGATAGTAGACTGAAGAAATAAACTGAAGTACATTCATTTAATGGAATATAATACAGGAATGAATATGAACCAAATATAGCCCACCACATTAAAACAAACTGATGGCAGTTAGGATTATTTTCTAGCATGACCACACATTCATGGATTTACTCACAGTGATGGTTCATTTTATGTGTCAACTTGACTGAGCCATGGGGTGCCCAGACATTGGATTCAACGTTATTCTGGGTAAGTCTGTGAGGGTGTTTCTGGATGAGACTAACATATGAATTGGTCGACTGGATAAAGCAGATTGCCCTCCCCAAAATGGACGGGCTTCATCCAATTTGCCAAAGGCCTGAATCGAACACAAAGTTGAATAAGGGAGAATTTGTTTTCTACTTTTGCCTGTCTTCTAGCTGGTACATAGGTCTTCTCCTGCCTTCAAATTTTAACTCAGATTAGAACTTACACCATTGGCTCTCTTGATTCTCAGGCCTTTGGACTTGGACTGGAACTATACCATTGGCTTTCCTAGGTCTCCAGCTTGCCAAACGCAGGTCTTGGGACTTTTTAGCCTCCGTAATCAAGTGAGAGAATTCCTTACAATAAATCTCTTCACACACACACACACACACACACACATACACTATTGGTTCTGTTTCTCTGGTGAACATTAACTAATACACTCAAATAGAAATTTTCTGGACATCTGTCAGAATCACCATCTAGAGGAGGATTTGGTCCAGAGCCCTGGGTCAGGGGGAAACCACAGAACTCTGAAGCACCTGGATCTCTAATCCCACAGAAAAAGAAACCAGAGGGAAAGCTTTTGAAAACAAGGGAAACAGTCTCCAACAAATAAACTAAAACGAAATCAGCAAACAAATTAAACAAGCAAGGAAAAATTGCTAAGAGAGAAACAGTCCCAGCAAATCAGTCAAACAAAAGGAGAATAACTGCAAAATCTTACAACAATCAACTTCAGTGGTGAGAGAGAAGTAGACGATAACAGTATAACCATGAGGAAGTTGTGAATGTAACAGAAAGACAGAAGGCATGAGACCTTCAATAAGCATTCATTCATTCAACAGATATTGAGTGTGTGTTAACTAGAAGTCTCTACTAATCCTGGAAGGGCACTAGTGAATAAGAACACACTAGAACTTGCTTCCCAAGTTTTGAAACAAGATGGTCAGTTTGGTTTGAGACAGGTCTAGTTTAATTGAAGGTGAATCATAGTATCCAGGCCAAGGTGTCTATATACACTAGGTACTGGAGTCTGGGAGAAAGATAAAGAATAGAAATTCAGATTTTGGAGTCCCTAAGAAATGAAAGTTGAAATCATAAGAGAAAAGATAAAGGATTCTCTGACAGGAAAATAAATTAGAACTGAGAACTAAACATTAGAGAAGGTCTGCAAATTAGAGACAGGAAGAATAAAAGGAGTCAAGGAGAAAGGAAAAAAAATCTACCAGAGACACAGAAAACCAGGGTGAACAAGCTGGCAAAGAAGGCAAAAGAGGAAAAACTTTCAAAGGTCAGAGGATGAGGAGGAGACTTTTCCAAAAGACAGAGAAGGAGAAGAGTGGGAACAACAAAGACTTAGATGCCAGGGGATCTCTAAGAGGCAGTGTTACCCTCTGCCAGGTGACTCATGGGAAAGCCAATATGCCACCAGTTATGTCCAGAAATTCCAGAGTGGAGGGAAATTGTGTGGCAGTTCCTTTGAGGGGTCTGGAAGGTAGATGGCCTTGCAGAGTTTCAAGGTCTGCAGGCTGCCCTGAAATAGAGGTGGATCAAGAGAGATGGGTCTGAGAGGAAAGCACAGAGATCTCTGAGCCTCAGCAGAATGTATTCCTTTGACAAGATACTGAGGGGTGACAAGTCCAAGGTGACAGGATGCAGTATAGAGAGCAGTGCGAAGGGGTAACAGTGACCACAAACACTGAGGTTAATATCCAATGCCAGCATGAACTGGTGGAGAATGAGAACGAGATGCTCACCACTCCCTCATGCCCTGACTTGATGTAGGACTCCATGAAACCTGAAATCTAGAAGAGAAGGAGATGATGGGGAAGAGCTTTGATTTGATTGAGAAAATATGAATTTACCATAAATTAGGTTGAGTTAAGTTTCCATGATTTGGCAGAATTTGGCTCACAATAGGAATGAAGGAAGAAAATCAGCGTAACATAGAGGATAACACAGAATCTAAAGACTGGATGCCTGAGTTCAAATCTCAGTCCCATCGCTTACTAGCTGTGTGACCTTGAACAAGTCACTTAACTTCTCTATGCCTCAGCGTCTTCATTTATAAAAACAGATTAAGAACAGATTTATCCCATAAAGCTTTTTATGAAGATTAAGTTAATAATTGTATACTCATAGACTCGTTCTTGGCAAGTAATGTGCTTTTTATTGTGTTTGATACTATTGCTATTACAGAAGCACTGGCATTTTGTTTATTTCTTACATAGCTAATTAGAAGAAGAGTAGTCAATAATATAAAAAAAAGAGAATGAGCGATGAGAGGAATCCACTAGATTTAATGGTAAGAAAAATCCACATGGACTTTGAGAGTCAAGCTACAGCCAAGTGGTAGAGGTAGAAAACAGTTTGTACAGGTTAAATGGGGAGTATAGAAGATGAGCAGGTAGAGGCACAATAGAGCTTAGTCGTTGGACATGTCTGTCTGTGGAAAGAAGAGAGAATGGCTCTAAGCCATCTTGGTATTAGATTTTGTGTTTATCATAAACATTTCCCAGCATCCTGGTCTATAGGATAATAATGTATGTGTATTACATTATTTCTTACATGCAAAAACCAAAGGGTGCCTTTATAATTATTCCAGGATTGGGGAATTGGAGACAGAATATGATTACTGCCTTAACATTTAGGTACCCACAGTGGCAGAGTTTGCTGGCTGCTCCCTTTTTTTCTCTCATGGTCATAGCTAGCCTACCCATTGCAGTCTTTCTTGCAGTCAGCTGGGTCTCCTGAGTGAGTTCTTGCCAAAAGCATATGAGGGGAAGAGTTCTGTGTTGGATTCAGGCCTGGATGACCAAACCTACCATGGTCTTTTCCTCTGGCAGCTGCCAGGAGTGAAGACAACTTCCAGGGCTGGCTTGAAGCTCTGTGTGGAAAATGGCAGAGCCCCTACCCGCTACCACCCTGAAAGATGGCATGGAGGAGGGTGGCCTGCCAACCTCTTCCCCTGCTCGTTCCTGTTACAACAGTGAGAAATAAACTTCTATTGTGTTCGGACAATGTACAATTTGTTGACTATCATCAGTTATTACACTCTAACTAGTTAGTGAAAGTTAAATAGAGAGATTTCTACCTATGTAGTGCTAATACTAAAAAACATTTATACAAGTTAGATTTAGTCATTCTGGTTGAAAATGAAATTATGGCTATGTGTATTTTCAAAAGTTTTCCCAAACTTCAGTGATTTTTACAGCCGCTTCACCATTTCTGCTGGATTGAAGTTACCATTTTTATCCCCAGCCCTTGGAACATCTGGCTCCTGGTAAGTACTCAATAGTTATTTGTTAAGTGGAAGAAAAAAAAAAAAAAATATATATATATATCACCTGTACTTAATATTTTTCTTTCAATAGGTTTACATTTTGAATTTAAATACACACTTTAATATTATATAAGCAAAATATGTATGTGTTTACAAATACATATATGTGAGAATAAGTATATACACGGATGTATATATATAAACATAAATATATATATGAAATCATGGGTTTGCTATTCTAGTTGTTTCTTCCAGTTCATATTTAAAAAACTAAAATTCTAGTACAATTAAAATTAAAAATCTATTCTTACAACCAAATTGATTTTGTGCACTACCAGAGGTGGATATACACACTTTCAGAAACACCAGTTTAATGTAATTAACTTACTTATTGTGCAATCTACAAATGCATTCTCCTCCTCCATGTCATGGAGTTGACCCATCCCTATGAGGTAATAAAGTCCACTTCCAGAGAGAATGTAACCATCAGAGGGAGGTCCAGTGAATTCCTTAGTACGATACCACCTACTCGCTAATAATAAATATGGATGTGATATATACTAATGTCTTGGAATCAGGTACAGCATTTACTAATTTGTGTTTAGTTTGATGAATTTTATGAATCCTGAACCTTATTTTTTGCATGTTTCCAGGTAAAATGAAGTATCCTAAATCATGATTATAGAACTTAATTTTCTACATTTCTAGATAGGTCAGTTGCTTATTTTAAAAAAACAACACTAAATATAGATTTAAGAGAACAGTATCATGGAAGTTAGGTTTATATTTCGTGTTGCTTTGAAAAACAACTTTTTTAAATGGTGATCTCTTCAAGTAACCTAGACTTATCTGAAGAATTTAAGAAAGGAGAATGCAGCTCTGCTGATACCTTGATTTTAAGCCGATGGCAATGACCTTCTGAACTACAGAACTGTAAAATAATAAATTTGTGTTAAGTCAAAAAAAAAAAAAAAAAAAAAGGAATTAGTCTGAAAACTGCCTGCTATTATAACCTTTCAGCAGAATATTTAAAATTTTATAATTTTATAATTATTTCAGAAGAATATTTTTAAATGTTTAAATATTGTTAAAATGTAACATTTTTAAATATACATTTTTTGACCCAGACATTCCACTTTAGAAATTCTTAGAGGGGGAAAAAAAAGTGCCAATATATAAAGACAAAGGATATTTATTGAATCACTGCTCATAGTGGGAAAAAATCTGAATATCCAATACTAAGGAAACAGTTGCATAAATTATGTCATATCCATCCTAGAACATATAATGCAGGCATGGAAAAAAACAAGTTAGATCTCTATCCACTCTCCTGAGGGTTCTCTATTATACATGGATAAATGAAAAATGCAAAGAGTAGAAAAACATGTACAGTAGGCTCTCATTTTTTATAAACAACCTTGTACCTGGATTTACTTTCAATGAGTAAGAATAATGGTAAAGATACATACTAGGTTATCATAGGGAAGACAAAGGAGAGAAAATAATTTAATTCTTTATACATTTTTATATTATTTTAGTTATATAATAACCATATATTTTTAATGAAAAAAATCTGACATTAAAAATAATTTTCTTTCCAGTAGCAAGAAAAAGCCTAATTGTTTTTAGGGATGCCTTTTACCTTTTTTCCTCGCTATTAAAAAATAATTTTGTATAATTAGGAAAGTTTATTTTCTAGTAATCATATATTAATGCCTATTTAATATTTACTATGTACTTTTTATACATGTGTTGTTTTTTATTAAATGCCACAAATTTACAGGTTTACCATAAAGGGTGACAAAACTATTGAACAAATGTAAGTTTATGCTCACTAAGTTCATAACACAGTTTGGAAAAACAGCCAAGTGTACTGCCACTTCACTAAAGCTGCTCTTGTTGACTTCTAATCAATCCTGTTGACTGAAGCGAATTAAAATATCACTACCTTTAATGGATCTAAGGGGACCTTAATTGATGTTCTCCTAACAAACCAGCATTTTAAGAGGGAAACTCAAGTCCAAACTGGATTCGTTTTTAACAATGCCAGAAGCCAGTTCAACTTAGGGTCTTTTGTTACGGATGGGTGACTGGTCTGGGAAGTGATACATGAACATTGTGAAAAAGAGCCAAAGTTTGAAAAGGTACAACTCCACTTAGGCACACTCAGAAGTGCAGGAAATTATAACTGTTTATGTACACAAATAGCCACTGAGAAAAAGTATTTGGAAAGGGAACATAGATTTGGAATGCAGCAAAAAACTGGATACCTTAATTTGGTTTGAAAAGTGCTTACTGAGAGCATAATACATTCATTCACCTGTTTATTCCACAAACATGTTGTTTAAATTTCATATTACCTTGTCCAGTTCTGTACTGCAAGGATAAAACAATGAAAAAGATGAGCTCTGTCACAAGTCCAAATGCTGCCATTTAAAGAAACACAAAGTGTCGCCCCTTTCTCAAGATGCTTTACTGCCATCCACCTGAAAGCTGTTATAAGAAATACACAGATCTAAGATGACTACAAATATGAATGGTTACCCTGGAGTTGTACAGTGTCCAAAGTATACAATATCCCAGGAATTGAGGGTACAGAGATACATAAGGTAACAGATATACCATAAGACAATTTCAATACAATGGTGAGTGTCTAAGTCAGAGATATATACCAGGGGCTAGGAGGGTCCAGTCTAAAAGTCTGGGAAATGCTTTCTTGAAGAGATGACAATTGAGTTGGGCCAACTTTTTCAATTTTAACGCACTTTTATCTAAATATGAAAAAATGGTGGGTCTCTGATGGATGTGGGCCAGAGTAGCACAGGGTCCTTGAAGAAGCTCTTTAGGTTAGAGAGTGGGTAACTGTGGCAGGGAGGTGCCATCTTATCATGAGAAAGTGACTTACTTCAATATAAAGAGCAAGCCCCAAACATTCTCTTCTTCTCCTTCTCTTCTATGAGAAGTCTCAACTTTTGGGGAGCTACCCCATGAAGATTCCCCAGATCTACCATATTAATATTATCCTCTTTGGGAATGACTGGGTAGCTGGGAGGAGAGAAGGGGAAGGCAGAAGTTTGCAGAATAAGAACTTTGTGCCTTTGCAGAGAAGAAATTGTAACCATGCCTCAGTATAACACAAGTGACCTCTACTTTTAAAAGTTGGCTGAGAATGAGGAAATCCATTGTGTTTAAAGAGATATTCTGTGAAAGCAAGGAGGACGTGAACAAGAGCATTACTTAAAAAGAAATGTACAATTTTTTTCCTAGCATGATCCAAGTCAAACGTTTTTAGAGCATCAAGTCTCTGTTCACAACTCAGAGACTGAAAAAAAAAAAAAAAAAAGGGTTTTCTCATTTTTCTTATGCTTTTCCACTTAGGAACATTTTTTAAAATATGGTTCCAATCCTAACATAAAATCATTTATTTCTTTTATTCAGCAGCTTATATATCACCAGAAGAAGAAAGGGGAGCACTTGTCTTGGGTGGACTCAACCATACATATGATTATCAACAGCAAATACATTTGAGCAGAACGTGAATGGGTGCTGCCCTGGATTTCAGTCACTGTGGGCAAGAATCTCACCAGGAACCAGGAAAAAAAGATGCTGAGGCTTGAGGAAGGAGATAGGGCTATGTTTCTATATCACTGCTCTTAGAGGTACTCAAAGTGTTGGATAAAAAAAATATAGGATGATTTGGTGAGAAGGTACAAGACAGAATTATTTGTATCAGTTTTACAGGTGCTGGAAATAAAATACTAAAAAAGAGGCTAGTTTAGTCACAGAATGAGGCACTAACAGGAATATGTCTTGCTCCCCATATAATCTCACCTCCCTCTGTCTGTTCACTGGATAATACTATTTTTAATTTTTTAAAATATTTTACTAAATTATTGATAATTCTTATTATTTTTACAGGAGTTTTAAATAGTAGTGCAAGACTGAGTTGCTGGGAAAATGTGAGGCCTAATATACTTGATGACTAGTAAGTATTTAGCCAGCTTTTCCTTTCATGAGCTAAACACATCTTATATTTTTCTAAGCACTCATTCATTCCATTGGCGATCTTCAGCAATTATATATATCGAACTATAATTGTACAAAGACACTCGACATATTGAGGACGCCATTGCCCCAAGATTTTCTGTAGAGTTATTTTGATAAGCAGATTTTGGCCATAATTTTACTAATTGTAAAATCATGTGCTGTGCCAAGGATTAGGCCACCAAACTCTTATGAGAGCCACAGTACCTGAATGGTAACCACTGTGGACTTGTGCTCTTAACTCTTCACAGGGAAGTGGAAAATAAGTGCCCACGGGAGAGACAGATACAACCAAGGCCTCAACTATGACTGAACAAAAAGTTTTACCTAAATACAAATTCCTATCCAGAGCTTAAGGTTTATAAAGTTGTCTTTAAATATCTTGTTTTGAATCATCCAAGAGTGATCCAGTCTAGAGCCATCATGAAAAGGATGCTTCCTTCCCAGTCCGTGTATAATCTGTAAAGCCCTAGTGGCCAGAACTTTCCCAAGCTTGTTGTAAATATCTCCTTTATGCTGGAGGGAAAAATACTTCAAGGACTCTAAATCCTTTCCTGGGTATCTCAATGCTGGAGTGGATCCAGTGTTTTGTGAAAGTCTGGCTAACTCTGAATGTACCAGGAACATACCTCAGGATAACTAGAGTGGCAGGTAGAACAAGTCCGAGAGGAGCAGCAAGTGCATTTCATCTGGGGGATAGAAGAGACCATTCTGGGAGAATTCTAACTTCAGTAATAAATTATATATTAAAAAGTTATATATAGGGACTTCCCTGGTGGTCCAGTGGTTAAGACTCCCCACTTCCACTGCAGGGGGCACAGCTTCAATCCCTGGTCGGGGAACTAAGATCCCACAAGCCGCGCAGCACGGCCAACGTAAATAAATAAATAAATAAATAAATAAATAAATAAATAAAAATTTTTAGAAAGACACCTACATTTACTGAGGGCTCAATTATTTTTAAAAAGTTATATATAAAAAAATTTACTAGCAGGCTTGTGATCAACCAAAAGAGCAAAATGAGGCATTCATAGAGTGGGTTTCCACAATCTCATCTAGAATTGTTACTCCTCCATGTCACACCACCAAATTATAGCCAGAAGAGGGACATGGGTTTTTTTCCTTTCCTTTCCTTTTAAATGGGCAGATTCCAGCCTTGGAAACACCAGGGAAATAAAGAGCCCATCTCTGAGTGTGGAGTTTTGAGAAACTGATTCTAACTTAAAAGCTTTAATTAATTGTCCCACATCAGGCTACCAATAGATCAATGCTTTTGTTTTTGGCAACACCACCTTTATAAAAAATACATGGTGGAAAATGTGAATAAATAAACCAGAATGATGAATGTACTCACATTTAAAGGTGGAAAGAAGAGAAGAGAAACATTTTCAAATACCACATGGGAGAACTTAGTATTTCCCACTCAGAAGGTTCTCATCATATATCTTGCCCATCTGATCAACTGTGTTTACTATTTTAGTTGTCATTAAGTCTTAACACAAAGCTACTTGGGCTAAATACGCAAACAAACTTTAGGATGATTTGCTGCAATCCCAGCAATTGCTTTTCCCATTTTTTGAAACAAACATAACAATATAACCCCATGGTACATATTGAGGGTTTTTTTACAACAGACTTTATTTTTTACATCACTTTTAGGTTCACAGAAAAATTGAGTGGGAAGTACAGAAAGCTCCCATATACCCCTGCCTTCACATATGCATAGCCTCCTCCCATTATCAACACACCACATCAGAGTGGTACTTTTAATTGATGAATCTACATTGACACATCATTATCACCCACAGCCCATGGTTTACATTAGGTTCACTCTTCGTACTGTATATTCTTCAGGCTTGGACAAATGTATAATGACATGTATCCACAATAATGTCATACAGAACAGTTTCATTGCCTTAAAAATCCTGTGTTCCACTATTCATCACTTCCTTCCCCCCATTCCCAGTAAACATTGATCTTTTTACAGTCTCCATAATTTTGCCTTTTTCACAATGTCATATAGTTGGACTCATATGGTATGTAGCCTTTTCAGATTGGCTACTTTGTCTTACTAAGATGCATTTAATGTTTCTCCTTGTCTTTTCATATCTTGATAGCTCACTTCCTTTTAGCACTGAATAATATCCCACTGTCTACATGTATCACAGTTTATTTAACCATTCACTAACTGAAGGATATCTAGGTTGCTTCCAACTTTTGGCAATTATGAATAAAGCGGTTACAAACATTGGTTTGCAGGTTTTTGTGTGGACATAACTTTTCAACTTCATTGGGTAAATATCAAGGAGTGTGACTGCTAGATCCCATAGAAAGAGTATGTTTAATTTTTTTAAGAAACAGACAAACTGTCTTCTAAAGGGGCTGTACCATTTTGCATTCCAACCAGCAATCTATGAGAGTTCCTGTTGCTCCACATCTATACCAGCATTTGGTGTTGTCAGTGTTTTTGAATTTTGGCCATTCTAAATAGATATGTAGGGGTATCTCATTGTTAATTTGCAATTCCCTACATACATAGGATGTTGAACATATTTTCTCATGCTTATTTGTCCATTATATATCTTCTTTGTGAGGTGTCTGTTCAGGACTTCTGCCCATTTTTTAATTGGGTTCATCTTCTTCGTGTTGAATTTTAAGAATTCTTTGTATACTTTGGATAACAGTCGTATCAGATATGTCTTTTACAAATATTTTCTCCCAGTCTGTGGTGTGTCTTCTTAACCTCTTGACACATTGAGTTTCATTTCTCGTAGAAAAAGGTGCTTATTTGGGAGAATAGGATATTTCTTTGACAGTCTGTCTCTTCGAGTTACACTTCAGATATCCAACTGATAATTCTAGAAGTCGTATTTTCCGACTCCTCCCACATCCAGAAAAGCAGATATTTTATCCAACCTCTAGTTATCCTGTTCACAAATTAATTTTATTAGACTTTTCCTCCTCAAGCTCTTTTGTTCCTCAACCATTTCACTTTCTCTTTTTCTACCTATTTCAAAATTGACAGGTTTTAACATCCAGCCTACTTTTGCCAAAGATCAGCAGTAATTTGATCTTTGCCAGTGAGGAGTAGGAGAAGACAACTAAGTTGGAAAGAGAATTTCTGTCTACTCTTTCAGATGGGGTACACATCACCTCAAGCTGCCCAGCTATATTTGACCCTCATGGCAAGATAAGTTCTTATGGTTTATTACTGGGACAGCCACAAAGAAGTATCACTTTAGCTTTAAAGCTATGGATTCTAGAGAAAAAAAAAAAAAGCATACATCTCTGATGGGGAAGAGAACTGAGAGTAATTCTTCTTTTACAATGCCTCATTAGAGCATGAGAGAAGGCTTGACAGAGAGCAATGGCAATGACCACAGGAAGGAACAACACAATTAATTTAAAAAAAAAAAAAAAGATTAATTCACAGGGGGATTCCATAGCCTGGGCGAGGTAGGATAGAAGATAACCTTATATTAGTTTGCCTAGAATGAAAATCAACTGTTTGTCTTTACTGAATACTCACAAGGTTTCAGGGCAAGCTGCTACAGTTTAGACTTAGGTAAGCAAATGCTTATCATTTCCTAGAATAAGTGGGTGAAGTCCAAAAAACATCTCTGTCAGGTCTGAGATAGTTTAAATGAGTTCCTGCTTGAAACAAAGAAAGCTGATCTTCCCTGCCAACTCTACTTTTCTTTGTAAGGGTGTGGTCCTTCGTTATGCTTGTAGTTGAACACTGAATATTTCAAGAGAGAGCACTTTGGCTGCTAATGGCAAAGAATTACCAAAAAACTCACATGCAAGATCCCATAAGAACCAAATCATCATCTTTCAATTGCTGACCCTTTCCAGAATTGTATTATGTAACTACTAAGTTGATGAAGACACACAAAATCTTGCCCAGGTCTACACAATCAGACCATATTGAGAGACCTATAGGTAGGGGTAGAAAGAGGAAGTTATCCAGAAGCAACCCATGCCTCCTGTCAAAAAACTCCAGAAGGATAGACCTCCCCTTCTGCAAAATGAATTAAAAACAAAACTCCTAATATGGGGCTCATAAAAAGTTCCCCCCACATAACAAATAGAGGACAATTACCATGAAGAAAAGCATTTGGCTTAATATTACTTTCTCTAAGAAAAAAAAAATATGAAGACAATGCCTAGCTCATACCATCATTAATCATTAATAAGGGACACAAGTCTGTGACCTGATAGTAGAATCTGATCCACAGAAGTGTGCCCTTAGGCTTCATGAAATAATGTATGTAATATATGTAAAGACATTTCCTTTTTAAATCTGAATTTCTTGCTTATTTCAGTAAACTGGAAAATCTGGCAATATTTGGTCCCTATTTCCAAGTGCAGACCAATGGGCTGGACCTGAGAAGGAGCCATTCCCTAAGGTGGGCTTATGGTACCCACCATCACTCCCTATATTCTTATCACAAGCTCATTCTCTCATCTGTGGCACCCACCTGATCCCTGCAGAAATTTGGATCTGTAATTCCTAATAGATAAGAAACATGGACTTGATGAAGCCACAGAAGTCTTAAAAAGTGATTTATACTTAAGACTTTTTTTAAAATGCAAGTGCTGGGACTTCTGGAATAGTAGAATGAGGTCCTCCATAAGTCTGCTTTTCCATAAAAATCAATAAAAACACATGCAAATTTTTCAAAATCAACTTTTTAGGAACTCTGCAAATTAACCAAAGGCTCGCAATAATGTGCGGAGCAATTTATTCAAGAAAAACTGCAAAACTTCACTAAGAATGGCTGTGTTTAGGGCATATTAACTTGGCCTACTCCCATGCCTCTCTTGTAAGTTCCATGTAACCTTGAAAACCAGTAGTCTTGCATCTGCAGTAGCTATAAAACCTGCAGTCGGGCTGCCATCACAGGGGGGTTAAGGGGGCTTGACACTCCTCAAGTCCCATCACCAGGGCATTGTTGCTATTTGGTTTATCTCATGGCTTCCCAGAAAAAAAAATTTTTAATAACTTTTCAGAATGTTGTCATTATTTGACGTGACTTGAAGTTTACTCTGCAGAAAAAGCCGCATCCCTAGGGTGTTTGTCAAAAACAATATATGGCAATTGTTTAAAAACGCAGCTGCCTAAAGCCATGATACTAGTTGAACAAACAAGAACCTGACCCCAAAACATTTGAAAGGAAGATCTGAGTAATGAGATACCCACAGCTGACTTTGAGAAGCTCTGACATATTTTTGGAGATCTAGAAGGCCACACAAATGTTCAGGGCTATGCATATGACCAGGAAAGACCTGATAGGGTGCTAAGCTCTTTCTTCTAGTGGACCTTGAGACCCTGCACAAGCAGAAAGTAAAGGTTAAGGTAGACTTGCAAGCCGCCTTAGTGTTAAATGCATGGTCCAACACACACACACACAAAACCTTCAACAAAGACTAAAAGACGTATTGATTCAAGGCATTTAAGAAATCTCTATTCAATCATTAACTGACTGAGTAGAGACTTCAATGGCCACAATCTACAGGGAATATAGACTTACAGAATAAATTTTGACCTTGGAATCCTTGTTTTTTTCTGAGAACAGGGTTTAACCAAGGACTTGTTACTTAAGACACTTGGTGTTAAGACAGAGGTCCTTCTACACGTATTGTGACTGCTAGTAAACATTTGCTCTGATTTGTGACAATTGCATAAAAAGGTTTATTTAGCATTATTTGTGGAATTGGGGACTTGGAGGAAATTTAGATATTTGTCTGAGGGAAATGGATAAATAAACTATGTGAAGACATTCTACAGAAGTACTGTGAAGCAATTAGAAGCAGCAAGCTAGATGGACATAGATAGTAAAATGGATGTATCATAAATGGCCAAAAGGGCATGAAAAAAATAAAACAGATTGAGGATTGAGGGCTATAAGCTCTCACACATGCACAAAAATAACAGCATTTATTTTGCAATAATTTACACAAATAAAGGATATACATAAGACACTGAAAGATGATGCCTATAGAGTAGAAGTGGCAAATGAGAATGGAAAATAAATACAGGAGGATTTTCAGGGACCAATCAAGGTCATGAGTAATGACCTGAAATATCTGATTGACTCAACCTCTGTAATCAAGGAAGGAAAAAAGAAAGAAGGAAGGAAAGAGGAGGGAAGGAAGGAAAGAAGAAAAGAAGGAAAGGAGGAAAGATAAATATTGAGAAAAGAATAAAAACTAAAAATACTGAAGGAAACCAAAAAGCCATGATGGGAAAAAAAAAATCTACATTTGAGGTAATAAATCTTATACAATTTTATAGAAAATCAAATCAAATCAGAGTTAGAATACCCTGGGGATATGGGGTTTCTGGACATCTGGAAAGCTAGAGACAAAGATATGATCCATTGACACCTGGATGGTGGGGTTACCCTTTATCCTTGTCTGTTTCCCACCTCCAGTGGTAAGCATATGGCCTTCCCAGTGTTCAGTATGGTTCAAGAACAAGGAAAATCCCATGTGTTAAACTTTCCCTTGAATAGGAGTGTATAATTTTTACTGTAAACACTTTTGATAATGGTGATATAAGCCTGAATATAAAAGGGAATGGCCTAATGAGAATTCTAATTTTTGTTAACTCTGGCAAGATTTTGCCTTCATGGAATACCTCATTGGGAAAGTTCGTACCAAGTTAAACTTCATGTTAGTAAAATTTATCAATATTTTAAATGATAGGTTCTGCCTTCTAAAATTTTTTCTTATCTCAAGATTGTTAAAAACAGTTACAACATGGAAAAAATTTTAACACATTATAGGTATTGCTGCACTGGTCAAGTTATTTACAAATTGTAGGGAGAAAATGTTATAATCCAATATACACTAAAATATGGATTATATTTGTTCATTTGGTTGAGAGTTTGGCTACAAACGGGGTCACTAATTATTATGAGAGTGAGTTTTGGCCTTAGAATCATATGTACCCTTCTGAGAATGGGGTTTGACCCAGGCCTTATTCTTTAAGGTATTTTGTACTAGACAAAGGTCTTTCCTGTGTATACTATGTATCATGATTCAGGCCAACTGCTTTTCAAATAATGCACTCTCCTCTACCTCTCCACATAAATGAAAACTTTGAAATATTAAATCTTGTACCTACCCATTTTACCATAAGCAAAAACATAAAAATATAGAGAAAGAGCTATAGTGACAATCAGCTAGGAAGATAAAAAGCTAAATGGAGTTTTCAGTCTATTTTATGGGCAGGTATCATGTGCTCAGGAGCAAATAGAGGAAGACACAAATGAAAAAAGAAAAAATAAACTTTGTGGAGGAAGTAGGCTCTCAAGAAACTCACAAATGAAGGAAGAGATAGGGCTTGGTCAGAGAGATGTAACAGTGTTCTAAGTCAGGGGCATAGCAGAGATGTTTCTGGAAGAGTAATATGTTGAGTAAATCAAGATGGGGGCTAATACGTGAGGCTAGGAATAGCGTACAGGCTAAGCTGGTGACTAGGAGGGGTAAAAAAAATTCAATAAATGGAACAAGTTAACTCTAGGCAGTCACCACAGACCACAGACAAAAGAAAAGGGTCAGGATCTTGAGAGGCTTTAGAAATGACTGATTGGAGTGGACAATTTGGGCTGAAGCCCAGGTTGCTGGCTGTAAGCAATAAAAGGCCAAACAGTCCAGTAAAGAGTGGATTTAGTCAATAAATAGTAAGAAAAGAACTTTCTAAGTGCCGAGAACCATTGCAGCTTACTTATATTTTCCAAAAGTCAGAGCTTAGTTCGATATTTTCTCGCCAATACACATAGACATCTGTATCCTTGAGGGAGACTTTATTTCTTTGTAGTTAGCAAAATTACCATGGTGCCTACTAACAGTG
This sequence comes from Eschrichtius robustus, assembly GCF_028021215.1. NCBI lineage: Eukaryota > Metazoa > Chordata > Mammalia > Artiodactyla > Eschrichtiidae > Eschrichtius > Eschrichtius robustus. Next base: position 93,786,620 of record NC_090825.1, read on the forward strand.
CCATGCATTCATTATACTCAGTTGGTGCAGTTTGAGTTCCAGAATGAATTTACCACATTTTACTAAATTTCCTGAGCTAAATGCTGAATACTTTCCTCAGGCCAAGCCTTCTTTAAGTATCATCATGAGACTGGACAAAAGTACTGTAAGCATTCTCAAAGCTGCAGTATCAGAGACTTCTCAGACCAAAAGAAACAAAAATTATTTTTTACACAAAAATATATATTCCAAGCTTCATCCCCATTCTTTCTTCTCCCTAGGTTTTTTACAGCTGCATCACCAAGCTATAGCATAATCGTTAATTCAATGTGTGTTGGTAAATGCAAATACATTTCTGAATAATGCTATTATTTTTGAAGCATAGCTGCTCAGTAAATTTGGTGTGGAATGAAACAAGTATGTCCTCTGAACTTCTAATTAAAAACACATACACATTATACACATACACACACACATTTATTTATATATGGGTAGGGAGGATTGACTGTGCCTCTTTTGGGTCTAACTACTATGAGCTTAGTGAAATAAACCATAAAGAAGAAGCTTTCAAAACCCGTACCTAAGACTTTTTAGGTTTCTGCTACTGGATCTCAGGAGCTTGGAAGTCATTGCTCCGTCCTAACAACAAATAGAAGGCTAAACAAACTGAAAAATCAACAGCTCTTCCTAAATACCTACGAGTGGAGAGGACACCAGGCAAACCATTGCCCCCAAGACTGGAGAGAGAGACAGGCAAATAGAGTCATGGCTTATCAGAGCAGAGGCTCATGAGCAGAAACTCCCATGGGAACAGGTGCCAGGGTAGGAAAACCTGAACTGTAATTGATGAATTGTTGGAGGCTTAGTGAGGACAACTCTGAGAATTAAAAACTTCAGGGGAATCTGGTCATGGGGGTGGGAGGCACACAATATTGTACGATTTACCTGCAGGAGCTTAACCAGGTTCTCATGTAAATACCAAAGAAAAAGATCTCCTCAGCCTTCAGGCAGGGGTAGGAGAAAAGGGACCATTTTGAAATACGCCAGAGCACTCTGTTCTTAACAAGGCCTGACCTCAGGGGAAACTAGTTAACCAGACCCTAACCTGCTGGCGTATTATCAGAGCCTAATGACCTGGGGAAAGGAAATACACAACTTCAACCCCCTCTAGCCATCCTGTCCCCGTTAAAGGAGGAGGGAAAAAGTGAAAAATATTTTTGAAGTTCACTGAAAGACTGAGACAATTATAGGACTTTAGAACATTTCCCCATCTCCCACAGCATACCACCACATTACTAAAAGCCTATTACAGCATTTCTTTTACCTGCTACATCATGTGTGGCTATCAAAAAAAAAAAAAAAAAATTACAAGGCATACCAAAAGGCAAAAAACACCATTTGAAGAGACAAAGCAAGCATCAGAACCAGACACAACAGTGATGTTGGAATTACCAGACCAGGAATTTAAAACAACAGTGTAAGGGATCTAATGGATAAAGGAGACAGCATGTAAGAAGAGATGGGTAATGTGAGCAGAGAGATGGAAATCCTAAGAACGAACCAAAAAGAAATGCTAGAGATCAAATACACTGTAACAGAAATGAAGACTACCTTTAGGCTTATTAGTAGACTAGACGTAATTGAGGAAAGAATCTCTGAGCTAGAGAATATAGCAATAGGATCCTCAAAGACTAAAAAACAAAAAACAAAAAAACCCACAGAATATTATATCCAAGGATCGTGGAACAACTGTAAAAGGCATAACATACACATAATGGGAATACCAGAAGGAGAAGAAAGAAAGGAACAGAGAAATATTTTAAACACTAATGCCTGAGAATTTTCCAAAATTAATGTGAAACACCAAATCCAAGATCCAGGAAGCTCAGAGAACATCAAGCAGGATAAATGTCTCCCAAAAAATGAAACCAAGGTGTATCATTTTCAAATTACAGAAAATCAAAGCTAAAGAAAAATTCCTGAAAGAAACAAGAGGAGAAAAATACCTTACTTACTCATAGAGGAACAAAGGTAAGAATTACATTCGGCTTCTCAGAAATCTTGCATACGAGAAGAGAGTGGAGTGAAATAATTAAATTTTTCAAAGAACAAACCAACCTAGAATTGTGTACCCCGTGAAATTATCCTTCAAAAGTGAAGGAGAAATAAAGACTTGCTCAAACAAATAAAAATTGAATTTGTTGCCAATAAACCTGCCTTGCAATAAATGTTGAAAGAAGTTCTTTAGAGAGAAGGAAAAAATATAGATTAGAAACACTGACCTACATGAAAAAGGAAGAGCATTGAAGATGGAATAAGTAGAGGTAAAACAAATCCACACTTAGACCTTGAGTAAAATGAGAAGTATGAGTGTGGGAATCAGCCAAGGATACTGAGAAGCAAGTTTGTCTACTTGGGTATCATTTAGATGTTAGGAGTAACCGTCATTTCCCAAGTTGTGGCAACAATGTGGAAGGATGAGCATAAGCAAAGGAAGAGAGATGAGAAAGAAGCTATTTCTACAAAAACTGCTTACCCTTTCTGTAGTAATAGAAATTCTACTTGATCTTCCTGCTGCTACCTTTCTCCCAGTTCTACTTCATATACATTACCCATGCTGACTTGATCCACATTCCATACGCTTATAAAAAAGAGAGGAAATGTGGTAACATGAGAAGGCAAACAAGGAACCTTGGTTCTAATCCATGCTCCATTTCTAACTTGGTCATTTACAAGAGACACAGGTTTACTTTGCTTTTCTGGGCCTAAGTTTCTTCACCTATGAAGTGGGGGCAGTAAGTTAACCTAGATAATAGTCTCTGAAGACCCCTGTACCTCCAAGATTCTTTGTTCTGTTCTAATTAGGAGAAAGTCCAATGCTTATTTAAAAAAAATTCTTAAAAAGTGTTTCTCTACTAGAATTCTGGAATTGATTTCACAGATATCATGAAAATATTTATGGGAGAGAAGAGAGTAGTAAAACAGATCTTTGTTCATATACATTAATTGCAATCAAGATGCTTTGGTCTGATTAAGAGAATAAAACGTCAAAAATCCCCTTATGAATTCAAATAGGAAGAGGAGAACAAATTATCTCAGGCTATCAGCATACTAAATTCCAGCCCCTGATATATTTCTTATTTAAATCAATTTTTTTTCTTCACCATAAAACATATAGACTTCTAAATAAAGATATGAAGAGTTTCCTGATGTTTTTCACTAGAAGAGACTTCTCCATCTTCTCAGTTCCTGCTGGCCCTCACATCACTCTCATGGCCTGTATCACTTTCTACATTGCATTATAATTATATGAATACAAATGTGATCTTTCTTGGTAGACTATGGGCATCTTTTGTTTCTTATTTATCCCTGGTGGCACATTGCCCAATGTCTTGCAAAAAGAAAAGAGTCATTATGAATGAATGAATGAATGAATAAATGAGGAGATGGAAGGAAGGAAGGAAGGAAGGAGGGAAGGAGGGAAGGAAGGAAGGGAGGGAGGGAGGGAGGGAGGGAGAGAAGGAGGGAGGAAGGGAGGGAGGGAAGGAGGGAGAGGAAGGAAAGGGAAGGGAAGGAGGAAGGAAGGGAGGAAACAATAAACACATATGTAGTAACGAATCAGACGGCATCTAGTTCCCTAAAAGAACTAATGACTTGTAACCATAGGAACAGTGTGAATAGTGAGGAGAACTGCACCCAGTAGGATGCTCAGCTGATTAAAAAGATAGGACTTGAATTTTCTCCTTGGAGAAGAAATGATCAGGCACATGTTGAGCCTGGCCTGGCTTATTTAAGATGTTAGAATGCCTTGACATGCCTGGTAACATCCCAGGGATAAGGGTTCTTATATTTAACAGTATTCAGTAGGCATCTCAACCCACCCTCTCCCCTTAAACTCCAGTCATGAATATCGCACCTCAATAGTTCTTATTCTTTCCTCTCAACTCACCATCATTTCCCATCATTCTTCCTTAAATACAGTGTTTAACCAGAGCTGGACATGATTTAGACTTGATAAAAGCTGAACCTCCCCACCACTATATCCCTTGGTATCAGAATCTGCAAAAGTAAAACCTATTTAAACTAAAAACAAAGCAAAAACACCTTAAAGTTGTAGTTTCTATTTCTCCAAACAAGTATTAGTGTAACTGTAAAGATCAGCAATGTGTTGTGCACAGGAAAGGAAGAAAATAATCTTAAGATTTAATCCTTAAAGACAAACCAATCTGTCATTTATGGATACAAACTAAATAATAGCAACTTTCATTGTAGAGAATAGGAAAGAAATACTAAAATGCAACACCTTCTTGCCCACCTCGGTCCTTGCCATGTGACTCGGAAAGAAAGAGAAACACTATTAACAATAAAATTCAAGGTTTACCTCGCACCAAAATCAACTCAAATTACTAAGTTCTGCTTTGACCCAAGAAAGTATGGTATTATGTTCAATTAAAAACTATTAAATGATTCTTTTGTGGAAGAAAATTGCTATTCTAGGCTACAAACACTCTAAAGGTGGCAACATCTCAGAGGACAGAGCCACTATTTTGTACCCCAACTCCCCCTTGAGTCCTCCACACATTAGTTTTGGTCATCAAGCTGTCACAACAATGGGCAAGCTGGTATTCAATATAGACATCTCTAGACAAGGAAATTGAACCTCCAGTGAAATTCAAAGTACCTCTTGAAACTTAATGAACATCTTACCCATTCGAACAAATGAAAGCTTAAATTAGGTTGCTCCAGGATCTCAATGTTAAGTATGTGTACAATTCAATTACTCACCCCAACATTGTTCCCATAACATTTTTCATTCCACTCCCTTCTCAAAAAACCAAGCCCTAGGCGAATGAGGTAATGATGGAATGTTATGTGGGTTTTTAGTTGGAGCATTTAGTCAGCACATCAGAGGGAAAGATCAGAGGAGGTCAGAAGCAAGACTTCTTTGCTTTCTGAATGCAGCAGCTGCTTACAAGGGCTGGCTGGGACCTCAATGAAACTTGAACCAGTGGACAATAGGACTGAAGCTGAAAAGCCCAACCCCAAGAGTTATGTCTGCAGCTCAGAGAATCACACTGTTGGACCCTGCTTCCTTTGCCATATATCAGCTCAACCTTGGTTCATGTCATCGGACAACTTTTGTTCTATTCATTTTTGAAAGACCTCAGCAAGGGATCTTCCCGGCAGATTCGAGCAGACTGCTGGATTCAGGACTACACTAACACATGATACTAGAGACAAAAACAAAACCTCAGACCTCCAAAATCAAAAACATGAAAGCCAAGCACATTTCTTTGGCTTAAATTATTTGGATAACGTCCGGGATTGGCTAGTCACTTACCAGTAGACACTAACCAAAAGTAAATCCAGCAATCTTCTTGAACTCTGAGGTGTCAATACTCGACCTTCACTCAGAGTGACTCAGCTGTCACTTTTCAAAAATCCAAAGGGCTTTGTGTGGGGTCAAATACATTTATACATAAGTATTTGAGTAGACATAGAGACTGACAGTGGCCATCTGCAGGCATATAAGAAAGCACAGAACCTGAGTGACTGAACAAGTGAAACTTCCTTATTGAAAGCAGGATTAATCACAGGATGACTCAATATATAAAAGTATGGATGAAACCAAGCGGACACAACGTAGAGAATGAAGAAGAAACCTGGGTTCTGATCCCAGGTTTGTTACTGTGGTGAGATCATTAGACGTCATTAATCTCTTTGGGCTCTAGTCTTTTATGTGTAAGAACAAAAAAGTTGAGCTATTAGTATTGATGTAGTTATGTTTTATGCCTCACCAGCTCCAGAAATGGAATTGAGGTTGACAGAAGTTGGACTGGAAGATTGCTAAATTTACTTTTAGCCCTTATATGATTTTAATTAAAAAAAAAAAAATTGAGAAAAAATAGTTCTGGAGACAAGACTTCTATAACGAGAAGTGAGATCTTCAGTCACCGAGCACATACCACCATAGCAAAGTGTCTTGGGATATCAGTTAGGATGAGTTTGACCTCAAGAAATAGAAATCCTCAATGCAATTTATTAAATAGGAAGGAAATGGTTTCTCTCACAATGGAATGGTTTCTCTCTCTCTCAGATTTTCAGAAGTCGTGCCACTAAAAAATGTTCTCCAAGACCCAAGTTCTTGACATTCTGCCACACTGTCACCTTCAGCAAATGGGCCTTTTTCCCCACTAGCTCTTCTTACGATTACCAGGTGGCTGCAGCAGCTCTAGGAACTGTGTCCTCACGACCATGTGCAGCAGGAAAAGAGGAGCCATGTTTTCCCTATTTTGTGTGTCTCATACCAGCTAGGAAAACAATTCCCAGTAATTCCCAGCAGATTTCCACCAAAGTCCCAGAATTGTTACGTATGCCTTTGCCCACACCAACCATTTGAAAGTAGAAAAAAGGACCACCAAGTTTGACCTAGTATCAGTACAATCATAGCTTCATGCCTTGGCCTTGGAAACGTGGCTGGATGCCCCTGAAGGACACGGCTGTGGGAAAATGGGAGCTATTAGCAAAGAATTGGGGGAATGGCTTTTGAGAGGGAACCAAAACTGCTACAGGGAAGGTCTCCAAACCATCATAATAATGCCTTATTTTAAAGGAATTAGCGAGACCAATGATCCATTATTATAAAATTGGATACTGCTCAAATTCACCACTTATCTAAGAAGGATGTGCTTCACAAATTCAGTATAATCAGAAGGAGGACTGCTGCCTCTTACCAGTCTCTGATGGATCAGTAGGAAAAAATTTTAAAATAACATCATAGATGTCAACTTGATCTTTCCTACATAACCCTCTTGCTTCTTATTGGAACAGAGGCATGAAGAGAATGGAAGAGAGGAGATTAAGTAACACAGACTAGAGCTAAAGGAGTCCTGAGTCAAGGTAGATACAGAGAGAATTCTAAAGAGGAGGAGGATTCAAAACATGGGCAGCAGGCAGAACTGACAGCTGCTAGGGAGAGACTGGATGTGATGGTAAAAGAGGAAGGGGTCTTTAAGGCAATGGAGAAGGAGAAAGAAAAGGAAAAGAGAGAAGAAAAGAAGAACAACAACATTTCCAGGGGAGGAAAGAGAGAAGATAATAAATCCAAGTTTGTGGACTGTTAAATTCGAGGCTGTTTGAGTCTGTGTTTGGAGTTCAGGTCAGATGTATCTTTAGACCAAGCATCTTTCTATAGGAACAGAGTAAGAGAAGAGAAGAATGGGTAAGGACAAAACTCTGAGGAAGACCTACACTGAAGCAATGAACGGAGGAAGAGAACTGTTCCGAGAGAGATACAGGAACTAGAAGAGAAATATGTCATGAAAGTTAAGAAGATAAATATTTAAAGAAAAATAGTATATATGAATTAAAACATGGCTCCAAAGTCATCAACTGATTTTAGCCATAAAAAAATAGTTTAATGGGATCTGGCATTATAGATGTGGAAGTAAGACCTCAGTGGTTTCAGGAGTGAATAATATAAGGGAATGAGGACTAGACATGCAGTGGCCAGAGGGAGTCAGAATTAAAGGAGGACATTTTGAGGATGGACAGACCCAAGCATATATATAGGCTGAACCCAAGGAGCCTTAGAGAGAAAGAGGTTTAAAGACCCCAGGAGAGGAGGTAATGATCACATTTCATAATATAGGAAACATTTTAAAAAGTCACTTCTAACAGACATTAATTCATTCAACAAATTCTGTTTGAGTCCCTATTATCTCAACACTGGGATACAGCAGGGAATAAGCAATAAACAGTAATTTCCTAGTAAAAGATCATAGTGACTCAAATTCATTCAAATAAGAAGCCGACAATACAAATCTTTTATTTACAGTTCTAAAACTTGTGGATCTTGCTAGGAAAATGTGGTAAAGCATAAGCATTGTCTCACTGGAGAAGCCCACAGAATGAAAATATATTCATGTAGCTATTTTGAATACCTGTTCATAGTACAGTTCTTTGAGGCACAAGCATCTCTAGTGGCCTCTTTCCTGAGGGCAGTGGAACACTGGGTCCACTTAGACCAAGCAGAGGGGCTTCTTTAAGACTAGGAAATCTGAATTGGACTAGACAGTCTGATCCTGTGACGGTTATTCTTCTCAGAAAGACAGAGCAGGGTCTTCATGGCAGCAGTTACAAAGCCAATGGCAAAAACTAAACACAGTGGTCAGGCCTCCAATTCTTCCTGGGGGTGTCACCCACCTGACTAACAACCTCAGACCAAGAAACCTTAGGGGACCCTGTAACAATTGATGCCACCAGCTCTCACTCTTGTCTTCCTCAGGTCCATCCTAAAGGCAGCAACACGAGCCCCTCTGAGGAACTACACTCCTTATTCTAAGCCCCTGCTATTCTGACCACGCTCCCCTCCTCCCTCCTCCGCGACCTGACAGCCTCAGCGTCTTTTCTAAAGGACTTCTCCTCTCCCCCGAATCCTCACATACCAGTGTGTCACTTCTCTAAACCCAGGGTTATTCACTGCCCTGTTCCCACCCCAGGCATTTGCCCTCACCATTGCTTATGCTCAGAACACTCTGCCCTGAGAAAGCCTCAGGGCTCACTCCTCACTTCATTCAGGTCTGTTCTAATATCTTCTTATCAGAAAGGAATTTCCTGGTCTTTCTGTGAAAAATAGCAACGCAGCTGGTCTCCATCACCTGCCAGATTATTTTCTTCATAGCACTTTTCACTACTTATCACATCTGTTTGATTTCTATCCCTCTCCTGCATCCCAGCATCAGAATATAAATTCTATAAAGGCAGGGATTTTTTGTGTTCACTGCTGTATCTTTAGGGCCTGTACTGGAGCCTGACACATTAGCAGCTGCTCAAGAATTATGTACCAGATGATGCTGCCATGCCCCAGGACATCACTAACACTTCCACGGGGCTCATTCTTCCTCCTCTTCAACATCATTTCCTCCAGGATGATTTGCCTGCCCTTTTCACTTTTACCTGCCTCCAAACCAAGGCTCAGTCCATGACCTCTTCATCCAAAGCACCTGGTCACTGAGTAAAGAAACAGATCACAACTTTCAAAATGTACTGTGACTCACAAAACAGGTGATCTGTACCAAAACAAAATTTCAAGACAAACTAAGCTGAAAATGTTTTAACATCAGCCCATTCAGATTCATATTTTATAAGACACCAGACCAACTGATTTAAAAGTAAGTCCAAAACACAGGCTTCCCTGGTGGCACAGTGGTTGAGAATCTGCCTGCTAGTGCAGGGAACATGGGTTCGAGCCCTGGGTCGGGAAGATCCCACATGCCGTGGAGCAACTAAGCCTGTGCGCCACAACTACTGAGCCCGCACGCCTACAGCCCTTGCTCTGCAACAAGAGAGGCCACCACAATGAAGCCCACGCACCGCAGTGAGGAATAGCCTCCGCTTGCTGCAACTGGAGAAAGCCTGCGCACAGCAACAAAGACCCAACGCAGCCAAAAATAAATAAATTAACTTAAAAAAAAAAAGTAAGTAAGTCCAAAATAAACACTACCAAAATGGAAATGCACTCTAAAACTTTGTTCCTCCAAAAAACAATGGGAATACTGGCAAAAATGATCAGAGTCAACTTCTTTAGAACCCTGGAAATTAACCGAAGCCCTGCAAAAACTCCAAGGAGCGTTTATTCAAGAAAAACGTTTGAATCTCAGTAAGAACAACAAGCTTTGTGACTCCCTACCCCTGTCCTCAGCTCTGTGTTAGTTTGAAAATCAACAGCTAGGAAAATCACAACCACACAAGCTAGGAAAGCCATCAACCTAGCAGAGGCTGGCCCATCACCTGCACCAGGTGAATTATAGAAGGTAAGACCACTCAGTGGTCCAGCAACTCACCTAGTTTGCAAATTTCAAAGAATCTCTGCCAGATCTCACTTTCTAATTTCTGCCTTAAAACCACCTTATGACAAATCCAAGTGCTCATACCCATCTCCCACCACCACCAGTTCAGTAAAAAATATTATTCCAACTTCCCCTTTTGTAGACATCACTGAGACTCAGTCAACGTAGTGCTCTCCTAGTCCATCAAGTCCAATAAACCAAGCTTTGCATGACCAATGGGCTTCCCTGCTGGTCTTTGGCAGAGCCTTGGACTTCACCCTACCGGATATTATTTTCTTGTCTCTCATTCTAATCAGCCTGTCAGTCAGGGGGTACTTTTCTATCTCTACATCACCACGTGGAGCACAAATCCTGCAATATAGTAGACACTAAGGAAATGCTTACTAAATGACTGAGTTTATTCAAGACTGAAAGTTGGGAGATTTAAAATGTAGCATCTGGAGTTTAGTTTGCATTTTGTTTCAACAAGAAATTAAATACCTTAGCCCACATGTCTTTGCCTACTCAGTGAAAGAATAGAAGCAAAGGCAAAGAACACAGAAACAGAACAAAATGCCAAGAATGTTCGCTTGAAAGAATACAGAGCAGCATGCCAACAGGACAGACCTGAGCCCTGCTGCATGGTGTTGGGCAGAGATCACATCAAATCCTCTTGCAGACATTGGGTCACAGGATTCACCTCATTCACCCCAATGACACTGCACACATTGAACATGTGCTAAATTTGACACACTTATGATGTCTGTTTCTTGGGAGGCAAACATTATAGATGTGACCAAGTTAACAGAGAAGAGAGCAACTGGAATGCCCTCTCTCACCACTCCTCTTTTTTTTTTTTTTAATGCAGACGTTATGGTCTACCTTTCATTTTCACCCTTTTTATAGAGACATGGGTAAGAAATGCATTTCTCTATCCAAGACAAACAACAGTGTAGTGATGAACAGAGCTGACATTAACTGTTAGGGTTGGGAGTCAGTAGGCAATGACAGAGATATCACAGACACCGACATGCCACTTCTAATGGGACGCAGGTGCCATCCAGATCTGGTGCCACCATCCCTCCACGGTTCCTAAGAGAATCCAAACAACATGCAAAACAGAAATAGACCCACAGACATGGAAAACAAACTTACGGTTACCAAAGAGGAAAGGAAGGAGGGATAAATTAGGAGTTTGGGATTAACATATACACACTACTATATATAAAATAGATAATCAGCAAGGACCTACTGTATAGCACACGGAACTATACTCAGTATTTTGTAATAACCTATAATGGAAAAGAATCTGAAAAAGAATAGATACATAGATACATATATACATAGATAAATAACTGAATCACTTTGCGGTACACCTGAAACTAACATGATTGTAAATCAACTACACTTCAATTAAAGATTTAAAAACAAATAAGCAACAAGGATAATTGAACAGCACAGAGAAATATAGTTATTATTTTTAATAACTTTAAGTGGAGTATAATCTATTATTGAATCACTATCTCATACATCTGAAACTAATATTGTAAATCAACTAGACTTCAAAAAAAATAAAATAAAATAAACAACATATATTGTTATATGGGCTTTCCTAATATTCAGATTTTATATTAAATTTGATGGAGGAAGGGGAAAAAGAAATTAAGAAACGGGTGGAGAAAGCAAAGGGAAGAAAGAAGCATCATGAAAGCCAAATAAAATGAATAAAATGTGTCTGTGGACCACCAGTTCCCACCCTTGCTCTAGTCTACCTATGGCTCTCACAGACATGGAAATTCACACTAAGAGAAGAAACATGACTGGTCAGTATCAGGAACGAGAACCCAGGTTGCTTTCCTCCTAGGCATCTCCTTTTAATACATCTTCCTAGTCTTGTTTTCACATAACCATAATCTCAGTCACACAAACATTTTCTTTTGGCTCTTTGTAACCCATCTGCAGAAAGGCAGCATGCTCACAGAGTAATGCCACTCTCTGATATTTAAGTAAAGAAGAGCAAAAGTGGGGGATATATTTCTCTCCATGTGAAAGTACTCAATGAATGTTCAGCTCCTAACAGGTCTACTTCCTGAATCTTTTACAATATGACCCAAGGGGCTAGAGAGTGCTCCAAGTAAACAGTTTTTATTACCCAATCTTACCATCAGGCTCAGCCTGGCACAGTAATTTTCTTCTGAGCCTCTCACAGCATTTTTGAAATTTCCATCTCATGTGCTCACTAAACAAGCTTGCACAGGAAAATATTAGTCATGCTGAGGAAAGTGAGGAGCGGATACTAGAAAACTTTAGGCCAGGTAGACAGGAATGAGAGCACAGAGGAAAAAAAAAAAAAAAAACAGAAACAAACTCAGTGCATCAGGCCTCCTTTCCTTTTTTTGTTTTCCTACAAAAGCTTATTCATAAAGCTGCTTCTGAATACCTGTCTCCCAAGCTGTCTCTAAATAAGGGTTATTTCAGCAGGGAGTTTAATTTCACAAACTCTTTCTGAAATTGCATAATCTCTTAATTTCATAGCTCTTTCTGACACTATCTAATAGCTGCTTATCCTTTTCAGTAGCTGGGCCCTTTTTGATCCTAAATTAAGTTAAAAGAATTTAGGAGGGGTTGTAATTTTATGTCTGACAGGAAAACAGGCTAATTAGTACATGGAAGGTACCAAGCTAGAGCCAAAATGTTCTGACCAGGGCTTGTATAAATAGAGAGATGAACCCCTCTTCCCAATACATTTTTTTATTCCTCTCTTAGTGGATCAGACAACCATCACTGGATCATGACTAACTACTAAATATTTCTCAATATTAGTTAGAGTCATCTGGGGGAGTGTTAAGAATATAATTTCCTAGGTGCTACCCTAGACCCCATGGATTAGCATTCTCCAAGAGTAGATCTTGAAATACTCCATCAATTTTGAATGAGGTCATGGTTAAGGAAGTGGCTGCCCCCATAGACCTGTCTTCCATTTTTTCTATAGAACGCTGAGCAAGTCATTTAACCCCTTTGCACATTTATAGACTGGTTATAAAGTAGGTATCACCCACCTCTACTCACCAGCATGGTATAAGGTTAAATGAATAGCTATCAAGTGTTACATACTTATCAACATGCACAACTATAATTTCACATGACACTGAAAGTATCTTTCCATGATTGCTATTTGAGCAATAAGCTTTGATAATTAACCGTAAGATTATCAAAAGAGGTAGAATTTAATATTCTGGAACATTTGACTAAACATACAGGGTTCAAAACAAGAAATGAAAGACAGTTGATTGAGGACAAGTAAATTAAAGCTGAAAACAAAAAAAGCTGCTGCTTTTGATTTGAAAAATCGAATTAATTTGTAAATTAAATTTAATTGTATTTTTTAAATTTAATTTTAAAAGTAGACTTATCCTGAAAGAAGTATGAGCAGAGAGCAAATTGTCCTTACCCTATCTTCAAGTTTCTATTTTTCTAACCTTATCTAGGCTCTCCCTAGTGTAGCAGTTTCACATCATTTGCATAAATTAGTCATCTGAACCAGTTCCCATTTTCCAGTCTTCATATATTTTACCTTCATGGATTTCCTAGTAGAGCATTCCTCTGTATTACAAAGTTACTTGTCCTGGGAGATTATCTTAATTACTATTTTTTAAATTGAAATATAGTTGATTTACAATGTTGTGTTAGTTTATGGTGTACAGCAAAGTGATTCAGATATATAGAGAGATATATAGAGAGATCTATATCTATATCTATATCTATATGTCGGATTCTTTTCCATTGTAAGTTATTGTAAGTTACAAGGTATTGAATATAGTTCCCTGTGCTATACAGTAGGTCCTTGTTGTTTACTCGTTCTTGATAGTATTACATCTGGTAAATCTATTTCAAGCATTTCAGATAGACTGTCATGAAAAGACAGAGTGATACCTTTCAAGAGTTTTAATGTGACATCCATGGATAACATCTATCAGTTCAATCAGTTGGTAATACATCTGTATTGATTACATACTAAATGTCAGTCATTACCTTGGCAATGGAAATAGTCAAGAACAAGGACACCAAGTTCCCTGCTCTCATAGACCTCTCATGTTAGTGGAGGTAGATGATACACTAACAAAATGAATAATTAAAGAGCCCTATGCAGATAATTAAAATAGGATAATTTAAGAGAGAGAGAATGGGTGCTACAACTGTTCAGGTGAGTAGAGAAGATCTCTCTGAGGAGGTAATATTTAAGCCAAGACTTAAGTGAAAGGAGGAAAATCTAGGATATTGGAGAAAAAAAAACTGCAGGGTAGAAGGACCGGCCAGTGTAAAACTTTGATGACTGAAATGAGCTTTGCACAGTTCAGGAAGAGAAAGAAGGTTGGTATGTCCAGAGCAAGATGGTGCCAGAGAAGTGGGCAGCTTCTCAAACCAGAATAAATATATATTTTGGATATGAAGAATAACTGTATGACAATTCATGAAATCTGAATAAGATTTGTTGATAAGATAACAGTACTGCATTAATGGTAATGTTTTCAGTTATGATCACTGGACTATGTTTATGTAAGAGATAGTCCTTATGTTTAGAAAATAAACACTGATGTGTTTAGAAGTACAGGCACATTGACTACAATTTACTCTCAAAAGTTCAAATTATGTATACACACACACACACACACACACACACACACACACTTAACATTTAAGGAATCTGGGTGAAGGATATACTGGAATTCTTTTCATTCATTTGAGAACTTTTTGAGTAGTCCACAATTGTCCCCAAATTAAAAGTTTAAAAATACTTAGAGAAAAAAGTGGTAACGTAACACATATCTATTAGATTGGTTAAAATCAAAAAGACTGAAAGTACCAAGTGTGGTCAAGGAAGTGAGATAATTGGAACTCCTTTTTAAAAGCTCTTTGGTAATATATATGAAACCTCAGTATATATGCCTATCCTATGATCTAACAATTCTACTTCTAGGTATATACACAACAGAAAAGGTCATATCTATTCACTAAAATACTTGGATAAGAATAATCAAAGCAGCACTATTACTATCATAATAATCCCCAAATGGAAACAACCCAAACATCTCTCAACGTGGAAATGGAGAAATTAATCAAAATATATTCACATAATAGTCATACAATGAGTGACTTAGAACTACACATAACGATATAGGTGGATCTCATAAACATAATGTTGAATGGAAGATATTAGAAACAAAATAACACATACAACATGATTCTGTTAATATAAAGTTCAAAAACAAGAAAAGTACCCCATCAGTAGAGTAGGAAGGGACACAAAGGATCTTGGAATTGTGCACTTCTTGGTGCACTTCTGGATGCTGGTTACCTGCATGTGCTCAGTTTGTGAAAATTCATTAAGCTGCACACTTATGCAAACTTATAATACTGAAGTGTAAGAAGTTAATGAGAGGACATCCATAAGCAAAATTAAAATAAACTTAAAACCAAACTTCACTTTATATAAAGATTAAATGAAAATGAATAACAGACCTAAATGTAAAGCTATAAACTTTTACAGAGCAACAGGAGAAAGTCTTCAGGACGTGGGGATTAGGAAAATATTATTAGACTTGACACTTAAAACATGATCCATAAAAGGAAAAATTGCTAAGTTGGATCTCATCAAAATTTAAAAGTTGCTCTGCAAAGATAATGGAAGGAGTGTGAGAAAATATTTGCAAACCACATATCCAAAAAAGGACTTGTATGTAGAATATATAAAGGACTCTCAGAACTCAATGCCAAAGACCAATTAATCCAATTAGAAAAAGGTTAAATATATGAATAGACATTGCATTGAAGAAGGAGTATAAATGACAAACAAGCACATGAAGAGATGTTCAAAATCATTAGCCGTTAGAGAAATGCAAATTAAAACCCAAATGAGATATCACTATACATCTAATAAAATGGCTGAAATAAAATATAGTAATAACACCAAATGCTAGCAAGGATGTGAAGAAACTGAATTATTCATACATCACTGGTGGTAATGTAAAATGTCATAACCACTGTAGAAAAGAACATAGCAGTTTCTTTACAAAAGTAAAATATGCCTTAGCCGTAGATCCAGTAACTGCACTTCTGGGAATTTATACCAGAGAAACAATTACATATGATCACAAAATATCCTGTACACAAATGCTACTAAAATCTTTCTTCATAATAGCCCCAAACTGGAAACCACTCAGATGTCCTTCAATGGGTTAAACAAACAGTGGTATGTACATACCATGGAATACTAATCAAAAAAAAAAAAAAAAAATATATATATATATATATGAAAATACTGATAAACACAACTAGTATGAATTGCTAGGGAGTAATGTTGAGTGACTGAAAAAAGCCAATTTCAAAATGTTATATACTGTATGATTCCATTTAAGTAACACTCTTAAAATAACAAAGTAACAGAAATGGAGGGCAGATTAGTGGTTACAAGCAGTTAAAAAAACAAACAAACCCAAAAGCATGTAGTGTAGGGGGAAATTCTCTTTTAAAAAAGAATTTTGAAGTAGATTAATAAAATTTCTATCAGTTAAACCAGAAGAATTTGTCTAGTTTTGAAGGAAAATGGGTTTAATCCTAGAATTTCATGCCAAGTAAAAAATTATTCAGTTTTGAAAACAAAATAAAGACTTTCACATATACAAAGAAGAAAAGAAAAAAACTTACTAGCAGAGAATCTCTCAAAGTTCTTACAATGTAAAATTTTTGCTTCGTATATGTGAGCAAGATTTTACCTGCACGATTGGTTGATACTGTAGTAATTGTCTAGTCCCTAGTACAATTAATAGAAGGGAAACAAATAATGAATTTAAAAGGATGAACTTAGTTGAAAAAAGCTATAGTCATTATTGTTTAGTCTACAGGGTTTATTTGTAAACAAGAACAACCATACTCTGAAGCAAAAATTCCAAAGATTATTAAGATGGTAGATTAACTGGAGGTGAGAGAAGGGGATGAAGAGGGAGTTGGGAGACATACAAGAATGCTGAAATCTTGACTTAATTGGAGGAAAAAAATATTCTAGATGTTGATAGAAAATATAAATTTATAAGTGTGCTTTTATAACACTCAAATGTATATTTCATCAGAATACAATCCTTATACAATTGCTATAGAATATCATGACCCAGAATTGTATCTGACACTTAAGGTTTGTTGAATACATGATGAATGAATATGTAAGTGAACATATAAATGAATAAATTTATTTCGGGGTTACACTAAATAGGTTGAAATTATTTCAAACATCAGTAATCAAAATAAATGCTAGTGTGTTTAAATATTCACTATATACCTTATATTTAACAGTCAAGTGACTTCCATGTATCAGTCATTTTGTTAGCACTTTATAGGTACATTATTTAATTTAATCCTCACAACTTATGGAGTACTCTATAAAGTATATTATATTACTCTATAAGTATATTAGATAGGAGTGCTCTATATTAGTACTTTACACATGAAGAAACTGAGGCTCAAAATATTTAAGTAATTTGCACAAGATCTCATAGCTACCAAGGAAAAAGAGTGAAAATGCAAATCTGGGAAATCTAACTTCAGAGCACGTGTTCTAGACAAAGAGATATTCTAATCACTAAGATTGAGTTAACATATTAAAAGATTTAACAATCATGAATTTTTCTATGCTTAACAACAGATCTGAAATAGAGAGAGGAAAACAAGACTTAAAAAATACCAGAGAATGCGACGAATCTAAAGATCTTGTTTAGAAATCCCTATCAAGAAAAAAATCAAGACAATAGACTTCAGTAAGAACATTTACAAGCCTGGTATTTTAAAGATTTGGTAGAGTGTTCTTGAAACTCTCTGAAGCTGGTACATTTTTAGGTGGGGAGAAATTTGACTATCTTTCCCATATATTTTAGGGTTGTCAGCGTGTGATTCACTAGAAGGGCAATGTTCAACGGTCCACTAGTATTAACCAAAGGACACAGCATATAGTTGTTCTCATAGCTGAGACTTATTACAGTAAAAGGATATCACCAAGGAAAAGAGGCATGGGTGAAGTCTAGAAAAATCCATACGCAAGCTTCCTTATGTTCTCTCCTTCCTGGGAGGGGACACTCAGAAGAACTGAACGTGTTCCTTCCTCCAGCAATGAAAAATGCAGTCACATGTGCAATGTTTCTGCCTAGTGAAGCCCATCAGAGACTCAGGGCCAAGGTTTTCATGGGGGGGGCTAGTCACATATCTTCTTTCTAGCACATTCCAAAATTTCAAATTCCCAGATGGAAAGCAGGTATTCAGCATAAATCAGAGTGATTTCATAGTCTAAAGCACAGTGAACCACCTTTAATAGTGTGGAGGATGGGTCAAGTGCCAAGATCTCAGATGCCAGCCAAGAGTCAGCCTGTAACTAGGTCCTTCTGAAGAGAGCAGCTTCAGGCCTGCTATGTTAACTCTTTTCTGTTCATTGGTCTGTTCAGTTTCTATTTTATTTTTTAACATCTTTACTGGAGTATAATTGCTTTACAGTGTTGTGTTAGTTTCTGCTGTATAACAAAATGAATCAGCTATATGCATACGTATATCTCCATATCCCCTCCCTCTTGCATCTCCCTCCCACCCTCCCTATCCCACCCCTCTAGATGGTCGCAAAGCACTGAGCTGATCTCCCTGTGCTATGCAGCTGCTTCCAACTAGCTATCTATTTTCTATATGGCAGTGTATATATATCAATGCTACTCTCTCACTTTGTCCCAGCTTACCCTTCCCCCTCCCCATGTCCTCAAGTCCATTCTCTACATCTGTGTCTTTATTCCTGTCCTGTCCCTAGGTCCTTCAGAACCTTTTTATTTCTTTAGATTCCATATACATGTGTTAGCATATGGTATTTGTTTTTCTCTTTCTGACTTACTTCACTCTGTATGACAGACTCTAGGCCCATCCACCTCACAACAAATAACACAATTTCATTTCTTTTTATGGCTGAGTAATATTCCATTGTATGTATGTGCCATATCTTTTTTATCCATTCATCTGTTGATGGACATTTAGGTTGCTTCCATGTCCTGGCTACTGTAAATAGTGCTGCAAAGAACATTATGGTACATGACTCTTTTTGAATTACGGTTTTCTCAGGGTATATGTCCAGTAGTAGGATTGCTGGGTCATATGGTAGTTCTGTTTTTAGTTTTTTAAGGAACCTCCATACTGTTCTCCACAGTGGCTGTACCAATTTACATTCCCACCAACAGTGCAAGAGGGTTCCCTTTTCTCCACACCCTCTCCAGCATTTATTGTTTGCAGATTTTTTGATGAAGGCCATTCTGACCAGTGTGAGGTGATACTTCATTGTAGTTTAGATTTGCATTTCTCTAATGATTAGTGATGTTGAGCATCTTTTCATGTGTTTGTTGGCAATCTGTATATCTTCTTTGGAGAAATGTCTATTTAGGTCTTCTGCCCATTTTTGGATTGGGTTGTTTGTTTTTTTGATATTGAGCTGCATGAGCTGCTTGTATATTTTGGAGATTAATCCTTTGTCAGTTGCTTCATTTTTCAAATATTTTCTCCCATTCTGAGGGTTGTCTTTTCGTCTTGTTTATGGTTTCCTCTGCTGTGCAAAGCTTTTAAGTTTCATTAGGTCCCATTTGTTAATTTTTGTTTTATTTCCATTTCTCCAGGAGGTAGGTCACAAAAGGATCTTGCTGTGATTTACGTTATAGTGTTCTGCCTATGTTTTCCTCTAAGGGTTTTATAGTGTCTGGCCTTACATTTAGGTCTTTAATCCATTTTGAATTTATTTGTGTGTATGGTGTTAGGGAGTGTTCTAATTTCATTCTTTTACATGTAGCTGTCTAGTTTTCCCAGCACCACTTATTGAAGAGGTTGTCTTTTCTCCATTGTATACTCTTGCCTCCTTTATCAAAGATAAGGTGACCATATGTGAGTGGGTTTATCTCTGGGCTTTCTATCCTGATCTATATTTCCACTGATCTATATTTCTGTTTTTATTCCAGTACCATACTGTTTTGATTACTGTAGCTTTGTAGTATAGGCTGAAGTGCGGGAGGCTGATTCCTCCAGCTCCGTTTTTCTTTCTCAAGATTGGTTTGGCTATTCAGGGTCTTTTGTGTTTCCATACAAATGGTGAAATTTTTTGTTCTAGTTCTGTGAAAAATGCCATTGGTAGTTTCATAGGGATTGCATTGAATCTGTAGATTGCTTTCGGTAGTATAGTCATTTTCACAATGTTGATTCTTCCTATCCAAGAATATAGTGTATCTCTCCATCTGTTTGTATCATCTTTAATTTCCTTCATTAGTGTCTTATAGTTTTCTGCATACAGGTCTTTTGTCTCCTTAGGTAGGTTTATTCCTAGATATTTTATTCTTTTTGTTGCAATGGTAAATGGGAGCTTTTCCTTAATTTCTCTTTCAGATTTTTCATCATTAGTGTATAGGAATGCAAGAGATTTCTGTGCATTAATTTTGTATCCTGCTACTCTACCAAATTCGTTGATTAGCTCTAGTAATTTTCTGGTAGCATCTTTAGGATTCTTTATGTATAATATCATGTCATCTGCAAACAGTGACAGCTTTACTTCTTCTTTTCCGATTTGGATTCCTTTTATTTCTTTTTCTTCTCTGATTGCTGTGGTTAAAACTTCCAAAACTATGTTGAATAATAGTGGTGAGAGTGGGCAACCTTGTCTTGCTCCTGATCTTAGTGGAAATGGTTTCAGTTTTTCACCATTGAGGACGATGTTGGCTGTGGGTTTGTCATATATGGCCTTTATTATGTTGAGGTAAGTTCCCTCTATGCCTACTTTCTGGAGAGTTTTTATCCTAAATGGATGTTGAATTTTGTCAAAAGCTTTTTCTGCAACTACTGAGATGATCATATGGTTTTTATCCTTCAATTTGTTAATATGGTGTATCACATTAATTGATTTGCATATACTGAAGAATCCTTGCATTCCTGGGATAAACCCCACTTGATCATGGTGTATGATCCTTTTAATGTGCTGTTGGATTCTGTTTGCAAGTATTTTGTTGAGGATTTTTGCATCTATGTTCATCAGAGATATTGGCCTGTAGTTTTCTTTTTTTGTGACATGTTTCTCTGGTTTTGGTATCAGGGTGATGGTGGCCTTGTAGAATGAGTTTGGGAGTATTCCTCCCTCTGCTATATTTTGGAAGAGCTTGAGAAGGATAGGTGTTAGCTCTTCTCTAAATGTTTGATAGAATTCGCCTGTAAAGCCTGGGCTTTTGTTTGGAAGATTTTTAATCACAGTTTCAATTTCAGTGCTTGTGATTGGTCTGTTTATATTTTCTATTCCTTCCTGTTTCAGTATAGGAAGGTTGTGCTTTTCTAAGAATTTGTCCATTTCTTCCAGGTTTTCCATTTTATTGGCATATAGTTGCTTGTAGTGATGTCTCATGATCCTTTGTATTTCTGCAGTGTCAGTTGTTACTTCTCCTTTTTCATTTCTAATTCTGTTGATTTTAGTCTTTTCCCTGTTTTTCTTCATGAGTCTGGCTAATGGTTTATCAATTTTGTTTATCTTCTCAAAGAACCAGCTTTTAGTTTTATTGATCTTTGCTATTGTTTCCTTCATTTCTGTTTCATTTATTTCTGATCTGGTCTTTATGATTTCTTTCCTTCTGCTAACTTTGGGGGTTTTTTGTTCTTCTTTCTCTAATTGCTTTAGGTGTAAGGTTAGGTTGTTTATTTGAGATTTTTCTCCCAACAGGTTTCCTGGTGCTTAAGTGGACAGGGAAAGCACTGGCCCCATTCCCTTCTGTTCCTTCACGCCCCTCCCCCACTGTCCCCCCCAGGGTCTCCCCTATTGCCGCTGGACCCGTGTGTGGGTCCTGCTGGGTGTAGGAACTCCTTCCCTCCCCCAGCTACCCTTCAGGGGTGCTGGTCCTGGACATCTGGCCTTTACTTGCTCCCCCTTCCCTCCCTCCCACTCCCTCAGGACCTGTGCAGCTGGAGGGGGCCTCAGTGGGTAGAGGATCAGGCCCAGGATCTCAGCAGGTTCCTGGGGGTCCAAATGGGCAGGGGAAACCTGGCCACGCTTCCTTTTGATCCTTTGCCATCCCAATGGTTCCCCAATTTCCCTCTTCGGGCATGGGATCCCTTCCCCTCCCCCAGCCGCCCCTGAGGGGCGCCAGTCCTGTCCCACCTCCACTTCTCCTCCCCCTTCATTCCCCCCATTCCCAACATCCTACCTGGTCACTGGGGGTTCCTCCAATCCCCTTAGGTGTCCGTGGTTCCCCCACCAGTGCCTGGTAGGTGCCCTAGTTGTGCAGAGACACGAATTCCGTGTCCTACTAGTCCACCATCTTGACTCCACCCCTCTAGTTTTCTATTTTTGAGCTTGTTTTTATAGTTTATATTTACCTGGAAAATAATGTTTTGCTTGGGCTTTCACATTAAATGTTATATTTTTGTCCATCAAATTACATTTTTGTTCCTCATGTTGTATTTGTCTCATTCCTAAAAATCACTCCTGTGTAGAGTTTACTTATTAGTCTTTCCGAAGAACAAGATCTTAGTTTTATTTATTTCCTTAGTTTTTTTTGTTTTGCTTTAATCTCTGCTTTGTCTTTACCGATTCCTTTGTGTTTTACTTGGCTAGTTTTCTCTGTTCTACAGTTGAAAACTAAATTGAAATAAATACAAAACTGTAAAACACATGAACAACTTTTACAGCAAAACTAAGTAACAATGTATCCCCAGGAATCTCAAAAGACATGTGGGGATGGACCAACTACCAGAAGCCATAAAAATCAGCATGAGGCCAGCAACTGTGTGGGAGGAAATAAAGGGAAAAACAGAGACAAAGGGAAAGAAGCTTCAGATAAATGTCAGAGGAGGGAACAGAGCCAGGGATTCTCAGGGAAAAAAAAAAAAAGAAAGAAGCAGAATAACATGCCTGGGATGAAAGCACACCTGAAAGACATGCTCGCAAAACTAAAACCAAGTATTCTATTTTAAAATAAGATAAAATTAATTTAGAAAATGATATAAACGGTGAAACAGAGAATAAAGCTGAAATAGTAAAACCTAGAAAAGAGGTGACAGAACACAGGAAAAAATGTTAAATATATTTTAACAATGTCAAAAATATTTCAGAAATGAAGAGTAAACTAGACAGAAGAGCAAATAAAATTAATAGCTTAAGATAGAAGGAGGAAAAAGGAAGAACATTTTAAAAATAGAAAATAAAGAGATGCTTAAAATTTGTGAATAAGTGAAAATATGGAAGATAAGTAAAGCACATCAAACATCCAGATAACATGAATCTCTAAACAAGTAGAAAACCAAAACAAGAAAACAGCAAAAAAGCATAACTTAAGAAAAACTTCTTTAAAAAAATAATATATATATATATGCACGTGTGTGTAAACACACATATATATGTATACACACATATATATATATATATCTACATACATTCTGAAACTATGCATTGAAAGAGTATAGTATATAGTGGAGAATATAGACACAAAATGACAAACAGAATTTCACTCTAGTAAAATTACTAGAAATTACTTTTTTAAAAAATTTTAATCCTTTTGTTAACTGGACCCAAGAGCGGGTGACTTATAAGTAAAATGAAAATGAAATTGGATTATCAGCGGACATTGATAAAAATCCTTCACGTCAGAAGATAATGAAATAACATATTTAAGACACTCAAAAAACAAAAAAGAAAATGTAAGCAAAGAATTGTATTTTCATCAAAATTACTTTCAAGTACAAAGGGCACAAATAAAGTTATCGACGTCATGAACTCATGGAATATTATTTCCATCCAAACAACAAAAATATCTAGAGAAACATTAACACAAAAGCTGGTGTTGAGCATTAAATATATTACTAATTCTAAATGAGGGTTAAAAATGAAGGTATAAAAACTAATGGCTATACGTTCTGACAGTACAGATAGAGTACAACTATATCAAACAGAGGGAGACTAGGAAAAGCTTATGTATATAGTTATATTAATCATATTGATGGTGGTAGTATTTGTACTGTTATTCTGAAAGTATTGTGTACATAATGTGGGGTAAAATAATTGAGCAGAATATTCTTAGAGTGAAACAAAGAGATACGTAAGTAATATAGAAGATAAGTAAAATTCCCATAGTCCTGAACTTGAATTGGGAGAATCAGCATTATTTCATGATCTATTTTACACATGCACACAGGTACACACACATACATTGTAGTTCTGACCACTGGAAAAGCCTAGAAACACTGACAAACACAGTCATATTAAACATCCCTAGTACAGAGATGGTAGTCTTGAAATTCTAGTTCCAATCACAAGAACCCAGGGCTTCTTAGAGAATGGCTGATTCCAGGTGTAGAGCAGGAAATGGACAAGAGAATCCTGGTAAGTGTTGTCATAGCACATAGGAAAGAAGCTCTCAAGACAGTTCTGGTCACATCAAGAAACTCAGGAGCCAACCTGAAGAAGCTTCTACTGGCCAAATATGGGAAAATTGGAGCTTCAATGAGGATAATAATTGTGTAACCAAGCAGGACACTATGGGGCCTTCCAGGGACAGGTCTTCCCCCATATCCTCTGCCTTGGCTCCTCTCTGAAGTACCTAGATAATAATATCTAATGCACATTTCCTGAGTTGTTTTACAGATGTGAAACATCCCGCCCCCCACCATGGAAGATGTTAATTACTTGATGACCATGAGCACATAGTCCTGGGCCTCCTGGAGCCTAAAGGACTGATAATGTTAACTCCTGTGACGCTGCCCTGTTACCTCACCATCAGCCAATCAGAGAACTGTACAGGAGCTGATCACATACCCTGTGACACCCCTCTCTCACCTGGCTTTTAAAAATGCTTTGCTGAAATCCTTTGGGAAGTTAGAGGTTTTGGGGGGCCTGAGCCACCCATCTCCTTGCATGGCCCTGCAATAAACCTTTCTCTACTCCAAACTCCGACATTTTGGTTTGTTTGGCCTCACTGTGCGTCAGGCACACGAACTTGCGCTAACAATTGTGACAGATTAAAACCCATCAAATATGTTTATATTCATGAGTCCTAATGAAAATAAAATGAACTAATTGGTTAACTTCAGACAATGATAGGGAACCAATTCATTATCTAGAAAATTGGTAAATAAAGGGAAAGAATCAAGCATCCTCTTGGTTAACTAAATAGCAGTAAGCATTAGCTAGATTCATTCTTCAGCACTGTCTACCCTAGTAATTATCTCATCTATTGTGTTCTTCATTTCCATTATTATGTTTTCCACACCTAATGTTTCCAATTGTTCTTTAAATATAACTCACTGTTGTTTCATATTGTTTATACCTTATTTTCTCTTAAATATATTTATTATATTTATTTTTAAGCTTTCCCAATAATTCTGCTTCAGGTTGGATATGCTTTTCAGCTTATTTTCTTTCTCTTAGAGCTGAGGTCAGCACACTAATTTTCAGTAAAGGGCTAGATAGTAGGAATTTTTGGTTTCGTGGGCCAGATGGTCTCTGTCACAACTAAGCTCTGCCATTGCAGTGTGAAGCAGCACCAGACAACACGTAAATGAGAGTGTGGCTGTATTCCAATAAAACTTTATTTATGGGCACTGAAATTTGAATTTTATATAATTTTAATGTGTCACAAAATAGTCTCCTTCTTTCTATCTTTCTTTCAACCATTTAAAATGTACAAATCCTTCTTAGCTCAGGGACCATGTGTAAACAATAGAGAGTGGATTTGGTCCATGGGCTGCAGTTGGCTGACCATGGCACTGAGGGGTTGCACTCTTCAGGCACCTGGTTATTTTGACCTGTGAGCTTATGTTTCCCTCAGTATTTGAGCTACTCTAAATCGTTATACTTCCTGTTTAACGATCATACATATTTAAGTAAATACTTACTTGGTTAGGAATTAATAATGGGTTTACATGTTACCTCTATTTGTAAATCTTAAAGTCTGACTTTCTTTTAATCTCACTGAAGATCCTAAAGGGACCAGAAGCCCTGAGATGGTGATGATTTTCCCATTGTCCCTCAGACTATTAGAGCAGATCCCAAGGACCTAGTTTTCAGTTGAACCTAAGACAGCCTGGGACCCGGGACCCTTTGCTGCAGTGCTTGCTCCTGGACAAATGTCTCCTCAAGCAACAGAATACAAAGACACTATAAGGGACCAAAAATAACTGCACGCTGGTGCACTTGGGGCAAATTATGAACAGCAAGATGCAAAAAGGCCAAAACCCAACTGCCGCTTCTGAGGTGCTGGGAGCAAAAGCAGGGTACTGGGCATGATCCTTACACACAGCACCACCAACGGGGTGGGCAGACCACCTAAGCCACCCCTCTGGCCCAACCTGTGGATCTGCCCCAACGTCACCCCATTTAAGGGATCAGTTCCCCACCCCTCTCGGGGATTGAGCAAGGGAACCTCTTCCTTGTTTTCACTGCCTCCCTCATGCTACAGCATGAGCCCTAATAAAGCCTTGTCTGAATTTCTTGTCCAGCCTCTTATCAATTTCTACTGATTAAAGAGTCCAAGGACCTGGGTTGATAACAAACCTATATCTCTAATAATTTTACTCACAATGAGTATTGAGAAGATTCCATTTCTCTGCTTTTTATTTTTAAACTGGAGAAATTTTAAATGTGGGTCAAGATTAATCGAGCATCTCCTTATAGCTTTCCTTTTGGGGAAAAAAAACCAGGAAGAAATTCAGTTACCAGTTTAACACCCTGTTGACCTACAGGATACCTGGAGCAACTAGACAATTTCCAAGTTCTGAGCTACATGACTGTGTTGTCCTCAGCTGAAGCTGTCTTTCCCTGAGTCTACTGAAAGCAGAGAAGCACCAATGACAGTTGAAACACCAAGTTTCAGAAAGACAGAACTGTAAAATCACAGCCTTTTGAACCTCAGCATTTAAGAGGCTAACATTCTTTGGATAAAATTTTAATAATCATTGCTTTGACTCCCTGTCTTGTGTCTGCATCAACCACCCACTCTGGTCTGCCATGATCCCCCCAGGTTGTAACAGGTAAGAACAGCCATCTAAGAAGCAGGCTGCAGTCACCTCCAGGCCAAGTCGAGAGAGTGAGCTCCCAACATTTCCTAGTCCCAAGTTCCTCCTGGGCAGTGGGGATGACAAGTAGAAAAGGTGAGACTGTGTGGCTATGCACCTAAATGATGTCTCATCTGTGGTGGAAATAAAAGGCATATGTCCCACACAGAAAGTTTTCACCCAAATGATTACATCATAGAATGTCTTCCCAGAATCCAGCCTAGAACGTCCACCAAGGTGGAAGCTCTGGTTCTAATTATAATACACTTCACTGACATGGGACTTTTCTCATTATGTCATTGTCATGAGAAGAGAGCCCTATTTCATGGGCCATTAAGCATGGTTCAGCTTTAGTTGGTCCAGCTTCAACTGTATTCTTGGCTCACCTTGTTTTGGTCTTTGTGAGGATATACAACTCACCACCTTACATTTTTCTGTTTCCCCATTCAACTTTGGTGGCCTACGCTGGTTTCTTCAAAATCTCCGATTTCATACATTTTACTTTAGCTTTTTCTTCTTATCTATAACGTTCATTACAATGAAAACTTGCTTCTGTGCTCTGTATTAAATATTCACATTAAATATTAAAAATATTATTTTCTAGACAGTCCTGAGAGCCTCTTCTCATATGTTCCTCAAGTGCATACAAACAATCACTCATGAATGAATAGTTTCTCTCACTTATTACATCACCTGCTACAATTTTAAAATTCCTGTCATACACCATGGTTTCATGACATATCAGGTCATCTCAATTTAAATTAGGGGAATAATACTAATCTAAATCTTAAGATACCCTTGGAAAAAGTAGGTTATTTCTCTCTCTACACATTTGATACTCTAAAGAAGTTTATAATTGTATTTGAAAGCATTTAGGGCAAAATTAATTTTCTAAAATGGAATTTGAAGGGTTAGTTTCTACCTTCAAATACCATCAAAATCCTAGTTTAAGACATGTCAATAACCATACTAATCTGGTTCTGAGGGACTGGATACATTCCAAATCTCCTTTTCCAAAATCAAGTTCCAATTTTCCCAGGAATTTTTCTTAGCACTTCAGCCTACAGTCACTGTGTCTTCTCTAAACTCTTGAGGCCTTAATGTCTGTGGCATTTGTTTGGCTGCTGAACATAAGGACTTAACTTTCTCTCCCTATTAGTAAGTTATCTTTTCCAGTATGGCCCCAGCCATACACATTAGCTGATAAGCTCTTTAAGAGAAGTGCCCTTGCTTGTAAGAAATAGAGATCTGACATATTTGAGTTCCTAAAAGTAATGGGTATATATGGAAATAGGCAGGAAAAAGAATCAGAGCTCCGTAAAAAGACCTTATGGGAATTTAGAACAAGCCACTCAAACGTGTCTCGAAAGTAAAGGAACAACAGCATCTCTCACAGGCACCTCAGAATTACTATGTCAAACAGAACTCTCGATTTCCTCCCCAAACATACTCCTCTCCAATTCTTCCCTACCCTGGCCAACGGGAATACTAAAAAACTAAGAGTCAAGTTTAATTCTCTTCTCTTTCTCCCCACATTGAATATTCAGCAAGTCCTGTTGACTCAGTCTGTGAAACACACCATAAATCCATCTATTCCTCTTTTCCTTCAATGCAACCTTCTTAGTCCAAACCATCATCATTTCTCACTCTAAAACCTAATGTACACTTTTAAGTATTTCCATTATTGTTCTCTTATAACCCACTCTACACAGCAGTCAGAGTGATCTTTTTTAAATTAGGTCACACTTACAAATTTGGGGGATTAGGACTTGATATCTTTGGGGTGCCAATTTTCAGCCAATGACATGGACCATCTGCAGCTTCCCATTTAAGGTAATATAGACAGACAACAAGCTTGTCTAGTTCTTGAACCAAACTTTGCATCAGCAAGGCAAAACTCACACATGAGGTGAAAAAGCAAAACACCCAGGTGTCCCAGAGGAATGTGTGCCTTTACCTTCTAACATGCCGAAATGTCCATTTTCCTGAGCCCTTCTGACAGATTCTCACTGCCCTGAGAGTAAGTTTCAAAATCCTTTCCATGACCTACAAACCCAACATGATCTGGCTGCTCCTCGCTTCTCTGACATCTTGTCATACTACACTCCCCGTGTTCAGCGGCTCTTTCAATAATGAGAACTTAGGAAGAAATTCTGACCGAGAGGTCTCTGTATGTGCTGTCTCCTTTGCCCAGAATCCTCTGCATCCCACATTTGTTCCAGCAAGCTCCTTCTTTCTTTTATATCTCAGTGTCAATATCATCTCCTCACAGAGGACCCTCTGGTTTTTTTTCCCTTTCTCTTAAAGTTATCTAAAATTATCTTGTTTATTGATTTGGCTGCTATGTATCCTGTGTCAGATCTCATTACAATATAAGCTCCCTGGCAGTAGGAATCTGACTTGTCTTTCTTCCTTCCTATATTCCCAATGCCTGGCACAGAATCCATTCTCTCAAGAAGTTATACGAGCGAGACACATAAGATTGAGAAGCAATATAAACATCCTAGGCCTTCCATAAATGTTTGATTAATAAATCAACAAAGGCAGACAAGGGGAGGAGTCAGATGTTAGCACTGTGAAAACCTCACAAAAACATCTCTAAGCAAAACCCTAAGAAAGGGAATATCTTTCATGGAAGAGCATACACATGCCTTAGGCTGTGTCAAGATTAGGTGGGATTGCATCACAGAGAAAAAGAAAGCTAAGAATGAAAAGATATTCCTAGTTTGTAGCTAGGATCTCAACACTATAGCTACATTTCAACACAAATTTCACAAGGAACAAATATCTTCAATGTAGATAAGAGCTTATGTTCTTAAGAGAGAAATATTAATTCTGAAGTTTAATGTAATTCCCTTCTCCAAGACTGTATTTGATTTAGGATAGAAGGATAATAGTATTGTTCTTGTTTTATTGTTTTAAATGTTATCTATAAAAAGGAAACTCCTTCAAAATTACTTTCTAGAAAGGCCCTTTAAGAGGCACATTGCATAAAAGCAGGGGTAGGCGCTACTTTTGGACATATAATCACAAAATCATGATGCTGCTAGTAATAGTCCACTGGCTAAAACTCTTCTAAGATAAAATCATTAGCTATTAAATAGCTCTTGTTGTTTGGTAGATGATGATGTAATCAATCGGCAAAATACCATTTCAGAGCAGCCTTGCCTCACTCCAGTCCTGTATCATTATTTAAATTAACAGCAAAGGGCTTTCTTGTTATAAATCAATTTCAGATCCCAGGTAAAAAGTGGTATCAAATAGTTTAAGATTTAACACATAGGACAAAATGAAAAAAAAAAAATTTATAAAGATATTATCCAAGTCACCAATTCTACCACTAACTATTGCATGACCTAGATAAGTCATTTTCCCTCCCTGAGTATCAAATTTCTCATCTTCACAAAGAGGGAAGTGTCACATATTATCTCCAGGATATGTCCAGCTCTTAGATTTGGTGGAGATTTACTTACATCCAAGACAAAGCTGTGATAAATAATGAAGCACTCAAGCAGAATCTGTGAGACAGGATCTCAGGCTAAGTCATGATCTAAGAAAAGCTCATCTACTGACACAGGAATAGATTTGGGTGAGAGAGGATTGCCAGGAAGCATTTGGGTTTTTTCCCATTGAAGACTTGGAATCAAAAAAGAGTTGATTACTCGGTTCTACCTGCCTTGTTTTTATTTGTTTATCCTGGGCATTGGCACCCCAGTGTCAACATGGACCAATGACACACAAGACACAGTGGCCATACATGTAGTTATTTGTTCATATGGTACTATGTACAGCCAAAGTGCATTCGAATGCCCTACCATGTTTTTGTACAACTCTCTACAAGCAAGGGCCGGGAAACTGATTTGACTGTTCATGGGACCACCTGAATGGACCACAGCCCATATAGACTGAATTATTCATTGTGTCTCCAGAGAGCCCTCAAATAACCATTGATAGGAGTAAATGGTAACACACAATCCTTTTATCTGGAACATCCGTGCTTGTGATTACAGAAGTCCTCATGAACCCACTATTCTCATATATACATCATGAAACCAATCATTTCCTGTTTCTTTAAAACTCTTTCCATTTTGGGAGAGGCTTGGTCTTATTTCTTAGAAGGGCTTTATAAAATGTCTGTGACTGTATCTTTAAGTACCAACCACTTTTCTTTTTTCAAAGAAATGCTTCCACTGAGCCTAATGCGGTCTTTACGAATTTTTTTAACTGGCATTCTTTGTACATTTTTCCCCTACTAAAATGGAAAATGGGCTTCTCAGGAAGCTTTTCTGAGCCTTAAACATTTTTAAAGAGTATGTTTCCTTTTACCATGTCTAAGTTTAGCACCACAAAAATGAATCTAATCATTTCATGCCCTAATCAGTACAAGATGGCACATTTCTGAAAACCACCAGGAAAACACTGGCTGTCCTTCGCAGACTTCCTAAAAGAAATGTAACCCTTTAGTGGACCATAACTATTCAGGGCTAATGATATAAAAGAATCTTGCACAGGACTCATTCTCTCAGGAGAGCTTCTGGGTCTTCCTAATACCACATTTTTCCCATATCTCCAGACACTCAGGGACTTTGTGCTGCCACCTTATACTCCAAATTCCAAAAAACTCTCCTCTCTTTGAGCCCTAATCCATGATGCTCAGTTCTCAGAGAGCTGTGAAGAAGAGCAGCAACCAAGTAAACAAATTCATAGTGAAACGCAGTGTTGGTGATGGTGCCCATACCTTCTTCCTGTGCAGGGCAGGGGAGGGGGAGTGTTGATGTCCTTAGAGTTCTCCAGGTGGCCTGAGAACAGGGAGGCTGGAGCCCAGGTAGGTTTCCTTCCTAGAGCACTACAGGCACCATGGCTAGACCTATGTTCACCACTGGTCCTGAGTCTATGCAAATAAATAAAAATAAAATACTGATTGAATAAAACTCTGAATATAATTTGGGATAAGGTGGGAGTTTGTTTATAACTTTCAATACATGCAAGAGCCTGGGCAAAAATAACAGCATATGATAGAATTCTCTCCATCCCAACTTCTCCTAGGTACTCTTCCTCCTCACCACCTTTATGTCATTGGAGTGAAGAATGCACAGTAAGAAATGCATCTCAAATTAAACTAGACCTACTTGCTCCCTCCTGAAGGTTCATCCTAGTATGAAAACACTCTCAAAAGAAAAATGAATCTCACTTGCTTAACCCTAAAAAGCAAAGGACTTCTTTACTGAAGGTTTCTTGAGAAGGCAGCATTCAGGGAATTCATGAAAGAAGTCTTTTTAAAACTTTAATTTACACCCCTTATTTTCTCCCCAGTGTCCCACTTCTTACATCTTCTTTCTTCCTTTCTGTCCTACTACCCCCAGTTTTCCTTTTTTCTCTCCTCTTATCTGAAATAATTTGCCCTACTCTAAATTTCTATTATCCTCTTCATTTTATCCTCCTATCAGCATGTGAAAGTACCCACTTTTTCATTTATTTCTCTCTCACATGAGAGAGGGGAGACCTAGGGCTAAAGAGAAGCTGAGACTGGAAGACAGAAAGGCCAGTGGACAAGAGGCAGAGTGAAAGCTTCAATTACCACCATAGAGGTAGAGTCCATGTACAATGGAACACCTGTGTTCCTGGGTGTAGGGCCCAACAGATGTGTTCATCTCTGATTCAGGTAGGAAGCAGTAATGTGGGGTGGGTGAGGGAGGAACACTTTTAACTCGGCAATAGAGAACAGATGTGGAGCTCATATGCAAAGCATAACATCAGATGAGCAGATCCATGGTTGGGGAGAGCAGGTGATGGAAAGATGCTGAATCCAGCCTCTGGGGAAAAGAGCTGACACAAACCAGAGAACTTGATCAAAATAGGGAGTTAACTGAAGGGCTATACAGAAATGAAGAAAAGGCCTCATGAAGGACAGGAATAAGACCAGCTCCTTGGGACCATAACACAGCAACAAAAGGATCAACTCTATGGAACCATTAGACAGGAACTAATGGGCAGTGCCGTGAGGGTGCCACCATCAGGGTGAATTAATCCCAATAATTTTTCTGCCTTTATTTCATTTCATTCACATGAGAAAAAGGGTTGGTGTGCTAGAGAAGACAGTCTTGAGGAGAAGAGGGAGGTCTAGAGACTGCTGTGACCTGTGACACGTGGGCTTCAGTGCCACCAGGACTCAGACCCAGGACATAGCCTAGAACTCCTGGCAGGAAGCTTCACTACCAGCCCCTGTAATGAGTGGCTGAGGAACAGAATCAAGCCTGAGCTCACAGAAGGGGCCCAGCAGGCATTTACAGACTTTAACTTCCCTTCTCCGATACCCAGGGGACCGGAAGCTGCTACTTCCAGAGCTGCCTGCAGTGTTCTGAGTGCTGGGTGGGAACAGAGAGTGGAGAGCAGCCCTGCCTCTCTTCTTTTCAATAAACAGGATTGTAATGTAAGAGCCTAAAGATTAATGTGTGGTCAGGATTCCCCGTAGGCCTGTGAAAATCTTAACTAGTCACATAATTTGATTCAAATCGGAGTTTTTCTTTCCTTCCCATTTCACAGTGCTACTGGGATTAAGGTACTGGAACTGTAATACCACAAACACTGTCAGACACACAAAGATCACATCTGACCAGTCCACAGCGTGGACTGTTCCCAGGCAGAAGTTTAAAAATTTGCCCTCGCCGTTTCCTCTTTTTCGGTTCGCATTTTCACCCAGAAAAGTAATGGTTTCTAGTTTCCTCTGATTCTACCACTAACAGTAAATGGTAACACAAAATCCTTTTACTATGGTACTATGGTTAAATAATTTGCCTCTTCCCAGGGGCATTTGCATTTAACATAAAATATGCAAGGCTTGAGAAGGTGGACACAACAGAAATGAAAAATGAGCTATTTGGGGAGGAAAGCTATTCGGGTATAGAAGCCCTTCTAATATCCATCAAAATAGACAAAGGAGTCCTCTTACTCCTCTGGGTAAGCTGATCTTAATTTGTGTGTGTGTTTTATTTCCAATGTACCTGGAGGTATGGTAAGCTCCTATAACCAATTTCTGACCGTTCAGTATTACTGCCAGAGGGACCTCAAAGCCTTTGCCAATGATGTACCAAAATAAACCAAACCAAAAGTTTTTTCTCATGTGGGAACTGAGACTGTGTAGCAGCACTGAATCATAAGGTGATCCATAATATGTCACTTGGAAGTTATTATCAAGAAGAAATATATATAATTCCAATAATAGCACTGACGTCAAATGTTCAGTTTCACTTCTCAGAGTTGCATTTATGTTCACTTTCCGGGCGGCACAACTGAAGGACAAGTGACCTCAGAGCAAGCAATACCTAAGACAGATTGTGTCCCTTCTCAAAGAGAAAAAAGTGGCCAAGAAATTGAGCCCTCATCAGACAAACAAGGGCATGCACAACTCGAAAGAAACTCACCTCTGACAGCCGATATAACATGCTGCTAGAGGGGCATATCACATGGGTCTCATTTTTGCTCCAGCAACTTGCCACAGTTCATTACCAGAAAATAGAGTGGTACAGATATAATGGAAAATATTCAGCAAATGGTACTTTTGGGAATGCATTCTGCAACTGGCTACCATTTCAAAATAATATATCAGTAGCTAAACATACTCATGTTCAGAAGAAAAACAGGCAACAGTGATACAATGTACTCAAAATAATGGAAGGTCCACTTGACCACAAATAAAGCATCAGATCGGAAAATATATTCTTCTACTGTTACTTCCAGCACTGACAACTTTGCCTCAACCAATATTAGCTATAGCATTGTTAATATTGTTCATTTGAATTTTATAGGTTTTGGAGTTTTTAAATTTTATTTTTTAATCAGTTTTATAATTGTAAAATGCTATAAAGCTAGAGTTCATGTCTAGTTTTATGTACGTATATGTTTAAGTAGTAGTATTCTAAAAATAATTTGTCTACCTTGAGAGTTTAGAAGAATTTTTTTTCTTTAAAAGGGGTCCCTGGGCTTCCCTGGTGGCGCAGTGTTTGAGAATCTGCCTGCCAATGCAAGGGACACGGGTTCGAGCCCTGGTCTGGGAAGATCCCACGTGCCGCGGAGCAGCTGGGCCCGTGAGCCACAATTACTGAGCCTGCGCGTCTGGAGCCTGTGCTCCTCAACAAGAGAGGCCGCGATAGTGAGAGGCCCGTGCGCTGCGATGAAGAGTGGCCCCCGCTTGCCTCAGCTAGAGAAAGCCCTCACACAGAAAGGAAGACCCAACACAGCCATAAATAAATAAATAAACAAATACTTTAAAAGGGGTCCCTGAATAACTTAAGGTGGAGAAACACCACATTTTGCCAGAATGAGAAGCAATAAAGTACACTTGGTAAGGTCTAGGTCTAGGTCAAGTTTAAAATCCTGGCCCTATTTCTTTCTAGCTGTGTAATCTTCAAGCAACTGTCCTTATTTTCTTTAGCTTCAAGAGAGTGTAATTATAGTATCTTTCTCATAGATTGTGTAAAATGAGATAAAATGTAAAAAGTACTTACCAAAAAGTGCCTGGTTCATGGTAAATGACCAAAAAATATTAGCAATTAAAATAACAATTTCCGGTCTTACATTTCAAAACTAACAGATATCAAGAAAGAGCAGACATGCCCAAGGGTTCCTCAAAATGGCTCTTCCCCATGAACCCTGGATAGGCTGGGTTTTCTAGGTGGTCTTTGACAAATGGCAAAACACAGGGAAGTGGCATTTGGTCAATGAGCCACTGGATTATAAGCCCTCAATGGATCTCATTGCCTCTAAATGATATAGGAGATTACTGAAGGGTAAGATCATAATAGAACCATGTTTACCAACATTCAAGTCCCATCACCTCTCCAGTGTAATTCAAGACCTTTTTAGATAAACACCAACTTGCCAAAATGAGATGAGAAAGTTGGGTGACTTGGTCAATTTCAAGAGTGCAACAACACACCAGCAGGACAACACTAGATCCAGGAAACCTAGCCCCACAATCACCCACCCCAGAACCCAACTCTGTCAAGCATGAGCTGGCACTGCTCTTGGGACACCCCTGGGGTCCAAGCCAGCTGCCTTGTGAGCTGGTCTACTAACAAGTGACTGGCAGCCTCCACACAAGGTAGGGCCTGGCAACCAACCAGACTGGGGGCGAGCCAACCTCCCAGACTGCCCATGGTAGTCAGCCTGCCACAACAGAAGAAAACACACAGTTCACAGAAGGGGCAACCCTAGAGAATATAACTTTGGTGACCAGAGGGGAGTGTACTTCTGAGGCTCATAGGACATTGCCTACAAGAGGCCATTTCTCCAAGTATGGGAAATTTAACGAACATACCAGATACACAGAAATAAAAACAGCAAATCAGACAAAACAAGGCAACAGGGGAACACGTTCCAAAAGAAGGAACAAGATAAAATCTTAGAAGAAGAACTAAGTGAAGTAGCAATAGGCAATCTTCCCAAGAAAGTGTCCAAGGTAATTATCATAGAGATAATCAGAGAACTTGAGAGAAGAATGGATGAACAGAGTGAGAAGTAAGAAGTTTTTAACAGAGAGTTAGAAAATATAAAGAAGAACCAAACAGAGATGAAGAATACAATAACTGAAATAAAAAATAAGCCAGAAGAAATCAACAGTAGACTAAATGTTACAAAGGAACAGATCAGCTAGCTGGAAGACAGTGTAGTAGGAATCACCCAAGCTGAACAGAAAAAAGAAAAATAAAAAGAACTGAGGACAGTGTGAGAGACCTCTGCAACAACATCAAGCATACATAGAGTGGCTGAATAGATACAAAGTCAGGGGATGGAAAAAGTGAGGAGGTTAAAAAAGATATTCCATGCAAATGGAAATCAAAAGAAAGCGAGATAGGAATACTTATATCAGACAAAATACTCTTAAAACAAAGATTGTAAAAAGAGACAAAGAATGACATTACACAATGATAAAGG
Organism: Eschrichtius robustus; assembly: GCF_028021215.1. Lineage (NCBI taxonomy): Eukaryota > Metazoa > Chordata > Mammalia > Artiodactyla > Eschrichtiidae > Eschrichtius > Eschrichtius robustus. Next base: position 93,823,444 of record NC_090825.1, read on the forward strand.
AATCAATAAAACAAGAAGATGTAACAATTCTAAATATATATGCACCCGACATAGGAGCACCTAAATACATAAGACAAATATTAGCAGACATAAAGAGAGAAATTGACAGTAACACAACAATACTAGGGGCTTAACACCCCACTTACATCAATGGACAGAACCTCCAAAAAGAAAATCTATAAGAAAACACTGGCTTCAAATGTCACATTAGATCAAAAGGACTTAATAATACATATAGAGCATTCCATCCAAAAGCAGCAGAATACAAATTCCTTTTTACTGCACATGGAACATTATCCAAGATAGATTATATGGTAGGCCACAAAACAAGTCTCAGTTAATTTAAGAAATTATGTCAAGCATTTTTTCCAACCACAGCTCTATGAGACTAGAAATCAACTACAAGAAAATAAACTGCCAAAAACACAAACACATGGAGGCTAAACAATATGTTACTAAACAATGGATCACTGAAGAAATCAAAGAGGAAATCAAAAATTACCTGGAGACAAATGAAAACAAAACACAATGATCCAAAATCTATGGGATGCAACAAAAGTAGTTCCAAGAGGGAAGTTTACAGTTATACAATCCTACCTCATGAAACAAGAAAAATCTTAAATAAACAACCTAACCTTACACCTAAGGGAACTAGAAAAAGAAGAACAAACAAAACCCAAAGTTATTAGAAGGAAAGAAACCTTAAAACTCAGAGTGCAAGTAGATGAAATAGAGACTAAAATAAATAGAAAAGATTAATGAAACGAAGAGCTGGTTCTCTGAAAATTTAAACAAAATTTATAAACCTTTAGCTAGAATCAACAAGAAAAAAAGAGAGAGCTGAAACCAATAAAATCAGAAATGAAAAAGGAGAGAAGTTACACCTGACACCACACAAATCCAAAGGATTGTATGAGATTACTACAATAAACAACTATACCCCAATAACATGGACAACCTAGAAGAAATGGAAAAATTCCTAAAATGTATAATCTTCCAAGACTCAATCAGGAAGAAATAGAGAATATGAACACACTAATTACGAGTAATGAAATTGAATCAATAATAAAAATACTCCCAACACACAAAAGTCCAGGACCAGTGGCTTCATGGTTGAATTCTACCAAACATTTACAGAAGAGTTAACACCTGTCCTTCTCAAAATAGTCCAAAAATTGCAGAAGAATGAATGCTTCAGAATTCATTCTAAAAGGCCAGCACCACCCTGATACAAAAACCAGACAAAGATATCACACAAAAAAGAAAATTATGGGCCAATGTCACTGATGAACATAGATGGAAAAATCATCAACAAAATACTAGCAAACCAAAAGGAAAAACACATTAAAAGGATCATAACACCATGATCACGTGGGATTTATCCCAGGGATGCAAGGATGGTTCAATATCTGAAATCAATGTGATACACCATATTAATAAACACTGAGGAATAAAAATCATATGATCATCTCAGTAGAGGCAGAAAAGGCTTTTGACAAAATTCAACATCCATTTATAATAAAAACGTTCAACAAAGTGGATATAGTGGGAACATACCTCAACATAATAAAGGCCATATATGATAAAACCACAGTTAACATCATTCTCAATGGGGAAAAACTGAAAGTATTTTCTGTAAGATCAAAAACAAGAAAAGGATACCCACTCTTGCTACTTTTATTCAACATAGTACTGGAAGTCCAAGACACAGCAATCAGACAAGAAAAAGAAATAAAAGAAATCCAAATTGGAAAGGAAGAAGTAAAACTGTCATTGCTTGCAGATGACATGATACTATACGTAGAAAATCCAAAATTATCACCAAAAACAATGCTAAGCTCATCAATGAATTTGGTACAGTTGGAGAATATAAAATTAATATACAGAAATGTGTTACATTACTATATACTAAAAATGAAATATCAGAAACAGAAATTAAGGAAACCATCCCATTTACTATCACATCAAAAAGAATAAAATACCTAGGAATAAACCTACCTAAGGAGTTAAAAGACTTATACTCAGAAAACTATAAGACACTGATGAAATTGAAAATCATACAAACAGATGGAAAGATATATTAGTGTTCATAGATTAGAAGAATTAATATTAAAATGACCATACTCCCAAGGCAATCTACAGATTCAATTCAATCCCTATCAAAATACCAATGGCAGGGCTTCCCTGGTGGCGCAGTGGTTGAGAATCTGCCTGCTGATGCAGGGGACACGGGTTCGAGCCCTGGTCTGGGAAGATCCCACATGCCGTGGAGCGGCTAGGCCCATGAGCCACAATTACTGAGCCTGCGTGTCTGGAGCCTGTGCCCCGCAACAAGAGAGGCCACGATGGTGAGAGGCCCGTGCACCGCGATGAAGAGTGACCCCCACTTGCTGCAACTAGAGTAAGCCCTCGCACAGAAGCGAGGACCCAACACAGCCATAAATAAATAAATTAATTAATTAAATTAAAAAAAAAAAACAATGGCACTTTTCACAGAACTAGAACAAATAATTTAAAAATTTGTATGGAAACACACAGATGCCAAACCACTCTTGAGAAAGAACAGAGCTGTAGGTATCACACTCCCTGACTTCAGACTATACTACGAAACTTCAGTAAAAAAAGGAGTGGGGTACTGGTACAAAAAAAAAAAAAAGACACATAAATAGATGGAACAGAATAGAGAGCCCAGAAATAAACCCATGCACATAGGGTCAATTAATCTAAAACAAAGGAGGCAAAAATATCTGATGAGGAAAAGAGAGTCTCTTCAGTAAGTGGTGTTAGGAAAACTGGATAGCTACGTGTAAAAGAATGAAATTAAAACATTCTCTAACATCATGTAAAGAAATAAACTCAAAATGGATTAAGCACCTAAATTAAGACCAGAAACCATAAAACTCCTAGAAGAAAACATAAGTAGAACACTCTTTGACATAAAGAGTAGCAATACTTTTTTTGGCTCTGTTTCCTAAGGCAAAGGAAACAAAAGCAAAAATAAGCAAATGGGACCTAATTAAACTTAAAAGATTTTGTCAGCAAAAGAAACCATTGACAAAATGAAAAGGCAACCGACTGAATGAGAGAAAATATTTTAAAATGATATGACTGATAATAGGTTAATATCCAAAATATATATAGAGCTCATACAACTCAATATCAAAAAAACAAACAACTTGATTAAAAATAGATAGAAAACCTGAATAGACATTTTTCAAAGAAGACATACAGATGGCTAACAGCACATGAAAAGATGCTCAACATCACTGATCATTAGAGAATTGCAAATCCAAATCACAATGAGCTGTCACCTCACAACTGTCAGAATGGCTATCATGTAAAAGACCACAAATAATAAATTTTGGTGAGTATGTTGAGAAAAGGGCAATGTAAATTGGTGCAGCCACTGTGGGACACAATATAGAGGTTCCTCAAAAAACTAAAAATAAAACTACTATATTGTCCAGCAATGCCACTCCTGGGTATATATTCAAAGAACACAAAAACACTAATTCAAAATGATATATGCATCCCAATGTTCATAGAGGCATTATTTACAATAGCAAGATATGGAATCATCAATTCCATGATTATTATGGTCTTGTTTACCACTCTATTCCCATATGGCCGGATTGACTACTGCCAAGAATTTCTCGATCAGGCAAGTCTAAGCAAATCTCTTATTGAGGAACTTGTTAATTCTCTGATTCCTTTGGCCATAGTAGACACAGCCTTCACCACTGTAGCTAATTCATTTCTCATTTTAAGCTGTCATTGCTCAGTGACTCACCCTTCCCAAAATCAATTACATCTATGGACTTGGAAAGAATATTTACTAGCTAGCAATTTTGTGTGGGTAATTCTCAGAACTGTACAGCTCCTTGTCAAAGCTGTGGCATTCTTTTCTGCTGGAAAATTAATCGATGTAATTAGCAACAACTCTTGGGTTACTCAAAGGGCTTTTACACTGATAGCTTTGTCATGGATCTTACTGACCAGTGTCTGAAAAGTACCATGAAAAGAAAAGTCGGTAAAACATTGGTAGTAGAAATAAACCTGGGATTTGTATTACATTTAAACCATAAAAGCAGAAACTCAAGGATCCTTGGGCTAACCAAAAAGTTGATGTATTTAGAAGAACAAAAGGGAAATGCCTCATTTTTAGCAATGCAAAGGAACTTTTGGCAGAACTTTACTGCCACAAAAAATCACCCCTGAAAGGACTATGGCTTCATTGCCACTTGTTCCACAAGCCAGGGCAGGCTGTATACCTATTACCTGCCAAGGAGAAAGTTTCTAAGGATGGATATTCTGAAGTCTAGAAGAATCTGTTGAAAAAATATACTTATGATCTCTATGTACTCTAAAATCCTTTATTTCATATACATGCGCATACAAACACACAACCACAAGAGGATATTAGAATGTGCTGGTAAAGGAAGGGCTAAAAGTATAGAAGAATACATGTCAAACCTCTATATGAGTGTTAATGGGCCAAGGAGAGTCTGCTGAGCCAGGACTGGCACTCAGGAATAACCAGAAGGGTCAAATACAATCAGCTAAGGCAAAGAGAAGCAGGTAGTCATCATAAGCCATATGGAAAGGATGTCCCAAGTCCAGAAGGCCACACAGCAAACAAAAGAACCTAAACTGAGCAGGGGTAAAAACCTCTACCCAGGAGTTTTCTGCTCTCTGTGCTTTATCCTTTGTTATGGGTACTCACAGACCTGGGCCCTTGTCACTTATCAATCATAGCCAGAAAAGACACACAAGTCTGCCCTCCTGAAAACATCTAACTTAAAAAAATGTTTTATGGGATAATATTGATTTCTTTTTTTTTTTTTTTTTTTTTTTGGTCGATTGCTTGGTTGACTAACTCATTGACGATGGGGTCAAAAATTTCCTCTCTATGTCTAGTTGACTCATGATGGACCAACAGTGGTTCTAAACAAAGCCTTCCATGACTACTTCCCACTCACATCAAGCTGATTTAGTAAGCCTCCTCTGTGATTTCATAAAACATCACACATCCCTCTGTCATAGCATTTACTTCACTGGATTGAAATTATCTGTTTACAGGTCAGTCTCTCTCATAAAACAGGAGCTATTCCAATATGGGGACCTTGTTTTCTTCTTGGTATCACCAGTGTCATTACTCATAAACCACTCAATTTTTTTTTTGTTTTTATTGGGTATGACTTTCCAAAAGTACATGCCTTTTAAAAATTGATATTAATTTCCTACTATCTATACATTCTGAGAAACCTGCCAAAATCAGTAGGTTTATGAGGTTGGTTTCACATGGCACAAAACACTTTATCTACTTTGTCATTTACACTGAGTCCTTGTAAGAGTGGAATTTCACATTTAGGAATAGGAAGCTATGTGTGATTTATGTCCAGGTTGACAGATTTGACTCTAGTGGGGAAGAAGAAAGAGGATGACATCTTTCAAGTTAAATTCTATGTAAACTTTTTTTTTTATGGATAAGGACACAGAGGCCTGAGTGGAAGCCACATCTGAGCAAAGGACTTTAATAAGAACAGCAACTACTTTGTGTTACTTAGACCTAATATTAGCACTAGAGGGCTGCTTGGCCAATACCTATGGGAAAATAAGTGATTAGAGTTTTTATCCCAAGAGTAATATGCATTTTGTATTTAGTTCTAAGATCCTTTTTGAGTTAATTTTTGTGAAAGGTATAAGGCCTGTGTCTAAATTTTTTTTTTTTTGGGTGGGGGGCATGTGGATGTCTAGTTGTTCCAGGACCATTTGTTGAAAAGACTGTCTTTGCTCCATTGTATTGACTTTGCTCTTTTGTCAAAGATCAGTTGACTATATTTATGTAGATCTTTTTATGGGCTCTCTAAAACCTAGATGACCTAGGATATGGTGATGACTTTTCAAATACAATACCAAAGGCATAATCCATAAAAGAATCGAGAAGCTGGACTTCATTTAAATTAAAAATTTCTGCTGTGTGAAAGACAATGTCAAGAAAATGAGAAGACAAGTCACAGACTTGGAGAAAATATTTACAAAAGACACATCTGATAAAGGACTGTTGTCCAAAATCTATAAAGAACTATTAAGACTCAAAAATAAGACGATGAACAATTTGATCTAAAAAATCGGCCAACAGATGCTTTAACAAAGAAATTATACAGATAGCAAATAAGCATATAGAAAAATATACCATATCAAATGTCATCAGGAAAACGCAACTTAAAACAGCAATAAGATGTTGCTGCACACCTATTAGAATGGTCAAAATTCAGAACACTGAAAATACAAAATGCTGGCAAGGAACTCATTCATTGCTGGTGGGAATGAAAATAGTACAGCTACTTTAGAAGACAGTTGAGTGATTTCCTATAAAACTAAACACACTCTTAGCATATGAACTGGTAATCATGCTTCTTGATATTTACTAAGACTTGAAAGCAACCAAGATGTCCTTCAGTAGGTGAATAGATAAACTGGTACATCCAGAAAAAGGAATATTATCAATTATATGTCACTGTATAATAGGGAAAACTATGGAGACAGTAAAAAATCAGTGATTATCAGGGGTTGGGGCAGGCGGTGCCAGTGGACAGGGATGACTAGGCAGAGCACAAAGGATTTTTAAGGCAGGAAATACTCTGTATAACATGAAAATGATACGTACATATTAGTATACTTTGTCCAAACCCATAAAATGTACAACACCAAGAGTGAACCCTAAGGTACACCATAGACTTTGGGTGATTATGACGTGTCAGTGTAGGCTCATCAATTGTAACAAATGAACCACTCTGGTGGGGGAATCTCAATAACAGAGGAGGCTATGCATGTCAGGGGCAACAGGTATGTGGGCTGTCTCTGTACTTCCTGTTCATTTTTGCTGTGAACCTAAAACTGCTCTAAAAATATAGTTTTTTTAAAAAACCAGAAGCTCAATAATAAAAGAAAAATAATTTAAAATTATTTAAAAAAGAGAAAATTTTAAAAAGAGAAACATGCATTTGCTAATTTGGTTCAGTTGATGGCAAGAGCCATCAATAATGTCAATCCAGCAAAATCTTCTGCTAAGATCCCACAAAAAAGGGCCAGGCCTCTACCGTAGTGCTTCTTCAATAACAGACACAGTTATGTATATTTTATCTAAAATGTGCATAGTTCACTAAGCCAATAACAACAACTGACAAAATAAAGAAAACAGAACATCTCCTTTAAGCTTTAAACTTCCACTAGCATTAGAAAAACCTGATTGACGTTCAGGCCCTAGGGAGGCGCTTGCATATATTGACTCAAATAATCTACAGCAATATTGTGAGATAGTCAGTAGTACCCCTTTTTACAGATAAGAAAACCGAGCATCAGAGAAGTTAAATAACTTGCTCAAGATAACAGCGCCAAGAAATGATGGAGTTGAGATTTGAACCCAGATCTGTACGATTCCAAATTCTACACATTTCCTGTGTCGTCAGGCTGGTCACCATTCAGAGTCTCATATTTGGTCTGGAGAGCAACAAAGTTCAATGAGAAGAGACTGGGTAGCTGAAACAGTGGTCAAAGAAAAACTCAGAGTCTACACAGACTAAAGACTGAGTGTCAGGAAAAGAAGGATGCACTGGTGGTGAATACACCAGTTGGAGTAATTGCAATCTCAAGATTTAAGGATTTTGCCCTTGGGAAGACAATTTGGCAATATATTCCAAAAGCCATAAAAAGTTGATTTCCTTTAACTCAGCTATGACACTTCTGGAACTCTATCCTAAGGATGTAATCCAAGATATGGAAAAGCTATATGCATAAACATGTTCATCCTACCGATTTTTATAAGAGAGAGAGGTGGGCAGGGGGAGAGAAGAAAAGGAGGAAAGAAAGAAGCAGAGAACAAAATTTATTTATACTGTGTTTATCTTATTTCATCAGGGAAGTGAAATGGCAAATGTATTTATGAGAGTGTATCAAGGTAATTGGATACAAAATCAAACAAGACTATGAAAATAATTAATATACACAATATATAAAAAAATTAGTCTTATTGAATAATTGGAATTTTAAAAGTTATGGATAATAAAATATCCTATTACAACTCTACCAAAAGATATAAAATATCTAAGAATTAGAGGAACAAATGATATGCAAGACTGTTACAGAGAAAACTGAAAAATATTAGAAAAGCACATAAAACAAAATCCCGTGAATGATAAGATTCAGTATCTTTGAAATGCCACTGCTTCCCAAATTATTCATAAATTCAATGCAAGTTCAATCTAAATCCCAGTGATAATTTTTCAAGATTATTCTCCAGAAAAATTTACTTCAAGTTTTTATATAACATTCATAACAATCACGTTTATAACAGTAAAACTTGATAAATTATAAGAAGCAAAAAAAAGATATCCTGATCACTAGGGTTATAGCTTATAAGCTAACTGGCAGTATGGGAAAATAAAAGCAATGAAATTTTTAAATTGAATAAAAAAGAAATACTCAATTACAACTGATACTGAAAATATTTAATAGTGTACAAAAAGATTCTAAGTATTTACATTAATAGTAAACAAACCAAATACTTGAATTACGAGATAAAGATTGTTAAATTGAAGAAAAAGCCAAGAACCACTACCTGTTGTTTCCAAGAGACACATGTTAAAGGTAAGAACAACAAAAAGAAAAAAAGAAAAAAATGGAAAAGAATGGAAAACTATTTAATGAAAACACTAACAGAAACAAGGCCAATGGAGTGATATAGATACCAGACAAAGTAGAATTAAAGTTTTACTTGAGGTTGAGAGGGATATTTTATAATTATAAAATTGCTCAACCCAGGGACTTCCCTGGTGGTCCAGTGGGTAAGACACCATGCTCCAAATGCAGGGGCCCCGGGTTCAATCCCTGGTTGGGGAACTAGATCCTGCATGCATGCCACAACTAAGAGTTCGCGTGCCACAACTAAGAATTCACATGCCACAACTAAAAGATCCCACATGCCACAACGAAGATCCCATGTGCTGTAACTAAGACCTGGCACAACCTAAATAAATAAAAAAATTTTTTTAAACCTCTGTAAAAATAAATAAATAAAAAATAAAATTGATCAATCCTAAAGGAAAAGGTAACAATTCCAATTATAGTTAGAGATTTCAATAACCTCTCTGATAATATTTTTAAAATACACAAAATATCAGTAGATATGTAGAAAACTTTTTTTAATATGTCCCCAAACTAGTTTTTATTTTACTGTATTTATTTCTATTTTTTACTGAGGTGTAGTTGATATAGAAGGATTTTAAAGCATAATTAACAAATTTAACAAAATTGAAATAGATAAAATTCTTTGTTTAACTGCTGTAGCATATCTGTTTAAAGCACAACTATAATATTTAATAAGATAGACAATTTGCTGGTCCATAAAGCAAGTTTCAGCAAATTTCAAAGCACTGAAATTATTTTGAACTTGTTCTCTGACAATTAAGCTACAAATCAGTAACAGGAAGATAACTAGAAAATTCCAAAATATTTACAATTATCCATTACACTCCTAAATAACCAATGAATCAAAAAAAAAAGACAATAAAAGTTATGAAATATTTTGAACTGAATGATCATGAAAATTTGTGGGATTCAACTAAAGATCTGCTTAGAGGAAAAGACACAGTCTTAAATGCATATATCCAAAAAGAAGAAGGATTGAAAACCAATTATCTCAAGAAACTAGAAAAGGAATGGCAAATTACACTGAAACAAAATAAAAGGGATGAAATAATAAAGAACAGAAATGAATTAAACTGAAAAATTACAGTAGAAAAATTTGACACTGTTAAAAGTTGGTTCTTTGCAAAGGTTAAGAAAATTGATAAACCCCTAGCAAGACTAGTCAAGAAAAAAAAGAGAGAAAAAAAAATCACTACAGATCCTACATAGATATTAAGATCATAGAAGAATATATTGAACTTTATACCAAAAATGGAAAATTTAAATAAAATTAATGGAAAATTTAAATAAAATAGAAAAACCCTATTAAAATACTACTAACCAATCTCTAGCATTCCTATACACTAATGATGAAAAGTCTGAAAGTGAAATTAAGAAAACACTCCCATTTACCATTGCAACAAAAAGAATAAAATATCTAGGAATAAACCTACCTAAGGAGACAAAAGAACTGTACACAGAAAATCATAAGACACTGATGAAAGAAATTAAAGATGATACAAATAGATGGAGAGATATACCATGTTCTTGGATTGGAAGAATCAACATTGTGAAAATGACTCTACTACCCAAAGCAATCTACAGATTCAATGCAATCCCTATCAAACTACCACTGGCATTTTTCACAGAACTAGAACAAAAAATTTCACAATTTGTACAGAAATGCAAAAGACCCCGAATAGTCAAAGCAATCTTGAGAAAGAAAAACGGAGCTGAAGGAATCAGCCTCCCACACTTCAGCCTATACTACAAAGCTACAGTAATCAAGACAGTATGGTACTGGCACAAAAACAGAAATATAGATCAATGGAACAGGATAGAAAGCACAGAGATAAACCCACACACATATGGTCACCTTACCTTTGATAAAGGAGGCAAGAATATACAATGGAGAAAAGACAGCCTCTTCAATAAGTGATGCTGGGAAAACTGGACAGCTACATGTAACACTCCCTAACACCATACACAAAAATAAACTCAAAATGGATTAAAGACCTAAATGTAAGGCCAGACACTATCAAACTCTTAGAGGAAAACATAGGCAGAACACTCTATGATGTAAATCACAGCAAGATCCTTTTTGACCCACTTCCTAGAGAAATGGAAATAAAAACAAAAATAAACAAATGGGACCTAATGAAATTTAAAAGCTTTTGCACAGCAAAGGAAACCATAAACAAGATGAAAAGACAACTCTCAGAATGGGAGAAACTATTTGCAAGTGAAGCAACTGACAAAGGATTAATCTCCAAAATTTATAACAGCTCATGCAGCTCAATATCAAAAAAAACAAACAACCCAATCCAATAATGGGCAGAAGACCTAAATAGACATTTCTCCAAAGATATACAGATTGCCAACAAACACATGAAAGAATGCTCAACATCATTAATCATTAGAGAAATTCAAATTGAAACTACAATGAGATATCATCTTACACCGGTCAGAATGGCCATCATCAAAAAATCTACAAACAATAAATGCTGGAGAGGGTGTGGAGAAAAGGGAACCCTCTTGCACTGTTGGTGGGAATGTAAATTGATACAGCCAGTATGGAGAACAGTATGGAGGTTCCTTAAAAAACTAAAAATAGAACTACCATATGACCCAGCAATCCCACTACTGGGCATATACCCGGAGAAAACCATAATTCAAAAAGAGTCATGTACCATAATGTTCATTGCAGCTCTATTTACAATAGCCAGGACATGGAAGCAACCTAAGTGTCCGTCAACAGATGAATGGATAAAGAAGATGTGGCACATATATACAATGGAATATTACTCAGCCATAAAAAGAAACGAAATTGAGTTATTTGTAGTGAGGTGGATGGAACTAGAGTCTGTCATACAGAGTGAAGCAAGTCAGAAAGAGAAAAACAAATACCGTATGCTAACACATATATATGGAATCGAAGAAAAAAAAAAAAAGTTGTGAAGAACCTAGGGGCAAGACAGGAATAAAGACACAGACCTACCAGAGAATGGACTTGAGGATATAGGGAGGGGAAGGGGAAGCTGTGACAAAGTGAGAGAGTGGCATGGACATATATACACTACCAAACGTAAAATAGATAGCTAGTTAGAAGCAGCCGCATAGCACAGGGAGATCAGCTCGGTGCTTTCTGACCACCTAGAGGGGTGGGATAGGGAGGGTGGGAGGGAGGGAGACCCAAGAGGGAAGAGATATGGGAACATATGTATATGTATAACTGATCCACTTTGTTATATAGCAGAAACTAACACACCATTGTAAAACAATTATACTCCAATAAAGATGTTTAAAAAAAATACTACTTAGGAAAACTGAAACAAAAAAAAAAATGTGAAAATTTTAATTAAATAATTTGAACTCATAATAAAGACTTTCCCATAAAGAAACTCTTGGCCCAGATGGTTTCAAGTGTGAATTCCTCACAATATTTATTGTATTAGGTTGAAAAGTATCCCTCCAAAATTTGTGTCCACCCAGAGCCTTAGAATGTGACCTTATTTGGAAATAGGGTCATTGTATATGTAATTAGTTAAGATCAGATTATACTGGATTAGGGTGGGCCGTAAATTAAATATGACTGGTATCTTTATAAGAAGAAGAGAAGAGACCCAGACACACAGAGATTGCCATGTGACAATGCAGGCAGAGATTGGAGTAATGTTTCTCTAAGGCAAGGAATGCCAAAGATTACTAGCAACCCCAGGAGGTAGGAAGAGGCAAGGAAGGATCCTCTCCTACAGCCTTCAGAGAAAGCACGGTCTTGCCAACCTTAATTTGTTTCTGGCCTCCAAACTGTGAGAGAATAATTTCTGTTGTTTTAAGCCTCCCATTTTGTGGTCATTTGTTATGGCAGCTCTAGGAAATTAATATTTTTATAAAATAAATAGTTAGGATCTAATTCAAACTCTCTCAGAGTAAAAAGAAAGAGAACCATTTCCAATTTGTTCTACTGGGATATGATAAATGTGATATCAAAACTAACAAAGATACTACAAGAAAGTAAAGTTAAAAAACAGTATCACGAGGGGAGGAGAGAAGATGGCGGAAGAGTAAGACGCGGAGATCACCTTCCTTCCCACAGATACAGTAGAAATACATCTACACGTGGAACTGCTCCTACAGAACACCCACTGAACACTGGCAGAAAACGTCCGACCTCCAAAAAGGCAAGAAACTCCCCCCGTACTTGGGTAGGGCAAAAGAAAAAAGAAATAACAGAGACAAAAGAATAGGGACGGCACCTGCACCAGTGGGAGGGAGCTGTGAAGGAGGAAAGATTTCCACGCACTAGGAAGCCCCTTCGCGGGCAGAGACTGCGGGTGGCAGAGGGGGGAAGCTTCGGAGCCACGGAAGAGAGCACAGCCACAGGGGTGCGGAGGGCAAAGCGGAGAGGCTCCTGCACGGAGGAGCGGTGCCGACCAGCACTCACCAGCCCGAGAGGCTTGTCTGCTCCCCCGCCGGGGTGGGCGGGGGCTAGGAGCTGAGGCTCAGGCTTCGGTCGGATCGCAGGGAGAGGACTGGGGCTGGCGGCGTGAACACAGCCTGAAGGGGTTAGCGCACCACAGCTGGCTGGGAGGGAGACCGGGAAAAGGTCTGCAGCTGCCAAAGAGGCAAGAGACTTTTTCTTGCCTCTTTGTTTCGCTGCACGCAAGGAGAGGGGATTCAGAGCGCCGCCTAAACGAACTCCAGAGAAGGGCGCGAGCCGCGGCGATCAGCGCGGACCCCAGAGACGGGCGTGAGACGCTGGGGCTGCTGCTGCCGCCTCCAAAAAGCCTGTGTGTGAGCACAGGTCACGCTCCACACCGCCCCTCCCGGGAGCCGGTGCAGCCCGCCACTGCCAGGGTCCCGTGATCCCCGGACAAATTCCCCGGGAGAACGCACTGCGCGCCTCAGGCTGGTGCAACGTCACGCCGGCCTCTGCTGCCGCAGGCTCGCCCCGCCTCCTCCGTACCCCTCCCTCCCCGCGGCCTGAGTGAGCCAGCGCCCCCGAAGCAGCTGCTCCTTTAACCCCGTTCTGTCTGGGCAGGGAATAGACGCCCTCAGGCGACCTACACGCAGAGGCGGGTCCAAATCCAAAGCTGAACCCCAGGAGCTGTGCGAACAGGGAAGAGAAGGGGAAATCTCTCCCAGCAGCCTCAGAAGCAGCGGATTAAAACTCCACAAACAACTTGATGTGCCTGCATCTGTTGAATACCTGAATAGACAACGAATCATCCCAAATTCAGGAGGTGGACTTTGGGAGAAGGATATATTAATTTTTCCCCTGTTCCTTTTTTTTTGTGAGTGTATATGTATATGCTTCTGGGTGAGATTTTGTCTGTATAGCTTTGCTTTACAATAGCTTTATTTTACTTCACTATATTATAGCCTCTTTCTTTCTTTCTTTCTTTCTTTCTATTTTTCCTCCCTTTTACTCTGAGCCGTGTGGACGAAAGGCTCTTGGTGCTCCAGCCAGGCATCAGGGCCGTGCCTCTGAGGTGGGAGAGCCAACTTCAGGACACTGGTCCACAAGAGACCTCCCAGCTCCATGTAATACCAAACGGTAAAAATCTCTCAGAGATCTCCATCTCAACATCAAGACCCAGCATCACTCAATGACCAGCAAGCTACAGTGCTGAACACCCTATGCCAAACAACTAGCAAGACAGGAACACAGCCCCATCCATTAGCAGAGAGGCTGCCTAAAATCATAATAAGGCCACAGACACCCCAAAACACACCACCAGACGTGGATGTGCCCACCAGAAAGACAAGATCCAGCCTCATCCACCAGAGCTCAGGCACTAGTTCCCTACACCAGGAAGCCTACACAACCCACTGAACCAACCTTAGCCACTGGGGACAGATACCAAAAACAACGGGAACTACAAACCTGCAGCCTGTGAAAAGGAGACCCCAAACACAGTAAGATAAGCAAAATGAGACGACAGAAAAACACACAGCAGATGAAGGAGCAGGGTCAAAACACTCCAGATTTAACAAATGAAGAGGAAATAGGTAGTCTACCTGAAAAAGAATTCAGAATAATGATAGTAAGGATGATCCAAAATCTTGGAAATAGAATAGACAAAATGCAAGAAACATTTAACAAGGACGTAGAAGAACTAAAGAGGAACCAAGCAATGATGAAAAACACAATAAATGAAATTAAAAATACTCTAGATGGGATCAATAGCAGAATAACTGAGGCAGAAGAAAGGATAAGTGACCTGGAAGATAAAATGGTGGAAATAACTACTGCAGAGCAGGATAAAGAAAAAAGAATGAAAAGAACTGAGGACAGTCTCAGAGACCTCTGGGACAACATTAAACGCACCAACATTCGAATTATAGGGGTCCCAGAAGAAGAAGAGAAAAAGAAAGGGACTGAGAAAATATTTGAAGAGATTATAGTTGAAAACTTCCCTAATATGGGAAAGGAAATAGTTAATCAAGTCCTGGAAGCACAGAGAGTCCCATACAGTATAAACCCAAGGAGAAACACGCCAAGACACATATTAATCAAACTGTCAAAAATTAAATATAAGGAAAACATATTAAAGGCAGCAAGGGAAAAAAAACAAATAACACACAAGGGAATCCCCATAAGGTTAACATCTGATCTTTCAGCAGAAACTCTGCAAGCCAGAAGGGAGTGGCAGGATATACTTAAAGTGATGAAGGAGAAAAACCTACAACCAAGATTACTCTACCCAGCAAGGATCTCATTCAGATTCGATGGGGAAATTAAAACCTTTACAGACAAGCAAAAGCTGAGAGAGTTCAGCACCACCAAACCAGCTTTACAACAAATGCTAAAGGAACTTCTCTAGGCAAGAAACACAAGAGAAGGAAAACACCTACAATAACAAACCCAAAACATTTAAGAAAATGGGAATAGGAACATACATATCGATAATTACCTTGAATGTAAATGGATTAAATGTTCCCACCAAAAGACACAGGCTGGCTGAATGGATACAAAAACAAGACCCATATATATGCTGTCTACAAGAGACCCACTTCAGACCTAGAGACACATACAGACTGAAAGTGAGGGGATGGAAAAAGATATTCCATGCAAATGGAAATCAAAAGAAAGCTGGAGTAGCAATTCTCATATCAGACAAAATAGACTTTAAAATAAAGACTATTACAAGAGACAAAGAAGGACACTATATAATGATCAAGGGATCGATCCAAGAGGAAGCTATAACAATTGTAAATATTTATGCACCCAACATAGGAGCACCTCAATACATAAGGCAAATACTAACAGCCATAAAAGGGGAAATCGACAGCAACACAATCATAGTAGGGGACTTTAACACCCCACTTTCACCAATGGACAGATCATCCAAAATGAAAATAAATAAGGAAACACAAGCTTTAAATGATACATTAAACAAGATGGACTTAATTGATATTTATAGGACATTCCACCCAAAAGCAATAGAATACACATTTTTCTCAAGTGCTCATGGAACATTCTCCAGGATAGATCATATCTTGGGTCATAAATCAAGCCTTGGTAAATTTAAGAAAATTGAAATCGTATCAAGTATCTTTTCCGACCACAACGCTATGAGACTAGATATCAATTACAGGAAAAGATCTGTAAAAAATACAAACACATGGAGGCTACACAATACACTACTTAATAACGAAGTGATTACTGAAGAAATCAAAGGGGAAATCAAAAAATACCTAGAAACAAATGACAATGGAGATACGACGACCCAAAACCTATGGGACGCAGCAAAAGCAGTGCTAAGAGGGAAGTTTATAGCAATACAAGCCTACCTCAAGAAACAGGAAACATCTCGAATAAACAACCTAACCTTGCACCTGAAGCAATTAGAGAAAGAAGAACAAAAAAACCCCAAAGCCAGCAGAAGGAAAGAAATTATAAAGATCAGGTCAGAAATAAATGAAAAAGAAATGAAGGAAACAATAGCAAAAATCAATGAAACTAAAAGCTGGTTCTTTGAGAAGATAAACAAAATTGATAAACCACTAGCCAGACTCATCAAGAGAAAAAGGGAGAAGACTCAGATCAATAGAATTAGAAATGAAAAAGGAGAAGTAACCACTGACACTGCAGAAATACAAAAGATCATGAGAGATTACTACAAGCAACTCTATGCCAATAAAATGGACAACCTGGAAGAAATGGACAGATTCTTAGAAATGCACAAACTGCCAAGACTGAACCAGGAAGAAATAGAAAATATGAACAGACCAATCACAAGCACTGAAATTGAAACTGTGATTAAAAACCTTCCAACAAACAAAAGCCCAGGACCAGATGGCTTCACAGGTGAATTCTATCAAACATTTAGAGAAGAGCTAACACCTATCCTTCTCAAACTCTTCCAAAATATTGCAGAGGGAGGAACACTCCCAAACTCATTCTACGAGGCCACCATCACCCTGATACCAAAACCAGACAAAGATGTCACAAAGAAAGAAAACTACAGGCCAATATCACTGATGAACATAGATGCAAAAATCCTCAACAAAATACTAGCAAACAGAATCCAACAGCACATTAAAAGGATCATACACCATGATCAAGTGGGGTTTATCCCAGGAATGCAAGGATTCTTCAATATACGCAAATCAATCAATGTGATACACCATATTAACAAATTGAAGGAGAAAAACCATATGATCATCTCAATAGATGCAGAGAAAGCTTTCGACAAAATTCAACACCGATTTATGATAAAAGCCCTGCAGAAAGTAGGCATAGAGGGAACTTTCCTCAGCATAATAAAGGCCATATATGACAAACCCACAGCCAACATTGTCCTCAATGGTGAAAAACTGAAACCATTTCCACTAAGATCAGGAACAAGACAAGGTTGCCCACTCTCACCACTATTATTCAACATAGTTTTGGAAGTGTTAGCCACAGCAATCAGAGAAGACAAAGAAATAAAAGGAATCCAAATCGGAAAAGAAGAAGTAAAGCTGTCACTATTTGCAGGTGACATGATACTATACATAGAGAATCCTAAAGATGCTACCAGAAAACTCCTAGAGCTAATCAATGAATTTGGTAAAGTAGGAGGATACAAAATTAATGCACAGAAATCTCTTGCATTTCTATACACTAATGACGAAAAATCTGAAAGTGAAATTAAGAAAACACTCCCATTTACCATTGCAACAAAAAGAATAAAATATCTAGGAATAAACCTGCCTAAGGAGACAAAAGACCTGTATGCAGAAAATTATAAGACACTGATGAAAGAAATTAAAGATGATACAAATAGATGGAGAGATATACCATGTTCCTGGATTGGAAGAATCAACATTGTGAAAATGACTCTACTACCCAAAGCAATCTACAGATTCAATGCAATCCCTATCAAACTACCACTGGCATTTTTCACAGAACTAGAACAAAAAATTTCACAATTTGTATGGAGACACAAAAGACCCCGAATAGCCAAAGCAATCTTGAGAACGAAAAATGGAGCTGGGGGAATCAGGCTTCCTGACTTCAGACTATATTACAAAGCTTCAGTAATCAAGACAGTTTGGTACTGGCACAAAAACAGAAATATAGATCAATGGAACAGGATAGAAAGCACAGAGATAAACCCACACACATATGGTCACCTTATCTTTGATAAAGGAGGCAAGAATATACAGTGGAGAAAAGACAGCCTCTTCAATAAGTGGTGCTGGGAAAATTGGACAGGTACATGTAAAAGTATGAAATTAGAACACTCCCTGACACCATGCACAAAAATAAACTCAAAATGGATTAAAGACCTAAGTGTAAGGGCAGACACTATCAAACTCTTAGAAGAAAACATAGGCAGAATACTCTATGACATACATCACAGCAAGATTCTTTTTGACCCAGCTCCCAGAGAAATGGAAATAAGAACACAAATAAACAAATGGGACCTAATGAACCTTAAAAGCTTTTGCACAGCAAAGGAAACCATAAACAAGACCAAAAGACAACCATCAGAATGGGAGAAAATATTTGCAAATGAAGCAACTGACAAAGGATTAATCTCCAAGATTTACAAGCAGCTCATGCAGCTCAATAACAAAAAAACCAACAACCCAATCCAAAAATGGGCAGAAGACCTAAATAGACATTTCTCCAAAGAAGATATACAGATGGCCTACAGACACATGAAAGAATGCTCAACATCATTAATCATTAGAGAAATGCAAATCAAAACTACAATGAGATATCATCTCACACCGGTCAGAATGGCCATCATCAAAAAATCTAGAAACAATAAATGCTGGAGAGGGTGTGGAGGAAAGGGAACACTCTTGCACTGTTGGTGGGAATGTAAATTGATACAGCCACTATGGAGAACAGTATGGAGGTTCCTGAAAAAACTACAAATAGAACTACCATACGACCCAGCAATCCCACTACTGGGCATATACCCTGAGAAAACCATAGGTCAAAAAGAGTCATGTACCAAAATGTTCATTGCAGCTCTATTTACAATAGCCAGGACATGGAAGCAACCTAAATGTCCATCGACAGATGAATGGATAAAGAAGATGTGGCACATATATACAATGGAATATTACTCAGCCATAAAAAGAAATGAAATGGAGGTATTTGTAATGAGGTGGATGGAGTTAGAGTCTGTCATACAGAGTGAAGTAAGTCAGAAAGAGAAAAACAAATACAGTATGCTAACACATATATACGGAATCTAAGGAAAAAAAAAAAAAAAAAAGGCCATGAAGAACCTAGTGGCAAGACGGGAATAAAGACACAGACCTACTAGAGAATGGACTTGAGGATATGGGGAGGGGGTGGGGTGAGATGTGACAGGGTAAGAGAGTGTCATGGACATATATACACTACCAAATGTAAAATAGATAACTAGTGGGAAGCAGCCGCATAGCACAGGGAGATCAGCTCGGTGCTTTGTGACCACCTAGAGGGGTGGGATGGGGAGGGTAGGAGGGAGGGAGATGCAAGAGGGAAGAGAAATGGGAACATATTGTATATGTATAACTGATTCACTTTGTTATAAAGCAGAAGCTAACACACTATTGTAAGGCAATTATACTTCAATAAAGATGTTTATAAAAAAAAAAAAAACAGTATCACTTATAAATACAGACACAAAAATCCTCAACAAAGTATTATGAAATGAAAATCAGGAGCAACAATTGATATCAATGTATGTAACCACATTAACAGAAGAAAAAAATATGATCTTTTGAAGCAATGCATAAAAGACATTTGATAAATTTCTACAAACATTCATGGAAAAAGCTTTAACAAGCTAAAAATAAAAAACAATTTTCTTAGTTTGATAGAAGGAGTTGGAAAGAAAGGAAGGAGGAAGTCTTTCAGCAAGCATTATACTTCATACTGAAATACTGAAAGCTTTTTCTGTAAAATTATAAATGAGGCAATGACAAGTGTTTTGACAACTGCTAATGAACACTATATTGAAGTGTTCTGACCAGTGCAACAAAGCAAAAACAAAAACAAAAACAAAAAGAATTCAAAGGATTTAAATGGAAGAAAAAAGTCCTTATTTGCAGATAATACGATTGTATTCATAGAAAATCCCAAAGAACCTATAGATGAGTTATTGGAATTTAAAATTAATATCTAAATTTAGAAAACATTGCTGAATTCAAGGTTAAAATTTTAAAATCATTATATTTCTATGAACTAGCAACAATTAGAAAATAAAATTTATAAAATAATATTATTTTCGTAACAGGGAAAAATTATAAAATATTGTGATGGTTAATTTTACATATCAACTTGTCTGGCCATGGGATGCCCAGATTTCTGGGTGTGTCTGTGAGGGTGTTTCTGGATGAGATTATTATTTGAACTGGTGGACTCAGTAAAGAAGACTGCCCTCCACAATGTCGGTGAGCATCATCCAATTCATTTTGGACCTGAATATAACAAAAGGCAGGGGATGGAGGAATTTGCCCTCACTTTTTTTTTTTCTGACTCATTGCTTGAGCTGGAACTCATCTTCTCCTGCCCTCAGACTGGGATTTACACCATTAACTTCACTGGTTCTCAGACCTTTGGCTTGAACTTCTTTACTTTGGATTTAAATTACATCACTGACTTTCTTGGGTCTCCAGCTTGCAGATGGCAGAGCATAGAACTTACCAGCCTCCATGACTGTGGTAGCCAATTCCTCGTAATATCCTAACATTACTCTCCTAGGAATAAATCTAATGAAACTGAACTTTTATCTTATTTTATTTATTATTATTTTATTTTATTTTATTACTGAGGCTTTCATTCTGCTTAGAATATAGAAAATAACTAGAGAAATTCACTTGCATCCTGGAATTTCCTGTGGGGTTTCTCTCACTTCAGGAGTTAATACAATAGGTCTGAGTTGCTCAAACTTGCATACTCCCAAGCAGTGCCTGTTTCACGACTGACTCTTAGGTGGTTTCTGAGAATTGACATCTTGAAATGTTCTGATAAAAATATTTTGCTCACTCAGGACTTTGAAACAATTTGTCTAGATAGTTTGTGCAAACACTCTGATTTCTGATAAACACCTGCTTTTCTTCTGGGGGCCTGGAGTACACCAGTTCAGTAACTGCAATTAGTCATGAAGACTCTGTATGTCTATGTTAGTGACCTCTGATAAAAACCCTGGGCACATAGGATCAGGCCAGCTTCCATTTTGCATGTGTTACTCTCAGTTGCTGGAGAAACTAAGCACATCCTGTGCAACTCCCCTTCAGAGGACTTGTGCTTTTTCCTTTCGGTGATTTTGCTTTGTATTCTTTTGCTGCAAAAAACTGTAACCAGAAATTATATAACAACTTCTGAATCTTATGAGGTTTTCCAGTGAATCACCTAACTTGTGCTGATCTCTGGGACCTCTGATGCAGTCCCAAACAGTGAGAATAAGCTACATAATTTATAAAAATCATTATTTTAAAAACTCTTAAGTAAAGGTCACAAGGAAATCTACTGGCTTAAAATCCAAGAAACATCAAATCCTTTTTAGGAAGAAATAGACCAACAGCTGCTTTTATCTTTGGCAGAACACCAGAAAGCAGAGAAATCTACCATAGGCATGGTAAAAGAAAACAGCCAAAGTTTTAACATGTTTTTACAAGACAAGTTTGGATTGGTATGCTGGTTTAGTATGCACTTACCTGCCAACTCTTACCCAAGTTCTTCATCAACTGTTCACAAGAATGATTGTGGCATGAGCATGAGCACTGAGATAAACTCTCCCTGAGTCACAGGCTATAAAGGGCTTACTGATATATGAAGGCAAGGAAGGAGAAACAAAGTACACCCCACAAGTACTCCATGCCTTGTAATGAGTACCAAACAACAACAGTCAATGACTGGAGGAGAGCAGGAGAGATAAGATATTCTTTCAGGCAATCAGATTCCAAGTCCTGATGAAAGAAAAGTTCTGATAACATACTCAATTACAGCTGGCCTTCAAACAGCACAGGGGTTAGGGGTGCCAACCCTCTGCACAGTCAAAAATCTGTGTATAACTTTACAGTCAGCCCTCCATATACACAGTCCTGCATCCATGGGGTCAACCAACTCTGGATTGTGTAGTACAGTAGTATGTACTTATTTTTAAAACTTGACGTATAAGTGGACCTGCACAGTTCAAACTCATGTTGTTCAAGGGTCAACTGTAATTTTAAACCTGTGATAAATTCAATCTAACTAAAAAGAAAAACCCAGCATACACTAGACCCAGTTTAACTATAGATTAAATTGGCTTAACACAATATAACAGACTCACAGCAGCAGCAGCATGCTCTTTGCTAGGGCTGTATTAGTTTCCTAGGGCTACTGTACTAATTACAACAAACTAGGTGACTTAAACAACAGAAATTTATTCTCTCACTGTTCTAGTGGCTAGAGGTCTGAAATCAGAATATTGGCAGGGCCAGACTCCTTCTGAAGGCTCTAGGGAAGAACCTTTTCTCATCTCTTTTAGCTTCTGGTGGTTGCTGGCAATCCTCAGCATTTCTTATTTTGTAGCAGGATAACTCCAGTCTCTGCCTCTGTCTTCATATGGCCTTCTTCACTATGTCTCTCTGTTTATGAATCTCCCTCTTCTTATAGGAACATTAATAACTGGAATTAAATCCCACCCTATTCCAGTAAGACTTCATCTTAATTTGATTACATCTGCAAAGACCCTATTTCCAAATAAGGTCACATTCTCAGAGACCAGAAATTAGGACTTCACCATATTTTTGGGGGGCACACAATCTAAACAACAACAGGGTGTAGATACAAATCTCTAACCACTTAAATCTCTGCTATTCTTTTATTCACAATGTTTTGCATTTACTCAAAATTTATGAGACATGTGAAGAACAAGACAATGTAGCCCATCATCAAGAGAGAAAAGAGTCAAGAGAACCAGATCTAGAATAATCTGGTGTATCAAACCAGACACTTTAAAATAAATATGAATGTTATAGAATCTAGTTCAAAGTGTAGATGACATGCATGAGCAGATAGGTAACTTCAACAGAAAATGAAAACTATACAAAAGGGCCAAATGGGAATTCTGAGATGAATTATTTTTATGGGCTTACATGCATAGTGGATATAGCACAGGGAGAAGTCAATGAATTTGAAGACAGTTCAGTAGAAATTATTCAATCTAAAACACAAATGGGAAAAGAGTTTTAAAAATAAACATCAGAGATATACAGAACAATAAATTTGTGTTAATGAAGCACTGAAGGAGAAGAAAATAGATCAGAAGACTTTTTGAAGAGATAGTGTTTAACAATTTTCCAAAACTGATGAAAGAAAGCAAACACACAGATCCTAGAAGTTCAGAAAATTCAAAGGATAAATATTAAGAAAACCACAATTAGGTACATCATATTCAACCTGAAAATCAAAGATAAAAAGAAAATCTTAAAGGCATTCAGAAAAAAAGACACATTACCCAAAAAGCAATGATAAGGATGAAGACTGACTTCTCATCAAAAACAATGGAATACAGAAGGCAATACTACATTTTAAATTATTGAAATAAAACACCCTGTAAATCTAATATTCTACACGCAGCAAAAATGTCTGCTAAAAATGGAATAAAGATTTTCTCAGAAAAAATATTTGAAAGAATTACTCTCCAGCAGATCTGTACTACAAGAAATACTGAACATTCCTTAGGCTGAAGTTATAAAACAATGAATAAAGAACACACAAAAAAACACATTAAAATGTTCATAAATATATACTATATGATTTTACATCTAAAAATTATTATTTCTATATACACATTAACACACAATATGTGTTATAGATACACATATAAAGTTGACCCTTGAACAACATGAGTTTGAAATGCACAGGAGCACTTGTCCACAAATTTTTTACAATAATAAATTCTATATTACTATACAATCCACAGTTGGTTGAATCCACGAATGTGGAATTACAGATATGGAGGAACCACTGATATGGATGGTCAACTATAAATTATACAGATTTCGACTGCATGGAGGGTTGGCACCCTTAACCCTTGCATTGTTCAAGGGTCAACTACATATTTAAAATTCTTTAAAAGATTGTTTGTTTTAAAAATGTGAGAAATGTGAAGTACAGCATATATGGGTGTATATGTGTGTGTGTGTGTATATATATATATATGTGTGTGTGTGTGTGTAAAGTATACAGCAATAAGATTACAAAGATCAGGAAAGTGTTCATTGGAGTATTCTTTGTAAGGTCCCTGA
This sequence comes from Eschrichtius robustus, assembly GCF_028021215.1. Lineage (NCBI taxonomy): Eukaryota > Metazoa > Chordata > Mammalia > Artiodactyla > Eschrichtiidae > Eschrichtius > Eschrichtius robustus. Next base: position 93,847,867 of record NC_090825.1, read on the forward strand.
CAGTGTTCATGAAGCAGGAAAATATTTGCTGAAGACTGTTTGTACTGCACGATTCAATGTGGTAGTTGGTGCGGATCTCTAGCTAGTCCACACTTAAAGCGTTCCTAGTCAGAATTTAGATGTGCTATAGTGTAAAATACAACCAAATTTCAAAGACTTGGAAGGAACAAAGAATGTAAAGTATCTCATTAAAAATTTTATATTGATTACATTTGAAATGATAATAGTTTGAATATATTGATTTTAATAAAATATATTAGCAAGATTAATTCTACCTGTTTATTTTTACTATTTTATTTTTTAGTTTTTGGCAATGACATGTGGCTTGAGGCATCTTAGTTCCCTGACCAGATTGAACTCGCATCCTCGCCAGTGAAATCATGAAGTCCTAACCACTCCTAACCACCAGGGAATTCCCTATTTTTACTATTTTAATGTGCCTACTAGAATATTTGAAATTATACTTGGCCCACATTTATGACTCATATTATATTTCCATTAGATAGTACAACTCTGGAACAACCACTAGAGATAACATAGAAAAGATAAAGTTAAAAGTCAATAGATGGATGGAAAGAAATACTAAAATTATTAAATTTAATGATAAAAGGCAAGAAAGAAGGAGGGAAAAAGAGCCAATGGAACAAATAAAATTTAACACCAAGAGAACAGACTTATCTACAAGTGTGTCAATAATTACATTAAATATAAATGCAATAAAACTTATTTAAAAGCTTAGATTGCTATATTGGACAAAAAAGCAAGACCTAGTCCAACTATATGTTGATTATAAGAAACATACTGAAGGACATATACCAATTACTAAACAAAGGATTTAAAGATTTACCATTTAAACACGAAGCATAATAAAGCTAGTGTGGCTGTATAAATATGTCACAGTAACAAAAGTCACAGTTCATAAAGAAGAAATGTATATGTACCTAACAAAAAAGTACTCAAATACACGAATAAAAAATTAATAAAAGCAATGCAACAACTCCCCACTGAAAGCTGCTGACCTTAAAGCATTTCTGTATTACTTTTAAAAAATTAGCAATATTTTAAAGATTTGAACACTATCCACCAAATTGACCTAGTTAACATTTATAGATTCTAATATCTAATAACTACAGGAGACATTATTTTCAAGTGTACATGGAATATTCACCAAGAAAGACCATATACTGACCCATAAATCAAGTCTCAATTAATTTTAAAGAATCAAAATCTTAGACACAAAAATAATCATAGAGAGGATGTTATCTGATCATGCCAGTATTAAATTAGAAACCGTTAACCTTAAGATGGTTAAAAAATCCCTCAAATATTTATAAATTAAACAAAACACTCATAAATAACTCAGACACCGCAATGAAAATAGTTTAGTTCAAAATACATTTTGAACTAAATGAAAATGAAAAAACATTATGTCACAATGTGCAGGATGCAACTAAAGCAGTACTTATAAGGAAATTTTAACTTAAAGGCCCAACTTAAAAGCCACAATCAATGATCTATGCTTATCTTTAAGGATCTATAAAAGAAGAGTAAATTGAACCACAAGTAGAAGAGAGAAAATAACAAAATGACAGCAGAGGTCAGTAAAATGGAAAACAATAAATAGAGAAAATGACTAATGTCAGAAGTGTTTCTATATTGAAAAGAATAATAAAACTGAAAAATCTCTAGCAAGATTGAATGAAATAAAGAGAAACTACAAATTCTAAATATCAGGAATTAAAGAGGGAATATCACCACATATACTAGGGCCATTAAAAAGAAAAATATTATCAACAATTTTATGCCAATAAATTTGTCAACATACATTAAATGTATAAATTCCTTGGGGAAAAAACTTATAAAAATTGGAACAAGAACAATGTAAGTATCCCTAAGTCCATTAAAGAAATTAAATTGTAATTAAAAATTCCCCCACAAAGAAAATGTCACTCCAAGATGGTTTCACTGGTGAATACTATCAAATAGTTTAGAAAGAAATATCAGTTTTAGATCCACTCTTTTCAAAAATGGAGGAGGATACAATACTTGCCAACTCACTCTATGAGGCCTACATAATGCTGACATCAAGACCACAAAATCATATTAGAGACTGTGTTCCTCATGAGCATAGACTCAATAATAATGATATTAGCGAATAGAATATAGACATAAATAAAAAGGATAATATGTTGCAAACAAGGATTCATTTCAGTAATACAAGATTGACAATTTATGAGATTCAAATAATGCAATTCATCAGAGTAACATATTAAAGGAGAAAAATTATATAATAACGTAATAGATATAGAAAAAATTTTGACACAATTTTACTTACCCATTCATGATAAAAGTACTTACAAACTTAGAAGAAAATTTCTCAAATTGATAAAGAGCATCTAAGGAAGACCTACAACTAATAAGATACCTAACTTTGAAATATTGAACACTTTCTCCCTAAGATCAGGGTAATGCAAGGATGCCCATTCTTACCACTTCTATTCAACATTGTACTGCAGGGCCTAACAATTGCAATTATGTAAGAGAAAGAAATAAAAAATCATAAAAATTAGACATAAATTTTTAAACTTCCTTTGTTGGTGCAAATATAGACAAATAGATAATTGGGCTGAATAGCTAGAAACAGATCCTAATTTATGACAAAGTTGTCACTGGAATAGTGGAAAACGGTTTATCTCTTCAATAAATTATGCTGAAGTAATTGGCTTACATATGAAAAAGAAAAACAAGCTTTTACTCTTTCCCTACATCATACATAAAATTTAACTTCACATGGATTCTAGATATAAATATTAAAAGAATAAAAGTTTTACAATAAATGCTGGAGAGGATGTGGAGAAAAGGGATTGGAATGGTTGGAAAGTAAATTGGTGCAGCCACTATAGAAAACAGTATGGAAGTTCCTTAAAAAACTAAAAATAGAGTTACCCTATGATCCTGCAATTCCACTCCTGGGCATATATCTGGAGAAAACCATACTTCAAAAAGATACATGAGGACTTCCCTGGTGGTGGAGTGGTTAAAAATTCACCTGCTAATGCAGGGGACACGGTTCGATCCCTGGTCAAGGAAGATCCCCCATGCCACGGAGCAACTAAGCCCATGCACCACAACTATTGAGCCTGTGCTCTAGAGCCTGTGAGCCACAACTACTGAAGCCTGCACATCTAGAGCCCATGCACCGCAACAAGAGAAGCTACCACAATGAGAAGCCCGCACACTGCAACAAAGAGTAGCCCCTGCTCGCCACAACTAGAGAAAGCCCATGTGCAGCAGTGAAGACCCAATGCAGCCAAAAATAAATAGATAAATAAATTTATTAAAAAAAAAAAGATACGTGTACCCCGGTGTTCATTGCAGCACTATTTACAATAGCCAAGACATGGAAGCAACTAAATGTCCATAAACAGATGAATGGATAAAGGAGATGTGGTGTGTGTATGTATATATATATATATATATATATATATATATATATATATATATATATATATATATATATATACAATGGAATATTACTTGGGCATAAAAATGAATGAAATTATGCCATTTGCAGCAACATGGATGGTCAATGAGATTATACTAAGAGAAGTAAGTCAGACAGAGATTATACTAAGATTATACTAATTGAAGACTATACTAAGTGAAGTAAGTCAGACAGAGAAAAACAAATATCATACAATATAACTTATATGTGGACTCTAAAACACAAATGACCTTATTTACAAAACAGAAACAGACTCACAGACAGAAAACAAACTTATGGTTACCAAAGGGGAAAGGGGAGTGGGGAGGGATAAATTAGGAGCTGGGGATTAACCGAAACTACTATGTATGAAATAAACAACAAGGTCCTACTGTATAGCACAAGGAACTATATTCAATACCTTATAACACCCTATAATGAAGAAGACTATGAAAAAGAATTTATGTGTAACTGAATCACTTTGCTGTATACAAGAAACTAACCCAACATTGTAAATCAACTGTACTTCAATTTAAAAAAAGGAATAAAATTTTTAGAAGGTAACATAGGAGGGTATCTTCGTGACCTTGAGTTAGGCAAAAATTTCTTAAACAGGAGGAAAAGACACTAACCATAAATGAAAGATTGATAAATTGGTATTCATTAAAAATATAAAATTCCTGTTTATCAAAATAAGTCATTAAGGAATGAAAAGTCAAGCCGTAAAGAGAAAGAAGCCTTTAAAATGCATATATAGCCAAAGGGTCTAAAATATATAAATTCCTACAAATGAACAAGAAAAAAAGAAAGACAACTAAATTAAAAATGGGGGAAAGGACTTAGATACAATACCTCAAAAAGAATATTTAAATGACCAATAAACAACAGTAAAAATCCCTTAATATCAACTGTTGCAAAGATGTGGAGCATCTGGAACTCTTATTTGCTAGTGAATATAAAATTGGTTTAATCACTCTGGAAAACGGTTTGGTAGTACCTTTAAAAGATAAACGTTCATGGATCTTGTGATCTGTCAATTCCATTCCTAAGTACATCCTAACAGAAATGCAGGCAAACAAAGACGTAGGCAAGGGTGTTCTTGGCCAGTACCAGGAGTAGGGTGAAGTAAGGGAGATGCCTAGTACCCAAAATTTGAGGAGGTGCTCACTCCCAGGGTCATAAATGTGCCAGTGTGATCCTGAGAGTGAGTGCTTCCTCGAATTTTGCACCCCAGGCACCTCTCTTGCCTCACTCTAGTACCATCCCTGGTCTTGGCAGCAGTGTTCATAAGAGCCAAAACATCCGAATATCCATCAACTGTAGAAAAGACTAAGTAAACTGTTATTTAAAATTCACCATACAGCAGTGAAAAGGATGAACTAGTAATATGCAACAACACATATCAATTTCACAAACAATGTGGAGCCTAAGAAGTCTTTCACAAAATAGTACATGATTCCATTCATACGAAGTTCAAAAACAGGCAAAACTGATCAATTACGATAGGGGTCAGAAGAGTAATTAGTTTCAGCGGGGATAATGATTATAAAGGCGCCCAAGAGAGGCTTCTAGAGTCCTGGTAGAAGTCTGTATCTTGATCAGGGTGGCAGTTACATGGGTATGTTCACTTAGCAAACATCGATTGAGATGGATATGCTCATTATATGTATATTATCTATCATTATATGTCACTATGATTTGCTCACTTCTGTGTGCTATTCAGTTAAAACGTTTACCAAAAAATCAAAATAAAAAGAAATGGAAATGAACTTCCATTTCTGGATACTGATATTTTGAAAAGGGGGCCATAAAGGGGAGAAGGGTACCAGTGGGCTTCCCCTGTATCTGTAATGTTTCATTTATTTTAAATTATACTGAAACAAATATGGCTAAATGATACAATTTGATAGAGGTGAGCAATGGGTACACAGTTCATTGTTGTACTCTTTACTTTTCTCTTTCAAATGTTTTATACTTAAACACACACACACAAAATCCAGCAATGTGGGTTATCTGGAGCTGGGATCTGATCTACCGAGAGGATAGTTCAACCCACATAATTAACAATACCTCTTGCAAAACACTATAAAGCTTTGCCTTCCCTAGTAGACTTCTCATTCTGTTCCCTGCCAAGGCAAAATATGCTATTTGCAACAAGCCCTTCAATTCCACTCAAGAAAATTTTGCAAAATGAGGAGAGCTTGTTTTTAGCTTTCCTTTACTACTATAGGTTTTGAAACTGAAGCTTCAGAAAGAATATCCTGCCCTTCTTGTGTCTCCATCAAAGTCTGATGCTCCTTGAAAAACAAATTACAAGTGGTTCTGTTCACCTCTCACTGATCCCAATCATAGAAAAGATAATAAATAAGATTAACTTTACACTCACAAGGTCTTCTGTGTGACAGACTTTCAAATGCAGATACAAAGCTGGAAGAGTTGACTTTTCACACTTCCTTTCCCCTTTTAAGCTCAGTTTTATAAGAAAGTATCAGAAGTTCTGGGACTTTCATTACGCTTCAGTTAGCCTTTGCTTACCTCCACGTAAGGAATCGCTTCCTCTCACATTAGAGATAGACTGACAGGAAATACTCCACCCTCCCCCCAGGTCCTGGCAGAGAGCGGAAGGTCCCCATGGTACAGGACAGAACAAACTGAACGGCTTAAACACAGATACAAACCAGCCCAATGTTCTGCATCCAACCTGAGACAGGCTGGATGAGACAGCTCTCTGTAGACCTGTTCCTGATCTCCATTGATTCCAATTCTCTCCCAGCTCTAGGTCAGTTTTTAAAAGTCGGGGGTGGGAGTAGAGGACCTCAAAGACAGATCCAAGCAGACATGGTAGTAAATCAACCATATGAAAAGACCAAGGTAGGTATGATATAGTGAAAAGAGCAATAAGTTTAGAGTCAGAAGCTCTGTATTATGATTCTGACTTACTGGGCTGAGCAACAAGAAACAAGTCATTTTAACCTGAGTCCCTTTCCTCTCTGCAAAATGAGCGAGGTAATGACTCTCTCTTTCAGGAGTTTTGTGTGGTTTGCATGCTGTGAAATGTTGAAAATATTACATGGGCATAGGCAGTAAAAGAAAATGCCTATCATTGGCTCACCTACTAGTCTAAAGCCTTGAAAGCACTATCTAATCTATCTTTAAGTCAGCTTTCGTTCTTTTCCCTATATGCTCTTTAGTCGTTACATGTTCATTTCATTTCTTCCAGTTCCTTTTACATCTTCTCAACCGGCCATTTAATATCTTCATAACACACTATGAAATGTCAAGGTATTTGAGCTTTTGCACCTCGGAGCTTTTCAGTTTTGATGTGTCTAAATTCTATCTTTTGGTTGAAATGAATATGCACCATTCACAAGCAGACGACCAGATGATAGACACCTCTCAAAAGACAAGTTAACCAGACATTACTGAGTCATGTAGTCATGCCGTTCATCCAGATGGTGCCAGGAAGGGTCAAGTTTTTGAACGTAAGTAATTATGAATTATAAGTAAGGAAATATTTCCTAACCCTAAGGCTATGCCACAGCCTATGCCAGATTGCATGCTTTGGAACATCATTGCAATAAAACTGACAAATTTTATCAGTTTATCTTTACAGAGTAACGTAGCATTTGCAATTGGCAGATTGATGTTTCCAGTTTCATCTAATTTGGGGGGGTTTGTATTTTTTTTTAAGATGTATTTGTGTTGAAAAAGAGATGTTCTCTCCCATCTCATAATTCTACTGACTTTCAGCTCAAACTCCCTCTCCCCACAAGGTAAGAATGTTGGGGTATCCATTCCTTTCTTCTCTTTCCACTCTTTTACTCAATCCGTACCAAGGGAAGAAAAGTCACTGATCTGATTTTTCAGAGCATCCCACTTGACTCTTTGGCATGATTGCACTTTGGCCATTTTATCCCCTTCTGTCTTCCTTTATGAAATAGGGGCATAGTCCCTAATCAATGAAGCTGGATGAATAACTCATTTCAGGCCAACACTGCAGGCTGTATTGTTTTCAACTCAGCAGAAGAGAAAAATAGGTATTTGAATTCAGTCTCAGTCCTCTGCCTTGCCTTCAGTCCAGTTTTACCAGACATCCTTGCATTCGGAGTTACAGGGTACTTATTTTCCATCAGTCTAGAGACACCGTATATGCTCTCATCAGAAAGAAATCTAAAAGGGCATCTGTATCACCTCAATTTGGGGTCATGAGTTTGAGTATGTGCCCTGTAATTGTGAGGAACAAAGGCAGGCTCATGCAGCCCACACTGCTAGGTCAATCCCACCTTGCATTGGGCAATGTTCTTGGATAACGCAACAATAGGATTTCATCAAATTTAATTGTCATCCAGAAGCATCTCTTGAAGAAAATGTTAATGCCACCTTTTGGTTAGCATGAGTAGACTTTCCTTCCAGTTGCTACAGCCTGTAGCTGGGAATGATCAGGTCTCCCTAGCAGTCTACAAAACCCCATTCTGAGGAAATCTGAGAATAGAATGAAACTGTTACCATTTAGGTCAGAACCCAGAATCACAAGACAGAATTTAACATCAGGTTACAGTTGAGGGTCAGAAATTAGGCAACATCTGTGATCAGCCAGCTAGGGGATAACCTCTGACCCACTACCATGGGTCATAAGGGTTTGTCAATGTCAAACATTCAGGATGATAGTAGCAAGCACTCAATGAGCATGGAGATAGGGAATGGAGACCATGGTCAGAAGTTTCTCTGCTTCTCACCATGGAAAGAAGTCTGAAAGGAGAATTCCAGACCTAGTATCACAATGACTATCACTGTCAAGTGACACCCAAACATTCTAGGTGGCAAGACAGACCGTGAAAACATTTTCTTGACATTTTGCTATAGAGCAGGATATTCAAAAAAGAGAATGAGGAATAAGCATGTGTTTAAGGATCCTTTACTCTCCCCCTCTCCATATGGAAAAAGTACTGATTTCCATAAAAGGTATTCATCTGATATCCTGGCAGGATATCAATCCTACTGTTCTCTTTGTTCAACAAATAGTTGATCATAACTTCTGCACTTCCTTCACGCAAATTTGTGACCGAGTTTCCAACAGTACGTTTCCACACTTCAACAATCTCCTGTTAAAAATGGGCAGTGCCCAAAGAATCTCCTATGAAACACGTGTTCCCTAGAGATGCTCTTTTCTTTGAGATGAAGGGAGAACTTGCAGTGGTCATATATAATTAAAGAAAGCAAAATAACAAACTCTCCTGGAGATTCACAAGGCATGTTAGTATACCAAAGGCTCTGAAAAACCAGGCAAAAAAACCCCAAAAAACCTCTGATTAGCCTTTCCGCCCTAAACCTGAGTGCCCAGAATCTTTCTTTGCCATATAATAGCTATTAGCATCTCATATCACAGAACTGATATTCAGAAGGGCATACATTGGAAAACTCTGTCCTGTCTGGAAGTATGTGTGGGGGTCTTGACTCTCATTTCCTATCCCCAGGGCAGCTGAGAGGAAAAAAAAAAAAAAAAAAAGAAGAAGAGAAACGAAGGAGCTCTCCTACAAGCACATCTGAGTGGTCCAATGTATTGCTAACATGTAGGAAGAACTGTATTTATGGTTGAGTAGCCAAATATATCGGAAATTAGGAGGCTGCAGCACCATGATACCTAGATGAAGCGTGCTGCACTGATTTATAATGGAACAGTTTGTAATCTGAACTCCACACATGCAAGAGAATGAATCCTGTTTCACTTCCCTCAGGCCCATTGGAAAGACTCGGCAGTGAATTGCTTGAAGGTGACCTCGGCAGCAGCCAGCCCTTTTCTGGAGGATCACTGGCCCATTGCCACCTTCTCAGCTAGGTACTTCCAGCCCCTGGGTCTGAAGGACCTGTGATTCAGTCCAGGCAAGTCGCTGAGGTGACATGCAAGAGAAGAAGTGAAAACTGCAGGGAATTAGGAAGATCAACCCCTGTCTTAGTTAGCTACTACTGTGTTAAAAGCCACCCCAGCACTTAGAGGTGCAAAGCAATGATTTACTATTGCTCCAAATTTTGAGAGTCGGCTGGTCCCTGCTTACAAGTTTTGTGTTCCTTGTGGTGTAGCTGAGGCCATTCATGTGGCTGCATTTGACTGAGGACTCACCTGGGGCTGGGATATGTAAGGTACCCCTGATCCTCCAGGGTCTCTCACATTATTCCGTTGTCTGGTCTGAACTTTCTCACAGCAGAGAAACTGGGCTCCAAGAGAAGGGGACTGGGAACTCCCGGTTCTCTTGGGGCCTCAGCACCGAAGTCCCAGAACATCATTTGTGATGCATTCTATTGGTCAAGGCAAGTTCCAAGGTCAGTCCAGATTCAGTGGTCCAGACTTCACCTCTTGATATGAGAAAAGCATTTCACATAGGGAGACAAGAGGGCTGTGGATGGTTATTTATGGAGACCATCTAAAACAATATCCAACATTTCACATTCCACGGCTTCAGTGGGTGGTAAACAGGAAAAAGCCACCACCATCATTCTTGACAAAGCAGCAAATTCAAAATGCAGTCTTTTTTATCTAGACCTATATGATCCTTCAGAAAGATAAAGGAAAAACATTACAGACCCCTACTTGGCTCCAATTAGAACAAACTAAATGAGCATCTAACTCCTTCTACCCTATTATTTTCTAACGGTAAGTCTTTTTAGGAGGTGACTGGAATCCTGGATTAACATTAAGTTCCTTTATGGACATATTATATTCCCTGGCTACTCAGTAAATTATAAATGAAACTTCTAATTTGATTCATGTTTTCATTCCTCACTCACAGTCCTTCCTGAGAAGCAAGCAAGTATCCTTCTTACCAACATTCCAACTGACCTCTGAGCCTGGAATTTGCCATATCCAGGAAAGAAAAGCTAACTATTTATTTAACAGTATTATCACCCTCCCTTAAAGGAGCCAGCTTTTCTTTTGCCTCATTCACCACTTGAAGCACAAGGGAAAGGTGAGTGGGCTGGGCAGCTGCCTATGTACTACATTCTGAAGGATACTAAGAAGGGGCCCTGTCCAAAAATAATCCTTACAGCTGCCATGACGTGATGCCTGAAATTCCACCAGAGAGATTCATTTCATTCACTTATGGTGTTGGTTCTCCCGGGCTTCAAGGACAGAATGCAAAGACCCTCGGATATGGGAACATATGGGGTCATCATCATCCATTAACTTCCCAACCTGCAGTGAATGACTAAGCCAGGGCTTTTGAACAGTGAGGGAAAACAAGGCAGGAGTGGGGGTCTGTGAGGGCCAGAAAGGTGTGGGTGTCTCCTGTGGACAGGCTGTATGTTCCTGGAGGTCTGAGCACCCTAAGGGTGGAGAAAGATGAAGAAATAGGGCACACCTCTCAAATTTCATAATGTTCTGAAGGTTGTTTTTTGGAGGGAAAGAAAAGGCACAGTAGAGAAGAGAAGGAGTGGGAGAGGGGAAAAAGGACATATTCCAAAGTTTTCATTTCAAGAATTCTTAAACTACATTTTCCATCATGATTTTTAATACCAGAACGAAAAGATATTAAGGAATCAGTGTGCATAGCGAAGAGAGTTAAAAGGAAAACTTCTGAATTAAGCTTTACCCAAGGCTGTAAACCAAAAATAGCTAATACTTATACTGTGCTGCCCATGAGTCAGGTTATGTTCTAAGAACCTGACATATTTTAGTTCACTTTGTCATCACAAAATCTTGTGATGTAGGTGTTTTTATTATCCCCATTTTAGAGATGGGGAAACTGAGGCCAGAAAGTTAGATTAGCTAGTAAATGGTGAAGCCAGAATTTGAACCCAGGCAGTCTGATGGCTAGAACTCAAGGCCTCCACCATTTATCACTGCACTGTGTTGCTCACCAAGGACCATTATATACCCGGGTGCTTACATATTCAGAGAACATGCTATAAGGTTAAGATTCTATTTTCAGTACTGGCAAAGAAAATTTTGAATCTGGAGTTAGTTATTTCTTATTGAATTTACTATTGGTGTTAGAATTTTTATAGTGTGTGCTTCACATTTATAAAATTACAAGTAGTATTAAAATATGTTTCCTTCAAAAGTAATACATGGAAACTATTTTTCTAATGTTTATTCAAAGTGACCCAAAATTTACGGTCAGGAAGGCAGTACTAAAGAAAATACTAGAAAAACAAATCTCCATCTCTGAGAAGCACTGTTTCTTCCTTTATTTTCTTAAACCAAAGGATGTGTCATAAAGTTGGACTGCCTGATGCCCAGGCATACTTAAGACACCCCCATGCACCACAGCAGGTGGGATTCTGTGCAGTCTCACCCTGCCCCATGGGTCAGGTGGCCTCTCTGCCAGGGCCAGAGCAACTCACCACTGTAGAAACTGAGGACCAGCTCTAAAAACATACCTTTCTCTATTTCTTCTTGGTTAGATATTTGGTCAACTATAAATCCCAGAGATGATGTTTAATTTTCACCTACCCATGTTCTCTACTACTCCTCTTACTTTCTTCCCCTAATCTTATAAACACACACAAGTTCTCCTTCTCAAGTGGTTGAAGGGATTGAAGGAGTCATTATGCTGGTGTGAGAGAAGAGCTCAAAGCTGCAAGTGAAATCACTATCATAGACTACCATTAAGTGATCTAGCCACTTAGACTAATTTAATAGAAATTGAAGTTAGGTTACAGCCAGAAAAGACAAGAGTATGGCAAATGTACCACCATAAATTTCTATCAGTAAATTCTTAATGCTTGAAAGCACTAAGTCAGTTTAGGACGCCTGCTTACTGAGAAGGAACTGTCGTATTTAGTATTTAAGAATCCAGGGAGATAACTCCTGCCCTACTCTCTGGCTTTGAGATAACTGAAGTGAATCATACATTAGGAATGAGAAATGTAGTTTCCAAAAGGATACACTAAAAATGCAATTCAACCAGAGGAAGCAAAATCATCGCCATCTCCTGTATTGTCTCCCCCTAGTGGTGCTCAACCCAGCTCAGTACCATGCTCCTCCCACTAGCAGGCAATTGGAAATACTTGAACTTTTGTGAGTGGTCACAATGACTGAGAGGCACTGCTGGCATTTAATGAATGGCAGCCAGTGACGCTAAATGTCCTGCAACGTGCCATAGAAGGGTGCTGCACAGTAGAGAATTTCCTAACTGAAATAGCACAACAGCATCCTTATTGAATACTGCTACTGTTAGACAGCTGCCACACCATCTCTCAGAGCATCCAGTTTCTAACCTACTGTCTACTTGTCTGGAATTAACAAATTAGCTCTCCGTGTTAGAAAGCCATAGTCTCCTCCTCATTTTTTAATTACCAGGAAAGACTATAATTCACCTCTGCCCTGTGCTGTTGAAAGGGATCAAAGAAATTACTTAAGTGATATGTACATCTGGTGGATAGAGAATAACAGGAGAAAATCCCTCTTTAAGTACTAGTAAGATCCATGGAATTCTGTGACACAGGAGGACATCAAGTGGTTGGATTTGGAAAAGAGGCAGTAGATGAAGAGAAACAAAGATGTGAGCCAAAGTAGGCTATCACATGTCCTTCCTTCCCAACTTCCCTTTCTCCCCAAATAGTTATTGTGACCACTATCTATAGGCATTGTGTGATGCAGTGGTGAGCAGGAAGTGACATAGTCCTTGGGGGAGACTAACATTAATAAAATAGACAATCCTGCAGCCTGTGGACCAAAAACCACAGTTACAGAAAGATAGACAAGATGAAAAGGCAGAGGGCTATATACCAGACGAAGGAACAAGAAAAAAACCCAGAAAAACAACTAAATGAAGTGGAGATAGGCAACCTTCCAGAAAAAGAATTCAGAATAATGATAGTGAAGATGATCCAAGACCTCGGAATAAGAATGGAGGCAAAGATTGAGAAGATGCAAGAAATGATTAACAAAGACCTAGAAGAATTAAAGAACAAACAAACAGAGATGACAAATACAATAACTGAAATGAAAACTACACTAGAAGGAATCAATAGTAGAATAACTGAGGCAGAAGAACGGATAAGTGACCTGGAGGACAGAATGGTGGAATTCACTGCTGCGGAACAGACTAAAGAAAAAAGAATGAAAAGAAATGAAGACAACCTAAGAGACCTCTGGGACAACATTAAACGCAACAACATTCGCATTATAGGGGTCCCAGAAGGAGAAGAGAGAGAGAAATGACCAGAGAAAATATTTGAAGAGATTATAGTCGAAAACTTCCCTAACATGGGAAAGGAAATAGCCACCCAAGTCCAGGAAGCGCAGAGAGTCCCATACAGGATAAACCCAAGGAGAAACAGGCCGAGACACATAGTAATCAAAGTGGCAAAAATGAAAGACACAGAAAAATTATTGAAAGGAGCAAGGGAAAAATGACAAATAACATACAAGGGAACTCCCATAAGGTTAACAGCTGATTTCTCAGCAGAAACTCTACAAGCCAGAAGGGAGTGGCATGATATACTTAAAGTGATGAAAGGGAAGAACCTACAACCAAGATTACTCTACCCGGCAAGCATCTCATTTAGATTTGATGGAGAAATCAAAAGCTTTACAGACAAGCAAAAGCTAAGAGAATTCAGCACCACCAAACCAGCTCTACAACAAATGCTAAAGGAACTCCTCTAAGTGGGAAACACAAGAGAAGAAAAGGACCTACAAAAACAAACCCAAAACAATTAAGAAAATGGTCATAGGAACATACATATCAATAATTACCTTAAACGTGAATGGATTAAATGCTCCAACCAAAAGACACAGGCTTGCTGAATGGATACAAAAACAAGACCCATCTATATGCTGTCTACAAGAGACCCACTTTAGACCTAGGGACACATACAGACTGAAAGTGAGGGGATGGAGAAAGATATTCCATGCAAATGGAAATCAAAAGAAAGCTGGAGTAGCTATACTCATAGCAGATAAAATAGACTTTAAAATAAAGAAGGTTACAAGAGACAAGGAAGGACAGTACATAATGATCAAGGGATCAATCCAAGAAGAAGATATAACAATTATAAATATATATGCACCCAACATAGGAGCACCTCAATATATAAGGCAACTGCTAACAGCTATAAAAGAGGAAATTGACAGTAACACAATAATAGTGGGGGACTTTAACACCTCACTTACACCAATGGACAGATCATCCAAAATGAAAATAAATAAGGAAACAAAAGCTTTAAATGACACAATAGACCAGATAGATTTAATTGATATTTATAAGACATTCCATCCAAAAACAGCAGATTACACGTTCTTCTCAAGTGCGCATGGAACATTCTCCAGGATAGATCACATCTTCGGTCACAAATCAAGCCTCAGTAAATTTAAGAAAATTGAAATCATATCAAGCATCTTTTCTGACCACAACGCTATGAGATTAGAAATGAATTACAGGGAAAAAAACGTAAAAAAGACAAACACATGGAGGCTAAACAATACGTTACTAAATAACCAAGACATCACTGAATAAATCAAAGAGGAAATCAAAAAATACCTAGAGACAAATGACAATGAAAACACGACGACCCAAAACCTATGGGATGCAGCAAAAGCAGTTCTAAGAAGGAAGTTTATAGCTGTACAAGCCTACCTCAAGAAACAAGAAAAATCTCAAGTAAACAATCTAACCTTACACCTAAAGAAACTAGAGAAAGAAGAACAAACAAAACCCAAAGTTAGCAGAAGGAAAGAAATCATAAAGATCAGAGCAGAAATAAATGAAATAGAAACAAAGAAAACAATAGCAAAGATCAACAAAACTAAAAGCTGTTTCTTTGAGAAGATAAACAAAATGGATAAGCCATTAGCCAGACTCATCAAGAAAAAGAGGGAGAGGACTCAAATCAATAAAATCAGAAATGAAAAAGGAGAAGTTACAACAGACACCGCAGAAATACAAAGCATCCTAAGAGACTACTACAAGGAACTTTATGCCAATAAAATGGACAACCTGGAAGAAATGGACAAATTCTTAGAAAGGTATAACCTTCCAAGACTGAACCAGGAAGAAACAGAGAATATGAACAGACCAATCACAAGTAATGAAATTGAAACTGTGATTAAAAATCTTCCAACAAACAAAAGTCCAGGACCAGATGGCTTCACAGGTGAATTCTATCAAACATTTAGAGAAGAGCTAACACTTATCCTTCTCAAACTCTTCCAAAAGATTGCAGAGGAAGGAACACTCCCAAACTCATTCTATGAGGCCACCATCACCCTGATACCAAAACCAGACAAAGACACTACAAAAAAAGAAAATTACAGACCAATATCACTGATGAATATAGATGCAAAAATCCTCAACAAAAAACTAACAAACAGATTCCAACAACACATTAAAAGGATCATACACCATGATCAAGTGGGATTTATCCCAGGGATGCAAGGATTCTTCAATATACGCAAATCAATCAATGTGATACACCATATTAACAAACTGAAGAAGAAAAACCATATGATCATCTCAATAGATGCAGAAAAAGCTTTTGACAAAATTCAACACCCATTTATGATAAAAACTCTCCAAAAAGTGGGCATAGAGGGAACCTACCTCAACATAATAAAGGCCATATATGACAAACCCACAGCAAACATCATTCTCAATGGTGAAAAACTGAAAGCATTTTCTCTAAGATCAGGAATGAGACAAGGATGTCCACTCTCACCACTATTATTCAACATAGTTTTGGAAGTCCTAGCCACAGCAATCAGAGAAGAGAAAGAAATAAAAGGAATACAAATTGGAAAAGAAGAAGTAAAACTGTCACTGTTTGCAGATGACATGATACTATACATAGAGAATCCTAAAACTGCCACCAGAAAACTGCTAGAGCTAATTAATGAATATGGTAAAGTTGCAGGATACAAAATTAATGCACAGAAATCTCTTGCATTCCTATACATTAATGATGAAAAATCTGAAAGAAAAATTATGGAAACACTCCCATTTACCATTGCAACAAAAAGAATAAAATACCTAGGAATAAACCTACCTAGGGAGACAAAAGACCTGTATGCAGAAAACTAAAAGACACTGATGAAAGAAATTAAAGATGATACCAACAGATGGAGAGATATACCATGTTCTTGGATTGGAAGAATCAACATTGTGAAAATGACTATACTACCCAAAGCAATCTACAGATTCAATGTAATCCCTATCAAATTACCAATGGCATTTTTTATGGAGCTAGAACAAATCATCTTAAAATTTGTATGGAGACACAAAAGACCCCGAATAGCCAAAGCAGTCTTGAGGGAAAAAAACGGAGCTGGAGGAATCAGACTCCCTGACTTCAGACTATACTACAAAGCTACAGCAATCAAGACAATATGGTACTGGCACAAAAACAGAAACATAGATCAATGGAACAAGATAGAAAGCCCAGAGATAAACCCACGCACCTATGGTCAACTAATCTATGACAAAGGAGGCAAAGATATACAATGGAGAAAAGACAGTCTCTTCAATAAGTGGTGCTGGGAAAACTGGACAGCTACATGTAAAAGAATGAAATTAGAATACTCCCTAACACCGTACACAAAAATAAACTCAAAATGGATTCGAGACCTAAATGTAAGACCGGACACGATAAAACTCTTAGAGGAAAACATAGGAAGGACACTCTTTGACATAAATCACAGCAAGATCTTTTTTGATCCACCTCCTAGAGTAATGGAAATAAAAACAAAAATAAACAAATTGGACCTAATGAAACTTCAAAGCTTTTGCACAGCAAAGGAAACCATAAACAAGACGAAAAGACAACCCTCAGATTGGGAGAAAATATTTGCAAACGAATCAACGGACAAAGGATTAATCTCCAAAATATATAAACAGCTCATGCAGCTCAATATTAAAGAAACAAACACCCCAATCCAAAAATGGGCAGAAGACCTAAATAGACATTTCTCCAAAGAAGATATACAGACGGCCACGAAGCACATGAAAAGATGCTCAACATCACTCATTATTAGAGAAATGCAAATCAAAACTACAGTGAGGTATCACCTCACACCAGTTAGAATGGGCATCATCAGAAAATCTACAAACAACAAATGCTGGAGAGGGTGTGGAGAAAAGGGAACCCTCTTGCACTGTTGGTGGGAATGTAAATTGATACAGCCACTATGGAGAACAGTCTGGAGGTTCCTTAAAAAACTAAAAATAGAATTACCATATGACCCAGCAATCCCACTACTGGGCATATACCCAGAGAAAACCATAATTCAAAAACACACATGCACCTGAATGTTCATTGCAGCACTATTTACAATAGCCAGGTCATGGAAGCAACCTAAATGCCCACTGACAGACGAATGGATAAAGAAGTCATGGTACATATATACAATGGAATATTACTCAGCCATAGAAAGGAATGAAATTGAGTCATTTGTTGAGACGTGGATGGATCTAGAGACTGTCATACAGAGTGAAGTAAGTCAGAAAGAGAAAAACAAATATCGTATATTAACACATGCATGTGGAACCTAGAAAAATGGTACAGATGAGCCGGTTTGCAGGGCAGAAGTTGAGACACGGATGTAGAGAACGGACATACGGACACCAAGGGGGGAAAACTGCGGTGAGCTGGGGATGGTGGTGTGCTGAATTGGGCGATTGGGATTGACGTGTATACACTGATGTGTATAAAATTGATGCCTAATAAGAACATGCAGTATAAAACAAACAAACAAACAAACAAAAAATTAATAAAATAACCACACAAATAAGCTAGTAAATGAGGACTAATGTGATCATCTATGATTGCCAGTTGCACTGCCTCTAGATGCAAAGAGCACCAGATGAGTATTACCTGTGTCACATAGTTCCTGGGTTCTGTTATCAGCAAGTTGGTTGGACCAGCCACTAAACTTTGATAGACTCATTTTTCCCTAGGTATGCAAATGCACATTGCTTTGGACAGCAATGTGAGCTCTACGTGGCTAAGAGAGAACCTTGTAGATTTTTCAGATTTTAAGCATTACTCATTTCAGCTCAGGAAGAGTCATCAGGGACGAGTGACCCTACTTCCTGATAAAGTCTTAATGACCTCCTCCCACAGAGAGGCCATAGCGCTACCAGCAACACAGGTGGTATTGAGATTCACCGTGGGGTTTTCAAGAACAGTCAGTATCATTAAACTAATTCCACAAATGCTTATAGAATGCACCTCTGGGCCTTGCTCTGCATAAAGACCCAGGTACGTAAAGATGAATAAGCAGCAGCTCTTGCCCTTGATGCACTCCAGCTGGAGAAGAAGATATAATCATACACAGTGATGTGTCTAATGAACACTATGGCCAAGTGTCATGGGACCACAGAGGAAGAGGCTGTTTACTCCTGCACTGTGTTCTGAGATAAATCTGTCTGATTCTGAGACAGGCTGGGACCTGGGACCTTTTGCTGCAGTGCTTGCACCTGGACAAATGTCTCCTTGAGCAAGAAAACACAAAGAAATTATAAGGGACTAAAAATAACTGCGTGCACGCACAGTTGGGGCAAATTATGGACAACAAGATACAAAGAGACACAAAGCCCAGCTGCTGTATCTGAAGAGCTGGGAGCAAAAGCAGGGTACTGTGCATGCCCCTGCACTCAACACCACCAAAGGAGTGGGCAAAACACCTAAGCCACCCCTCCAGCCTGACCCCTGGACGCACCCCTACCCTCACCCCATATAGGGAACCAGTTTGCCCCTCCTTGGAGAGTGAGCAAGGGAACCTGTTACTTGTTCTGGCTCCCCACTGATGCAGTAGGGGCCCCAATAAAGCCTTGCCAGAATTTCTTGTCTGGCCTCTGATCAATTTCTATTGACTGGGGAAGGCCAAGAACCCTGGTCGGTATCATTTCCAAAGGAGAATGACTGGAGATGGAGAACCTGACTTTCAGCCTTTCCTGATAGAGATACTTAATGTTGTTTGCTTTGGATAGACGATCCCATGACCAAAAGGTCCCACATTTTTATGGAGTCTGGTTTCTCCACGATGTTTCTTCTCCAAACCTGAGTAGGTAGTGCTACTTTTTAGGACAATTTAACTCAAATTAGCTGAATAAGGAATTGGGAGACTTCCCTGCGTGTATCGGTACACGGGGGCAGCTGTTGACTTTCTCTTTACAAACATTATGAATAGTGCCTGCCTCCCCTCACAGAAACTTCTACTCCAGCTGACACAAACTCAGCAGTGCAGCTGCTGCTACAGAGAATAAGGAGTTCGGGGATGGCAGAGAACACAAGGCTGTCTTCCCAGGGAGTATGAATTAACGGTGGCCCCTCCTCATCCTCAGATCTCCAAGACACTGGGAGCCTCATCCTAGAATTGCTACCTTCCTAATACCTCTCCAGTCCTCCTCCTCCTTTTCATCCCCATTACGCACCCCCCAAATGCCTTCTGCCCCTCCACCCCTGACTTTTCCAGGACAGGAATGAAGGTCCACCACCACTTCACCAGTACTCAATCTGCCAGCTCTCTTTTTTGAGGCCAAATCAAGGAGAGCTCTGCTGTCTCCCAAAGCTGGAGAAGCTGCGTGGTTGACTTTTCAGAATTGGTCTCTATCTGGAACCAGTAGGAAATCAAAGCAAAGGCCTCATTTAGATCCTGGGGAAATCTGAAAAACAACTAAAATGTCCATAAGGGCCAGAGCAGAAAGAATCCCAGAATGTAAGCTCCTCCCAGGAAATAGAAATCCAGGTAATGAAAATAAGAAAGAGTAAGAGACCCTACTTTTCCTTAGGGTTTCCTGGGACTTTTTCCCTCACTGCCCCTATCTTCAGCTCATTGGCTTAGTATCTGGCAGTTCCTGTTTAGGTAGGCAAACTCAGGTCTGGTTCCATCAGGATAGAGTGAGTGGTCCATAAAGAAGCAGTGAACATCATTTAGGCAAGGCAGAGTGCATTTCTCCCTGCCCCACCAAACTGAATCAACTCATACACTTCTGTAAAAATTTTCCACAATTTCCTTTGAGGTTGAAAATGCCTCTGTCTTAGTTTCAGCCCATTTCTTCCAGCTCTCATGCAAGGTGTCAAAATTGGAAGCTAGAAAAATACAAGTTCTTTCTTTTAAAAAAAAAAAAAAAAAAGTACAGCAGATTATGTCAAAGGATGTAGTGTTATTTACACACAATATGATGGTTAAGATATTTATGTGTAAAGTATACTCCAAAAACATCTGAAGAGAACATGGGGCAACTTTTAATAAAAGACACATACCGAATAAGGCAGCTGAAATGGGAAATCAAAAGGCGGTGATGACATCTTGAAAGCTGGGCTGGGGGGTGGGCATTATTAACCACATGTTAGAGATCAAGAATGCAGCACTCAAGAGGTGGGGTGATTCCCACTCCACCATGGCTGCCTCCCAGTCTGCCTTTTGAGGTGATTCCTATCTCTCATCTGGGGACCCACGGCTGGTCAAAGTCACAAGCAGCTCTCCTGGAGCAGCTCAGAATGACTGGCCAAGCTGAAATGAGACAATGGGACAACTTCTCCAAAATCTGGGAGGTACAATATTACAATTCTGATGCTGATATTTTAGAGGTCATGGAACCGTAAATCAATGTAAAACCATCTGATTATCGTCCAGGCATAAGAGACTAGTTTTATCAATGCCTGTTGTTATTTAGAGGAAATAATATTTGATAAAGATGCGTGTCACATTCAGAGGATGAGCATAACTTTTTTTTTAATCAACATTTCCAATCAGATATTGTAAGGTTAATTGTGTTAATATTATGACTTAGGGTCTTAAGAAAGATATACTCCAAGAACTCACTTCTAACACTCTGGTGAAGCAAAGAGTTCCGTGGTCAGAGAACTGAAGCAATACAACAGAAACTCACAATGCTGCCATCTCTGGGAATATAATTTTAGAGCGGCCCCTCCTCATCCTCAGATCCCCAATAGGAGCCTCATCCTAGAGTTTCACCTTCTAAATACTTCCCCAGTTCACCTGCTCCTTTCCATCCCGATGGCCACACAGGTACCCATGAGGCAGGCTATTCCAAGAATCTCCCACCTTGACCCATCCAATCTTAGTCCCACAAAACCACCAATCATCTTTGACAAAATCAAATCTAATCACGTCTTCTACTGCTATAAATTATTTAATGACTTTCTATCATTAGATAAAAAGAATGACTTTCTGGCTAGAGGTAATAAAATCTGAACTCCTTAGTTTGACAGCAAGGACTTTAACCACCCACAGTCTATCTTCTCCTCTTTATCCCCATCTGACAGAATCACAGCCCTTTTCCCCAGCTCAGCTCACTTCATGCTTTAAGCACCCCCCAACACACTCACCCTTCCTCAGACAAGCTCTGTGCTTTAGTGCATCTGTGCTTTTCTATATGCTACTTCCTTCACCAAAAATGCTCTTTTCCACCATCTGTACCTGGAATTCTCATTCAAAACTCAATTTGCCTGAAATCTTTGGGCAGAATTATCTACTGCCTCTGTAGTCACCTCTTTCTGCATGCCTGTCCTCTTTACACAACGAGTAAGTAATTGTGAGTGCGCACCATGTGCCGAGAATATGGTAGTGAACAGAAAAAGAAGAAACCCAGTTCCTGCCATCGTGGTGCTTACCTGGAGGGTACAAAGGTTATGAATGTCAGAACTGCTCCAAATAGTACAGGGGAGAGGCATGTGAGCTTTCAGAATAAATCATAGGCGTAAGTGACTTAGGGAGATCAGGGAACGCTTTCTTAAATTAGAGATTTTTTACTTGAAATCTGATGAGTACACCAAGCAAAGGCAGGCAGAGTTCCACTCACACGAGGGTCTTTTGACCCATTCCAGTCCTTGGACTACTTGTTACCATGCTGTAGCAACACCTGTACAATAATTGAGGGTAAGCATTTAGAAGTTTGGAGCAATTTGACATAGTTATTTTATATCCCTTGAATATAATAAAAAGTGAGGCTTTTTTGTGTGTCTTTTTTATTCGTTTTAGTTTTCTGGTGTTTCATTTTTATTGTCCTTATAAAAATATCAGTCTGTGATGGATTAGAAAATTTAAAAAAATCTTTCATCCCAGAGATTTTGAGGAGCACTGCCCCAGTCAGAAGGAAAGTGTGAGAAAAGGGGCCGCACTGGGACAAACCATGGCTCTGGAGGAAGGCCATGTAAAGCCCCCAGAATGAGGTGCACAGTGGAAAAGGAAGCGAGGCTGAGGATGTGGATTCTGAGAGTATCAAGCTCACACATGATGACTTCAGTGGTGATTATTGTTGCAACCAACTAGGGAGAGAGGATGGAATCTGAACAGAAGGGAGGAAAGGCCTAGGACTAAGCCCTGAAGAGCTTCAGTCTACAAAGACCATCAGAGGAGCACAAGCCTATGAAGGAGTCGAAGGGGGAGAAGCCAGAGAGGCTGAGTGACAAGAAGTGTGGAGCCTGAAAAGCCAGGAGAAGAGAGGGTTTCAGGTGGGTGGAGTAGTCAGCAGGGTTGAATGCAACCGAGAGGACAAGTTGACTGAAAAATGTCCCCTGGATAGAGTGCCATAGGAGTCATTGCTGTGCAGAGGCAATCTGGTGGAGAGGTGGGGCAATTCCAAAAGAGTTAAGCAACAAGGAAGTTGAGGAAAAAGACAGCAAATTGTAGAGCAGTAAAAAAGGAAGAGATCTGGTAGCTAGAGGTAGATGTAGGCACAAACTTTTTTTTTTTTTTTTTTGGCTTGGGATCATTATTTTTTGTTTTAATAAGGGAAACTTGAGCATTTTTTTAAATGATAGGCTCCTGCTGAGAGGGAGAGGTTGAATACAGAAAATAGAGAAAATATAAACAATAGTTTATGTTTTCTTGAAAAATGGGTAAGATTGGTACCCAAAGCACGAGAAAGTGAACTGAATCCCCCAAAAGACAGGCTTCTTGAAAGAATGGCCTGTAAAATATGACTAAAGAGGGAAAAAAGAAAGGAGAGAGAAATGGCGAGAATGTAGATGCATCAAGGAATGGACTGAGGTGTTTGTGAGTCTGAAGAACAGTCATTGTGGGAAGGAGCAAACAAGTCAGCCAGAAAGCAAGAGCTTTCTGAGAAAGGATCAGAAAGGAATCAGAGAAAGGAATCCTTGATTTAGCAGTTTGTGAAGAGAACAGATAGCCCTGTATCTTTCCTGTGTTAGTGATTTCTCTTTGACGTTTTACATTTCTTCTTCAAGCTTGTTGTCTTTAATTTCCTTGAAACTAGAGAAAAGCATCTGACTTCTTCCTTATTTTCTAGAAGAAGTCTCCATCTAAGGTGTACCATTCCCCTTTGCTTCTCTTCCTTTATTTACATTAAGCCTGGATGCCTACTTGTTCACTTGCTCATATTTGCTGTGTCTTCTAGTGATTCATCATCTCTGCAGCAGTTCCATCCAGGCCAACCACTGCCAAAGAACAGGAGGGGAAGGGTGAAGAGAACGACGAACTGAAGCACTTCCAGTTTCGATTTGGGTTTATTTCCAACACCCAACCAGATTGACTGTGTCTTCTGCCACGAGCCACATCTCCCCACAGTGCTCACATTCTGGGGAGTCAGGAAGTACACAACGAAGCCCTGAAAGTCCCAGAAACTGCTGATCAATGTCACGGCTCCCTCTCGCCCTCCTTCCCTAACGCAGTCCCCTTGACTCGAAGCCTGGTCATAAACCAATCTACCTTCCCACCTTGTTATAATGTGGAATTAGACATCTCAGGGATGCTTCTTTCCCACTCCTAGATCTCATCCATCTAATGAAAGAATGATTAGATGGGCCTTTGAGGATTATGCCACTTACTTTTTGAACAAGGATCACAGACTGGCAGCCTACGGATGGAATCCAGCTGGCAGATAATTTTGTTTGGCCCACACAGTTTTTGAAAGATAGGAACATTTCATATAAAAATCCATTTTCCAGCTACCTTAAAAAAAAAAAAAAAAAACCCGATGATCTGGCAATCCTCAACGGCAATTTTTCCTCCATGGTAAAATTGGCTGGAACTGAGCTATAGCTGTCCTCTTTATATGGGTGTACCTTTTACTTCCCCCCTCCCTATTCCCTGCTGCCTTAAATTCAGCTCCCTTCAGAGTATGCTGGTCACCTGGCCCCTGGTTTTAGAGGAGCTATGTGGTATTGCTCTAATCATCTTTCCCCGAGTCCACGTTACATTCTGTTTGGCAGATCATTTTTATACCTTATTTTGCGGGTTGTGGCTGGGTTGTTTTTTTTTTTTTTCTTGTCTTTCAAGGTGAATTTTCTTCTTTATTTTTTGTTATTTGAGTTTTTTTGTAGCCACCTTTTCTATTTGTTATTCTTTTTTTTAATGCATTTAAGTTTCCTCTGTATCTTTTTTAATTTACTTATTTTTTATTTATTTGTTATTTTTTTAAACTTATCTATTTAATTTATTTATTTTTGGTTGTGTTGGGTCTTCATTGCTGCACGCGGGCTTTCTCTAGTTGCGGAGGTGGGGGCTACTCTTCATTGCGGTGCACAGGCTTCTCATTGAGGTGGCTTCTCCAGTTGCTTCACTGCAGAGCACAGGCTCTAGGCATGTAGGCTTTAGTAGCTGCGGCACACAGGCTTCAGTAGTTGTGGCACATGGGCTCAGTAGTTGTGGCTCACAGGCTTAGTTGCTCCATGGCACGTGGGATCTTCCCAGACCAGGGCTTGAACCCATGTCCCCTGCATTGGCAGGTGGATTCTTAACCACTGTGCCACCAGGGAAGTCCCTTCTATTTGTTATTCTTTTCATTATTTTGTGTATTTAAAGAGAGGAGAGTATGTAAAAATGTTTTTATATCATCATAAAAATCTGAAGTCTTCCTTACCTGACTTTTTGACATCTTTTACGTCTAAAATGGGCAGTTATCAAAACAGACTGCAAAATGTTTGAGCATCAGAAACAATGAAATTGTTGATAAAGAGCTTTAAGCCCTAAAAATGAAGTTACTAAACTATCACATACAAAAAATTAGTAGTGGTCTTTGGTTTTCATGTTAATCTGGATATGCAAAAAAAATGTAAGTAGCTTTTCTTTAGAAAACACTTAAACATAGTATCAGAGGTGAAGGAAACTTATGGCAAATATCCATCCCTAGCTGGAGGCAATCCATGGATAGTCTTCAAGATGTATACTAATCCCCTGAGAATTTATAATGCTATACAAATGGATTTCAGCATTTTTCTTGGGAAAGGAGCTGTATCCTCAGAAATTAAGGAACACTAAGCAGAGTTCAACCCTATCACTTGCCCGTGGGGTTAGGATGCAAGCCTTCTCAGCCAGTCTCCCTGCCTCCATCAAGCCCCTCTGTGGTCAATTCTCCCATAGGGCGGGCAGGGGATTCTTTATAAAACATCAGCTGCTAATGTTCACCTGTTTAACACCTTCCAATGGCTTCTCACACACTTAGAGTAAAATCCTTGTTATGGTTTTCAAGGCCCCACAGAATCAGCCACAACCCCACTCTCACCTCTGAGTCTCCCTTTTTGTCCCCTTCCTCACTGTGCACCATGCTCACTGACCTCCCTTCTCTCCCTGAACCACCATGTGTGCTCTGGCCATGGGGCTGACTCACTTGCTGTTCCAAATGCCGCTCCCCCAGCTCTTTCATAGCTTGGCTCCTCCTTGTCATCTGGGTCTCAGTTCAAATGTCACCATGCCACAGAAGTCTTCCCTGATTGCCTGATCTAAAAGTATCCTTCAGTCACTATTTGATACATTCTTCTTTTTTTATGATCTTCACAGCACTCATTACCATCTGAAAGCATCTTGCTCATTTACCTGTCTTAACCTCTAGTAATACCGTCTCCTTGAGAACAGGGACCACGTCTTCCTTCACTACTATATTCTCAGCTCATTGGGAGAATGACTGAATTTTGTGGGTGACAAAGTGGGACTTACGGAACATGGCTAATGTGAAGTCCCACAGCTCATGGGAAGCAGAGATCACCATGCAATCCACACACCTTGAAATCAATTCAGAACCTTCTTCATAAACCCTTAGTTCAGTAAAAGGGAAATTCTACTAAAAGTGGTTAGAAGGTAATGAAAACTACAGATGAATACTGTGGGCACCATTTTATTTTGTCAGTCTTAATGAGATTTTTATTTTGTAAGACTGTACCATATTATATATGTATATTATATATATACACATTACATATACAATGTTTTTATATATCGATATATACATCCATATCCATATTTGGTGATAAAGTTTTTTCAAAGAAAATGCAATCTCTAATAGATTCTAAAGACTGCCCACTGATTTCATTAAATTTAATAAGAATTATTTAGGAGCAGTCTAATCAACAGATAGTCATTCAATTGTAGTACATTTACCATTATAACTAAATGCAATGTTCATTAGCTGTATTAATAATATTTATTTTCAAAGAATGGCATCCAATGCTATCATTTACCATTTCACATGGCTCTTCAGCCACTTATAGTAATAAGATTCATAATATATCAATAATAATGCTATTACAGTTAAATGTATATAATTTTTTATCCTCCTAAGAAGTCAAATTGCTAGTGAGTAAATTTTCTTTCTCAGACTCCACCAAATAAGCAAGTAACTGCCAGTGTTGTTAATTGACTAAATTACTCCTGAATGACTCCAGGGTCAAATGAATCCCTGTAAGCTGGTGGTATGAATCTCCCCTTTGACAAAAATTCAGAGCTGTATTCAAAGCTGAGAACTATGTCATAGCAGTTCACTAGTGTATCAGTAAAAACAAAAACAACAAAATAAAGTAAAAAAATGAGCTGTTTCATGTGAAGGAAACATGAAAGTTTCCTCTTACAAGAGCCACAAAATACTCTGCTAAAAAGGAAACTGTTAATGTTTCTAGGGACATCCACCTTTAAAAAATGGGCATTGCAGGGACTTCCCCGGTGGTCCAGTGGTTAAGACTTCGCCTTCCAATGCAGGGGGTGCAGGTTCAATCCCTGGCTGGGGAGCTAAGATCCCACATGCCTCGTGGCCATAAAACCAAAACATAAAACAGAAGCAATATTGTAACAAATTCAATAAAGACTTTTAAAATGGTCGACATCAAAAAAAGAAAAAAAAATGGACGTTGCATCCAGTTTTGGACAATTCCCAGAACAAAGCAGCAGCCTGATTAAAGACTCACAGGGCTGGAAAGGGTTGGTAATCTCAGACTCAAGCAGTGTTTTTGTCTCTTTATTTGGAGAAGTCCCCTGGGAAGAGAATGATCAGCCTCCTCACTGTGCCTCTCATGCTTCCAACACAGCAGGAGCTCAAAGGGAGGTTGACTAACCAAGGAACACCCACAGTACAGAAGTGTTCTCATGCCTTCGTGAAGTTTCAACAGTGTTAAACTAAACCCAAAACCACATTTTCTGTTTTCAGTCCAGTTGGAGAAATGGGGAAGGGTGTGTAGAATTAGGGAAGAGAGTGTGCACTCAGAACATTCAGGGTGAGATGCTCCTCTTGAAGCCTTGACTCTGGATAAAGCTTCTCCATGGAGAGGCAAAACCACAGAGGCAGGAGCTATGAAGTCGAGGCAAAACTTGAAAAATAAATTTTCAGGAACGTCACTCTATGTTCCTGGATTGCAATCAGGGGACAATACAATCTTTAGGACTTGAAAAAAATCTTCTCTTTTTGGACTATAAACCAATTAAGTCAATGAGGTTGTTAGCCTGAGAAATCAGCCCTGATATTTCTAATTTTAAATATTTTATTTTAAAAAGGGAAAGTTCTCTAGTCCCAGCTCCAGACATAATTGTAAACCAGGTGTCCTGAATTCAGCCAGTGAACCACTCTATGCCATGTCCTTTCTCAACAAACTGAAACCTACTTTGTTTTATGTGATAATTCCATGTGGACCTGGAGAAATATCCTGGCAGAAATGGAGTGAGTTTGCAAGTATGTGCGAGAAAGGAAGAGTTTTGGTAAGGGATTACATAAACCCAGGGATAACCTGACTCCAACGTACAAATGCTGTAAATAGCAGCAGAGGCCAGGTTATCCGATGTGTGAACACTATCGCCAGAATTATTAAACATCAGTAGATTTCAATGTGTGTAAAGCAGGACTTCCCCATCATTTGATTGAGCTATTTTTCTGTTCAACAACCTTCAGTGACACCCAACATCCTACCAGAGTCAAATCTGTCTTCCAAGGCCCCTCTGAACCTGCTGGACCATACAATCACATCCAACAACCTCTGCTCCTGGAGACATGCCTTCCACTCCAGGGTGGCTGGCTGCCTTTGTCCTACAAACTCTCCAATATTATTTCCTCATCCCATACTTTTTTTTTTTCATGTAAAACATCCTCTTTCCAAATCCAGATAAGTACTTTCCCTGACAATCCCAGACTTTAATGATTCTTCTGTAACGGGATTCCTTTCCCATCAGGCACCATACTATTTGGTCTACATTTCACATTCTTCTCTATAACTAAAATAAAAATTCCATGAACATAGGATTCAATATCCCCTATTTTCATAAAGAAAAGTATCTTGGCATAATTTAGTGAGTTGTTAATAAATTTTGGTTATTTATTGTCCTTATTTCTGACTGTTACTACATATGCCAAATCCCGTGATAACAAATACAAGTTCATTAAAAATGTTTTTGGCAAACTTGTCAAAGCTTGATTGATGGTTCACCTAATTATAATATTAAAGTAACATGGTCAAAAACTAAGCTAATTTATGAACTGTATTTTTAACAACAATCATTCTTATAATAATGATGCTTGTACCCCTTCACTCCCATGGCATTTGAATTTAAACCCTCTACTTGCTACCATGTAGGTTAACTGTCATATATAAGTACAAGAAAACCTGGGAAACCCATTAGAAAAGCCTGAAAGAAATCTTTTCTCCAAATTGTAAGTCAGCCAGCAGGATCCCCAAGCCAGAAGGCAAGAAGGAAAGTGTATTTTTTATCTCTCTCAGAACCTGAGAGTCTCAGTTCCCTTTCTTCTTTTACTCTCTAGTTTCAAAATTCATCATTTGAAATCAGTTGGGTGTAACAGAGAGAATCCAAACGGACTTCTGGCAGCTTCCTTACCTCTTTCTCCAGTGAGTGCTGTGTGGAAAGGGATGAAATGAGAATTTCTTTATTTTTGAAGAATAGCCTTTTCAGAGCTCTTGACAGGTACAGCTAACTGTGGCTGGTACCTGCAGCTGGTTGATCACTTTCCCCGCAACAGGAGAGGGGGCAGAAAAGGGGATACCTGATCAGATAGCTTTCCTCTGACTTGTGGAGTATCTGCCCTGGGAAGGCAGAGGCTCAAGGTCACACCACTTGAGCAACACAGGTAAAGGAGAGGGCTGACTTAGAAGCTTTCTTGCAGAATACAGAGAGAACATTACCTAAGGACACACAGTCCCTCAGAAGCAAAGTTAAATTCAGGGTCCAGTTCAACTATTTTGCTTTAGATTGGCCTTAATGAGTGAAAAATACATGTTCAGTGACTGAAGTTTTTAACGGAGGAGTTGTAAAAGACCTGCTTGCTCACCAACACATCTCCTTAGACAATAACTTGAAATTCTCAACTTTATAGTTATTCTTTTGTTTGGAATGTTATTTCCAGGAAGCCATGTTTAAAATGCAACTGCAATCCAGATGTTAGATGAGAATCCTCCCCATACCAACTCTCCTTAAACCTGGGTGGGATTAGCTTTAATGCAGCCAGAAGAAAAGCAACGTTCTCCTAAAGATTTCTATTAATACTCAAAGGGCTTGGATCCTTCTAGCTTTATCTGCCTCATGACCTGTAGCTAAACCTCCCCTCCACCTCCAACAACAGTTTTCATGTGATTTTAATGATTTATGAAAACACCCATACACAATCCATTCACCAAGCACTTTGAAATTCAGTCAACTTTCACTTGAAGACTTGGGTGACATCACAGAGCACAGAGTCTTCTATTACCTTGTCTCCAGCCCCACTCTTCCTTTCCACCACCTCCACTTCTTTCTCTCTCTTAATTCTTCCCTCTTTCCCTGGAATAAAACAAATGGCTCCTCTTTTCTTAGTCATAGCTTCTTCTTGAGTACTTTGTGTGGCTTAAACATGCCCTTGGGGTTATACTTTGTTTCCAAGCAAAATATCCAAGTATTTCTTTCAAAGTCCAGGCTTCCTCTAGCAGGAATTCTGGTCATTATTTTGTTCACCTCTTCACCTTCACAGCCTGTGCTAAAGTAAACCACTGATATTGACACCTTGGTTGATAAAAATCAGTAAAGAAGAGGAGAGTTGAAGGCAATGGGAGCCTGAGCTTTCATAGAAGAGACAGCCAAGTAAACCACCCCCCCAACCCAGAGTCTGGGAAAGCTGTGACAGGGTCCTGGAAACACAGTCAGCAAGCCACCAGAAGCCAAATCCCACCTGCTTCTCAGTTTCACCATTGGATGGTCCCAATTAAGATCCTTAACTTTCTTACTTAACATTCAGTCGGTTTTGCACCTTGGTTTTTTAGAAAGGAAAACTCTGCCACTCAACAGAAAGCCAGTACATCTAACAACATCCTCAGCATCTAAGTGAAATAACAGAAATATTTTTCCTAGTTACTTGTGTTCATTTGTGGAGCCTCAAAGCCATTTACAACCTAGCCCCTACCTACCCAAATTCCAGCCACGAAAGCTATAGTGCTTCATGACCCAGCCACCCTACACTAACACTGATCTCTCCAACACCACCTGCTGTCTTGTGACTCCCTGCCTTCACTGTGCTGGGCTTCTACCTGAGCTATCCTTTCCTTCTGCCCAGCCTCCAAAACTGAAATCAAGTGTCTCTTTTCCTGAGAAGGCTTTCCCTGATTCAGCAACCCTCTGTGGTGGTTTTGGCTCCTCCAACTACCTATATATATTTTTTTCCTAGCTTTGTGCTTTTCCCATGGCATTATAATTATTTGTTTACATGTCCTTCTCCGCCACTAAAGGGTGTTGCCCTTGAAAGCATGGCTACCATGTTACTCATCTCCACATTCCCAATGCCTAATGCAGACTCTTCCATAGAAAGTATCAGACAAATCTTAACTGCATGTACTCTCCCATCTTCGTAAACTTTTTGAAAAAGAATAGCATTTAATCCTTTGCAGTTCCCAACCCACCCAGTTATGATATTTGTAAATCACTTTTAAATTATTATAGTATCATATAAGGTGTCAGAGAGTTAAAGCAAGACTCCAAGGACACTAATCACAAGTGTACACTCCAGCAGAAGACAGCTTCATTTAATCTGAGAGGCCATATTCCAGAGGTAGCTTTCCATCCCTATCTCAGTCAACACCACAGACTTTTTTCATTAGCATAAGCAATTTCAATATTACATTTATATTGGTGAAAATAGTGATATTAAGACTTGTTAGGCAATACCATCAAAATGGCAGAATAGGAGTCTCCTACCACCTTTCTCCCAAAGAACATCAATTCTGACAATCATCCATGGATAAGAGTGCCTCTGTGGAAGCCTATGAGTCCAATGGAGAAGTTCCAGCACACCGTTGGAACAATAACAACAGCAAATTATCCAAGACTGGATTCACTGAAGAGAGTCAGAAGGATGGTTTCACTTTATTCTTGTCATCTCTCGCCTAAGGTAGCACAGCTCAGTGCCATGAGAAACCTTCTCAACCCATGATTCCTCCCATTGGGGAAGTGAGAGCATGTGAGTGAGCCCTCAGCTTCCCCTGCTGTGCAGGATGCTGCCAAAGAGGGCCATTTCTTTCTCACTCCATTCCAAATACTGAAGTGTACTGTGTCACTGGGTGAGAGTGCAGAGAGTGGCTAGGAGAACAGCAACCAGGGTTCTTGGAGGGCATTCAAACAGACACAGACCCTACAAACCACAGACTCCATTAGGAAGCTCATCCACAAACCACTGGGGATGCCTTGTCTACAGGTCTGACCAACTGACCCAGTGACATTCCCAATACTTCACATTACTCACCCATACACACCCCTACCCTGTGGCCAGCTCTCTGTGCACGTCCCCAAGAGCAGTGAGAGCTAGTGAGCACACACAGAAAGCTGATCTGACTCTGCAGGTTTGGGAGAAAGCACACAAACTTGAGTATTCAGTACCACCCTCAAGAAAGCAAACAGGAGGTTGTCAGCAAGTGGCCTGGCTTTGCAGGATCAAAGGAAGACAGACAATCTTAAGAATTCCCCACCAAAGGGAACAAGAAATGCAGAGCAGTAGTATCCACAGAAAAGATCTGAGAAAGCCTCAGAATCCCTAACAGAGCTGACAGAAGGTATTTCTCTCTTGAAGCCCACGAGTAAAGACTAGAGGAGGTGACTGCTTCTTCAAATACAAAGACAACAAAGCAAGACTTCAAGGAACATGAAAAATCAAGGAAACATGATACCAGCAAAGGAACACGATTTTGCAGTAACCTACTCCAAAGAAATGGAGATCTGTGATTTGCCTGATACAGAATTCAGAATAGTTGTTTTAAGGAAGCTCAGTGAGCTATAAGAAAACAGTTAAAGCAAATCAACAAAATCGGGAAAACAATACACAAACAAAACAGCATTTAAAAGAAAAAAAATTGTAAGAACCTAACAAACTCTGGAGCTGAAGAAAACAATGAAGAGAATGAAAAATGCAGTAGAGAACATCAACATCAGATTGGATCAAGTAGAATAAAGAATCTGGAAAGCAGAAGACAGTTTGTTTGAAATTATCTAGCCAGAGGATAGCAAAGAAAAAAAAAAAAAGAATGACAGAGAATCAAGAATATGTGAACTTTGGAATACCATTAAGAAAAACAACCAGAAGTTGTTTGGAGTCCCAGAAGAAAAAAGAGGGAAAGGGGGGCAAAAGATTATTTAAAGAAATAATGGCTGAGAATGTCTAAAATATGGGGAGAGATTTGGACATTCATGTCAGGAAGCTCCTAAGTCCCCCCAAAATTTCAACTCAAAAAGATGTTTTCCAAAGCATACTATGATTAAACCAACTAAAATCAAGACAAAGAGAGAATTTTTAAAGCAGCAAGATAAAGAAAATTCTTCACATAGAAGGAAAATCCCATAAGGCAGAAACTTTTTAGGTCAAGAGAGAGTGGGATGATCTATTCAAACTGCTAAAAGAAAATAAACTGCCAACAAAGAATACTTTACCTAGTAAAGTTGTCCTTCAGAAATGAAGAATAGATAAAGACTCTCCCAGGCAAACAAAAGCTGAGGGAGTTTGGCACCAGTAGACCTGATTTACAAGATATGCGGAAGAGAGTTATTTGAGGTACAATGAAAGGATGCTAAGTAGCAAAAAGATTTTTTACTGGTAAAGGTAAGCATGTAGTCAAACTCAGAATACACTAATGCCACAATATGGTCATGTGTTAACCACTTAATTCTAGTATAAAGGTTAAAGGACAGGAGTATTAAACAACAGTAATTTGTTAATGGATACCCAATATAAAAAGATGTAAATTTTGACATTTTCTTGCTTAATTGCCTGATTAGAACCTCCAGTATATCTTGCTCTTTTCTTGACATTTTAAATTATGTATTGATAGCCAGTCTACCTCCATTTCAATCTACTTCTATTTCAATCTACCTGCTTAGGACACTCCTAACAAAATTGATGCTTGCAGATCATGAAATCAGCTAACTCTTAAAGGTAGGGAATCAGCTTCTAGGCAATAATGTTAGAATACATTGTTCTGTGCCTGTATTGTCCTTCCCCACCCTACTAGATTCTTAATCACCTCTTCTGTAGAGTTGGGGGATCCAGCTAAATAGTATCTAACACAGTGAACGAGTGAGTGACTTTGACCTCAGTCTAACTTGGTAGGAAACCCTGCAGTGTGCTCTCCATACAACAGCAGCTAGGGCAGGCTGTGGGAAGAAACTGCACTAGGGTCCATATTCATTGAGGTTACTGGTGTGGTCTCTCCTGTGTTCACTCTATGGTGCTCAGCACTCTTAACATATTTAATAAATGTTAATATTCATAAAAACTCTCCCATGTATGACACCTAGGGAAGGAGTAAGATCAAGGAAATTAGACTGTCACTGCAGGAATGCATTGATTTTAATCAATTATGCCAGGATATAATTGCCTCATAAGCCTCTTATGCTCCTATGGGACAGAAAAGGCTTTGACTCATTGGACTCACTTGAAAATCCCTGCTGTGACTTGTTAAAGCCAAGGTACTTTTGCTTAACAAGAGAGCTGGGTTACCTAGGACCTTTTCAAGTTAAGTCCTATGTAGGCATTGACATTTTCCTCTTTTTTTCCGGTTTTTTTCACCTGGATCTGCAGAAAGAGACTGTGGGAGTTTGCACAGGGAATAGAGTAATATGGTCCATGTAAGTACTGTGGGTTTTACTTAGTAACTTGATGGCAACCTGAGTGAGCTGGAAGTTCTGAGTTTTCATTTCCTTCCAAAACTATGTTGCTGATTTCATCCGGATCTCGAGTTTCAATTTACCCTATTCATGTAGCTTCAATTCTATAGCTCAAATGGTTATTCCAAAATGACCTTAGACAACTTGATCAAGCACAACTCTTAGATTATTTTGGCAAGTAAGGTGATCTTACAAAAGTCTTAGGTGTATGAGGGTTAGCTCTTCCCCAACAACTTTGCTACCAGGTTACAAAGAAAATATAGAACTAAATATTCATGATTTTGGATTAGCCAAAGCATTCTTAATTATGAAACCAAAAGCGTAAGCAACAATAAGAAAGTTTATACTGGGCTTCGTCAATACTCAAAACTTTTGTACTTCAAAGGATACCATGAAGAAAGTGAAAAAAAACCCCATAGAATAGGAAAAATATTTGGAAATCATTTATCTGATGATTGACTTGTATCTAGGATATACAAAGAATGCTCATAAATCAATAATAAAAAGACAAATAATGCACATTTAAGTGATCTGAATGGACATTTCTCCAAAGATATACAAATGATCAATAAGCATATGAAAAGATTCTCAACATCATTCACCACCAGGGAAATGCAAAGCAACACACAACAAGATACCTCTTCACATCCACTAGGAGCCAGCCACAGTGTTGGGAAAACATTTTTATTTAAAAGAAACCATGCTTGATGGATGAAGCTCTTTATCAAAAAGGGAAGCACTGAGGGCTTCCCTGGTGGCGCAGTGGTTGAGAATCTACTTGCCAATGCAGGGGACACGGGTTCGAGCCCTGGTCCGGGAAGATCCCACATGCCGCGGAGCAACCAAGCCCGTGAGTGAGTCACAACTACTGAAGCCCACGCGCCACAACTACTGAGCCTGCGTGCGCGCCTAGAGCCGGTGCTCCACAACAAGAGAAGTCACCGCAATGAGAAGGAGCCCACGCACCACAACAAAGAGCAGCCCCCACTCGCCGCAACTAGAGAAAGCCTGCGTGCAGCAACGAAGACCCAACGCAGCCAAAAATAAATAAATTTATTTAAAAAAAAAAAAAGGGAAGCACTGAGAATTCTCTGGCCATTGTTCTTAAAAACAATGCATGTTTAAAGTCCTTAAACGTAATAGAAATTATTCTATTTGAGTGTTTTCATAAACACCCTGAAATCAACAATGATGCATCACATGTAAAAGGATTTTAAAATTATATAGACACTCACTTTCAATCACATTTCTTTCCAATCATGCAAGTAAAATACTGACGATCACCCTTTCACTTTGGATGGATTTCTCCTGAGTAACAGTTTATGCTGCTGCTACTTGGTTGTCTCAGAGTATAATACATGTCTCTTTGTGGGTTTCTTGACATAGCTTGTTCCTCCAAGAATCTTGTTTGTAGTTAGGATAAAATGACAATAAATAAATGTGTAAATACGTAGCTGTTACAATATGAAGGTCTAACCACCTACATTTCCTGTAATATTATCTAAATGCAGAGAATATGTTGTTTCTTCTCAATTATATCTGTTTCCCTATGATAACTGAAAATAAATCAGCAAAGACTCAGAAAATACCATTCTTGAAAAGATTCACTTGAACATGATTTTAAGAATATAAATTCATAGGGTATTTAAGATGACATTCTGTTAACCTTTAATTAGCAATATTCACTATAGAATATAATTTCAAATTTCAAAACCAGAATTGAACTATATGTGTCTTTTACCTACCCTAATCATTATGCTTCTAGTTAAATATCTTTCACAAGATACATCTCCAGAGTTTATCTATGGTTTTAATTCTACAATTTAGGCCTATAGATAGCTTGTATCAAAAGAAGGTACCTTTCTTATCTGCCATCGGTTACTTCAATTCCCCAGTGACTGCCTTGAAATGTCACTTCCTTAGCTACATTTTTATATTTGGCCTTTCTTGTTTTCTAGATTTCTACTCTATTTTTATACCTACCTTACACCTGGATTTCCCCCATTTCATCACTTATAATTAATACATCAGCACACCTCACCTGAATTTTTGCTAGCACATATTTTCATAATTACTGTTTTCTCACCAGTAATTTGCTAGTATCTCCTTTCTAAAGTTTTCAAGAATCCTTTTTACCTTGATCTATAAGGTTCTTCATTTCCACATTACATTGATTAGTTTGTGGTTTACATCAATTTATCACTGAGTCTTTTTTCCCTATACTTTAACTATTAAGATTATACTAAATCACTTTTCTGTTAAGAGGCTCAATATTAAAAGTAACTATAAGCTTTACTAAAATGTAACTTTTGAAAATACGTTTAACCAAAGTATAACAAAGTTTTAAGAAAAATTAGAAGTGGGGAGTGGCCAAGTTGGCCCTAAGCTCACCATGGGTACACCAAAATTACAATGATTTACAGAGTCACTATTGATGAGGAAGACTGGAATCTAGCAACAAGATCTTCTACAGCTAAAGATATAAAGAAATAACCACAGGGAGATGGGTAGGAGGAGTAGAAACACAGTATAGTCAAGACATATAACTCAGGTGGGCAATCCACAAATGGGAGGATAATTGCACTTGCAGAGGTTATCCCCAAGGAGCAAGTGATCTCAGTTCCCCGTCAGGCTCCTCAGGCCAGGGGTCCTGCACCAGAAACAAGAGCCCCCAGAATACTTGCCTTTGAAGGCCAGCAGGGCTTACTTTTAGGAGAGCCAGAGGCTGTGGGAAATAGAGACTCCACTCTTAGAGGGCACACAAAAAAATCTCTCATGCTCTGGGGTAGGGAGAAGAAGCAATAATTTGAAAGAAGCCTGGGTCAGGTCTACCTGCTGATCTTGTAGAGCCTCCAGAGGCAGGAGGCAAATGGAGCTCACCGTGGGGACAGAGACACTGGTGGTAGCCATTGTGGGGAACTCATTCTACCACAATTACACTGTTGCTAGCAAGCACCATTTTGGAATCCTTTCCTCTAGCTTATCAGCACCAGGACCCAACCCCATCCACCAGCCTGTCACCAAAACTGGGACACCTCAGGACAAGCAATGAGCTGGGCAGGGACACAGCCCCACCTACTGGCCACCAGGCTGTCTTAAGACACCACAAGCCCACAGCATCCCCAGGACACATGGCCACACACCAGTGGGCCGGCACTAGCCATGGGACCAGCCTCATACAACAGTGGGAAGGCACCAACCCCAGAACCCCCTAGTCCCCTGCCCCACCACCTAGCAGGCCAACATACCAACTCCAGAACCCCCAGGAATATGGAGCCAGAGACTCTGGGACCTGGCTACAACCACCAGTGAGCCAGCACTAGCCACAGGACCACGTGGGTCTCAGCCCCACCCACCAGGAGGCCAACACCAGCTCCAAGACACCTTGTACCCCTAAGCCAGTCACACCAGGATCCAGCTCCACTCATCATTGGGCCAGCACCAGTTTTGGGACACCTTGGAACCCACAGCCAGCCATGTCAGGAACTGATCCACCCACCCATAGGCCATCACTTAATCCAGCAACCCTAACCCCACAACCACCCATCCCAAAACCCAGCTCCACCCACCAGTGATCCAGTACTAGCCCCAGGATTCCCCAGGCTCCACAACCATCAACCTTATGACCCAGCGCCACCAACCAGTGGTCATTAGCCTTTATACAAGGCAAGGTCTGGCAACCAACAAGACGGGGCCAGCCATGTCTACCAGACCACCCACAGTGGTCAGCCTACCACAACAGAAGACTCGTGCATCCCACAAATGTTCACCTCTAAATCATATAGCTCTGGTGGCCAAAGGGGGGACCAAAGGGATATAGAGGAGAGCTCCTACAAAAGGCCCCTTTCTCCAAATGTGGGAAACAACCAAGCTACCAGATACACAGAAATAAAAATGTAAATTAGGCAAAATGAGGTGACAGAGGAACATGATCCAAAGGAAGGAACAAGATAAAACCTCAGAAGAACTAAGTGAAATGGAGACAGGCAATCTACCTGATAAAGTATTCAAGGAAATGATCATAAAGATGTTCAAAGAACTCAGGAGAAGATGGTATAACACAGTGAGAAGTTAGAAGTTTTTAACAGAGTTAGAAAATATAAAGAAGAACCAAAAAGAGATGAAGAATATAATAACTGTAATGAAAAAATACACTAGAAGGAATCAAAGGTAGATTAGACGATAAAGAGGAAGAAATCGGTGAGCTGGAAAAGACAGAGTAGTAGAAATCACCCAAGCTGAACAGAAGAAAAGAAAAAAGAATTTTAAGGATCGTGTAAGAGACCTGTTGGACAATAACAAGTGTACTAACATTCACGTTATAGGCATCTCAGAAGGAGAAGAGAGAGATAAAGGGTAAGCAACATATTTGAAGACATAATAGGTAAAAAAT
The DNA here is from genome assembly GCF_028021215.1 of Eschrichtius robustus. Taxonomy (NCBI): domain Eukaryota; kingdom Metazoa; phylum Chordata; class Mammalia; order Artiodactyla; family Eschrichtiidae; genus Eschrichtius; species Eschrichtius robustus. The sequence continues at coordinate 93,887,053 of NC_090825.1, forward strand.
TCCCTAACATGGGAAAGGAAATAGACATCCAGGTCCAGAAAGTACAGAGTCCCAAACAGGATCAACCCAAAGATGACCACACCAAGACACACTATAATTAGAATGGTAAAAATTAAAAATAAAGAAAGAATATTAAAAGCAGCAAGGGAAAAGCAAAAAGTTACATAGAAGGGAACTCCCATAAGGCTATCAGCTGGCTTTTCAGCAGAAACTCTGAAGGCCATACAGGAGCAGCACAATAAATTTTAATTAATGAAAGGGAAAAATCTACAACCAAGAATACTCTACCCAGCAAAGTTCTTGTTCAGATTTGATGGAGAGATCTAAAATTTTACAGACAAGCAAAAGTTAATACACCTCAGCACCACCAAACCAACTTCACACGAAATGTTAAAGGCACTTCTTTAAACAAAAAAGAAAAGGCCACAACTGGAAACATGAAAATTACAAAAGGAAGAATCACATTGGTAAAGGTGACTATACTATAAAGGTAGTAAATCAACCATATATAAAGCTAGTAGGAAGGTTAAAAGGTAAAAATAGTAAAATCATCTATATCCACAATAAGAAGTTCAGAGACACAAAATGAAATTATATAAAATATGATGTCAAATACAGTAATTGTGGGGGAAGAGAGTACAAATTCAGGGTTTTTAAAATGTGTTTATAATTAATTGATCAGCAACTTAAAATAATCATGCTTTTATACATAGATCGCTATACATAAACCTTATGCTAACCACAAATCAAAAATCTGTAGTAGATACACACACAAAAAGAGAAGGGGATCCAAACATGACCCTAAACAGAGTCATCAAATCACAAGGAAACAGAACAAGAGAACAAAAAACTACAAAAACAACACAAACACAATTAACAAAATGACAATAATTACCTGGCAATAATTACTTTAAGTGTAAATGGACCTAATGCTCCAATCAAAAGACAGTGTAACTGAATGGATCCAAGACCCTTACATGTGCTGCCTACAAGAGACTCACTTTAGATCTAAAGACACACAAACTAAAAGTGAGAGGATAGATAAAGGTATTCCATGCAAATGGAAGTCAAAGGAAAGATGGGGTTGCAATACTTATATCAGACAAAACAGATTTTAAAACAGGCTGGACAGGAGACAAAGAAGGATCTTACATAAAGATCAAGGGATCAATCCAAGAAAAAGATATAACAATTATAAATATATAGGCATGCAACATAAGAGCACCTAAATACATAAAGCAAATATTAATAGACATAAAAAGAGAAATTGACAGTAATACAATAATAGTAGGGGACTTTAACACCCCACTTACATCAATGGACAGATCATCCAGACAGAAAATAAATAAGGAAACACTGACCATAAATGACACATTAGAGCAAACTTAATAGATACATATGGAACATTCCATCCAAAAGTAGCAGAATACACAGTATTTTCAAGTGCACATAGAACATTCTCCATGATAGCTCACAGGCTAGGCCACAAAACAAATCTCAATAAATTTAAGAAAACTGAAATCATATCAAGCATCTACTGAACACAACACTGCAGGAGTAGAAATCAACTACAAGGAAAAAACTGCAAAAAGCACAAACTTATGGAGGCTAAACAATATGCTACTAAACAACCAATGAATCACTGAAGAAATCAAAGAAGAAATAAAAATACCTGGAAACAAATGAAAATGAAAACACAATGATCCAAAATCTATGGGATGCAACGAAAGCAATTCTAAAAGGGAAGTTTATATGATAAAAGCCTACCTCAGGAAACAAGAAAAACCTCAAACAAACAACTTAACTTTTCACCTAAAGGAGCTAGAAAAAGAAGAACAAACAAAACCAATTAGAAGAAGGAAAGAAATATTACATTGGCCAAAAAGTTCATTCAGGGTAAGATGGTACAGATAAATCCGAACAAACTTTTTGGCCAACTCAATAATAAGTACCAGAGCAGAAATAAATGAAATACATACCCAAAAAAATAAATAAATAAAAACCAATGAAACTAAGAACTGATTCTTTGAAAAGATAAAATCAATAAACCTTTAGCCAAACTCATCAAGAAAAAAAGAGAGAGGGCTCAAATCAATAAAATCGGAAATTAAAAAGGAAAAGTTACAACTGACACCACAGAAACACAATGGATCCTAAGAGTTTACTATGAACAATTATATGCCTGTAAAATGGACAATGTAGACAAAAAAGACAAATTCCTAGAAATGTATAATCTCCCAAGACTTAATCAGGAAGAAATAGATAATATGAACAAACTCATTACCAGTAATGAAATTGAATCAGTAATAAAAATACTCTCAACAAACAAAAGTCCAGGACCAGATGGCTGCACAGGTGAATTCTACCAAACATTTAGAGAAGAGTTAACACCTGTCCTTTTCAAACTATTCCAAAAAATTGCAGAAGAAAGAATGTTTTCAAACTCATTCTATGAGGTCAGCATCACACTGATACAAAATCAGATGAAAATATCACCCTAAAAAAAGAAAATTGCAGGCCAATACTGTTGATGAACATAGATGCAAAAGTCCTAAGCAAAATATTAGCAAACCAAGCCCAACAATACATTAAAAGGATCATAACACTATGATCAAGTGGGATTTATCCCAGGGATGAAAGGATGTTGCAGTATCTGCAAATCAATCAGTGTGGTATACCACATTAACAAATTTAGGATTAAAAATCAGACAGCCATCTCAATAGATACAGAAAAGCTTTTGACAAAATTTAACATCCATTTATGATAAAAAAAAAAAAAAACCTCTCAACAAAGTGTGTATAGAGGGAACATACTGCAACATAGTAAAGGTCACATATGGTAGCCCACAGCTAACATCATACTCAATGGTGAAAAACTGAAACCGTTTCCTCTAAGACCAGGAAGAAGACAAGGATGTCCACTCTTGCCACTTTATTCAACATATTATTGGCAATCCTAGCCATAGCAATTAGACAAGAAAAAGAGATAAAAGGAATCCAAATTGGAAAGGAAGAAGTAAAACTGTCACTGTTTGCAGATAACATGATAACTATACATTAGAAAACCTTCAAGACAACATCAAAAAAACTACTAGAGTTCATCAAAGAATTTGGTAATGTTGCAGGGTACAAAATTAATATACAGGAATCTGTTGCATTTCTGTATACTACAATGAACCATCAGAAAGAGAAATTAAGGAAACAATCCCATTTACCATCACATCAAAAAGAATAAAGTACTTAGGGATAAATCTAACTAAGGAGGTAAAAGACCAGTACTCATAAAACTGTAAGACACTGATGAAAGCAAATGAAGATGACACAAATAGATGTAAAGATTTACTGTGCTCATGGATTGGAAGAAGAGACACTGGTAAAATAACCATACTATCCAAGGCAATCTACACGTTCAATGCAACCCTTATCAAAATATCACTGGCTTTTCTCACAGAACTAGAAAAATGTCAAAATTTTTATAAAATACAAATGATTCCAAACAGCCAAAACAATCTTGAGAAGGAAGAACAAGGTTAGAGGTATCATGCTCCCTGATTTCAAACTATTACAAAGCTACATTCATCAAAACAATATGGTATGGGCACAAAAACAGACACAAAGATCAATGGAATAGAATAGAGAGCCCAGAAATAAACCCAGATTTATATGGGCAATTTATTTATGACAAAGGAGGCAAGAATACACAACGAGCCTCTTCAACAAATGGTGTTTGGAAAACTGGACAGCTACATGCAAAAGAATCAAACTGGACTACTCTCACGCCATGCACAAAAATAAATTCAAAATGGATTAAAGATTTAAATGTAAGATCTGAAACCATAAAACTTCTAGAAGAAAACATACGCAGTATGCTCTTTGATGTCAGTCTTTGTAATACATTTTTGGATATGTCTCTTTGGGCAAGAGACACAAAAGCAAAAATAAACAAATGGGACTACATCAAACTAAAAAGCTTTTGCATGATGAAGGAAGCTATCAACAAAATGAAAGGATACCTGCTGAATTGGAGAAGATATTTGCAAACAATATATCTGGTAAGGGGTTAACATACAAAATGTACAAAAAACTCATTCAACTCAACATCAAAAAAAAAACCCAATTAAAAATGGGCAAAGGTTCTGAATAGACATTTTTTCAAAGAAGACATACAGATAGTCAACATGCACATGAAAAATGCTCTACATCACTAATCATCAGGGAAATGCAAATCAAAACCACAATGAGGTACCACTTCACACCTGTCAGAATGGCTATTATCAAAAAATCAACAAATAACAAGCATTAGCAAGGACGTAGAGGAAGGGGACTGCTTGTGCACTGTTGGTGGGAATGTAAACTGGTGCAGCAAGTGTTGAAGAAAGTATAATGTATAGGAAACTATGAAAGTATTTTCAGGTAGAATTATACTAGGAATCAAGAACTTGAGATTTTAAATTGAGACCTGAAGAATTACTAGAAATTTACTATTTAGGGTGTGGTGGAAAGATTTCTAGGCAGTGGGGAGAATTTATGTAAAAGCCATGAAGCAGGAAACAGGGTGGCATACTGGGAAAACATAAAGAAGGCCAGTGCTTTCCCAACGTACTTATTGAGCAGGGGGACAAAGGCCCAGGAAGACACCAAAGAGGTAAACAGGACCCAGACAAACCCATGGCCCTATGTCCTCATCAAAGATTTTATGCTTTATTATTTGTATATCAAACACTCGTGGAAGGTTTTAAAGCAAGAGCACAACATTGTCTCTTTTTTTTTTTTTTTTTTTTTGTATTTTCAAAACATTGTTCTGATTTTCTCTAAAGGATGGAGACAGTGGGAGCAGAGGAGGAGACTAGTTACAAGTCCATTGCCGCGATGCAGGCGAGAGGTGAGTGTGACTTAGACTAGTGCATTGGTAATGAAGATGAGCTCACTTGGTAGGGAAATAAAGTAGGTTGGGTGTTCAAAACCCAAAACTAGAAATTTCTATACCACTCATTGCCATATAAATGGATAAAATCTTTCTATAATACAACTTGACAATATTTTGAAAGCCTTAAAATATTAATATTCCCTTTAACCCAACAATTCCACCTCTAGACATTTATAATAAGGAATAATCACAGATATGTGCAAAGAGTTAGCTCAAGGGTTATTTAGAGCAACAATGTTATAAACTAAGATTGAAAATCATCAGAAGACTGGTGGTTGCTCAGGTCCTGGTTTCTAAATATGATTTTCTTATAAAAGGAATTAGGAATCCTTAAAGAAAAGACTGATTCCGGGTACAGGGCAGGGAAAATACAAGATGAACACGGAGCAAACAGTAAGAAAGGATGAGAGATTATCAAAACACAAAAAGATAAGGGATTATCAAAGGAGCCAATCTGAAAGATCTCCCAATGGCCAAAGCTGGAACATTGTGACTAGAAAAATTAATAATATAGTAATAGATTATAAGCCAAAGTATAAAATAAATATGCACAAGTTCCCACTAATATAAATATATGATTAATAAATATAGAAGGAAAAACAGAAATCTTTCCTGCAGAAGAAGTCTAAAATATTTATGCAAATAACACTGTTAAGGAGACAGGCCTCACCCTTCCTAACCCTTCTACTTATGCACCCCACCTTTACTCCTCCCAACCTTCACTCAGTGTGTGATGGACTTAGTGACCTGCTTCTGATGACTAGAGAATGGAAACAGGAAGGAAAGGTAACTTTACAGTGGAAAACCTGGTAAACCCCACCTTGGCTAGGCTATCAAGGTTAACGTTGCCAGTGATAAGGCAGGTTGATACCATGTATTCTCAATAGGATATGAAAAGAAGGGCACTTCACTTCTGTGGTATTCTTCCCCAAACCCATAATCCCTGTCTAATCATGAAAAAAAAAAAAAAATCAAACAAACCCAAATTGAGAAACATTTACAAAATATCTGACCAGTTCCCAAAATTGTCTAGATGGTGAAAAACAAGGCAAGAGACTAAGGAGATTATTCAGTACAATGTGGTCTCCTGGACTGGATCCTAGAATAGAAAAAGGGTATTAGTGGAAACACTAGTGAAATCCTAATGAAGTCTGGAGTTTAGTTAATAGTAGCATACAAACGTTAGTTTCTGAGTTTTGACAAATCTACCATGGTTACATAAGATATTAACAATAGGGAAAGCTGGGTGAGGGTAGATGGGAACTCTCTGTACTATCTTTGCAACTTTTCTATAAATCTAAAATTATTCTAAAATAAGTTAATTTAAAAAAATAAACTTACAGTATGGTTTAGCAACAGGAATAACACTCCTGAAACAATTACAGAACTACCAGAGGAGGAGCAGAGTTCCCCTTGCTGGTGATTTCCCACCCACATTGGTTTGCTGCCAGCATCTTTATGCTGCTTTCCTATATATGCTTGCCTGTGGTTATAATTTTCTTTTGAGATACTGGGAATTCCTGTAATTAAAAAAATGATTCTGTGGAATTCAATTTTTTAAAAGACTCTTGGTTAAAAATTGTGGTATAATCATAAAATGGAATACAGATGTCAACATTAAAAATACTGCTATAAAATAACATACTATACTGATATTGGAAAAGTTTTACAATACATTATTAAGATGAGGTTCCCCTGTTGAGGTTCCCATAGTATTCCATACGTCTCTGTCATAGAAATTACTGCAATTGGAATTAAGTATTTTTGTTCTTAACTCTGTAACTGATCTTTTGATTCTTTGAGCATACGAAGGCCTTTTCCATTTAGGACCTATACACTTGCCCTGTTCTCTTTTATCTGAATGAGTGTCTCCAAAATTTTCACATGGTCAGCCTCTTCTTGTTTGAAGTGTCAGCTCAAACATCACCTTTTTAGAGAGATTTTCAAGACCACGTTATCAAAATAATATTGGCTACCCCCATCACTCTTCCTCAGATCACTATGCTTTATTAATCTTCACAAACATTTGGCACCATCCTAAATTATAGGTTTATTTGTTTCTTTGTGTATTGTCTGTCTACTCCGTCTAGAATACAACTCTGAGAGAATGGACTTTGCCTATCTCCTAGCCACTCCACACCCAGTGCCTGATCCAGGGCTGCGTGCAAAAGGGTGCCTGGTAAGTGTCTGTGGCAAAGATGCACAAATGGGTCTTGGCTGGATACACAAATTTAGAACCCAGCGCACAGAGGTGGTGGCTGAAGCCAGGAGAAAGGATGTTATCACCTAGGTGAAGAATGCAGGAAGCAGAGGGTTGAAAACTGAGCCTGGAAAGCGGTCATCAAGAAGCACAAAGTGAGCTTCCCTGGTGGCGCAGTGGTTGAGAGTCTGCCTGCCAATGCAGGGGACACGGGTTTGAGCCCTGGTCTGGGAAGATCCCACATGCCGCGGAGCGGCTAGGCCCGTGAGCCACAGCTACTGAGCCTGCGCGTCTGGAGCCTGTGCTCCGCAACAAGAGAGGCCGCGATAGTGAGAGGCCCGTGCACCGCGATGAAGAGTGGCCCCCGCTTGACGCAACTAGAGAAAGCCCTAGCACAGAAACGAAGACCCAACATAGCAATCAATCAATCAATCTTTAAAAAAAAAAAAAAAAAGAAGCACAAAGTGGAGACTTCCCTGGTGGCGCAGTGGTTGAGAATCCGCCTGCCAATGCAGGGGACACGGGTTCGATCCCTGGTCTGGGAAGATCCCACATGCCACGGAGCAGCTAAGCCCATGCACCACAACTACTGAGCCTGTGCTCTGGAGCCCATGAGCCACAATTACTGAGCCCACATGCCACAACTACTGAAGCCTAGGTGTCTAGAGCCCGTGCTTTGCAAGAAGAGAAGCCACCACAATGAGAAGCCCACACCACAACGAAGAGTAGCCCCCGCTCGCTGCAACTAGAGAAAAGCCTGCATGCAGCAACAAAGACCCAGTGCAGCCAAAAACTAATTAATTAATTAATTTTAAAAAAAAGAAGAAGCACAAAGTGGAGGATGAAGAGTTAGTGGAGAATACAGAGAAGAGGGGATGGAAAGGGAGAATAAGGTCCAGGGGGCCAAGAGAGGAGATCACTTGAAGAAGGAGGTACAGGTTACCAATGGCAATCCTGAATATGGGGTCAAGAAAAGTTATTACTTTTTAAATAATCAACAGGGCAAGATTGCTGCCATATCATTACACCCTCACTGTAGCAAGGATTAAACAAATCCATCAAGAAACAGCAAAATAGGTTGTAGAAGTTTTTAATATATTATAAATGATTTACACTGAACAAATGAATGGTGCCCTCTGAGTTGTGGGGTCATGATTAAATCTTTTTCTACATTTTTATATATTCTGCTTGTTCCAAATTTTCCAAAACATGCATGAATTACTTTTATGAAATCTTTATGTATTTGGCATGCTTGTCCAATTAGTAAAAATATAGATAGACACCTAAGAGTCCGTGTATATTGTACCAGGCTGTCACCTTTTCATTTTTCAATATTAAATGAACAAAAAGCCCAATGATACTAACATTATCTGTAGACGTTTTGTGACAGAATAAAACATTCTGCTTCCTCTAAACTTTACACCCACCACCAACCCCACCACGGTCTGAGCCCTTTTTCCCAAAAGAATTTGTGTTAATAGACCAAAGCATTATTTAAGATTAACATTCAAAATGCTGATTTCCACAGGATTGCCAGGTATTAGATAAGGCAGCTTTCAGTATAATTCACTTAGATATACAGTAGCTAAAATGAGGGTAAATAAAGCTTTTAGACGATGCCATGAAATGAGAAAATTTCCTACAAATTAAAAAAATGTTAATAACAAAAAAGTAGGACAGAGGATTGTTATCTTAGTAGAGAAGTAAAGCAATAGGGTTTTGGCAAGAGGCCCTAGAAGCAAGGCAAAAGTGTTAACTCCCAGGAGCTATGTGGGATCATCCTAGCTACTTATTCTATTTGATTACACACTCCTACTTTCCTACACACTTCAGAAGTGGCAACTGCCAGAACTCATATCTTATCTTGGGTTAGATCAGGTCCTCGATGCTTTTTAATTTATGTTTTAAAATATAAAGTAAACCTCGGAAACTTGAAGGATCTTCTCATGTTCTAGGATATTTTTAGTTAGTTTTTTTAAATCCCTCTCCAGAGAAATTCTTTCACATATGAAACTGCACTGCGAAGAAGGAGAAAAGAAAGAGAATTCAAGGCACATATACTAGAGGCAGTTATCAGAAACCCAAGTGTCAGTGTGTTGCTACAAACTATTCAACAACCACAGACTCCACATTTTTTTTTCTTTTTGTTTCTCGTTGTTGTTCCTTATGCTTGAGGCATCACCTATGGTGACTCTTAACTTTCCTTATGACAAATCCATAGCTCTCTGCTTGCTTCTCAGCATATTCTGGTATAACACTGCCCACCTCTACCCACAGCTCTGACTCTGGATGTTTAACCTGACCCTTGAGGTCTCCTTCCTCTGAAGGTGTGTCTCCTTAACAAGAGAACTGGTAATATATTTCAGGTTGACATGGTGAAGGTACTTCAACATGTATGAGCCTTGATACCAACGATCAGACTCTACCATCACGCATGAGAGCTGATGCATTTACTTACACAACAGAAGTAAAATTTCATTAGAACACAGATTCAGATTTTAATACTCCCAGACATACCTACAGAAAGACCAAATCCCTGAGTGTACTTATTCCTAAACATTAACACCTAATCTATGAAAACAGTGCAGTAATTTGTTAACTAGAGCTGTGTATTTACTGAGAAATATATTCTTCCCATTTGGTAGAAATCCAAAAAATTGAAACTATCAGATTGGGTTCCAAATATATTGAGACCTCTCTATCCTTTGGTTCCAAGATATTTCATACTGCTGAAAAGTTAGACTTTGAATTTTTCCAATTCCCCAGTAAAGAAAGAATTCCAGGGGTAATGAATTGTTAGGAAATGTATGTCTGGGTCCACCTGCAGGCACAATGTTGGCCAACTTTGAGAGAAATAACTTTTTGATTGTCTCAAATAATCCCCAACTAACTCTCATCATGATTCATACTCCTTTCCATCTCCTGGGTCTGAGATCCTCCACTTAGAATTACTTCTCTGACTTAGGTCTCAAGGAGTCACCAAAAAAATGACATAGCGTAGAATTTTAGAAATGGTGGGTATGATATAGAGCATCTAAGCCGCTCTTTATTTTGTCAGGTACAGAAGCTGAAGTCAAGAGAGGCAGTGTGACCTGTACAAGGTCACCAGGACAGGCAATGGTAAAGATTGCGCTAAAACTCTGATCTAAAGCTTCTGAATGGAGTGTTCTTGACGTATGTACAAGGACCTACCAGAGTTCCTGCCACAAAGCTCCTGTCCAGGGCCTCAACCAGCACAGATTGTTTCCATTGTATCACTATATGCATCACTATATGTCACTGGCTCTTAAAGTGTAATCCTTGGACTAGCAGGGTCGGTATCAACTGGGAACTTTTTATTGATGCAAATTCTCAGGCTCCCCCTAGACCTAAATCAGAAACTCTGAGGGTGGGTCCTAGTAACCCATGTTTTAATAAAGCTTCCAGCTGACTCTTACACATAAGGAATTTTGAGAGCAACTGTGCCATACCAAGCTTTTCACCCTTACCTATGTCAGGGTACTTATTTTCTATTTTCATCAGAAGCCTGACACAACACAGCACTTATTTTCACTGAAACCTGATATGGAATAGATCCATTTTTTTTTTCAAATACTAATATGAAAAATCATTACCTGGGGCTCTTGGTTAAAAAGCAGATTCTGATTCAGGAGGTCTGGGATAGGGCTTGAGATTCTTCATTTCTAATAAATTCCCAGGTGATGTCAATGCCACTGGTCAGTGGACCACACTTTTAGGAGCAAGGAATATAGTTAACAAGCTTCAACGTCAAAATTTGGGGCTAATTATCTTGGACTGAGGAAGGGTGAAAAGCGGGATATCCCACCATTTTTGTGCCCTTTCATAGAGTCAATACCAGTGACATCCTGGGGTCCTCTGTAAAAGGCACATAGATCAGTAGACCTTTATCCCTAACACTTCACCAGTTCTTGGGTACTTAGTTGCACAGTTTCAGCAGCGCTTTCAGAACAAAGCATAGGACTGAGGGGGGACTGAGGGATGGCCGCGCTGCAGTAAAAACAGCAATCCAAGGGAGCAAGGCTCTGAGGGGCACTGTGGTGGGAGGGCTCTGGGTAGCCATGAGAGGGATCACGAAGACAGACATGGGGCTAAACAAGGGAAGCTGGGAGGCACCGAAAACACATACAACTGACTTCAAAATTTTGAGAAGGCTCAGTCCAGGGCAGTGGTGCCGAGGAATGTCAATGAATTGTACACAATTTAGTCTGAGGGAGGGGCCTGATCATGTCTGATGGGATAGCTTCATCCTCACTAAGTGATTGGGCTTTTATCATAAAACCACCCCCTTGTCTTGATAGACAGTACTCTTAGACCTGCCTTTTTTTGTCTTCCTTCTTTTTTATACTAGTAATTTCATCAGAAAACTATTTTCTCCATGCTTGCCATTGAAGAAGAAACCCTAAGCCAAATTTTTTTTAAATGCTGTGGGACTGTACACAAGGCAACATACAACTGCCATGAATTATTCTGATTGATGACCCAGTGATGGGTGGGCGTGCCCTGTGACTGAATGCTCAGCAGCAGCATGACAGCACGGCAAGAGAAGTTTCCGCTGCCTAAGGGCTGTTGGCAATAAGGGACTTTTCTTCTCTGATTTACAGGCCTGTATTCTGTCATCAGTTTTCACACTCCTCCTTGCTTCTGACTTGGACAACTGGACAGTTACTGGCAGTTGCACAGTCCAAAGGTCAAATGGACAAGATGACTAAAACCACATTCATGAGGGAGAAAGGCAGGACAGGTCCCTGACTCATATTCATGGTACAAATTAATGGCCAAATACTCTGTGGTTCACTTAGAGAAGATTCGAAGTCACTCAGGCCAAATATCACTGCTGCCCTGGCTGATCCCCTATAATGGATCTTAATACAATTATATCCCAGGGGATATTAAAAAGCACAGCCTCCACCATCCAAAGGAATAAGACTTGTAGTGCCAGGTCATTTCTAATATAGGTTGGGATGGAAGGAAAAAAAAAAAGTCACCTGTCTTATCCTCCAAGTGACTTTGATAAATAATTTCTTGGCACATTAAACTTAGTTGAACTACACTATTCCTATTGCTATAAAACAAAGAAATGAGATGATCAAGACCAAAATATTCCCCTTCTTGGTGATTCTATATTATAGTTGGCTGGTAACTCGAAATTTATTTCTAACAAGCCTTGAACCCTGAAGTCATTCTCCCCAGCAATGGTTCAGCAGCTGACATTTATATCTACACTACATCTCAGGCCAAAAGAGCCTCTTTGCCTTTCCAAATATCCTGCCAGGCTCCACCAGGGAATTCTGGATGGTGTGGAAGATTCAGGAAGTGAATTGAGGCTGCCAGGAATCTTCATCCAGGTTAATCAGCTCTGTAGACTCTAGGAGCAAAGAAGCAAGCTGGCTGGCTGAGTGATGCAGATAAACAGATGGCTTGGGCACAAGTTAAATGAACTGCATATTGGCTTCCAAATTCTCCTGTATCTAAAGCCATCAAAACAACATTACTGCAGATTTCATCATCAACTTGATTTACATTTACCATCATGAGAGAGAGGAGGGACAATAAATTCAACACTTCGTTACCTTTTAAATGTGAAATTCCCTTTGACGATAGATATCAAAAAGAGTTAAGGGAAAGAAATATTAAAGACATTTGAGTATTTACTTAATTTTTTACATAATTCCAAATTCATATCTTTATGGTGATTGTAAGGAGTCCAATTTAAAAATTGAATAATTATTCAAGGCAAACAGGCCCCAACTTTTATATGAAATATTTTATGATACATTTACTAATAGGAAAAAAAAAAAAAGGATTGCATCCAGTTGCTTAAAGATTTCATTAACTTAGGAAACAAAAGAAGAATGTTATACTTTTCTGCCACTGATAATATGTGCTGTTTTCTTCCTAGAGAGTCCTATGATTTTAAGTGATCTGAATGAATCCACACATGAAGAATGAATTTAGGGTCATGATTCCTCATTAGATAAACTTAGGTCAAGTTGAAGCAGTGGGTGGCAGGGAGTCATAATTCTCAGTCGACACTGAGTTATACACAGGATCAGAAAACAATGATGATGAAAACTTTGTGATCTTTCACTGTCCCAGAAAAAAATGAAAAATATCTATTTGTTGGAATTTAAAAAATCACTTGATGAACAAATTTGAAAACAAAGTTTTATTTGGCTTAGTCTTCATGTATATCAGCTCTCACGTTGAAGCACAGAATAGTGGCAGGTACCATAACCAACATGAAAGGATCCAGCACTTGAATACATGCTGAGATATGTTGAAATTTGTAGGTCCTGATGACTCACTATTTTTAGTACTAGAGAAATTATTTATGTCATTATAAAGGATTAACTTTGAGAGTTCAACACTACTTTTGAGAATCTGTGAAGGCTAGAGCAAAGTGTTTTTTAAAGAAAAATTAAAAACAGCAATTTTAAGTAAAATGTTTTGTGGATCAGATAACCCACAGAGCAAATAAAAATCTTCGTGATTTTATGGAGTATGTTGTGTCAAAATAGATTCTACATAGCTAATGCATTACAGGAAAGCTATCAGCCTTCCTTGATTCCACTGAGTCTTCCACAAAATTTTGCTATATGCAATATATAATACTCTTTTGGGTGCTGGAGATACAAATGTATAGTAACATCTGTTTTTGCCTACACAGTACACATCTTCCATTCTTTGCTTAAGAGCACCCCCCTGTTTCTATGGGGAACTGCTTCACTTCTACTCTGATCATCTAGAATGATGGAAACTATCACTGTTCTCCCCCCTCATGAATACAGAGCTGGACACTTGACCCAAAGTAGGCCAACCAGAGCACCCACTTCCCCCGGAGGAAGTAACTGGTCTAGAGATGAGCCTATCTCCGGATAGATCAATCAAGAGCCCTGATGTTAAAAGGACACAACGCCTTGTGCAACTTGTTACCATGGCCACCACCACATGGAAGCGTTTGAGAGAACAAAGCTGTCAATCACAGGTAAAAAGAAAAGAGACAGAGAGTGTTGAAGATATTCAAGTCCGACTGAACTGCTTGAAATTCCAAGAGCAGCTGAACATTCTATAACTTGTCCTTCAGCCCAGTGAGCTACCCTCATAGCTTTTCAAATAATTTCTCCTTGTGTTACACACTAAATCAACCCTTTAACAACACAGGTTTGAGCTGCACTGGTCCACTTCCAAGCAGATTTTTTTTCAGGAATGAATACAAATTTATACATGGATTTGCGACTACGTGGAGGGTTGGCACACCTAACCCCCATTTTGTTCAAGGGGCAATTGTAGTTTGAGCTGAACTTTTATCTCTTAAAACCAGAAAAGCTCTAGCTTCTTATACTGGGTGACCAAACACACCTGGTCTGTCCTCTGACATTACAGTCTGGTGGGAAAGAACATCAATCAAATGATAAGTACATCTGTGGTTTCAAGCTGTGTAAGTACTGTGAAGGGATGCGACACAGACTTTAACACTTCACATAGCATGTTCATCAGAAACCTTGAAAACGAACCCTACATCACTGGCTCAGCAATCTTCAAACCCCTTCAGTTTTGCAATCTGACTTGGGGCATAATTTCAGAAACCTTTTCAGAGAGGGCTGGGCTCAATCTGCTAGGATCAGGAACCCCAATGCTATGTTCTAATCAAGGGCTCACAGGCCAGGTCTAGCAGACAAAGAGAGATTGGTCACTTACTTTGCCTGACAGCCAGCTGTGGGTTCTGCAGGGAAATTGGTAGCAGCAAACAGTTCTGAGGGCTGAAGGAGCAATTATTGGCAATTAAAGAATTAAATGTTCATTCCACCTTTCCTGGAAGAACTTATATTTTAGGGGAACCGTATAGTATGTTTAACAAGAGAAAAGTTATTCTTTATTGAAGAATTGAAGGTAATTGACATGAAAGGAAAAACAGAACTAGAAAAGCACCATTGTGCAATCCCTTGCAACAGTCATCAATGGACAGAGGCATTAGATAAAAGAATGGGGAACATTACAATGGAGGGACTAGGTGTTACCACATGAACCAATGATCAATCTTAGCATCCTTAGAAGTGAGAAAACCAGAGACTGTGTGTGTCTCACGATGGGACACAACACAAAGCACATAACCCTGGCCATAAAGTGTTCTTGTGGAAACAAATGAACCAGAATAAAATCAAGCCTGTAGACATGTCTCATTTACTGGCAAGAGAGGAATAGAAGAGCAAGTTAAACATCACCACAAAGAAGCCAACAGACAAATCCAAAAAGAAAACATTCTAAAGAATGAACTCAGTTTCTGACACATGTCACCTGCAGAAGATAAAAAGGCAGGAGGAAGCGGACTACTCCAGATCAAAAGAGATTCAAGAAAAAGATCAACTAAATATTAATGTGTACTTTATTTGGGTCTTGACTCAACCAAACCAACTGTAAAATGACCTTCAGTGAGAACTGAAGAAATTTGATTGTAGAATAGTTATCAGAAGTTATCAAGGAATTATGATAGTTATGATAATAAGATTGTGGTTAGATTATGGTCCATAATTTTTAGAGAAGGATACTGATGTATGTAGGAGTGAAACAACATGTTTGTTTTTTAAATACTTCAGCAAAGGAAAATAAAGGGTAAATATTGCAAATGGGGCAAAATCTTGATAAATGATGAAATTGAGTGACAGGCAAAAAGATATTCATTGTTCTTTTCTATTTCATGTATATTTGAAAGTTTCCAAATGAATTTTTGAAGTTTTTCTCTTTGCAAAGAAAAATTCTCTCTCTCTTCAGGGAGCATACTATTGAGAATCACTGTGAGACAAAACACATATTGCAATTAAGCAACTTAAAAGTCAGTCAAGAGAAAACAAGAGGAGCCAGCTTTCAAAAATATCTCACTCAATAACAAAATGTGTTTAAGAGCAGAATATCAAAACAAGATACTGCACTGGCTCATGATTATAAGTTTTTAAAATTTAGCCAGGAAGAAAGAAACTCTTCAGTAGCAAATTAAAAAAACTTATTTAGAACACTTGGAGATAGTTCATTTCCTGATTATTTTTTTTTTAATTTTAATGAAAATAATTTTTTAACTTTATAAATTGGTCTCTATACAATTTTATTCGCCACTTCTTTAGATTAATCAATCCAGATTTAGATACTTATTTACAAATACATTTTAAATATTTTAAAGACTGGATTTAAGAGAAATGTATTATCAAATCACAGTAATATTTACCACTTAGAATCTTAAAAAAATATTTAAATACTTAGGATATGTTGATAAAAGGAATGGACATGAACAAAATGATTATCACTGAAGGCAAACACAGAATTTAATCAAGAAAGAAACTGCTATCTTTCCGTACAAACCACATCAGATTTGAAATAAATGATGTGGGGATTACATCAAAATCCAAGATAAACGTTGTCAACAATATTATAGCTACAAAAAGCCAATACAGGAGATTCTGCCCACCATTTTCCTTGAAATAAAATTTGAAAATTTTAAGGAGTTATTTATTTAGCCAAAGGGAAATATTTTTTGCCCACAATGTTATGTAACACTGAACTTTACAATTAAAATATAACACTGCTCTATTCTTCAAAGTAAAGGTAGATGACTTTCTCCTCCATGACTTATAGACTACCTGCTTAAAGGGTGATTGGAAACCTTCTAGGTGTGTCCCCTGCTCCTGCCTTTCTGTAACCTCCCCTTGGATCATCTGGCATCATATACACAATTGTCCAGCTCTCAAAGAAGGCAAAAGGCTTCTTAAAAATCCTCTCATCTTTGAGGTAGAAAATAAACACTCAAAAAGGTTTCAAGCAATATCTCAAAAGAGGACATCAAACCTGACTAAAAATAAATTTGGCTTGAATCCCATCACTATCAGAAAAATAAGAAAAAAATTATGTTTTTAAGGCAGACATTGAAGAAAATGTAAATGATTCTGCTGTTTTGTCCTGAAATGTTCTTTTCTTACAAGAGGAGGGTTTTGTCACCCAACTGCTAATGAATAATAATGAAAACGACAAATTATCCCACAAGCCTAAAGTATGATGATGTTTGTTCCACTAGATATTGTTTCTTTACAGGGAAAAAAAGTCTGCTTTTCTTCAAAAATTTTTAAATGTTTTTTAATTTAAAAAATTTAAATTTTTTTGATTGAAAAAAATTTACTAAAGCTAAGCATTAAAATAAGAACCTCTGTCATGATTTTCTTTGCTGTGACTACATTATTAGAAAAGGGCTAGCTATCTGCAGGAGAGTTAAAAATACTAGATTTCATTGGGGGTAGGGTTTAATCACATAAGTTAAAACTTCCTATAATCTTCAGGAGTGAGTAGAATTAGAAAATCTTCCAAACCTTCTCTCCTCCTCTTCCCATTTGTTCCATCCCATAGGAGAAAGTGACACTAATCTAGTTTCTGGGACTGTTGCTGATATGATCCCTATCAGAGCATAGTAACTAGGGGCTAGGGGGCAGGGCAAACTGCTTCTGGCTGCTGTAGCTGCTCTCTGCTCTAATTTGCAGTGAAGCATCTCCAAAGAACTGCCTGAGATGTGGTCTCCTCCTCCTCCCACATCCTCTTTTCAATCCCTTCCAAACATGCTTCCAATTCTCCACCGTGCCCCTGAGACCACAAGGTGACCAGTTGCCTCAGTGTTGCCAAATCCAGTGATCATTTCCATCCTTCATTCACTCAAACCTCAATAGTCTCTGACTATTTCTCACACTTTAGTGAGTGAACCATCTTCTCTGAGTATCCCTGAGGCCACACTCTCCTGGCTCTTTTCCTACCTCATTGGCCATTCCTGCTCAGGTCCCTGTACTGGTTCCTGCTCCCTTGCTCCCCCTCTAAATACTAATATTCCTATTGGGAACAAGGCATGAAGAAAGTAGGATTGATGAGAAATTACATTCCTCCCATTCACTCAGCATGTCTTCTTTTTGTCTCTCTCTTTCCACTACCCTTGCTCTAACTGTGAGACCTAAAAACATTTTAGAATTTCTTTCACTATTTTATTGAGTTTTAGACCATTGAGATCACCTATGGTCTGTAGATTAGAGTATACTATATAGGTGATGTCACCATACATTAACAATTTCTTAGGTGGAGGCAGAAAAAAACTCTCTGAAATTATTATAATCCCAAAGGATAATGAAGAAAATAAAACAGTCTGTGCCTGGGGAATATTATTTCTATGAATTATCTTTGTTCAGAGACTCAGAGAAGAATGGGACCATTTAAAAGTCCAGAAGAAATGGATAAATTCCTAGGAACATGTAGCCTATGAGAAAAGCATCATAAAGAAATAGAAAATCTGATCAATAATGAGTAAAGAGATTGAATCAGTAATCCAAAACCTCCCAACTAAGCGAAGTCCAGGGCCAGACGTTTTCACTAATGATTTCTACCAAACATTTAAAGAAGAATGAACTCCAATCCTTTTCAAACTCTTCCAAAAAACAGAAGAGGAGGGCACACTCCCAAACTCATTTTAGGAGGCCAGCATTACCCTGATAAAAAAAACCAGAAAAGGATGCTACAAGAAAAGAAAGTTGCAGGCCAATATTCCTCATGAACCAAGAAACAAAAATTCTTAACAAAATATTATTGAACCCAATTCAACAGCACATTATAAGGATCATATACCATGATCAAGTGGGCTGTATCCCTTGGATGCAAGGATGGTTCAACATACACAAATCGGTAATTATGATACATCACATTAACAAAATGAAGGATAAAAATAGTACAATTATCTCAATAAATGCAGATAAAGTGTTTAACAAAATTTGACATTTCATGATAAAAAAACTCTCAACAAATTGGGTATAGAAGGGCCATACCTCAACATAATAAAAGCCATATATGACAAGCACACAGCTAACATCATACTCAATATTGAAAAGTTAAAATCTTTCCCTCTAAGATCAGGAAAAAGACCAAAATGCCCTCTCTTGCCACTTTTTTTCAACATAGTACTGGAAGTCCTATCCAAAGCAAATAAGCAAGAAAAAGAAAAGTCATGCATCCAAATCAAAAAGGAAGAACTAAAATTTTCTGTTTGCAGATGACATGATTATAGATATAGATATATTTAAAACCTAAATTCTCTACCAAAAAGCTGTTAGAACTGATAGATGAACTCAGTAAAGTTGCAGAAACAAAGTCAACATGCAAAAATCAGTTGCATTTCTATACACTAGCAACCAACTATCTGAAAAATAAATTAGGAAAAGCCATTTATAATAGCATTAAAAAAGAAAATACTTAGGAATACATTTAACCAAGGAGGTGAAAGATTTGTACACTGAAACCTATAAAACCTATGATGAAAGAAATTAAAGGAAACACAAATAAATGGAAAGATACTTTGCATTCATGAACTGGAATAATTAATATTACAGACTTGTCCACAATACCCAAAGTGATCTACAGATTCAATGCAATCTTTATCAAATTTCCAATGGCTTTTTTTCACATAAATAGAGAAAACAATCCTAACACTCTTATGGAATCACAAAAGACCCTGAATAGCTTAACGAATCTTGAGCAAGAAGAGCAAAGTTGGGGGCATCATGCTTCCTAATTTCAAACTATATTACAAAACTATAGTAATCAAATCAATATGGTATTGGAATAAAAGCAGACACACAGATCAATGAAGCAGAAGAGAGAGCCCAAAGATAAACCCATGCATATACAGTCAATTAATTTATAACAAAGGTGTCAAGAATACACAATGAGGAAAAGAAAGTCTCTTCAATAAATGGTGCTGGGAAAATTGTGCAGCCATATGCAAAAGAATGAAATTGGACCCCTATCTCACACCATACACAAAAATCAGTTCAAAATAGATTGAGGAATATAACATAAGACCTTAAACCATAAAACTACTAGAAGAAAACATAGGAGGTAACCCCTTGATAGTGGCCTTGGTGCTGACTTTTTGGATTTGGCACCAAAAGCACAAGCAGCAAAAGCAAAAATAAACAAGTGGGAATACATCCAACTAAAAAGTTTGTGCACAGCAAAGGAAACAATTAACAGAATGAAAATGCAATCTACAGATGGGAGAAAATATTAGTAAACTATGTAATAAAGGGTTAACATCCAGTTGTATAAGGAACTCAACTCAGTAATAAAAAAAGTACAAATAACCCAATATGACAAAATACCTGAATAGATATTTTTCCAAAGAAGACTTACAGTTGACTAATAGGTATGTGAAAATATGTTCATCAGCACTAAGCATCAGGAAAGTACAAATCAAAATGTACACCAGTCAGGATGCCTATTATTAAAAAGACAAATGTTGATGAGGTAATGGAGAAAAAGGAACCCTAGTACACTGTTGGTGGGAATATAAATTGGTATAACCACTGTGGAAAACAAAGAGGAGGTTCCTCAAAACTTAAAACTGTAACTACCATATGATTCAGCAACCCCACTTCTGCATATATATCCAAAGGAAATTAAATAACCATCGGGAAGAATAGTTATACTATTCCCATATACTCCCATGTTTATTGCAGGATGATTCAAAATAGCCAAGGTATGGTAACAACCTAAAGGTCTAACAATTGATGAAAAGGCAAAGAAATTGTAGTATATATATACAATAAAATATTATTTGGCCTTAAAAAAGAAGGAAAACCTGCCATTTGCGACAACATGGATAAAACTGGAGAGCACAATGCTAACTGAAATAAAGCAGACAGAGAAAGAAAAATACTGTATTTTCATATCTTTTATATGTGGAATCTTAAAAAAAAAAAAAAGGAAAAGGTGAACTCATAGAAATAGAATGGTGGTGGCCAGGGGCTGGGGAGGAGAGTGGGAGAAATGGGGAGAGACTGGCAAGATGGTGCAAAACATTTAACTATAACATGAATAAATTCTGAGGCCCTAATGTATAGTATAGTGACTATAGTAATAATACTGTATTATATACTTGAAGTTTGCTAAGAAAGTAGATCTTAAGCATTTTCACTAAGGAAAAAAAAAGGTGACTGTGAGTTGATAGGTGTGTTAATTAACTTGATTATGGGAATTCTTTCTTTTCACAATGTATGTGTGTATATTATCACATTGTACACTTTAAATATATTACAGTTTTGTCAATTTTGCCTCAATAAATCTGGAAAAATGCTTGTTCATGAATATTCATGTTTTATTTGTAATAACAAAAACAAAACAGTAAGCAATGCCAATGTCCATCAACAAGTGAATAGTTAAGCAAATTGTGGTATAACCATACAATGAAAAACATTTTAGCAACAGAAAAGAACAGCTGTCACACCCAACAGCCAGGATGAAACTCAAAATAATCATGCAGTGTATGGGTAGAAGGAGCCAGAGAAAAGAATGATGCATACAGTATTATTCCATTCATAAAATACTCTACAATATGCAAACCAATCTCAAGAGACAGAAAGCAGATCAAGGTTTTTCAGGGATGGGGATAGGTATTGAGGTTAAAAGTGTATATGACAACTTTGTGCGGATATCAATATTTTCAAAATCTAGTAAAGCAACTATACTCTAATAAAAATTTATAAAAAATATTTTCATTATCTTGATTACAGTGATAGCTTTATGGGTGTACACATGTGTCAAAATTTATCAAATTGTATACCTCATACAGAAGCAATTTAGTGTATATAAATAATACTTCATAAAGCCCCATAAAAAAAATTAGAGTTAGGCTTCAAAGGAAAGATGTTGAGAATGATATAGTAAAGGGAATTCAGGCAACCTAACTTTAGTGTCTTGCCCAGAGTTAAATGTTAGATTTGAGAAGAAAACATCCTGGTATTCTCAGTCAAGTATAAATCAGCAGAATTTGTTTGAACAAGGGATAATTTTTACAAACCCAAAACTGAACAGAAAGCTGAATTAGTGGCCACAAGGTGTCCCACGACAACAAATGCCACTCTGCACAGATGGGAGAAGAACTCCTTCAATATATCCTTCCAGTGATTGGTCTAGATACAGTCATTTGGCCCCCATCTTGGTGACCAAGAAAACCTTAACATTTCCTCCTGCTTCACTAAACATCAGTCCACCTGGATTCAAATCCCTATGGGGCCACGTACTAGCTGAGTTACCTTGGGGATAAGTTACAACTATCTGTGACTTAGTTTCCTCATCTGAGAAAATGATAATAACACCCAAGTCATATAGTTGTGTTAATACGTGTAACACAGATTAATACATGTAAGGTGCTAAAACCATCTATTATTGTTTTCATTGTCATTCGCATTTTAAAGATGAGAAACTAAACTTCAAACAGGTAAAATAACTCATAAGTAGATCTAAGAACTGAGGGTAAGATTCAGGTCCTCACTACTAAGTCAGCATTCTTTCCCATACAACACACAGATTCCCTGCAAACAAAATATATTTGCAATCTGCAGGAGTTCACGCTGCTGATCAAATAAAAGCAGGCAAAACTACTCACCACTTAACAAGTTGGCAAACCAAAACCTGGCAAATTTAATCTCTGTGCTTACTGGGAAGATCCTGCACCCAGCTGACAGCGACCTTGTCTAAGAATGATTGGAAACCCTAACTAGATTGGAACAAGGAGAGGGAAAAACAAGATTGGTGATTACAGACTACTGAAGTGAGCCTGGAGCTAGGCAAAACTGGTCCTTGACAGTTGATAAAGAGGGAGAGAGAGGTCACAAGTTAATTTAAGTGTATTGTCTTTCCTGGAAAGCAGAAGAGCCTTCCTTTCAATTTAACTCCTGTTTTTGGTAATAAAACTCACAGGCTGGCTCCCTCCATGCTGAACCTTCCCAGGATACTATGTCACCAGAGCACATGATGTGACCTGATACAGTCATCACTGGAAAAAACAAACTAAAACCCACCTCTTTTTACCCCTCAAGTTTATTTTGTCTCCAGATATTCAAGAACTCAAAATTAAAATAATCTGAGCCTCTGACTTGAATTTTAACTTCCTATGTGTCTATCAGCCTTTCCAAAGGAACTCAATCTGCTGTTTGGAGTACTAATGCTCTTTCAGGTGCCAGAGAAGAAACTGCGGATGAATAAATCATGTAACGCAGTTCTCTCATTGCATTTCCTTGAGCGGATTAGAGGCCTCACATCACCTCATTTGCCTTTCATGGGTCAAATTCTACACACAAAAAAGCAAGAGCCTTGAAATATTTAGCGTTGGAAGAAATACCTTCTAGCTTCCCCTGCACTCCAAAGCGGAAAATCATCTTCTTTCTCGATTCTTGCCTCTGGTGACCAGTGTGTGCTCCCCCTACTCAGTAAGTTTCCCACTGGGCATTCACGAGCCCATCTCTCCCTGTCTCCCCTCTCAGTGCTCTCAATCTCCCACTCATTCATTCGTCTCTGAGAAAATGGGTCATTAGCATTTACCAAGGCCGCTCTGGACCCACCTCTCGCCACACACTCTCACAATAATGCTGATTATAGGACTCCCACACACATGAGCCAGGCAGGTAGAGAATACTTCTGAGAATTCCTTTGTGGGAGACCTCTGGAATCCAGCATTTATTCTGTGGACAAAAAACAAAGTTGCCTGCCATTTCAGTAAACAAAGAATGTTGCCTACCATTCCAGTAAACAACATCTTATGCCCACCATCAAGCCATCAGCCACTGTAGCTGCCCCAAAATGGTGCACCCTGAGGGGAATTCAGGGCAGAGAAAAACAGGAGAGTGGCCCTAGGTAGTTATGATACAGATCAAAGGGATAATTTCAGTGAGCCCAGATTCCTGCATCTTCCCATACATAGAAAAGCTCTAAAATCGTTAACTTGAGATATCTTGTTTTTGTGATTAGCAGTAATCTTTTGATGTTCAACTACATGTTTGTGGGTTTTTTTCCAGCAAAAATTCCTATAAATCCCGACTCCTCCCTAACCTCTTTGGAACAGTTCCTCAGAGCTTGCTTTTTTTTTTTTTTTTTGAATTTTTGAATTTTATTTATTTTTTTATACAGCAGGTTCTTATTAGTTGTCCATTTTATACATATTAGTGTATACATGTCAATCCCAATCTCCCAATTCATCCCACCACCACCCCCGCCGCCACTTTCCCCCCTTGGTGTCCATACGTTTATTCCCCCAGAGCTTTCTGAGAGGCTGATTTCCTAGGCTATAGTCATCAGTAACATCCCCAAGTAAAATATAATTCTCAGCTTTTAGGCTGTGCATTGTTTTTTCTTTTTTTTTTTTTCTTTTCTTTTTTTTTTAAAACAAAGCAATCCCTCCAGAACATTCTTCTTTTTTATTATTAATTTATTTATTTATTTATTTTTGGCTGTGTTGGGCCTTCGTTTCTGTGCGAGGGCTTTCTCTAGCTGCGGCAAGCGGGGGCCACTCCTCATCGCGGTGCGCGGGCCTCTCACTGTCGCGGCCTCTCTTGTTGCGGAGCACAGGCTCCAGACGCGCGGGCTCAGTAATTGTGGCTCACGGGCCCTGCCGCTCCGCGGCATGTGGGATCTTCCCAGACCAGGGCTCGAACCCGTGTCCCCTCCATTGGCAGGCAGATTCTCAACCACTGCGCCACCAGGGAAGCCCTGTTTTTTCTTTTTTTTCAGTCAACAATTTCATTGGCTAAGAGCTTGTATCTAACTTGATTAAGGGCAACAATTCATGGCAAATATTCCAACTGAACTTGAAAGCTCAGTTTAATATAAGCATCAATGTTCTTCTTCTGCCAAATGTTGGGGCAGTTTGAGAATCCATGTGATGGTAAGCTCAGAACATCTGCTTTTCACTTTTAGTAGCCATACCCAGTTAGCCAATATGATAAAACCCCCATCTCAAAAAAAAAAAGGGATCAGAAATGAAATGCACAGAAAAAAGAGGATAAAAGACAATCCATCAGATGTGGTTCCCATGAAAAGAGGAGTCAACTCTTTTTGACAAAGGAGTTACTCCAAGGGAATGAATTAGTGAATAACAATATTTCGCAAAGCCTTTTTATTTCTTTGAAGCACGTTTACCAATACCTCATTCTTCCTCATAAAGCAGGTAGAACAGCACTGTTAACTCATTTGTCAGATGAAAACACAGCACCAGAGGGGTTCATTAACTTGCCGGAGTTCACACAAAAACAGAACTGGCACTCAGGGTCTCTTAGCTCACAGGAAAATAACCTGAACTAAGACATCTTTTCCTCTTCAAGGAAATTCTCTTTAGATACTAAAGGCCAACAGATTGGAACTCTGCCAATCTTGGACCTGAATTTCATCTCGACATGAGCTTCAAACCTCTGAGCTTCCTGAGAGACTCTGGCACTTGTTCCATGTTCTGGGGCTCAGTTCCCACTGTCCTCTCTGGGAGAGGAGGAAGGTCTTGTGGGGGAGTGTCTTCATTCAGAATTCTTCTCAAAGCTTCTGCTCCTTTGTATTATACAACTGGTGAATTCAAAAGGGTACTAATGGGCCAGGAGTAGGTCTATTCTTCCTTTCTGAAGTAGTTAGAACAGGTGTTTTACTTTCTCATCAGATAAACTAAGGCAGAACTCGCCTTTCCTCTCCCCATCAGCTGTTTCTTTTTAATTAGAAAAATAATAATTTAAGATATTTATCTCAAGTTTAGAGGCTTTCTCATCAATCCTGATGAAACCAAGAGTTTATGGGAATATTTCAAATCCACTCATGATGCTAATTAGTGACTTGGTTCAGAAAAGGGAATGAAAATAATGATCTTAAAGAAATCTAAATGAGGAAATAGGAGTTTAAAATCACTGCATTTATTTCTGTCACTTTCCAAAAACAATTTAAACAATATTACAAAAATACACATAATAAGCTAAAATAAGAGTTGGAAGACACAATCAAGAACTGAAACTACTGGATTGTTTAAAACAGAAACTGTCATCTGCCATGCCAGCGACTAGACCATTGCTCTTTAAAAAAAGAAGAAAAAGAAAAACAGGCACTATAGTAGAGTTAGGGTTAAATTCAGCTTTTAAAAAATTCCCCAGACATTTTATCGTAAGTTAAAAAGATTTGAAAAGTAGGAAAAGAACCAAGTTTCTCCTTTTTGCCTTTTCTTCATTTCTGCTTCTTAACCTAAAGGAATTTTTCTTTCCCTCAACTGTCTGATTTTTTTCCTTTTCCAAATAATGTGGCGCTTTTTAATATTTAAGGCAATTTTTTGTTGCCTTTCCCAAAAGGGCTTTTCCTGACAGAAGTATGGGGAAATGGAAGGGTGCTGGAGTAGGATGCAGGAGAGTTGGGTTTAGGCCCAGAATGCGTCCTTAAACTCACATTTGATCTGGGAGAAGTCCCTTCACCTGCCTGGTTTCAATTTCCTCATTTGTAAAATAAAGAGAAAGAAGCAGATGAGCTGTCAGATCTTTTCCAGCACCAGCATTCTGTGTTTACTAAGGCAAACTTCTGCCGCTGCTCTTTTCTGGAACGCTATAGCAAGTGTGTGCTCAGTGTAGGCATGAAAATTTTCTCAATGCCCTGGAATTTGAAATAACTTGCCAAGTGACACACATAGGTTAGGCTACCATTTGCAACTATGACCATGATACTAGGAAAACTGCTCTCAGGTAATTAAGTTGTCCCAACATTATCGTTGCATTACAAATAGGAGATACTTCTTGTTTTCTCTCATCTCTATTCCTTCTTTTCCACCAACTACTATTGATCCTGATTCCGGACAAGTCAGGATTAGAGAAGAAACATACACAACACCGTGGAAATAGATAATTGGGGTGGTGGGGGGGAGACAGAAAGAGAGACCTCTGCAAGGCAACTAACTGATACTATTGTTATATAACCTAGACGGGTGTCACATAGCTTCTGGCAATGCAAACAGTTTTCCAGAGTTCCAGCACCTTCTGATTATGTCCTATGTGATTTACATATATGGATTCACAAGAGGTATCAGCATTTATTGCTTTAAACCACGCCGGTCACAGTTTTTTATAACGTACCAAATTTTTATCCTTAGTATGCCATTAAAGTCCATTTCTGATCCCTGAAGGCAATTTTCACAGCCATTTTTCTTTTCAGCAATCAACTAAAATTCTCCCTCTAATGATCCTATTTCTACAAAATAAACAATCTAAATTTAATTGCTTGGAACCACTGCCTATTGGAGAGTTTTATGGATTTTTATTAAATATCCACATGTGATATGTGTAATGTGTGTCATGGGACAAAGTCCTGAGTATGGTGCCTGCTGCCTCCATACATCTTTTGAGGGCTTCACATAGCTCTACTTCAATCCAGAGACTTGTGCTGTGGTGTCAATGGCCCAAAACAGATGAACCCAGTTACTGGTGAACCAGTAACTTCCTAATACCATGAACACTCTGTTAAAATAAAGGAAATTTGAGACTTCTTGATTTAAAAAGCAGATAAAAGGAGTCTTTTTTTCTTCCTTCATCCATTTATTAAAATATTGATAGAAGCCTGAGGGATGCAAAACAGAGCAGCACAGGTAATACTAAACAGCTGCTTGCAATACACCCGGAGGAATTTTGACTAAGAAAAGGGAGAGAACATATCTGAATTACAAGAGTTAGAAAAAGACATGGAAAATTTCTACCCAACAGCATGGCAGACCCTTATTTCAGACACACAGGATTTCTCTGATCTAAAGGAGTGACCTAACTACTGCCCAAGTCAGCTTGAGTCAGACGAAAGCATTTCTCGTCCCTACTACCCTCATCAGTGCTTCTTTCACTGCACCTACTTGATGAACATCCAACTTGATGAATGTAATGCCTATTTGGTTGTGGAAGGAGCAGGCAGACCCCACATCTTGAGGAAGAGCTTGGTGATAGGAAGGGGCAGAAGTAGAGATCTGTGAAAGCACTGCCTTCTGAGAGCCTGGTGTGTGCTGGTAATGAGACAGGAGATAGCTGGGCCCCAGGCTGAGCAACTGGAACTTGTCTCCTGTTACTTCAAGATAAAGATAACAGCAGGGGCAGAGCTCTGCTTGAGTAAAAGATAAGGAAGCCACATTTTTCTTGGGATCAAGGAGACCTCCCAGACCACACATGCGCATTGAAGATCCTCAGGAGCCAGGGAAGGGAAGGGGTGCCAGCCCGTACTATGTCCTGCCAACCTCCCAGTAACCCTCGTGCTAGAATCCATCTTCTAGATGAGTGTGCACATCGAGAAAGGCCCTGAAAGATGAGTGTGAACATCAAGAAAGGCCCTGAGTCAGACCAGATTTGAACAACGAGCAAGATGATTGGCCAGAAGAAACCCAGAAGACTGCCCCCAAATAAGCAATTTAAGCTACCCCAAAAGTGCAGCTCACTCTGAGCCCACCAGTGTCCTTTCACACGTACTTAGTTTCTAATAAATGCTTTACAAGCTTCACTACCTTCTGTCTCTTTGCTGAATTCTTTCCTC
The DNA here is from genome assembly GCF_028021215.1 of Eschrichtius robustus. Classification (NCBI taxonomy): domain Eukaryota; kingdom Metazoa; phylum Chordata; class Mammalia; order Artiodactyla; family Eschrichtiidae; genus Eschrichtius; species Eschrichtius robustus. The sequence goes on from NC_090825.1 coordinate 93,915,564, forward strand.
AAAGAAGACAAGGACCGTGGTCCTGTTTCAAGCCCACTGGTCCTCGTGGTCTAGAGGTTAGGATTCGGCACTCTCATTGCCACAGCCCCGGTTCGATTCCCGGTCAGGGAACTAAGACCCCACTTCAAGCCACCACACCCCATGGCCCCCAGAGATCATTCATGACCAGGAGAAAAGGATCAAGTGTGTCCTCTTATGAATAGTCTAATAGCAGTAGAAAAGTAGAAAGCAGGAGGAAGAAAATATCCCTCCTCAGTCTAGCAGAATCACCCCAGGAAAAGGGCCAGGAATTTGGCATGGAGCTATGAACACCAATCTGTTCTTCAGGTTAACACCTTAGTGGGGCTGTGTTAATTCACAGATGAAAAGGCAGGAAGGGTAAGGCAAACCTAACCATTTGGTCTGTTAACAAATACTTACCTCTTTACATAAGCCTGGATAGGATAGGAACAAGGATTTCAGAAACAGTCAATGTGGGGTTATATAGAGATTCTACAACTTAAATGAGGACACAACACCCAATAAAGAGAAGAAAAGCTTTCTTCTGAAAATATATTCTGGGCAAGATGATAAAAAAAAAATGTCAAGAGAACTTACATTATAGAAAAGCTAACTAGAACCAAGATAGAGGCAGAAATGAAAAGGAAGTTGGATAGGATTAAGAATGACTATAAAATTTAAATGCAACATTAGAATTAAGATCAGCAGGCAAAGCAATAAAAAGTGTATTTTACATTGCTGAAAATACAGTTATATGGAAGAGAAACTTTAAACCTCTCAGAATGCAGACACAGTGACAACTGAAATTATGAGAGAAAAACAACTTAAATGAAGAGAGAATGAAGAGTCAGCCTAGATCTTACTGATATTTTTTTCAAAAATATAGCTGCAAAGCATTACATGCCACATATTCCTTTTGTTAATAATCTTATTTTGACCTCTCTTTTTTTAATGTTTTTCAGATGTCCCTTTTTTCAAATGCTAATGGATTTAGCACTTACTCTAAAGCCGTATGTTCTTCTAACTACTATTAAAGGTATCTGCATGATAAGAAAATATCTCCTATTCTTTTGCTGCAGCAGAAAAAGTAAATTATTCCACATCATCAACTTTCCTTGCAAAAGGAGTTTTATGAAACACCTAGAATTCAGATATAATTGCTATCTAGAGAGAGCAACTACCTTAAACCTCTGAAGTGTCTATAATTATGATTAATCATATTATTTACCAATGACTGTGCCTAGGTAATAATATTAACATCTCTGCTACCTCAAATGTAAACTACAAATATGTTATATGAAAGGTAAGATAAAATACACCAACTCTGGTAGATTTCTCAAAGTTTCTTAGAGTTTTATTACCATTTCTGTTAACAGATAACATCTGGGGGAAAAAAGAACAAAAGTAATAGTCAAAGTTTACAACACTTGCTTGAGCTAAAAAGGACAAACAATAATTTGGAAGAGTTCTAGCAATGCCATACAATATTGTTTATTAAAATTAACCAAGATATAAACATACCTACATACAATATTGATATGTCAAGCACCAAGAAAAAAAGGAGCAAAGCATGAAAAAATGTATTTTCGATGGAAGAAGTTTCTCAAGAAACTGTGCTTTCTTATATACTATGAAGGACAGAGACATTAAAGAAATATTTATCTAAAGGTAATCCTTACACCTAATAATTCTGAGTAGTTAAGCTATAGTCAACGTAAGAAAGCAATAGTAAATCTTTCTCAGCTAATCAAATACTCAAACCATTACACTAATTTACCCTTACACACACACACACACACACACACACACAGGGATACCCAATTGCATGATATGAGAATAAGAATTTTAAATAAAAACCTGAAGAAGTGATGTTTTAAATACCACTTTATAACAGCACTGAACACAGTTATTTCTTTATGGTCAGATTAGCAAAGAATGTATACAAAATAATTAAAAGGTGTCTACAATAAGATAGGTTGAAAACAATAATTTAAGTCTAAAAGTCAGATTATAATAAGATAAATGGGATTAGAGCAAAATGGAGGAAATTTCTTCAACCTGTAATATGGTAATATAGTTGTATTAGCTATGACTTCATTGTTAATACTAACAAACAGAGACATTATATTTTAGCGTATTTTTTGAAACCAAAATTTGCATTTTAGAGTAGGGTCACAGCTTTCAAATTACTAGAAAAAAGAACAGTAGAGTTTAAACCAAGTTTGTAAATGTACACATAGAAAAAGACCCAATATTAGCTTTGACAGTAAGTGTAACAGTTTAAACTAGTATCTTCTTACTCTTCCCACTGCTCTCTCCAAGCAAAGAGCCCCATTTCTAATTACCAATTTCTGTCAATGACACCACTATTCTTTTAATAAGCAATGACATTAGAAACCTTAGGATAGTTTATGATCCACCCCTAAATCTAATAAGGTACCAAAGCACGTGAATTTTTCCTTAGAGATAGCTCTTGAATTTGTCTTTTCCATTCCACCTATGATTAAGGTTACTAAATTTCTCATCCTGTTTGATTCTAAGCTTCCTCTGTTTCATCCTACGTATTAGATAACTCTAAAATTCTGGTTCAGTCAGACTATAACCCTGCTGAAGAATTTATAATGTCAAAAACATTCTACTCCAAAAGAACTGACTGTCTTACTGTCCCTAAATGTCACTTTCTTTATAACTTCCACCCATTGGTACATGGCATTTTGCCAAGACTGCCTTCCCACCTATCCCCCTTCCAATGATCCAAGTTTTATCTTTTTGCCAAGACTTACTCAGATACCACCTCCTCCATGAATTCTCCACTCAATCCAGTAGGTCTTTGAATTTATATAGGATTTGTACCATCCATACTGCTTATTGACACTTTTAACATAATGTCATGCACAGGTTTTATTTCTTAAAGCACATACATCTCTATTCACTTGCTAGCAGGTATTATAAGGTCCTTGTGAAGTACTGAGACACATTTGTTTTCCAGTATTTTTCACGTAGTAGTTTCTCAACAAATCATATGGAACTGATAAAACGAGAGGATGAAAGCATTACTCATGCTTATTGCCTTGTGCTTCGTTTTTCAAGTCACTGGAGTGGTTCTCAACATAGTGTGAACTCTCTAAAACCTTCACTTGGAAATGCAGTTTGGGATTTAATCCTGGATCTTGTGGTGGTTCTCAACTATGTTAATTTTCTCATTTAAAGTCTATGTCATACCTATAGGAAAAAAATTAAATTCATGCAGCTGCAAGAAACAGTAAACCCAACCAACTACGGCCAAGTGAGGAAGAGGATTATTCCTATTATGCAAAACATCCAGAAATTGGCCCTCAGTGGCTGACGTAATGACTCCCCGACTCCACCAGGGACTCAAGCTCCTTCTATATCTGTCCCTTCATCTTCAGCCTGAGCATTTCCTCCTTGTGGAGATAAGGTGGCTGCTGCCTCCTGGCAGGAAGGTATTGAAGGGCAAAAGGCCTGAGGCTATTGTCAGCCAGGCCTGCCCCTTTTTGGAATTTTTCCCAGAAGCCCTACCCTTTCAAGTTTATCTCAGGGGACAGAGTTGCATTACAAGGTATTTAACCTCAGACCTCCCTAAAAAGTAATTTGGAAGAATGGAAAATTAGGCATTGGGTAGATAGCTAGAAATATCTGTCCTAGGTCGTAATAAAGAAAAGAAGCATTAGTAACCTCATTCTACACATTTTAAAATATTTTATTTTGACATAATTTCAGACTTTGAGAAAATTTACTAGTCAAAAGAATTCCCAGATACCTTTACCCAGGTTCCCTGCTACAGTTGTTTCTCTCAGATGTTACTGGAAATGCTGATAGCGCTTCCCAGTTAAGGAGGATGCTAGCCTCGGGGGTAGTATATGTATATATATTTTTTTATTTGAATCTGTAACAAAAAGAAAAGTATACATCAATTCCTATTTGCTTGAGTGCATTTTATCAGGAATATGTTTTGAAATCTTAACAGATTTAACAGATTTAACAATTTGAAATTTCTAGTATCAGTGGAGACAATCCTTTGTTTTTTCCTTAGACATATTATTTAGGTATATTATTTAGCTATATATTAATGGGCTTCCAAATATTGAACTAACCTCACATTCCTAAAATAAGCTCAGGTCATTGTGTATTTGTTTCCTTATAGTAGCACTCGATTCTGTTCACCATGTATTATTTTGAACTTTTGCATCAATATTCATTGATGATATTGGTTCATAAATTTTTTGTACTATCTTTATCAAATTTATGTGTCAATGTTATACTTGCTTCATTAAAACATTAGCAAGTCTTCCTTCATTTTCAATGCTCTGGAATAATGCATAAAACATTGGGGCCATCTACTTTTTGAACTTTGCTGTGAATTCTCACCTGAACATGGTACTTTTTGTGAGGTAGTATCTTTATAACTTTTTCAGTTTCTTCTAGGGCAATTTGTTTGAGTAAACATTCTACCTTTAACTGGGTCAGTTTGGTAAACTTTTATCTCCCTAGGAAATTATCTACTTCATCTCCATTTTCAAATGTATTACTTAGGGTTTTGCAAAATAGTCTGATGATATTTTAAAATTTTTTCCAACTCACTTGGGCCATTTCTCCCTTTCTATTTCTTATTTTGTATATTTGAGATTTGTCCCTTTATTTCTTGATCATGGTATCTATAGGTTTGACTACTTTGTTAATGTTTTCAAATTACCAGGAGTTTGTTTAACTAGATCTGTTTTTCTATTGTCCTCTTTAATTTTTGCTTTCATCATTATTAGCCCTTTTCTTGTGCTCTCGCCTGGTTTACGCTGAGGTTTTTTTCTAACTTTTGTGCTTGTAATTTCATTTTTCTATTCTTTCACTTTTATGATAAAGGTATTTTGTGCTGCTGATTTCCCTATTATCACTGCTTTAAACATGTCACTGTTTGAATGTTTTCATTTTTTAAAAACTACATATTTTTTAATTACATAAAATGACAAATTTTATAATTATGTAATTTTTTAGAAGTTATAAAATTTTATATTTCCCTTTCAAGAGCTGTATAACAAAAAGTTAAGTATCCAGTTAAGTATCCAGTTAAGCAAGTACTTCGGGGTTTTTTTTTAAATAATAATTTCTAGTTTTAGTCCATTGTAATCTAATAGTGTTATTTGTAATATTTAATATTTCTACTGTTGCTTTCTTTGTTATCTAATGTTTTTAGTGTTTCACCTGTGCTTCAGAGAAACATGTATCATCTATATTGAGGTATAAAGTTCAATATATCATAAAATCTATCTTTTAGTTATGATGTTTAGGTTTTCCATCCTTGCTTTTGTCAATTTGATCTGTTTTGTGTGTCTTAAAATCCCATATTAGCATGCTTTCTCTACATCTCCTTACATTTCTGGTTAGGTTTTCTTTTTTTTTTTTTATAAAGATGATTGCTGTGTTTTTTTGGTGTATAATGTTCATAATTTTATACATCATGAATTAGGCTTTTTAACATTAAAAAGCATCCTTCATTTTTACGTTTAATGCTTTTTGGATTGAATTATACTTTGTATGATATTAGTTTGCTAAACCTGTTTTCTTATTGTTTCCATTTGCCTGATACACTTTGCCTATTTCTTTCTTGTTAGCCTTTTCAAATTATTTCATTTTAGGTGTGTCTCTAACATTTATAGCATATAGGTAGGCCTTCCTTTGAGAGCCAGTTGAACAGCTTTTTCTTTTAATAAGTGAGTTGAACCCATTTACATTTATTGTTAAGACTGCCACATTTGATCTCAACTGTATAATTTTTTTCTCTATATGATGTTTTTACTTTTTTTTGGCTTTTAAGGTTTGTATTTTTATTTATACTGTTTTAAATGCCATTATTCCCTTGTTTTCTTAAATAATTACAATCATTTATGAGTTTTTAATGGTATTCTTAACCCCCATCTAACACCTATACAATAATTAGTGAATTTACTCTATTTTCATCTTTCTAATCACATTATGTCTACTTTATCAGAACACAGAACACAAAACATTAGCATATGTCATATAACATTATTCACTTTTTTTTTTTTTTTTTTTGGCTGCATGGCACTGCATATGGGATCTTATTTCCCCAACCAGGGATCGAACCCATGGCGCGCCCCCTACATTAGAAGCATGGAGTCTTAACCACTGGACCATCAGGGAAGTCTTTCTTCACCCTTCTTATTCACCTTTGTTTTACTTTTAGATATAAAATTAAGTTATTAAATGATATCCATCGCTTCTTTTGCTAAAGTTTCCCTCGTTATCTCTTGGTTAAATGGAGTTCATTTTCTAGTAGATTCTTCAAAAAAGCCTCAAGGATACATAATTCCCTGAGCTCTTCTGGGTTTAAAGTTGTTTTTCTATAGCCTTCACACTTGAAGGACAGCTTGGCTGGAGGGCAAAATCTTTAGTTCACACTTTTTTTGAAAATGATGTTCTATTGTTGCCTTGCTTTTTCTGTTGTATTTGGGAAGTCTCATATCAGTCTAGTTATCTTCTCTTGTAAGTTACTGTATCTTTTCCCCTGATGGTGCTAAGGAATCCTTATCTTTATTTAGTAGCTTTATGAGAGTATGACTTTGAGTTGATTATTAAGGGTTAGTTTACAGTGGTGTCAGTGAGCCCTTTCAAAATGTAGACACAAGTCCTTTGCATCCAAAAAGGTTTTTTATTTTTTTATTTTATTTTTTTTTTTAATGGTGGTAACTACTAGTTCTGTTCCACTTTTTGTTTTTGTTCCTTGGGACTCCAACTATTTAAATGTTATTCCTTCTGTGGTTGTCTTCCAAATCAATTGCCATCCCTCTGAGTCTATTTTACTTCCTTTGTCACATTTTCTTGGTTGCTTTTCTACTTTTTTCCAATGTCCTTTATTATCTTTTTTAATATACTCTTCTTTGGCTAACTTATAAGTTAGTCTACATTTCTAATATGATTTTAACTTTTTATTTTATTTCTTCCCTCAGTTTAATAAAGTTGTTTCATTTGAGTTTATGTGCCTTTTGTTCTCAGATTTTGGACTTATAGTTCAAAGCATCCTCCAAAACCACAAAAGCTTGTTTGAGGATACTGAATTCAGTTTGAAGTGTTGCATTTCATTTTCTTTCTTTTTTGCCATTGGTTTTGATGAGGATGAGTATTTCTTTTAATATCACAAAAACTTTTTTATTAATTATTATTTGATAACCTAATTTTTTTAACATCTTTATTGGAGTATAATTGCTTTACAATGTTGTGTTAGTTTCTGCTGCATAACGAAGTGAATCAGCTATACATATACATATATCCCCATATCCCCTCCCTCTTGCATCTCCCTCCTTCCCTCCCACCCCTCGAGGTGGACACAAAGCACCAAGCTGATCTCCCTGTGCTATGCGGCTGCTTCCCACTAGCTATCTATTTTACATTTGGTAATGTATATGTGTCCATGTCACTCTCTCACTTCGTCCCAGCTTCCCCTTCCCCTACCCCATGTCCTCAAGTCCATTCTCTACATCTGTGTCTTTGTTCCCATCCTGCCCCTAGGTTCATCAGAACCTTTTTTTTTTTTTTTAGATTCCATATATATGTGTTAGCATATGGTATTTGTTTTTCTCTTTCTGACTTACTTCACTCTGTATGACAGACTCTAGGTCCATCCACCTCACTACAAATAACTCAATTTCATTTCTTTTTATGGCTGAGTAATATTCCATTGTATATATGTGCCACATCTTCTTTAGAGGATGAGTCTTTAATCAGCTGAACATTTGGATTATTCTCATTCTGTATTTTTGTAATAACCTTAAAAACAAGATGGAAACATGTTTCTGCATTTCTGTAGACAGAGCCAGCAGTTTGGGGTGCTTGTGAGAAAGAACAAATAATTTCTTACCTCAGTGTAACAAGGAGTAATTTTTTTTTAACTAAGCATTGTATTTTGGGGGTTGGGGGGAGAGGTAAATGAGGGAGGGGTGTGGTGTGTCCTTTCATATTTTGATTCTCTTCTGTCCAAACATCCCCATCTTGTTTCCTTTTCCCTCCACCAGACACTTTCCAAGGATGGCTCTCCATTACCTTAACCTTCTTCTTTGCCTGCAGTGTTACCACTCAGCTACTCTTTACTCATGTCTCACACATACTTTTAAGTCCCTCCCCTGTAGTCAGAGCTCTGGCCTGCCACCACTACACTTTTTCTGTATTTTCTCAGCCTTTTTCTTTCTGTTGGTGGTTTCTATTGGATTTATTTTCCCCCTACTACTATCGCCCCATTTTACTTCTTCTGTGTAGTTTTTTGCTGAACTACCCATACAGTCCCCCAGAGGCTTGCAGTGGGGAACACAAGAGATAGCATGCTGGGATTTCATGTTTATTCTTCCACTTACTGGTAATTTGAGGTTTGGACCAGTCTGACTTATAGTTATGATGATGGAAAAGTTTGTGCAGTTGTGTTGTTTTTACTGTTCTTTATTATTTTGAGAAGTTGGGAGAGTCAAATTTACATATCCACCCTTGGCTCAGCTATTTTTTTTATTTTCTGAGATACTGACACAAAAAAAATGAGGAATAGGTATGACAATGAACATCACCATTCAAAACAGCTGACTAGAGAACCCAGCCTTTAGGTAGAAAAGTGTGTCAAAAAGATATCTTTTAGGAAGTTGAGGCTTTAAGGAATTTACTACTCTCATATTTTAGCAACTTTCCCTTGACTTCTAGGACATAGGAAGTGGGCAGAGTGAGGGAGTATTAAAGGATACAATGGCAAAATTGAGGAAATATGAGTATTAAAGGACACCACTAAAAACATTATCAGATATTTAAAGATGCTACCTGAGCATGGCACCTATAGTACTGTGTCAGTACAATATGGATAAAAGCAGTTGTAGACAAGGGGTATTTAGCACCTTCAGAATCTTTAGTTTTCACTGCAGACATGAACACAGAAATTAACAACACACTTCACAAACAAACACCAACTACCACATCCAAGATAGATGGCTTATTTTACTTTCATGGCAAACTATGCCATTACATTATGTTACGTTACAATAGAATCTCCTGCACCACCTCTTCAGTGTGAAAAATTGAACATCTGCTCATATCAGACACTGTTTAATGATGTGTGCCAAACTTAATGTAACTTCCACCTGACACTTTGTCACTGATGCTTAGAGGACCGTTTTATACCACCAGCATTCCTTAGTATTCCAGCATGGTTCTAATCAACTGAGCTCTGTAAAAAATTAATGCACTCATTAAATGTTATCGTATGTTCTCCATTCTGTGATATATATGGAACCGTAAATTAGAAATGCTTCCTCTCCACTTTCTGTGTAAATCAAGATAACAGGGTATCTTTCTCATATCATTACCACTACTTTAATCTTTGCTTTTTCCCTTCAGGGATCAAATATTACTTAAGAAAGGAAAGATTTTCTCTCTCCTGCTTGTTTTATGACTGAGCTGCTTCCTTTGGAAAATCAAGTGTTTTGGAGTAAACAGGTGGCAGCTTGATTGTCAAAATTCTTTAAAAACTTCAAGAGTTTCCTGGAAAGGGCTGAAAAAAACAGGCTCCCTTGGCTTTTATCTCAAGGATTTCTAGCAAAGCCACATAAAAAGAAGGCATTCTTTCTTCCACATTCATGACACTCATTATGCTTGTAATTACTTGATTATTTGTCTTCCTATATATTTTTTGACCCATCGACACAGAGTTCATCTTTTGAAGAGTTTTTTTCTTTTAAACTATATTTTCACTTTCATGCTTATTGCTCTGTTAAAAGCAAGAGTTATGCATGCCCACATCACCAAGACTTAACACTTAATTACAGTTTCAGCATCTCCCAAGAATGGAATCTTAAGCCAATCAATCTGGAATCACCTGGTCAGCACTAGTGAGGTGATCTGCCTGATAGACCCCTGCCTCCCCTAAATGAAGGTGACCTTACCACAGATAATTTGCATTTTGCTAGTTAAACTTCCTTGTCCAGCTCCCTTCTGCCTATAAAAGGATTTCATCTTGTAAAACTCTTTGGAGCATCCTTCTGTCTGCTAGATGGGACACTGCCTAAATTCAAGAATGGCTGAATAAAGCCAATAAGAGCTTTTAAATTTACTCAAATCAATTTTGTTATGTAGCAGCTCTATTCAGATAAATTGCTTTTTGAGCCAAGGTTAGTATTTTTGATTTTTTAGAAATTCACCCATTTCTTCTAGATTCTCAAGTTTATTAACAAAATGTTAGACATCTTTTACTTAAAATTTCCTAAAATCTTTAATTCTACCCCATTTTTAATTCTTGAAAAGGTTCTGGTTCTTTTATTTCTAACTAGATTTCTCCAGAAATCTTCTAGATTCTAGTTAAAGGTGAAAAACATCTTATACTTTAACTGATTTGCTCTATGCTTTTTTTTTTTTTTTTTTTTTTACTAATTTTTGATTTTATCTTTATACATTTCTTCTTTTTAAAAGTACTTTTACATTGAGATCCTAGGTGTCCAATAAATGTATTTAAAAGTATAATTTTTATCAGAATTCTTTCACTCCAATTAATTGATTACTTCTCATTTTAGTTTTGATTTTTTTTTTAATCCCAGTTCTATGAATATGTATATCTGAGAAGACTGTACTCTGTACTCTATAAATTTATATACATAATCATTCGGTCAAATCTGTGGATTACATCACTCTATATTCTAATTCATTTTATCTACTTGATCAATTTCTGAATGAGGTTTTGGATTTTTTTTTTAAGTCTTCCACCTTGATTGTGAATTTGTTCACCTCTCCTTATGACATTTTAATGTTTCGCTTAATACATCATAAGTCTATGTTACTAGGTTTATGAAGGTTTGCCCTTCATGTTTTTTAACTGATTTATCTAATTCAAATGTTGTTTTTAGTGCTTCCTACCTTGAATGCCATTTTTGCTTGGTGTTTTGCTTTACTTGCGCTCTGTTGAAAGGCAAATGCTAGGATACCTCTTTTCATGATTTGATTTCCAAACTTCTGGCTTCATTTTGTTTTTTAAGTTTCCTGAAATAGCTTGGATCTTATTTTTTTTAACCCAATCTCAGAATTTCTACCCAGAATTGGGGAATTTAATCTGTTCCCATTTATTAAGATTACCAGTATATTTGGATTTATGTTAGCCACCTAATTTTTCTATTTACTGTATTTTCTTATTTCTTTTCCTCTCTAGTATTTACTTAGAGTGAACAAATGTAGATTTTTTTTTGTCCTTTGTGGTCTGGAATTCAAACATCCTATTTGTATATGAATATCTATATTTATTTTCCTAACACACATAGTTAGTTAATATCACATTATCTCATTGAGCAAGGAATACATGTTAGCTCATACTTCCTTTATTCTCTTCTAATTCCACATTAAGGTATATAAATTTTTGTCTAGAAATGAACAATTATTCAGACATAATAGCAGTATTATTTTCTTGGATTCTTCCTCACCCTGATTTCTTGTAATTATATGGTTTTTTGTTACATAGATTGTTCATTTGCTAGAATACATGCTGGTTATTCTCTAACTGGGGTTTGTAGGAAGTGGAATTTATCTTTTTTAAATTTGAAAAAAATTTAAGTTTGCTCTTACAGATGAATGAGAATTTGACCAAACATATAAATCAGGATTCAAATCTTTTGTCTTCCTGTATCTAATGTTGCCATTGAGAAATATGATGTCAGTCCAATTCTTTTTCCTTATATGTATCTTTGTGGGTTTGTTTCTTTCTTTGGAAGCATCTGTTTATGCTTGGTGCTCTGAAAGTTCTCCCTGGTAAGTTAAGGAAGATATGTCATCATTTTCCTTCTGACAGACCTCAGTGTGCCCATTCAAATTCAGGTACCATTCAACCACTAAGTTGTGGGGAATTACCTTCTAGTACTTCTTTAATTATATCCTCTCTTCCATTTTCTCCTTTGGGAGCTCCCATTAGATAGATTTGGGGATTTCCAGGTCTTTTTGTTTCAGCTTTCTTCCATGCTTTTTTGCTTCCATGCCTTTTTGTGGTGGTTCTGGGATAATCTTCTGCTCGATATCTTGGGTCAATATTTTGGTGCATAAATTGTGTTCCTTTTGCTATTCAGGTTAACGGAACTTTTGGTTTTCAATTTGGGTAATCTTATTTCCTATTCCCAAGGCCTCTAAGGATTTTACTGTATCATGAAACTGATTAATCTTGTTTTGTAAGTATGATATCATCTCATCTCATGGAAGACAATAAATATACTTCTTTTAAACTCCACAGTAACCTCAGATCTTAGGTGCTCTGTTGAGTTGGTGGGTTTGTTCTTCAAACATTTGGAGATCTGAGTTGCTGGTCTGTCCTTGTGCTTGATTCACTGCTAGCTTATTTGTCGACTTTATTTTTCCCACAGATTTTCTCCACTTATTGGGGTAAAATTGTGATCTACAAGTAGCTAATCTTCTCGGTGAGAGAACCTCCCACTCCTCCCACTGGAGGCTAGTCCACTTGCTGATCCATAAACTAGTCCTCTGATGATTCTTTTGGGACCCCTTTCTGCACCTGATACCTAAAACTGATTTTAGAGAATCTCTAAATTTGTCTCCACAGGCCGCAGCCATCTTCTCCTCTGCCTGTTTTGAGCTGTTTCCCATCATTTAATCCCACCTGCCTCTGTCTTTCAAGTAGTCTTCAAATTCTGTTTCACTGATGGCTCCTCTCCCTATTTCTTAGTATTGCTGTGTATTTATTCATTGCCTTTTGTATCTGTGGTTCATAATCAAGAATCCAACAAAATGAAGTCACCCCCTACCCAGAAAAATACATACACACCGAGACCTCAGGGTCCCCTGACTCTTACCAACCTGCTGGGGGGAGTGGACACAAGAAAATGTCACTGACTCACTGGCCTCCATTCACTCCAGCTTTTCCCAGAAAATATATTTAAAACCCCACCTCACAGTTTCCCCCTGACCTTCTATCCATTTTTCAAGATCCTTCCTAGACTTTCCATCAGTGGCTCATCCCTTACCTGGTTAAACTGCTGAGACCACTACGTGAGTATGTCAGATGCTAACATAGATGTACCTTGGCTTTGCATTGCTTTTACAGCCACATGTCCATATTGAAAAAGATGAAAATGTTTTCAAGAAAGATCAAAAAGAAGGCAGAGCAGACATGATATTGCTGGGCAACAAAGCAGCTGGGTGGGAGAGGACCCTCAGGCCAACAGCCTCAGCTGCAAACAATCACAGGCAGTGATGAATGGTGTTACAAAGGGTCATCATTACCCTCAGGGATGGGGACAGCCTAAGATGATAATGAATATGTTTGGGAAGAAGAATATAACCTCATCTGGTATGGATGGGTGGCATCAGCATCTAGGCTGCTGGATAGGAGAACATGTTGACATTATTTATAGCTACAATGCAGAGCTATGACAGAGATCCATTGTAAACAATGCCTTCCAAGGCAGCTGCTTTCCATTAAAACCATATAACAGAAAAGAGTGTACAAAAGGTGCCTTAGGATGGTGGCATTAAAGAGGGCTGTCATCTTAACTAAATCTGGGACTCATTTGCGTTCCTATTTTTATTTCCATTTACATTTTTCTATATCTGAGCAAACTTTCTAATTTTTTTAGCCAGTAAGGTTTTTTTTTTTTAAAGTATGTTTCTATTTTGAGTTCTCATTACTTGAAAATGGGCCAAACTACACATTTTTCCAAAAGTGAGGAAACTTGGTATACAAAACTCTCCCCAAACCCCCAGAAAAAATATGTTTCTCTATAAAGAGCTTTAATGTACAAGTCAATTAAGGAATTGCCATTCCCAAAGGAGAAGTCTTACTTTATATGAAAATAGGTTAAAAGGTCATTATCAGTTTAAAAAAAATCTGATTATAAGTGAAAAGAAGCTATTAATGTCCTGAGGGTAGAATACATTAATCATGAAACATGACCTAGATAAGTCCCCACGTACCTAGTGCCAATCTCTAGTTGTAAAACCACAGGATCTTGACATCAGAGGAAATGAGAGCCCCTGAAGTGAATAATATTGAAAAGTTCTGGTACAGAAAGAAGTTCAGGACTACGATTCTACTTCAAAATGATTTTGCAAGATTGACTTTAGAAGCCAAAGAAAAGTTTTTATAACAAAATACCTGGAAATCTCTTGTAAGCTCTGCTTTCCTGGTGGCTCCCTCCTGTCTGCTGGGAGAAGCCAGTCCTGTTGCTTTGAGTTCACCACAGGGGCTCGCGCCTGCCTCATCTATCGGGAATTCTCTGTCTCCTTTGATTTTGTCAAGATGTTTCCAGAAAGCCACAGCCTTTTCTCATTTCTATACCACTTGGCTGATCAACTTGACCTTTCAGAACTCTCCCATTGCCTCCCCTTGCTTTCTCCAGGTCTAGGTTTCTTATCACTCCCCCATCGCCTTTACAATCTACACCCACAGTTTATCTTGTTGGGCTCTTTGATAATGGCACTGGGGAGATGATCACTTCAGAATCAGTTCTGCGGTATACAAATCTGTTTTTGTCTCCTGTCCACCTCCAGCCTAGTTTTCCCTCTTCCTCTGAAACAGCCAAAGGCCTGAGGTCCATCACCTGCCACTTCTCTATTGCAATGGCTTCTCTTCCTGAGCAAAGCCCAGACAAAGACCTTGTTTCTCTTCATCTCTCCTCTCAGACTGGGCAGCTCAGCAGACCATCTTCAAACATGGATTCAGGTTGGAGTGTTAGAATAGCACCAAGTGCATGTCCTAGAGTTAGGCTTCCTTCAGTCAAGGCTGGGCTCTGTCACCTAATGACCATGTCACTTTCACAAGTCACTAAGCCTAGCTGAGCTGCAGTTTATTTGCCTATGAAAGGGAGAGAATAATGTTGCCTACTTTACAGGGTTATTGTGAGGTAAATGAGTTAATCCATATGGTGACTTTATATGATAAATTCTCAGTAATTGTTAGCGTATTACTCCCCCTAAATGATTTTCCCTTACGCTTAATGGCAAAAAATCAAAGCACAAAGAAAAAGAGGAAAGAACTAAGTGAAGTAAGACCTGTGAAATAAGACCCAACAAAACCAGTTGAGGGACTTTTTCTTTAACTCTTCACAGGGGCTTTTGATTTTCCTTGTTAAGCCATTAGTAGTTATGGCCATTAACATTACTCACATGCTGTTAAATACTGGGGAAAGACAAGTCCCTCTTGGGACTCATCACATAGCAAGAGGTCTTGATTTTGTTTCCAAGCCTTATCCTCAGGACTCTCTCCAAAGAGTTCTCAACAGGACAAATAGTGGCTGATGCTGCCTGGGTAATCACTACTATCTCAGAACCTTCTAGAACCACACCAGCTGCAAATGATTCATCATCTACCACCCTCTTGCAGAAAACCAAGATTTGTCTTTGCAATATCTCAAACTGATTATTTC
Source organism: Eschrichtius robustus (assembly GCF_028021215.1). Classification (NCBI taxonomy): domain Eukaryota; kingdom Metazoa; phylum Chordata; class Mammalia; order Artiodactyla; family Eschrichtiidae; genus Eschrichtius; species Eschrichtius robustus. Next base: position 93,930,977 of record NC_090825.1, read on the forward strand.
CTCAAAACCTTAAAAGCATTATCCCTGTTTTTGTTTTGTGTGTATCTATGGCCAATTATAATGGAAAATGAAAGTTTATGGTAAAACACAATCATTTAAAGAATTGATCATGTCATTTTTCCCTTCACAGTAGACCAGACATGCTTTACCAGGAATCTAGTTACTCATCCAGTAGGTGGGTTCTTCAGGTTTGGGAGGGGCAGGAGTTCCTGGCTCAGACAAAGGCAGTAGAGTGAGAACAAGTATTATAAGGTACTGCAGAGCCAGTAAGGAAGTGAAAAGATTCAAATGAAGTGGGATTAAGAGCGATTCTTATGCCCCAGTGGGTTAGAGGTCAGACGCACTGCAAAGAGTTCAAATTTAGAGGAAAGAATTGGAGCACAAAGAGTGCAGGGACAAGTAAGCAGATGGATTCCCAGTGGCTGCTATAGGCCGAAGAATTTAAGTATCACCTTTATCACAGCACATATGTGGATCTGACTGTTTTATAGGTAGATCCATCATGGCCCCAAACATCTCAGCTGCTTATTTCAAAATTCACCTCCACTGATCATTCAACTTGACATTCTCACTATATAATCATTCTGATTAAAAGGTCAACCCATTCATTTAGCCAAGAGTCCAGGGCACCCAGTATATACCAAGACCAACACAGGTACTGAAGGCATAGAAGTGAATCTCTGCTATCAAGTCTGTTCTTTAGTAAATTAGATTAATAAGAAAACAGACTATTATGGGGTGATCAGGGGAATGTCTGCAACATTTCACAGAGGAGACAGCATTTAGGATGTTTTGCAAGGAATGAGGAATTCAGCTGTACAAGTTTTGGGGAAGTTGAATTTCAAGCAGAGGGGCAACTTACAAGAGCAAATGTGTGAAAATCATTTGAGTCACGAGAGGAAGTGTTCAGAGAATAAAATAGTTCAGACTGACTGATCCTGTGGTGTGTGTTTATGGGTCAGAGCTGGAGTAATGCTGAGGAAGTTAAGCTTGAAAGAAAAAAGTGGGGAGAGCAAACTGTAAAGAACCCTGCCAGACACCATAAAGAGTTTCAAAGACCTTCATCTCGATTAGATCATAGAAAGTCAAGACTGCAAGCAAGGAAAACCAGAGCTATTCCAATAATTATGTATGAAATTATAAGAATCTGATATAAGGCAGAGGTTGCAGACAGATAGAGAGGTAGGGAAGTATTTGAGAGTTTTCAAGTATCAAAACACAGACTGGATATTTCACTCTTGGTATCCTGTAGGCTTTGCAAATGCTACATATACAGAATGAAACTCATTACATTTCCAACCAAAACTATTCCTTCTCCTCTTTTCTTATCCTGGTTAGCAGTTCTTTCATCCATCCACCCTCCCAGCCTAGAAACAAGTGAAAACTCCAACATTCCTCTTCGTTCCTGCCCCTCCTCTCCAGTTGGTCACCAAACACTATTGATTTTAATGGGTGGAGAGGTAAAGTGGGAAATAAAAGGGAAAATTGCTCAAGATCAACATGGAATCACAAGTGCTATATGATCTTTGATGTCAGAAGTCTGACTGACTACGAGGGATTGACGCTCCACTAAAGCCAAAAAGCCTCTGGTCACAAGAACAGCGGTGGCCCTTTAAGGCTCACCTCTCTCCCCTGCCTAGTGCTTGCATCATTTCCAAACACTCCACTGCAATCCAACAAGGCTGATGACCTTACCTCACTCTTCTGTTATTTTTTCATCTAGCAAACTAAGCTATTTTAAAGATCCTGGATCCTTGACAAGAACAAAGTCAATATTTTGCAAAGACTTGGATAAAAACATGCTAATAAAAGCTGTATAGTAATATTTTGCAGATAGGTAGAACGTCAAGGTTAAATTTAAGTGTAGAATTGGTTTGGGAAGGGGAGAGGGAAATACAAACCACTAATCAACCTCATTTAGAATCACAGGGGAGGAAGGAGGTGAAGAGCAAAGAAAAATATATAAACACAAATATGAGGTAGAGAAAAAAATAAAATACAAATTACAAGAGAATACTTTTCAAAGTCTATGCAAATAAAAATAAAAACCAAGAAAAATGGAAAGGAAAATACACATTACTAAAATTGACACTAAAAATGAGGAGTAGGAAAAAACCCTATGTTATCCAAAAACTTCCTCACAAGAAGCACCTGTATGGATAATGTCGCAGGTGAGTTCTAAAAAAACCGTCAAGGAACAAACTCAATTGTTTAAAATTTTCCAACACAGATAGAGAGAACACAAACTGCCAATTTTTTTTTCAAAAGCCTGCACGATAGTGATACAGAAATCTGATAAACATAGCAAAAAAAAAAAAAAAAAACCAAAAAAACTATAGTCTAATCCAATTCATGAATATTAATTAAAAAATATTCTATATAAAGATATAAGCAAATAGAAGCCAGAATCACCCTAAAAGGATGACTTATCACTAACCATGCCAAGGATGGTTCAATATTAAGACACATATTAATATACCTCACTCTATCAACAAGTCAAAAGAAAAAAGCACCCTGTATTATCAGCTATCCAGATGCTGAAATGGCATTTCATCTTTATAACCTGGAATGGATGAAGAATTTTAATTTTTAGTAAATGATAAATATATAGGAACTCCATTGCCTGATAAAATACATATATCTCATGTCAGATGCCAGCCATTCTGAATGCTAAATATATGCAAAATACTTAGAAGAGTTTTTTGGAAGATAATTAGTACCAAACATGTGTTCACTATTATTTATAATCCTCATAACCATTATTAGAAACATTTCCATATTATAAGAAACACATTATCATCAATATTTAACACTGTTTTGAAAGTACTCAAATTAGCTAAGAGAAATAAAAGACAAAACTTGGAACAAAGTTAAACACTCACCATTTTAGAATATACAATTTCATACCTGTAAACCCCAAGAAAATCAGGTGAAAACTAATAAAAATGGTAGTAGAATCCAGTAATGTATCTGGTTATTATATTAATATATCATATTTCTTATTTAATATATCATATTTCTTATATGACAACAATGTGCAATTATAAAACAAGAAAAAACTCATTTACAGTATATACAAAAGGAAAAAACATGTGGATGTGAAATTTGTAAGAGATGTCCCCTTTATAGATAAAGAAAACTTTGAAGCATTGAAGATAAATATACAGGATGGTGAATAAATAAAAAGACACACCTTATTCTTGGGTTAAAAGACTCAAGTTGTAAAGTTGTAAAGATTTTCTCATTAGTTTTGAAGTTGAACAAGTTGACTCTTAAGATCATATATAATCAAAGTTTTCCATTAAAAAAAAAAAAAGAGTCATGGGAGGGGACTAGCCTCACCAAATAATAAAACATTACAAACATATCACAAATGGAATGGTTGGTACCAGTGCCTGCATAAAGAGTCTAAAAGAGCAGAGGAGAGCGTTCAGAAATAGGCCTAAATACATAAGGAACTCATGGTATAATAAATTTGGCATTTCAAACCAATTCATGGTATTGGGATAACTATCCACCATTCTGAGAAAAGCAAAAAAGATTTTCCTATAAGATTATATTATACTACATACTTTTTTACTAGTGAAAATTCCAAATAGATCAAAGATTTGAATCTGTATTTTTATAGTAAAAGTACAGTAAAACTGCAAAGTATTAGGCCCACTGTGTTGTATGATATCCAGATATATGTATACTTTGCAAGATAGAGGGCCAAGGTCTCAGCCACTAGCTGCTCCTAAGGAAAACCTCCCTGTGATTGCTGCAGTAGGCATTGATTTGCAATGGTCCAAGTCTGCTTATTCCACTACTCAGAACCATGGCTTCCAGCAAGTTTCTTTTTTTTTTTCTTCCGAGTTACACTTCACTCAGAAGAGGAAGTAGTATAAACAATAGAATAAGTTTCCTAAAAGGAAAGACAATGATCTTCCTAGTTCTTGGAACGTAGCGGGTGTTCATTGTTCATGGGTCTGAGCCCCAATCCCACCCTCATGCTTCAGGACCCTCTCTAGACCTTTGCCCATCCATCCTCTCTTCCATACTTCCTTCCCATGCACTGTCCTCATCTTCTTATCTTTGTTTGGAAAAGTTGACTTCACCGATTCAGATCCCTGTTTTCTATTCTTGAAACGCCCCCTAGAAGCACCTCTTGAATTGACAGTGTTCTATGCAATGTGTTCTTTTTTCAAATAAATTTCAAGGCACTAAATGTTCTGAAAGTGTTTTTAACTACACAAGAAATCTGTAATCCTAAAACATCGGTTTGAGAAAGCAAACATTAGGAATAGACAAGTCTCTCTGTTTAGGGCCAGTTATAAAATGTTAAAATGTGATTGATCAGCACAGTTGTAAAACACATGCACACATAAGGACTAAAACTAGAAGAAAATAGAAACATAGGGACACAGTTATGTTAGCACAGTAGAAGGATGGTTAAGTTTCTTCCTTTTAATTTTTTAGTATTTTGTAGCATAAATAGAAATATAAATGTTTCCATTTTAAAACATCCTCATAAACAAATAAAACATTCAAAGAAAAGTTAAGGAAATCAGTGGTCTCTTACACCATCCTCAAAAGGTGTTACCGTTATATTTCCTTTCTGTCTTTTCTTTACCAGTTTATTTCCTGACATAAACATTGCATAAAGCATAATGTTCTGTAAACTGCTTTGTTCATTTAGCTTTAGATATTAAGCATTCCACATCACTTAAAATCTTTAAGGATGTTTTATTGGCTACATAATAATCCAAAGAAAGACTATGTCATAATTCTGTTTACTTATTCCAGAGTTAGACATTTAAAGGTTATAATAGCAAAAGATTTTAAACAAATGGAATAGCAATAATAGCATTTCTGACCATTTACTTAGATAATTCTACATGCAAAAATCTTCTCGTTCAAATTTTTAAGATTTTCTACCTGGATATTTATTAGAAAGTCAGTTGATCAACATTAACCATGCACAATCAAACACAATTCTCACCTTTGGTATTCCTTCCTCACAGGCATGATAGAAGTAGACCATTTTAGTTAAGGCTTCAAAGACTGATAGATGAGGGTTTCAAGAGACTAGTTCACTGGCTTATTCCTAAAAACTTTGATTCTCACATTTTCTAACTCAATCTCTGAGACCTTAGGTGAAAACCTGAATAAGAAAACCTACACTTGAGAAGAACATACAAAAAATCCCACATAAGGCCCTCAAATCTCCTAAAGTTAAGGACTTATCAAACACGTTCTAAACTTAATGTAGACCAAAATCACCTGGGGGACTTGTTAAATACAGACAGCTGGGCACCACCTCCAGCGTTTCAGTAGGTCGGGTAGGATCCCTACAACTTGCATGACTACCAACTCCCCAGCGGCTGATCTGGGGCCTACACTTTAACAATCATTGCACTGAATTATTATGTTAAGTGCCTGTTATGGCCCAAGTACTGACCCAGGTGCACAGAGACGGCAGTAAACAGACAGGCAAGGTTTCTGCTCTCATGAAGCTTATCATCTAATAAATGGACATCAGGCAACAAGCAAGTATGCAAACGAGAAGAATTTTCTGGCAGTGCTGTGTTAAATCCACTTAGAAATTCTCTAGGGTGAGAACTGGCATCTCCAAAGACAGAGTGCTGGTACCTATTCTTCACCTGTGTCCTTTTTCTCTGGCTGCTATAGGGTTGAATCCAGCAAAACCAATCAAACTACCTGTTTATGTTTTAGCAAATTCCTTCTCACACTAGGCAAAAAGACCCACCCTAGGCAGGCTGTTAGAGAACAAAGGGAAGAATATATTGGCTGTTCACAGTTCTGGAAAGCACTTTTGTATCAAAAAAACTGAATTCTCACTGCCACTCCTACTCAAGGCCTACTTATACCTAAAAAGACTATATCGATGAATAAAACGAAGTTATACGTGGAAGTTATATATACAAACCACCTGACTTAGCAGAATCAACGGAAATGCTACCAGTAACTCTTGTGCTAAATCTGCTTCCAACAAAATGGAAATAAAATACTTAAATGTAATTAAATGCCATGTTATCTATTTGACATTTACAAAATGCCTTCTTCTCAAATCCCTTTGCTGTTAGGTATTAAAAGACATTAGATAACAGAGATCATCCCCATCCCACTTATCCTGCCCCCATAGATCACTACAGGATTGCCTTAAAGATCTCCTCTTAGGGACGCCAAATGCCCTGTTTCCTTCTGCATCTACAGGCAGCATTAAAGTAAGACTTGATAAATGGACTTTGGTATAAATAACTAAATGAGCTTCTTCACATTTACTTGCGGCTTGCCATTGCTTTAGGCCCTAAGAGCCTAAGAACTTGCCATTTCACAGTTTTTCAACTTCAGAGCTGGTTTTCAAACGTGCTTTAAACACCATTCAGAGTAAAATACACATTTTTACACAGTGAACCAGTATACCCAAATATGTACACATCTCAAACAAAATTTTGCAGAATAATATTCACTCCCATTACACACAAAGCATGATGACATTTTCATTCCATTTCCTTTAATGCCAGTACAAGCCACTAAATTTATTTCACAACCTAATGGGTCATGGCCCATAGTTTGAAAATCTCTGTTATAGGATATCTATAAAATCCTACAAATCCATGCAAAACAATCCCTCAAAAGAAATAAGTTAGGTTATTCTTACCTCAAGTTTTCAGAGACAGAAGGGGAAGAGAAAAACTGCACCATTTTCCTGACGCAGCTCAGGGTCCAAGAACCACCCCTTCTTCCCCACTCCAGGAAGTGCGTTTAAGTACCTAATCTGTGCCAGGTGCATAATTTCCACCTGTGTCTGTCCTTTCTTTAGTGGAAACAGAAAAACGTCAGCCAATTTCATGATCCAGATCAAGTCTGACCAATAGAACTTTCAGCAAGGATAGAAATGTTCCATTGCTGTGCCGTCCAAGACAGTAGCCATTAGCCTCAAGTGACTACTGATCACTTAAAATGTGCCTAGTGTGACTGAGAAGCTGGATTTTTTATTTAATTTAATTTACTTTTAAATAGACACCTGAGTCTAGTGGCTCCCATAGCGGACGGAACAGATACAGATTCTCCTTAAAATATGGGCCACATCTCTGTAGTGAAGATTTTTGCCAGACAAATTAATATTGAACTTTCTGCCCTCCTAGAAACCTAGTAACCTGAAAATGTTGTTTCCCTAGGATTCTAATTCGTTTCACTTAGGACTGCTCCAACAGGCAGGAATTGTAGAGATTTCTTCCGTGATCAAAGGACATGCCTTTTGTACCAATTTGTTCTACACAGTGTGCAGATTTAGCTAAATCATGGGACGGTCTTGCTCCTTTTGGTATGTGTCCCTGCCCATGGAGGTTCACATTCTCTCCCTGACGCTCGCACTAGCTGATTGCCTGGGGCATTTAATTTATCTCCACCTGTGACCCTGCTACCAGCGAGAGGCCAAAGAAACCAGCCCTGCTGTGAGAGCTGATCCACAAGCATTACCATTCACCTTGTTTGCTCCCTTTAGCAACTTGAACAGTATACACAAGCTACAGAATGGTAATGTTCAACAAAGACATGTCCTCCCTGGAATTTCTACCAGGGAAATTTCCCTTTGATCTCTTAATAGTGACATGTGCTCTGGTGTCAGCTTTTATAAATGGCTTTGACAGCTGGAGCTCTGATCTGAAGATGGCCAGGCACGTTTGCACCATGACTTAACCCTCTGCTAGCTGGCACAGCATTGGATGTCCAGTAGCCCTTTGCATTTCATGGTAAGTGCAGGAACTGTGCTTTTCAACTGAGTGTCCCAACCTCCTCTACTCCCTAGGTTTCCACTGGGAGCCATGATCTAACAGGACAAGACAAGGTATGATTTAATTTACCTCTAGAGCAAGCCATGCATGTTGATCAAGTCTGGTTTAAGACAAAGTTTTAAGCAAGCGAAGCTCATCTACCACTACATTCATCTCCTCTGCTGTCACCCCCAGTCCCATTAAATGTTGGTCTCCAAGTCCCCAGTCACTTCCTACCACCCACATTCTCGTCTGAGATACAACAGCCCAGGCGTAACACCCTAGCTTCAATGGGCGGCTCACCATTTAGAAACTATCCCCAATTTCTTGTTCTCAAAACTTACCTACTCCAGGTGCAACATTTAGGACCTTGATAGATAAAGTATTCTAATAAAGAGCATGACCAAGCGTGAGTCTAAAAAAATAAGCATGAACTGAGCTACAAGGGCCTTATACAAATAACGCCTTAACTCATTTTATTGTTAAAATTTCATGCCTTATAGCAGAAGATATTTTTTGACTTGCAAACATTTTGGAACTCTTTGATCATATAAAAAGAGATTTCCTATGTCTATAGCTACAGGGATATCAGTAATACATCAAAATTCACTGCCTCGAAAATCCAAATAATTGATATATCTCTGCTATGGAGTAAATAGTAACTCTGCAGGGTAACGTTGCATGAACTCTCTTGGGTTTCCAGAGTGTTGTTAAATTTATCTGATCCAAGTCAGAAGGATGTTTTAGGTGAGAAATTTCCAAAACTTTGCCATGTTCCATCCTGTACCCCTTTACCATTAATCCAGTCAGACTCAGTGTCCTCAAAATATTATACAAAGTATAGCACCAAATCATTCAGTTCACCTTTTGAGAAGGTGACAACCTATTTAAAGGTAGAAAGGAGAGTAAACAGTAAAACCAGTCCTATCAGAAGTCCTAACACACAGACCATCTCAACCTGAGCAACATGCATAATAGACTATGACTGAACTTGGACTTTCAGACGGTGAAAATCAAGGATGTTCTCTAAAGTGTATTAACTGGTTGCAAGCTTCAGAAGGGTTACCTGTACCACAGAGAAAGGAGAGGGAAGACTGTCCACATACGTAATACTGATATTTCTTTTTTTAGATCTGTAAGTCCCAGGCATCACTTCTCAAAAGCACGTTTCTGGGGATACACCCTACTCGCCACTCTGCTAAGGGACTTCCCTGCAAAAGACCTTCCCCACCATGAATTCATCAAAACCAGAACCTGTAAGCAACATCAGTGACATGAAAATGCAAGAATTTGCTTTGTCTGTCACCTCGAAGAATTTTCAATACATTTTTTACTTTCTTTAACTTGATTCAGTTCAGAGTGCTCTACAGTCTCTTCAGGTCCTGGGCACACATGAGCACGTATCAACACTTGGATGTCTAACAGGCTCCCAAGTAAACATGTTCAGGCCTGAGCCCTGATCCTACACGCCACAGACCTGCGCTTCCCAGGCATCCGCATTGCAGGCTATGGCAAGACCTCTCTATCAAAGGCTCAAGACAAAGACAGAATTCATCCTAGACTCCTCTTTTCAGCTCATACCCTACATCCAATTCAGCAGCAAAACCTATTTTCTCTATCTTCAAATTATATGCCGAATCTGACCACGACTCACCACCTCCACCGCTACCACCTTGGCCCAATCCACCATCACCTCTCACCTGATTATTGTATAGCCTGTGTAACCCACCTGTTTCCTCTCTTGACCCCCTATTTTCAATGCAGCAGCCAGAGTGATTCTATTACAACGTAGATCAGATGGTGCTCTCTCAAGGTCTTGCATTAACCTCCATCACTCAGAACAAAAGGAAAGATTCTTCCAGTCATCGCTGTGAGCCCACCTTGTCTGCCTCCTGCCCCTACTTCTCAGACCTCCTCCCCTGTGATCCTGCCCCCAGGCCACCACAATGGCCTCCTTGCCATTCCTGGAGCATTTGCACTTGAGCGTTTACACTTGCTGTTCTCTGCCTCTCATCCTCTCCCCGCAAGTCTGCGGCTCATCTCTCACCTCCTTCACCTGGGAATGTTTGCAAATGTCACATTTTTAGTGAGGCCTTCCCTGGACTTCCAGTTTAAAATTGCAGCCAACCCCCCCCCCCCACCCCGCACAGAGTCACAGACACACACACACACACACACACACACACACACACACACACTCTCACTTCCTTTCTCCCATTCCCGCTTTCTCTCTATGTGGAGCACACATACATATATTGTATTTTACTAGTCTATCTTCTTTACTGTATTGCTTCCCTATGTGAATATCAGTTCCGTGAAGATAGGAGCTTTTGTGTGAGTTGTTCCATTGTTGAATCCCCAGCTTCTAAAACAACACCAGGCACATAACAGGTGCTCAATAAGTACCTGGTGAGCTGGAAACACACTGATATGTATGCAGCTTTTGTGAGCTTGTGGCCCCCTCCTATATTCTTTTAGGACCTCCCCTTTCCTCTCCTTCTATCAAGGGGGTCCCGGCAGGTATATGATGTGAGCACGTCCTTGCCACAGCTGCCCGCCTCCCCTGCTCTGCTCCAGTGTCTCCTTCATCGCCACAAGAGGGCCAATGCCTGTGCCACTGCTGCCACCTCCATGCTCCTCACTGTGCCAGCTCCCAAGGCCCGCCTCCAGCTGATGTCCACAGTTTCTGGTCACTACTGCGGGCCTGGGCCACTGCTGCCAGCATCCCCCCTGGCATGAAGGCCCTGCCCTCCCCTTAATTCTCCTGACCCAAGCATGACCACAAGCCTTTTCCCCCATTCCTTGGGGCAACTTCTTTACTTGCTAGTGTAATCCTGAGCGAATGATTGAGCTTATCTACTCCTCAGTATTCTCACCTGTAAATGCAAATAATACCCATCTCATTGCATGGCTAGAAGACTGGAACTAATATAGTCAAAGCACTGAACAGCACTGTCTGCTGGAGAAGTGCTCGATAAGTATTAGCTATTATCATGATGATGACCTTAATTGGCCCAAATGTGGCGATCACAATTATCGTTCTTTAGAACAGCTCTCTGGGAACCCACAGGCCCTAACCCATGATCCAGGCTCCTCTTAGGGCCAACTTCCTGATGAACTCCCAGGCTGCCCTGGGTAACAGCCCCACCCTCTCCTATGCAGGAGTACCCTGAGTTGTATCTGGGCATGGATGAGTCCAAGCACAAAAGAGTGACCCACAGGAAGCAGCCGCATAGCACAGGGAGATCAGCTTGGTGCTTTGCGACTACCTAGACGGGTAAGATAGGGAGGGTGGGAGGGTGACCCAAAAGGGAGGGGATATGGGGATATATGTATGCATATAGCTGATTCACTTTGTTATACAGCAAAACTAACACAACACCGTAAAGCAATTATACTCCAATAAAGATGTTTAAGAAAAAAAAAAAGAGTGACCCATGGAAAAGCAGGAATGTCCCTTCCTCTGAATCTAAGTTCTGCCTTCCTTCGGGACATTGACACTTCCCCAAATGAGCACCAGGGTAAATATCCACGCCTTTTAAGGGCAGTCCTGTGCCCAAACCACAACAGTGTTATCTATCTAATCACAACACATTAACCAATATCAGTAGCAGGGACTCATTTCCCTCAGCCACCATTTCCTTAAAAAAAGAAAAAAAAAAGCGTCAGCTCTGTGACCCTGGACAAATTGCTTAAATTCTGCCTACCTGATTCTCTCAACTATAAAAGTAGACACATTGTATCTGCCTCATAAGGTTATTGTGTGGATTAAATGAGTTAAAACATATCAAGTGCTTAGAACAGTGCCTGGCACATGGTAAAAACTTTAAAAGATTAGCTATTACTATTCTCCCACAGCAATAGTATAAAGACAGTCTTTCTCTTCAAGCATTCCATCCATCATAAGCGTTGCCTGGTTTATCTCTTCAGTGCCTCTTCAAAACTGGAAATCCTGAGGGCTAGAACTAATTTTTCTTCACATTTCTATTTGCAGTGCATAGTAGAAGGGCTAGCACAAAGTAGACTTTCAATGCATTTTTATTGAGTAAATAAATGAATGGATACATGCATTCACGAATGAATGATTTCCTTATTCAGGGTCACACTAAAGCCCAGGTTACTGAAGAAAGATAATCCTTGCAAGCAAGAAATAGTAAAGAAAATAAGGAGAGAAAAAAGCATCGCAAAGAATAAGGCTCTTCCTTGAGGAGGTGGCAGAGTATTCCGACTAATGATGGATTGGGGCCCCTGGGAGGCATCCATCACTTCTAATCCTGGACTCTGCTGGAGGAAATGAGCCCCGCATGCATAAATTAGTGAAAGGCATAATAGTGATTCGTGTTCCTTTTGCAATTTCCTCTTCTGCACAGCCGCTTATTCAGATTGAACAAGATGTCACTGTTACATCAGGAACCAAGTGACATGCGGAAATTGATCAAAATAAAGCCTTATCCTGGATTTGGTCAGTTTCTAACTAAAGTCTTCCCTCAAGGAAAAGACTCCATGAAAGAGGGAATTGTTCTTTTAATTCTGAAATTACAAAAGCCATCCTGAGGTTGTTTTATATATATATATATATATATATATATATATATATATATATATATATATATATATATATATATATATATATATATATATATATATATATATATATATATATATATATATATATATATATATATATATATATATATATCCCTTCCTATGAACCTAAGTTGTGCCTTCCTTATTATCATTCTTTAGAACAGGTCTTCCGGGAACCCACAGGCCCTAGCCCGTGATCCAGGCTCCTCTTAGGGCCAACTTCCTGATGAACTCCAGGATGCCCTGTGTAGCAGCCCCACCCTAGCCTATGCAGGAGCACCCTGAGTTGCATATACATATGATATGTATACATATATATCATAATTTAAAAACCAGGAGAAAGAAAAGAACATAGAGAGACAGAGAGAACCTAAGCAGAATTCCTACAATTTAAATGAACATCTGAGCAGTGACGGAGGTTTTAGAGACCACAGCCTTGGGAGCAGGAAACCCAAATCCTTTGGGTAGAAATTTTTTCTTGCTGCTGTGAGGAAGTACTGAGTTGAGCAATGGGCACTTTGGGTTACTAGACAGATCACTAGCAAAGATCACTAAGAAACTGAGCCCAATGTAGCTAAACAAATACAAGCAGTTTCATATAAGGATTTTAACTTGATACTCTCAACTAATCCACAGAATGGAAGTTAAAATTATTTTCACTTTACAGATAAAACTGAGAAACACAAAGTGACTTTCTCAAGATCAGGCCACCAATAGACAGTGGGGGTCAGCCTTGACACTCAGGCTTTCTTCCCTAAGGCTTCAGTCTGTCTTCTCTGTCATGTGTCCTGCACGTTTAAACCATGTTTAAAGTGACAGAAACTCATATATGAAATGTACTTCAATCTTCAATCAGTAAACATAAAAGAAGGAAAAGACAGAATTAAAGGTAACTGATGGAATATAATACAGAAAACATCTGCTGGCACCAGGAACCACACTAAACTCCTTTACTTATTATTATTTTTGGAAAGGACAGAGAATACTATCTCAACAACTTTGGAGACAATGATTCTAACCACCTTGGCTGCCGTGAACTGAAGCAACACAAACTCAAGAAGCTGTGAGAACAAGATTTTAGAAAAATAACCACATGTGATGTCCTGAAAGCCTGCGTTATGATAAACATATCAATCTAATATGGGAAAAGTGGTGAAAATAGTCATTCTAGATTGAAGAAAACCACGTATTCAGGAAACTGAACACACATTTATGTAAATTTAAGTGGTTTAAGTAGATAGTTGAAATTAAAAGACTCAAGTAGAATGTGAATATGGATTATTATCATATTCACAGAATTTAATGTTCTGTAAAACATTTCACAATAGTGCTGATGGTCTTCTTAAAACTTTCCCCAGATTGGCTGGTATTTCCTATTGTTGTCTGAGAAAACCAATGTTTACACTAGGTTAAAACACAGATTAGGAATTTGGTTTTTTCTGAGCTGGCTCAACTTTGAGAAGAGAAAATGGAAAAGCAAACAAAATCTGTAAAAGCCTGACACAGAAGGTCTCCGCTCAGACAGCCAGAGTGGGAACACACTTTTGCTGGAATCCCAGTTCTATTGACCTCATCAAACAAGTGGGCAAATTGTCCACACCTTTGTTTACATCCTGAGCTGGACTGCCCAGGAAATACTTTGCATTTTTTTCTCTGTTTAGAAAATCCCATGTTCCCAGGAGGCCAATTAAGAAAAGTCAGGCTGGGATGCATACAGAGCAAGAACAAGAAAGCATAACCCCCAGAGCATCGTTTCCGGCCCTCCCTGCCCTGTTGCAATAGGATGGTCCCTGTACCTCTTTCTAACATCTCAGTCACTTTCCCTTCCTTTGCACTTTACATGGATGGACTCTTTTCATTGTACCTCCATGAGGTAGGTGCTATTATCACACCCATTTTGAAGTTAAATAAATAGAGGCTCGGAGAGTTTGATCAACTTGACCAAAGTCATAAAGCTAGTGAATAACAGAGCTGAGATTTTGAACCCAAAAAGTTGAGCCCACTGTGTTCCCCACATCTTAATTGCATCTTACTACAAATGTCCTTGCACTGAGAGGAAAGGGGCACGGAGCTGGACTTGCCATCTTCTGTATGTTTGGAATGTTTCTGTTTCTGTTAAATTAAAGGCAACACTCCTGAAAGCTCTTACTTCTATAAACAAACTGTTTTTATAATCAACCCTGAGGTTTCCTTTCCTAGAATTCATCCCAGTAACAAAATCATTTACCCAACTACCGATTTGTCAGTTCGTGAGAAAAGTGCCTTCCCGACTCAGAATTCCCCAGGATCCTGGATGGATTAACAACAAATGGGTCATGAATATGATAACTCCTGGATAGCTGTAGGAAGGGTGCCCCAAACCTGCAATTACATGGGGTGACATGACTCCCCCAATTGCTAGGTGTTTTGGGGAAATGAATCGTCCTAGCAGGCACCCACATATTTTCACAGCATGTACACATTCAGTATAGAAAGAATGCATTTGCAGAAGTAACAGAACTGTGTTCCCTAGCCAAGGGAAGAAGAACTATAACTCTAGGTATAAAAGGGGGAGGGGCTCTCTTTCTTCTGTTTCGTAACATCATAATTCAACCTTTCAGCCATGCGCGGCCATGCTTGATCTTTCCCCTTTTAATTTATTATTTGTAAGGCTGCCATTGGGAAGCTTTGATGTCAGGGACCTGAGGGAGGCAAGGATGTCATCTTGGAGGAAGCGGGGATGTCGCTTCAGCACCATGATCTCTCTGCCTCACCTGGTTGCCTTCCAGCTTACCCAAGTTTGCATCATGCAACAACTGTAAGGAGGACGAATCTCATCTCAAGGGTGTGCAAGTCCCTGGGGCAAAGAGGTGAGAATGTGGAAACAATTCCCTATAAAATTTAGGTCTGTCTGTAGAGGTGCTCATTCACCCTCCTATTGCATATGTCACTCACCATTCATCCAACTGGTGTTTACTGAGCACTGAATAACTACAGGGACTGTGGAAGAGACAGTATGTGACAGATACTGCTGATTGCTTACCCAACAGCCGTTCCTTCCAACTTCCTAGCCTAGAGAACACTAATTTTGTTTAAGTATCCAACCCCCAAGGAAGGTAGCCCAGTCTCCACTCCAGCTGATTAGTTTAAGTCAAGAGCCAGCAAACAATGGCTCACAAGCCAAATCCAGCTCATTGGCTGTTTCTGTATATAAAAATGTACTACAACCATGTTATCATTTACGTATCATCTATGAATGTTTTTGTGCTACAACTGCAGAACTGAGTAGTTGCAACAGAAACCATATGGCCTGCAAAACTATAATATTTGCCATCTGATCCTTTACAGAAAAATTTTGCTAAATGCTGGTCTAAGCCAATTAGTAATACCGTTCCCTTTGCCAGAGTTTGGTTTAGTTTACAGGTGCACAAGTGTTGACCCAGTGTTGATAAATGACACTTAAGGAAAAGTCTGCTGAGGGCAATTGGGAAAAAAAGAGTTTCCTTTTCTTCCTCTGGATGCAACTCCTAGAATGATGGCAGCCATCTTGCCTTTATGAGGGAGGCCAGTCTAAGAACCAAGTTGACATTCTGGGGATAGCAGAGCAAAAATGCAGAAATAACCTGAGTCTTTGATGTCTTTGAGCTGTTGAACTAGCCAACCCTGGAACCAGATACCTCAGCATTCCCTGTCATGTGAGATCATGTGTCCTCATTATTTAAGCCAGATAAGTTAGGCTCTCCCCTTGATGAGTCAACCTCTAAGTTTAAGAAATGACCTTCTTTTACCCTGGTAACATTCTTTGCTCTAATACCTACTTTGTCTGATATTAATATAACCACTCCAGGTTTCTTTTGGTTAGTGTTAGAACAGAAATCTTTTTCCATTATTTACTTTAAGCTATTTGTGTCCGTATATTGCAATGTGCTTCTTGCAGGCAGACTATGGTTCCATCTTACTTTTTTATATGATATGGCAATATTTTCTTCTTCATTATGTTATTTAGACCATTTACACTTAATGTGATCACTGATATGGTTAAGTTTGAATCTATCATCTTGCTATTTGCTTTTCATTTGTTTCATCTGTGCTTCGTTTTCTTTTCCTCTTTTTCTGATTCTTGTAATTAATTATTTTATGATTCTATAATAGCTCCTTTACTTGGCTAATTTTAGTGGTTGCTTTAGGGTTTGTAGAACGTACTTTCCAGTGATCTTATACAACTTCATGTACAGTATATGAAACTTCTAACAATATACTTGTATTGTCCTCCTGACAATAAGATATGCAGTCATTTTTAAATGTTATGGAGAGGTATTTAATGATGTAGAAATACGGTCTCTATATATTAAGAAAAAAATGACAGAGTGTATATAATGTAATCCTTATTTTATTTTTTAAATGTAATGAATATACTGATAACATCTAGATACCAGATAGATAGAATAAAGAGTAAAAGATTATACACTTTACTGTTAACTGGTTATTTCCATGTGCTCAAACAACAGATTTTCTTCTTCCATTTGCTTATTTGTATTGGTTTGATTTTCTATAATAAATATGTATTATTTCCACAACTTGCAAAACTCTTAGCTATTATTTAAGGGCCAACCTCCAAGCAGTCTCCTTTTTGGATATCAGAGCAATCATTTATCATTTATGTCACCTAGGAGCTCATATCATACACATCTCTGTGTGTGTCTCTATTTCTTCTTCATGAGCCTCAGCTACTTGATGTCATAGAGCATGTCCTAAAGAGCCATGAGCCCTCCAGCACCACACGGGCTGGGTGCTCACTAACATGAACCCGAACAGAATGGATGTTAGGCAGCAGTAAAGAGCACAAAGGCTGCAGATAAAAAAGACAAAGTTAATGGCTGATGCAAGTGTTATATTTAGTTTACTCTTTGGTTTTCAAACCTACTTCTTTAGTTCTCCCACTACCTCTGCGAAAATTTTTCTATTTATTCTATCTTTTAAATTTTGATTTATTCTACCTTTTAAAACTTAAAATATTATTCCTACTGTAGGAAAATATCATGGCCAACATTTCAGTTCTCCTTTTCCAAAGGAAAAAAATCATGGAATATTTAAGAATCATTTGATATGTTAAAACATTGCTGACCTACAACATTGGTGACATATTCTGTAGCTGATATCACTGTAAACTCTCTCACAGGAAGGTGGTTTCCACTCCTTCAAAAACACACTTACAGCCCCACTGCTTGGCAGATTAAAGGGACATGAAGAGCTGAATCAGCCTGATAGACTTTCCCTGGGAGAATAATTACTAACTGACACGCAGCCTACAGAAAAAACAACAGGAGTGGAAACTATTATTTGCATGGGACCTAATCTCAGGAGAAACAGAATTAAACATGGTGTTCTAGAGTTCTGTTCCTGACGGGATCCAGAGCTAACACCTGCCAAGACATATACAAACTCAAATCAAAATCTGAGGATAAAGATGCCCATCATGGAGCTTTCTACCTGAAGGACCTGATGTCCAGAATTGTTTTTTCCAAAATACTTGAAAATGTTACAAGTTACATCTTCCCTACTTCTCTTCATCCTTTTCCATGACATACCTCAAAAATGAGAAACAGAACCCTTATTTCCACTTCAGATGGACACAGTTTACTTCTAACAAGATTGTTTACAATGATGAAAGGTGTACCTCCCTGCCTCTGCCTGGAACTCTATCTGCATAACCAGTAAAGTCTTCAGCCAGGGTTCTCAAATTTTAGTGAAGATGAGATTTACCTGGGGAGCTGTATTAGTTGTTTAATGCTGTGAAACATATCACCTCAAAACTCAGTGGCTTAAGGGACAAGAATTCAGAAGAAGTTCGGCTGGCAGTTCTGACTCAGAGTCTCTCAAAGGGTTGTAGGCAGACGACCGCTGGGGCTGCTGTCACTGGAAGGCCAGACTGGGGACACAGGTGCTGCTTCCAAGGTGGCTCACTCACAAGGCTGGCAAATTAGAGCTGGCTGTTGTTGGAAAGCCTTGGTTCCTCTCCATGTGGGCCTCTCCATAGGGCTGTTGGGTATCCTCACAGCATGGGGGCTAGCCTTCCCAAGAGCGAGCAACAGGAGACCAGGACACACACAACAGGACACACTGTCCATTCTGCTGTATTCTTTCCATCATGTGGGTCAGCCAGACCCAATGTGGGAGATCTCACAAAGGCATGAATACCAGGTGACATGAGGCTCATGAGGACGGACAATCTTGGAAGCCACCTACCACAGTCCACCCTCTAGTCCCCAATCCTGAGCCAGATGCTGTAATGGGATTAGGCTTGGGGGTCTCAGGGGAGGGGATGCATGTATTCTACACATGGAGAAATATGAACTGTTGTGGCCATCGAGTGCCCTGAACAGAGTGGTCTCCAAAGATGGCCACATCTATATATTTATCCCACCCCACAGGCTCTTTTTACTGAGTGAACTCCCCCCACCAGGAGGTGAGGTCTATGTTTTGTTCCTTGAACTGAGGGAAGAGAGAGGGGAGGAAGTCACTGCCCCAATCAATGGGCAAGTGTATATGGTCAAAGTAATACTATGTAAATTTCTGAGGCTAGGACATAGTAAGGATACAGCTTCTGCTGTATTTTCTCCCCCCTTCTCTGAGGATAATAGTCCTTGAGACAGAGACACCATATTGTGAGGAAGCCCAGGCCACACAGCGAGGTCATGTGTGGGTGTTCTTGCTGACAGTTCCTTTTAGGTGCTCAGCTGACAACCAGCATCAGCTACCTGTGAGTGAACAGCCTTCAATGCCTCTTGTCCCAAACTGAGTCTTCCAGCTGAGTCCCCAGACATCATGAAGAAGAGACTAGCCACCTGCACTGTGCCCCATCTGAGAAACTGACCCACAAAAATCATAAGAGATAATATCTGATGATGGTTGTTTTAAGCCATGAAGTTGTGAGGGATTTTGAGGTAATGGTTAACTAATGCAGTAAATTTAAATATACTTGTTACAGCTACAGATCTCCAGCCCCCACTCCAGACCCACTGAATGAGATTTCCTAAGCTAGAAGAAGCCTGGGAAACTGTTGATTTTTGAAGTGTCTCAGTTGATTCTTATCATCAGGGATAGTGGGGAAATTCTGATGGAGTATCTTCCATCACAAGTCTCAATGGAAAATCTACTCAGTTTTTATCTTTGATTGTCTATGCATTTCATCTACTTAGTGAAAACCACAACTAGAAATTGAATCTAAATCTGGTTCCGGATGAGATGCTCTTGAATTTCTAACTCTCAAATTTTATATTAAATCTTCAGAAGGTAGTGCTTGGAGAAGAAATACGGAAAATACAAGGCAAAAGTTTTATAGATTTTTGGGCAGATTGTAAAATCCTCTTTCTTAAATCTTTACAGCTATTCAACTATCAGGAAAAACAGAGGGCAGAAGACAAAAATATCATTTTCTGTGGCAACTCTAAATGTACCAATATGGTGTGGAATCTTGAAGTTATATAACTGAGGAAAAGACAAGATGCATAACAATATCTATATCTATATCTATCTATCTATACATACATATATGTATATTTAAGTGGTAAATGCATAAAACCACCTCTGTAAAGATACACAGGGACTTCCCTGGTGGTCCAGTGGTAGAGAATCTGCCTTCCAATACAGGGGATGCAGGTTCGATCCCTGGTCAGGGAACAAAGATCCCACATGCTGCGGGGCAACTAAGCCCATGCGCCAAAACTACTGAGCTCATGCACCTCAACTAGAACCCATGTACCGCAAACTACAGAGCCCACGTGCTCTGGAACCGTGCACCACAACTAGAGAACACATGCGTCCTGGAGCCCCTGCAGCACAACCAGAGAGAGAAAACCCACACGCCGCAACTAGAGAGAAACCCAAGCAGACCGCATGCCGTAACGAAGAAGATCCCACATGCCTCAAAAAAGATCCCATGTGCCGTAACTAAGACCCGACACAGCCAAAAATAATAATAATAATGATAAGGAAAATAAATAAGTAAAATAAATAAATATTTTTTAAAAAGTTACACACAAAACTGGTAACGATGGTTGCCTTTGGAAATAACTGGATGGCTGGGCTAAGAGTATAAGAAAGACTTATTTTTCACTGAATATTTTTTGTAACTTTTGAGTTTTGTACTGGGATCATGTAATACTTTACAAAAATAGATAAATAAAATGTGTTTACAACACCTTTTCTCTTTGAAGACCCTCTTGGGAGTCATTCCAGAACATGAAAGTGTGACCCCATATTATTATTGGTTACAGTTAATTACCTTTTTTGTTTGTTTGTTTCACAGTGAAAGGAAACTCAAGATCCATCAGGACCAGGGATCCTCATAGATTAAAATCTAGCCACTGTAGAGTTGATAGCTCCATCCTCATATCTTACTGGATCTCTTGGGTGTCACTGCCCAACCTCCACCTCTGACACAGGACAGCCCATGAACTCTGCACAAGTGGACACTTGCCCTGGGCATTGCTCAGAGAACGCTGCTCTGGCCCTTCCCTGGCCTTGCCCATCCCACCCACTAAAGAGCTGCGGCCAAGGGGACGTGTCCACCAGGGTCCACAAACTATGGGTTTAAGAAAATCTAACATTTGTTTTTGTGAAAGAATATTCTAGGAGGTGTTTTTATTTTAAAAATAAATGATAGCCATCTTGTCCTCAGAAATAATAGTGACTTCTGTATTGCCCTCCTGCATATTCTACTTATTGAAACATGTTGTTAGTCTTAACTCTAGAAAAAAATCAATATTGTACATTAATAAGGATTTTGATGTCTTTTTCAAAATGATATGAACATATTACTTAAAAACAAATTTTTAAAAATTTTAGGCATGGACATACATACACTACCAAACGTAAAACCGGTAGCTAGTGAGAAGCAGCCGCATAGCACAGGGAGATCAGCTCGGTGCTTTGTGGCCACCTAGAGGGGTGGGATAGGGAGGGTGGGAGGGAGATGCAAGAGGGAGGAGATATGGGGATATATGTATATGTATAGCTGATTCACTTTGTTATAAAGCAGCAACTAACACATCATTGTAAAGCAATTATACTCCAATAAAGATGTTTAAAAAAAAAATTTTTTTTAAACAAATTTTAGGATATTTTTTCAGAAGCAAATTTATCAGTGGGAGTTACTCTGAAGGTCTCTTGTGTTCAAAGATCATTCATATTAAAGGCCAAATATCCTGATGCTGCTGATGATTGTTGGATAGGAATCTAATGGGAAAAAAATTAGAACCAAGGGGTCAAAAGAAAAAAGAAGACAATAATTTGTCAGCACATTGCTTTTTAAGTTTTGTATGAGGAATTTGATATTTAAACCATAGAAGAGCAGATAGCCAATCAAAGAGAAATACATTATAGCTGGAAATGAAAGGAAGATAAAAAAGCAAGTTATGTATTAAAACTATGTATAGTTTACACTTTTAAGGCATTTTAGTTTGTATGCTAGAATGAAAAGCTTTTTTTTACTAGGAAAAATATCTGTAAGGATGCATGAGCTAATATGGAATTTCTCACTATTTTTCATAGCAGCAGAGCTTACAAATCACTAGAGATGTCATTTAAGTGCAGAACTGGATCGGATCATGAATGGACTGCAAAGGAGAGGAAGGGGAGGCCTAGCCTTACCCGGAGATTTGGAAAGGCTGACGTTTGGCAGTGACTCTTAAAACCCAAGGAGCATTGTCCAAAATGTGCTGGAAGATATAAAGAAGTAACTGGTGTGGAATGCCAACCTCCCCCATCCCCTGCAAGAAAATACATAAACTAGAAAGATCTGAAACTGTTATACTGAACATGGTATGACTTTGTATGACAATCTCTGAGAACTCTGAGATGTAAAATAATTTGCTTCTGGACTATATACATGATCATAGAAGGAAGGTAATTGTGATCTCTGGGAGGAAAATGCCGATGGGGTTGTAAGATCCCTCCAGACACGATGATTCACTGCAGAACAGTCAGCAGAACAGAACCCCCACTCAAAGCAGTGACCGAATCCGTCAGCCTGTCCTGACGATGAACAGTGAGTTCTCAATGTCTCCCTCACCTGAGTTTCTGTCTGATGAGGTCCCTGAGAAAGCTGGCCACGGTATAGAATTCTGTCAAAGAAATTATTTTTATTTTAGTGTTTAAGAGGTCTCTTTCTCCACATTAAATTGGTGAACAAATGAAATCTCTAAGGAACCGGGACTTCTCCTCCTAATTGGCACCCACATGGGCACAGAGGGGCTGAGGGGCGATCCCCAGCTGTGGGTTCCTCTCCACATCAACCCAGCCAGCAGATCCAGGTCATTTCCTTTGTCTTGCACACAGCTCGCACACGCTCACCAGGGCTGTCGGGTAAGTTGCAGATGTTATTGAAAGTTGAGAAAAAGGAGGGGGATTACAATACACCAAGAAAAACAACTTAAAATTAAATACGAGATACGTTTCCAGTGTCTCCTGGGCCCTATTTAGCAAGACAGGCATTTGGTGCCCAAGATGTGGCTCGAAGCCCTATTTCTGTCCTGCCCCCTCAGTCCCAGCTCATATTTCTTCTCTCCTACCATCCCCTAATTTATGTCCATTGATGTAAAATAGTACAGTTCTCTGTCTCTTTAAAATGCATTCCCTTGGGGCCTTGTCTTCTGTCCCTAAACCCTTGACAAAGCATTTCATACATACATACAATTCCTTTTGTAAAAGAAACTCATGCCCGTTAGCAAAATGATCAGATTTTTTATGCCTCAACATGAAGCTCTTTGCAAAGCATCAGGCAAATAGCAGGCACCGTTACTGGTCACTGCTGTTACTCTTCACACCTCCATGGCCAACAGGAGCTCTCTGTTTGTTCAGGGCCCCCTGGACCCTGCAGGGCTCCCTGATGCTGGCACACCTGCCCCACCAACCAGGCCTGGCACCACCCATCATCGTCCCAGTGGTCTGAGTCTTTGGAGACTGTAGCCAAAAGTAGGAGGAATTCACTTCTAGTCATCTCTTAGAATGTCAGGACCTTGGCCTTGGGTTTCCCCAATAAATGAAGCCATCTACTTCCTAGCCGTTTCTGAAGCCCACTATTTCCACTGCCACAAGCACTTCATGTGGCCTCTGTCTCTTGCCTCTGTGCCATTGAAGCTGGGCCATTTCCTAAACGTCTCCCAAACATCCAAATACTTTTGTCCCTATTGGTACTCAGACCCAGAAATCCCCACCCTTGAAGCTCATGGTGATTTAATGTTGGGGGCCAGCTAACTCCAGGGTTCAGATCCTTGCAAAACACACACAGACCCCATTCTTCTGGGGGTGAGGGGAGGTTGTGCTGAGCTCACCTCTTACTTCCATGTTCTTTCTTCCTTCTGAAATTCATGGATACTTGAGTCAGTGGGTTTCCTTTAGGCCCAGGGAAGTTTTTCCTACTATATCCTGAGAGACCAGATTGCTTGCTGGTTGAAGATGCAGAGCACACCAGGGCTGAGAATTCCAAAGGAGTCTTCAAACTACAGTCCAGACCCTTCACTCATCAGGAGTCACAATAATAACACCTGACATTGAAGGAATGCCTCCCATAAGCTAGGCACAAGGTTAAGCACCTCATATACAGTATCCCATCTAATCATCCTTAAAACCCAATTTTACAGGTATTTTCATTATGCCCATTTTACAGATGATGAAACTGCAGTTCAGCGAGGTAAAACAACTTGCCCAAGATCATAGAACTAAGGTGTCAGAGTCAAGTCTGAATGCTCTTAACCACTGGGCTACACTATCATTGAAATCATGTCATTAGTAAGCCCTCTGAAACCAACCCGAATGTGCTCCCTGAGCCTCCTACACATAACTGAGCCATGCACTTATAAGCCAGTCTCAGGTAAAGCATGGGGGCCCAGCCTAGAGAAGCTGGTTGAGAACTGCTAAGCAGAGCTAGAAGCTCCCCTCAGCAACAGCTCACAGGGAAAGTTTTATTTGAGGCCGTAGGAGATGCTCTGCAACTCTGTAGACACCGACTGCCCAACGTCGTCCCTGAAGAGTCCAGGTCAACCCTTGGAGTCACTGCCTATTAACTATAGTTATTATCCCCACTTCCCCCTGAGAAGCCCTCCAACTCTCAAAGGAACCAGGCTTGGTTTCTGACCAGCACAAGGAATTAACTAAGGCCCCAGAGTCTTCTCTGGTATTACCTGATGGTTCAGTGGGACTCCCCAGGTTCACCAGGATGACTTCTAAATCTCCAGTCAGAGTAACCAAGGCAACAGATACATCTGACCTAACACTGTAACATATTGGCCAGACTTGGCGGGTCCGGGGGTGGGAGAGGCCTCACGGGACCATTTTTGAATTCTTAGATATGTTACAGCTACGTGGAGCACCCTCTGTATTAGCCCCCAAACCTGTACCCCTGCCCCAAATCCTGAGCTCCACCTCACGCTTAAGGTCCCCAGGAACTCCCAAACATCTAAGAACTGCAGTTGCACAGCCTCACTATTGAAGTTTTGGCTGACTTTTCTTTCAAATGTCCTTTCCATCACTGATCTTACCCCTAATGGCTGGCATTTCCAGTTTGTTCCCTAATGTCTTAACCTTGGAGATGATCTTGATTATTTTGCCTGCAGAACTAGCCTAACCAATGCCAAGTTCTGCTGGATGATAGTACTTAAACGTGTTCCTCTATTTCCCTTCGTTTCAGCCTCCACCCGTGTCATTTTTACTTGTGCATAAATTTTTCCGGTGTAAACTTCTCCATTCTTGCTAATGTAGTCTCCTTACCCTTTTTTGCTTTCGCATCCTCTATATATAATTATACAACAACAATCAAGTCTTTCATGTGTTGATACTTTTACTTCTCATGAGAGGCTCCCAACTGCCTCCTGCATTGATTTTATACTCTTCATTTTATACTCTTTCAACTAGTCTCCAAGCATACGTATCCCAGGTTACCTCCAGGCGCATGTCATTTTAAACTTACAGAGAGAAAACAATAATAGTAAGCAACCTTTGAAATAATGGCTGCTGTTTCTTTCAGGCGCCTAAACTTAGAAAAGGTCGTAGAAAGTTATTTGCTTCTTATTAACATCTAATAGCTGTGTTATTCCCATAGGCAGAAACCAACAAAAAAACAGCAATTGCAAGTTGACAGTGACATAAACACCTGTCTGGCTAATGAATTCCTTGCCAAATGCATGTTCCAAAAGAGGAAGCAATGTCACCTTTAACATCAAGTGACTTTTCCCAAAATGCTGGAGTTATACCGAGGGAAAGTAACATCTGGGAAGAGCATAAATGGAAAAATATTGGAGCTATGTCTCTGGGAACATTAAAATGGAAACTACCATGTGGTTTTGATTCACCATACTGTATTTCCCATCTTTCTCATGAACAAACATGCTGCCGATTCCCATTAAAACTTCACAAGAACTCTCAGGTCCACTAATTCAGCTATGTCCCTTGATGTCCAATAAAGTGCCCTCTTTTCTAATCCTAGGAGCAAACTACCCAGATAATACAAAAGTGCATCTTTAAGACTAAAATTACTAGGCTATCAAAGTTGTTAAATATAATCACTAAGAAAACAGGCTTCCCAAAAGCTGATCTATGCCAAGTACCTTGGAGGTTGAGACTCTTCCATGATATATCATACATGGAAAAAGGAAGCAGATATAGGAAGTTACTGAAAATTTCAATCAGAACCTTGACCTCATTCGGGATGCCCTTTGGCCATGCAAAAGACAGCCTCCACGTCTAAGTCCACCTCTGAAAGAAATGTTGTAGGTGATCTGTAGCAGCAGAGACAAAAAATAGACATGCCTTCTGAAAATGAGATCTCCGTAGGTGAGGCCAAGGTGATAACATCACTCCAGCATCATATTTGGCCCTCTAAAAGCTTATATTAGAACAAGACTTGAGAAACTTGAGACGTCTGACCTGATTTTAGGTAGCTGCATTTGGAAGAGCTATTTCCCCAAACATGTTTCAAGGTAGATAGACCAGCCATTGGAATTTTGCTGCACATTTTAGACAGACACTATTGATGGTAACCTCTGGAGAAGATTTAAATTTCTTTTCACTTTGCACAAATGTTCTGACCCAACTCTAAATGTTCCTCTCTCAGTAAGCAGCGCGTCACCTTTGGACTCCCTGTGAGCATGTTATTAAAGGGGAAGAACAGAGCCGCTGCAAGATTTCTCTAATCACCCAGCCTAATTACAAAGGGAGTAAATCACTAAACACTGCACCTTAAACATAACAAAGAGAATAATTTAGCAAACCAACAGGAAGCTTCATCCTCAGCAGGATAATATATCAGTTTAGGTCCAGGAAACACACCTCAGTGCTTACTATCATCATTATGATGGCCATTATTTATTATTTATAGGTCATGTTAAGCACTTTTCGAGAGTTTCACAGGACACACACACTGTTGAGTTGCCCGTGCGGGTCCTACACACAGGTATTACTGGCCAAAGAATCACAGGACTTAAGAAAAATGTCGATCGCATTCAGTTGAGCCAGGTACATTTGTCACTCTCAAGATAGGATGTTGCTCAGAACCCAAAAATCTTTTCAAACTGACTGACTTCTCCCTTCAGAAATTCAAGGGTAAAGTTCTTGTTACTTCAGATTCCATGTTACCTCCCAGTGAAGTCCTGCTATTTACACAACACTGATGGGTGGCTCAGCCTGCCCCTGAGCCCAGCCCCCTTCCTGAGCCCTCCCCTCCCCAGTTATAACAGAGCTATGCACACTGTCTCTGCCTCTTCAGAGCTACAGCAGTTGTCACAACTACCCCTACCAAGTGGAGACTTTGGCTCAACTGCTGAAAGCCTGAGGTTAATGAGGCCAAGGCCAAAGTACTGTTTGAACCCATTACTTGTGCTATATGTCATGCTGACTGACTGCTTTCAGCTCTAGCCACCTGCCCAGCAAACCCATGAAAATGATCATGGGAGGGGTGGGGAGAAGGGGTGAGGTGCCCTGCGAGCCAGATTTTCCTCTTCATCTAAGACAGTGTGAAAAGGGTAAAAGATGGTCATTCCAAAGAGGAAAACTTTCTCTGTTTTGTAACAGAGTTGTACCAAACTGAGCACCTGCCAACGATATTTAAGGGAGCCACGTTATCCCCAAAACTCAGCCTCTATCTTCTCTAAGTCCTTTAGCGGCATCTCTTGAAGTATCCATCCTTCAGATTCAGGCAGCCTCAGTCCCTGATCCAATCACCAGACAGTTGGGACCAGCCAAGAGGGGTTTGAACTGTGACTAGAAGCCCCATCAAGACAGCTGGGCTTTCGTTTGGCCCGCCAAGTAGACCCCCAGCCCGGGCAAACAGGGCCAAGCCTGGGCTTTCATGTGGCCCCTAAGCCAGCTCTGTTAGCCCTTGGATCCTGACAGGCCACAGGGACTGTTCCTCCTTTGTACAGCCTGCTGCCCTGTGTAATGCCCAAGCCCAACCCAGGACACAGTCCATTTGGCTGGGTCTGGACACCTGGCCTCTATACTGTCTTCCGGAACCTTCTCGTAAGATGAGCTGCCACCCTCCAAGCTGAAGGCAGGTTGCTCCTGTTGCCTGGGAACAGCAGCCACAGCCTGCCTGGTCCCTTGGTTTGCAATCATCCCTGCATCCCCTGCATCCCCCTCTGCTAGGCCCATTCCCCATTGTGTATCTAGGGCTAAAGGCTTCCGGACTCTGTGACTGGGTCCACCCTCCCCCTCCTCCTCCTCCTCCACACACCCTCACACCCTGAGTTGCCAAGGACCCAGCAGGCCTCACACCTGAGCTATGACATAAGGGCTAATACTACCAACTTAACTTTGCCAAATTGCAGAATTGGAGAGCAGCTGAATAAGCACATGTCTTAAAATGGTAATGAGGGGATGTTTGAAAGAAAAGTATATGGGAACAGTTGGCAGAATATTCCTTTCCATGAGGGTAAACTGTTGTCATCCTGATGCCTGATTTTACTTTCTAATCCACCCCACTTTTCTGTACTGTGTGTTCTGGGCCTAATGATTTCTTTTCAAGTTGTCTTAAAGCAAATGGCGCTGTGAACCATTTGATTTAGAGATGATAAAACACAGACCCATGAGAAACCTTTCTCCAAGGATATGGGGTGAAAAGCAGTCCTGACAGCTCTTGTGTCTGTTCAATGTAGGTCAGAATCAATGAAATGATATTCTCCCACCCTGTGCTCGGGTCATGCCATGGCCCCACGGCTGGCTGGACCTTATCTCTTGCCATAGATTCTCCATGACCTTCCTGACATTCCTCCAGCCTGGACCCCTCTCTCCTCGAGACCACCAAGCAGGGCAGCAAATGCTCCATCGCCCACTTCCCATTCTGGATAGAGGCGAGAACAACCACCAAACAGCTCTCCGTTTCACAGCCCTCTTCAGTAAGCCCTGAATTTGCTTAATTCCTACCCCTTGGGGAAGCTTATGAAGGGCTCTTTTTATATCCAAAGACCAGCTTTTGGTCTTGCGATGCTTTGTTTATAGCAGGCCCTAAGTTAGTCCAGACCACTTTAAGGGAAAGATTCAAGAGATGATCAATAGATAATTTTTCACAGGCAAAGGGGTAAAATGGCTTTATTCATTCCCAAATGATACCACTCCACTTTTACGTAGCATTTTATCACCATAAAAGCATGGGGGCAGGTATTGTTGGGTCATTTTGTTTTCAGTGGCCTCAACCTCATAACTAGGTCAGTCAATATGGCGCCATCTACTCAAAAGATGAAACTGAGACCCAGGGGAGTCAAATGACTTGATCATGTTCACACAGTTGATGAATGAGAGTCAGGTCTACGAACAGGTCTCCACTCAAGGGGTGAGAGATGAAAGTCTCAGAAACAAACCATGTGACAGGCATCAAAGGGTGAAAGGTGACAATCACACAAACATTTAAGGATAAACTTAGGCAGGCCTATTCGGAGATTTAGTGAGGCCTGGGCCACTTCTATATCTGTATTTTAATGATTCGGTTGATTATATACATATACATATATACATATACAAACCCATACTATACACATATACATACATATACATATATACACACATATACATACGTAATATATACATATATATACATATATGCATACATATATGCATACATATACACACATATTTACATATATACATATGCAGACATACAAATATGTGTATAGATGCATACATATATGCATGCATATACATATATATTATATACATACATATGTATAATTTTAATACTCTCACATGAAATACAACTGAACATTGAGGCTCATTTGGTTATATATTTGAGGTGTGCATGAAAGCTACACAAGAAAGTTGCTCCTCCTCCCCCCATCACCATGCCTCTCACTTTTTGAGCAGCCCTGACCCTGAGATTTTCCTACTGTCATTTTCATTAAGAACTAAACACTAGTTCTCTGTCCACCTCCACTTTTAAAACGTGGCCGTCAGTGAAGGAGGGAAGGCATTGCTTCATTTTAACCGTTTGTTTTTCTGCTCAAGGAACACAAAACCAAGAGAGCAGACGTGTGGGGATCACAGAGCCTCGTGGAGCCTCTGCAGCTCCAGCAGGATCATCCATCACAGAGCTGCCTGGCCAGGATGCGCCCTCGCTAGGCCACGTGACTCGAGCGCAGCTGGACCCTCGCAGCCGGCCAGGCACTGCTGGGCCTGGGCCGGGAGATGCCCAGCCACCTGCGGGCTCCTGGCCGGCCCTCGCAACTGTTTCATTTACCGTTTGGGACAATTCTCCACAGGGCTCAGGAAAGCACATGCTGCTGCCACACTCGGCTCCACTTCCCCTTCCAAGCCCTAATGAGGTGAGATAATGGATGCAGGAAAGTGTGCACATGCAAATCAATATGGAACATATGCTCCCACTCCCTCTCTTCCCTCCAAGCCAGGCTGGGGGAGCAGAGGAAATGCTTTAGAAATAGCTCTAGACCTGGACTCCTTACTCTCCCCTCAAGAGGACAAAAACTGTAAGGTTACAGCTCCCTGGCCCCGTGCAGCCCTGACCCAGGGAGCAAAGTGCCAATTTTGATTGTTTCTCAGGAATGCCTTTACTACCCAGTTGGCTTTGTCTCACACCACAAAATAAAACCGGCAAGATAGAACAAGGAGAAATGCGGCACCAGTTCCCCCATTTTGCAAATGTCCCATGCAACCCTCTGAGTCCGGGGAGGCAGACCCTGGGCTGAAGAGAAAGAACAGCAGCAGGCCCTGGACCTCCCCAGCCAGGCCTCCCGGCTCCTGCATTTTGGCTCAAGCAGCCCAGGCAAAGGGCCAGGCAGAGCTGGGCCTTCTGCCCGAGCCACTGCGTCAGCGGGCTCAGCAGGCCACACTGCTGGCCAGGGAGGTCTCCGCTTTCCGGAGTCCAGGGGATGAATACGCTGGCATGACACCCTCCCCACTAGCCAGATCCCCAGTATAGGGAACTTTCTACAGGCCCTTTCAGAGCTCGTGTGAGGCTCTGAATGAAGAAAGGGGAAGGAAACCAGCACGCATATGGGCTGCCTGCCCTATGCCCTGCCCTCACCTCCACCCACACAGTCAGTACCACCATCCCTATTCTACTCAGGAGGAAACAATGAGACTCCAAGCGGATCAAGTAAACAATGAAGGTAGAACCCAAACTCAGGTCTGCCACCCTCCAAAACCTGGGCCCTTTCACTGTACAGTGAGGCATTCCACTCCATAGGTCCTGGTTCTCATCAAGCCATATGTCAACTGAGCACTCAGGCACCAGTCTCCAAAGTCATGAGGCAGCAAGGACCATCATCTCCCTCCAATGCCCATCTTTCCTCCTCGCAGATCGCAAGTGCTTTGCAAAGCTATCACAGGGCCTCCTCCAGACCTTCTGTAGGCCTTTATCCTACAGTCATTAGGGAGAATGGAAATGACACAGTGACCAGATATCAACTATTGTCAGTCTTTCAATATGCAGCAGAGTCCTGTGGATCCAGAACTCTCAGAAAAGGGGTGGGGGAGCTCCACAGTCCAGCTGATTTAGCAGACAGGGCTCAAGCTCCAACACCTTTTACCAGCTATGCAACCTTAGCCAACTTACTTACCCAGGGAAGCTGGAGAAACTAGAGGGCTTAGCATCATGGTCTCTGTGAAATGGATGATAATAATGTCTGCCCTAAGAGAGTTAAATACATTAGAACTGGACCCTGGAAGCAGGCTGCCGCAGGACACGCCCCTAATCCACCACCTACTAGTTTACAACCTTGGGCACTTTACCTAACCGCTCTGTGCCTCAGTTTCCTCAACTATAAAATGAAGTTAACATTGTGCTTACCATATAAGGTTGTTATCAGGATTGTATGAATTGATATTTTAAAATGCTTAGGTCAGTGCGGGCTCAGAGTCAGGTTATGTGAATTTAAATTAAAATAAGTAAACAATGACGATGAAGCACTTAGTGGCACAGAGGTAGCTCTCCACAATGGCAACTATATTTATGACTGACTTGCAAAGATTTCGAATGTCCTATCTTTACCTCCCCACAGTAGCCGCAGTCTGGATTGTGAATTGAGCCATCTGCCGTGAAGATGGTGAGTCAACAGGCATTTCTCCAATGTATGGTGTGCACCCAGGCGTTGTCATGATTGAGGAGCTCTGGTTCCGTGCATCACTCCTCTGGGTCTGATAGTCTCTGAATTAACAGGCTTGGCTTCCCTACAAGCTGTAGATATGGCAGTGGCCCTGCCCTGGGGCTGCCATATCTCTGGACTAATGTATGGGAAGATTCCAGCAACAACGCAGACAAACACTCTGGATATTCCCAAAAGGATGACCACCCTGTGTCCACCAGCTCAAAACATGGGCACTGGCCCAGTTGAGTCACACTCAGGGAGGGGTTTAGTGACCCCATAGTAACTTTAATGACTTGTAAAATTCTTTGATATAATGCCTAGACACAAACACGTTTATTTTGCTAAGAACTCACAATGTGAGTTTAAGTTTCTAGATAAGAAATGACTAAAGACAGAGACCATGGCTCACCAGGAATATTCCAGTATTAAAGGTCAGCCAGCACGTCTACAAAGAGTTTTGGACAAACCTGCCCCTAATATCCAGGTGTCCTCAGACAAGAGAACAAATGGAGTCCCAGTATTTAAAAAATATATATGTTCTGTCTTTTAACCCTGACAACAATGAGGTGATGAACTAGAGAAGGTCAGGTTCGAACTTAGCATCCTTAGATTCCTCAGAGTCTGGTGTAGGGATAATGTCACATGAGGACAGCCACCCAGGGCTCCCGAATCTGTCGGCACCACAAGGAGCCTCATGTCTTTGAGCGTGGACACCACAGACCACGTGTCCAAGCTCCATTCACACTGCCTTCAAGTAGCCAACCCTTTAGCCACCCCTCAGACTTAGGGTCACACATTGGTGCCTGGTCTACCCTCAAGATAGGCTCAGCCTGGATACAGGTTGGGGTTGTTTGTGCAGAGAATTCCAGGAGGCTTGAACCCAGAATGTGGCCAACAAGTGAATAGCATGGGCTGAGTGTGTGAAAGTCCCCTTGGCCCTGCAAATTCTGGCCCTGTATGCGGGGAGCTACATGGCTAGAGCAGGCTAGCTTGCGGACCTCTAAAACACAGGGCTCCTCTAACCCAGGTCTATGTTCTGAGACCTTGATCTCTGTTGTTTCAAATGCTAGTAGCTCTGGGTGAAGAGTCATCCTCTTCTCTGCCACCTCCCCGGAACCCTTCTGCTTCTATTCCCCAGCAGCCCCCAACAATTCTGCATGACTTGAAGCTTACCACCACTGGCCCTTGAAAGTTTTTGATGGGCTGAGCCTTCTTGTGTCTCTGACAAGGACGTGGCCTGCAGGAAACATGTTTTAAAGCATCCTGTGCTCCTCAGTCACATCTGTCTCAGAACATGGTTGCAGAAGGTCTCGTTTCTGTAGTCACCTGGGCTGACAACAAGGACCTCGGACTTCTGGCTGCAGGGTAACCACTCACCAGCTCTAATTACCATCATCTGCCCATTTTTGTATGGTTGTTACTTCTTCTTTCTTGCTGTTGTTTTCTTTTGTACTTTTCTAAAAAGACAAGGGACTGAGATGCACAGTGAAGGTTTTTAAATTTAGAATAATAACGTAAATCTCTTGTTTCTGGTAGGTTGCACCATGTCATACATTATTCAAGCTTAGAATCTCCACTGATGACAACTGCACAGCCAGGTCATAAAAAGACTCAACCGAAACACTTCTACCAAAGAATTGTTTGTGTGTTTGTTTTCTGTCTGAAAGCACTTTCTTCTGCAAAAGAAGCACTTATCATCTATATTTTGGCAACTTACTCTAGTGATGTTTAATGCCCCATCTTTTAATGTAGTTCTTGCTTCGGTTTCTGCATGAGAACAATGAGGCGATGGGCTGGAGCAGCAGTCCTCAGCCTTTTTTGGTCTTAGGATCCTTTTCACTCTTAAGAATTATTGAGGAGCCCAAAAATCTTTCATTTAGGTAGACTACATCCATCAATATTTACTATATTAGGAATTAAAACTGGAAAGTGTTTTAAATCAGTAGCAGTAAACCCATTACATGTTAACCTACGAAACATATTTTTGAAAAGTAACTATTTTTCAAAACAAAAAATGAGAAGAATAGGATTGTTTTACAATTTTGCAAATCTATTCAATATCTGGCTTGAGAGGAGACAACTAGATTCTCACGTCTGCTTCTGTATTCAATCAGTTGTGAAATGTGGTTTAGGTTGAAGTATATGAAGTAGATCCAGCCTCACACAAAAATATAGTTGGAAAAAAGGAGGGGTATTTTAATAGCCTTTCCAGATAACTGTCATTCGTCGTCCATGATTCGATACTGAACTTCATAAGTTATAGTTTCTTAGATCATTTGCAAAACAAAAGACGTATCAGTAAACTTTTTGTATTCTGTTACATCCGTGGGCTCATCTTGCACTTTGAATGTATCTTTTACTGATACATGATTTTGTAAAAGCATGCATTGGTCACTTGGAAATACTGGTTCACTGCCTTATTTCAGATCTTTCAAATACTGACACATTACTTTGTATGACATTTAAAAATCATATTCATTAACATTACCACAATCTCATAGGAAAATATTTCAGTATTAGGAAGGTATTAAATATTGAAGTAGATTGAGCAGTGTTGGACTGGGTTAATACTTGCATCCCTACCAAGTCTAACATTTTATGATGTGCTTATTCATGCTTCTAATGATGTTGTGGATCTCATTCTTCTCTCCTGTACCCTCTTCCACTTCAAACCTAACTTGCCAGACGCCTTCTTGCTTTACGTGCTTTGAGTCAACTGGTTCCTCATTTCTCTTCACTCCTATTTCTCCTGTCTGGAAGAACTACTCTGTACAGGTGTTTCCATAATCTCCTTGTGATAAATTCATTCACTCATTCCTTCATCAATAATATTTAATAAAAGCCCACTATGTGACTGCCACTCTTCCAGTCAATGGGACACAATAATAGGACACAGAGCTCGTCTTCCCAAGAAGGTTCCTTTTTCTCCTTGCAGAAATGTACATGTAAGTAGAGGATTGCAGTGGAGAGATTTTAAGACTGTGTGTACCAGCGTGGCCCAGAAGGAAATCAGTCCCATTAAAATGGTGTTCTATAAAGGCAACTGGGGGGCGAGAGGTTGTATACCTGAATACCACGCTACACACCAGAATCTTAACTAATAACCAGAGAATGTTTATCCTGCCTGGTATCTGTACATGACAAAGGAAACAATATCTAGAGGGGTTTTTCAGCTCAGTACTTTAGGAATATGAGAAAAGGTGTCCCTAAAAATTACTGAACCCACAACCAATAACAGTAGTTCTCAACCCCAGAAACATTAGAATTACATGTTGTGCTCTGTTTAAATATCCTGTTTAAATGCCCCAAACTCCTCCCAGTGATTCAGATTTAATTGTCCTGGGCCAGGCTCAGTCTTTTTTTGAAAGTTTCCATGGTGTTTGTAACATGCAGCCAGGGTTGAGAATCACTTTATAATGAGATTCATATAAAATTTTATTTGTCAAGGAGTTGCTAGCTGATGTTACAAACAAACCCAAAATCTCAGTAACAAAATAGAAGGTGCTCCCAGGCAGCCAGGAACTATCCTCCAAGTGCTGATTCAGCAATGCAGGCTCTTTGCATCCCATGGCTCAACCATCTTTAATGCATGGCTTCCTTTTCACTAGGGAAGAGGAAAGAGCATGGAGAGGGCACATGGCAAGTCTTTATGGGCCAAGAATTAGTGGCTCCTATCTCTTCCACTCACGTTTCATTGGCCAAAACTCAGTCATCTGGTCACATCTAACTGCAAAAATGGGTGGGAACACTGGTTTAGCTGTGTGCTTAGAAGGAAAAGGAAGCAGGATTGGTGAATGTCTAGCCAGTCTCTGCCACACAGAGTTGTTTGTTACATCCAAACAACTTATATATAATAATATAGTTGTCTCCCACAAATTCATTGTAAGGAATAAACAAAAAAAGAGAGTGAAGGGGTCCTGTAGAATTTAAAAGACCAAAAGATACATAAGCCAATCACAATGAGTACACCTTATTTAGATCCTGGCTTAAGCAAAAAATTATAACAATTATGAGATACTTAGAAGTTTGAATGCTGATTATGTATGTGTATTGAAATATTTACAGATAAATTAATACACTGTCTGGGTTATGCTTCAAAAATTGTATGGGAGCAAAAAGGATACAGTTGAAGCAAAATTGGCCATGAGCTGATCATTGTTGAAGTTGAATTATGGGTATACTAGTCTATTTTTATAGATGATTGAAATTTTATATTATATATAAAATTATATATAAAATTTTATAATATATATGTATGAAAGAATACACCTGTAATTCTAGTTACAGTGCTCAGCCCCTCCTCCCTGTGGAACGGCTGCCAGGCCTGCGCTCAACCTAAGGAAACAGTTCCTGTGCTGTTCTATCTGCATATTTTCTGAAAAGTTCAATTTCTCCAGGGTAATTCCTTACTGTTTCAAAGCCTTTGTAACTAAATCGTGGTCTTTGCTTATATTTGCCCAGCATATAGAAGAGTGACTGATTTCTGCTGGAGGCTTTGTTTATTTAACACTGTCGAGGTGCCAGCCATGCCGGGGATGCTGCAGCTCCCTGCCTCTCTCCTCTGAGTCCTCTGTGTGAGCATAGATAGGCAAGCATCCTTCAGGGAGGGATGTTTACCAAAAGTCTCTTTTGGTAAAAAGAATCATTTCCTGATAGAAAAATAGAAACAAGAAGCTGAATTCATACCAGTATTTTCTTTGTGTTAGGTGTAAACACGTCCCCAGAGGCACAGCTTGAAGATATAACTGTGTATCACTTTACAGGTAATGTTGGAGAGTAGAGGATAGGCTTTAAATTTGCAGCGATAAAATTTAAGAACTGTTTATCCTTATTCATACTTCTCCTCTCCTTCTTACTAAAAATCACACCAGTAGTCAATACATTCTCCTGGACCAGGCCCCCTCAGTTCTTCTGATTCCAGGATGCATCATTAACAACTCTTCCTGGGGGATTTTTCCCAAAAAATCTCCCACTGCCAAGGGACATTTATCTCTACTTATCTGCTATCTCCTCCTCTCTATTTACACAAAGACTCAAAACTAGAAGCCAAGCTTAGTTCTTCACATCCATTTACTCTGCATAGACAGATTCTCACCAAATCCCAGCTTTCTTCTTCATCCCCAAGACTTTCCCTTCTTCCTCATCTTAACAGCCATATCCTTTGGGTCCCAGCCATTTCTTGCCTCTCTTGAAGGAAGCTTCCACTTAGCCTCCTATCTTCTTCTTGCCCTTTTTAACTTTCATGTTTAGGGCTTGAAATGAATTTGCTATACTGCTTTTTAGTTCCCCATGTGCCCCACACTTTGAACATGATTCCTCTGGATCTCTTCAACCTAAACCTATCTTCCCATATACTCCCCAGAGGGACACATTCTACCACCTCGATTTCTCTAATTTAGCAGCTCCCAGGTTCTGGAGTCCTCCGTCTAGCTGCCGCAACTGGAAAAGAACCAGGGTAGATTGGCTCTGTGGGCTGCAGACACTTTTATTCTTCTACCTTTGAAAATTTAAGTACAGTCTTCAGCCTTAACTCCACTGTGCTACGGGGTATTACAAGGAAAGTATGGTGCTTGCTCACAATAGTGTTAACGGGGAAACAGTGCCACCTAGAGGTAGTGGCAGAAATAATTAACTTAAGATCTTTAGCAGGATGACTAATCTCAGGACATAAATTAGGGTTTCTCCAAATCTCTCTGCAATCTTAATTGCTAACTCTGGAGGGTCTCTGATTACTTTTAAGTGAATGACTGTCTACAGTTATTACTTTTTCTCCAAACTTCTCACACAGAATTATCATAAAAGTTGCATCTTTGGAGGCAGATGGAGGTGACATAGCATATATAAGAGAGAAAGAGAAAAATACAGGTGGTCTAGGAATTGAGAAATTCAGCTCCAGTGCTGCTTCTGCTACCAACACGTTGTGTGGAGTCACCTAACCCTCTGAAGCTGTTTCCTGAAAAAAGATGATCTCTGAGCTCCCTTACGATACCCAGATTCCATAGTTTTAGATGCCCATGTGAGTGATCTTGTGTGTTTGTGTTTGTCATATGGATATACACAGCCACCAGACATACAAAAAACACACCACAAAAAAAATAGGATACCTTCCTAATTTGTTTCCCATATTTCTCCCTCTGGGGAATATGCATAACAGCATCCATCAATATCAGACCCTAGAGAAACAGATTAACTTGTGCTTAAAAGCCAAGAAATTCAGCATGCTTTTATTAAAGCTCAACATTCAACATGAGAAAACAATCCTAATTCTTATGGTATTTTCTTCTGTTCTGTGTAATCTAGTGATTGAAAGCATCTATTCTGAAAGCAGACTTTCAGGGTTCAAATCTTAACTTTTACTTTTACCATCTATGTGACATATAAAAATACGACAGATATTTACCCTCCTAGTAGCTCAGTTTCCCTATCTGTAAAATAGAAAGAGTAAGAGAACCTACTTAACATGGTTACAGAGATGATTAAATGAGGAAATATTTGTAAAGTTCTTCAAACAGTGACTGGCACATCGTGATAGCTATGTCAACGTTCACTGTGATTCTTATCACTACAATTGAAGAGAAAATGTCAGGGATGAGAAAAGTTTATAACATACCTCCTTCTCTTTGTCATGACTTTCTGCCATGCCTGAATGGAATCACATCTTGCTAAAGGAGATGGAAATCTTTGAGAACCTAACCCAGGTATTCAATCAGGACAGCTTTGTGGAAGATGACACACATATAAGTAACCAACATATTTCTTCCTACTTGTTGGGAGAAACCTATGGATCAGATTTCTCAAAATGGTGGTCCAGGAATTTCCCCTTTCCCCGTAATACATATAGGCCCAAACCTTTCCTCACCCAGCAGACCGCATTCCTGTCCTTCCTGATCACAAATGATCCTAAATGGCAGCACCCATTTGCTTAAGGCAGGACCCAGAAGTCACGCTTGAGTCTTTCCTTGCCCTCATCCTCCACATCCAATCATCCAGCAACTGCAGTCATTACAATGTCTGGAATATATGTGGACTCTGTCCACCTCTCTCCACCTCCACAGTGTGATTTAAGCTGCCATCATCACTGGGAACACTCCAACAGCTTCTGCCTGCACTCTCAACCTCTCTTGCTCTCCAGCAATTCAATCAATCTGGTAGTCACAGACCCTCAGAAAATGCAATCAGATCACCAGGTGCTTTATACTTGTCATCCTCTATAATTCTCA
Source organism: Eschrichtius robustus (assembly GCF_028021215.1). NCBI lineage: Eukaryota > Metazoa > Chordata > Mammalia > Artiodactyla > Eschrichtiidae > Eschrichtius > Eschrichtius robustus. The sequence goes on from NC_090825.1 coordinate 93,970,130, forward strand.
CAACAGTGTAGAGCACCTGGTATTTGCCCAATATTAATTTCTTGCCCGTCCCTGCTCTCATCCTATTTCTGATGAGGCTACCATTTTCCACATGTGCAGATCCTGACGTCCTATATATTTCTCCAACTCCTTTCTTTGTTCCAGGATTTTATCAGCCCTGTGTGCTGAAGCAGTGGGGTGAGGTAGCGTGTTGTATTAGCCAAAGTTAGCTTGTTAGAAAGAGTTTGCCACTTTTTGAAAGAGTATTTGACAGACATTAGAGAATTAGCAGCAGGCGACCCATGAAAGCATAGCTGCTTTTCCTTCCCTAAACAATCTTGAATCAGAATTCTTAGAAGGTACCTGGAATTGCAGTTTTTCAATAACCATGGGTTGGATTCATGCATGAACTAATGAACGATTGAACAAACCTACCTGCTGGCTGCCCTACCTAAAGGCAGAGAACTAGACTGTCCAACTCTAAGTCTACGGGTCCTCACAGGCATTAGCCATAAAAAACACACTGGAGATACTGAATGTCCCCAAGCAGAGCAGAAGCCATGTAGCAGGTTCAAGTCTTCCAAGAATGTCACCAGTGACAAATGTCTCCTCCAAACTATTCAGAGCCCAGAAAGCTATCATGAAAGCTCACCATGACTGTGTGTCCTGTCACTACACCTACGTCTCAAAATAAGAAGCAGCCTGTTTAAAAACAAACAAGACAAAAACCCACTTCTCCTGGAGAACTGGAATCATCAGAGAAGAGAAGCACAGTAATAATAACTTATTTCATACAGAGTAATTAATAGTCGCAAAGCGTTATACACATGGCAAAATGCCCATCTCAAAGGGAGAGGAGCATATGGTATCACTAAACACATTCATAACAAAGAAGCAAAGAAGAGTTAAACAGGAGGCTTCAGTTCCTAAAGCCTGTATATATGGACCGTCCGCCATGGTAGTCTAATTTTAAACCAGGACAGGTTTTTTAAGATGGGCCCATATTTGAGCAAGGTCAAGCACTGCCAATGACTATTGTTAGAACACGAGCTCTCCCTTCTTCCCAGGGCCCCTTCCTTTTCTTCCTCTCTTCCTTCCACTCTCCCTCCCTCCCATCCTGCCCATGGCTGGGATGTGTCCAGCAAACTCAGTATTCACTGAACTAATATTTACCAATATATAGTGACATTTTTTAAATGATAGATACAAATGGCAAATAAATATATTACAAAATGTATTATGATACTAGTTATGAAAGACATGAAAATGGAAAAATAATAGGCACCATTTTCTATCTACTAAGATCACAAAGCAAATTTAAATAATAGTAACACCAAATTCCAGCATCATCATGGTGAAACTGTTGTTACATGTTGGAATATATCTGACAAACTGTTTCAAGAGCTATAAAAATAATAATGTCCTTCAATCTAATAATCTCACTCTTGGGAATGTCTTCTGATTAAATAGAACAGAGAGTAGAAAAGCATCAGGTACACAAGAAAAATTTTAAAATATTCATCACTGAGGAATGGTTAAAAGGAGTGTAATACATTAGCTCAATGGATTTTGTCATAGCCATTAAAATTTGAAAGTCTTTTTATATAACTGTCAGTAAGAAAGAAGACAAAATAGTGAATTGCCAAAAGAAAACCTAGTTGTTTAAGAACGATTTATGTTCAGGTATCATAAGGCTAGGACACTTAACCATAATTAGAGGGCTTAGGATCAAGGCAGTAAGGGAGGAATCCGTCAGAAGCAGAGAAAATATTCTTTCTCAACAGGAGTAGCAACTATAGTTCTCTAATATGAGAGAAGTGGATTAAGGACAATTGGGACATTTGGGTAACAAACCCACACAGTGACACTGACACCTATTTTTGGTTTTGTTCTGAGAAAGGGCATTGCAAAGAAATGACCAAAATTAGGTAGAGAGCAAACATTTGCACGGAAAAACAGCTTAACTAAAATAAGTTTCAAAGACAGCCTCAAATACCTCCCAAAATAGCAGACTACAAAAGAAGCAGCATTCATTTCCCGATTTTTTCCTTCTTGGGGTGAGAAAAGCACAACCGGAAACTGAGTGACGTAATTCAAGAAAACAGGAGAAAGGAGTTGAGGGTAGGCATAGGCACAGGAGGCTGAGCGGTGGACAGAGTCAAGGGCACAGCCCTACTCAACTTTCTGCAAGTTTCTCAACTTTCCCACATCAAAGCACCATGTCATTTTCTGCATGTAAATCAGATCTTTTCAATTCTCAAAGAAGCCTGCTCTTTTACGGTAAATTTTGCAAGTAAATGTCCTAAGATTTCCCAAACTGTTTATCAAATTTAATCACACAAGCTGTCAAGAGGTCTTTTTATGCGGCTTCATTTTATTCCAGTAATTAGAAAATATTTGTTTGGGATTCTCCTTTTTCTGTTTCCCTGAATGCATTCCTCCTCTCTAAGTTTTCAATGAAAGCAATAAATCACAAATCAGCATGGACAATTATCTCTGGAGGTGTAGGGAAAACAACATACTGCTTCCTTCCCCTCAATGGTTTTTACGCTGTAAATGTTTGGCGGGGCTCCTGCAAATTAAGTCAAGGAGAAGTTGCAGTTTAAAAGGTGATTTCCTCACTTCAGCCTTTGGTTCCTTTGATCAATTAGTCATTCCTTCACGGTATGTTTCTTAGTTATGCTGCCAGGATCTCACACCTTCTCATCAGCAAATGGCCACTGAAAAGGGGAATGAATCCATGTAAACAGAGTTCTGCCTGTGACTTTTAGTCTTCCTTGAACTAAGGGAATGGGAGATCAGAGAGGCTGGGGCCATTAGTAAGGAGCCAAGTTTACAAATGAACCTGGTATGAAGGACACGGAAGACTACAAAAAACAACAAAAGTGCTATAGACACTCGAGTTGGGATAAAAACCAGCATCATCCACTGTGTAGAATAATGATGCTATTGTTTAAGAATTACACTATTGTGCAGTTGTCATATTTCAGAAGACTGAATTTCACCCATTATATAACCAAATTTATGCATCATAACAAATTGTAGAATCGACATTTGTTTACAAGGGAAAATAAATTGGCAACAGATGGACGAACTGGTAGACATCCTTAGTTCTTTCTTTATAAATTATGTTTTGCTGAAAACTAAATACCTTAAAAAAGCACGGACACATTCAAATATTCAGGTTTGTTGTGTCCTGAGCCTGCTGGCACGTGGAGGCCCAGCTGGCTTTGGGTAAGTGCGTGAACGCAGCAGCGCTCCTGGGGCGTGGCCGGCCTCAGGCCTTACTGCCTGAGCCTCACCCAGAGCCCAGTGAGAAATGAGAATTCTCGGGCCGCACCCAGACTGCCTGAATCAGAATCTCTGGGTTCAGAGCCCAGGCATTTCAGTATTTACAGGCCCTCTGGATTCACATGTGAGCTAGTTTGAGGATCACCGGCAAACAAAGCATTATTCACAAACAAAATTCCACTGACACAAGATTGGAATTATATCCAGGTTTGCAAAACATCTCATAACCCTGCTTATGCTGCCTGATATTCCTCCTCTTTAGAGTATACGCAGCCACAGCTCTTAGAGTCCTCCCAGCTCTGCACCCTGTCTGGGGAATAGCCACGTTTTCCTAGATTGTGGAGGCAAATTCCTAAGCACCAGAAGAGTTCTTACAGAGAGAGGCAACTCTCCATCACTTACTCCCCTGCCTTCCTTAGAGGGATGGGGAGCTCCAGGCACCAGTCTGCCCAGCACAATTCATCACACAGAGGTGAGTTCTGACTGGGGAGCTGTCCAGGGGAGCAGAGGGGAGACTGTTTGAACTGGAACACTGGAGCCACTGATGGGGCGGGAGAGGGAGGGGGAGAGGGGGTAGGGGGAAAGTGGGGAGAGAGAGAGGGAGGGAGAGGGAGAAGGGGGAGAGAGAGGGGAGAATACTGGCTTCCCAGCCTCAGTCAGCGGGCCTTAAGCTCAACCCAGCTTCTCCAAACCTCGATTGCATCACTCAGAAAATGAGCAAGTTGAGCTTCATAACCTCCGATCCCCTTTCCAGATCTCACATCCTGTCACTGAGCCTTGGCCAAGTCACCTGTTGAATCTCGTGTTCTCCCCCCATGAGAAAAGAGCAGCTGCTTTCCAGGGTGGTGAGTGTGTGGCCATCCACACCAAGCCTATCTGGTTCACCTCATGCCTATGCCACCTATGATCTGTGATGACTTGGAAAAAGTCATTTCATTTCTCTGAGCATTGGGAACTTACCTACAAATAGGGGTGAAGTACCTCCCTCATAGGGCTGTTCGGCAGATGCAGTGAAGTCATCTTTGTCGTCTTCCCAGATCAGGTCTGATAGCTGGTGGCTAAAGAATAAATATTAGTGTCAATCCTTTCTACCTTTCTGTGATGTAACAATCACAGGAGATGTACACAAAGCATTATATAAATGTGGCGTGAAGGCCCTGCAATAGGACAACGAGCTAAATGACCTCTGAGGTTTCCTCCATCCTCTAATTCTATCGCCACAGACACACAACAGCTTTTTGACATGATGCTCTAATTGCAACCTGTGTTAGCACTTGCGTTTACATCCGCATGCATTGTAATTAAATAGATTGCAATTAGCAGCCAGCTAAATTACCTTCACATGGTTTAAAAGAAAAAAACTGAGAAACTGATTGATCTCTCTAAGCTGCCGGGTTGGTTCTAATTCCCAGGGGATATTACTTAAAATAATATTGTTAATTTTTGATATAATCACAAAAGAACCAAAAATCCCCTTTGGGGGTGGGAGCTTTTTCAAGGAAAGGGTGTGGAAATGGTGAAGAATCTTTCTACTCTGTTAGGAAGAAGAGAGTTCAGGTTTGCCTTAGAGAGGCCAAGGTCTGCATAGGGTCCTATTAGACACGTAGTAAATATTTGCTGAGGTTGCTGAGGTCTTAGCGCTTTGCCATGACTTCTGACTGATGCCCAGGTGAGAAGGACTGCCTCTTTTGCGTGGTGTGCCAAGTACAGTGGTTCTCCTTGGATATAGAAAAATGAAGAAATTCAGATTTATTTATTCTATGCTAAATTCAGTGTAAATAGAAAGGAGCAATCCTAATCTGAGTCTAAGCTACATACACTGATGAGGTTCAAAGATGGCTAAGTGCTCAGGCCTCTGAGGAACCCCTCAGAAAGGGATGCAGGCTAAGGGAGCTGTGAGGATGGTCAACTGTCCCAGTTCACCGGGGACTGCCCCGGTCTTAGCAGTGTGGGTCCTCAGTCTAGGAAACGCCTCCATCCCAGGAGACCAGGAAAGCAGGTCATCTGTGGAGCACAGCATGCTTGACCCAAGAACAAAGCCTCAGCCTGGATCTGAGTATATGGAGGCGTTTCTCATTCGGCTTAGCCTCCCCACCTCTTTCCCAACATACAGAGTTGGATTCCTATTTGGGAACAAGAAGCAATAAGGAAAAATCCAGAGTACTGTCTCGCTGTCCAGAACCAGCAGCCCCATATAGGAACCTCTGGAGGTATGCAGTACCACAAAGGATTCTGCCTCACCTTGTCTAAAAGCAAAGGCAGGGTGGCATTGGGACCAGGGGCTGGGGCACCTCCTGACACAGCAATACCATCTAAGTGACAGCAGTGACCGCTAGACAGTGAAGGTGGGCAGCTGCCCAGCTGCAGGTTGATGGAGCAGGAAAAGGGCAATCACCAAGACTCCTACAGGCAGCTGCCTGGGAGACCTCGCAGGCCGCTGGAAGCCTGCCTTAGTAGGTGCAAGCAAGAGCCAGGAAAATGTTTATTTTTTAAAAATTATTTTAACTGACTTCTAATTATAAATACCATGCAATGCTATAAAGAACCAGAAGGAGAGGGGGAGAAATCATCTTTTTAAGTACAAAGGTATATTATCATTTTTCAGCTCAGAATGATGAAAACACGGTTCCAACCAATTACTTTGTTCATCGTTGTGTTACAGAGTGCCTCAGGCTTTTTCGCAGTTTTGGCAATGTCTGTCCAAGTTTACTTTTCCGTTATAAAATCAAAACTTAGAACATGGAGCCCAGAGGGGCCTCAAAGATCCAGTCTCCCTGCCTTGAGGCAGATTCTACGTTATTATTATTGATATTGATATTGATAGTCAACAAACCATTATTTCATGAGTAACTCAGGCCCTAAGATGTTTGTGAAGTCATTTGCTGCACGCTACCCAGCTAGCATTTGGAGCAAAGCCTGGAATGTGGTTTGGGTGGTGGTCGCAATTGTTACTCTTTCCTACTGCCTTCACGAATTAAATTCCAGCTATTAAACACCTCGCCTCGCTGACATCCCTCTTTCTTACAGAAGCAAACATCCCCAGCACTTGCTTAGGTTCCCCAAGCCTGATTCTTCCCCATCTCCCAGAGCGAAGAGCCGCAGTACAGCTCTCATGGTCCATCCCTCTCTTGCCTCTTCCTTGTTGTGTTCTGAGATAAAAGTACAATCTGATTGTCTGTACTTATGTTTTGGAGGACTTCTTATTACTTCTTACAAGAAGAATCATGAGGACAAAGCAAGAGAGAAATTATGGAACACAGTAGAGAGGTCCAACCCTAAAGATGCATTCAGGGTTTTAGCCACTAACTGTGCAGCCTTGAGAAGATCACTTAACCCTTCTGATCCTCCATTTCCCTACTGTAAAATAATGGGCCCTAAGAAACAGAGAAATAAAATAAAGGTAAAGATGGATGCTTGAGGAAAATGAAGAAAAGGAGGAGAGAGGGATGAGGAGGAGAAGAGGAAAGGAGTGAGGAAGGGAGAAAGGAAAGCAGGGTGGGAGGGAGGGAGGAAGGAGGGAAGGAAGGAAAAAATAAGCTTGAAAATTTCGAAGTCCAGTTAAATCCATGTCAACCAACACAGAGAATGGTCGGCTCTGAGGAATGGGAGGGAGTACAGAGTTCCTTTAAATCTGAAGCTCTTGTGTCACAGGTAGGAAGGCCCAGGCCCAGGGTGGAGTGACTGTCCCAGGTTTGCACAGTGGTTCTCCCCACAAGGAGAGTAAGGTACAGGCCTGCCTCGTGTCTCCCAGCCCAGGGTGCCCTCTACCACACGGCACCTCTTTTGTTCCACCGGAAACTTGGTCTTGGAACTGATTTCAAGCAATATCCAACACAAATAACATTTCCTCAAAATGTGGTCCTTCTGCTGGGCTAGAACATCATACCCAGGGAGATTGTTGCCATAACAAAATTTGACCTATAATATGTAAACTTTAAAAAAAGACAATTAGTGTTTCTTCCTACTTCAAAAAAAAAAAAGGGAAGGAAGAAAGGGAGGGAGGGAAGGGTAGAAGGGAGGGAAGGAAGGAAGGGAGATGAAAGCCTTAATACCTAAATAATTTCATCCAGCACCTTTACATCTGCAGAGAATGAGCCAGAGGGCAAGACCTTGCAGGATCCAGATACATACTTACAGAATGTAGATGCTTACTGCTCTCTTTAGTGATTAAAGAAAGAGTCTCACTTCAGCTTAGAGCTTGAGAGGCAAGAGGAGAAACACATAGGACCAGAGCCAAATACCAGAGTCTGAAGATTCTTACGCAAGGAGAAAACCCCATCCTTTAAGGTAAAAAGAGGATAGATGGAACTTTGTGCCTGGGATGAGTTTGAGGCAAAGACAATAATCCAGTAGTCCAATAATAGATGAAGATGGAATATACCCGTTAAAAATAAAATGCCAGTGAACAATAGGTAAAACCTACGTAGTGCAGCAAAGTTATTTATGTCTTGGATTTTTAGAATGATCCCTTAGTGTCCTGTGTTTCTCCCAGTACTTCTCATAGGACTATTTCCTGCAGTGTTTGCTAGTGAGAAATACATTCATTGAGCATTCACTGACCTTTGCACAGAACTGGTACCCTAATTTCCCAAGAGCCTACGTAATTTTTTTCTCATTCCTATATAATTCTTTTCTCATAATTTTATCCTCATTCTTCCCTTGAAAGATATGGTTTTTTCCTGAAATAATCCCACCATAGTTAATAGAAGTCATTCTGTACACAAACATTTAATCCTCAAAGTTATAGGAAGATCAGCATTCTGTCATTTCAAGAAGCGCTTTCCCCCAGCCTAACAGTACATTTCTGTTGTCATGCAAAGCAGTTTCACCAGGCTACAGCAAATATATAAGAAAATAAATCCTAGATCTCCAGAATGAATTCTTGCGTTTTATCTGGAATTAGCATATGCAACAAATACAAGTGTGGATTTCAAGTTAATATTCGCCCTGAGCAGCAGAGGAAAGAAAAAGGTCTGGAAAGGCATTCATATCGAGGAAGTATTTCCAAGTTTAGCAATGCTTTCTGTCATAGAAAGATCATACGAAATCATCATCTAAAACCGTTTCTTTTTGTTCTATAGAGAAGTGTGGATTCCACCTTAAAGTTGCTAATTGACCTGGTGGGAGTTTGCCTCTACTCGGTTCCTACTCTGCCTTCCCTTTAATATTCTCTCCAGCCCTCTGAGAGGACACAAAGAGGGAAACCACGCCCTGTGGACCAATAGTATTCTACAAAAATAGTTGAAAGCGATACTTCAGATAGTCAGTTCAAAAGACAGAAGTAGAAGCTTTTCATTTCTCATGATACATGATGTACTCCTATCAGCCACAACCTTTGACATTATTTTCCCTAACTCAGCTAAAATAAGGTCTCTCGCCACTGTCTCTCTGGCCCTGCAGCCCTGTCAGATAAAGTCTCAAGTTGGGCTGCTGCCCAAGGAGTCCTTAGTTAATTGCGTGTAATTATGCTGCATCCTACTTTCCAATGCTAGAGCTGTTTACTGTATCTTTGTAACACAATATGACTGAGCGCTCTGACTGTGTCTGAGGCTCTGTGAGTGCCCCCCGCTCGGCCTGAGCATTTTATAATCCCATAGCACTTGGCTGAGTCGTGGTGATCTTTAAATATAATGCAAGATGCCAACTAAATTAGTAATAGCTGCTGCTGACAGCGCTCGCTGGGGCCCTGGTCAGCTCTGCCAAGGGGCTACATTGCTAAGCCAGGGACACTTCTCATTCAGACATTAAAGATAAATGATCAGGTCAGTCAACTGGCAACCGTCATGTTCATCCTACCTAGTAGGAAAGCTTTTATTGCAACAGAAACATCAAAAATAAAAAATCGGAAGTCAGCTGGGGCCAGAGACTATCTTTTGGAATTTCTTGAATGGTGGTGTAATGCTTTTAGAGTGTTCTCTTGTTTTAAGAGGTATAGTGCTTTCTAGCAGGTTGGAAAGGCTCTTCAGTTAATTCAAACCTTATAATACTGGCGATAGAATCCTTGAGCACATCTTGGTACTTACTGGTATTCATCATACCAAGCAAAGCAATCTCTAGATATTTTGAAGGATTTTGATTTGTATCTGTATTTTGGGCTGGGAAGCAAAGGGAAATCTATTTCTCTTTGAGCACTTGGAATTTTTTTAACCTAAGCAAAAAATTAATAATCCTAAATCATTCTGGCAAATGGCTTATAGAATCCTGAGGTCAGAAGAGACACGTTACATCATACTCATCACCACAACTCACTAGCGTGCTGTTGAGACATTATTACCCCTTTGGAGGTCAGGACTGACAGCCCAGTCCTCGGCTAGACATTTAGTTTCTCCTGACAACTCCCTGTTGGCCCACAATTAGAGGACACCGCCGGTAGGTAGTGGTGTTATTAGGCCCAGATGTGAGCAGTCACACAGAGCAGTTCAAGAGCCAGACAGGGCCAGGATCCCAGGGTTGAATCCTGGCTTCACGCGGATGACTTGTGTGACTCTGGGCAAGTGGTGTACCATGTATGAGCCTTGACTTCCTCATCCACATTGTAGGGTGAAAAACAGCGCCTACTTGATAGGATTAAACGAGACATTATCTACAAAGTCCTTAGCACTCAATGATTATAGCTCGTCTTATCATCATGGATAGCCTTTTCAGCTTTTAGGTCAAAAGTCCTTTTCTGCAAGGGTCAACAGCCTATGGTCAGTTGTTCTGCTGTCATAGCCAGAACCTTTAACTCCTTTACCAAAGAAAGCTTAAGTGCCTATTACAACCGAGTCCAAGAGCAGGGGACGGCCCACTCCTTTTGTGGCTCCTCTGCTATCATGTTGCTGCTGACTACTGGTTCATCTTTTCTACTGGATGCTGACTCATGTAGGGTTGATTAAAGGAGTCAGATTAAGTACATTTCCACGTTGGTCCTGTTAGCCTCTGGGAGCACTTCTCCAGAAGCTTATGTATGATCACAGTACCAAAAAGCAAGTTGAAACGTTTTCTCATCTCTCTGCATTAACTCCATCAGCACCTCCAAAGCCACTCCAAATAAATGCAATAAAAACAAAAAACTGAGTGCATTTTATGCCAAGAGAGTTTTCAGACCTGCCCTGAAGCCCTCCCTTCCAACCAGAATGTCTTCTCCAAATCCCTCCTATGTAGACACTCCAGAGCCTCCAATACCTGTAAGGAACCTGTGTTTGCTATTGATCAATTAGCAGAGATGCTCCCTAGCATTGGATACATTGCCCCACGTCAGTATTCTGATGTGTGAAAAAGGACACATTCATTCAAGTGTTCATCAAATTAATGGAGTGCCATGGTATGCTAGGCATGGATTCAAAGATGAGTAACATACAGTGCTAGCCCTTCTAGAAACATACATTTCAGTGATGCAGAGGTATCTTAGAAATTCAATGGAACAAACTTTGTGACACTCTTTACAGACAGCCCAAAGCAGGAGCTTAACAAACATTATTTTCTTTACTGTTCAAAAAACACACTTCTTTCAGAAGAATCTGTTTCACTGGTATTCATACCATAGACTCATCAGGGTTTGAACAGATCTGAAATGGTTTTAACCACACTATAACAGAAATTTCAAATCTCCAAAAACATGCCACCTATTTCTAAAACTTCTGCCTGAGTATTTTAAGAATCCAAACACCCAAGAAAGAGGTCAGTGACCCCCTACTACACCTGGAGAACAAAAATCTGAGTTAGAGAAACTGAGGAAAATCGACTCCAGAGGCCTTTAGTTCTAAGTGGTGTCTTAGCATCCACATATATCAGTAGTGACCACTGGCTTTGAAAAGACTCCTGAGAAATGCTCTCTGTCATTCTCATTTCCTTTTAAAACCAATCTCACAGCCCCACTGGAGAAACCAGATGCTAGGAGGTGACTCATTGGCTCCAAGTCATCCAGAATAATCAAAGGCCTGGCGTGAGGGCTGGAGAGCAGATGAAGATAGAAGAACAGGGTTACTTCTCCTCTTTGCACAACTGTGTGGGCTCAGCAGCTAGACAGCTCTGCCTAGTCTAGCTGTGTGACACTGAGTAAGTTATCTAAATTTCTAATTCTCAGTTTTCTCATTTCTAAAGTGGGGATAGTAACTGTATCTTCTTCAGGGTGTTACTGGAAGGAGAGAAAGGCTGAGTATCTGCCTGCCATACACCCGCTTATTCAGAGCTCTCACAAAATCCCTATAGGCTTGTCTATCATTCTGTGTTCCCTATAGTGGTACCCTTACATCATCATCATCATCATCATCATCACTGCCATCATCATCTACGTGCTCCAGACTCAAGATTCATTGAACGCCTTTTGGGGAGAAAGGAGAACCAAGCATAAAGAAAAAGGGAACTAAGTCTGAGCCTTTCTGAAGCAGATTAAAAAACGTAATAGAATAGAACTAATAAAAGTGATCATTAATTGGGTATTTATTGTGTGACAGTCACAGAGCAAAACAATTCATCCACAGGGTCTTATTCGGACCTCTCACCAACGATGGCATGAGGAAGATGCTATTATGACTCCCATTCTAGAGATGTGGAGACTGAGGCATGAAAAATGGAGTCACCTATTTAATGTCACACAGCCAGAAGTGGCAGAGTTCTGAGTGCCAGCCACAACCTCTGCAAAGGGAAAGTAACAGCATACCTCCCTCCTTCACCCAAACCAGACCCTTCACATGCAGGACAGGCTAGGAAACTTGCCAAAAGTCTGCTAAGTCAAGGAAACCTCATTTTCTGAATGTTGTTTTTTTTTAATGTAGACTTTATAGTTCTCCTCTCTCCTTTTTCTCACAAAGCATCCTCACTATTTTCTCAGAAGAACTATTAAAAAAAAAAAAAAAGTTAGATTAGTAAATGTGGCGTTATTTTAATTATTTTCCTTTGCGTTTATGGGCACAATCTTGACCTGGGAATAACCCTACATAACTAAAATACCCTTGCCCGTTTTTTTTTTTTTTTTTCATTGTATCAAAGACTGTAGATGATGATCTTTTTCAACAAAAGAAAGACACTTAGAAGGAGCCAGCTGCCTGTCTGTCAGCAGGCTGACGGAACTGGAGAAGCCCAGTTACAGACAGTGAGTGTGGTAGACCATGAAGACAATATCTCGCCTCGTTGATGTGAGGCCACAGGCAGAGGAGTTCCACGGGGGGAAAAGGTGGGGGCCAGGTTTGCCTTAGATAGACAACAAAATCTGACGAATAGCCGAAGGTGCCTAACCCTGGCAGAGGATGTGCCACAAAGAGGCCTCCGTCACAGCGTAGCTGCGCACCGCACAGAAGGCTGCCTCTTTCAGAAGAGACAAGCTCATGTTGCTGGCAACTGCCAAAGGGAGAAAGGATGCTTGTCCTGAAGCTGAAATTGAAACAAATGTCCATCCTCTGCTCTGAGGTTCACTCAGGAAAGACACTGGGATCTTCTTTCCACACATGTGGAGAAGAAAGGGGAGCACAGAGACGGTAGGATGTTTGTCCCAAGCTCACACAGCAGTCAGAGTCAGGGAGACAATACAAATACAGCTGTCTCTGACTCCCAGAATACTGGAATGTTTGCAAGATAACTAGGCAGAGTTTGCCACCTGTTTCATTGCTATGAGTTTAAAATAGAAAACCCCTCACCTGAAACACTGTAAATCAACTATACTTCAATAAAAACATTAAAATTGTTTAAAAATGGCCTTCCCAAGGAGAAAAAAAATCCAAATTGTGACAGGGACTCCATCCCAATAGTATAAACACCAAATCTATTTTTCATATTTAAATTAAAATTTAAATAAGTTTTAATTTAAATATTTAAATCCCCTTTATGGATTACCATGTGAAAGATAGATTTAGAGGTACTAATGCATGATGTAAGTAATTGTAATAATTATCTCAATATGATACTTTCTTATTTATATTATGATTCGATCCTTCTGGTGGCTGTCTAGTCTACTATGTATCTTCAGTGTAACAGTTTTAATAAGCCATTTATTATCATATAATCATTCATAATAAATATTCACTGAGTACTTAGTAGGCACCAGATTCTGCAATGGATACCAATCTACTCTCACTGCGGTCTGAAATTTCTTGAAATCAAAAGTCTTCAAGGTGACTTAAATTGTATGATAGAAAAATCTAAAAATTATATGATTCCTACAGAGGCCCAAATGGGTAGTCACTGTCCTTCAAAAATGGTGTTGTGGCTTTGAGGTGAGAAGGAATCCCATAGTTATGGCCACTAGAGTGAGTGAGAAACCTGAAGCATCCCTCAAAGGGTCTTGTTCCAGGCCCTGAATTTTGAGTTCCAATGGCTGAGAGCCATCGAACTTTCAAATGGGAGATCAAGTGGCAATGCCTTCAAAGAACAAAACACAGAAGAGGAGAATTTCAACATTTTTAACAGTTCTCTAAGAGCTAATTCAATCATAAAATAAATATATCAAAAAGGCATGTTCCTTCTTAGGCATTGAGTCTACTCAGACAGACTGAGGTTTTAAAAATTGACTGAAAGATTGTACAAATAGAAGGTAGAGTGGTTGGTGCCACAAGTTGGGGGGAGAGAGAAATGGGGAGTTGTTGTTTAATGGGTGTAGACTTTCAGTTTTCCAAGGTGGAAAGTTCAAAGATCGGTTTGAACTTGCACAACAATGTGAATATACTTAATGCTACTGAATTATACACTTAAAAATGGTTAAGATGTGTAAAGTTTATGTTATGTGTATTTTACCACAATTTTTTTTAATGTTAAGTAAAATTTTTCTTTAGTTTTTATTGGGGTAGAGTTGATTTACAACATTGTGTTAGTTTCAGGTGTACAGCAAAGTGAATCTGTTGTACATATACATATATCCACTCTTTTTTAGATTCTTTTCCCATAAAGGCCATTACAGAGTGTTGAGTAGAGTTCCCCTTCTATACAGTAGGTTATTTTACCACAATTTAGTTTTTAAAAACTGGCTGACAGAGAAAGAGAGAAAGTATTAATTCTAGATGAAGGTCAGAAATTACATTCGAATGCCTGTTTTTATTTTTTTTCCAAAAGGTTTAGATATTCAATTGGGTTTTTAAAGTTTAGAGTATTTTCCAGAAACTAGTCCCTTCAAGCTTCCTAGCAAATGGGATATTTGTTATAATACCTTGAATAGTAACACTACTGAGTATATTACTATTGGAATAACACAGTTTCTATTTTTCACTTAGTTCTACGGGACCAGAGCCTTCCTAAACATTGTCCTGCTGACCAAGTTCCTCTCCCTTCTGTAACTTTGATGTACTCTAGAGAACAGCACCAGGGTTAGAGAGTTACCTTCATAATCCTTTGTTTTGTTATATCACTTCACCCTTTACAATGCAACTTTACATACAATTTCTTTACATCATAACACATCTGTAACAGGAAGACAGAGGGAAGGGTCACTCTTTTTAAACCTGCTGCATGCTAGCTATTGTTGTAACTACTCTACACATCCTCTTTCATCCTCACGAGAGGCCTGTGAAGTAGATATTACTACAGATGATTAAAACTAAGGCACTGGGGTTAAGAAACTTGTTAAAGTCTTAGAATTAGAAAGGTGTGGTCCCAGAATTCAAACCCAGAAGTCTGACTCACATATATTCTAACTCCTCTACATGATACCACTGCTGATGAGAGTAAATGAAAAGCTAGGTAGAAAAGAATTTCATAGACCTGGCAATTATGTTAGACCAAACTTCACAGAAAATAAAACAGAAAAAAACAAGAAATGACCTCAGCTTCTGGTAGTGATTAAAAATGAGGCTGATGAAGATCTCATCCTAGGTGCAGGAGTGTAAACGCTGCCTTTCTCTTGTTGTTTCCATGTGCTTGCACAGGTAACGTTGTCTCAGTCCCTGGTTTTTTGCAGGAATCTTTTTAAGCCATGTGTGGTGGTTAATTTAAACTAGACAATGTAAACATAAATCCATACAACCACATGCATGTAAACCTCCATACTCTACAAAACACTGAAAGCAACAAAATAGACAAGAACACCATTGTCAACCACACTCTCCCATGTAGTGGAACCCCCTCCCATCCCTTGCAGTACCTCATGATTATATGACATCTGGCCATCTGACATGTGGACCTGGTAATCATTCCAGCAACAGTCTGGATACTAAATAGGAAAAAAAACCTGATTTCTTTCTAGTTGATTTAATATATAAAGGTATGCTAGATAGCATAAAAAAGTAAAATCCCTTCCAATACAAAAATCAAAAACCAAAGAAATGCTGAATAAAATATAATTGTCCCCCATTGAAATGCAGAACTTAGCTTGAAAGAAAATAAGAAAAAGGTCAGGAGCAAAAGGGAAGAAGATGCTGGAAACTAGGTGATAAGTGGCTGCTACAGCCAATGTGTGTATCATTGCCAATCTTAGTAACAAAGAGCCTTGCTTTTGACCACCACACAGGAGACAGGAGGAGAAAGTGGAAGTTGGAACTGAGACCCTGACATAAAGTCCAGGTTGTATCAGGGCTATGCATTCAGTGGAGGACTGGAATAGAAAAAAATAAAAATAAAATTTGCTTGCTGACAAATAGAGATGATAAGAAAATTTCTCTATCTTAGTCTGGACTCGGGAAGGGGGTAGAAAAATCTCTCTAAGCACATGTAACCCCATGCTTGCCCTCACAAGGGTTTAAGATTTGAACTTGTACCACCAAAGTGGTTTAGGAAAAAAATAGGCAAAACATTAACTTAAAGTACTCCAAGATTGGTAGCCACCTAGGGCACCAGTTAGAAGCAAACCTGAATCAACTCTGGAGAGAAATGTCATCAATCCAAGCTCAAAAGATCCCTAAAGATAAAGCACCACAGAACATGGATGCAAAAGTACATAATTATTTAAACTGTCATGAATGAGAATCAGCAGAGACAACTGTCAGCAGAATTAGAGCCCTAGGAATTATCAGATATGTACGTAACACAAAATAATGTTTAAATAAACTCAAATGGAATAAAAATATTAACAAGGAAAAATAACCATTGAAAATTTTCAGAGGAAAAAAAACTAAAAAATAATTAAAAAGAAATTCTCTGGGTGGGTTAAACAACAGATTACGCACAGCTGAAAAGAGAATTACTAAACTAGAAGTTACAACTGAAGAAATTACCTATAATGCATAATAGAGAGACAAAGGAAGGGCAAGTATGAGAGGTTAAGAGATACAGAGTTGAACTAGGCCATACATTTCAGGGGGTGGATAAGACTGATTGTTCAGTTTTGTTCAGTTTTGTTTCAAGATTGCTTTTACATCGGTTTGCTCCTGAAGCAGTAAATAAGGAAATAAAGGTGATACAGTTAAAGGGAAATGAAGTGATTGTCATTGTTGCCTCCCTCCTAAGTTTCAGAAGCACACCCAGAATGTGGTGCTCTTAATAGAACTGTGGAATGAGATGCCCAACAGTTTGCAGAAGCCTAGAACTGATCCTAAAAGATCAAACTATTGCCAAGTAACAACTTATATCCAAGAACAAAGCTCAGCTGCCCTTTCAGGGATATTTACATTTCTCAAGAGACAGGACTCATTTTTTGACCTTCAGGAATGAATCTCTTGGTGGAAATATTTCATGTCTGGATGGAGCTAGAGAGATGTACGTGGCTCCCCTCAAATTACACCATATAATCCACACCTCACCTCACCTCCTCGTGATCCCAGCCCCTTTACCCAGACCCACAAATGGATCCTGGTCCAACTTCACGAAGAGTCGTGAAGAAAGAGGACAGCACGGGTGTGGTCAGAGCTGGGTTTGATGTATGGAGGGTATCTGTGTTGTTTATTCTCCAAAATCAAAGTCAAAAATCATATTAATTACTTTAAAAAAAAAGAACAAAGCTCAAGAACATTTATAGAGATATAACATACAGAACTCTACAATGTAAAATTGAAAACGCAGCATGCACAGTGGAAAGGAAGACATAAAATTGTCTTTGTTCACAGACAATATGATTATCTGTGTAGAAAATCCCATGATAGCTATAAAATTATCTAGTAGAACTTGTGAGTTTAGCATAGTGGAAAGATACAAGTTTATTAATTTTTTTTAAAGTTGCATTTTAAGGTACTAGCAATGAGTAACTGAAAAGTAAAATGTTTTAAAATACCATTTACAATTGTATCAAAAAACATAAAATTCTTAGGAAGTAATCTGACAAAGTACATGCAAGACCTATACATCGAAAACTATAAAACATTGCTAAGGGAAATTAAAGGAGACCTAAATAAGTGGAGAAATAGACATTTATGAATCAAAAGACTCCATAATATTAAGATGTCAATTTTCCCCAAATTAATTTACAGATTCAACACAATCCCAACAAAATCCCAGAGGGCTTTTTTGTTGACGTTAACAAGATGATTCTAAAACTCATAAGGAAATGCAAAGGACTTACAAGAGGCAGAATAACTTTAAGAAACAACAAAAATGAAGGACTTTCACCACCTTACTTTTCAACTTATTATGAAACAACAGAGATCAAGAGAGTACAATATTGGTGCCAAGACAGACAAACAGATCAATGGAACATAATAGAGATTCCAGAAATAGGACCACACATATATGGTCAAGTGATTTTAGACAAAGATGCAAAGGTAAATTCAATGGAGAAAGGATAATCTTTTCAACAAATGGTGCTTGAATGATTTGATATCCATATCCAAAAGAAGCCTGAACTTTGACACATACCTTGTACTATATACAAAAATTAACTCCAAATGTATCATAGACTTAAATATAAACAAAATAATACAACTTCTAGAAGAAAACATAGGAGAAAATCTCTGTGACATTGGTTAGGCAAAAGTTCCTCAGAAACATCTAAAGAACATTCCATTAAAAAAAATAAAAAGGTAAACTGGACTGCATCAAGTTAAGAACTTCTGTTCTTTGAAAGACATAGAGAACAAAACGATAAGCCACAGACTGGGAGAAAATACTGGAAAATCACATATCTGATAAAATCCTTGCATCCAGAATAGATCAAGAACTCACAAAACTGAATAACAAGAAAGTAAATAATCCACTTTTTTTTATAGGCAAAAAGGATTTAAACACACGTCACCAAGGAAGATGACAAATAGCCACCTGAAAAAATGCTCACCATCATCAGCAATTAGGAAAAATGCAAATTAAAACCATAATTTGGTGGCACTGTTCACATATTAGGATTTTTAAAATTAAAAAGATTGACCATCCCAAGTGCTGAGGAAGATGTAGAGAAAGTGGAACCCTCATACACAACTAGTGGGAATGTTAAATGACAAAACCACTTTCAAAAAGGTTTAGCAGTTTCTTAAAACTGTTTTCT
Organism: Eschrichtius robustus; assembly: GCF_028021215.1. NCBI lineage: Eukaryota > Metazoa > Chordata > Mammalia > Artiodactyla > Eschrichtiidae > Eschrichtius > Eschrichtius robustus. Next base: position 93,988,710 of record NC_090825.1, read on the forward strand.
TTTTAAATTTAAACATACAGCTATCCTTCAATTCCAGTCCTAGGTATGTAACTAAGAGAAATAAAAGTTTATGTCCATACAAAGACTTGTACATAAATGTTTACAGCGGTTTTTGTTTGTAATAACCAAAACGCAGAAACAACCCACAACTCCACTAACAGGTAAATGGACAAACTGTGATATAACCATACAAGGGAATGACATTCAGCTATAAGAAGGAATAACTATTATTGGTACACACAACAACATGGCTGAATCTCAAAATAATTTTGCTGATGAAAGCAGACAGACAAAAAGAGTTCAAACTGTTCGATTCCATTTACATAAAATTCTACAAAATACAAACTAATGTATGTGACAGAAAGTAGACCAGTGATGGCCTTGTTGTGGGGAGAAGTCGGAGGGAGGAGGTACAATGGAGCGTGAGGAAACATTGAGGGTGACAGATATTATCTTTGTAAAAGGATTTTTTAAATCATGACAGCAAGACCCCAGATTCCCTTGGCTTTGACCCTTAACGCCTTTCCTTTCCCTCCCCCTCACTTTTATTTGCTACTCCTCCCTACCCCCAAACATTGACTAACAAAGCATAAGGATTACAAAAAATAGCTCTGAGGAGAACTGTTCTGACAGTTATCTGGATGAGATTGCACTGTCCTGAGCAAGAAGCACCAAGAAGGGAATAATCTCTAATGATTCCAGCTGTGAGATTCACAACAGTTAAAAACTAAGACTTCTATCTGAGCCACAGCACAAGGACATGTATCCCTCTCTTCTGATCACTCCATAAATCCCAGCCCTGCTTTGAGCAGGACTTACTTGGTCTTCAGAGGCTCCCTGAAGCATATCAGCTGAGCCTTTAATATTTATTTCAGTCACTTAAACATCTAACATCTTCATTGTGGTGAGGCTGTATACATATGTGAAACATATTAAATGATGTAGTTTAAATATGTGTGATTTACTATATGTAATTATACCTCAATAAAGCTGGGGGTTTTTTAAGCCTTACTTTGAAAAGGGAAATCAGGCAAAAGCATCCAAATCTGAGAATGGCAAACAGACAAGCACTGGAGGCTACCAGAATATTTCACAAACACTTTCTTGTGTCCTATTCTGTAAGTGATCTTTCCTCCATTCCCTCTTGGGCAGTGTTACCCAGTGAAAGCCCATATACACATGTAACATGCAAATGCAGTTTTCTCCCTTTTTGGCTTCATTAGCCTTTATTCTGTCAGCTTTGTTTGTTTAGTCCCCTCAAGGTCTATAGGAATTGGTATCTCATCACTACACTGAAAAAACAAGACTATACTATGGTTTCCCTTTAGATCAAATAAATCTTTCACCTTCTACCTTAAAAAAAAAAAAAACTATTCTCAGAATTTCTACATGAAACCATGTTTACTGTTTTTCAAAGAACAAATGTATCACAGACCTAGAAAAATGCAGTATGCAAAGTCATGGGCATATACTCCCAACCCTCACCTTCTTTTGATGGTTTGAGCTATGGTTCCTAATTTCACAAATACAAACACCAAAGTGCACTGCTTTGCCTTTGGATAAAAGCAAAACAAACAAATCTTCAGCCTTCTGCAATCCATGAGTTCGTTATGACACTGCGACAAGAGAAAAAAGAAAAAGACAGGGGCAAGTTCTGCCTGCCATGCCTTGATTCAATGCTTTTTTGTACTTTCCCCACCATAAGCAGAGTAATTAACTTGCAGCCAGCCAAGTAACGAATAGTACATGCTAACACTGTTTCCTGTGGAATGGAGGAAGGCTCCAACGATGACGTTACAGGATACCTTGTTGAATTAATAAGAAAAAATGAACAGGAGGAGAGAGAGGTCCTGGTTTTTGTTTTAGGGTTTTTTTTTTTTTTTTTTTTAGATTGGCCATTTGAGGTTTTCCCAGCCTCAAGATTGGGGGTGCCTCAGTGGTCCAGTAATACCTCTGCTTACATAGAGAAATAAGTGAGTAGAAGCTAGAGGAAGAAATTACCATTTAAACGGGGCTGATGACCACACCGAATGTGCTGGTACAATGACTCAGGTCTTGATACCTACCTAAGCAATCCAATCCACCTGTTCCTAGGATGTGCTTGCCAATTCCTGGTCGTATGAAGATGATGCAGTCATAGTATTACCCTATGGAAACTGCGTTTACAGTAAGACTGAATGAAGTGCAGAGGCTTCCACGTTGCAAAAGCCAGCCTGTCATTTTATCCTCTACAAGGTCCTCTGGTTACTTCCATCCTTGAACTATGAGCCCTAAGTCTTCCCAGAAAAAAAAGGTGAAATAGAACATAACCACAAATTGATTTCACTGGTTCTTAAATAAGCTACTGTTTCCATATAATGTGAGGGGCAAATGCTAATCGCAATACAAGCTATCTGACAACTCTTGGAAGCAACATCAGGCTAATTTTAAATATGACTGGTCCCTGTGTCCTTTCACCCACAGTGGTGATTTGGACATTGACTGTGACCAGAGGAAGTTCTGGTCTGGAGGCCTAGCACACATGAGCACGCTGAAGTCTGTTTCCTTGTGGGAAATAAAATCTCTCAGACACACTATTTCCTGTTCACACCTCTTAATTTGGATATGTGATGTTAAAGTCTTAATTTGCATTTGAGATGTTAATGAAATATTCTTTACAATTGCTGAAAAAAAATTTTCATGCTATAAGCCCCTTCTGATTTCAGAGGAATCAGACTACTAAAGTCCTATATCTGCCATTCCTGTTATTCTTTAAAAATCTCTTTACCCTCCTTTAGCAGTTAGTCTCCATTACTAGGTAAAAATTCTTCTTATTAAATTTTCCACATTTAAATTATTTGTATGGTTTGTGTCTCCTGATAGAGCACTATGTATTTCTAAGGGATATATGAATGACACTTCCAGGAGTTGTGCAGTGTGCAACCTGCCCAACTATACATGATGGCCCAGCACAGCAACCCACACATTCTATTGCAGTACTCCTCACTTAACCTGTCAGTCACCTCCACTGAACTGCAGGCTACACTATTGCAGGGAGTAAGGAAGCTAGTAGAGCAGGCTGTTAAAGGCAGGGCTCCGTAACCAAATTGCTGGGTTCATACTGTGGTCCCAACACTTAAAGGCAATGGTCTGAAAATGCAGGAAATTGAACTTTCCTCATAGAGCTGGCTGCGAGGATTAGCAGAGAAAAAAAAATAGACACCGTTAAGCATTGTGCCTGGAATAGAGTACATGGTCAGTAAAAAGTAGCTGCTTTTACTACCTTATTCAAATGTATATTCCCAGCATTTTGAACTGTGCTAGAACCTACTAGCTGCTGTGACTATTTAATAAGTGAACTCATGTCTTTTAATAAACAAACAAGCTTTGCCTCTAAGATAAAAGACAAAAATTCTTGTAGAAAGATGCTTTATTTCTCAATTGTTGGAAAGCTAGTGGCTCAGGAAATCATGGGAGAATAGAAAAAGACTAGGAGATGAAAATAAAGTATATAGGAAAGGACATGAGACAGTGGGCTATTCAGAGACAGGACACGAACCAAATATGGGAAATGAAAACCAAACCAAAAAAATATTATTTTAAAAAATAAATGTAAGGAGAAGCTGAAGATGGAAAAATGAAAATTGGGGGGAAAAAGGGAATTTAGCTCTATATAAACCATCTCGAGACTTTGTCATAATCCATGAGAAGAACACTCAATTGCCCACTCTTCGCATCATCTGAGCCTGCAGCTGGTTTGGCTTCATTTGCTTCTTTCTCCTATTTTTCTTCCCTCTTTATCCTGCTCACTCGGTAGGGGCACTGGGAATTCAACTCTGCGAGAACCACTCTAGCAGGGTACCATCATCCCAAGACCTCTGTCCTCTTCCCTCGGCCACTGGCCCCTGCAGCACACTGGGAACTTCATTTCTGCTCACCTATTTTCATGGGCTTCATGTCCAATGGCCGATTCTAAGGTTTGCCTGCTTTGTTTTGTTTGTTAGAAAAATAGGGAGAAAAAAAAAAATCTCTGCATTGTGAGAAGCCTGCACTAAAAGGGATTACCTCCACTGGGGAATTTCCCGGTCTCAAAATGAAACTGGGTTAATTGGGAAGGGTATGGAGAAATACTGGAGCCCAATTAACAAAATCTAAAGTCTCCCAATTAACAAGATAATTGTTAAATGGCTTTGGGGCAGCACTTAGAGCTTTAAAAAAGAAACCACTTGTTCCTGGCTTAGTCAGAGAGTGGTTTAAAATCCTTCCCATACCATAAAAGGAGCCTAAAAGTACAGAAAGAGATTTCAAGAAGTTTGCATAGATTACATGTGGGAAGCCCTGAGTGGACGCCATGCGTTCTGAGGAGCCCAGGCAGAAACATTTCTCGCTGGTTGGACTTTATGCCGAGGACATCACCAGTGTCAAAACCTCCGCCTAAGAGCAGGCCTTAAAATACAGAGAACACACCTGGCCACCCATCCTGGCTTTCTGTCTGCTGCCTTTGATCCTTATCTGTACTCCAATTATTATCCCTTTATTAATAGGCTGTTCCCTTTTGGCTCTCTGCAGTTTTGATAGCATGTGTTACCCTTCTGATGAGTTTTAAATCAAGATAACAATCTGCATGAAAGGCCAAAAAGGCGAGAGTGGGAGACAGAAGGCTTCCCGGGGCTGATCCCCTGTAGGAGGGAGGCCCGTGGCTCATCCTCTGCGTAGGAATGGAGCTGCTCTAGGAGATCAAGAAGCCCTGCGGGGGAAAAACCCACAACAGCTGAGAAGGCGCCGTCCCCTGGGAGCATAACCACCTCCGTCACGAAGAAGACACTTTGCTCCAACGGAGAGCTCAGTCCTTGCCATGACAGAGCCAGCCGCCATCTGCCTCCTCCCGGCGCCCGTACAGCCTGTACCCTCCCTGCGAGCAGGCAGGGCGTGGAGCCAGCTGTTCTGGCTCTGCGAAAACGGCAGACGGAACACCTTCGGTGCGAATGCAGAGTGCCTGCGGCCACGCTGGTCCTCGGCCGCCCTGCTTTACCGCCGTGCTGTGTGCGCCCCCCCCCACCAGCACCCGGACTGGGCCCCCAGCGCGCTTCTCCTTACAGGGCCTCCCTGTCCGCTATGGGGATTTTCCTTCTTGCGCGATGCTGTGTCCTTCCTAAAACAAGTCTCTGGTTTTTTCTGTTTTGTTTTGTTTTTTGTTCTATGTGTTTTTTTTTTTTTATAAGATTTTGGTTTTTTTTTTAATTGAAATATGCTAATTTGCCAGAAGGGGAGTGAAAAACTAAGCCGTGGGTGCTGAGGCCTCCCAACCAAGCAGCGCTGGGAGCTACCCCTAGCAGGGAGAATCTTCGGAAGTCTGAATTCAAAACACCACTGTGGTGTCCGAAGTCAGCCATCCAGGTACATGCTGAGTTTCTTCAACAAAGGGCTGAGAGGTGATCAGGCATGAAACCCAGCTTGTTGTTAAACTCATCCCTTTGAATTACTGGCAAAGTTTTTGGAATGCAAAGGATAATTTCTGCTATTTGGGCTGAAAAGCCTTTAACCAAATGTAAACTCTCTACTGTTAATTGTACTTTTTTTTTTTTTTTTAACTCTGCCATGTGGTCCCTGACACCCTGCAAGAAAAAGACTGAGATTTCTTCTCTCAAATGAATGGGATAATTGGTGATTAGACAAGATCATGAACCTGTCCTAACCCCAAAATGGCCTAACGCTTCCACTTGGGCCTGTTTGATGTTTGTTTTTTTATATCCTCTTCCCCAGTGTTTTACCCCTACAGGACTGGGAATTACGAACACTTGTTGAGTATTCACATATTTGCTTTCAAATCTAAAGAGTAGTACTCTAAAGTTCCCACACACTGTAGAAAAAGCTCAGAAGCTGAAACTCATCAAAATACCGGTGGCTAATTTGCTTTAAAAATCACGCCTCCCCAGAAGATGACAGCCTGGTATTTTCTATTGAAACCTATCTGAACACTTCAGTCTGTGTTTTAGGGAGGGAATTTTCTACAGATGAATCTAGCAGAGCCTAAAGTCTCATGATGATCCTTGACGGAATTTGAATTGGTGGCTTTTTCCCATGGAGTACAAAAGAAACCTGACCCAGGCTTTGGTCCTCATGTCTCCTCTATATCAATGATAGCAGCAGCAAACCGCGGCTCAGTTGCTCAAGTGCGGTGACTGGCATGGCTGTCGGAAAGTAATAGGAGAAGTGTCAGGGAAGACCGGGGGTAGCAGAGGCGAGAATGAGACGGAGTGTGATCCCCAGGCCCCACCAAGATTAAATGTGCAAGTGCCTTTCTTCTCTAATTAGACATTTATATCTTTCACTTTCCAAACTTAAGAAACAGCCAAGGAGAGTCTGAGTGTGCCAGTTTTACTACTGACCTTTCACAGCTTTGCCAAGAAAAGACCCTTCTTGGGGTAGGGGTGGAAGGGAGGGAGTATGGATTCAGCCCCCCTTCCCAAGGCAAACACAGCCAGTCAGTCCTTCCCAAGGGCCCAGTGTCACAGGCGGAGACTCTGGGAGGGAAGGATGGTCTGTTGAATGTCTGCATCTTAATTCCAAAGAATTTATCCCATATGCTACAGGCAGCCTCACATCATGGAAGCATTTCTCTGTGGTTTCTGAATGGAACAGCTTGTCTCTTCTTGCTGCTTTACAAGCATAAAGAAGAGGAAATAAATACTCAAGTTTGGGGATAAGTTACAGACACATGCTTAGTGCTTCACATCCTGTGACTGTAAACATTCATGCTGCCTTCTCTCCCCCTCTCTCCGACTTTTGGGAGATTCTGAGCATTTCTGAGGACACAGTGATCTTTAACAATGTGTCTGTTTTACTCAATCTATGTCTAATCCTTGCTCTCAAAAAATGCCAGTTGCTGTAATGCGATGAAACAGTAAGTAGAGAATTAGTGTGATATTGTGGAAGGAGCAGAGGCCAGACAGAGCAGAGACCTTTGTTCCAAGGCTGGTTCCACTACTCACTAGTTATTTGGCCTCAAGTAGAGCACCTCACTTCTCTGGGCTTTGATTTTCTACTATCCAAAATGAGATGGGAAGCAGGGTAGGCAGGCCATCCCAGCTAGCAACATAGCAAATGTAGGCTTCTATCAATTATTGATATGATTTATTCATGCCCTCCAGCCATTTATATATACCCCAAAACACACACATACACACACATGCAAATATATTTTTACAAAATTTTATATATACCCCAAAACACACCCATACACACACATGTAAATATATTTTTAAGAAATTTTAAAACTAAGAATAGTTCTTAAATAAAGGCAGGTCTAGAATCAATCATGTTAATAACAACACCACCTTAAGATGATATACAGTGGAGCCTTGAACAATATGGGGGTTTGGGGTGCCAACCTTCCTTCCAGTCAAAAATCCTCATTAACTTAGAGTCAGCCCTCCATCTCCACAGTTCCTCCATATTCACAGATTCAACCAACCTGGATACTGTATTACTGAAGTATTTATTATACTATTGAAAAAACCAGCATATAAGTGGACCTGTGCAGTTCAAACCTGTGTTGTTCAAGGATCAACCGTGATTCTTTCCCAAAAAAATGCTGTCTATTCTACTCTGTTTTTTTTTTATATATATAAATTTACTTATTTATTTGTTTTTATTTTTGGCTGTGTTGGGTCTTCGTTGCTGTGCACGGGCTTTCTCTAATTGCGGCAAGCAGGGGCTACTCTTCATTGCCGTGTGCGGGCTTCTCATTGAGGTGGCTTTTCTTATTGTGGAGCACGGGCTCCAGGCACGCGGGCTTCAGTAGTTGTGGCACTTGGGTTTGTTAGTTGTGGCTCACGGGCTCTAGAGCACGGGCTCAGTAGTTGTGGCACACGGGCTTAGTTGCTCCATGGCATGTGGGATCTTCCCGGACCTGGGCTCGAACCCATGTCCCCTGCATTGACAGGCGGATTCTTAACCACTGTGCCACCAGGGAAGCCCTACTCTGTTCTTTTGATTGCTCATGCCAAAACCTGGGAACAGACTTTGACTCTTTTCTCTCCCATTCCATATTCCCTCGATCACCAAATCCTGCCTGCTTCACTGTGAAATAGACCTTGACTCAGAATGCCCCTCTTTTGGTCTCCTCAGTATTTCCCTATCTTCACCCTCCAGCGGCTCCATCCTCAGCATGATGGCCAGTGTCTCTTCTAGAACGTAAGACAGATCATATGTCACTTCTGAACCTGTGCCTCCAAAGGTTTCCTTCTCACTCAGAGTTAAGCCCACACTCCTGCCTGTTTCATGACCTAACAGCCTAGGAGCTCTGACTTGGTCCCCCACCTCTCTGACTCTTCCTGCTTTCCCCTGCTATCCCTGCTGCAACTACACCAGCCTCACGCTATTCCTCCAACCCACCAGGCACACACCCACCTCAAGGCCTTTGCCCAGAATATTCTTTCGCCACCACCCCCAACCTTCACCGTTTGCCTTCCCACTCTCCTCAAGTCTCTCATCAAATGAGAGACTTCCCCTGACCCCCATCCTGCCCCAACACTCCAAAACTCCTTACTCTGTCTTATCTTCACTCTACACCTCTTGACATTTATTTAGTTGTTAATTTATTTATACTTTCTGATTTCTCCTCCAAACCAGCTCCCATTGAATACAAGCGCCAGGAGGTCAGGGGCATTGTCTGTTTTGTTCCCTGATAATCCTCATGACTAGGGCAGTAGCTACCATGAAGTAGGAGCTCAATAAGCATCATGAAATGAACAAAAGCATTCAACACATCACTAATGAACATCAGCCCTAGGGTGTCTAGTGGCTGAAATAGATACAACAGTGAAGCAGGCCAGCATGGGCCCTGGCTGATGCAGCTTGCATTTTAGTGGAAGAAAACTTACTAAATGTAGTATTTATTTATTTATTAAGTTTAAATCATCTCAGACAGGGATAAGTAATCATGGAATAAAAAGAGGGGCTAAGGGTAGGTATGAAGGAACTACTTTAAGTAGGGCAGTCAGGAAAGACCTCGCAGGGGAAATAATTTGAGCTGAGACCTGACTGACAACAAAGAGGCAGCCAGGTGTAGAAAAGCATTCCAGGCAGAGGAGACAGCAACGCATAGGCCCTGAGGCAGGAAGAAAGCTTGGTGCTTTGCAAGAACAAACCGAACATCCATGTGGCTAGAGCATGGTATGCCAGCAAGAGCAGGGAGGAGGTGAGGACTGAGAGGTAAACGGAGGCTAGACCACAGAAGGCCATAACAAAACACACACATTTCAAGTCCAAGAGGAAGCGATTGGAGGCACTGAAGAAGGAGAGTGATAGTCTGACATTTTTAAAAGATGACTCTGACTTCTCTGTGGAGAACAGACTTTCTATAAAGGAAGAGTAGAAGCAGCTGGGAGCCTATCTTGCAGATGTCCAAGGGGAGATGACTATGGCTTGAACCAAGATACAGTGGCAGAGAGAGTGATTAACTGTCAGGAAGCTAAAATGGTTGTTATTATCCCCATTTATAAAATAAGAAACAGAACCCTACAGAAGTTGAGATGTTCTCAAGATGGCATTGCAAATGAGTGGCAAAGTAAGGACCAGAACCTAGTTCTCTGGATTCCCAGCTCAATTTTAGGAGGCTAATAAGAATCCATCTGTTGAATGAATTAGTCCCAATAACTAAAGAAAGGAACTCAGCTCTAGCCAAATGTCTCCCATAAAGTCATACCACAGACTCCCCTCCCCCTGAACCTCAGTGCTTGTCTTCTCAGGGAAATCCAAATGCAGACAGACCTGAAAGTGACAGGCAGGGGCCACTTACATGTGTCCCCCCTCTCCTGGTCATACATGCCGTTTGGAGCTGAGCAGTGTGGTATGGCTAGTTCGCCAACAACTGCTTCTGGAAAAGGGAATAAATAACAACTGGAGTTTAACTAACAAGACCCCATAGCATGTGGTCCCCTGGGTGAGCCTCCCAGAGGAGGGACGGCAGCCAAGGACGGAGGACGGAGCAGAGGAATCTCCACAGAGCAGAGAGGCTGAGGGAACCACAGGCACAGACATTTGGGCAGTGACAGTGTCTGCTAACTAATAGTCCACTGTCAGGACCTTGACCGTGACTGATGAGGTTGGGAGCCTCTTGAGGAGGAATGTTGCCGGGAACTTGAGAAGAGCCTCCCAGTTCAAGTCAGGAGTCCCAGATATCTAGTCTGATATCTGCTGGGCCTCTGTCGGGTGGGACAGTGGAGGGTAGGTATGGGGGGCAGATCTGATTAGTGGTTCCATCCCTGGGGCTCCTGGGAGGATTGTGTAAAGGTGGCTTTATCACTCTCTTCTCTCTTTTGGAGAGTTAAATAGAAGCCATATATTTATCCACAATATAAAAGGCTGAAGTGTTACAAGTTTTTAGTTAAAGAAGTAGAAAAGTAATTATGTCTTAATAAAGCAAGTCAGAAGAAATCTTTTTTAAACGAATTATGGGGTAGAGATGAAGGAAAGTAACAGAAGGGATCCTTGATGGTGATTAGGTTGGAAACACAGGGCTCGCTGATCCCCCTGATTCCTACCGGCTTTAACAGTCTAGAGACTAGACTATTGACAGTCTCTGGGAGGCATTCACATGAGGTGCCTCAAAAAGATCAAATGCACATGTATCCAAGATGGGTCCCAGATACTCCTATAATCCCATCACAGGGCCATTTTCTGGGGTGAAGTCACTTTCCAAGTGGGTTAATGTAGATAAGGTGTGACTGGGTTGGAAGAGCATGGGAGCAGGAATCAGGAAGCCCAGGTTCTGGGTCTGCAATGCATTTAAATAGCTGAACCATTCTGAGCCTCTGTTTTTTGACCTGTAAAATGGGCAGTATTAGACTAGGTGATCTTTAAGGCCCCTGCTAACTTAAGTTCTATAATTCCGGGAATTTCAATAAGGTCCTTCAGCTTTAACCTGGGTTCCCTAGAAAACAGAGGCTAAGGCAAAAGATACTGTGCTGACATTTCAGTGCAAGGGTACACCCTCAGGGGTAAAAAGAAGGATAAGGAAATGAGGTAGAGAAGTGGGGGAGAACACATACAAGGAAGGACGTCATCAAGCCAGGCACACCTTTGCAACAAATGCAGCACACTGCTCAGTCTCAGGAACCGCGTCTCAGAACAATCCACAGGGGGAAAGAAAGGAGAGGATTTATCTGTTGGTGCCTTTCCATCTCCCATCATCCATCAAAACCCTCTCGACAGAGTATTAACTCCCCTGTGTCACCCAGACCCACCAGGCATCCACCAGAACAGCCAGAACCGGTGGAGGGTGTGGGGCACTGCCCAGCTCCTTGTCAGTATCCCCTGGTCAGGGCCCACTGGCCAGCTGCTGGGATTGCGGCCATCTGACAGCTCTCAGCTGAGGCCCTCGGTGGGAACTGCGGTCAGAGAGACAACACCACCTCAGCCAGGGTCACATCCCCTGCCGAGGGTAGCCTGCATCCAGTGACCAGTTGATAAGGGAACACAAAGGCTCAGCCCCATTGCTTCAGTTTGGGACAACTCTGATGGACCATCCTAACAGCAGACCTTCCCATGCCTCTGCAGAGGCCTTTGTTGCAAAAGCACCACACTCCATCCCCTCCCTCTGTCCAACCTCACTCTGCTGGACAGAAGCAGCCTGAGCCTAAATCTCAGGAACACATGACAGTAATTTTAAGCAAGTTAGAGGAAAAAATCCAAAGACGTATTGTTCCTCTATTCTCTACCATTGTTATGGCAAGAGACCAAATGCTTTGTGTCATTCTGCTTTAAATTCAGAATCACTGTTGAGGACAAAGAGGACCATTTGTTATTGCCTGAGAAGTTCCCGCCCAAGAAATGACTAGTTATGAATATGCATATCAAGTCAAAAAGTTAAACTTCTGAGTATTTACATGGAATAGCAATAATAACAATACTTTGGGCTTTTTGTTTTTAATTCCTAATGCTCCTGAGTATCCCTGATTTCTCCGCAGACTTCTCTGACTCTCCCAGAATGAAGAAGGCCAAACAGCCCATAAATAATTGTCTTGTCTGCATTTAAGAAGAATCCCAGGAGAGCCTTTTGCTTCTACTATTTTTCAGACTGCCAACACACTCCCCAAGCACACGATAATGATTCTGAGTCTCGTCCTTTATACAAGACCAGCCCTGAGCACATGCTGTCCAAAGAAACCCTTGTTTTCTGTGCCATCGAAGGCCCATTTCCCTGCTTGCCTATCAGCAGAAGCGAGAGACATCTGGTATTCTGTCTGGGCAACATGGCACTAAGGCACACCCAAACTTAAAACATTCAGTACAGAAGATCCACTTTGGAACCTGGATGATCTCTATTCACTGTTGACACTGATCAATAAACTACTATGTAATTGTCCTTTTTTTCTTTCTTTTTCTGCTTTAAGTGGCACTAATCAGAGTATAGTGCCCACAGCAGGGGCGATAAAAATCTCCTTCCTCTCTGCAGTCTGGATCATGCTATATTGAACTGGCAAAGGATTGGAGACAACTAGTAGATGGACCAAAAGAAAACATCATAATGTGGAGACGTAAAACACATGTTCTACGAAGAATCAATGAAAGCACAGGGAATCTGGACCTGGAGAAGCAAGTCGGCATTGTCTTTATGTGGAAGTGTGGACTAGGGTCAAGACAGCAGGTGTATTCTTTGTAATTTTTATCTGTTCAGATTGTTGGTGGCAAGAAGTAGAAACTAAACAGTTAATGTAAAAAAAGGAGAGGAAGAGGAGGAAGAAAAGGAGGAGAAAGAAGAGGAGAAAAAACTGAAGTGGAACTAGAAGAAAAACCATCACTTATTGAAGAGATATGAGGTAGTTCAAAGAATAGAAGAAAAACCTGAGTTCTAGACTCAGAAGCAGTGGGGAACAGGACAGGCCCAGGGACACAGGTAGGAGTTGTGGTCAACAGGATGATGGAGCTCCTACCTCTCTTGCCCTCATTTTCACATTCTCAAGAATCAGCGTCCCTTTGGCCCACCTTGTGTCACATGCCCACCACTTGGCTGGTAAATGGCTTGGCTGCCAGTACCAACCAGTCTGCCTGTAGTAGGAGACAAGTTAGTCCCCAAAGGAAAACCAGGTGCAGTTCCCAAAAGAAAGGAGAAGGAATCTTGAATAGTCTAAATCAGCTGTTCAAAGGTAATCCACAGACCAGCAGCAGCAGTACCTGGGAGCTTGTTAGAAATGCAGATGCTCTGGCAGAACCTCAAACCTACTGAATCAATGTCTGGGGATTGGCCCCAGGAATCTGTATTGTGACAATTTCTTAAGCAAGCCCAAATTGAGAAGCGCTGGTCTAAACAGTGAGCTCTAATCCAGGCTCCAGAGTGTATAAGTAGGACAAATAGAATGACAGTTAAAAGAATAGATTTTAGAGAGAAATAAGGAAAAAATGTCCATGTGTCATAACAAATACAGACACAGGTAGCCCAAGGAACCAGGAAGCTCCCTACGGGAGGAACTGATTAGAATGTTAGAGAGGAGATTCAACATCAGATGACCTTTAAAGTCCCTTCTAGCCCTGAAGATTTTGACCATGACTCACTTTAAATATCTACTGATCTCTGATTATGACATATAATGCTTCTAGAGAGACTAATTCTCTTTGAATTGTCTATGAATAAAGTAACTCTGTCCATCCCAAAGAGAACACAGAAGAGCTTGTAGACCCATATCCCAGGGGCAGAGAGAACTTTTCTGTCCTGATGTTTGCAGCTGCCTTGGCCATAGTTAGACTTCCCCAGGGAGAGGGTGAACATTGGTTGGGCAGGCTTAGAAGAAGCCTGGACTCGGACTTTTCCAAGGAGTCACAGGGCATATCAGCTGCTAGTCCTAATAAAAGTTCTCTTTCATGGTCCAGCATCTAGTGATTCACCTCGTCCAGAGGTTGTCCAAATTGTGAGCTGGATCATAGAACCCAAAACCAAACCAAAACAAAACAGTAAATATTTATTGGACAGATAAGCAAAGAAAAATCAAAAAAGAAAACAAAAATGGTCACACATGAACATCAGTATGAGTTCTTTTTTGGACTGGATTAGCATTTCTCCAAATCAAAAATTATTCTGAAGAATGTAGAAAGGAAATAAACATTTCTCTTTGATCTCTATGCTTGGCTATGAGGATGAATTGTAGAATATTTTCCAACTACTCAGTTGGGAAATCCTTTTTCACAGAAATAACACATTTCTTCAAAATAGACTCTAAATCATTCGATGAGAGTGACCCCTTTTATAAAAAGCAAAATCAATCCTGATGTTTCTCATTCTCTCAAAATGATTGGCATTGCTTCCAAGCACTGAAATGATTTGTTTCCCCTTGCATCTACTTAAAGCCAATGATACAGAAAAGTGATAAAATGCCACTGACAAAACAGCTGTACAGCTCTCAGTTCTTATGGAAGGGGAATTTTCACTCATAAAGTAGTTTTATATTCATTTAGACCCATAAATGTACACACTGACTGTTAGGGGATGGCTGTGAATCTCCCAAGTTTGTTCATAAATGTTCTGAATGAAGAAGTGTGAAGAGTAAGTGACAGAATATAAAAGGCCTTCGCAGAAGCTTGCCTGCTGCAGCTTTTTTCCTCTTGACAGACACGTTACGTTGTAAACACCTAAGTGCTGGCTTTATCTCTCCTCTGCCAAAACCAGTTCCTGAGTCTTGACAAGTTTAAAATCTGTTTGGTAAGCATATAATCATTCAGTTTTATAAGGCACAGGTCTTATTAAAGACTATGGTGGAATGTTTAAATGGAAAAAAGAACCTAATTATATAGAGAAAAATAATTTGATGGAGATTAAAAAAACACATCAACTGAAATTATTTTTTTCAGAGAGGAGCTAACACTTATTATTTTTTTGCTTTGACTGTTTTATTATCATTTACCTTTTTTTCCCATAAAAAGGGGTGGCTATATTATTTTTTAGGTGGCAACAAAAGATTTTATACATTCACCATCTGGGAACACAAACAAGGTAGTTAATTGAGTCCATGCTGTATTAACTGATGCAGGCCATTCTCCTCACTGATTCCAGAATTATATCTCTAAACAATAATTGGATTAGGTCATTCCCACTGTCACTGTCCATCAAGTCCATGAGAAAATTCAAACACAGTTGTGTAGTATTCAAGGGTTTACTTTACCATCTGGCCCCATCTGGCTTTCTCGCTTCCTCCTTTGCCGTTCTCCTTCTCCCCACACACAATTTACACTCCAGTCACATTAAACGCTTCTCAGTTCCCACACATGTTCATCATTTCTATAGCCTCCTGCCCTGGTTCACACCACTCACTCTGCCAGCACCGCACTTCTCCCTTCAGAACTTGTTCATATTTTGTCTCTAGAGTGAAGCCTGATTAACATTCTTTCTTGGTTCTCATATTGGATACCACAGTATAGAGGTTTCTGCAAAAATCTGTCTCCCTCAGCAAACTGTGGGCTCTAAGGACAGAGCCAATCGTTATTCTTCATTTTTCTCTGTAATTTCAATATCACCTGCCATGTAAAGGTCTCAAGAAATGTGTGTTGAATGGATGAGTGATTAAGTAAATGAATGAATCAGGTATGAGTGCATTACTAGAGGCCCAAAGAATACAGAAACACAGTAGACCAGTCTAGAAACTAGACTACTTACCAGTAAATCTCTCTTAATGCAACAGGAATACTTAGAAATCAATCTACCAATAAGTATTTCTTGTAACAACCATAGTATTAATGACAAATGTCAACAAACTTTTCAAATAATGAACCATTGCTATGATAAACACAAAAGAATTAAATAACATGATCCCTGTTCTTCAAATCTCTTCAGAACATTATCTTACAAACTTTACTCTCTGAAAATAAATCTTTCAAAATTGTAATAAATGTCCACTTTCTGCCCTTAAGTTTTCCCTGGCAAATTATTAAAACTCATGTCTTCCTGAGACTCTGCAGAAAGCAATAGAAAGTAGATGAAAGCCTGAGCCAGAGAGCCTGTACCTGTCACGTCCTACTTTGTTCCTTCTTACAGAAGTAAATGTTTCACCTCAGACCTGAAGGATGAAATGAAGTTAGAGGAAGAGTTAGGACAGAAGTATATCAAGGAGAAGGAATAGCAGAATGGAGATATTAAGGTTAGAAAGGAGCTTGGTGCACTTGAGGCCCAGAGGGAAGGCATTATGACTGGAATAGAGTAAGAAAGAATCCAATGGCCTGAGATAACTAATGTCAGACACCAAACCACAGATCCAGGAAGCTCAGGGAACACCAAGCAGGTTAAATGCCAAGAAAAATACACCTAGACCTATCATATCCAAATTTCAGAAAATCAAAGATTAAGAAAAAATATTGAAATAAACCAAAGAATGAAAGCACTTTTACCTAGACAGGAGAAAAGGTAAGAATTACATCTAACTTCTCTTCGGAAATCAGGTAAGCAAGAAGAGAGTGGAGTGACATATTTAAGATAGCGAGATTTTAAAAATCCCACCAATCTAGACTTCTGTAAACAGAGAAATTATCCTTCAAAAGTTAAGGAGAAATAAAGATTTTCTCTGACCAAAAAAAAAAAATTGTTATAGCAGCACCAACTGCCTAAGGACAAGAGGTTAATATCCAGATATCTAAAAACTCCTACAACTCCAACAACAACAACAAAAACCAAGTAAAAATGGGCAAAGGACCTGAATAAACATTTCTCCAAAGAAGATTTATAAATGGTCAAGAAGCATATGAAAACATACTCAACATCACTAATCATTAGGGAAATGCAAATCAAAACCACAATGAGATACCACCTCATACACATTAAGATGGCTATTATCAAGAAAAACAAAGAAGAAGAAGAAAAAGAAAAAAGAAAGAACAAGTGTTGGTCAGGATGTGGAGAAGTTAGAACCCTTGTGCACTGTTGTTGGTGCACAAAAAATGGTGCTGCCACTATGGAAAACCGTATGGCAATTCCTCAGAAAAATCAAATATATAATTCCACTTTTGTGTATATGCCCAAAAGATCCTGTGGTTCCACTTTTTTGTATATGCCCCAAAGCAGTAAAATCAGGGATTAGAGAGATATTTTTACACCCATATTCACAATTACCAAAAAGTGGAAGCAACCCAAGTGTCCATCAACAGGTAAATAGATCAGAAATGAGGTATGTACATACAATGGAATATTATTCAGCCTTAACAAGGGGAAAAACTGTGATACATACTACAACATGGGATGAACCTTAAAGACATATGCTAAGTGAATAAAATGAAAAATACTGTATGATTCCACATGTATGAATTACCTAGAATAGTCAAACTCATAAAGATAGTAAGTAGGATGGTGGCTGACTGGAGCTGAGGGGGGAGGGGAATGGGAGTTTTTGTTTAATAGGTATAGAATTTCAGTTTCAGAAGATGAAAAGGGTTCTGTGGATGGATGATGGTAATAGTTGCACAACAATGTAAACGTATGTAATACCACTGAAGAGTACACTTAAAAATGGCTAAAATGGTCAGTTTTATATTATGTATATTTTACCACAATACAAAATATAAAAAGTAAATGTGTAAAGATAAAAATGCATAAAGATAAAAAATTTATATAGAGAATGATTTAAATTATGTAGAATGAAAAAATTAAAATCCTAGGGGAAAATGCACAAAATATTAACAGCTAATCTTTTTGAGGAGTAGAGTGATGGTTACTTTTTAAAAATCCCATGTATGTACTTTCTAAATGGTTTCTAATAAATGTTTATTATGGAACTTCCCTGGGGGCGCAATGGTTAAGAATCCACCTACCAATGCAGGGGACATGGGTTCAAGCCCTGGTCTGGGAAGATCCCACATGCCGCGGAGCAACTAAGCCTGTGTGCCACAACTACTGAGCCTGTGCTCTGGAGCCCGCAAGCCACAACTACTGAGCCCACGTGCTGCAACTACTGAAGCCCGCACGCCTAGGGCCCAGGCTCTGCAACAAGACATGCCACTGCAATGAGAAGCCCACGCACTGCAACAAAGAGTAGCCCCCACCCGCTGCAACTAGAGAAAGCCCACGCGTAACAACGAAGACCCAACGCAGCCAAAAATGAATAAATAAATAAATTTAAAAAAAATAAAGTATGTTCTGTTATAAAAAAAAATGTTTATTACTTTTATAGTAAAACAAACTAAAAGAAAAATTATGCAACTAAGGGAATATACAATTAGCAGAAACATATATTCGATACAAGGCAGAAACTGAGAAATCAGTAATGCTCGCAGAGAGCCTAAAGGTCAGTGAGAAAAATGGTGTGGACATTAACCTGAAATTGATGAGGTAAGTAAAAATCAGTCTATGTGTTTGAGCTACTTATATATGAACATAAACATCATTCTGGTTTTAATAAGAATCTCAGGCCTATTAAAATCAGGGGCAGAGGGAATAAACCAAGGTCACTGACATCACTTGGATTGTTGTAGCTAAGAAAACTCAAGATAGCATGAAAATAGGAACATATTTTTTCTTCCTTTTACTTTAAAGAAGATCTGTACCTTTACCATCATGATTGTTTCTAAGATGTCATTAAAGTTGATAGGAGTGAAACTATATAGAGCAGCCTAGGACCTCCAGTGAGTCAGCAAACTCACTACTTATGAAATACAAAATAATCAACAAGAGGAAAATGATTCAATGAAGAAAAAAAGAGCCAAACCTGACCAATAGGAAGGAGAGTTGTGAGACTCAGAGACAATCTTCTCAAGGTACGTAAGGGCTACACCATTTGAAATTGGGCTCAAAAACAAAACAAATTACTTTTTTAATATCTGGGAAGAAATCTTATAACAGCTTGAGTAATAACAAATTCAATATTCCCCTCTCTACTTATAAATTCAAGTTCTTATACCAGGCCGGAGAAATGGCTGGCTGACTCTCCTTTATACAAGTTTATCCTCAGATATCCTAGCTTAGAGCAGAGCTCTGGCAAACTGTGATGGATACATTCCTTTCTGGAGGGGATAGAAGAGGGAAAGAAGCACCTCCAAATCTCTAATGTTCTGTCCTTAGTATCTTGGAAAATTTTAAATATGCTCAACCTTTGCCCAAGCAATTCTACTTCTAAGAATACACCCTAAAGAAATTCTTGTACAAGTATCCCAAAGTAAGTGGACAAGTGATGTCCATGGCAAGATTTTTTAGTAAAGGCAAAAATTTGAAGTCAACCTAAATGCCCATCAGTTTGAGAATGGTTAAATAAAACATTAACTGTTCAAACTAGGAATACTATGCAGTCATTAAACAAAATCAATTATATTTGTATATTCTTACATGAAAGGATGTCCAAATTTTTAATAACATATACAATGTAATAAAATAAATAAAAAGGAAACCAAATTTTCAACAACATATACAATGTAATGTTATATGTTTAAAAAAGTATATATGTGTGTGTACTTGAACATGTATGTGTATATATATGTATGTGTATATATATGACTGTACAGAAAAAGGTAATAAAAATAATAGCAAACACTTATAGTCTCAGCAATGACATATTTTTAGCAATAATACTCAAGGGAGTCAGTGTGGATAATAAAGGATGGGGACAGGCTAGCCATTTTTAATTTACAACGTTATATATTGATAAAAACTTTTTCTAATTCTAGATATTAACTAAGTTAAAAGTATTTAAACTTATTTTAAATTTGGCTCTTTTAAAATTTTCTAACAATGTTCAGAAGTAGAGCTTAGAAACCAAGCTTATTACAAAATTAAGAAGTCATTAAAAACCATATTATTGGGCTTCCCTGGTGGCGCAGTGGTTGAGAGTCTGCCTGCCAATGCAGGGGACACGGGTTCGAGCCCTGGTCTGGGAAGATCCCACATGCCGCGGAGCAACTAGGCCCGTGAGCCACAATTACTGAACCTGCGCGTCTGGAGCCTGTGCTTCGCAACAAGAGAGGCCGCGATAGTGAGAGGCCTGCGCACCGCGATGAAGAGTGGTCCCCACTTGCCACAACTAGAGAAAGCCCTCGCACAGAAACGAAGACCCAACACAGCCATAAATAAATAAAAAATAAATAAATAAATAAAAATTAAAAAAAAAAAAACCATATTATTCTAATATATGTAATGTATGAGAACATTTCAGGCTCTTTACCCATCATGAAAAAAAGCCTTCTGGATAACTGTGGTTACTGCTTTTGTCAAGCCTCCCAAGACCTTTAAAAAGAGGCAGAATCTTTACCCAAATGGTGAGCATAAATTAAATAGCATTTCCATGTTTCTGTAGCAGAGCCATCCTATAACACAGCTCCTGGTCTGAGCTAGCTCACCATTGGTCTGAAGGAAGGGAAAAACATTACCGACATTTTCCTGGTGCTGATAATAGCCACCATAAGCTACATACTATCTGTGAAGAATGCCAGGGACTTCCCTGGTGGCTCGGTGGTTAAGAATCCGCCTGCCAATGCAGGGGACACGGGTTCAAGCCCTGGTCTGGGAAGATCCCACATGCCGTGGAGCAACTAAGCCCATGCACCACAACTACTGAGCCTGTGCTCTAGAGCCCACAAGCCACAACTGCTGACCCTGTGTGCCCAAACTACTGAAGCCTGTGTGCCTAGAGCCCGTGTTCCACAACAAAAGAAGCCACCGCAATGAGAAGCCTGTGCACCACAACAAAGAGTAGCCCCTGCTCACCAGAACTAGAGAAAGCCCGCGCACAGCAATGAAGACCCAACGCAGCCAAAATAAATTAATTAATTAAAAAGTAATAATAATGAGAATGGACTATGTTTTAAAAAAAAAAGAATGCCACAGTTACAGGCGCTGTGCCTATAACATGATCAGCCCTAAAATATTTATCAAATGGAGAAGAGAATGAATTAATGAACAGATAAAGCCATCATCACAGAGGCTGCTGGCCTTCCGCATATTCAACCCTGTCATGGTTAGGTTTGACTTGTTTGTCGAACGTGACCCAATCATCAATAGCAAGGTTGGTTTCATTTATATAGTACAGTATAGAGGTCATTACAGCTTATGCAAGAAAGAAGACAAGGTTTGCAAAGCAAAGGAAACTACAAACAAGACAAAAAGACAACCCTCAGAATGGGAGAAAATATTTGCAAATGAATCAACGGACAAAGGATTAATCTCCAAAATATATAAACAGCTCATGCAGCTCAATATTAAAAAAACAAACAACCCAATCCAAAAATGGGCAGAAGACCTAAATAGACATTTCTCCAAAGAAGACATACAGTTGGCCAAGAAGCACATGAAAAGCTGCTCAACATCACTAATTATTAGAGAAATGCAAATCAAAACTACAAAGAGGTATCACCTCACACCAGTTAGAATGGGCATCATCAGAAAATCTACAAACAACAAATGCTGGAGAGGGTGTGGAGAAAAGGGAACCCTCTTGCACTGTTGGTAGGAATGTAAGTTGATACAGCCACTATGGAGAACAGTATGAAAGTTCCTTAAACTAATAATAGAACTACCATATGACCCAGAAATTCCACTACTGGGCATATACCCTGAGAAAACCATAATTCAAAAAGACATATGCACCCCAATGTTCATTGCAGCACTATTTATAATAGCCAGGTCATGGAAGCAACCTAAATGCCCATCAACAGACAAATGGATAAAGAAGATGTGGTACATATATACAATGGAATATTAGTCAACCATAAAAAGGAACGAAATTGGGTCATTTGCAGAGATGTAGATGGATCTAGAGACTGTCATACAGAGTGAAGTAAGTCAGAAAGAGAAAAACAAATATCATATATTAACGCATATATGTGGAACCTAGAAAAATGGTACAGATGAACCGGTTTGCAGGGCAGAAATTGAGACACAGATGTAGTGAACAAACGTATGGACACCAAGGGGGGAAAGCGGGGAGAGGGGGGTGTGATGAATTGGGAGATTGGGATTGACATATATACACTAATATGTATAAAATAGATAACTAATAAGAACCTGCTGTACAAAAAAATAAAAATAAAATTCAAAAAATTTTTAAAAAAGAAAGAAGACAAGGTTTCACAGGGTCCTACATGAATTTTTTTAGTTCATAAGACATTCAAAGACAAGAATCTGAAATTAAGAGCAAAATCAGGAAACTTACCTGTAGGAGAAAAAAACAGGTGGTACATAAGACCACTTGATCAAAGCAGGAAAGGCCAATGATGGTGACTGTCTAGTAGTAACCATGGCAGTCCAGCCCCAGGAAGACTGGTTTGGCTGTGTTTCAGCACCAGGAAATCTAATCATTTGGAGGCCTAGACATGAGCACAACATAATGGGGTGGAATATGTTCCTACAAACAGATTTCCCTTATTAGTCATGGTCCCTAACATTGCCAGGAAAGCAGAAAAATGACAAAGACCACCTTGACTTGCAATAACATTGGAGATTTTATTGCCCCTATGAAGGCAATTCAATGGCTCAAACACATTTAAGTAAGAAAACTTTGACAAATTATGTATCATTTTTAAAAACATTTTCTGTTATCAACATATTACATTCCATTCCAATTTCAACCCCCTGAAGCACCATAAAAACCTCATCTCATGGAAAGCAGAGAGCTATTATTAGCAAAAAGAGGAGCAACTCCAATTCAGATATGTCTGCCTTCTTTTTGAAAGTGCTCAGCCTTATGGAACATTTTAAATTTCTCCTGCACTTATACTAATCATGGAAAGCTTTAGAACTAGAAAAATAACAACTCCAAAGGAAATGCTCTGGAGGTATACAAATAAAATTAGAATGTATTTTAAAATAATAAATATATCAGTTAATTCATGTACTAGGTAAAATAAATCAATAACACAAGGAAAAAGTACTTCTAAATACAAAAAATGCTCTTTTTAAATGAAATCAATATTTACTGAACACCTGTAAGTGTGCTAGGTAGTACCCTTGACCATGAAATAGAGAGCAAAATATATTTGCAACAAAGATGGTAAATTGATCAGAAAAACAACAAGACCTCTATAGGTACATGAGCAAAGGATACAGACAATTCCCAAAAGAGGGCATAGCCTGAAAAAAATAAATATATGAAAAACCTGATCAAGTAGTGATCAGAGATGTAAATTAAGATCATAATGAGATTGTTTTGATTATCAAATTAATAAGGATAATGAATGAAAAATATCTTCTTAATTTTACTATAATAATAGCTTTGGGCATCTGTATTTCATCTATTTAATTTGCTAAAATCCACATATTTTGAATTTAGTTAGATAAGTTAATTTTTATTGCTAATTATTTCTGATTAATTCCTATTTAATATTCTAACAAAGTTCTGAATTTACATAATCTGAAAGTAACATAATTTACTTTCCAAACCAAACAGTCTTTTTCCTGTGTTGTTTTTAATATACAGAAGATGCTTTTTTCCAAAATGCTCAAACACATCCCACTCTTTGACCCCCTAGATAAATATCCCTCAAAGGACTTTAAACAGTGCTTTCCTCGAGCTATAGCTAACTAAACTCCCTTAGATAAATAACTCAGAACTCTTCTCACCTTGAATTATCCCCATTATGGATAAAATTAAACCATTTAATCTAACTATAAATTAAAGCATATCCATATTCAAATAAGCACAGCCCATGAGAATATTCTTGGGTACTGTTTATAGATCTAGAAATAAAGTTGCAGGGGCTACATTTTCATTAATGCAATGGAATTACACTCAAAGGAATGGGAGTGCCAGATGCTGGGTGGGAGGCTGGAGAGAAGGAGATCAGATCGGAACGCATCTGTCTTTCAGGCCTTGAGCAGCTTGATATGGAGGAGCACGAGCTCACTCCAGATAAATCCATTTTGTTTTAAGTTTCGGAAGTTCCTGATTTGGCAAAATAGATCAAGTCATAGTTCTTCTAAATTCTTCCTCTTAATCTAGAGCAGTAATTCTCCAGGTGCACGTGGGTGGGATACTCCTAAGGGTGGTGGTATATGCTACAATGATGGGGTGGGGAGAAAGTGTAGCTTGAAAAAGCATAGGATATACTTTCCTGAGTAGAAAAGACAGGGGCAGAGCTGTAGGAAATGACTCATAACTTGAGGTGCACTCTGTCTAAGGAGCAGCCTGGGTGCAGAGGAGCAAAAAATGTACAGGACTGCTGCTCCTGATGGTTAAGATTGTCTAATCAAGATGTTTACATAGGTAGAGATTGGAAATATGCCATCCCCCAGCAAGGCGTTCTCCTTTTTCTGAGTTATCAGCCCCACGCGATCAACCAGGCCACAGCTGACTCTGGGCACAGTTGTAAAGTATGGCTTTTGTACAATCCCATCTCTTCTAATAGGGGTCATTTCAGTCCACTGGGGGCCTTGTCTCTTCCTACTCTGAGTTGTGATTCAGCTTAAGATAGAAGATATTCTAAGATAAAACTGATTTGAAATACGATAGTTACCAAAGATGAGTACCTAGGTAAGTGCATTCTTGGGCAGATGTGTGTTGACATGGATTATAAAATTGTAAGACGCAGTCATAATGATAATATTTAGGGGAACAAAAAGCATAAAGAATACAGGAAAAAGATATAAAGAAATTTCTTGAGCAAGAGCAGCAGAGATGATCATCTACTGCAGTTAAACCACATATTCTGTAACCCAAATGAGACCAATATTGATTTCCAGAATATTTATAACAACAATCATCCCAAGTAGCCATTTATGGCAGCATCTATTAACCTAATAGTTCACCAAGCAGTGTAGTATAATGGATATCATATCAAACTTTCTGTCTCGTCTCTTACTAGTTGTATGTCCTTCAGCAATTTTTCATCATCATTCTGTCACAGTTTCCTCATCTGTAAAATTTGACTTGACCATAACATCTGCCTCAAATATTTTTCATGATGACTAAGTACATTAGTAAAGGCAAAGAACTAAGTACTATATCTAGCATGAAGTAAGCACTCAATAATCACTAGCCATTACTATTGCCAACACTGGAAATTATCTTTAATTTTTATATCTTTACAACTCTTTGAGCTTTGTCAATTCAGTTTTATTGTTGCCTTAATTTGCATTTGCCTTGTAAATATAATTGAATTGTTTCATATGTATTAACCATTTATTATTTTTATATTGGAAATTAGTCATTTCCCTTGTCCATTTTCCTCACTTGCCTTTTTTTTTTTTAAACTGATTTGCAGATATTTTCCTAAGTCTGGCTTTTTAGATTTTTTAAATTATATTTTAAAGTATCATCTCATAAAAAAAAAAATTTAAACAATACATTTTTCAGTCATGAAACCTATTTGAAATTTTTTCAAGACACCAAGATCTTAAGGCATTTTAAATATAAAGAAACTGAAGGCAAAGCTTATGGCTATAAAATAAAATCTGAAATATATATATACTTTATGGAAATTTTGTTAGAAAATGCTTCCAAGCCCTTTTTATAGAACTCCTATCAACAAGGGCTTGGAAGTATGTATTTCACAATTATGGGCTGTTGTAGAATGTATAACATCACACTGCCCTTGCATAACCCTGATCAGTGCAACTGGATCTTCTTCAACAAGACTCCTCTCCACATGAAATGCAACAAGGCTGTCTATCTCAGAGCAAATATACATCCTCCAAAGTGCCTGGAACACAGACAGCATCAGAACAGGCCATTACAGATTCCTTCTGGTAGTTCACAGAGCAAGAGCATCCAGAAATTTGCACGCTCTATAAATAACAGAGCAGAGGCAACTCTATTTCATAGGAGCTCTTTCTTTCTTTTTTTCTTAATTAAAAAGGAAAGGTAGAACCTCAATTTAAACAGTGCTGGATAGGAATTTATCTTAATGAATATCAATCAAGCTAATGTACCCATCAAGCTAAGTCTCAAATAAGGTTTTGACGCTTCTAGTTAATTGTCCATAAAAGCCCTGTCATTACTTTTATTGTTTCTCAATAAAATGTAAAATGTTTTGATATCACACACAAAAAAGCAAGGGCCAGACCAAATCAGTTACCTCCAACCTCTAGTATCCATCTGTCGGCATAAAGATACTTAGATGTCCTCAATACTTCCTTATAACTTCATTCAATAATAGTCATTGCTGTTGAGTCAAATAGTTAATGATTGCCTACTGTGTGCTGAGACTGGAAATACATAATAGATATGTTAGTTCTCATCTATACCAGTCATGGAATTTAGGGACCAGCAGGGAAGACTGGCAATGACAACATAGTAAGAGAAGTTAGGAGGAGTTTCCAACCAGCTCCCTGGAGAAGTAACCTCCAAGCTGAGATCTTAGGAATATGAAGAAAAGTAAGCAGAGGGAGAAATAAATTCCAAGTATAGGGAAATGCAATTTCAAAGGTAAGGAAAAGAAAAAACTAAAACTTTGCCAATTATATCTCAATAAAACTGGATGAAAAAAGACAACAAAGCACTCTCCTTACCCTGAGGAGTTTACAGTCCCACTGGAAAAACAAGAGGAGCAATCAGGTTGTACCAATCAGTAAATCACACACAAGTCACGATCTATGTAAAGCTCTCCAAGAAAAGGAAGGGTTTTTATGAATGGCATATATTCCAATGCTTTTTAAATTCACTTAACAATAATTGATTTTTGGTGAGGTGAAACTTCAAACTTTGGAATTGGACCACCTGAGTTAAAATTCCTGTTCCATGCACTCAAGGTCCAGCACCCTTAGCTCCTTTCACCGGTATATGAGGGTCTCAACAGGCCTCACTGGGGGTGGTCCTGGAATAATACACTGAACAAGATGTGCTTCCCAGGGTTCAAAGATCTTACAGTTTTGTAGTAAAGATTGATAATAAAGTCAGACATTTTCAATTTGTTTAGCTAGTCACTAATCATGAGGCAAACTGGATGCTGCTAAAGAAAAAATAACATAAAGCAAAAAAATAAAAATAATGTAAAACATAGGGACAAAAAAGCTGGTAGCATTGGTGGGAGGCAAGAGATAAGTAAGAAATTATATCAAAGGACTCAGGAAAGAGATCTGAGCTTTTGATGCTCATTGAAGCTTCAGAACAGATTGAGATTTACAGAAGAAAATGTATGTAGTAAAAAGAGACAAGGGTCTAGGACAGTATCCAAAAAGTTCAGATTTTAAGTAATGGACAAAGGAAAAGACACCCACAAAGACGCCTGAGAAGGAAGAAAGGGAGGGGGAGAGAAAGAAGGTGTGGGGAGGGAGAGAGAGAGAGAACTAGAAGAGTATGGTGTCACAAAATCCAAGAAAAGATGGGGAGTTATTGTTTAATGGATACAGAGCTTCTGTTAGTAGTGATGAAAAATTTTGGAAATAAATAGTGGTGATGGTTGAACAACATTGTGAATGTAGTTAATGTCATGGAATTGTACACTTTAAAATAGTTTAAATGGCAAATTTTATGTTATATACATTTTACTACAATAAAAAAATAGCAACAAGAAATCTGAGGAAAAGAGTGTTTCAAGAAGGAGACTGGTCAAGTGATGTTGTTGCTCTTACAAGTTTTAGTAAGATAAGGGATAAAAAGTACACCTTTGAATACGCTAATGTGAGTGTCCACATTAGTAGTGTTGGTCTGTGCTTCAGAGAAGAAGTCAGGATGCAGTGGGTAGAGGAATAAATGGAGAAGTGAGGTGGACAAACACAGACAAGTCTTTAAGGAGCTTTGCCTGAAAAGAGAAGATAGACAGGATGGCAGCTCAAAAAGACCCTGCGATTGAAAGATTTTTATTTCCTTTGTAAGGTGGAAATAGCTGAGCATTTCCTTTACTGTAATGTATTCCTAGATAAAACTCTTGCCTCTATGAGTAGATTTGAGCAGAAAAGGTGGGAAAAAATTCCTTAGTGAGACAACCATCAATTCCAAAAGCACAAAGGAATTGAGTGAGACTAGTTTATCACCTGCCTTTACTCCAGATAAATGGTTGTCTTTTCCATTCCTAAAGGATCTCCAAGATTCATCAGCCCTCCCTATTAGTCTGTTCCACGGTGTAGTCATCCATAAAGACAAGAAGACCCTCCTTTATCAAACAGAACTCTCTGTGTGCAATTTCATTCCACTTTCTCTGGCTCTGGTCTGCACAGTGGTATGTTAAGGGCATTTGCTAAATGACACCTCAGTCATTGATTCCTCAGATCAAGCCCAGTGTTTCAGCTCTTACTCCCAGACTCTACCTCTAACCTATTTTTCAACTCTCCTTCCAGGTTTCCTCCAATTTCTCAACATTGTGCTCGTTGATCAATATCTGTCTTTTTATTTCTGCTTTCCTTCCTCTTTTCTCTGAAACATCTGTCAAACTCAATGTTTGATTATGTTTCAATCAATCTTTAAAGAGTTGCTGAGAGAAGCTTCCCAAACAGTTCCTTGCCTATGTAACCAATCTGTTCTTGGGGAAAATTTAAAACTGGGTTCTCACTGAATTTCTTCCCTTGGCAAATCCTGCAGCCTAATGTGTCTTTCTCATGTTCCATCTCCATAACCCATTATGAATCCATCCATTTATTCAGAAAATATTTAGGGAGGCAATCCTATATGCCAGAAACCATGACAGGCACTGGTTTTACAAGAAAGAGCAAAATAGGCACAGATCGTGCCCTGCAGTCTAATGAAGGAGCCAAACGTTAACCAAATTATCACATAAATGCATGTAAAATTGTAAGTTTGGTGAGTGGAATGAAGTAGAGTTGAAGCAGTAGGAGAACTGAAAATAAGTGAATTTGACCTAGTTATTGAAGTCAAAAGGGTTTCCCTAAGGAGGTAGCAATTGAGCTGAAACCTGAAAGAGGAGTAGGAAGTAACTGGGCTAAAGAATTCATAAAAGAGAGAAAGGTTTTGAAGGGAGAGGACTATGTGAAAATATCCCATAACCAGACAGAGTGTAAGGCACAAAAGAGGTTGAGAGAGGCCCGTAGCTGTGAAAGAGGCTGGGAAAGAATACCATGTGAAATTAGGCTGGAGGTGCAGAGGGTCTTGTTAAGGATTTTGTTCTTTGAAATGAGCAATCTGGTTGCAGTATTTAGGGCCGAATGGAGGGTGACTGAAACATCATTCAACACCGGTCAGGAGGGTGGGACTGAGATAATGTTATTTCAGACTAGGATGGATCCAAGAGGTAAAATTTTAGGAGGTAAAATTGACAAGACTTGATGATGGATTACATATAGTGGATATGGTGCAGGGCGGGGGTGGGGGGATTGGGTAAGGAGGATACGGGGGTGGGTAAGGTAGAGGTAGAATGATTCTTAGGTTTCCAGCTTGAGCAGCTGGATGGAGGATGGTCCTGTTCACTGAGATAAGAGACACTGGGAGAGTTTGATGAGGATGATTGGGATTGGTGCAGCCTGAGTTTGGAGTTGAGTTTGAGGTGACTTTACAGCACCTAGGAGATAATGGTGAGCAAATAGAGAAGTCTGGTGTGCATTCCACACAAGGTCATTTTAGGTCATACACAAATTTTATTTTTATTTTTATATGTTTAATTGTGTTGCAACAAGTTATTTCAGACATGTTAAGTAGAATTTTGTGACTCCCTTTAAAATCAATTTTTTAATTAAATAAAATAATGATAGTAGAGGTAATATTGGATTGGAAAATCTTGTATGGTACATAAATATTACACAAAGTTTGGAAAACTATGGCGAGGTGAAAATCAGCCCTCAATTTAATTAGCAACTTTAAAAAAACAATAATAATTCATCTAAAGTTTAGACATGTTTCCAAACCATGTATACAGACACTTACAGATAATGAGAGAAAGAATTTCAGGACATTAGAAGGGAAAGAAAGGCTTATATATCCTTCACACATATCTAAAACTTTTCTAGTCTGAAACATTCTCACCAAAACTGCTCTGCCATCTGTAATTTCAAATTTTAAGGTAATTGCTTTTATCTTCTAAAAACAGCTAAGTAGTTCAATGGCATTTCAGTCAAAGGAAGGTGAAGAGGATTGCTCTGCCTGGACCTTACAAAATGACTGCCTTTCAGAAGATGGAGCACAGACGTTAATCCTGTGTGCTTAGTGGTACGTGTTCCAGTCCTATTACTGTAGCTAAAAGGGGAGCTGTGTACTTTGGCTTCAAAAAAGGCTAAAGGGACACAGGCAACAAAAGCAAAAACAGACAAATGACACTACATCAAATTTTAAAACTTCTACATATCAAAGAAAACAACCAACAGAGTGAAAAGACAAACTATAAAATGTGCGAAAGTATTTATAAATCATATATCTAACACAGGGTTAATAACCAGCATACATAAAGACACCTACAACTCAACAATAACAAAAAAAAAGAGAAAAAAGAAAAAAAGAAAAACACAAATAACCTAATTAAAACAATAGGCAAATGATATGAATGGACATTTCTCAAAAAAAAAAAAAGATATACAAATTGCCAACAAACATTTCAAAAGATCCTCCTCAATGCTAATCATCAGAGAAATGAAAATTAAAATTACAATAAGACATCACCTCCCACCCATTAAATGGCCACTATTTAAAAAAAGAAGACAGAGAAGTAAGGTCAGCATTATGGTGGCATAGGCTGCCCTCTTTTTTTATGTACCCCCACAATGACAAAAATTTGAGATTCATCCACTAACAAAAGTGCTTCTGTGGGAGTTGTGGCACCATACACCAGGGGACTCTGGAGGAGTCTCACCCACCTGTGTATCAAGTAATGGGCAGAGAGACCTCCATGGCTGTGGCCCCTGCAGTGGCCTGTGAACTAGTTCCAGCCCCTCTTGGCCACTGTACAGGAAGCAGAGAACATTGACTTGGGCAGTCACCCACAGACAAGAGAGCCTTTGTAGAAATCTAGGTTTCCAGAGTAGAAGTTCCAGCACTCCACTGAAGGAAAAAAAAGGATGAGTTTGGAGTAGGTAAGAGAAACAGCTTGATCTTGCATGTATCACCCCTCCCCCAAGGCATCACAGCTTAGAGCTAAGCAAAACCTTCTTGCCCTGTGATTTCTCCAGCAAGGGAGAAAAGGAGAGCAGGTGAGTGAGCACTTGGCTTCCCCAGCTGTGCAGATTTCTGACAAAGAGACTCATTTTTCTCCTGCAGCTCAGATTCTCTATAAGTGTAGGGAGGGACAATATTGGGAAAGTGGTAGTTAAAATTCTTGGAAGGCATTAAAGGGACATGCTGCCTGCTGACTGCACTGTAGACTCCATCAGGAAGCCAGTCCACAAGCCATGGGGAAACCATCACCTACAGATTCCAACTGGTAGGTGCACATTCCCAATGCTCCTCATGCCTTACCCACATATACCCCTCACTCTGTACCAGCTCCCTGTGCACACTCCTGAGCATGACAGCAAGAATGAGTTTTGATAAATAGCTAGGAAGCACATGCAAAAAGCAGGCCAGGGTTTGTAGGCCAGGGAGAACTCACAAACTTAAGCCACAGTATCACCATTAAGAAAACAAAAGAGAAGATATCAGCAGCCAGACAGGTGTGTTGTAGGATCAAGATATGCACATTTAAGAATTATGCCAAAACAGGGAGCAAGAAGCATGGAGCAGATGTATCCATACAATGGCTGAGAAACCTCAAAATCTTAAGCAGGACTGATGGAAATTATTACTCCCACGGTGGCAGTTAGTAAAGATTGGAGGAGGTGACTACGATTTCAAATGTGAAGACAGCAATGCAAAACTCCAAGGAACATGAAAAATCAAAGAAACATGAGATCATCGAAGGATCACAATAATCGTCCAGTAACTGAAACCAAAGAAGGAGAGCTATAATTTACCTGATAAATAATTCAAACTAGTTGTTTTTTTATAAGTAAACTCAGTGAGTTACAAGAAAACACAGAAAGACAATTCAACAAAATCAAGTAAACAATACACCCACAAAAAATAAGAAATTTAATAAAGAGATAGAAATCATTAAAAAAGAACCAAACAGAAATTCTGGAGCTAAATAAGTCAACAAATAAAATGAAAGCTGCAATAGAGAGCATCAAAAGCAGAGTAGACCAAAGAGAAGAATCTGTGAGTTGAAAGATAGGAAATTTGAAACTACTCAGAGGAGAACAACAACAATAAAGAATAAAAAAGAGTGAAGAAAGTATATGGAACACCATGAAAAGAACCAACATGTGTATAATTTGAGTTTCAGAAGGAGAAGAGATGGAGAAGATGGCAAAAAGCTTATTTAAAGGAATAATGATTGAAAACCTCCCAAACATGGAGAAAGATTTGGGCATCCAAGTTCATGAAGCAAATAAGTCACTCCCTAATTTCATACCAAAATGATCCTCCCCAGACACACTATAATAAAATTGTTAATAATCAAAGACAAAGAGAGAATCCTAAAAGCATCAAGAGAAAAGAAGATTGCAACCTACAAAGGAATCCCCTTAAGGCTATGAGTGAATTTCTCAGCAGAAGCCTTACAGGCCATGACAGAATGGGAATGATATATTCAAAGTGCTGAAAGAAAAAATTTGCCAGCCAAGAATACTCTATCTGGAAAAGTTATCCTTCAGAAATAAAGACTTCCCCAGACCAGCAAAAGCTGAGGGAATCCATCACCACTAGACCTGTCTTACAAAAAATGCTGAAATTACCAGACACTAATTAGTAACATGAAAACATGAAAATATAAAACACACTGGTAAAGGTAAATATACAGTCAAATTCAGAATATTCTAATAGTATAATATTGTGGTATGTTGGCCACTTAAACTATAGTGTAAGGTTAAAAGACAAGAGTAATTACAATATCTACTATATTTTATATTTTTATATTTACTATAAGTTATAGCTACTATAATTTGTTAATGAATACACAATTTAAAAAGAGGTAAATTGTGACATTAAAAACATAAAAGGGTGAATAAAAGAACAGAGTTTTTATATACAAAGTTAAGTGGTTATCAGTATAAAATAGATTGTTATATTATAAATAATTTATGTAAGCTTCATGGTAACCACAAAGCAAAAACCTTTCTCTCTTTCCAAAAAAAGAAAGAGAAGGGAATCAGAACATACCACTACAAAAGCAGTGAGAGAAGAAGAAAGGAACAATGGAACTACCAAACAATAAGATGGCATCAGGAAGTCCTTAACCATCAATAATTACTCTAAATGTAAATGGATTTAATTCTCCAATCCAAACGCATAGAAGGGTTAGATGGATAAAGAAAAACAAGACCCAACTATATGCTGCCTAAAAAAGACTCACTTCAGCTTTAAGGACACACATAGGCTCAATGTGAAGGGATCAAAAAAATATTCTATGCAAGTGGAAGCCAAAAAAGAGTAGGGGTAGCTATACTTCTATCAGACAAAATAGACTTTAAATCAAAAATTGTAATGAGACCAAAAAAAATTATTACATAATCATAAAGGGGTCAATTTATCAAGATATAACAATAGTAAATATACAATTAACACACCAAACAATGAAGCACCTAATTATAAGTAAATCCTAACAGATCTGAAGGGAGAAACAGAAAACAATACAATAATGATAGGAGACTTCAATATCCCACTTTCAATAATAGGACAGATCATTCAGACAGTAAATCAAAAAGGAAACAGACATAATCCATACTTTAGATGAAATGGACCTAACAGACTTATATAGCACATTCTATCCAACAGGCTCAGAATACACATTATTCTCAAGGGTGCATGGAACATTCTCCAGGATCGATCATATGATAGGTCACAAAACAAGCTAAGCAAATTTAAGAAGATTGAAATCATACCAAGTATCTTCTCCCACAGTGGTATGAACCTAGAAATCAATTACAAGAGGAAAGCTGGACATTTTACAAATATATGAAAGTTAAATAACACACTCCTGAATAACCAATGGGTCAAAGAAGAAATCAAAAGGGAAATCAAAAAAATCCTGAAATAAATGAAAATGGAAACATAACATACGAAAACCTGTGTGATACAGCAAAAGCAATTTTAAGAGAGAGGTTTATAGTGATAAATGCCGATATTAAGTAAAAAGAAAGACTTCACATGGACAATCTAACTTTACACCTCAAGGAACTAGAAAAAGAAGAACAACCTAAGCCCAAAGTTAATGGAAGGAAATAAAGATCAGAGCAGAAATAAGTGAAATAAAGACCAGAAAGACAATAGAAAGATCAACAAAAATAAGAGCTGGTTTTTTGAAAAGATAAACAAAATTAACAAAACTTTAGCTAGACTAAGAAAAAAGAGAGCAGACTCAAGTAAATAAAATCTAAAATGAAAGAAAAGACATTACAACTTATATCACAGAAAAACAAAGAATCATTAAGAGACAACTATGAAAAAGTATATGCCAACAAATTGGATAACCTAGATAACTGACTTCCTAGCAGAAATTATGGAGGCCAGAAGAAAATGCAATGTCAATCTAGAATTCTGTACCCAGAGAAAATCGACATAAGAACTTCTCTGAGAAACAAAACACGAAAGAAATCATCAACATCAGACCAACTCCAAAAAGTAATACTAAAGGGAATTCTTTAAGTATAAGGCAAAAATCTCAGACAAAAACATTAAAATGCAAGAATGAGTAAAGAGCAAAGAAAAGGTAACTGTAAGAGAAAATAAAAACAAATAATAATTTTACAAAACAATAAGCGTGTGGTATTAAATATATGTAGACTAAAATGCATAACAACAAAGCACAAAAGGCAGTCTAAAGGGAACCCCCATCCCAACCCCACATGAAGTCATACTCTATCATGTTACTTCTTGTATTATCTTAATTGCTTTTACCAGTATCAGGAAACATCTTATATGTTTACTTCCCTGAGACTAAATATAAACTCCGTGAAAGCAGATACAGTAACTTATCTGGTTTGCAGGAAAATAATTTGCATAATATGTTAATGAGTTCTCTTTTGTTCTTCTTTCTTATGTCAAACTCCCCTCTATCAATTCTGAGGCAAATAATACTTGAGGAATCATTAGAATCGATATAGCAGAAATGCAATGAAAGGAAAAAATGTTCAGATTTTTTCCTCTAAAATAAGCTTCTGAGGCCAACATGACACAATAATTTTAAAAGCCAGGCTTTAGTCCTTGTAAAGAAAAGTTTTATAATTTTCAGAAGCATCCTTTTACATACCAAGAACAAAACTTAGGGATTTAACAGAATTTTACCACAAGCCGTAGACAGAGAGAATTCAGGATATGACACAAAGGAGGCTCTCAGTTGTCCATGGAAGTAATACATAGCTCTTCCTGTTGAAGGAAAGAGCCAGTATAGACCTAGGGTAAAGATGATGCTTGGGCCCCCTAACCATGGGGAGTGGGTCAAGAAGATAGAAATCTTAGATAGGTTGAGAGGGAAGCCAAAATCAGTAGGAGTCTGAACCCCAATTTCCATTGAGAATCGTGGGAAGGCAGAACAGCAGAGTAAAAAGGAAAATGGTGTCCCCAAGTCTCCCCTGTCTTCCATGTTATGTAGAAGGAACTTAAAGTTCTATTCATACTCCAAACAGAAGAGGTGGAAGAGGGCAAGGAAGATGGCTGAGGGTAGAAACTAAGAGCCTGTTAAGGTGAAGGTTGAAATGTCCACATAGCAAAGAGTGCAGGAGTCATAATCTAGAGGAGTCAAGATTTGGAGGTGTCATAATTCGACCTTACAGGTCACACATTCCTAGTAAGAACGCAGGTGATGCCTATTCAGTAGAATGAGATATGCAAGCTCCTAAGCCACTATCATCACACATCCCCTGTGCCAAGATCAAATACTACCCACTGTATACCCAGTAGATGAAGTGATGGCAGAGTCAGTTCCCAGGAACTGAGTGAGACAAGCTGAGGTCAGTAGGAACCAACAGAGAAGGACACTCCCAGGATCAAACTCACTTCGCCACCTCCAGCCCCACAACTCCAGTAGGTTAAATAAACTCCACCTGTTTCCAGATGCTTCATAGCAAGAAAGAAAAGGAAGGGAGGAAAGCTCTGAAAAGCCAACCAGGTACCCAAAGGAAACTAAGTATACCTACAAGAGACTGTTTTGAGCCAAAAGAAATAGCAACCTTTAAACTTTAGCAAGTTTACTCCCATCTTCCACCCCTGCTGGTAGAGAATAGGGTGTTTAGAGCAAGATTCATTTTAGAATCTATAGCACTTTCTTTTAGTTTGTTTGTTTGATTGCTTGCTCACATGTCTGGATTGGCCCTGCTATATCTGTTCTTGTTTACTGATGTTTCCCCAGCAACCAGTCAAATGCCAGATTTTTAGTAGGTGCTAAAGAGATATTTGATGAATGAATGAACAGAATGCCCTTTTCTCACTTCTCAAGAGACCTCACTCCATGCATCACCTCCTTGTGAAGGCTGCCCTAACCCGTTTATATGCTCTCCTGGCTGGAGTAAGCCCCTCCCCTCTGCATATCCATGCATCCTGTGCATACATTTAACATAGTATGTGTCTCCCTGAACCGTAGTTGTGCTCTTGCTCTTCCAGACTGTGAACTTCTTGTCTCATTTTTCTTTGTCTCTTCTTGATGTCAGAAAAATACATCTTTGTTGAGTTAATTCATTAAATCATGAGTGAATTTCCTACACTTGAAGCAACAGGCTCAGGAGATGAACAAGCATGGCCAAAATACAAGGAGAAGGAAGGAAGAACTGATCAGTGGCCATGATTGGAGATGGGGCTTTTCATTGCATAGTCCCACCACACCAGGCTAACCATAACCTTATCTTACTCCACCTTCAGAGCATGCTGGAGGCCTTTGGCAAGTTCTGGGGCAAGGGGAGCTTGGCAGGATCCCACCTTGGATACTCTCATTGTCCTAGACAATATGGAAAAGGGTCCAAGGGCAGTCACAGAACTCAGGAAACTAAAGCACCTAAAACAACTAGAAGATTCCTACACATGTGCACATATACAAAGGGGCAAGGTGAACTCAGAAAATAATTATCATTCTCTAGCTATCCCTCTCCTGGCAGCCTTCCTACCTCCTTGGTGAGGGTGGAGCAAACAGACACTGCTCTGAAAGGAAAGAGGTAGTGTCAAAGTCTGCCTTCCCGTCTACATTTCTTGCATTTCACTCATTATTTAAAATTCTGACATTTATTATTAATCAGTTTCATCCACTTTGAGATCCACATGACTAAGCTCTTATTCAAGTCAACTTGAATTAATTTGGCAAGTATAAATTCACCAAGCATGTGCTGAACAAAATCTAAATATATCAGCCAAGAAGATAAGCAGCCATGGCTCTTTAGCTGTTAAGACATGTGACTGTGATTTAATTTGGGGGATGGGGAGACTCTCAATAAAGCCATATCCAGGTTTCTACTGCTATTTGAAGATGGATGTATTTTGGATTGCCTTTTTTTTTTTCTAAAGACTGACACTGTCATATTTTTCAAGATGAGCAGTTCTCAAAAGGTGCTTCTTACTTCCTCATAAATGTAATACGGATTTTGCTTTACCCCAGCCTGCTGCCTTCCTGAGTTTCCTTCTGCTACATACACTCTGTGATTTCTTGAAAACAACACGTATGATTTATGTAATTAATTACCATGCAGTATTCTGGACAAAGTGGGTGGTCATGAGTTTTCCTTATGACTTCCTTAACTCTCCCTTAATTGTTCTTGGTTTGCACCAGATTTTACAAGTCTCATGGCATTTGCACCGTGGGGATGGTGAGACTGTACATATTTGCTATGGAAAGCTCCTCCCACAGATGTCCCCTGAGAATCCACTAAATAGGAGCTTGTGTTCTCTCAGAAAACCATCTCAGATGCCAGGGAGTTACTGTGAAATATTTGTCACTGCCTCCCGAGTTCTTCCTGTTCAACTAAGAAATTCATGCACGCACAATACTTTGCATTTGCCAGGGTGTCACAAAAGCTGGAGAACAGAAGGGAAGCTCTGAAACCACATATTCCCTTGGATCATTTGCTGGGAAGGGAAACACTTGAGACAAAAACAACGGCCCTTCGTGTTTCTCACACTCCTCTGTGCAGACTGATCTTATGAATCTTTGGATTCTCCCTGCTGTCGCTTTGGATCTTATCAAACCCAACACCCTCCCTTGTGGAGGCATCTTTAATGACTCTTCAGCACTACAAGCATCCTCTCAATTTCCTTATACTCCAGTCCATTTGGAACTCACAAGAAGTTTCTCAACCCTGTAGTTTTATCCTGCCACAGGTTTTGAAAGATGGAAGGTCAAATCTTTCCTGCAGAAAATTAGATACCAGCAATTAATTCTACTCTAAAAATAGCCCCCAACCCTATAATCAATCAGCAGAACTACCAGGCACTGTGAGAAATACAAAAGGAACATAAAATATAGTTCCATCTTCTAAGAATTTATAGTTTATCTGAAGAGTTAAATGAGAAATAATAGACAAAGTATGTCATCCGGTACTTAGTGATGTGAGCTAGGATTACAATGGGTGATGAAAAAGTACAGAAACCTGGGCCTGTGAGGATGCTGGATCAAGGCTGCCTTCATCATGACGAGTCTTTTTTAGCCCTTGAAGAAATATTGGGATTGGTCTAAGCAGAGAAGATAAGGGAGAACATCTGAGATTGTAAGAACTATGAGAACAGAGGCCCAGAAGCAGAGGTGAGCTTCACCCTGGGAGGACTAAGGGAACAGCTGGTCTAAACACTGTAACATTTGTGTGTATCCATCCGGTCTTCATTAGCGGGCATTCTCCTTCATTTATGAACTCATGCCTTTCTGTTCATTTTTGCCTTTTAGAGAGATTCTAACTTCTGGGTTTCAAAGTCAGAAAAACCCTGGACTCAGATCCCAGCTCCATCACTCACTAGCTGCGTGACGTTGGCCAGGTTAATTTAATCAATGACTCAATTTTCCTAACAGTTAAATGGAGATAATCATGGCATGTTTTTCAAAAGGTTATTGTGAAAATTAAATTCTTTACTTATAAATAACTTAACACAGAGCCTACCACACAGTGAGGACTCAAAAATGTTAGGTATTTTACTAATAAATTAACTTTCTCCAGTGTTTGCTGCTGGTTTTCAGATTAAGAGCCACTGTTTTAGCTCATCCAGTCTTACTGGATAAAAAGCACTATCTCCTCTATGACACTTTCACTGGTCGTCTGAGCTGAAAATAACTTCTCTTTTCTGAATTTTCACAGCATATTTACTATACCTCTGTTATTATGATGATCAGATTTTGAGCTATTCATGTCAAGATTTTATCTTTGCCACCTTCTAGCCTCCAAGTGCATTGACTGCATGACTAAAGAACAAAATCCTCTTGGCTTTTCCGGCAGCACTTAGCCCAACACCCTCCTGCTCATAGTGGGCACTCAGTATGGGACTTAAGAAACTTTGAGACCTGAATTCAATAGTGAATATGGTTGTGTCAGAAAATTGTCTTCATAGGAATTACAAAGGGCAGAAAATGACTGTGTATTTTCTCCTTCTTTCACTTTTCCTTTCAAATGAAGAGCTTTGCTGGCTTTGATGTTGCCAGGCAGCTAGAGAAGGGAGAGGTTAAAGAGTTCCTGGGGAAACTTGATACCTGTTCCCTGGATTTGAGAAGGGGGGCACAATGGAGACTGGTGCCTGGCTATGCTCATGAGAGTCTGCTGGAAAGCCTGGCTGTTCTGCCAGTGTCATTGCCATAAACTAAGTGGATCCCATGGAAGGTAACTGTAACTGGCTTTGAATCATCTTGAGAGGAGATCACCCAGGAGGACCACATGCTGGAAAGTGTCCCCAGAAGAAGAAAGACTGGAAGTAGGGACAATATTTTAAATACCAGTAAGACACCAGCACCAAACAATGAGGATGGACTCCAGCAAATGATAAGCCAGTACAGATCCATATTGGCTGAATACCAGTTTGGCCAGAAGTGTACTCCAGGGAGCAAGAGCTGAGCAGGTAGGGATGGGTTATAAGAGGTCAGCTACTAGGGAGAGGCTCAGTGTAGGAGTCCGCAGTGGGAAGGTGTCAACATAGCCAACCAAGGGCCCGTAAGAGAGAGCCAACACTTGGGCAATACAAGGAAGACTGTATTTTCCCCCTACTCTGCTCTCCCTTTACACCCGCCAACCACAAGTAAAAGAAAAAGTAGAAGGAGGCGAGTAAATGAACAAACTACATGTGTTCTTTCCCTTGTGCTGGTTGGGAAAAGCCTGGGTGAGGGCCTGTGGTCGACAGAGGCAAGGAGCTTTTGCTTATACCAGATGACGTTCTGATGTTCGTTTCCTATGAGACAATTCAAAGGTGGCTATATTACAGTATAGGCATCAGAGAGTGGGAGGTACAAACCACTGGGTGTAAAATAAACTCAAGGATGTATTGTACAACCTGGGGAATATAGCCAATATTTTATAATAACTGTAAATGGAAAGTAACCTTTAAAAACTGTATAAAAATAAATTTTTTTAAGTGGCTAAAAAACTCTGGCAGCCACCCAAGATATTATCTAGGAACAGAAGGGAAATGGGCTTAAAGGCAGGAATCAGAGGGAAAAAGTAAGTGATTTCTTGAGTGCATTCTTTTGTGTCCAATCTTTCCAAAAAACTGATTACAGAGCATCAAGGCTTTCAGGAGTCATCATGTAAGAATTCTGGCATTAAAAATATCAACTATTTTTCACCTCTCTTTTGATACACTGGCCAAACAGCAGTCTAAGAATGTATCTCTGACATGGGCCATTTCCTACAGGACAGATGAGAGGAGTACATTTTCTAACATTGTAGAGACCAGGTTATAATGTGCACGAAGTGGGAAGAATAATTATGCTTTTTACAGTGGCTGAACCAGAGATGAATACTGACATGAGTTCTTGGGCACGATTAATTACCCTCTCTGATACCTAATTTCCACTATGTGGAGAATACTCTTGGTGAGTGCTGAGGTGGAGGTAGGCGGGCAAAAACCAAACAGCATCCCAGAGTTTTAATACAAAGAATTAGCTTCCCCAAGGCAGCCATTCCTGTTCTCTGAGGGTGGAAGGAATGGATGTGACGTAGAAGAAAATGGGGAAACAGAAAGATGACAAGGTAATTTCCATTTACTTCATTGCCTTTGGCATGACCAGGGTCAAAAGACTTAAAAATTTCAAGTAAATTTTGAACCAGAGACAATGTTAACAGAATCACTAATATTGACATTTTTATTTTGAAAGATTAATGTTCAAGTGACGACAGTAAGCTCTTCAAGACATTTTCATTTCCTACAGGAATGTGACACTGTACAATCAGGACTCCAGAGTCAGAAACTTAGATTAAACCTATTTCCTCATAATGAATTTTCCCTCTTCCTGTCACTGTCTATACACATAAAAGCTAAATCCAAATATCATTAGATGACAAATACTATGGAACACTTAATAAAATAAAATATAAATCACATATACTATGGCTCAAGTAGACCAAAATTTTTAGAACAACCTTTAAAATATATGTATGGAATTTGGCTGGGAGAAGTGAGTTCTCCAAAAAGTAAAAAAATGAACCACTTCTAGGGCCACAATGTCCTTATTCAACATTCCTCATAGATGAATTCTGTTGGCACACTAGGATAAATTCTGATAGACCTACAAGGGGAATTATCTAATTATTATAAAACAAAAGAAATTGTGGTAGGCATATCAATAGCCTACCCATAATAATAACTCCAAAAGATGTCCACATCTTAATTCCTGGAACCTTTGAATGTGTTATGTTACATGGCAGGGGAATTAAGTTTACAGAAGCAATTAAGTGGCTAATCAGCTGACCTTGCGAGGGGAAGATTATCCTGGATTATCCAGGTGGGCCCAATCTAACCACACAGCAGTTAAAAGTGGAGCACCTTTCCCATCTGTGATGAGAGTGAGATGTGAGAATGAAAGAAGGGTCAGAAAAATGCAAT
This sequence comes from Eschrichtius robustus, assembly GCF_028021215.1. Classification (NCBI taxonomy): domain Eukaryota; kingdom Metazoa; phylum Chordata; class Mammalia; order Artiodactyla; family Eschrichtiidae; genus Eschrichtius; species Eschrichtius robustus. Next base: position 94,030,496 of record NC_090825.1, read on the forward strand.
GTTGCGGCTTTGAAGACAGAAGAAGGGGCCACAAACCAAGGAATGTGGGTGGCCCCTAGAAGCTGGGATAGGCAAGGGAAGAGATTTTTCCTTACAGACTCCAGAAAGAAATGCAGACCTGCTAACACCTTGACTTTAGCCCAGGCGCCAAGATTTTAGCCTAAAACCTATGTTAGACTTCTGACCTTCAGAGCTATAAGATAAGATAATCAGTTTGTGTTAAGCTGTTATGGTAGCAATAGAAAATAGAGGTATAAGATGCAGGTTTTAGCCCATTTCCAGAAAACCCCCAGGTAATACTAGAGATCAAAATATAAATTGAAAGTCACATACATCTAAATCAAATAAATATATATAATAAAGAATTAAAGTACATTTGTTTTACGTGTTGCATTTATCAGATTTGCCCTGTGTTTCCTATTCTGAATTATTCAAGTGGCTGATTGAACTTGCACTTCTTCCCATGCATGGAGCCCTTGATTTGTTTTCCCTGCAAGCTGATACTCCTCACACTCACGTGCTGCTTCCTAAGTGAGATCAAGACAAAGGGCAAGTGGTGTCCACCAGAGTGACCACAGGCTGCTTCTGCACAAAGCTATTTCAGTGTTACCCTGTCTGTATTTTCCAGAGAACGGAAGGTGACAAATTTATTAGGTAATTGACTTGCCTGGATACCTTTCAACTAAATGCTCTCAAAGGCAAGATAGATTGTGAGTGAAATAGGAGACCCGGAAACCCTTCCCTTCCCACCGCCAACCCCCACAAGCAGAAAGTCATGAAAGCTCAGTCAGTTGCCCATAAACTGTGTGCCCGGGTCTCAGCTACATTGCCATCATTTCAGATCAGCCCGATCAATACCAGATGGACCACCCGGATACATGCTCATTAGTCATATGTTTTAAAATGAGCCCAGCTCTCACACCCACCCGATGGTGGCAACGGAAACGATTACTCTGGGCACCATGACTGTGTGACTGTGAAAGCAACTGTTTGGTGTTAACTGATTTGCATAATGGTGGAGAACTCCCGGAGTCCTGTTTGGGGGAAGTCTTTCCTGTTTCTGCAGCTCCACATGTAGTGCTAGTTTCTAAGGGACGGGGAACCAGAGAGTGAAGCCATGGTCACCCTGCCTGTTTGAGGGAGCGGTGCCTCTCGTCACTCTAAAGTATAGTCACAGGAGACCTTAAAAGCAGAAGGACTAGCTGCCCTGGAAATTTCCGTGCCATGGGTAATGTATTCAGACCCCTGGACAAGATCTGAGTACCCACTCAACTCTAAGAGGAAGATGAGAATAGTGCGATTTTAAAAATGTCCCTATGCTCTGGGTGAGACACCCTAGCTGCAGTGGACAGGGATTGCAGAGGGGCCAGATGGACAAAGAGAGACCGGTCAGGTGGCTGATGGACTCTTCCAGAAGAGGCACAATGAGGGCCTGAAGAGGGCCGTGGGCTTGAGAAGAGAAGAACAGATACAGCGGACCACATAGTGGCAGGATGGTAGGCAGAGTAATGGCACAAAGCTGTCCTTGTCCTAATCCCCAAAACCTGTGAACGTCACCTTACATGGCAAAAGGGACTTTGCAAATGAGATTCAGTTAAAGCTGCTGAGATGGGGACAGTATCCTGGATCATCCGGGTGAGCCCAATCTAAGCACAAAGGTCCTTATGTGAGGAGGCAGGAGGGTCAGAGTCAGAGAAGATGGTCACAAAAGCAGAGGCTGGAGTGGTGAGGGGCCATGAGCCAAGGAATGAGGGCAGCCTGGAGAAGCCAGAAAAGGCAAGGAACAGATTCTCCCCTGGAACCTGCAGAAGGAATGCAGCTCTGCCCACACTTTGATTTTGACCCATTTCAGACTTCTGACCAGACCTATAAGACAATAGACTTGTGCTGTGTAAAACAAAAGAAAAGAAAAATGTCCCTATAGCCTCAAAATGAAAAAAAAATGCAGTCTTTTTCCCTTCCTTCTACCCTGTGGGCAAGCAGTGTTTTCTATCTTCCAGACCTAACTCTTGGAAAGAATAGAGCTATTTGTTTCAAAAGACTTCGCACATGGGAACAAACAGTTAAAATGGGGTTTTCCCCAACTTCAGGGTACAAAGGATTTTGTGAAGATATGGAGGATTGAAAGGAAAGTGGGTTCTTCCAGTGGCAGAGTTCAGTGCCCAAACCCCACTGAATGCTCCACCGAATGAGACACCAGGGCCTTCTCATAAAGCTAGGATGTGGATTCCCAGGGGCTAGACCAGGAGACACAAGCCTAGAAGTCCATGGTCAAATTTCACAGGGCAAACTGGGGCTGAAACAAATAGACCCTTTTAAGCAGAATAACTGCCTGACTTCAAATTAAATACCATTTGGACCATAAGCAGTTTATCAGCAACAATTAGGACATGGAGCCCAGAAGGGCATCCCCAACTCCCTGCACAGTGTAAGAAACCTCCAATTTTTACATAACCCCAGGGAATAGAAGGGGTCCACCAAATATTCCTAAAACTTCATTTTTTATCAGATAGGCAGACAAAGACTCAGAGCCGAGTATGATTTAATAGGGAAAAATAAAATAAATATTATATTTCTTGTACCCAAATACAGTGAAGCAAATTCCTGCCCCTTTAGAAAATGAACAGGATGAATCCTATCATGATTCAAATCATAGTACAACCCTCCCTGGTTACTTTTACTGAAACCTTTACACCCACACTGCTCTATCTATCCCATCTGAGCCAATCTGCCTTTGATCCCCTTTCTCCTAGAGACTTTCACTCATGTCGGTGATCAGTAAACAATCTTACATACTCATCTTCTTCTTGGAATAGCTCCTCCACTTTCTCATTTAATTGAAATCTGACTACCTCTTGAGATCAAAGCATCCCTGGGTAGGCTCTGATACAAGCTGTTCTCATCTTAAGTTTCATGTTGTGGTGGGCGGGTTGTCCTCCCTGTTTCTCATTGCCATGTCCACCCCATTGCACCTTCACCCTCTTACAAACCCCCTATTCTGTGAGACTATGCCATCTGGTTATACCACCTTGCTCCTGGCTTACAACCTTCCTTTGCACCCCAATGCCTTTTATCATTTTAATAATACCAACACACGTATAGAAGACCTCGCTGACACCCTGGGACACTCAAATTCTTGACCTCCTTATTTTGTGACACGACTTCACTTTTAGTCCCCTATTCTCATAGTCAAACCACGTTTGGACCTTGTCATCACCAAAAATTGTACAACTTTGACATCTTGAACACAAACATTTCACTCTCTAGACAATCTCGTCTCCTGTTACCTCACTTGCTTAAATACCACCATTTTTAAACGCTTCAACCCCATCATGACTTCCAATCCACTGGCCCAGTAATTTTTTTCTCTACCCAGAGCCCATCTTCCATTCACTTCCCTCCTTGCTCAGGTTAGATGATATGCTCCATCATTATAATCATAATTTGTGTTGGCAAACACCATCCACTTCCCCTCTCTCCCTCCATCATACCCACCTGGAAAAACCCCACTGTGGATACAAAGCAACCATTAACCTTTCTGTGCCTGCACTCAGAACAGCGTAATATGGCTAGAGAAATTCAAACCACCAGGAAGAATGGTTTCACTTTTAGTTCATATTCTTAAGTGGCAAATAGAATCTCAACTGCCCAGCAATTCTACTCCTTTCTATAGTAAACTTGATTTCCAGTCCTCTAAGATTACTCTTTCACATGTTCACCTGTCTCCCCAAATGTCCCACCCCCTCTCAGCCTCAGAGGTTGACTTTGCCTCATACTTGACAATGCTTCCTCATCATTACACCAACAGATCTACAACTTTGCCATGTGCACACATCTGCCACAAATTCCTGTTTCAATTAAGGAAGTGTCCTATTCTTCCCTAAGGTTATCCCAATGCTCTCACAGGGCTCTTGGTTACCATTGCTGTCCAGCAATATTAGTCTTTCTCCCTCTACTGATAATTTCTAGTAGAGATCCCAAAATGCTCTAATATTTCTCCTCAAGAACAAGGAAGGGGAGGAAGAAGAAGAAGAAAGAAAACTACCCTTTTGCACATACCCTGCCAGCCATTGCTTCTCTTCATATGCAAAATTCTCAAAAGAATTGCCTGCACACACAGTCTCTATAACCTGCTTCCATTCACTCCTCAATTCCCTTCAACCTGGCATCTTACACCATCTGCCTTATATGTTCTGACTGTTTATTGATCATGCATAGGAAAGCTGTGGATTTTTATACCTTCATTTTGATTTACTCTCTTAGAAACACAATTCATATGCCATGAGATTCTGTTTCAATTTTCAAGTAGACAAACACAACATCTGCATATATATGTGACTTTTCTTCTAACATTAATGCATATTATGCATTTTGTTCTCCTTACTGCATACATTAAGATTTTTAGTACAAAGTAGAATGGCAGCAATGAAAGCAATTAGGGCAGGCTACGCTGACTTATTTCTGACTGTGCAAAGAGTGGTTTTTGTGTGAATTTTTAAGTGTTTCTTTTGAAATAATTTCAGATTTTTTTAAAGTTGTAAAAAATGCATATATATTTTATACATATATATTCACTACATATATATTGAAAAACATTAACATGATTCTAAAAGTCAGAAATATAACAAGAGGCATACTCAGAGAAGTGTCACTCTCTCCATCCCTTCTACCCCATTCCCATCCCTCATACCATTCTGTTTCACTAGCCCTTCCTATGTTTTTTGTTTTTGTTTTTTTTTTTTGGCGGGGGAGGGGGCGTTGCACAAATGAGCATAGACATTGTCTTATTTCTTCTTCTTTCTTTCATGAAAGATAGCATACTACAGATACTCTTCTGCATTTTACATTTTTCACTTAACAATATACCCCCAGAAATCATACATACTTTTATTTATAGAGATTCTCACCATTAACCCTCCATTGTGTGGCATTTATTTGGTTTACTCAATCACTCTCCTGTATATGGGTATTTGTTTCCTGAAGTTGTATTTTGAAATTTTTTAAATGCTGCCATAAATAGCCATGTGCGTATACGTATTTTGAGATCTGGGGAGGTATATCTTCAAGTAAATTTCTAGAAGTGGGATTGCTGAGTCAAAAGGTAAGTGCATATATAATTTTGTTAGATTTTGCTAGATTCCATTCCAAATGGGATGTACCAGTTTGCATTTTCACCAATATTATAAGAAAGTGATTGTTTTCCCAGCCTCATCAACAGCATTTTTAGTCATACTATTTTTAATTTTCACCAATAGGATCAGTGAGAAATGGTATCACAATGTAGTTTTAACTTGCATCTCTGTAATTATGAGTGAAGTTGAAGAGCTTTTCATTAATTTAAAGGCAGTTTTTATCTTTTTTAAAAAATCAGTTTATATCATTAGTTCACTTTCCTGTCAAGTTTTTAGATTTTATTTTCTCAATTTTTAAGAGTACTATATTCAATAGAGATATTATCCTTTGACTGTAATATTTGCTGAAATATTTTCTGCCAGTTTATCACTTGTCTTTTGACTTTGTGTATGGTGCTTTTTGACATACAAATTTTTATTTTTCTGTAATGAAATTTATCAATTTTTTCTTTTATAGCCTCTCGATTTTGAATCATAGTTAGAAAGCCTTCCCTTATACCCAGAATATAGAGGAATTCACTCCTTTTTCTTCTACTACTCTGTTTTATGTTTAAAATCTGCATGCATTTGGAGTTTATTCTTGTGTGTGGTGTGAGTGAATGACCTAATTTTATCTTTTCCAAAGGGGTAAACAGTTTTTTAAGCACCATTTATTAAAAAGTGGATCTTTGACTTGGTAATTTGAGTATCACCTTTACCATATGCTTAATTTCCTTATATACTTCAGTCTTTCTCTGAACTTTTTATGTTCTTTCTCTACTCTGTTTACTCATGTACCAGAATCATGCTGCCTGAATTATAGAGGCTTTGTATTATGTTTTAATGTCTGATAAGATTAGTCTCCTTCATGGTTTTACTTTTTTTTGCTGTTTTCCTGGATATTCATGCATGTTTGTGTTTCCAAATGATATTTAGAAACAACATGTCTAGCTCCAAAAAAAAAAAGTATTGGTATTTTTATAAGGATTGTATTAAACTCACACATGAAATCAGCAAGTCATCCTATCCAAGAATAGGGTGTGTCTTTCCATATGTTCAAGTATAGTTTTGAGTTTTCCAAAAGTTTTAAAGTTACCTCAAAATAAGGTTTGCACATTTCTTGTTAAGTTTATTTCTAGATATTTAGTCTTCTTTGTTCCTATTGTATGTTGGGTTTTCTCTACCTATATAACCTCATTTTTTATATGTGTGTATATAAAGACTATTTCTGTATATTAATTTTATAACTATAACCTGGTACTTTACTACTTTTTTATTGTTTGAGTTAATTTTATCATTGATTCTCTACGGTTTTCCAGGTATGTGATGATATCATTTGCAAACTGAAATAGTTTTACTTCTTTTTCAATTCTTATTCCCGAGCTGATTTTGCTTCTCTAATTGCATTGGTCAATACCTCCAATATAATGATGAATAGTGGTGGAAATAATGGGAATTCTCCAAGTTGCTCTATGTTTAAAATTGTTTACTGATACCTTTGCTACTTGAAGGATATCTTGGCTAGATATAAATTTTTAGTTCACACTTTCACTTTGTTGACATTGCGGCTCCATAGTTGCCTTGTTTCTTATGTTGTTTTTGAGAAATCGTGCCAATCTGACACCTTGACTTTTGTTATTTGATCCTTATGCCTGGTGGCCTTGAGGATTTTTTATCTCTTAAGTCTAATTATTTTTCTCAGATATATCTTAAAGTTAATTTTTCTGGGTTAATTTCTACATGTATCCAGTGAGCTTTTTTAATATGTAGAACTAGATCTTTTTTATTTCTAAAAAGTTTTCTTGAATTAAGGTTTTAAATGTCAGTTTTGTTTTCATATTTTGTTTCTTCTTCAAGGGCTTTAATCAAACATTTGTTATTTCTTCTTTTTCTTCCATTTCAACCACTTCCTCTCTGACCCTTTTTACTTCTATATTTATCCCACTTTTATTCTTTTGGTTATTTTCTGTCTTTCTTGAATGCTCCTATTAAATTTCCTTTTGAGTCTATTCTCCCTTTGGCAGCTTGTAGTTTAGTCTTCATTTGTGAGATGATTTGGTCTCCTTTCTTCTATTTCTTTCATGAGTTTAATCAACTCTCTTTTCATTTCTTTCTTTGATTTTGTCTATTTCTGTTTTTGGTTTTTGTATTTCTGACTCAAGATAGGCTATCATATCCCCAAATGCTCGCTGAAGTACATTTCATCAGTTTGGACAGATGCCTGGCAGTTCTCTAATGCTTCTAGGTTGCTTTGCTTGTTTGTTTGGACAGGGGAACCGTCATCAGCTGAGGTAGACTAACTCTCATTTTCAGATACAGTAATTTTGTATAGATGTATCGCATTTTTTTCTATTCATTTTGCAAATTTGAGGTGCTTTTCTAGATTCCTAATTCAAAGGTGCCATCTTCTACCAGTGGGCAAAGTCCAGTTTCTTTAGTAGATGGGTTCAATGCTTTTGTCTGTATGTTTGTTTCTATATTCTTTTTATTTTGGAATAATTTTAGGTTTATAGAAAAGTTGCAAAGAGTACAGAGAACTCCTGTATACCCATCAGCCAATTTCAGTTTCCCCTAGTGTTAATTATAAAAACTAGGAAAAAACAACCTTGGTATATTACTATTAACTGTACTCTGGACTTTATTTGGATTTCACCAGTTTTTCCACTAATATGTTTTTCTGTTCCAAGATCCAATCCAAGTTAACACATGGCATATAGTTGCCATCTTTCCTCTGCTCTACGAAATCTTTTCAATCTTCCCTAATTTTTCATGACCTTGACAGTTCTTAGAAATACTAATCAGATATCTTGCAGACTGCCCCTCAATTTGGGTCTGGCTGGATTTTTTCTCAATTTAGACTTGGTTTAGAGTTGGAAAGAACCAAGACAGTGTTTGGAAAGAATACCAGAGGTGAGGTGACTTTCTCATCATACCACATCACAGGGTACAGGATATCCTCATGTTTTCATTAGTGACGTTAAATTTGATCGCTTGATAAAGGTAGCATTTGCCAGTTTTCTCCACTGTAAAGTTTCTATTTTTCCTTTTCCTCATTCTATTCTTTGGCAGCAAGTCATAGAGTCCAGCCCACAGTCAAAAGGGAAGGATCTAAGCTTTACCTCCTGGAGAGGGGAATATCAACATATATTATTTGGAATTCTTATATAGAAAAAGTAGTCTGTTCTTCCCCATTTATGAGTTTATTTCATCATTTATTTATAGCAGTATGGACTCATCTATATTATTTTATACTTTGGCTTATAATCCAATATTTTGTTGCTCAAAATATTCCACCTTTGTTCATTGGCAATTATTTCAGGTTGGGTCCTGTGTCCCTTTGACGTCTCCATCCTTTTACTTTTTGAGAAACCTCGCACTTCCTAGTACTATGTTTGTGTGCTTCTCAGGGGAGGTTATTTTTTTGGAGAAGGAATTGTGGTCCTCTGGGTTTTTTCCTTCTTTTTTGTCTCAAAGGACTCTAAAATTTACCCTTAACTTTTCCTTTACCACCCTTGTTGCCTTCTTCACCCAGAAGATATGCTTTTTAAAGACTACCACCTCATATCATGCATAATTTTAAGACCCTCTCTATGACCAGTGCTCTAATCTAACAGGACACTTTTTAAATTATTTGTATGTTTCAAATGAACTTTCTCTTTCAGGTGGTTGCTTTCAAGCAATTCCAAGCACACCCCAGCTCTCTACTTCTCTCTTCCACCCAGTTTTTCTGCCCTTACTGCGGCTGCCCTTACTTGCCCCAAACACTTACACCAGAAGGATAGGCATTCACTCACTGGGATTTGGTGCTTTTTCATTTTTTATTAACAGTTAATTTGAAATTCAGTATCTTTTACCCTTTACTTATGCTGAAGGCATGATATGATGTGTTCTGGTTATTCTATACTGGTTTGGGGAGGATATCAAGATACAAGTATAAGCACTTGCCATAGTCCTAGTCTACCCTCAGAAATGAGGCTTGATGTTGATGCCTGTATCAACGTAAAGAAGTTTCATTTATTCCTAGTTTCTCTGGATTTTTCTTTAAAGTTGGTATTTATTCTTACCAAATGCTTTCCTACATTTAGTGAGATGATAATGAATTGATATTTCTTCATATGTTCTTTAAAATAGTGATTACATCAATGGATTTTTTTAAAGTAGGCCCTTCTTCCATTATTGTAATGACCTCTATGTTGATCATAATATATTCACTGCTAAATTACATTTGTAAAGAATTCATTTCAGATTTTTGGACCCATGTAAAACAAAGTGTTAGGTTCCTCAAATAAGTTGAGTATTGTGCCATGTTTTTCTCTGTTCTAGAACATGAGGACTATCTTCTCCTTAAAATTTTGGAAGACTTTACTCATAAAACTGCCTGAGACTTAAGAAGATATTACACATTTTAGATGTTTTTTATGGCTTTAGATTTTAGGTTTTCTAACTACTTCTTTATTCAATTTTAATCTTTCATATTTGCAAAAAATTTTTCAAATTTATTTAATGTTCAAATATATTGGTAATATTTATACATATTTATAATTTTTTTAAATTTGTTATCTCTATAATTATGTCCCCTTCACATTTCTTATTATTGTTATATTAGTGTCTTCTATTTTCTAGATTTAAAAAAAAGTAATGAAAGAAAATGTTGTTATTGATCTACTCTCATGATTTTGTTTTTGCATTTGTTTTCTATTGTCTTTATCTTCTATTTTTGTCCTTATCTTTGTTAGTCTTTCTTTATAGATTTCTCTAATTCATTTTGTTCTTTTTCTAACTTCTTACATTGAGCACTCAGTTCAGTTAATTTCTATTTTTCTCATTTGCTAATATATGGTTCTAAAGCTACACATTTTCTTCTGCCTACCACTTTGACCATATCCCATAGCACAAAATTTTATATATACTGCTTTTAGTGTTGTTCATTTTTAAATACTTTGTTGTTTTATTCTTATAATCTCAGTAAGCCAAAACTTATTTTAAAGGGTTTTGTAAAGACTTTTTGGGATAGGAACTAACTTTTGTTGAGAATGTCTACTTGGATTGTGTTGTAGACAGTGAATACAGATTGTGTGATTTTCCCTTCTTTTATGTTGGTTTGGGTTTCTTTCATGGCCTAACACACGATCTGTTTGATAATGTTTCACACGAGGATATATACACATACGCTGGTCACCAAAACTGTTTCCTCTTCTTTCTATACACACAGCTATATTACATTTCCCAGCCTCCCATCCAGGCAGATATGGCCAAAGAATGAGGGAAAAAATAAGGTGCCCACTTCCAAATCTTTCCCACTTTTGATCCACAGGGTTCTTTTCTCTTAAGACTTGAGCTGATGAACACAGCAACCTTAGAAGTCAGATGGTGAAAGGGACAAAGCCACAAGAAAGGAGTCAGATCCCTACATCACCTCTTGGAGGAGAGCCACCAGTTCATCATAAATACCCATTTTAAATTTTACATGAAAAAGAAATAAAATTCTGTTATGTGAAACCATTGAGAGTTTGGGGTTTATCTGTTACAGCAGCTAGTATTATCTATACAGTACACTGACTAAAAAGGCCTCTTTATTATTTCTAAGGATTGAGGCTGGTATTGGCTAGAGCATATCAGTTTGATCAAATCTCCCAATTTCTTTCCCCTGTGAGTCTTTATATTTACAGCCCATTAGTTTCCTTCTTGACATTTGGCATAATGCGTGCTACTGCATGTCAGTTTCTCCTGATGAATTATGCCTAACATTTGCTCCTCAGGAGTTCATCCCCTAAAGGTGAAGGATATTCTATATTTTATACTAATCTACATCCAATATCCAGTTCACTGCCTCATACCAAGTAGATGTTCAACAAACATTACCTGAATGGATGAATAAAGGGAGAATGACTGCTAGACAAAGTTCTTTGTGAAAGAAATCTGTGTTACTTCTCTAGTGGCTCCTAGGAAGCCCAATTTATACATTTGTGTTTAAACGTATACAAGAAGGATCAACAGTTAGAGGCTTAGGGGATGTCTATAGTGGGAAAAGAAAGAATTCTGCCTTTGTCACATTTCTCTCCCACAGAAAAGGCTGGAGACATAGACAAGAGAGCCATCTTTTCCAAACCTTAATTTTCAAAAATAGAACAGAGACTAAGCACTAGAGACCACATGCAAATATATCACCTACTCCCCAAAATTAAGTGAAGCAGGACTAGCCTTCAATTACTTAATCAACCAATCCACAGATACCAAGGGCCTCTGAAAGATAGTCTTTCCACCGTCTCTCTTCTACTCTAATGACAACTACACTGCAGGCAAAACTACACTTCATGCTTCTATCTTTCTGTCTTCATGCCTTGCTCCTGATTTTTCCTCCATCTGGAATGTTCCCCCATTCCCACCCCATTCTACTTCTGCCTTCTGATTTCCTATCTGTCCTTCAAGGTCAAGTCAAGGTCAACTCCTCTAGAGTTTCTTCTCCAATTCTCCTAGCTGGAAATGAGACTTTCTCCTTTACTTTCTGAGATCAGTTACTTTATTATTTGGTTCAGATATGGGGTAGTCTATGTAAAGAGGTCAGGATTTAATATGTGACAGTGTGGATGATAATAAAATGGGAGTCCTGAGCTATATAGTTCAAGGATTCAAAAAATTATATTGAAGTTTTGCACCTGAATATGTACATTTAAAATATATATAATGGTCAAAAACATGTTACACAGAAACAAAAATTGAAACCTCATCTAATTTAGAAAAAAAATTCTAACCACATGCTTGGAGAAAAATTTTGAAAACTTGGTCCAGGATAGGGAAAGATAACAAATGGCTAATGATCAAATAAGAGGCATGTGAAAAGGGGGTTGGTGGTGGCCTTTAAGGGAGATTTCCAAGCCTAGGGTGGAGAAATAAGCAGATAGTAATACAGTTGAAAGAAGGTCTAAGTTACAAGCAGAGAACCCTGTAAGGAAAGAGTGAGAGATGGGAGCTGTCGTCAGTACTACAGAGGAGTATGAATTCTTGGAAAATAAGCCCAGGTGTAGGGAGCTGAGAGGAGTTGACTCGTGACTTCTTCCAGAATTGGAGTTGCATGTAGAGCTGCTATACAGCTGGATCCTTTAGATACACTTGGAATCAAAATTGACATACATACACTACTATATATAAACTAGATAATTAATAAGTTCTCTGTATAGCACAGAGAACTCTACTCAATACTCTGTAAAGACCTATATGGGAAAAGAATCTAAAAAAGAGTGGGGACTTCCCTGATGGCGCAGTGGTTAAGAATATGCCTGCCAATGCAGGGGACACGGGTTTGATCCCTGGTCCAGGAAGATCCCACATGCCACGGAGCAACTAAGCCTGTGTGCCACAACTACTGAGCCTGTGTGCCACAACTACTGAAGCCCGCATGCCTAGAGCCCATGCTCTGCAACAAGAGAAGCCACCGCAATGAGAAGCCTGCGCACTGCAACGAAGAGTAGCCCCCGCTCGCCGCAACTAGAGAAAGCCCAGGCAGCAATGGACCCAACACAGCCAAAAATAAATAAATAAATTTATAAAAATAATAAAAACAAAAAATAAAATAAAATAGAGTGAATATATGTATATATATATAACTGATTCACGTTGCTGTACAGCAGAAACTAACACAACATTGTAAATCAACTGTACGCCAATAAAAATTGGAATAAATAAAAAGATAGACAATAAATAGATCAGTTAAATAAAAAAAATTTTTAAGTGAACAAAGTACTCCTGAGACACATCACTACCTCTTTTCTTACATTGTCCTCAAGGCCACAGCTGAGGCCTTGTGTTCTGGTTGTTCTATCCTGCTTTTGGGAGGTTAGGAAGATACAAGTATAAGATGGTCTCACCTAACCATCTGGGCAAAATCAGTCTAATTTGAATCAAGGTGATAGAACTATCTTAATTAGAGTTATTTGTGTCTCTCCTTTTCTTTCTTTGAGAAACTTGTCTTTTTCATCACTCTATCCATCACAATACATATATAGCTTTGTCACACTCAATGCATAATCAATTAATGTTGCTCTTTAAGTCTTCAGATATTTCCAACATGACTTCTGCAACCACTTCAGCAACTCTTTAAAAACTTACAGAGATATTAAATTTTAATGCTGGAGGTAATAGTAGACATGTTCAAGGTCTGGGAAGGCAAAAAAGTGATTTTGTCATTGTTGCCAACTGTGATTGACTGCTCCTGACTGCTTGGAGTTCCGCTTTGAGAAGAAATCTAAGGTCATTTCCTGTGGAAAGACTGCTATAATTCATTAGGGATGCCTGCTAGGGAAAATGGTAGCTTGCATGCTGTGTACTTGCCATCACTTGTATCTAGAATCATGCCTCATTTTACAGATACAAGAACTGAGTTTTAGAGAATAAGTAATTTGCTCAAAGTCCAGGAGCTACTTAGTGTCAAAGCCAAGACAACCTAGGTCTCCTATATCAGTGCTTATTTCATTATACAATACTGGGACTAAGTTTTTTGTTTGGGGGTTCTTTTTCCCCATGGACAGTTCAATTTTCCTGTAGTACTAACTCCATTTGTTTGAACTTTCAAAAAGGTAGCTGAAGAGACAGTAACAGTAAATCCTTCAGAACCTGACTTAAATAAAGATTTGGGCATATTACTATGTCCACATCCCTAAAAACAAAGCAACTTATTTTAAAAGACAATTATAAAAGATGTTAACCTAGAAAGTGGTGTCATTCCTCTTCCCAAAAAAACAGTATATATTAGTTATCGGTGGCTGTGTAACTAATCAACCCAAAACATAGTGGCTTAAAACAATAATCATTTATTAACTCTCATGTTTCCTTGGGTCAAAAATTTGGGAGTGGCTTGGCTGGGCAGTTCAGCTCACTCTTAAGTGAGGTTGCAGTCAAATAGTGGTTGAAACTGGGGTCATCTCAAAGCTGGGGTTATCTAAACAGAGATGTGATAGCTGGAGGCTGGAACACCAAGGCTCCTCAGGCATCTTCTCTGTCTCTATGTGGCCTCTCCACATGCTCTCTCCAGCCTGGTGGCTTTAGAGTAGCCAAAACTCTTACATGCCAGCTCAGAGCTCCCACGGTACATGTACTGAGAGAAAGAGAGCTTACTGGAAGTTATCCTACCATTAATAATCCAGGCTTAGGAATCAAATAGTGTTACTTCCACCACACTCTATTGGTTAAGGCAGTTACAAAGTCCACCCAGACCCCACTTCTCAAAAGAGGAGTGTAGGGCTTCCCTGGTGGTGCAGTGGTTGAGAATCTGCCTGCCGATGCAGGGGACACGGGTTCGAGCCCTGGTCTGGGAAGATCCCACATGCCGCGGAGCAACTAAGCCCGTGCGCCACAACTACAGAGCCTGCGCGTCTGGAGCCTGTGCTCCGCAACGAGAGGCCACGATAGTGAGAGGCCCGTGCACCGCAATGAAGAGTGGCCCCCACTCGCCACAACTGGAGAAAGCCCTCGCACAGAAACGAAGACCCAACACAGCCAGAAGTAAATAAATAAAATTTTTTTTAAAAAGCTAGAAACAAACAAACAACAACAAAAACAAATAAATCAATAAAAATTAAAAAAAAAAAAAAGAGGAGTGTAAATGTCACATTGTCAGAAGACAATGTGGGATGGGATATATAATGTAATCTGCCATGAAGGATTAGTAAGAGTCTGGTGTTGGCATTTCAGGGAAGAGTTCAAAAGCAACCATAATATTATCTTGATTCCCAGAATGTAATGTTATCAATTATCCCAGATTAGAGTTACCACAGGGCATCCAGTTAATTTGAATTTCAGATAAACAGTGAGTAATTTTTAGTGTCAACCATGCCCCATGCAATATTTAGGACATACTTAACCCCCAATTAATTAAAATTTAGGTAGACATCCTGTATTTTTATTTGCTAAATATGGCAACCCTACCCCAGATTAACTCAGATAGTCAAGGAATTGATATTTTTATCTGGTATTCAGGTTGGGAGCAGTTTGCCTGGATATAGTGACCAAAGTGCCTTATCCGAAGCTGTTTTCATCTCTAGAGTGGAACATTGACTTCCATGTTCCAAGACTAGTATGAATTTGGGATCATTGTCTTTTTAGCTCTCTGATTTCCCAGAGTTTTCTTTTTCAATATTTCAGTTATGCATAAGCTGATCTCCTGGCACCGGTTTTGTTTCCTGACAGGCAACATTAATTCATTTTCACATTCACACTAAAATCACTTCTCTCTATAACAACAACAATAATGGTGAAAGCCCATTTGGAAAACAGCTTGATGGAACAGCTGCTTCATACTCATTATGAATCTAACACTTTCTCTAATCTGGGGGACGGGATGCCCACAACTACAAGTACATTGTGGTTCAGGTACCCAGTAAACACTGCACTTCTTCTTCTGATTTATTTTTCTACTCATGCAATTAATATATAAACTGTTCAATTTTTATACTATCTTAAGTGACTTACTAAAATTTTCCCCACAGATCTCTAGACCTATCCAACCAGGATGTCTTGCAATGTTTCCCCCACTATTCCATAATTTCCAAAGCTGCCTCACATTTCCAATGTCATTCAAAGACTGGCTTAAATATTCCCCTTTATACAGTATCATTAGCTCTTGTGCAATCTATTCTGGGTCCCCAAATTAAGATCTGAGACTTAAGATATTCACTAACAAACTAACAAATTTGGCATTATGTTCTTCCTCTGCTATATACAAGTTGTGAGGACTCACCTGAATTTCATGTTGCCATGGGAACTATCAGAGTGATGTACTACCACTCATAGGAAAAAGACCTTGGTAACAAGGTAATATTAAGCCCCTCCTTTGAATTCATAGGTAAATCCAGCTCCTCTTTCATTGCTACAACACAGTATGTATTGATAGTAGACAGTGCTGATGTCAATCCAACATTCATTGTCTTCTTTTTCTTTAATAGCAGAACCTCAATTTTATACAACTATCCACTCCTTCCCACTATGTGCCTTAATGGAGAGCTGGGGGACTCAGAGACCCAACACTGAGACCAGTCATGATGTATCCTCAGGCGCATGAAACTCAGCTTCTGATTAATCTAAATCAAAAAGAGAATGGTATTTCCCTGACCACTGTTATTGGTCCGGGGTAGGCAGGTGGACATGGAAAGGCAAGTAGGTAGTCCCTGTAACACTGAAGGCTACCTTGAGGTAATGTCAGAGCTAGTCTTGGGATCAAGCCAACACTAAAACCAGCAAAACGGAGAGACAGAAGAACCTGGATCTTTGGTGACATTACTGAGCCACTGCTTTGTACTACACCTGAAGCAAATATAGGAGATAATAAATTTTCTTATTGATTAATCATTTTGAGTCAGGATTTTCTGATTCAGTCAAAGGCTTCCTCACTCATAGTAGATATAGAATGGGGGATCCAGCCAAAAAAAAAACCAACAAAAAACAAAGTTTTTAATCTTTCTCCCAAGCCCAATTCCCTAATTCTATTTTTCAACAGGTACCTAATCCACTGCAGCGTAGAATGCTATGGTCGAGTTCAGTTATGGTTTACTGTTGTAGAGGAAATCCTGAGGCATCAACAGCAGACAGTAAGTTAATAACATCATGTCATGCGACTCAACAAAGTATCAACCAGTAAATTATCTGATTCTCTGGGCTTACATTTACCTATATTACCAGTCTCTATTTGGCACCACTGTATTTTCAGGATTCTGCCATTGCAAGTGTCAGAGATTCTAAGTAAAAACATTAAACATACTGACTAACATAACTGAGAAATACAGAGATTAAATCTAACTTCAGTTACAACTAAATTCAAAGTTTCTAATGATGTTGTCAGGATTTTATCCATCTTTCCATTTCTTTCCATTCAATTTTTCACTCAATTGACTTCCTTCAATCAGGCCTTACCCATGTGGTGGCAACAGTGACCCCCAGCAGATCCAATTTTATGTATCCCTATGTCTGATGCAGAGACCACTCTTCCTCCATCAATATCTGTATAAATCCTTAAAAAGGGATCTGACTGGTTTTTTGGTCATGTTCCTGCTCCAAGCAACAGAGGTACTATGGACTATATTGTGGACCCCAAAATTCAGATGGTGAAGCCCAAACCTGCAATGTGATTGTATTTGGAGACAAGTTCTATAAGGAGATGATCAAAGTTAAATGAGACCATTTAACGGTGGAACACTTAAAAGATGAGGAAGAGAAACCAGAATGTTTCTCTCTCTAATCACACACTAAAGAAAGGCCATG
This sequence comes from Eschrichtius robustus, assembly GCF_028021215.1. NCBI lineage: Eukaryota > Metazoa > Chordata > Mammalia > Artiodactyla > Eschrichtiidae > Eschrichtius > Eschrichtius robustus. The sequence goes on from NC_090825.1 coordinate 94,047,856, forward strand.
TGAACACACAGTGAGATGGTGATCACCTATAAGCCAAGAGAAGAGGCTTCAGAATGAAACCTTATCAGCACCCTGATTTTGGATGTCCCAGCCTCCAGAACTCTTAGAAATAAATTTTTGTTTAAGCCACCCAGCCTATTATCTTTTTTATGGCAGCTCAAGATGCTAATAGAAGTAGTGAGAAAATGAAGCAATTTTAAGAAAAAGAGTTAAAGTAAGAGTTGATATGCTATACAGACTTTTTTTCTAAAAATATAGAGACTGCATTTCTTAGCGACCATCTTAAATAGCCTGGAGTCTATTTAATTGATTTAGAGCCAATGAAATGGAAAGTGGGAGGATTCTAAGGTGCTAGGCCTTAAAATCATCCCCCCAAATCCTCTAGCTCTTTTTTTCCTTCACCAGAACTTCAGAAGTCAAATATTTGAATGCCATAGCTACAAGGTGGAAGCAAACTGATTTCCTGATGTCCTGCTTGGAGTAGAGTTTCCCAATCCATATAAGACTGGGCTGTAAGCAAGAAAACACCTTTATTTTAAACAACTGAGATTTCAGGATTTATTTATCACAGTATAGCTGAGCATAGCCTAACTAATACACCAAGATGGAACTAAACCACTAGACAAGAGTAATGTATAAGGGGGGAAATTAATTCTAAAGCCTGTGCTTTTTTTGGGAGAATAGACTAACTATGCATGTTCAAAACAAATAGAATATGAATATAATTTTAAAGAATTAGAGTGAAAAGGGAAAATAAAGAGAACTCAACCAGTCACACTTAAATATTTAGGGTGAAATACTATGATATCTGTGAAATCTACAACAAAAAGAGAGAAAAGGATTAAACAACATATATGTGGCAAAACATTGATAATTGTCACACCTACATGAGAAGAATATGGGAGTTTATCATACTATTTTTCTACTTTTATATATACTTGACTTTTTTTAAATAAAAAGCTTTTTCTTCAAGGCCAGAAAAAGGGTGGCATACAAAAAAGGGGGGAAAAGCACAATAAATAAAAAGTAGAAAAAGTGGGGCTTCCCCGGTGGCACAGTGGTTAAGAATTCGCCTACCAATGCAAGGGACATGGGTTTGATCCCTGGTCCGGGAAGATCTCACATGCCGAGGATCAACTAAGCCCGTGTGCCACAGCTACTGAGCCTGCACTCTGGAGCCCACAAGCCACAACTACTGAGCCCTCGTGCCACAACTACCGAAGCCCGCACACCTAGAGCCTGTGCTCCACAACAAGAGCAGCCACCACAATGTGAAGCCTGTGCACCACCACAAAGAGTAGCCCCTGCTCGCTGCAACCAGAGAAAACCCGCACGCAGTAACGAAGACCTAACACAGCCTAAATAAATAAATAAATAAGCAAATACATTTTTTTTTAATTTAAAAAAAGAAAGTAGAAAAATCAAATGGCAGAAATAAATTCAATTATATCAATAATTCTAATAAGTGTAAATGTACTAATCATACTAACTAAAAGTAAAAGACTTTCAGACTGGGGGGGAAAATGAAACAAAACCAAAATATAGTCATAGGATGTCTACACAGAGACAACTAAAATAAAATGATACAGCAATGTTAAGAGTAAAGAAATAGAAAAAGATATACCAGCAAAAACTAACCAAAAGAAAGGTGACATTGATATCTGATGAAATAGATTCTAAAGATAAAAGTGTTATTAAATATAGCAGACAGCTGTTAGCCTCCCCAATATCCATTTTTCCTTTCTTCTTTCATAATAGAACCCCGCTTTTGTTCAGTTACCCTCTCTCTACCGTACGACTTAGAGAGATGTGACCTCATCCCCAACTCAGGGGTTAACATTAGTTTGTGTCTGTCAATCATTGAGATCTTTTTCACTTGCCAGTGATTGAGAAGCAAACACATCACCCCCTCTCTGGCCAATGAGAAGAAGAAAAAAAAAAAAAACCTGCTGGAAGGCTTCTAGGAAAGATTTTCTCAGGATTAAAGAGATCACTGGAAAATGTGATCCCTTCCTCCTTCTGGATATTGTTGTGTCTGAATATGCTGCCTGCAGTGACCACAGTGACCATAAAGGGAGCTGGCCTGAGAGCAGAACAACACACTGAGGATGATAGAGTGAGAAATGAAGGGAATCAGGTACCTTGATGAAATCATCAAGCTTCTAATTCAATAAATAAGCAGCCCTGCTGTGTTGAAACAGGTCCTCTGAAAAGGAGATACCAAGACAGGATTAAACATGCAAGGATTTTATTAAGGAAATGGGAGGAAATGGGAGGGAGGTGGGAAAGGCTGGAAGAGCCATCCAGTTGCAATGCAAGTCTGACTCCTGAGTGAAGAAAGGTTGGATGGAAGTGTCCAAGACTGTCTGGGGGTCCACAAGCCAAAGCCAGCTGTCAGAGTAGTCCTGTGTCTCCCAGGAATGGGCCTGCCTAAGCCTCAATGCCACACTCAGTCACTGGTGGGGAGCAGCCTGTGCGAACCACGGCGCCCATGAAATCACAGCAATGATTTTCAGAGAACGGCAACCAAGGTTCTTGGTTGATCATGCTCTCTGTAATTAGAAGTCTGCAAGGCACATTCTCGTGGCTACCACTCCTTCATCCCTCTACCTCTCTTTTTTGGGGACTTCTTTCTATAAAAGGTAATAAGATTCCTAACTGCTTAAGCCAAAGGCATGCTGACTAACTATGAATAAAGAGAGTCACCATACAATGATAAAACAAGAAGGTCACAAGGAGAACATCACAATTCTATACTTGTGTTCGCCTAATAGCATAACATCTAAATATACGAAGGAATTACTGCCAGACTTATGAGGTCACATTAACAAATCCACATTGATAGTTCAATGTTTTAACACCTCTCTCAGTGATTTATAGTTTAATCAAACATAATATTAGTAAAGATACAGGAGAGTTAAACATCATAATTAACAAACTCCAAGCATTCAAAAATACTCATTTACTTCATGTGCACAGAAAAGACTTATAAAAAGTAAGCATGTAGTAGCAAGAATCAATGAATAGCAAATAACTAATGTGCATTTTTGGTGCGAGTATGTAGGGGAAAAACTATTCTACTCTGTTGGTGAAGTGTAAATTGTCCAGTCTTTTCAAAGGCTATGTTGGCAAATACCAATCAAAATATAAAATACATATACTTTTTGTCAAAGCAATACATGTATATGGTAATCTACAAAATAATATGGCAGTGTTAGTGCTGAAAAGCCAAAACCCCCACCAGCCCACTCCCAATCACAGCTTTCTCTGCCTCCCATCCTGATGCAGGCAAGCTCTTAATTGTTCCTGTTTTTAGTTCCATTGCCCATATAGTTTTTACCTCCATAACTCTAGGCAATATGCTATCCCACTCTTCTTGATTTATCAACTTTATTAAATTATCTATTAACTACACAATTTAGAAAATGAAATTTTTCTTATTTATTATTTTTCCTACTTTTTAAAGTAGGCTGCAAGGATATACAGATATAGATGTAGGTAGAAACAGAGATAGAAATAGAGATAGATGGACAGATAGAGATATAGACACAGAGACAGACAGATTAGGTAGGTAGGTAGATAGATAGATATAGATAGGGATTCTTTTAATAGTTATTATGAGTTTGTTACCTTGCACATTTAAACCTTATTATTCCTTTAACTTTAGAAATTAGCCTTTGAGCCTCACTTTGAACATGAAGATACTAGCCTCTTTACCCATTCCTTACCTTTCCTCACCTTCAACATACCCCAGCCTCCATTAGCTGCACTTGTACCTTCATACAGTCAAAATGTTTAACTGTTACATTTTTTGAACTACAATAAAAAGCCAAGGCTTTAATGCTTTTACCATAGATATGCTCTAAAAATTAGCTTCTAAAAGATAGGAAGCTGCCTCCCGAATTAGAGGGACAGGTGAGATAAGGACATAGGAAAAGCACTGGTTATCACAGGACCCGGGTTCTAAAACTGCCTCTATCTGTAACTAACCATTACTTGTGGTCTTAGAGAAGTCAATTCTGCAGCCCCATTTCTTCATCTGCAAAGTGAAGGACCTGGCCTAGACTGTTTGTCTAGAATCTTTCAGCAACGTAAGGAAAAATGAAAATAGAATGGAATTACTTGATTCATGTGCCGAAAAGGAAAAGTACACCCATAGCTTAGCAAATAATTTGGGGCTAGAGTAAGGAATATGTCAACACTGACCTTTATTCATACCACTGGAGTTTGATGTGTTTCTGCTCCAGTGGTATGCAGAGATGGCATATTTATTCAATTCTTTCAGTTAGAAAAATTAAAATGCAAATATATGGAAATTATGGACATTATAAATGAGAACAAGAAAGAAAAATAAAATCCTGATTACGGGTTGGCTGAAGGGACATTATCAGAATCCTGAAATGAAACCCAAAACTCCATGCTTGGAGAACCACAGCCAAGATAAATCCCCGTTCTCGCCCCTGCATTTCTAAGTCACCACCTGGAGTCTCTACCATCAGTTAGTGCTTGGTGCTCCTGGCTGCATTAGCATCTCATGTATGTAGGAGGCACAGAATCTCAATCCACAAAACTCAACTATGCCAAAATGTAACTTTATTTTCTACATATGACCTGACTTTCTATCTCAAACTTTCCATTCCATCTTTCGGCAGAAACTTCAATCAGGCAATTCTGGGTAAAATCAATCAAGTCAGGGTTTTCTTAACCCTTATCCCTGGGGTTGCAGTTAAGTTCCAAGGACAAAGAAAGAGCAGGGACTGTGTGATACTCAGCATCAGAACATGGGAAGTGGCCTTTGGTCATGGTCTCATCTGTCTGCCCTGACATCTACTATAGCGTCCTGGATTCCTCTAGTCACTGATTGGCATGCGTCCCCCACTGACTTGTGCAGAGCCATGCACAGCCTTGATGGTCCCTGGTCCGCCACACTCTCCACATCAGCCATGCTGCTGCACTTCATCCCAGCGAGAGGCTTCCCCACATCCTGGGGCCTCCTTCAGCTCTTTCTCTGCCTCTGTCAGCAGGTATGTGGGAAATGTTTAGATGTTCTCCTCTGCCAGTCTCAGGTTATAACAAACCTGATAGCTTTGTCAGGCCCTCTCTGTTTGTACACAGCTGTCCGCATTTCAATTCTTCTTCTCTCGCCACACAATGAGGGGTGCCGGGTACTCGATGACTTGTCTTTCCTGCTCACTCAGTGTGAAGGACAGGTCCTCCCAGCCTTTGGAGCACACATTCACTCACGCCTCTACCCTTTACCAGGGAAAAGGTCCCTTCTCAGAGGTACCCAATGCCACTTCCAACCCTCTTTACTCCCTTCTGCTTTGCTAACATCCTTAATTTACAGGTGAAATAAGTGAGGCCCAGAGGGGTTAACACACAGCCCATGACCATGCAGCTTATTACCTCCTTTGACTCGTTTCCTCACTTACTTACCTATCTGTTCATTCATTAAATAAACACTTGTTGAATTCCAACAACTGCCATTCACTGAGAATAAGACAATAGCGCTGCTTTTGAGCAACTCACACTCCAGTGAGGAAGGCACAGTTGTAAACAGATAAGGACAATACAGCTAAATAGTTGGCCAAATAAATATATGAACAAGTGACATGATGGCTATTGTGGGAGCTCTCCGGATATTTCCCTACCAGAACTGGAACTCCCACCCATCCTGACGCTTTTTCTTCTGATAGGAAACAGAGAGGATTGGCAGACTGATCATTAGCTGTTATTCTCTAAGCAGTCACTAAAATCACAACAACTTTTCCCAGAAAATGGACCACATACATTCAACAAGGGGAGGAAATAGTATTGTCTAAATATCCCTTACTTGAAGTTTGTCTCTGTTTATGAATTCCTGCATACTTTTTATGTTTCTGTAAAAGAATAAATAGGGGACTTCCCTGGTAAAGTAGTGGTTAAGAATCTTCCTGCCAACGCAGGGGACATGGGTTCGATCCCTGGTCTGGGAAGATCCCACATGCTGCAGCCCAATTAAGCCTGTGCACTACAGCAACTGATCCTGTGCTCTAGAGCCCTCAAGCCACAACTACTGAGCCCACGTGCTGCAACTACTGAAGCCCACGCGCATAGAGCCCGTGTTTGGCAATAAGAGAAGCCACCACAATTAGAAGCCCGCGCACCACAACAAAGAGTAGCCCCCCGTTCACCGCAACTAGAGAAAGCCCGCGCACAGCAATGAAGACCCAGCACAGCCATAAATAAATAAATGTATTTCTAAAAAATAAAATACTATTTAAAAAAAAAAAGAATAAATGGAAAACTGTCCCACAATATCCAAAACCATGTAAGTGCAGAGAGACTGAAGACTGTCCTGGATCCACATTTCTGCTGTGAGGAAAATAATAAAAAGGTCAGGACCCCACTCCATCTTCACTGTGAAAGAATAGCCCAGTTAGGTCTGCAGACATTTCACCATTCAGCATCGCAAACTCTCTCTCCAAGGCAGTTAGCTACATCAGTTCTGGAGCCCAGAATAGTTCAGGCAGTGGGCAGAGGCAGAGTGGTGAATGCTTTGACATTACTTGGTACAGGTCCCAGTTGCTTGGAATTTCTGACTCACTGAAATCTGAAGATTTAAAGTACAGTCTATCCCACAGAAGGAAGACATCCCCAGTGCTCTGAAGACCAGAAAACAGTGGTCCAGAAGAAGGAGAATGCTGCTCTCATCAGATAAAGGGTGAGCGAGTGAGTGGACCTGTAGGCTGGAAGTGAAATGGTAGGGGACCAGTAGGCTGGAAGTGAAATGGTAGGGGAGCACTGTCAAAGGAGAAGCTATCAGCTAAGTTTCGCCAGCTCTGAAAAGCAGCTCTAGACGTGGAAGGCAGTGGGCGGCTGTTGTGAAGAGAAGTCATGGGGCACTCAGAGGAGAAAAATAAGGCTGCTAGCAGGAAAGCTGAGAAACTATGTCATGCACAGAGTCCCAGATCAAGCCCAGATTACGGTTAAGAGGCAGGTACAGCCTGGACCACCTTCGAGAAGCAAGCAAGAATGAATAAATCAAATAACTACATCTGGTTATGGACACCTAAAAGATATAGGGACACTTCCTAGATAGTAAAAGAAAGAGTGGCAGTTAAAGGTGCTTCAGAAGGGAGATGTGGGTAGAAATAAAGACTGTATTTGGAAAGTAGAGGAGAAGGCCAAGAAAAACAGAGAAAATGATTGTGGTAAACAAGAGGCACAGAACAAAAGAGAGAAGTTATCTCCTATAGAGGGAAGGACTCGTGTAGGACCTGCTTCAGAGAAATGGCCACATTCGAAAGACACCAGGGTGGAAAGGATGGGAAGTGAGAACAGTGGGGAAACCAAGAAAAGGAAAAAGCACAGAAAATAAACTTCGTATGTTCAGACGACTTCAGAAAGGACCCATAGGAAATAGTCTAGAACTAAGGAAAAAAATGAAAGGAAGGAAAAGAAAGGAATCCTGGGTAAAATGAACAGAGGCACCTACAGGAAGCCCCAAAGGTCATAACTGGAGAAATAGTAAAATTGGAACGTGCAGATAGATTTGAAACCTGAGAAGACAGGGAAAGTTGTAAACATCTAGTATCTTAGTACTTATTTATCATAAGTCTTTGAGGATCAAATCAAATCACAGATGTAAACAAGCCACCAAAAATATACACATAGGTATACAATTGTAAGTTACTGTTTTATGATATCATTAACAATATAAATAAAATGGATCCATTATCCAGAAGCTACCAAAATATAACTTAAACACATAAACTTAAGAGCAGCCTTGTTTTGCTTCCAGCACTTAGCATTAACACGAAGAAGCCATTAGTTTGGGGCCAGACATGAGCTCATTCAGGAAGTCAGAAATTAAATGGCCCAGGGGATGGAGGGCCCACCCTTGGGTTAGTAGCTTAAATCAGCTCTCATTCCCAAAGGATATCTCATGCCCTCCATGCTTCTTTTTCAATACCTCATCCAATTCCCCAAGGCACCCATAGCACTGAGCACCAAACGTGGTTGGTTGTCTCCCAAAATATGTTCTCTCTTTTGTCCTTTAGTTAATATTTCCCCCAAAATTTTAGCTTGATGAATGGCTGACCAGCTCAAGTGTACATTTCTCAGCCTCGCTTGCAGCTATCTGTGCCATATGACTATGTTCCGGTCAATGGGGTAAGAGAAAAAGGGATACTTGCAACTTACAGGCTGTGCCCTCCACATTATTCCCCTTCCCACTGGCCAGAAGGTGGTTATGATGACGAGAACCACAGCATTCATCTTAGACTATAATTTGGAAAAAGTGCACTGAGGATGACAGAACAATAAGACGGGCAGAACCTGGATCCCCAATATTGTGAAGTCACCCCATCGGGCCTGTACTGCTTATGTTCAGACTGCTTCATGAGAGAAAAGTGAATTTATATCTTCTTTAAGCTACTGTTATTTGGGCCTTTGTTAGCAGCCATACCAATATCATAAACATTATCATAAACATTATCTTTTATGTAATAAGCATAAATTTTTCAATCCATATACTCAAATGTGCAAGAAATGCAAGTTAGTTTTTCGTTATGACAGCTTAACCTCTATTTCAAGCTCCAATTTGATGATGAAAAAAAATCATCTCAATCAAATTAGAGTTGTCTCAGCCAATCAAGGTTTTCTGCACTAATTTAGGGTTTTCTTCATTCCCTGGTTCTCTGAGAGTCTTTAGTGTCCAGATATGAAGGGGGACTTCTGACCTTGGCCATGATAAAGACATGCTGGCATTTTTCAAGTTGTAACTTGGCTAGGTACCTAGATTCCTGTAGTCCTGACGTCTACGGGACATCTATTGACAGGTCCACACACCCCAAAGGCCCTTCCAAGTACACTGGCCTTTTCTCAGCTATGTCCATACTACTGGTAGCCTTATGGGAAAATGACATTTTACTGTTCCCACAAATCATCCAGGGTCCCTCATCCAGACTTGTGCCTCATGCCCCTCTGCCTGGGCACCCCATGTGGATGTCTGATCCCTGCTCTTTCATGTTCTAATAACATGGGACAGCTTGCACCTTCCCAGGGCAATGAAAAAGGAAGCAGGGCATAGCCCCCTCTATTCTTGACTCTATAAACTTCCTTTGTTATTTTCTTATCACCTTCTCCACCAACTCTTAACATTTCAAATTAAAAAAAAATTTTTTGATAACAGCTGTGACAATCCACCTTAGAGTAGCTGAGGCCTAACATCATTGCTCCATATTTGGCAAAACAATATACTATTCAGATTTTCAACATTTACAATTCAACAACCACAGTTCAGTGGGCTTAACAATGTATTTATGCTTAGTTAAGCCTTTCCTCTGACATCTTATATTCCACATGATTCGATTATGTGTGACTGTTGACCAAATCCCTGCATAGTATGTTCTGGCTCCCCAAATGACCATATTAATATCCTTATATCCATGAACATCAGGCTTGGTTATATGTATTTGTTAGGGATAAAAAGGGTAGGAAATTCATATTTATGTTTTCATGAATTCATCTTAAGTTTCACCTGCTTTTCCACATGGGCCAGGATCATAAGCAGGATGTATTAAATGATACTAAAGAGAAAATAAGTAGGGACAGTCAACTCTTTGACCACCTCAACGTTGGTGACCTTTTTTCTGCTTTACCTGGACCCCTGTCATGGTTATGCACTGAACTAGCCATTGCCGGTATCTGCCCGTCTTCCCAAAACCCAGTTTCAAACCTACCACTCGCTAATTATGACCCTTACTCTTCTAGAAGATTTTTTCAAGAACTCCTTCTGACCTCTTAATGACCTCAAAACCACTTTCTCACTATCCATTAGCTAATTATCCATTAGCATTCCTTTTGTTCTCATCCATCCTTGATTCTATGACCCGTTATCATAACCACTCCCTTGCTAATGTCCTCAACTCCCTGGCTGCTGTCTGTCATCCTGGCCTGGGAAAACCCTAGTCCTCTGAGTTTTACCTTCTGTCTTTTCAGTGCCTTACCTGAGCAGCTGTATATTGCTAGGGTAAGTTAATAACGGAGTTCATTCACTCATTCATTCATTTAATAAATATTTCTTTAGCATCTACTATTTACTAGGCCATTCAGGTACCATGGAGACCATGTAAAGAAGACAGACAAGGCACTTGCTTTCTGGAACCTGTATTCTAATGGGCAGGCTTCACTTGAAGTTTATGAACTCAAGTGTGCTCTTACGAAAGGCTAGCGATCCTATGTTATTTTTCTTGTAGGCCTGCTTCCCACCATCTGATTTGATCATTTTATACCTTCTGCTTTCTTTCAAATTGTCCATGCCCCCTGCTCTATCCATATCCTCACCTGAAAGTCTTGACTCATTCTTCATTGACAAAAAATAGACAAATTGACAGCCACAGGCCTTACCTTATACCAAAGTCCATCTTCCTTCCTGTTAACAAAAGAAGTTTTCCTGCTTCTCTCAAAAACAATCCTTCCCCTAGGCTCTGGATCAAGGGCTTTGTTTTTCCCTTATTACCCCTCTGGAGGAACATTTCCATCACATGAAACATGCTCACTTGAAATCCCTCTTTTGAAAGCCCTCCTTTTTCCATGACCTCATCAGAACTAAATTTCTCAAAAGAGATATCTATACATACAATATCAACTTATTCATTGCCATGTACTCTTCAACCCATTCTAATATCATCCCAACACAACATCACCCAATCCAACCCCACCACTCCACTGGAATGGCTCTTATCATGGTCACCAACTATTTCTCCATGTTGCCCAACAAACACCCTCTCTGTCTTCATCTTACTGGACCTCTTGCCAGCATTCAGCTCAGTTGATAACTCTCTCCTTCTTTAAACACTCTTTCATCTCTTGGTTGCTATACCCTCCAAGATTTCCTTTGCCATGTTAATTACTCCTTCTTAATCTCCTTTGCTGCTCTTTACCTGAGCTCTAAAACATTGCATTTCTCTAGGCTCTTCTCTTCTCTTCCCTCCGCACACATTTCCTAGGTGATCTTCTCCCTAATGTGGCTTTAAATGCTGTAATATATAAAAGTCAGCAACTCCCAAATTTATATCTCAGCTCAGACCGCTCCTTTGAGCTCCAGACTCACATATCCAACTGCCCACTAGACATTTAAGCCCTCCGCAAATTCTAACAATCCTAATACATAGATGGAGACATAGATTGTTTGAGTCACTTCCCTTTCCTCCATCTCCCCTGCCCCACGCCAAGGCTAAGACTAAACTATGACCATAGTCTCCTATCTCCATGCTGCTATTCTTGACCCTTCCTCTCCCCAACATTCTTCACATACAGGCCAGAGCAATCCTAAGATATAAATGATATCATGTATTTTTTCTGCTCAAACAAATCCTTTAATGGCTTCCCTTTTGTGGGATAAAATGTAAACTCCTTATTATTGCCTGTAGGGGCCTGCGTGACCTGGCTTGACCCATCTCCTACCTTATCACTTGTCTTTGCACATGCTGTTCCTTCCTTCTGGAATGCCCTTCCCTTCTATTCTTTATTGGCTAGTTCCTTCCATTCTTTCTCAGGTATAAAACAGTTGTCCCCCACTCTATTGGTATTACTTCCAGTTGGTTTCTTTCACAATACTTATTATAATTTACAATTATTTTTTAATAATTCAGTTGTTTTCTTAACAGTGTTTGCCTGTATTTCCCATTCAAATACTAAATTCCATATAAGCAGGCACACATCTGCCTTGTTCATCATGGTATTTCCAGCATCTGAACCAATATTTGACAACAACTCGAAATCAAATTAGACATTTGCAGAATGAATTAATAAAAGTGAGTGAGCGAGGGTGGGAGGAGTCAAGATGGAGGTGTGGGAAGATGCAGAGTTAGTGTCTCCCCACAACTAGTGTGCCTGCCGGCCGCTGGTGGGGAACTCTGACCCTCAAGGAGACGGGAGGAACCCCAGAGTGAACCAGTAGGTTGTAGGAGGACTGAGGGGGGAGGAGAAGTAGAGGCCAGACAAGATCGGTGCCACTGAGGCCAGGGAGATCAGGAGAGGCAGGTGGGAGGGACTCTCTGGGAACATTGAGAGAGGAGTGGAGGGCGATCGCCTGGCCCACTCAGGCTGGGGAGCCTGCTGAACTCCCAAGCCGGTCCCCGCCCCCATCCAAAGCCCCCTCCAGGCCATGTGGGTCCTGGGGGCATAGGAAAGAGGCCCGGGAGATCAGGAGTGGCAGGTGGGAGGGGCCCTCTGGGAGGAGCGGGAGAGGAGCGGAGGGCATTTGTCCCACCCACTTGGGCACTGGGAGCCTGCTGAGCTCCCAGGTCGATCCCCTGCCCTCCAAACCCCTCTCCAGGCCAGGTGGGTCCTTGAAGGCATAGGAGGGAGGCCGGGGAGATCAGGAGAGGCAGGCAGGAGGGCCCCTCCTGGGAGGGGCCCTCCCAGACCCCAGAATGGAGGAGCAGGAGAGCAGAGGAGGGTGCTTACACCACCCACTCAAGCCCAGGAAGCCTGCTGGGCTCCATGATAAGGTCCCCTGCCCTCTGAGACCAGGGGTAGGGGGCACACCTGGGCCCCTTCTGTTCCTTGAGCCTAAGCCCCAACTTCCACAGGGCCTTTTCCAGCCCTGTGGATCCTGAGCATTGGCCCCACTCACTGCCCAATCTGCACCCTTGCTTAGGCCCCACTCTCCACAACCAAGGCCTTTCCCCCCACCTTTTTTTTTCTTTTCCCTCCTCCTCTTTTTTATTATTGTGGTACTGATGTACCTTCCAGCTGTTGATTCATCCATATTTTTATTTTTACATTCTTTCTAATATATCTGTTAGTTTCCTAGTCTAATTTTATTTCTTACTTTGCTATTCTTTTTTTTTTTTTTTTTTTTTTGCCACCCCACATGGCTCACAGGATCTTGATTTGTGAGCCCGGGGTCAGGTGGAATCTCCTGCGGTGGGAGCTCCGAGTCTGAACTACTGGACTAACAGAGAACCTCAGACCCCAGGGAATATTCATTGGAGTGAGGTCTCACAGAGTTCCTCATCTCAGCACCAAGACCCAGCTCTACCCAATAGCCTACAAACTCCAGTGTTGGAAGTCTCAGGCCAAACAACCAGTAAAACAGGAACACAATCCCACTCATAAAAAAAAAAAAAAAAAAGTGAGATGGCAAAAAAATATGTCACAGATGAAGGAGCAAGGTAAAAACCTAGAAGACCAAATAAATGAAGAGGAAACAGACAATCTACCTGAAAAAGAATTCAGAGTAATGATAGTACAGATGATCCAGAATCTCGGAAGTAGAATGGAAGCACGGATTGAGAATATACCAGAAATGTTTAACAAAGATCTAGAAGAACTAAAGAACAAACAGAGATGAACAACACAATAACTGAAATGAAAAATACACTAGAAGGAATCAATAACAGAATAATGGAGGCAGAAGAACGAATAAGTGAGCTGGAAGAAAAAATGGTGGAAATAACTGTCAAGAAACAAAATAAAGAAAAAAGAATGAAAAGAATTGAAGACAATCTCAGAGACTTCTGGGACAACACTAAACGCACCAACATTCGAATTATAGGGGTCCCAGAAGAAGAAGAGAAAAAGAAAGGTTCTGAGAAAATATTTGAAGAGATTATAGTGGAAAACTTCCCTAACATGGGAAAGGAAATAGCCACCCAAGTCCAGGAAGCACAGAGACTCCCATACAGGATAAACCCTAGGAAAAACACACCAAGACACATATTAATCAAACTAACAAAAATTAAATTTGAAGAAAAAATATTAAAAGCAGCAAGGGAAAAACAAAAAATAACATACAAAGGAATCCCCATAAGGTTATCAGCTGATTTTTCAGTGGAAACTCTACAGGCCAGAAGGGAATGGCAGGATATACTTAAAGTGATGAAAGAGAAAAACCTACAACCAAGATTATTCTACCCAGCAAGGATCACGTTCAGATTCAACGGAGAAATCAAAAGCTTTACAGACAAACAAAAGGTAAGAGAAGTCAGCACCACCAAACCAGCTCTACAACAAATGCTAAAGGAACTTCTCTAAGAGGGAAACACAAGAGAAGAAAAGGACCTACAAAAACAAACCCAAAACAATTAAGAAAATGGTAATAGGAACATACATATCAATAATAACCTTGAATGTATATGGATTAAATGCCCCAACCAAAAGACACACACTGGTTAAATGGATACAAAAACAAGACCCATATATATGCTGTCTACAAGAGACCCACTTCAGACCTAGGGACACATACAGACTGAAAGTGAAGGGATGGAAAAAGATATTCCATGCAAATGGAAATAAAAAGAAAGGTGGAGTAGCAATACTCGTATCAGATAAAATAGACTTTAAAATAAAGACTGTTACAAGAGATGAGGAGGGATACTACATAATGATCAAAGGATCAGTCCAAGAAGAAGATATAACAATTATAAATGTTTATGCACCCAATATAGGAGCACCTCAATACATAAGGCAAATGCTAACAACCATGAAAGGAGAAATTGACAGTAACACAATAATAATAGGGGACTTTAACACCCCACGTACACCAATCAACAGATCACCCAAACAGAAAATAAATAAGGAAACACAAGCTTTAAATGACACAAGAGACCAGATAAATCTAATTGATATTTATAGAACATTACACCCAAAAGTGACAGAATACACTTTCTTCTCAAGTGCCCATGGAACATTCTCCAGGATAGAGCACATCTTGGGTCACAAATCAAGCCTCAGAAAATTTAAGAAAATTGAAATCATATCAAGCATCTTTTCTGACCACAATGCTATGAGATTGCAAGTCAACTGCAGGAAAAAACTGTATAAAGCACAAATACATGGAGGCTAAACAGTGCACTACTAAATAACCACGAGATCACCGAAAATATCAAAGAAGAAATAAAAATATACATAGAAACAATGACAACGAAAACATGACGACCCAAAACCTAAGGGATGCAGCAAAAGCAGTTCTAAGAGGGAAGTTTACAGCAATTCAATCTCACCTCAAGAAACAAGAAAAATCTCATAAAAAATCTAACCCTCACTTAAAACAACTAGAGAAAGAAGAACAAACAAAACTCAAAGTCATTAGAAGGAAAGAAATCATAAAGATCAGAGCAGAAATAGATGAAATAAAAACGAAGAAAACAATAGCAAAGATCAATAAAACTAAAAGCCAGTTCTTTGAGAAGATAAACAAACTTGATTAACCCTTAACCAGACTCATCCAGAAAAAAAGGGAGAGGACACAAATCAATAAAATTAGAAATGAAAAAGGAGAAATCCCAACTGACACTGCAGAAATACAAATGATTATAAGAGACTACTACAAACAACTATATGCCAGTAAAATGGACAACCATGAAGAAATGGACAAATTCTTGGAAAGGTACAGTTTTCCAAGACTGAACCAGGAAGAATTAGAAAATATAGTCAGACCTATCACAAGTAATGAGATTGAAACCATAATTTAAAATCTTCCAACAAACAAAAGTCCAGGACCAGATGGCTTCACAGGCGAATTCTATCAAACATTTAGAGAAGAGCTAACACCAATCCTTCTCAAACTCTTCCAAAAATTGTAGAGGTAGAAACACTCCCAAATTCATTCTACAAAGCCACCATCACCCTGATACCAAAACCAGACAGAGATACTACAAAAAAAGAAAATTACAGAACAACTATACTGATAAACATAGATGCAAAAATCCTGAACAAAATACTAGCAAACAGAATCCAACAGCACATTAAAAGGATCATACACCATGATCAAGTGGGATTTATCCCAGGGATGCAAGGATTCTTCAATATACGCAAATCAATCAATGTGATACACCACATTAACAAATTAAGGAATAAAAACCATATGATCATCTCAATAGATGCAGAAAAAGCTTTTGACAAAATTCAACACCCATTTATGATAAAAATTCTCCAGAAAGTGGGCATAGAGGGAACCTACCTCAACATAATAAAGGCCATATATGAGAAACCCACAGCAAGCATCATACTCAATGGTGAAAAACTGAAAGCATTTCCACTAGGATCGGGAACAAGACAAGGATGTCCACTCTTGCCACTCTTATTCAACATAGTTCTGGAAGTCCTAGCCACAGCAATCAGAGAAGAAAAAGAAATAAAAGGAATACAGATTGGAAAAGAAGAAATAAAACTGTCACTGTTTGCCAATGACATGATACTATCCATAGAAAATCCTAAAGATGCCACCAGAAAACTACTAGAACTAATCAATGAATTTGGTAAGGTTGCAGGATACAAAATTAATGCACAGAAATCTCCTGCATTCCTATACACCAACAACGAAAAATCAGAAGGAGAAATTAAGGAAACACTCCCATTTACCATTGCAACAAAAAGAAAAAAATACCTAGGAATAAACCTGCCTAAGGAGGCGAAAGACTTGTACTCAGAAAACTATGAAACACTGATGAGAGAAATCAAAGATGACATAAACAGATGGAGAAATATACCATGTTCTTGGATTGGAAGAATCAATATTATGAAAATGCCTATACTACCCAAAGCAATCTACAGATTCAGTGCAATCCCTATCAAACTCCCAATGGCATTCTTCACAGAATTAGAACAAAAAATCTTACAATTCATATGGAAACACAAAAGACACCGAATAGCCAAAGCAATCTTGAGAAAGAAAAACAGAGTTGGAGGAATCAGGCTCCCTGATTTCAAACTATACCACAAAGCTACAGTAATCAAGACAGTATGGTACTGGCACAAAAACAGAAATATAGATCAATGGTACAGGATAGACTGCCCAGAGATTAACCCATGCACATATGGACAACTAATTTACAACAAAGGAGGCAAGAATATACAATGGAGAAAAGACAGCCTCTTCAATAAGTGGTGCTGGGAATACTGGACAGCTACATGTAAAAGAATGAAATTAGAACACTCCCTAACAACATACACAAAAATCAACTCCAAATGTATTAAAGACCTAAATGTAAAACCAGACACTCTAAAACTTTTAGAGGAAAACATAGGAAAAACGCTCTTTTACATAAACCACAGCAAGATCTTTTTTGACCCACATCCTAGAGTAATGGAAATAAAAACAAAAATAAACAAATGGGACTTAATTAAACTTAAAAGCTTTTGCCCAGCAAAGGAAACCAGAAACAAGACAAAAAGACAACCCTCAGAATGGGAGAAAATATTTGCAAATGAAACAAGAGACAAAGGATTAATCTCCAAAATATACAAACAGCTCATGGAGCTCAATATCAAAAAAATAAACAAACCAGTTAAAAAATGGGCAGAAGACTTAAATAGACATTTCACCAAGGAAGACATACAGATGGCCAAGAAGCACATGAGAAGATGATCAACATCACTAATTATTAGAGAAATGCAAATCAAAACTACGAGGTATCACCTCACACCCGTCAGAATGCCATTATCAAAAAAGCTAGAAACAATAAATGCTGGAAAGGGTGTGGTGAAAAGGGAACCCTCCTACACTGTTGGTGGGAATGTAAATTGATAAAACCACTATGGAAAACAGTATGGAGGTCCTTAAAGAACTAAAAATAGAACTACCATATGACCCAGCAATCCCACTACTGGGCATATACCCTGAGAAAACCATAATTCAAAAAGAGACATGTACCACAATGTTCATTGCAGCACTATTTACAAGAGCCAGGACATGGAAGCGACCTAAGTGTCCATCGACAGATGAATGGATAAAGAAGATGTGGCACATATATACAATGGAATATTACTCAGCCATAAAAAGAAACGAAATTGAGTTATTTGTAGTCAGGTGGATGGACCTAGAGTCTGTCATACAGAGTGAAGTAAGTCAGAAAGAGAAAGACAAATACCATATGCTAACACATATATATGGAATCTAAAAAAAACAAAAACACAAACAAACAAACAAAAATTGTACTGATGAACCTAATTGCAGGGCAGGAATAAGGAGGTGGGCATGGAGAATGGACTTGAGGACATGGGGTGGGAGGGCGAAGCTGAGGCGAAGTGAGAGTAGCATCGACATATATACACTACCAAATGTAAAATAGAGAGCTAGTGGGAAGCAGCAGCATAGCACAGGGAGATCGGCTCAGTGCTTTGCAATGACCTAGAGGGGTGGGATAGGGAGGATGGGAGGGAGGCTCAAGAGGGAGGGGATATGGGGGCATGTGTATGCATATGGCTGATTCACTTTGTTGTGCAACAGAAACTAACACAGTATTGTGAAGCAATTATACTCCAATAAAGATCTATTTTTTAAAAAAGCGAGTGAATGAAGTATGGAAGCTGTGAGTGTGGATGTACCATTTCCACAACTATTAAAGTCATCATGTGGCAATAGCCTAATAACTTATGAATCCTAGCTGTTGCTTCATGTTCTTCTGTAATAAGAATTTTTGACCCAGCCTTTGAGATGTGTGGCTCTCTAGGTTTTCAATTTATTTTTGCTGTACATAGAGCATAATTTATGAAAACCCCAATTAGTATTTTGTCATATGTAAGCAAGTGGATTAGAAGATTCACAAACCACTCTCAAGCCTCCAAGGTGAAACTGCCTGGGCATGTGAGACTAACATAACACACTGAAGGAAATCAGGAGATAGCACACAGATTCAGAAAGCACACCCTCCTAACCCGTACAACAAGAGCAACCATTTCCCAAACTCTTACTCTGTGTCAGGCACCAGACTAAGCCCTTCACAAGCAGAGCACAGTTAGTCAGCACCACAACCCAATGAGAGGGACCAATAATTCTCCATTCATAGATGAGGAAACCAAGACTTCAAGACTTGGCTAACATGTCCAAGTTCATATAGGGGATGAGTAGTAAAACCACACTCTTCATCTTTCTGCTAGTCTTCCTCCCTGGGCCTGCAGAGATGCAGGTGACACAAAGGTAGGGAGAGACCTTAGGGCTCTCTTCAGTTCAGATGATAGGAGACGATGCACAAAGAATACAAAGGACCCCCAGACTCCAGCTTTACATCTTGCAATGATCTTGTCTGTTCACAAAAGTGGGTCTTCTACAGTGACATGCCTGTACTTTTTTCCAATTTGCCTCAGTCATTGTTATGCAAACCTCGGTATCCCACATTGCACAAAAGTCTTGAGAAACTCTCTAGTGTGTGTATCTTTTGGTCTTTATTTAGAGTTACTCTTTCCATTCCCAGAAGGCTTGAAAATGATAGCCTAATGACAGCTGCATTCCTGTAGCCCGGAAATGTGTTCACTGGGCCATTTTTCAGAACGCCCCCCACGGAGAACACATGGGGCCAAGAGCCAGGGAGGCAGATGTGTTCCCTACAAACTGCATCTCTCAGCCCCAAACTGCATCAGGACGAACCTGACAATTGATAGGCGCTAATGAAGCTAGAATCATAATCACTTTTAAGCAGATTTCCTTTGGCCCATATTTTACTCTCTAGAAACCCATTTGTTATCTGCCAGTGCTCCTGCATCGTTTCATTCTATTCACTTCAGAGCAGGCAGGCTATGAGTTAAGTCAAACAATCAGAAATGACACAGACTCACAGACTTTGCTCTGGACAGAAAAAGGACGTGCAGGGAGAGATCACTGATTATTACATATGGTAAGCTGAATATAAGTATATAGAGCAGTGGTCAGATTTAATACTTGATGTCCTGCTTTGGTGGCCTGTTTTATTAGAAGTATTAACAGCGGTAGCTAACATTTATTGAGGGTATTTTCTCAAGTCTTATGCACATATTAATTCTTTTAATCCTCACAACAGCCCTATAAGGTACTATTATTATCTCCATTTTACTGATGTGGAAATTGAGACTTGAAAAGTTAAAACAATATGCCCAATGTCACACAGCCAGAAACTGGTACTGCAGGAATTAAAGCCCCAGAGCCTAGGCTCTCAACCCCTATACTCACCTGCCTCTCACAGATATATAATCAAATATCTGTAAATATCAACCTGGATGCTCTTAATTCTAAACACAGAGTCATTTTGAAAGGGGATTCTGAGCTCAGTTATGAAATCATAGCTATTTAAAGTTAGAAAGGGCCCTAAAGAGACATGTGGAAGATGGGGTAGGCTTATCCTATTTACTTTGTAAGAGAAATAAACGAAGATTGGCAGATAACAATGATAGGGATGTAGATTTTTACTTAGTTGGAAGAAGACTATTCTAGAAAATGTCACAGGTGGTTTCATAGGCCAGGCCTGGAAGTGGTACACATCACTTCTGCTCTCATTCCCCTGGAGAGGGCTTAGTCATGTGACCAGCAAGGATGGTCATGCAGCATGGACCACCTACTATGGAAAAAGGGGAAGACAGGTTTTGGTACACAGGCATTTTCCATTCAGCTCCACAGAGTTTTCCCCTTACTTGTGGTTATTTTCAAAGGTCATTGAGAATCAATAAGCTTTTTTTTTTTTTTGCTGGCTTTCTTCAGATTTACTGTAGTACTGCAAGTTACTGATGACCATATTGACTAAGAAAGAGACGAGAATTCTCAAAGAGAATCTGAAAATAATGCAGGCTTTTCTAAATGCTGCGAGGAGGGGCATGGTAACTGCTGGGACACCAGACAAATGTTTCAGAGAATCTAAAAGAGAGAAGCAGCATGTTATTATAGATATAATCCCTTAAAGAGAAGAGAATCAACTCCCATATTCAATACTTGAAGCCTCAAAGCCCCTAATCCTTCCTATACATCCCAAGTTGTGCTGACATTTGTGCTTTTTCTGAGTTCTTCACCAAAAATAGAGAAGACAGTAGGTTTAAAACCCATTTCAGCTGCTTGTCAGTGAAAAATGGCATCACGCAGCCGATGGTTATTTTTGGAAAATCCACTCTCCTCTAGAGATGAAAACCAAATCAGATGGTTTTTCCACTTGATCAATTTTAAAGCATAGAAGTCGGGGGAGGTGTGCCTCAGTAATATTCTCTAAGTAGGACTCCATTAAAAATTTACAATTTAATAAGAAATCAGGTTTGTCTCATTGCAATGTGTACATTCTTTATCCAAATAATCTACCCACTTTGCTTCTCCCTGAAGACCAAAACCCTGACATGCAAGGGCTTTTTCTCTACTCCTTTCTATTTCTCAGTGTTCTCTTGTCTTCTCAAGAATTATTTGAAATAGTCATTTTTTTACCATCAGCACAATGAACAGGATCACCCCCCTCCATTTTCCAGGATGCTCTGCATGACTAAGGACCAAGGACAAGGACCTGTCTTTTCCTTCCCTGTACAGTGGTTCGTTGTTCTAATGGCTTAGTAACTTCTGACTGACAATAATATCTTGTTTGGGGAGAGAGCCTTGAGTTGGGGGAAAGAGCCTAAGTTGGGGCGTTGGCCCACTATAGAAAAAACTGTGCTTCTTCTATAAAATGGAAAATTATTTAGCCATTTAAAAAATCATATTTTCAAAGAATTATTAATAAGACCTAAAAATAATAACTACTCATTGAAACATTTTTTTAATTTCTGGTCATAAAAATATTGAACTTTTTATCTTATGATTTAAGGTTGAAAACAATAGGTTTGGCATTCCTTAATGATTCATGCAGAAAACTTATAAAGATTCTTCAGTTTAAACATATCATGCTTTCTTTCCTATCCTTGAAAGGAAAGGAAGGTTGCATTCATGATGAATAGCTTCCTAGCACTCAATGATTATTTGCTTTGTGAAGACAGTTATCTACTACACCCCTGCTCGTTATTTTGTGAATAAATTTGTAAGCATAATGGGGAAAAAATGCAACTACTATATAGTGCCGTCCCAGTATATTGCAAATTTTCTGTGGGAAGATTCTACCTAATTTTATCAATAGAGTTTCTACTCTATCCTTCCATTTGCCTATCTTGTGACATGACCAAGATTCTAGCTATAATTTTTGCTCATGTGAAAATCTGGGCAAAATTGAAGCAAGGATTCAAACAGTATTGGCAATAATAAGAATAATAGCATTCGTATTACTTTAATATGTCCATGAACTATGCCCACAGCTTCATGTATCTTACCACACTTAATTCACATACCAGCCCCTATTTTAGGAAGAGAAAACTGAGCCACAGGTTTAGATATATTCCTCAAGGTCCTACACTTAGTAAACAATGACTCTGGGGTTTAAACTGAGGAACTCTGACCCCAGCATCCATACTGTTAATTCTACAGTACACTACCTCATAATTTTAGTAAGAAAGAGAAGAGAGAGGATGTTGGGAAAAATAAATATCTAATCTTACAGATCTATCCACCCAAGAACATAAGAGAAATTAGCCAGGAAGTAAATCTGATCTTCACTCTGTAATTCTAGGCCACCATACTCAGTGGCCGTTTGAAATCTATTCATTAATGGAGAAACACTGGTTTACCTTTAGAAACAATGCCTCCAAAAAAACAAACAACAAAACAAAACAACAAACAAAAAAAAAACCCCTGAGAGCTAATCAATCAAAGCTTCTTACAGCTTAGCACACAAAATAAATTCAAAAGAATAATGTAATTTCAGAAGTTACCACAGCACTGAAATGACAACCTCTCTTGTCTTATCTTTCTTGCAAAGCAGGAAATGAGAAGACTAAATAGAAAATGATGGCCATAATTTCTAGCTGATTTGAATTAAAATAGCTCTTGAAAAAATAAGTGGTAAAATAGGCCACAAGCTCAAATTAGAGATAGCAAGTCTTGGAAAGCATTCACATGTTCGATGAAGAGAAAAATTAACCATAAAATAAATATTAGCCCGGTGGTTCGAACTCAAGAAGAAATAAAAATGGGCCAAAGACCAATCAGCTCAAAGCACATGTAATCGAGACTTTTCACAAATGTTAACAAGTGGTAGAATGAGGCTGAAGAGGTCCAGGGCCTCAGCCTCTCGTGATTCACCACACAGAGGGAGATAATGCGCAGAACAATGAAAGTAGACAGGGCCAGAATCAATAAGGACAATAATCAGATAACACTGGCCTATTGCTGCAATTTCACTGGGTATGTTCAGAAAACAGTTTTCCAAGAAGCAACACTGAACCCAATCTGAAGGCCCATAGAGGTGAGTATACTCTGAAGAGGTGAAGTCCACACATACCCATGGGATAGGAAGAGTCAGGACAGAGGAATACTGCTAGCCAGAGGGGTGGGTAAGGGAGTCAGGGTGGAAGAAGGTTTGTCTTGGATTCCAACCATTGTCGTGCATCTCAAGCCTGGGGGGAAGAAAACCATCCAGCACAGTACATGCAGCCGCTAGGTGTCATGTCCTCCTTACCCAGGCCAGGAGTCCTTTTAGAAAAAGAAGACATTAACCAGGCAACAAAAATAAGGGTTTTGGTTGAAAAAGAAAAGAGAGAGCTTTTTCAGCATCAGGTGAAAGACAGGCTGGCCTCAGCTGTTTGCTTGCTTTAGCCCTTTGGAAATAAAAGGAAGGGGGTTGTTCCTTTGCCACTGAATCTGAAAAGATGGAAACAGCAGCAATGCCAGAACCTCACAGCATTGTCTTGGAGGCTGAGGCACCCACTTCCTTAGTCACATTCATTCAAGCACGAATTCCTTCAACAGACCTCTTCTGAATGCCTACTCTGGAACAGGTCCCATGCCAGAGACATATAGACATCAAATAGTCACTAATCGTCCTGAAGGAACTTACAATTGTTAGAAGTGTTGAGTCATCATCCAAATAAATGCTCTATAGCTCCAGGTAAAATGTGCCAAATGCTGATGAAAAGTAGAAGGAAAGAAGCATGGCTTGCCAGGGAAGAGAGTCAGTGGGGAAAGAGAAGAACCTGAGCCAGTTACTGAAAGGGAGAGTCATCTGAGCCACATCTTCAAGAAGGAATACAATTTCTGCAAACGAAGACAGCATAAAAGAACATCCTGAAAAGACACAGAGCTTGAGCAAAGACTCAAGATGAGAAAAATTAAGAAGTTATTAGAAGGGGGAGAAATTTGCCTTGGCTATAGGGTGACCCAGACAACAGGTAAAATGGAGCTAAAAGGTAGAGCTCCTAGGAAATCAACCCAAGAGAATTTGATGGGTAGGCACTAAATATTTTTAATTGTGGAAGTGATATGACCAGGGCTCAGCCGTAAGGGAGAAGGGCTTGGTGACTTCGAGGGCTGGATAATGCAAGTGAGGAGAATCGTCATACATCTATTTAAAGCAGTAAGACGTGGACCTAAGAAGAAGCAACAGGAATCGAGAGAGATGGCATGGAGAAGCAGAAAGGAGATAGAATCTACTGGACTTGGGGCTAACAGCCCCAGTTCTTCACTCCTCCCTGCAACCACACTCATAGCCATGCAAAATCGGAGTCACTCCCACTAAAAAGGTGGGATCATCTTACCTTTTGAATCTGGACTCATCCACTGGCAGGAGGCAGAAGGGAGAGAGTTTGTTTGAGCCCAGACTTCTACAAGTCTTGCCTGTTTCTACTCATGCTCTGTACCTTTGCCTTTGTCGTGAAAACAGCCAGCTAGAGCCAAACCACCCATCACTTCAGCCAGCACAGCCCCAGGCCGGTAAGTGAGTCCAGCCATGATCAGTAGAGCCACCTAGGCAGCCCCAACCTGACCCCAGACTTAGGAGCAAGGAACTTAGGACTGGGTGCCACTAAGCTTTTGTGGTTGTGTGCTGTGGATAACTGACATGGTGACTGCTAAGAGAAAAGGGAGAAGGACAGCATGTCTTGGGGAGGTTGACAGATAAAGAGGATGACACCAGAATGTATGTGTGAAGTCAGAAGGGTTTGTGCCTAGGACAGTAATGGTAACTGATAGGGATACAGGATCCCAAATTCTACCACTGGAACAACATCCTTTTAGACTGTTGACAAATAGGCTAAAGAAATAGGTTCAAATATACAGACTAAGGGGTGGCAAACTATACCCTGTGAGCCAAATTTAACCAGCTGCCTATTCCTATAAATAAAGTTTTACTGGAACACAGCCATGCTCATTTGCCTGTATTGTCTATGCCCACTTCAGCACTACAACAGGGTTGAGTAGTTATGACAGATACAGTGTGACCCACAAGGCCTTAAAATATTTACCGTCTTGCCCTATACTTTGATGTAAGGGACCAAATAAGGGATTGTTTTTTAACACAATATTTCCTAAATGCACATCAGAAAGTGTTTCCTATCAGAGGAGAGAGCACACCTTCAACATGGGCTTGCTTTAAACTGCGCACCTTTCTCTCTTTACTGTTTACCGTGTCCTGATACCCTCATAGTATTAACACCTTGCTGTGTTTCAAGGGGGGAAGTAATGAATACCCAAAATGATGAAAAGTGGTTGAAGAATACTCCCAACAGAGTTAGTCTTCTGAGCGCCTTCCCCTCTGCTCCTTATCACTAGTTTGGGGGCAGTGTGGATTAGACTAGCATTGAAAAGGTCCAGCCGCATATCAAGTACGGATAAGTTCAGAGAGAGTTTTGCTCTATTTAAAAAAAAGAAAAAAAGCAACATAAAAAATTTGACTCACTGATTATGTAGTGAGGGATAAAATGTATAATAATAAATATGTATTATTTGAATTAAAAGTAAATATAATGAGTATACATCACATTTTATTCTATTATTAAATGACTACTGATTTCTTTAAAGGTTCCAGAATCTATTTGGATTCTTTAATTATGAAAGAGTATGTTCTAGATGGGGGGCTGGAGTGGGGAGCCCTCCCAATATAACATGAGTCTGCATCCAGCTGGTTCAGGGGGCATTCACAAGAATGGCTGGAAAGCAAAGCCACTTGGGGGTTTAACACAGGCTGAGGATCCTCCACTAGTAAAAAAGCACCATGGCATAATGGAAAGTGTGGGAGATTCGGAGTCAGACTTCAGCTCTGCACCCAGCAGCTGGGTGAGCCATCTCTCAGCACCTCAGTGTCCCCATCTGAAAAAATACTAGGGTGATAACATCTTTGCCCAAATTATCTCACAGAGTATTCATAAGAATCAAGGTAGATAGCATATCAAACACATATTATAAGAAATAAAGTGCTGTTCAAATGTTAAGGTATCTTTAGAGATATTTATCAATGCATGAGAAAATAATATCAGGAATTAAGTATTCAGAGGATAAACCTAAATACTAGAAGACTCTTAAGACACGACCTTTTAATAAACAGAAATCTTCTTTCAGCACATTCCAACAAAAGAGAAAATGTATGAAATAATCTCAACCCTTAATAAGCCGGATTTCTAAAGCTGGAGACTAATTTACATGCAAATCATTGAAAACATCTGCCAGTGGTTTCAACCAAGTTTATGTTGATCACATTTCTAATTGTGGTTTCTTGGTGAGCCGGTTGACTCATCAAGTACATCAATAAACTGACCTATATAGGAAGTAATTTGGAAATTATTTGGGAACTGTTCTGCGATTGATGTCCCCAAAAGTTTCTAATTAGCCTTTAGAAATCTCCTAAGGTATTGATTGCTTTGTAATGTCACCTAAATGATTGTTTGTTCATTCAAGAGCGCCTAGTTGTGACTATGAGTAGAAATGATATCCATGGGCAGTTTTTTTAGTTCTTTGCTGAAAAGAATTGTGAAGTGATTCCTGGGATGAGTTTATGTAAATACATATATGGAAGAACCCAGACTCCTAAGGACAACCTTACGAAAAGTGCTGGGAATCAGGACATCCCTGTGCAGCCACTAACAGCCATGTGACTTTGGCCTCTGTTTTCTCATTCATGAACTGGGGCATCTGGATCCAGTTCCATCCTTAGACATGAGCAAGAGGGGCCTTCCTCTGGGCCTGACTCTGGATCTCCCTGGCCACACCCTCACTTCTCCCACCTCCAGGGGGATGGGGAGACCATGGGATCAAAGAAATCTGCCTACATGAAGCCTACATTCTGCACTAGCTAGTCATGCACTGGACCCCTGGGATCCTTGAATTCCCTGCTCAGTGACCGTAATCCTGACTCCAGGGCCAGTGTACACTTCTTCTCTGGGTCTACTCTCCCAACAAAGGAACACGCCCCATCGTGTACATCTTAGGCCTGAAATGGGGCCAAGGGACAGCTGTGGGCAGGCAGCATGGACGGAATTTGTACACGTGGGATGGTGAACCCACATACATCCATGCAAGGCCCCTAAGGAAGGGGAGAAAGGAGGGTAGCAGGGGTGCTGTGGTAGTTTCTCCTGTGCTGCCATATTCTGGTGTTAGACTCTGAGCATTTGAATTCCAGATTCAAAACTGGCCTTTTAGGTTGTTGTGAAGGTGGTCGTGTCCAGGTAGGAGGACAGAACATCTTACTTACAGTTTTTTAGCTTGATTTATTGCTTTTAAACATTTAGACAATCGGTATGCAGGGGTCTCCCTTTGTATTCTTGCCCCATACATGTTAGAGGTGTGCCTGCTCAGATCATACCTCTCTAAGGCCCCTCCAGCTCTAACTTATTTCAGAGAAAATAATAGAACACTGGGACTAGAGGTTGCTCTGTTTCAATCTTCAATTTGTTGACATGACTCCTTGAGCAAACTGCTCAAATTTTCTAAGTATCAGTTTTTTCATGTATTTTTTTAAAAAAAAACAAAAAACAAAAACTCTTTGCGAAGTAGTAATGAGGCTGAAATGACACTACCTATTAAAAATTCTGACACTTAGTGGGTCGCCAAAAGATACCAGCTCTCTATGATGGGAGAAGATAAGACGCATAAAGGGATAAATCAAACTGGCAGTCACACTCCTTGGTATTTACTCAAACCAGCTGAAAACGTACGTCCACATAAAACCTGCACACAGATGTTTATAGCAGCTTTATTCATAATGGCCAGAACTTGGAAGCAACCAAGATGTCCTTCAGTAAGTGAATGGATAAACATGAGCTATCAAGACATGAAAGAAACTTAAATGTATCTAAGTGAAAGAAGCCAATCTGAAAAGGCTACACACTGTACGATTCTAAGTACATGATATCCTGGAAAAAGCAAAACCAGGGAGACAGTAAAAAGACCAGGAGTTAAGGGGAAAGGAGGGATGGAGAGGTGGAACACAGAGGATCTTCAGGACAGGGAAAATATTTTGTATGGCACTATAGTGGTAGATACACGTCACTGTATGTTTGTCAAAATCCGTAGAACATACAACACCGAGAGTGAACCGTAAACTATGGACTTTGGGTGATAATGATGTATTCATGTAGGGTCATCAATTATAACAAATAACCACTCTGGCAGGGGATGTTCATAGTTGGGGGGAGGTCGTGCATGTGTGGGGCAAAGGGTATATAGGAACTCTCCATACTTTCCCCTCAATTTTGCTGTGAACTTAAAACTGCTCTAAAAAATAAAGTCTACCTTTGTTAAAAAGGGATGAAGAAATTAAATCCTATCATAATGCGTACACACTGTCCCTCGTTTCTCCTTCAACAACAATGAGATTCTGCTAAGAGAGGAATTATTCCAAAGATTAATAACGCTTTTTATCTAAAATGAGGAGCTTTAGTTCATCCAAAAAAGCCATTCAAATTATGAAGCAGATGTTCCGTACCAGCTGTTTGCAGATAATCTCACCAGCAGTGTCAGACGTGGAGTTCCAGAAATACAAAGATGCTAAAACAGCAGTAACTCAGAGCAGAGTTTAAAGCAAGGAACTTAACCCTTAGCGGATACGGAGGACTGGGCCACCGCTGGATACAGGGGTGTAAAATCAGTTTTAAACTTCAGCTAACAGGGTCAATATTTTTTTTCCAATAAATCTAGTGACCAGTGTTTACATACTGTTTTGATTAACATGTGGTTTTATTTTTATTAAGTCATCAATATAGAAAATACATTTGTTAGTCAGGGCTAATGAAATTATATCCATGTCCAATTCTCAGCACCCTGGAGGAGCTGAAGTGACTAATGCTCCATGGAGAACATGCAGAGTATACCGGGAAGAGCATTAACCCAGCTATGTCAAAGCTCTCTTCTGAGGAAACGGTGTTACAGAGTGCTCCACCGTCCTGGTTGTCCAGGACGCCACTATTCAAGGAAAACCCTAAGTTTCCCCAGATCCATTTATCAGGATAGCCAACGATGAAATAATATAATACTCTGCAACACAGCACGGTAAATCAACTATACTTCAATAAAAATTTAAAAATAAACATATATATAGAAAATGCTCTGCAAAGTGCCCAATGGCCTGTGTGTTACTGAGATCAGGGGGATGTCCTATGAGTCCTGGACAAACAAAACGCATAGAAAGGAGACCATAACCTCCCCTCTTTTTTTGATTTGAGACAAAACAAAAACAGGATAAATAGGAGCTAAAATAAGTAAAGACACACCTAAGCATCTCGGATGTACATAAAAATTCAGTTAAAGCAATGCAATGCTGTGAAGATGACTTAGGAAAGAAACCTAAAATTAGATGTTCACTTGCTTTGGAAAAAAACCTCTCAGCCTTCCTATAAGAAATAGTCGTTGTTTCAATGCTGAATTGTTGAGGTGATCCAGTAGGGGTGTTTTTAAGGCTCTGAAGAAATAATGAAAAATTTTGGATGCTTGGATTATTCCTCACCGGGACTAGGCCCTGCCTGATAGCACAGGATCTATAATTAGTCATGTAAGTAAGAACCATAGGTCAGCCTCCCTTCCCACTCAGCACTGGTCAAGCTTTTAATAATTGCCCATTTTTGGCTCAGCAACTAAAGTGTGATACTGAAAATCTGGAGGGGGTCCAGGAAAGAACAATGAAAATGATTAGGAAACATTCCCCCATGAGGAAAATGTAAAGAAATGGGGCTTATTTAACCTAGAAAGGAAAAGGCTCAAGGGAAACTTAGTAATTTCCTTTAAATAGATAAAGGCTAATGTGAGTGACATGAACATGATTATTTTTACTGATAACAGTTTAAGAGATGATATTGCAGCAGAAAAAAAATTAAGTTAGATATTAGGGAAACGTGGTAAGGTCTGTGATCTATTGAAAACTACGGAAGACTGAGATATATATATATATATATATATATATATATATATATATATATATACTTTTTTTTTTTTTAACAGACATTTAAGAAAGGAATCCTCTAGTGATGCCTTGCACCTTAGGGGAAAAATGGATGAAATGAGTTTCTCAAAGTCCAGCCTCTGAAATCCAAAGTATTTTTAGGACAAATAACAATACCACCTCATGTGTATCCTCAATATCAAAATCTATTCATAAGGATCTCAAAGATTACAAAAGGTACATACCATGCATTAATAATGCAAATTAGAATCAAGTAAATAAACAACAGAAGTTTAGGCAAAGCAAATAAAAGAAAGCATACTGTGTGTTGGCTTCTTAGTAATGTGCTATAAATGACACTCAAACATGATATAAGAAAATGTATTACTAGTCCACAATCAAGTTAAATCTCTATTTCAATCACCTCCAATAGTTCATTTCATCAATTCAGAAAAATTAAGCACATTTAAGGTCAAAGGTTTCTGCACGATTCATCCTGGAATAAATTTCTCTTCAACCTTGCTATCTTTTCTTACCGGAGCCAACGCAAACCAGTTGGCTCACCCCTTTCTTTCCATCCTTATCCCTTGATGTCACAGTGGAAGTGCGGGAAAACAAAGGCAAAGATCCTAAAAGCAGTCAGAGAGAAAAGACAGAATACCTAAAAGAAATGACAATTAGACTGATGAGTGACTTCTGGACAGCAACAATAGAAGGTCGAGGCCCATGGAATAATATTCCAAAGCTGTCAATCTATAATTGACTTAACCAACTAAAAAGACATTTTTTATATAAACTAAAATTGAGTAAGTCTCACAATAAAATCTCACTAAAAATCACCAATGATGCTTTTTTAAAATGTAATTGAACCTAAAAGGACCAGAATGCAATAAAAGCAAGTTGTTTTTCACAGCTGGGGATCAGACGTGGAGCTTCTGGGGGCCACCCACACACGGAAAGAGCCTGTGCAAGGATCAGATCAACAGGAGAAAAGCAGAGGTGGATATAAGGAGGAGATTCATCCTAGAGCCCTGAAGCCAAACATTTCCCTGGAGTTTCTAACCATGCGAGACAATAAATTATATTTTTTGTTCAAAACAAAAAAGAAAATGTGGAGCATAAAATGTAAAAATGTAAAATGTAAACTATGAAAAAACAATTTATAAGTGACGCATACAAGATCAAAAACTAATAAGCAATGTAAAAAATAACTTTGGGTTATGAGATATTTTTTAATTTTCTTTGTTACTTGAGTAAGAGAAGGAAGGGGGAGGGGCAAAAGGAGAAATAATCCAATAAAAATGTTCAGAACAGAAGGCTTTAGATGTGCGTTGGTGATCAGGAAAAAGGAAGAATAAAAATGGCGCTCAGATTCCTGACTTCAGCAGCAATGGACTGAGGTGCTATATTTATAGAGATGTGGAAAAGTAAAGGAGAAGCAGGTTTTGAAGCCCAAGAGTGAAGATTTAGAAATATACAGTCTTTCCAACTACAAAGGTGAAGAAAATAGATATGTAAGTCTTCGTATCTAAAGAGAATCCAGAACTGAAGATGGGAACTTGGGAGTACTGTCCAACAGAGAGTATTTGAAGTTTCTAGGAGAAAAAGAGAACGTAACGGGGGGAACGGGAAGAAAGAAAAGAGGAGAAGACAAGAGCCCAGGATTGATTCTTTTTTTTTTTTTTTAAAGCCCTAAAGCAAGAGCTTGTTTTTATTAATTAATTTATTTGTTTATTTATTTTTGGCTGTGTCGGGTCTTTCGTTTCTGTGCGAGGGCTTTCTCTAGCTGCGGCGAGCGGGGGCCACTCTTCATCGCGGTGCGCGGGCCTCTCACTATCGCGGCCTCTCTTGTTGCGGAGCACAGGCTCCAGACGCGCAGGCTCAGTAGTTGTGGCTCACGGGCCTAGTTGCTCCGCGGCATGTGGAATCTTCCCAGACCAGGGCTCGAACCCGTGTCCCCTGCATTGGCAGGCAGATTCTCAACCACTGCGCCACCAGGGAAGCCCCAGGATTGATTCTTGATAAACTCTTAACATTACAAGGACAGGGCAGAGACGGAAGGGTGGGGTAGCATACAGAAGAACAGCAGCCAGGAAAGTCAGTGGGGGTGATGGCAGGGGAGGGGGGACCAGAAGAGAGTGGTGTTAGCAAAATCAAGAGACAAGGGTTGAGTGCTTTTAAAGATATGCCTATAAATTCTTTGATACTCTTTTCTTCAGGTGGAGCTTAATTTTCTTACCCTGAAGCATGCGCTAGACTTAGTGACTCACTTTTAATGAGTAAAATAAAGAAATGATGCTCTGTGACTTCAGAGAGTAGGTCATAGAAAGACACTGCACCTTCTGTCTTGGTCACTTTCTCTCTCTCTCGGGTCACTCACTGCAAGGGAAGCTGGCTGCCACGCACAGCCAGGCCGCCCTGTTGGGAGACCCACATGGCAAAAATCTGTGGCCTCCAGTCAATAGCCCCGTGAGTGAGTCACCCTGGAAGTTAACCCTCTCGCCCCAGTCAAGCCTTAAGATGACTGCAGTCCCAGCCTTGTGAGAGACCCTGAGCCAGAATTACCCAGCAAAGCTGCTCCTAGATTCCCGACCCTCAGAAACAGTGTGAGATAATAAATGTCTGTCATTTTAAACCACTAAACTGGGGTAATTGGTTATTCAGTAGAAGATAAACACACACACACACACACACACACACACACACACACACACACAAGGATACTAGAGGAAGACAGGAGTGGTAAACTGTGTCAAACGCTGCAGAGTTCCATATGGAACGGTGGGGTGGAAGCCAGAGTAGAAATGGGTCAACGTGTGAAGGAAAGATGAAAACATAGAGAAAGCAGACAATTCTCTTGAGAAGTATGGCTCAGGACGGAAGCAGAGAAATGGGGCAGTAAGCTGGCAGAGGGCCAAGAGGACAACTAAAGCAGCAAAAGTCGATCTAGGGATTTAGAACAAAAGTCGACGGCTGACTCATGACAGAAGCAGGAAACCTCCTCCACGGAGACAGGAGGAAGGCCAAGAAGACAGGTGCAAAGGCAGGTAACACTTCAGATCTTGTTAACACCATTTTCTTAATAATAATCAGGTGGGGTAAATCCTTGTCCACAGTCCCTCACAGATGGGCATCTGGCCTCTACTTGGGGACATCTGCCCCCCTCCTCACTGTCTCCAGGGGTGTGGTGTGCTGCCCCTCCCCTAGGAGGGGAGTGCCTTCCCAGGAAGCAACTCCTGAAACAAGACAGCATAAATCTTCACTCTGATGTTACAGGAATACCTGACTCCTTATGTTGATTCAGGGAATTACATCTTCTTTTAAAAGATACCAAACAAAAGATACCCTCCTTCCCTAGATATGGTATTTGGGATGAGGCGGGGCTGAGACTTTCATTTTTATTTTGCACATATTAGAATATACATTTCATTTTTCTAACTAAAAAGATTATTCAGGACCCTTTAAAACATCTCCAATTATATTTAAAATATCATTTCTTTGCTTTAGATGATATTCCAATATAAATGGCTAGTGATCAATTTACTAGACCTAACAATTTTGTAGATTCTGTTTTGTTTTAAGTCAATTCTCTTTCCAATCCCACTTAAGCTGCCACAATTTCTCAGCTGCAGGTCCTTGGTCATCACAAAACTTGACCCCAGTAGCTATTTCTCGTTAATAGTTTTGGTCATTCAATCGCTACAGTGTCACGTGTAGGCTTAGAGCAGCCCCATCCTGTCGTCTGCCATTACCAAGTTAGCGTGATCAAACGTCAGGTTCACACACAATACTCCATCAGCGGGTTGCGGCTGGGGGACCTAACGCCAGAAGCAGCCCATTCCTGCAAGTCAAGTCCACATGCTTTGCACAGTGTTTTTTCTCAATTTTCAGAGATCTTGTTCACTTATTTTTAGGTTTTGAGCATTCTTTGGAAGGGCTTAGCTTCCATATTTGACTTATGAGTCTTTTATCT
Source organism: Eschrichtius robustus (assembly GCF_028021215.1). Lineage (NCBI taxonomy): Eukaryota > Metazoa > Chordata > Mammalia > Artiodactyla > Eschrichtiidae > Eschrichtius > Eschrichtius robustus. The sequence continues at coordinate 94,081,774 of NC_090825.1, forward strand.
CCATTTAAATACAGACTCCAGTTTCTTGCTCAAGACTAGCAGGGAACATAATCTTGCGTTGGTGCCTCTTTCTGGGTGACTCTCAGACATACTGCCAAGAATTCCTGCAGTTGTTCAAGATCTTGCAGCTGGGTCACTGGCATGATCTTTATCCATGAGAGCCCACGTGGAATGACATAAAATTTTAGGATCCTTCAAACTTGAAGGCAACATCAGAATTCATTTCTGGAATGGGTCAAGTCTTAAATTTAGTGAAACAACATAAGCCACTCTGAACTCGTCTCTCTGACAAACAGAGATCTGAATATCAGATCACTGAGTCTCAAAGTCTGAGGCCCAGACCAGCAGCAGCATCTGGAAACTAGTTCGAAATGCAGATTCTTTGGTCCCACCTCAGACCTACTGAATTAGGCACTCAAGAGGTAGGGCCAGCCATCTGTGTTTTAACACACCCCGTTTCCAGGGGATTCTGATGTTTGTTAAAGTTTGAGAGCAACTGACAGATTTTGCTAAGTGCTTCATCCTATCACAGAACCAAATGCTGTGAATTTGACTTGGGATGTTTCGGAACCTCCTCTCAGAGAACAATTCTCTAACCAAGGACGGAATGCCTATTGTTAACTTGTGCGCGGAGAGAGCTGGGTGAATTCTCAGTGGAGGTTTTAGACGTAAGAAAAGATAATGTAGGATTCTGGTAAGGAGGTGAACAGTCACTGTGATGGTAGGCATCTCACATACCTCCCATTCCTGGGGAAGAATGAGTAATCGTTCTTCTTTTGGAAAGGGGAGGCTTTAAAAACAATGATGGTTGATGTTGCTGGTGTGAAATATAAAGGGTAAAAAGAAAAGCCTCCGAAAACATCTGCAGAGACTGCTGATTTTGTTTTGTTTTTTTTGTTTGTCCCCTTCTGAAGGGACACCGAGAAACATTTGTGTTTTACGACTCTTAAGTTGACAGCAGCTGTGTCAAGGGGGAATATAGGGCCATAAAGGGCAGAAATAAACCATTTCTTGGGGTCTTCTGCATCACACCTGCAACACATAGGCTGAAACCCGCAACAATGACTCACAGCTCAAAGAGAGCACCCCCTGCCATTCCAACACTGATTGGCACAAGAACAGGCCCTGACCCACTAAATCTGATCCACCCTCTTACTTTTAAAACCCACTCTACTAAGTGAGCTATTTCCAGAAAGTTTTTTTTTTAAGGTATAATTGGGATGATAAATAATAAGCACATACAGCATAAAATATGGAATTCCTTCTGTCAAACAGCAAAATTGTCACCTGTATTGATACACTTAGGCCCCTAACAAAGAATCACCGACTAGACAGAGAAAGAGAGTTACCTGGGAACATATTAACTGTCTAATACATTGTGTTGGAACATTCTGGTCAGTTTTCATTTTACAAATGCTCAAATCTCTCATCTTCTATTTTAGAAAGTTAAAAAAGAAAAAGTTCATCAAATTGTATTACATTTTCCCTACTTTTCCTTTAGCCTTTTAAAGACTGCTTGGCCTACTTATATCTATGGTTAAGGTTACGGTAACACAAAGCCCTTCTCCTTACTTCTAACCTCAGATACCTTTTTGTCACCAACCTCCATTCCTTACTCTAATTTTATCCCCTCTTCTTCACCCATCTTCAATGTTTTCCCTTAAATGCAGTCTGAAATGATCTCACCCCTGAACTTGGAGTAAGCGGTGTCTGCATAATTCACTTGACACTTGACTGTGTACTCGTCTTATCACATCTCCTTTCTCAATGATTTCCCTATATTCTGGAGCAACATTTAGACACAACTTTCAAGAACTCCAAATTATTTATTATATAATTTGTGTCTCTCCATGTTTGGACTTAAAGAATTTTTATGTTTCACCTATGTGCACAAATCCCAAATACTGTGACTGGAAGAATTACTCATTTCATTCTAACTTATCACTTTAATTTTTGTTGTTCGTCACACTATCTGGATTAACTTTTTGCTTCAGTTCCATTTAACACTGGGCTAGGCACTGAGTATAAAACAGTGTCTGCGGGTAAAACAAAGAAGAAAAAAACAGTGCCTGCATATAAGCAGCTTACTGTCCACTAAATGAATCTGCCTAAAACTAACTCTGCTGCAAAAATCAGAAGCACTTTACATAGCCAGGGAAGATAAATAAATATTACTGCCTGGAAGTTCTCTATATAAAGTATTGGGCTGAGAGGAGAGAAAAAAGGAAAGAGCAAGAAGAAACCAAATAAAGTGATGGGTCCCTGAAGGAGGTAGAAGAGGACCAGTGATTACAGGTTGATGCCAATTCCTCCCAGCACGTGGCGTAGTCAGAAGATGAGCACCAGGAGACTGGTTCAAGATGGCAGAGTAGAAGGATGTTTGCACACTCCCTCTTGTGAGAGCACTGGAATCACAACTAACTGCTGAACAATCATAGACGGGAAGACACTGGGACTCACCAAAAAAGATACCCCACATCCAAAGACAAAGGAGATGCTGCAATGAGACAGCAGGAGGGGTGCAATCACAAGAAAATCAAATCCCATAACCACTGGGTGGGTGACTCACAAACCAGAGAACAATTATACCACAGAAGTCCACCCACTAGAGTGAAGGTTCTGAGCCCCACATCAGGCTTCCCAAACTAGGTGTCCGGCAACGGGACGAGGAATTCCCAGAGAATCAGACTTCGAAAGCTAGCAGTATTTGACTGCAGAACTTCAACAGGACTGGGAGAAACAGAGACTCCACTCTTGCGTGTGCCGAAGTAACACACACATTATTTCAGCACACATAAAGTAATGTGCACATCAGGACCCAGGGGGAAGGAGCAGTGACCCCATAGGAGACTGAACCAGACCTACCTGCTAGTGTTGGAGGGTCTCCTGCAGAGGTGGGAGGAGGCTGTGGCTCACCACGGGGACAAGGACACTGGGAGTAGAAGTTCTGGGACGTATTCCTTGGCATGAGCAGGCCCAGAGTCCACCATTAGCCCCACCAAAGGCCCTGTAGCCTCCAGTGCTGGGTAGCCACAGGCCAAACAACGAACAGGAAGGGAACTCAGCGCCAGCCATCAGCAGACAAGCAGATTAAAGTTTTACTGAGCTCTGCGCACCAGAGCAACACCCAGCTCTACCCACCACAAGTCCCTCCCATCAGGAAGCCTACACAAGCCTCTTAGATAGCCTCATCCACCAGAGGGCAGACAGCAGAAACAAGAAGAACTACAATCTTGCAGCCTGTGGGAAAAAACCCACATTCATAGAAAGATAGACAAAATGAAAAGGCAGATGTCTATGTACCAGGTGAAGGAACAATATAAAACCCCAGAAAAACAATTAAATAAAGTGGAGATAAGCAACCTTCCAGAAAAAGAATTCAGAAAAATGAGAGTAAAGATGATCCAGAACCTCAGAAAAAGAATGGTGGCAAACATTGAGAAGATGCAAGAAATGTTTAACAAAGACCCAGAAGAATTAAAGAACAAACAAACAGAGATGAACAATACAATAACTGAAATGAAAAATATACTAGAAGGAATCAATAGCAGAATACCTGAGGCAGAAGAAAGGATAAGTGACCTGGAAGACAGAATGGTGTAATTCACTGCCACAGAACAGAATAAAGAAAAAAGGATGAAAAGAAATGAAGACAGCCAAAGAGACCTCTGGGACAACATTAAACACACCAACATTCACATTATTGGGGTCCCAGAAGAAGAAGAGAGAGAGAGAAAGGACCCAAGAAAATATTTGAAGAGATTATAGTCGAAAACTTCCTTAACATGGGAAAGGAAATAGCCACCCAAGTTCAGGAAGTGCAGAGAGTCCCAGGCAGGATAAACCCAAGGAGAAACATGCTAAAACACAGAGTAATCAAATTGCCAAAAATTAAAGACAAAGAAAAATTATTAAAAGCAACAAGGGAAAAAAGACAAATAACATACAAGGGAACTCCCATACGGTTAACAGCTGATTTCTCAGCAGAAACTCTTCAAGCCAGAAGGGAGTGGAATGATGTATTTAAAGTGATGAAAGGGAAGAACCTACAGCCAAGATTACTCTACCTGGCAAGGATTTCACTCAGATTCGATGGAGAAATCAAAAGCTTGACAGACAAACAAAAGCAAAGAGAAGTCAGCACCACCAAACCAGCTCTACAACAAATGCTAAAGGAACTTCTCTAAGTGGGAAACACAAGAAAAGAAAAGGACCTACAAAAATAAACCCCAAACAATTAAGAAAATGGTGATAAGAAGACACATATTGATAATTACCTTAAATGTGAATGGATTAAATGCTCTAACCAAAACACACAGGCTCCTGAATGGATACAATACAAGACCCATATATATGCTGTCTACAAGAGACCCACTTCAGACCTAGGGAAACATTCAGACTGAAAGTGAGAGGATAGAAAAAATATTCCATGCAGATGGAAATCAAAAGAAAGCTGGAGTAGCAATACTCATATCAGATAAAATAGACTTTAAAATAAATAATGTTAAAAGAGACAAGAAAGGACACTACATAATGATCAAGGGATCAATCCAAGAAGAAGATATAACAACTATAAATATATACACACCCAACATAGGAGCACCTCAACACATAAGGCAAATGTTAACAGCTATAAAAGAAGAAATTGACAGTAACACAATAATAGTGGGGGGCTTTAACGCCTTACTTACACCAATGGACAGATCATCCAGACAGAAAATTAATAAGGAAACACAAGCTTTAAATGACACAATAGACTAGATAGATTTAATTAACATTTATAGGATATTCCATCCGAAAACAGCAGGTTATACTTTCTTCTCAAGCACACATAGAACATTCTCCAGGATAGGTCACGTCTTGGCACACAAATCAAGCCTCGGTAAATTTGAGAAAATTGAAATCAAATCAAGCCACTTTTCTGACCACATGCTAATGAGATTAAAAATCAATTACAGGGAAAAAAACGTAAAAAACACAAACACATGGAGGCTAAACAATACGTTACTAAATAACCAAGAGATCACTGAAGAAATCAAAGAGGAAATCAAAGAAAAAAAATACCTAGAGACAAATGAGAATGTCTAAGAGAGAAGTTTATAGCAATACATTCCTACCTCAAGAAACAACAAACATCTCAAATAAACAATCTAACCTTACACCTAAAGGACCTAGAGAAAGAAGAACAAACAAAACCCAAAGTTAGCAGAAGGAAAGAAATCATAAAGATCAGAGCAGAAATAAATGAAATAGAAACAAAGAAAACAATAGCAAAGATCAATAAAACTGAAAGCTGCTTCTTTGAGAAGATAAACAAAATTGATAAACCATTAGCCAGACTCATCAAGAAAAAGAAGGAGAGGACTCAAATCAATAAAATTAGAAATGAAAAAGGAGAAGTTACAATGGACACCGCAGAAATACAAAGCATACTAAGAGACTACTACAACCAACTCTATGCCAATGAAATGGACAACCTGGAAGAAATGGGCAAATTCTTAGAAAGGTATAACCTTCCAAGACTGAACCAAGAAGAAATAGAAAATATGAACAGACCAATCACAAGTAATGAAACTGAAACTGTGATTAAAAATCTTCCAACAAACAAACTTCCAGGACCAGATGGCTTCAAAGGTGAATTCTATCAAACATTTAGAGAAGAGCTAACACTCATCCTTCTCAAACTCTTCCAAAAAATTGCAGAGGAAGGAACACTCTCAAACTCATTCTACGAGGCCACCATCACCCTGATACCAAAACCAGACAGAGATACTACAAAAAAAGAAAATTACAGAACATCACGGATGAACATAGATGCAAAAATCCTCAACAAAATACTACCAAACAGAATCCAACAGCACATTAAAAGGATCATACACCATGATCAAGTGAGATTTATCCCAGGGATGCAAGGATTCTTCAATATATGCAAATCAGTCAGTGTGATATTAACAAATCGAAGAATAAAAACCATATGATCATCTCAATAGATGCAGAAAAAGCTTTTGACAAAATTCAACACCAATTTACGATAAAAACTCTCCAGAAAATGGGTGTAGAGGGAACCTACCTCAACATAATAAAGGCCATATACAACAAACCCACAGCAAACATCATTCTCAGTGATGAAAAACTGAAAGCATTTCCTCTAAGATCAGGAACGAGACAAGGATGTCCACTCTCGCCACTCTTATTCAACATAGTTTTGGAAGTCTTAGCCATGGCAATCAGAGAAGAAAAAGAAATAAATGGAATCCAAGTTGGAAAAGAAGAAGTAAAACTGTCACTGTTTGCAGATGACATGATACTATACATAGATAATCCTAAAGATGCCACCAGAAAACTCCTAGAGCTAATCAATGAATTTGGTAAAGTTGCAGGATACAAAATTAATGCACAGAAATCTCTTGCATTCCTATACACTAAAATGAAAGATCAGAAAGAGAAATTAAGGAAATGATCCCATTCACCATTGCAACAAAAAGAATAAAATACCTAGGAATAAACCTATTTAAGGAGGTAAAAGACCTGTACTCAGAAAACTATAAGACACTGATGAAAGAAATCAAAGATGACACAAACAGATGGAGAGATATACCACGTTCTTGGATTGGAAGAATCAATATTGTGAAAAGGACTATACTACCCAAAGCAACCTATAGGTGCAATGCAATCCCTATCAAACTACCAATGGCATTTTTCACAGAACTAGAACAAAAAATCTTAAAATTTGTATGGAGACACAAAAGACCCAGAAAAGCCAAAGCAATCTTGAGGGAGAAAACTGGAACTGGAGGGATCAGAGTCCCTGACTTCAGACTATACCACAAAGCTATAGTAATCAAGACAATATGGTACTGACACAAAAGCAAAAATATAGATCAATGGAACAGGATAGAAAGCCCAGAGATTAACCCATGCACCTATGGTCAACTAATCTATGACAAAGGAGGCAAGGATATACAATGGAGAAAAGACAACCTCTTCAATAAGTGGTGCTGGGGAAACTGGACAGGTACATGTAAAAAAATGAAATTAGAACACTTCCTAACACCATACACAAAAATAAACTCAAAATCGATTAAAGACCTAAATGTAAGACTGGACACTATAAAACTCTTAAAGGAAAACAGAGGAAGAACACTCTTTGACATAAAGCACAGCAAGATCTTTTTTGACCCATCTCTAGAGTAATGGAAATAAAAACAAAAATAAACAATAGGACCTAATGAAACTTAAAAGCTTTTGCACAGCAAAGGAAACCATAAACAAGATGAAAAGACAACCCTCAGAATGGGAGAAAATATTTGCAAATGAATCAACGGACAAAGGATTAATCTCCAAAATAAACAAACAGCTCATGCAGCTCAATATGAAAGAAACAAACAACCCAATCAAAAAATGGGCAGAAGACCTAAATAGACATTTCTCCAAAGAAGACATACAGATGGCCAAGAAACACATGAAAAGCTGCTCAACATCACTAATTATTAGAGAAATGCAAATCAAAACTACAATGAGGCATCACCTCACACCAGTTAGAAAGGGCATAATCAGAAAATCTACAAACAACAAATGCTGGAGAGGGTGTTGAGAAAAGGGAACCCTCCTGCACTGTTGGTGGGAATGTAAATTGATACAGCCACTAAGGAGGTTCCTTAAGAACTAAAAATAGAATTACCATATGACCCAGCAATCCCACTACTGGGCATATACCCAGAAAAAACCATAATTCAAAAAGACACATGCACCCCAATGTTCATTGCAGCACTATTTACAATAGCCAGGACATGGAAGCACCCTAAATGCCCAACGACAGACGAATGGATAAAGAAGATGTGGTACATATATACAATGGAATATTACTCAGCCATAAAAAGGAACGAAATTGGGTCATTTGTAGAGACGTGGATGGATCTAGAGACTGTCACACAGAGTGAAGTCAGAAAGAGAAAAACAAATATCATATATTAAGGCATATATGTGGAACCTAGAAAAATGGTACAGATGAACCAGTTTGCAGGGCAGAAATAGAGACAAAGAAGTAGAGAATAAACATATGGACACCTAGGGGGAAAGCGGAGGGGGGTGGGGGTGTTGGTGTGATGAATTGGGAGGTTGGGATTGACATATATACACTAATATGTATAAAATGGATAACTAATAAGAACCCGCTATATAAAAAAATAAATAAAATAAAATTCAAAAATTCGAAAAAACAAAGAACGAACGTATGGACACCAAGGGGGGAAAGTGGGGGTGAGAGCTGGTGGTGGGATGAATTGGGAGAGCGGGATCGACATATATACACTAATATGTATAAAATAGATAACTAATAAGAACCTGTTATATAAAAAATTAAAATTAAATTAAATTAATTTTTTTTAAAAATAGAGAAGCTGAGCACCATCCACTGTACTGATATCAGAAACACCTACCCTTCCCTCTGCAAAACTGGTCCCGTGCTCTAGGGAACTCATGCTTGGATTATTGTGATAGTCCCTTAGCAGCTCCTCCTCTGCTTTCTATTTCTAGCTTATGGTTGACTCAGGATGCAGCTGCAATGCTAATTCCTAGCCCATCTCCAGAGCTGCTCACATGACTTTCATTTTCTAATAAACATTATTCCCTTTTACTTGATGGAATGGGCTTCGGGTATTAATTTTTATATTCCAAGTCCTCCAATAATTGCCCTGAAAGTACTTAAATGGCTCTATACCCATTCTACTGGCAAGCCCAGAGCTGAAGTCCAGATGCGGCTCCTGTGACAGATATGCATCTGGGCTTAAGGCTACGTCCGTTTCTTCTACACCGGCTTTACCAAGTGGGATGCAACATCATCTAAAATTGGGTCAAGAGTATCTTGCTGCCTTCTCTAAATGTAACAATGCATAGTGAGGTCATTTCTATCCCACCCCATCCACCCCCTGCTGTTACTCTGTCCTAAGCAAGACTGTAAAGTAGAAGATTCTAAGTAAACCAAGTAGGGAGTTGAAAGAATATGGACTTCAGAGGCAGAATGATCTGGCTTTAACCTGAGCTATTTGAATCACTCACTTCCTCATTAATACATTGATTCAGTAATTATTGGGCACCTACTATGTGCCAGGAAATCAACTGGGTGCTGAGGTTGCAATGGGGAGTAAGATCAACTCCTTCCCTGCCTTAGTGGAGCTCAGAACAAAGCAGGACTGATGATCATTTCAAAAGAGAATGGTGGGGGGCTTCCCTGGTGGCGCAGTGGTTGAGAATCTGCCTGCCAACGCCGGGGACATGGGTTCAGGCCCTAGTCTGGGAAGATCCCACATGCCGCGGAGCAACTAAGCCCGTGCGCCACAACTACTGAGCCTGCGCATCTGGAGCCTGTGCTCCGCAGCAAGAGAGGCCACGATAGTGAGAGGCCCGCGCACCGCGATGAAGAGTGGCCCCCACTCGCAGCAACTGGAGAAAGCCCTCGCACAGAAACGAAGACCCAACACGGCCATAAATAAATAAATAAATAAAATTAAAAAAAAAAAAAAAGAGCATGGTGGGTACTCTGACGATGGGAAGCAAATGGAGTTATGAGGGCACAGAGGGGGCAGCTCATGTAACCTAAAGAGGGGGGCTTCCAGCAGACATACCACCTGGGCTGAGCGCAAAAGGAGGAGTGGGAGCTAGGCAGCCATCAGGGACAGAGGAACGTTCCAGGCACGGCGGGCAGAATGTATGGAGGCTCCAAGAATGAGAGAGCACAGCAGGATGAGGAAATATAAGATGTTTGATGTGGTTGAAAAGTGGTAGGTAGGAAAGAGCCTGGCAGAAAATGAGGTATAAATAAGGACTGACTTGTTATCATAAGGTGTCTGGAGTGAACTGTGAGAATCATGGGTAACTACTGAGCAGAAGAGGAAGAGACAAAATCAGAGGTTCGTTTTTCGAAGGCTCGTCTCACAGATTTGTAGAGAAAGAATTGGAGGAGACAGGAGACTTAGAAAAAGAGGTCGGTGGGAGGCTGTTGCCATAATCGAGGGGATAAATATTAAGGAGCCAAACTAAGGCCCTGGCAGAGGAGTAATAGAGGAGTGGGGGTGTGTGAGTGAGGAACCAGAATCAACAAAACCTGAAGACAGGTTGATGTGAGGAGAAAGAAAAGGAGGGAAAAACAACTTCCAGATTTCTGGCACATGCAGCAATGTCATTCCTAAAAGAGGGACTTCTGGAGCCCATGCATATTTTAGAAAGACAATGAGTTCCATTTTGGACGTGTTAAATATCAGGTGCCAATGGCATGGCCTACTGCAGGGGACCAACGAGCATTACACTAACTTGTCTGGAGCTCAGAAGAGAGATCTGCACAGAACACAGTAAGGGATGTGCAGAGGAAGACCAGCCCACAAAAGATCTTGTGAAAGAGCTTCTAGAAAGGTATAACAGGAAAAATTTCCTCCCTAAAATGCAAATAACAATATATACCCCACAGGGCTGTTGTGTGAATTAGGTAATGTATGTATGTAAATGAAACGTAATGTCCCTGATAGACCAGGTACATAATAGGTACACAACAAATGGTAAATTTCATCATCATTAATGTTATTATTTATAATAAAAATAACGCATGAGTTTTCCTTAGGTGTTTAGGTAGTTGTCTATTCTTTATAATACCTCTTAACAAAGTTAGATCAACTCTGAAAGTTTGGAGTATAGTTTACAGTAGTCTGGGATGAAAGCCTTTAAGTGAAAAATGCACGTCTATTTTATTTATTTATTTATTTATTTATTTTTAACATCCTTATTGGAGTATAATTGCTTCACAATGGTGTGTTAGTTTCTGCTTTATAACAAAGTGAATCAGCTATACATATACATGTATCCCCATATCTCCTCTCTCTTGCGTCTCCTTCCCACCCTCTCTATGCCACCCCTCTAGGTGGTCACAAAACACCGAGCTGATCTCCCTGTGCTATGTGGCTGCTTCCCACTAGCTATCTATTTTACCACATATGTCTGTTGTAGATGATATACCTGAAACAAACAAATGAAAATTTTAAATTCTGATGTAAAAAATATGTAATTTAATAACTATGTTTACTCTTCTGTCTCTTCTGCAACTGTATGTGGTCAGTTTATGGAAACATCGAAGTGATCATACCAGGATGAGAATAAAATTTAGAAAAATGAAAAACATGAAGGATATTAGCCACCTAAGGAATGGCTAGAAGTAGCAAAGGCGTTGTCTATAAATAAATATGTGGCTGAGGAGTTTTGGAAGCACCTTCTTTCATCTAAGGTGCAAGGCACAGAGCACACACTTAATAAATATTCACCAAATGAATGAGTGAATGTTAGAGTCAGGCACACACAGCCTACTACTGGATCTCTTCACCTGGGCTTCCCACCAGCATCTCACATTCAATCTATAAAGTGGACCTTACTATCTTTTCCCCCAAATCTGCTCACTTGGTCACTTCTCTAAGGAGGTTAACACCATTATCACCCACCCAGATGAAGACTCTGGACTCTGCTCCCTCCCTCTCCCCCAAATCACAACATCCCATCCAGGTGGCATCCTGATAGCACCCCATTCTCCAGCCAAAGTCAGAGCAGTCCCTCTAACACCCCAAAATCCCCCACACTTCTCCCCTGTTTTATGCCTCCAACGGCTTCGCACTGCTGCAGGAAAAATCCCAAACTCTTTGATGGCATAAAAAACCCAACCCCAGCTTGTCCCCAGTGAACCTACCCATTCCTCAGTCGTATTGAAGCTTCTGGGGCTCCCTAGAACCTCCGTGCCATTTCACACAGCCCTGCCTTTGTGAAGGGGTTTCCTTCCCACCTCATCTTCCAGGACGCCCCTTCGGACATACCTCTTCTCCAAAGTCTTCCTGATAACCACCCTTTCATACCACCATAGGTAGAAAGAACTCCTCCTTGTGCCATACCCTCGCTCTGCCCTGCACATAACACCTACAGCATTTTATTGCAATTGCATGTATAACTTGTGTGTCTGCTCTTTTAGAGTATTAGCTCTTGGAAAATAGAGTCACTTCTTGGTCACCTTTGTATCTTCTGAATTTAGCACAGTGGCCTGGCATACAGTAGGTGCCCAATAAATGTTTGCTTGCATTTACCTCTTACTTATTATTTATGTACTAGCACTTGTTATTATAGTGGGGTTTTTTATTTAATGCTCTAGTTTATTCAATAGTCTTTTCTGAATGGGGTTTGAGTAAAGCAGTTCTGGGAACCTGACAGCTTTTTTGTACATTGATAAAATCATGATTCTGGACTTCAAAAAATGCAGAAATTCCTAGATCCCTCTCTCGAAATATGATAACCACATCAAGATAAATTCATCCAGTGAGAACCATCTGGTCTCTATAGATGCCATCTCTAGGTCTGCCTGAATTACAATAATCTACATTGTGTTTAGGGACAGGTAAAGGAGTTCTTTGGGACTAAGTATGAAAATATAATGGAGTTTTAAGAAGAAAACTATAAAACTCTACTGAGGGATATAAAAGAAAACTTGAACTACCTAAAAGCAAAATGGGCAAAGGATGTAAACTAGTAATTCACAAAAGAAATAGCACTGCTCACATAAGCAGTTCGAGGGTTATAATCTGACAAAGATTAAAAAGACTGATCCTGTCTGGCTTTGGTTAAGTAGAGAAGCAGGCGCTGTCAGCAGGAATGTAAATTCATACAGCATCTTTGGAGGGAAATTGACAATATCCAAAAAAAAAAAAGTAAATGTTTATATCCTTTAACCTATCACATTTCTAGGGATTAATCCTGTAGATATACCTGTGTGAATGCAAAAAACACATGTACACAGCATATGTTCACAGCAGCACTAAGACAGCAAAAATATTGGGAATAATCACATGACCATATGTTGCCAGTTAAGTGACTTTTGGTGCATCTAAGAACAGAATTCTATACACCCACTAAAACAACCAACATGAAAATGTTCTGAGACAGAAACATGTCCAATATAGTTATGTAAAAGAAAATTATAGAATATTATTAAATGATTATTAAAGAATAATATGATTAAAGGATTTCATTTAAAATGATAATTATTTGTAAAAATTTTTCAACTTCAGGGTAATATTAGGGTACTACCTTCAAAATTGCTGCCATATTCTATACCACTCGTGCTATTATTTACTTGTTTTTTGAAAATCAACCAATTGTTTTATATAAATGAATGTATTGCAAGAGAAAAGTGATAACATCCATGAAATCTTGAGTTCAATATGTATGTTTTTCTGATATACCTGGAAAATAAAGGCAGAACATTAAAATGAAATATGTTCTTCCCTGCACCACCTGAGGTCATCTCTTGTGTGTCCCACTAGGGTGTCACATTCCTCACTTTGTGAGTCAGTGTGAGGAGTGGCAGAGAAGACCAGCCAGATGTGGCGATTCCGTCACCAAACTGCTAACAACTGGGATCCGTGGGGCTGGGGTGCGGAGGTGGTATCATGAAGAACTCTCATTTTCTCCATTACAGACGTCTGGGATATTGGGGGTATCCCCAGGATAATGAGCACACAGCACCTTTGTACTCAGAAATTAATAAATATTTATTTCAAGGTTTCTCTGTCTTGGATTATCTGTCAGAGAAACAAATATCACACTAACTAGACCTAAGACGACGTGAACGAACAGCAAATAAATCACCTTTTAAATGAGGCCAGCGCAGCGCTCTAGCTGCAAGGTGGTGGCCACAGTCTAAATGTCACAGGTGGGACTGATGTGTGACTGATGTAGTGAATGCCACGCCACCATCCACAGCACCAGCACCTCTTCCAGTCCCAGGCCCGGGAGTCACTGAGAAAATAAACTCCTGTCACGAATGGGGAAGATGAGCCGCCCAGCACCGGGCTGCTGTTTGTGGGGAATGAAGACATTTACTGCTGCCCTGGAAGATCATCATCTCCGGCGCTCAGGATGGGAAAATCAGCGTCTGTGCCGGCGTAGAGACAGGAGAGAGGCTCAAAGGAGCAAGAGTGGCCTGCGGTTACACTGAGTCTGTGCAGCACCTTGCTCGCCCTTCACAGCGACCCCTGCGCAGAGGAATGAGAGGCATTCTCGACTAAAGCAAGCCCTCTCCCCTCTCCACACAGACGGCTCTGCTCCATTCTCCGCATCTCTAACCTGAAACACTGTGTTAAACAACAGGGATGATGGCGAGGAGGGGGAATGTGCCAGTTCCGCTTACACTGCCTGCAGCCACCTAAGACTCTTAGTCTGTGGGTCACATCCCAAACCATTGCTCTTATGTAAAGGCAAGCATCCTGATAAAATTGCACGTGAGTGCTGCTGAAAAACAAATAACATGAGTTTCTTCCCACCTCGATTAAACTTTTCTTTATGTTATGCAGCTAGATACCCACAGGAGTTGATGTGTAAGATATAAGCAGGTGACCAAAGAGGAATGTATGATAACGCCAAACACCTAGAAAAGATTGACAATTCCGTGGTCAAAACAGAGATGCCAATACAAATTTTAATAACTGTTAGCTAAATAACATACTGTGTAGCTTATTCTATGAAATTACACCTGTGTAATAATTTTAAAGTACAGAAGTCTTGAAATACGTAATAAGGATCTGGTGGTTTAAGTACAATTTCCACGAAAATAAATAAATAAGAAAACAGATGAGTAGGATAAGAGAAAAAAAGGTTTTTTAATATATATTATTGTCACCATATGAAATTACTATATTAACTCAATCAACCTGAAACTGTCATCCTTAAGAGCAGAGTCAAGACAAATCCAATTATTTCTCAAACATAAAATAAAATCTTAACCACTCTCATTTACTAGAGCACAAGAAGGCAGCCTCCAGCTTCCAGCCCCCTCTGGTTCTCAGCTTAATTGCTCTGAACAGGAAGGCAAATCCTAAGAGGTGACCACATTTGCGCTCTGAGTTGCAAAAAATGTTATCTGGTTTTAAAAATCTTTAAATGAGATTATCCACAAAAGACAAAAAAAAAAAAAGTGCTTTTATTCTCTGAAAATGTTCTCCTATCTATAGAAGATTAAATGAGACACTGCCATCTTATTAGGGAGGCAAACTATGGGGTTGGGGGGGGGGGTTACTGACCTTAAATAAAAGTTAAAACACTCTTTTAACAAAATATAACAATATATATGTAGTCAATTACCTTCAAATATTTTTGCTCTTGCTTTATTTTAAAAACCAGTTTTAGAAAATGAGCTAGATCTTGACCACCACTCATCTGTTCAAACATTTATGAAACACCCTACTATGTGTAGGGCTAAGAGTTGGGGATTCTGAACTGAATGATATCAAAATGTATTGAGTCTAATGTAGGAGACAGGTGAGCACATAAATAATTATTATGCATCTAAATAAGTGACATAAAAATATATGTGGTGAATTTATAGTCATTGGGCACTTAGGATATACTAAGCACCATGCTGACATCTTTATATACATTGTGTTAATTCTCTCATTTCTTTTTGACTAAATGCCATTACTGAACCTATATTATAAGTGAGGTAACTGATGTAAATTGAGGTTAACCTACTGGACCAGGATAACTCAGCTATCAAGGGGCTGAGCCAGAACTGGATCTCAAGTCTCTTTGGTCCCAGTGCTGGAATCGCTGGCTGGACTGGGAGGAAGTGGAATGGGGTCAGGTCAGGGAGGTCCTTGGATGCCATGTTTAGGATTCTCTTTATCCTTTAATCAGGTAGGAGCTACCAAAGAATCATAATCATGGGAGGAAGACTTGTTTTTGAGAACATCTCTGCATAAATTTTAATAATCGTTAGCTAAATAGCATACTGTGTTGTTATTCTATGACGTTACGTCTGTGTAATAATTTTAAAGTATTTAAGTCTTGAAATATGTCATAAGGATAAGGTGTTTTTTTAAGTACATTTCCATGAAAATAAATAAAGAAAGAAACAAGTCAGTATAGCTATTTGTAGAGAAAGATATTTGGATAAGGTTGACTTCTAAGCTATCACTATAAACTTAAGAAGGGTTGGAAAACAGACTAAGCAGAATTTAGTGACTGGATGAGTGAAGTGATGTATAGTGACTCCAGATGTCATGACTTGAGTACCTGGATGGATCGTAAGTAATCAATTCATATAGGGGAACAGCAGGAAGAGCTTTGGAGCCAGGAGCAGGGGTGCAGTGGAAAAGAATGAGTTCATTTGGGGGCATGTTGAATTCAACCTATGTGGAATAGAGTAGACACATCCAGTGGGCAAATAGAAATATTACTCCAGAGCTCAGCAGTTAGACCTCTTTAAAGATGAGTTTAGAAATCATCAGCTGAAAGGGTGATTAAACCCACAGAAAGACACAGAGGAGGTTTCTTCCATTTCTCATCCCCTAACTTCCTTTCCCTCTAACTTTCCTCCCCTCCCTCTGTCTTTAACTGTTGTAACTTATCAAAGAAATACAGTAGGCCAAATAATGCCCCCCCTCAAAGATGCCCATATCCTAATCTCCAGAACCTATGAAAAGGTACCTTATATGACAAAAAGGAGTTTGCAGAAATGATTAAATTGAGGGTCTTGAGCTGGGAATATTATTCTAGATTATCTGGGTGAGCTCAATCTAACCACAAGGGTCCTTATAAGAAAGAGACAGGAGGATCAGAGTCAGAGAGAGAGAGAGATTGGAAGATGCTACACTGCTGATCTGGAAGATGAGGAAGAAACTGCAAGCCAAGGAACGCAAGTGGCCTCTGGAAGCTGGAAAAGGCAAAGAAACGGATTCTCCCATAAAGCCTCCAGAAGAAACACAGCACTGCTGATATATTGACTTTTACCCAGTGAGACTGATTTTGGACTTCTGACCACAAAAACTGTAAAATTTTTAAAATTGTGTTGTTTTAAGCCACTAGATTTTTGTAAATTTATTATAAGAACTATATAAACTATATAATTAATACAAGTTTATATACAAACTATGTAAACTAATACAAGCACTAACCTATTTTTGTTTTATTCTTTAGAGAGCATTTTGCATGACCTGTCATTAATTTTTTTTTAATTCTATATTATTTATTTTTTTATACAGCAGGTCCTTATTAGTTATCCATTTTATACATATTAGTATATATATATGTCAATCCCAATATCCCAATTCATCACACGACCACCCTCCGCCACTTTCCCCCTTGGTGTCCATACATTTATTCTCTACTTCTGTGTCTCTATTTCTGTCCTGCAAACTGGTTCATCCGTACCATTTCTCTAGGTTCCACATATATGCATTAATATACGATATTTGTTTTTCTCTTTCTGACTTCACTCTGTATGACACTCTCTAAATCCATCCACGTCTCTACAAATGACCCAATTTTGTTCCTTTTTATGGCTGAGTAATATTCTATTGTATATATGTACCACATCTTCTTTATTGATTCATCTGTTGATGGGCATTTAGGGTGCTTCCATGTCCTGGCTATTGTAAATAGTGCTGCAATGAACATTGGAGTGCATGTGTCTTTTTGAATTATGGTTTTTTCTGGGTATATGCCCAGTAGTGGGATTGCTGGATCATACAGTAATTCTATTTTTAGTTTTTTAAGGAACTTCCATACTGTTCTCCATAGTGGCTGTATCAATTTACATTCCCACCAACAGTGTGAGAGGGTTACCTTTCCTCAACACCCTCTCCAGCATTTGTTGTTTGTAGATTTTCTGATGATGCCCATTCTAACTGGTGTGAGGTGATACCTCATTGTAGTTTTGATTTGCATTTCTCTAATAATTAGTGATGTTGAGCATCTTTTCATGTGCTTCGTGGCCGTCTGTATGTCTTCTTTGGAGAAATGTCTATTCAGGTCTTCTGCCCATTTTTGGATTGGGTTGTTTGTTTTTTTAATATTGAGCTGCATGAGCTGTTTATATATTTTGGAGATTAATCCTTTGTCCGTAGATTCGTTTGCAAATATTTTCTCCCATTCTGAGGGTTGTCTTTTCATCTTGTTTGTAGTTCCCTTTGTTGTGCAAAAGCTTTTAAGTTTCATTAGGTCCCATTTGTTTATTTTTGTTTTTATTTCCATTACTCTAGGGGGTGGATCAAAAAAGATCTTGCTGTGATTTATGTCAAAGAGTGTTCTTCCTATGTTTTCCTCTAAGAGTTTTACAGTGTCTGGTCTTACATTTAGGTCTCTAATCCATTTTGAGTTTATTTTTCTGTATGGTGTTACGGAGTGTTCTAATTTCATTCTTTTACATGTAGCTGTCCAGTTTTCCCAGCACCACTTACTGAAGAGACTGTCTTTTCTCCATTGTATATCCTTGCCTCCTTTGTCATAGATTAGTTGACCATAGGTGAGTGGGTTTATCTCTGGGCTTTCTATCCTGTTCCATTGATCTATATTTCTGTTTTTGTGCCAGTACCATATTGTCTTGATTGCTGTAGCTTTGTAGTATAGTCTGAAGTCAGGGAGTCTGATTCCTCCAGCTCTGTTTTTTTCCCTCAAGACCGCTTTGGCTATTTGGGATCTTTTGTGTCTCCATACAAATTTTAAGATTTTTTGTTCTAGTTCTGTAAAAAATGCCATTGGTAATTTGATAGGGATTGCATTGAATCTGTAGATTGCTTTGGGTAGCATAGTCCTTTTCACAATATTGATTCTTCCAATCCAAGAATATGGTATATCTCTCCATCTGTTGGTATCATCTTTAATTTCTTTCAACAGTGTCTTATAGTTTTCTGCATACAGATCTTATTTCTCCCTAGGTAGGTTTACTCCTAGGTATTTTATTCTTTTTGTTGCAGTGGTAGTTGGGAGTGTTTCCTTAATTTCTCTTTCAGATTTTTCATCATTAGTGTATAGGAATGCAAGAGATTTCTCTGAATTAATTTTGTATCCTGCAACTTTACCAAATTCATTGATTAGCTCTAGTAGTTTTCTGGTGGCATCTTTAGGATTATCTATGTATAGTGTCATGTCATCCACAAACAGTGACAGTTTTCCTTCTTCTTTTCCAATTTGTATTCCATTTATTTCTTTTTCTTCTCTGATTGCCATGGCTAGGACTTACAAAACTATGTTGAATAATAGTGGTGAGAGTGGACATCCTTATCTTGTTCCTGATCTTAGAGGAAATGCTTTCAGTTTTTCACCATTGAGAATGATGTTTGCTGTGGGTTTGTCATATATGCCCTTTATTAAGTTGAGGTAGGTTCCCTCTATGCCCACTTTCTGGAGAGCTTTTATCGTAAATGGGTGTTGACTTTTGTCAAAAGCTTTTTCTGCATCTATTGAGATGATCATATGGTTTTTATTCTTCAATTTGTTAATATGGTGTATCACATTGATTGATTTGTGTATGTTGAAGAATCCTTGCATCCCTGGGATAAATCCCACTGGATCATGGTGTATGATCCTTTTAATGTGTTGTTGGATTCTGTTTGTTAGTATTTTGTTGAGGATTTTTGCATCTATATTCATCAGTGATATTGGTCTGTAATTTTCTTTTTTTGTAGTATCTTTGTCTGGTTTTGGTATCAGGGTGATGGTGGCCTCATAGAATGAGTTTGGGAGTGTTCCTTGCTCTGCAATTTTTTGGAAGAGTTTGAGAAGGATGGGTGTTAGCTTGTCTCTAAATGTTTGATAGAATTCACCTGTGAAGCCACCTGGTCCTGGACTTTTGTTTGTTGGAAGATTTTTTTTTTAATAAATTTATTTCATTAATTTTTAGCTGTGTTGGGTCTTTGTTTCTGTGTGAGGGCCTTCTCTAGTTGCGGCGAGCGGGGGCCACTATTCATTGCGGTGCGCAGGCCTCTCACTATCGCGGCCTCTCTTGTTGTGGAGCACAGGCTCCAGATGCGCAGGCTCAGTAGTTGTGGCTCACGGGCCTAGTTGCTCCGCGGCATGTGGGATCTTCCCAGACCAGGGCTCAAACCCGTGTCCCCTGCATTGGCAGGCAGATTCTCAACCACTGCGCCACCAGGGAAGCCCTGTTGGAAGATTTTTAATCACAGTTTCAATTTCTTTACTGTGATTGTTCTGTTCATATTTTCTATTTCTTCCCGGTTCAGTCTTGGAAGGTTATACCTTTCTAAGAATTTGTCCATTTCTTCCAGGTTGTCCATTTTATTGGCATAAAGTTGCTTGTAGTAGTCTCTCAGGATGCTTTGTATTTCTGTGGTGTCCATTGTAACTTCTCCTTTTTCATTTCTAATTTTATTGATTTGAGTCCTCTCCCTCTTTTTCTTGATGAGTCTGGTTAATGGTTTATCAATTTCGTTTATCTTCTCAAAAAACCAGCTTTTAGTTGTATTGATCTTTGCTATTGTTTCTTTTGTTTCTATTTCATTTATTTCTGCTCTAATCTTTATGATTTCTTTCCTTCTGCTAATTTTGGGTTTTGTTTGTTCTTCTTTTTCTAGTTCCTTTAGGTGTAAGGTTAGATTGCTTATTTGAGATGTTTGTTATTTCTTGGGGTAGGATTGTATTGCTATAAACTTCCCTCGTAGAACAGCTTTTGCTGCATCCCATAGGTTTTCGTTGTGTTTTCACTGTCATTTGTGTCTAAGTATTTTCTGATTTCCCCTTTGATTTCTTCAGTGATCTCTTGGTTATTTAGTAACGTATCATTTAGCCTCCATGTGTTTGTGTTTTTTACGTTTTTTTCCCTGTAATTGATTTCTAATCTCTTTAGCATGTGTTCAGAAAAGATGCTTGATATGATTTCAATTTTCTCAAGTTTAC
The DNA here is from genome assembly GCF_028021215.1 of Eschrichtius robustus. Classification (NCBI taxonomy): domain Eukaryota; kingdom Metazoa; phylum Chordata; class Mammalia; order Artiodactyla; family Eschrichtiidae; genus Eschrichtius; species Eschrichtius robustus. The sequence goes on from NC_090825.1 coordinate 94,102,483, forward strand.
TGAGGTTTGATTTGTGACCCAAGATGTGATCTATCCTGGAGAATGTTCCGTGCGCACTTGAGAAGAAAGTGTAATCTGCTGTTTTTGGATGGAATGTCCTATAAATATCAATTAAATCTATCTGGTCTATTGTGTCATTTAAAGCTTGTGTTTCCTTATTAATTTTCTGTTTGGATGATCTGTCTAGTGGTGTAAGTGAGGTGTTAAAGTTCCCCACTATTACTGTGTTACTGTCGATTTCCTCTTTTATAGCTAGCCGTTGCATTATGTATTGAGGTGCTCCTATGTTGGGTTCATATATAATTGTTATATCTTCTTCTTGGATTGATCCCTTGATCATTATGTAGTGTCCTTCCTTGTCTCTTGCAACATTCTTTATTTTAAAGTCTATTTTATCTGATATAAGTATTGCTACTCCAGCTTTCTTCTGATTTCCATTTGCATGGAATATCTTTTTCCATCTTCTCACTTTCAGTCTGTATGTGTTCCTAGGTCTGAAGTGGGTCTCTTGTAGACAGCATATATATGGGTCTTGTTTTTTATCCATTCAGCAAGCCTGTGTCTTTTGGTTGGAGCATTTAATCCATTCACGTTTAAGGTAATTATCAATATATATGTTCCTATTACCATTTTCTTAATTGTTTTGGGTTTGTTTTTGTAGGTCCTTTTCTTCTCTTGTGTTTCCCACTTAGAGAAGTTCCTTTAGCATTTGTTGTAGAGCTGGTTTGGTGGTGCTGAATTCTCTTAGCTTTTGCTTGCCTGTAAAGCTTTTGATTTCTCCATCGAATCTAAATGAGATCCTTGCCGGGTAGAGTAATCTTGGTTGTAGGTTCTTCCCTTTCATCACTTTAAGTATATCATGCCACTGCCTTCTGGCTTGTAGAGTTTCTGCTGAGAAATCAGCTGTTAACCTTATGGGAGTTCCCTTGTATGTTATTTGTCGTTTTCCCCTTGCTGCTTTCAATAATTTTTCTTTGTCTAATTTTTGCCAATTTGATTACTATGTGTCTCAGCGTGTTTCTCCTTGGGTTTATCATGTATGGGACTCTGTGCTTCCTGGACTTAGGTGGACATTTCCTTTCCCATGTTAGGGAAGTTTTTGACTATAATCTCTTCAAATATTTTCTCAGGTCCTTTCTCTCTCTCTTCTCCTTCTCGGACCCCAAAATGCAAATGTTGTTGTGTTTAATGTTGTCCCAGAGGTCTCTTAGGCTGTCCTCATTTCTTTTCATTCTTTTTTCTTTATTCTGTTCCACAGCAATGAATTCCACCATTCTGTCTTCCAGGTCACTTATCCGTTCTTCTGCCTCAGTTATTCTGCTATTGATTCCTTCTAGTGTAATTTTCATTTCAGTTATTGTATTGTTCATCTCTGTTTGTTCTTTAATTCTTCTAGGTCTCTGTTAAATATTTCTTGCATCTTCTCGATCTTTGCCTCCATTCTTTGTCCGAGGTCCTGGATCATCTTCACTATCATTATTCTGAATTCTTTTTCTGGAAGGTTGACTATCTCCACTTCATTTAGTTGTTTTTCTGGAGTTTTATCTTGTTCCTTCATCTGGTACATAGCCTTTTGACTTTTCATCGTGCCTATCTTTTTGTGAATGTGGTGTTTGTTCCACAGGCTGCAGGATTGTAGTTCTTGCTTCTGCTGTCTGCCCTCTGGTGGATGAGCCTATCTAAGAGGCTTGTGCAAGTTTGTCATTAATTTTTTAAGTATATGAATAGAACGTTCTAAAGACAGATAGATAGACATACAGACACACAGATGTATGTATTTATGTTTCTTCCTCAATTTATTTTTCTTTTGATCAATGGCAGGATCATGGTAGGAAAAGTTTTGATCTTGATAAAAAGACGGTTTCCACTCCTGTTGGATTTCCCTTAGCAAAGGTTTCCACTGGGCAGTGCTTCTCAACCTTAGCTGCACATTATAATCACCAGGAGAACTTTTTAACTCCCTGCCCCATCCCACCCCCAATGGCCAGAATCTCTGGATGCAAGTTTTCCAAATGTGGTTCTTGAACCAGCAACATCAGCATCACCCAGGAACAAGACAGAAATGCAAATTCTTAATCCCGAATCCAAATTTACCGAATCAGAATTTGGGGATGGGGCCTAGTAACCTGTGTTTTAGCAAGTTCTGCAGATGATTCTGATACATACTAAAGGTTTGTTCTAGTGAAAGAAGTCCAAGGTTTACCTCTGTTCTCCCTTATAATTCCTCACCTGGAATCTCCACCTCCTGGAAGGAAGAGCTGGAAGGGATAGGTCAGACATGGAAACACTGGGTAGATCATGTTTGCTTGGGGTGCAGTCACTTTGCACTAATAGCTCAGCTCTTAGGCACAGCTCTCTCCCTTCTGTCTCTAACACCCATGGATCCAGAGCAACAAGTTCTCTTGACCAAGTAAGTCCTGCCATCACTACCCCCTTTCAGATGTTCTCACTTCTCTCTCCAGGAGAAAGAGAAGATCTTGGCTGGACCACGATCTCTGAAGGCCTAAGTACTGAATATATTATAGTAATCCCCTCTGACAAAAGTAACGAAATAAAATTTTTAAAGTTTCTTCGAAATGGAACAAAAGCTATATGCTTATAATAGAAGTTTCTTTCTAGATTTTTCTAGGAATATTCAAAGCAGCTGACTTTTCTTTTCTTTGCCTCAGCTTTTCAGGTGTCCTAAGCACACACTTAAGCATATCTCAGCCTGGCCCTCCAGAAAAGAGCTGGGGTTATCGGGCAACCTCCACTGATTCCACTCAATGCCAGATGGATGCCTCCAGCACAGGTAATGTGAGTGTTGGATGGTCCTCTCCTGGTGGCAAGATTGAAGACTTGGGTGTGAGCTTCAGGAGATAAAACAGAAAATGCTCACTAGCTTTGAAAAGATGAACTCCAGGTGGTCCTGCCCAGCTTCCCAGAAGTTGGGGCTTCGGTCCAAAGCTCTAGCAAACAATAAGGTAGTACTTTTCCTCTGAGTTGTAGGTCATTGCCTCCTTGTGTATTATATTCATTTTTCTCAAAAACTAAATGAGGTGAAACAATTGATTATGGACATTTTTGAATCCCATCGCATGGTTCCAATTCCTTCATCACTTCCAACAAGCAAGTAGTAAACTTGATGCTCCAAACATTTAGCAGGAATACAAAATAATATGAGACATAATTCATGCAAAAGAGCTTTGACTCTTTTGGAAGAAATCCATATACATAAACCCAAGGGCTCCTTTTGATGACCTATACTGAAAATCACAGTTTTCACGATGTCAAATGTAGAGACCTGGTGACTTCTACATGTTCCACTCTTCACAATAAGAATAAGCAGAGATGCATTCTTCCTCCCTACAAAAGTGCTTTATCATTGTGTTATTTAGAATAGTTCCCAGAAGGACACATACTTCCCTGTGTTGCTTGGCTAAGTCAGAAGCAGTTGCAATGCTCACTGTGGACAGAGTCAAAAACAGCTCTTGAAAGCCACTGAAAACGTTTATCTGTAGCTACTCCACTGAGTGGCTTCCTAAAAGAAGTCTCTCTGCTCTCCCAGCCAGTGCCATGTGCACAATGACGCCACACAAGGTCAAGCTGGCCATGGGAGTGTGGCCACCATGCCTGCAGGCACTTATCACATTCTGGGGCCTTTTTGTCTCACACAGAGGGGATACTGGCTCTGAAGCAGAAGCAGTGACTGGTAAGGTTTATAAGAATTGGCTGCCAGCCCAAGGGCTATTTGGATTTCTCCACTGCTTTAGCTGAAGGATTCTGCAGGAAGATTCTTTCAGGGCACTCACTGCCATCTGAGGTTACATAATAGCAAGCATCTGAATAAGTGATTATTTGAAATTCCTGCAAAACCATCAAAGCCCAATTCCTGGTCTGAGAGAAGGGAGGGGATGGGAGAACTTGAAGTTTCTATCTTTGGAAGCTGACAGCTTATTATTAAGAAAGGCAAGGTGTCCGAGGCTTGACATTTTTTGTTACCCCTTTCATTGACTTCATACGCAAGCAAACGCACTTGGCAGCCTTTTAGCCAAGCACCGGGACACCAGATTGAGAGGAGAAACCAGTTCAGGAAATGGATTTATACTCCAAGCTTGGATGAACCTGAGCTCATTTCAGAGGGGACAGCAGCGGGCTGGCAAGGACATGCCTCTGAAATCAGCTCAGATTGACAGTGTTTACAAGCAAGAGGAAAACGCTCACATTCTAGTATGTTTGGGGATGTAAGCAGAGGTGGATCCTGGCAAGGGCAGAATAGCTAGAATCTATCCAGGCTAGGTGTCGCATGGTTGTTTGGGATAGGGAGTGAGGTGAAGAGGAAGGGCTGCAGTTCTCTGACAAGTTCACAGTCGGCTAAATACAGAGCTGCTACATCCAGAGGCATTTGAGGCAGCCACTGGGCCACGTCCTCCGATGCATATTCAGCTGGAGAAATTTCCATAAGTCACCAATGACCCCCATCTTCATTGGTGGACTTGCATGCAGAATGCCATACATTAGGCACTCTCACAGAAGATTTTCTGATCAGTCAGAAAGTTGACCACTCCCAACCATTTCCCTGGTGTCACAGCCTAAGGAAGAAAGGGTTTTCAGGAATCTTATTTACACATAAAATGGAATTTGTGGAGACAAAAAAACCTGAAGGACTTAGTTGTCTACAAGATCAATGTGTGGTAAATGTACATTGGAGTTAATCAATCAATCAATCAATCTTAGAGTGCATTCCCGTTTCCACAAGTATAGCGGATAAAACCTCGGAGGTGGTGTCTCCATTGTTCTGGCACTGTGTTCTCTTCCCAGTGCCTTTTAAAAGAATCGCTGTATCAGTTAGGATGTCTTCAGTTGCTGGTAACTGAGAACTCCAACTGAAACTACCACAGATGACACTGAAATGAGTTAACTTTAAATAAAAGAAGTTCAGAAATCTGGTCATCCAATTCCTGTGATTCACTTGGCTTTGTTCTTCTCCATGTGTTAGCTTCACCCTCCAGATGGGTGGGAGAGTTCTAAACTTCACATCAGACGCAATCAAGTCCACAGGCAGAATAATGTCACTTCTCCCACTGGCTTCCCTGGGGAAGGAGGAAACATCTCCAGAAGCCCCTGTCCCCAGAGATCTCCCTTCACATGTCATTAACCAGACCTGGGTTACAACCCTTTCCCTAAAGCAGCACCACACAGAGAGACTAGGATTCCCAGTGCTGTCAGGAACCAACTAGCATCCACCACCAGGGCTGGAATTGGAGACAGCTTTTCCTGAAGCGTATGGATGGATGTGTGAAAGAAGGATGGAGGCCTGAACAAATGCAGTCTCTGCTAGGAAGGAGAAAGGAGGGAACGGCTATCTGGTGGGCGACCAGTGCTGCCTGCTATAGGCATTCATCAGCCGTCCCTTATGCAAGGGAAGGTGATAGAAACATGTTGTAAGTGATTAATCCCTTATTCAAGTCAGAGTCCAGTTCCAAGGGAAGGTTTACAACGAAAGATCTGTGGAAGTTAAGGGTTCCTTCTTCAGATAGTCCTGACCGGATTATCACAGAGCAGAGAGACCTTCAGCTCATGTCAAAGCATAAGCAGCCTCTGCCACCATGAGGATCTGCAGGGCCAGCAGGCAGTAAGCGTGAGCCCCTGCAGATGGCTCCAGCAGCAGCCTGTGGAGGATCCTACAAAGTTACTCACACAAAAGCAATGGAGAAACAAGCGTTGTGAAGCACAAAGAAAGAAGATAAGGGAGCACAGCTGCTACCTTCTAGACTCTAAAATAGTAACTTGTCCTGTGTATTTCTAGAATTAAAAACTGGGTACTCTGAACAGAAGTTTCAGGAAAACAACTTTTAGCTCAATATAAAATTGAGGTTATCAACAACCAGAACTGCCCAAACAATAGCATGGGCTCCCACTAAAGGCTGAGAGGTCCTTTTCACTCAAGGAGTTCAAGTAAGGCTGGTGACAAGGAAATCTGCCCCAGGAGAAACACACTCAAGGCATTTTAATAACAGTACAACTCATTTTGACACGAAGCATCATGCTGGTAACTTATAAGGCTCAACAAGTGCTTGATCGTCATGTATAACATGGCTTTATTTAAAGTTTCTTAAACCTGAAAAAGATTCCCCACTAAAATGTACAACCAGGAAGCTCCTGTGCATTGATGAAGTTAGTACATGGGTTCATTTCCTCTGTGTGAGTGGGTAAGGTGCAAAAGAATGGCCAAAACCAAACTCATCTTCCCCAAAGTCAGCACTGACTCTTGACTTTCCTACCTCACCGCCATTCCCCTTGTCACCCAGGAGTAAGTCCTTGGAGTCAGAGGTCCTTTCCTTTCCCTCCCAACCAGCCAGCAAGCAATTTGAATGTGGCCTCCAAAATGCTTCTCACATTTATCACTTCCTCCCTTTCTGACTGATCCTCTGTTTCCGAGAATAATTATCTACCCCTTGAATTTATGCAATAACTACCTGACTTGTGTCTCTGACCCAAATGTACTTCCTAAAGTTCAGCTTCAATGACATTACTCTTCTGCTCAAAACTTTCCATCAAGTAAGGACAGCTAAGCCTCCAGAGACACACATTATCCAAGAATAGCCGGGTCTAATTAAGGTACAATCCACACCTCCAGAGTAAGGGGGTCTTCACAGTGTCTGCCCAGTGGGATTTCAGCATGCTGTAAACCAGTGACTGCTGTAGGCCTGCCATTCTTCCCCCTTCCAAATGGGAGTTTAAAAATGGCTCCACAATTATACATGAGGGGAGGGGGCAAAAATCTTATCTCTTTAGTTTATAGGAGGAAGGAGGAGTCCATTGAACTAATAGAAACGGTTGTGAATCACCTGGAGATCCTGGACTCAGAGCTGGGTAGAGTGACAGGAGTTGTGTTTGGATTGTTTCCCTTGGAGAGAAGGTGACTATAATCGATTGTAAAAAGCTCATTGACAACGCAGACTGAGCAGAGACAATTCCAGGTTTTGACAAAATCCCATTTCGTATCCCTTTTCCCGAGCACACAGGAAGACCATGTTTCCCAGCCTCCCTTGTAGTTGGATGGGACAATATGACTGGGTTCTAGCAAACAGGATGTTTACACAAGTCAAGCAGGACACTTCCAAGCCTGGCGCTTAAAAACTTCTTGCAGGACCCTCCATTCCCCTCCGCTGTTTGCAGCAAACTAAGACTGTTCAAGTCAGTACATTTCCGAGACGGTGGAGCCTCTATCAGCCTGAGTCTCAGAATAACCACAAGGAACAGAGCCCCTCCCCCTATTTACTCTGGTTGGTTCCATTCTGTGCTTGAGAAATGTTCCTTCTGACATTTGACATTTCAGCGTCAGTATAGCTGGTGCTGACTAGTCCCTACACAATCCCCAACCAGATATTTCATAAACTATACTTTTAGTCAAAAAAGATCCAGAAGAAAGAGTGTGGTTAAAATTAACCAAATTCATCCAACCTTCAGAAAAATTCTCCCAGGGTATCAGGGTCCTCTTACTATTAAAGGTTAGCACAGGTTCATCATCATCTGCATGTTTTACCTTAATCACCAAAAATTGCCATTCTTGACCAAAAACTAATTTCACCAAACTTGAAGCTTTTCCTTACTTCATCAAAAAAAAAAAAAAAAAAAAAAAAAAAAACGGGGAATACATTTTCCCTTGAATATCTCAGGAAATTTTTACTACAAAATTAAAGTTAAAAAGTAGCTCAAGCTGTTGAAAAAAATTTTTTTTAAGCAGCTCAACTGTAAAACTCACAAGCAGGAGTCCAAAAAGAGAAGACTAGTCCACATGTTAGGTTGTCTCTAATTTTTGGTTTAAAGTGATGTGGTTTTAACATTTATAAAATATCCAATCTTATTGTGGGAGGTAGGAAAACTTACTAACCTAAAAGATGAATACAACTTGAAAAAATAGCATTGATCTGTTCTCAAAGAGCAACGTTACGTATCTTTAAATACTAAAATCAAAGAAAAAGCTAGTTACTTAAAGCACTGAGGTAGCAATTTTTAGATTGCAGTGTCAGGCAACAGTTGTAATTTTCAACAGTATAGACTCCCCTCTGTGCTTGTATGTGGTCCTATGAGGCCTCTTTGGGTTGCCCCTTGGAATCTCAACACCCATGTTACCAGAATATACTTTAACTCCAATAATCCATTACAAACTTTCAAGTAGACAGACTTCATCCACATAGACAAAGACTAAGCAAAGCAAGCCAACACATGAAGTGAAAAAAAAAAAAAAAGAGTTAAGCAGAGAGAAAACCACAAGAATAGAGAAAAAAGAATAAATTGGGGAAAAGAGTGAAGCAAGGGAAGGTGTGTAAACAGAGAAATGCATTATCAGCATCCCTCAAGTTACCAGGAAAGGAAACAGGAGGAAAGGATAAACAACTGAGAATGGCCACGTGGAATCAGCTGGGCAGAAGTGTTCCCTGAGTCTGATGTCCTATGAAAAATTACCATCTAAGGCTTTTGTTTCTGTCTTATACCTGGTAGGAACACAGAATTTGTGAGTAGGAAGGTCCCAAACACCATACCTACCCCTGTCTGACGCAGAAATCTTCTTAAATGTCCCTGAAATGTTTTCCACTGGAACTGGAGATTGGGTATCCCAGCATCACTAAACTGATGAAATTTCATAGGAGCCAGAGTAAGATTGAAAATGCCAGGCAAGTGTCTGCTTTTCTTTCTTTCTTTCCTTCCTTCCTTCCTTCCTTCCTTCCTTCCTTCCTTCCTTCCTTCCTTCCTTCTTTCTTTCTTTCTTTCTTTCTTTCTTTCTTTCTTTCTTTCTTTCTTTCTTTCTTTCTTTCCTTCCTTCCTTCCTTCCTTCCTTCTTTCCTTCCTCCCTCCCTCCCTCCTTTCCTTCCTTTTTCTTTCTTTCTTTCTTTTTTCCTGACTCCCAAGACGTGGGAGTAGCATGTGATGCATTTCCTCTCCTCCAGGGAATGTCTCAGCAAAGTTACAGACTTTCAAATTTGGAAGTAGACATTGAACATGGTCAAAGAAGGGAGGACAAACAGAGAAATGAAAAGTTCAGCGACAAAATTCACTGCAAAGTGAAAATACAAGATTGTTTTCCTGGGAAACTAGGTTTAGGGCAAGAGCTGGTCCCATCCTGGATAAAAGCCTTTAAAACTTTAGCTGATGTTAATGATCCCTCAGGGAACCTCTGAGATCCATCCTCAGCCACTCTCTCTTTTCACCCTACACACTCTCTGTTGACTCTTACCTCCCTACCCTCACTCCACTGGGAAGGCTTAACCTTTCTGAGTGGCAAAAAGGACAGGGTGATGACAATTGTCATTGACCCAAATCGATTCACAAAAGCTACCATGCCAGGAGAATGAATTCTACATCCTCCCAGTCTTGGGGTTTCATTCTAAGCAAAAATGATCACCAGGGAGAAAGAAATGGCAACACAGATACATAAAAATATTCATCTTATTTTCATGACACGAAGCCAGCAAGAGACAGGACAGGTTATAACACAGAGGAAGTTCCAAGCATGAAAACTCAATTCTGTCCTTTGTTTACAACTCCAAGACTGCCACCCCTATGATCTCACGCTAATCACATCTCACGACCCTCGCAAATTCCTTTCCAGATCCTTCTCCAAGATGGAGCCAGATTGATCAAATACTGTCCATTTATAATTATTGTTTGATTTATTTACATTTGACTTGTCTCATTATAATATCATTTTCAAGGAAGAGACCTCTCATTCCAATAACCAGCTACTCTCTATTAAGACCTCTGTCCTATCTGGCTGCACTTTGAGTGTGTTCCTTGTTTATGTCACCCTTAGAGTTACAAGAATTCAGATGCTATTCAGCCTCCTCTTCATTATCTTAGTGAACTGAGTATTTCAACTTTAACTTTAAAAACCCCAAGTACTAAGGTCTACAAGATTACCTCTTTACAAGGCCTTTTACCAAATGCCAAACAGTAACATGTATAGACCCACATACTACTATTGCTTCCACTCTCCTACAACAGACGTCCTCCTTCTCTTTGTCAGAATCTATCCCTCTCCCAGAGCAAACTCATCCAAGCATGGTTTCACTATTGTCCTTGGAGGGATGAGGTCCAAGTCTGTATCTGAAGCACAGACCTTTCTTCTAAATGCCAGCCTCTATTTTCAGCTATTTACCTGACATGTCCCTGAGCCATCTTGCTTAGCTCGGCTTCCCTGGAAAGCAGAATCTGAGATGGAGATTTCCACGTGGTGGTTTATTGGAGCTGCTCTTAGGAATACCACCTGTGAGGGAGCGCTGTCAGCAGGGAAGAGCAAGGAGAGGTTGAACGGTGATGCAGCCCCAACAAAGGCTCCCTCAATCCCACAGGAACCAGATGATCCTTCAAATCTATTCCAGACTGGGGCAAGGAGGCTCAGACTTCGTATCCCAAGATCTACCAGCCCTTGATTGTAGGCCGCCCCCAGAGAAGGGGGCATAATCTTCAGCGAAGCAGTGTCCTTCATGGCGATCTCCAGGGAGGAATTCAGCTATGAGCCATGGCAGACAACTTCCCAGACAGCTGGGGAAATGAATATCTAGCAGCTTTACCTCCTCCTGATGATTAGAAGCAGGTGCTCCTGCTAAGACCGTGACTTCTTCCCTTGCCTCATGCTATATTGGCACGAGGAGCCTGAAGTAACTAAGTGAAGTCATAGCTGGAAGTTTAATAGAGACTCTTCTTGTGTTTCCTGATGGAAACATGTTCTTCTGAGAACCAGGACTTCTAAACCCGTGAAGCCCAGGGTTGCAGGGACAAGAAACACGAATTCCCCAAGTGGGTAAATGAAGCAATGGCAAGAGGGGCCACCTTCTACCTCTACCCCCTTGGTTTCCAGACTCATGTATTCTACCTTCTTGGGACACAGCACCACATATTGTTTGTTGAATTAGAATGCATATTGCATCCTGGAGGGTGACCCCATCCTGGCAAGGTATTATCTCAAAGTTGGTGCCACAGCTGTGCCTTTGAAAGGCCATTCTGTTGCTCTCTTTGGCTGCACCTTCTAGGTGGCATGGTATATTAGGGCTGGAGGTGCAGTATGTGGTGGACACAGTGGATCCCATGGTCAGGGATGCATTGCTTCACTTCCTTTGTAGTAAGTAGGTGCAGGTGGCACATCACGGTAACACATCCAAACTGAACTCATCGTCATCTCTATCCTCACTCCCAATCCACTTCACATCCTACTTTTCCTATCTGTCACAAGCACACTGCCGTGCTGCTCAAATGCGATGTTCCCAGGCAAGCAGTGCCACAGCCTGTGTAGCCCTGGCACTGCATCTTCTCTGGCACATGATTCCATATCCCAGAATATATTCAAAGCAACCTCCTGGAGCAGAAGTTCCTCTCCAAGATAAGTAGCTTTTAATAGCATTACTATATAGAAATAACAAATATGTTATACAGTAGGACAAGAAATCAGATGAATTTTCAAAAAACAGACAACTTCAAATAAATGTGGTGTTTTAGCAGATTGATTTGGACTGGATGCCCAGAATCCCAGGGAAATGTATGCACTGTCCTTTATCCTTAGAAATGATTTAAGAGAAGGAAGCACTGCTTTGGGAATGAGCACTGGAGTAATAACTAAGAGATCTGAAATCTAGAATTGGATTTTCAATTGATAATGATGTAATTTAGTTAAGACATTGAGCAACTTAGTCGTCCATTTCCTCATCTATGACCCTACCTACAAATATCTATTCCATGTCTTCTCTTGGATGTCTCAAAGGTACCTCAAACTCAACACGTCCAAAACCTACATCATAATTTTTCCCCACAATCCAGTCCTTTTCTAATATTTCCAGTTCCTGCAAATGGTACCACCACCCATTCAATAGCTCAGGCCAAAAATCTAAGAATCCTCCTTGACACCAATTTCTTCTTCAATCGGTATATTAAATCTATAACCAAGCCCTGCTGATTTTACTTCCTGAAATCAGGATAGATGGCTCTAAAATTCATCCACTCCTGTCCATCTCCTCCACTACCATCAACACGCCCACACCTACTCTAGTCCCAGCCACTTCTCATCTGGACCGATGCAGGATCCTCCCAACTGTTCTACCTGCATTTACACTGTCTCCTCCCCATTCTCTTGAGATTCTGGGCATTTAGTCTAAATGCCCCACAGATGCAGATACACACACATACACACAAACACACAGATCAATTGTCTGCAATACAACCTGAGTAACCTTTTTTTTTTTTTTTTTGGCTGTGTTGGGTCTTCATTGCTGTGCTCTGGCTTTCTCTAGTTGCGGAGAGCAGGGGCTACTCTCTGTTGCGGTGGGCAGGCTTCTCATTGCGGTGGCTTCTCTTGTTGCGGAGCATGGGCTCTAGGTGCGTGGGCTCAGTAGCTGTGGCTCGCGGGGTCTAGAGCACAGGCTCAGTAGTTGTGGCGCATGGGCTTAGCTGCTCCGCGGCACGTGGGCTCTTCCCAGACCAGGGCTCGAACCCGTGTCCCCTGCATTGGCAGGTGGATTCTTAACCACTGCGCCACCAGGGAAGTCCCCAGAGTAACCTTTTGAAGAGCAAATCCCCTCCTGCCGCCACTGCCTGCTTGTTCAACATGCCCTAAGAGGCAGGACATGGCCAGGTCCCTGCCTCCCTCTCCAGCCTAGTCTGAAATCAAGCTCCCACTCACTCTGCCTCCTGGAAAGTCTCCCCTGTTATGGGCGGAATTGTGCTCCCCTCACCCCAACCTACAAAACATGCATGTGTTAAAGTCGTAATCCCCAGTACCTCAGAATGTTATTATATTTGGAGGTAGGGCTTTAAAGAAGTAATTAAGGTAAAGTGAAGTCCTATGGGTGGGTCCTAATCCAACCTGACTGGTAAGTAAAATCAGTAAGAGGAGATCAGCACACAGTCACACACAGAAGAAAGACCATGTGAAGACACAGAGAGAGGATGGTCAAATACAAGCCAAGGAGAGAGCCTCAGAAGAAACCAGCCCTCCTGACACCCCAATCTCTGACTTCCTGCCTCCAGACCTGTGAGAAAATAAATTACTGTTGTTTAAGCCACCCAGTCTATGATAATTTATTACAGTGGCCCTGGCAAACATCCTCCCCAAACAAAATTCCTAAATCACATCCAAAAATAACAGCCATCAGTTTCTGAGCACATGCCTTGTGCCAGGGCCTGCCCTTGGCCCTTTGTTACATTATCTCCTTTAACTCTGACAAGAACCATTGTCCCTAATGAGAAGGAACCTGAGAAGCTCATGGATTTGCAAAGACCACCTGGCTCCAGAGCCTCTGCTCTTCCACGCATGCCATGGCTTCCTGAGGAAAACTTGTCTAATGTTTCTGGAATTCTTGGGGATAATCTGGATTATTGCTTAAAGCATGAGTGTTATAAAAAGCCAAGTCCCCTTTCCACTTGGAAGCTGAAGAGTGGCTCTCAGCCCAGCTGGTGGAACACCACAGGAATTCACTATGATGGCCATGGAAGGAGGAGAAAGGTAGTAGGGATGGGGGGTGGGGTCTTTCCTTGGGGGAGCTTTGTGATCTAGCTAAGGTTCCCCCCAGCCCTCCCTCCATCCTCCTCTTCCTGTTTATCTGAAGGCAGGCCCTCAGTGACTGGACAGCAAGGTGGCCGTGTAAAGCCATCAGGGGAGTAAGATACTATTGGTGTATTAAAGCTGAGCCTCAGAAGGTACACTTACAACCATCCATGTCCCTCTGAATTTGCCTGGGAGAGTAAAGACTGCTTTAAGGTATTGCTTGAAAGCATGGAGTTTAGAGTCATGTCAGCCTAGGTCTGAATACTACTTCTATCTGTGAGAATTTGGGCAAGCCATTTAAATTCTTTAAAGTCACTTTCCTCATCCCTACAGTAAGAAGAGCAATTAAAATAACATTATTATAGGGATATCATAATAATCAAATGAGATAATAAGTGTAAAGCACTTACACAATACCTAGCATAGAGTGGGCTTAAATAAATAGTATCTGTTAGTAGAATTAATGAGAAAACAGGCTTTCACATGGGGGTCTGTCTACAGTATTGTAGCATAATTTCTTACCTGTTTCGGACATTGTCAGTGCTCCTCCCACATCCCCTCGGTCTCCTTTAACTTTCCTGACTGCACCTCCCCTGGTCACTGTGTTCTCTGGCCTCTGACAGTCTGCACCTGGGCCTCTCTTGGGTGACACCTCAGGCTACTGGAGCGTGAAGAATGACAGGCACAGAAGTATGAAAGCCCACCTCTCTTGCTTTGCACGAGGACAAACTCTGAGTTCCCTGGTGGGATCAAGTTGAGGATGAATCTTTGTCTGAAATGTCATCCTTGCTTGACTCTTTCCCCCTCCTCATCCTGCCTCTACACACCCCCCCTCACCAGTTTCTCCTGGGATCATTTCCTCAATAAATCTCCTGCACATAGACCCCAGTCTCAGGGTCCATAATTCTGGGGAGTGCAGCCCAGGAAAGATCCCATCCTCCTGGTACTACAAAGAAGACTGACAACCTTTTCAAAGGACCAGCTCTAAACCCTGCAGAAGAGGCATGATGCAGGGCTTGAGGAGACGGGGTCCAGGCATTTAGCCCCTCTAGGTTCAGGATGTCGGTCCTTCACCAACACAACTAGTGAGTAAAAAGGACATGGGTTAAAATACTCTCTTTTGAAATCATCACGTTTGAAGTTGAAAATTTGAGAAATGGATGTTCTTACCCTTTTGACTGCTTTTTCTGAGCCTTAGCGTCTCCATCTATGAAATTTTATACTAACAAGTTTCACAGGGAGTTTATGGGGATGCCTGTACTTGTATCTTAACAAAATATTTTTAAGTTACTGTATCTTCTTTCTACAACATCACCTTCTCGCATTTAGCCCACTGTCATAAAAGATGCTGCAACAAACCCCAGCCAGCACATGGTTACCTAGAGCACGGAGGAGGGAGTCATGCCATGGAAAGCACACAGAGTCTCTACATACAAGGTCTCTACCATCACAGGGACCGAGACCACCAAGGTCTACACCATCACAGACACTGTGACTACCAAGGGGACCATTCTTTCTTCCCATTGGTCTGTGCAAATTCAACAAATCCTTACTGAACTCTCTCTGTGCACCAAGCACTCTGCTATCTGCGGTGGTCACTGAAATTGTCAGTTTTTGCCATTGTGGAATTAAAGACAAAAATTAATAATGAAGCAAAAAACACATAATTGCTAACTATTCTAAATGCAAAAAAGGAAAAAGCCCAGGGTGCTGGGAGGGCTTATTATCAGGGATATGACCTACGGGAGTGGAGTGAAGGAAGGCATCCCTGAGGAAGCTAAGAGGGATGGGAGGAAAGGAGGTAAACGAGCACTGAAGGAAGCATGTGCAAAGATCCTGAGGCAGCAAGAGGATTGCACATTAGAGGAAGTAAAAGAAAGCCGAAGGGGCTGGAGCACACAGTCAAATGAACATGGTGGGAAACAGCTCTGGAGAGGTGATGTGAAGCCCGGTGGCACAGGACAAAAGACCACCAAGCACCTTCCCCGCCAATGCCCCCTGCCTAACTGGACCACCCCACCTCTGGGATGCATGACCCAGGCCCTCCCTAGCAGGTCTGCCTGGTCTCTGAAATCTAGTGCTTTCCACCTGGGTCCTTCCTGGTTTCATCCACATCCAATTTCTAACGTTACCTAAGACTGTATTTTATTGTGAATTGATACAAAGAGTGTGGTGCTCTGATGACAGAGGTGAGCTCATAACAGGGAGGGCAGAGGCTTTCAGCACAACAATTAGTAGTCAAACCATCAACAAGTGTTTTCCAGTGATAGTGATTAGGGGTCCATGTTGATGAGCTGTGAATTGTGCCCCCTCCTTTCCTAGAGTACATAAATGCTCCTGCAAGACTCTTCTTCTGGTTTGCTGGTAAACAAGATCAGAACACCACTTAGCAAGAGAACTCCAAGCACCGGATTTTGTTTTTTAATGCCATGCGTGGTATTCAGCATTAATGCTAAAAAAAAAATGCAACTTTGCCAACAATAACCCACGTAAATGTGAAGGACTCTTTACAGTGAATAACATCTGTGATGATGGAGAAAGTTCAAGGGAAAAAAGCCTCAGCTGCAGTCCCGCAGAGATGAAAGCGAATCCAGGAGAGGAGCGGACCTTGAGATTCAGCGCTCTTGAAAGGCAGCAATATCTTTCGCTCAGTCAGTTTAAAATCCTCACGCTATGTTTCAGGGACAGGGACACTAATGAATCCAGTGAAGCAAGTCACAAAAACCCCAGATGGAACCGAGGCGGCCCTTTGTCCAGGTCCCATTTTCACCCTATCCCCAGCTAGGACCTCAGCCAGCTGACCTCCGGCATCCTTATGCTTGGACCGCCCACCCCCCCCCCCCCCCCCCCCCCCGCCAGCACACCCAGCTGGACCCAGACCACCAGAGAGGAAGGTCAAGATTACTGAAGACTTCTATTTTACAAGTAACTGTGCTGCTCAAGAGACAGAGGAAAAGTAGACTACACGAAAACTGTATGAAGATACCACTTTGTCAAATTCATTAGAAGTTAAAAAAATAATAAGACAAAAGAAGGGCAGAGGCTTTTTCAATCCCTAAAGAAAAGCAGTAGAGATTCACCTGAGGCTCGTAGTACTTAACTACGAGTTTATTTTGAACAAAAGTTGATCCTTTTTTACTATCAGTTTAAAAAGTAGCTCCTAAAGAAAGATAAGCTTCATATATTCCTAATTCAGAGCGTGTTTCATGGGGCTTGCCCACGATGAGACACACATACCGCAGCTCACCCTCTGTCTCCAATGAAGGGATTATCCAGCTGGGGGTGGTGGTTTCCAGGCCCCTCGGCAGCCCTGCGCTCAGCCATTTAGCTGAGCCCTTTCTTACCCTCCATAGCAATGGCCTACCAAGCGCGGGCAGAGTTAGTTCAGGAGACCCGCCCAGCTCCATTCCGGAGGGCTCTGCTGGGAAAGCTAGTACACTCGTCCACACTGATGCTTTCCCTCCCGCTCATCCAACAATCCAGAATCATGAGATGGTGGGACTCAGAGGGGGCAACGTCCAAGTAAACATGGTACTGTCTGTCAGGGCTTTAAGACAAATCCAGCAGTGGGTCCAAAAAAAATGTGTATGCTTCCCTACGCTTTCTGAGCTTGACTGGGGCTCTATGTTCCCAGAGGCAATAAATTCAGGAGCAATCGTATGCTTTCTTGACCTGACAACGGGGAAACTAAGAGAAGAAGATGACAAACAGAGGTAAGAGAGCAGCAGCTGCCGAAGGATGTCAGTGCAAACTGTGGGTGGGGTCGTTGGTTTAAAATAAAACTTGAAGAAAAAGGAAAAGTAGCCAGCTTAGCCTGAGCAAAGCTCTGAGTGCCCACTTGATCTTCTGAGTTCACACAGGGTCATCGAGGGTCAGCCTCTAGAGCACCATATTGATACTATCATCCCCATTTATTGAGCACCACTGGTATGCCAAGCAGTGTTTAAAATGCTTTATCTGCATGCTGTCATTTATTTCTCACTATAACCCCACAAGGTTGGTACTTTCACTACACCCATATCACAACTGAGGAGAACGAGGCTCAGAAAGGTCAAATCAATTGCTCCAGGTCACACAGCTAGAAAATACAGAGCTTCAGACCCGGGACTGCCCACCCCCAACAAGGCAGCATCTTGTTCATCTCTGCAGCATGGCCACCACAGCAGGATGTCAGCAAACCACATGGAGCCGAAATAACACGACCCCAGCTGCTTCCAGCTCACATCACAAGAGCCCCAGGTGAGTTTACAACACCTACCTGCTGGTCGGGACAATAAGTGGGGGGGGGGGGGGGGGCGGGGAGTAACACAAGGCCCCCTCTGTTCCAAGAGTGAGGAGACCTAGGCCAAGTGGCTACCAGACCCTTCAGTGGGCCAGAAGGACAGACCCCCAGGGTGGAGCCAGCTTCCAGCTGTCACATCCACAGACACATGTCACATCCTGCTCCTGAAGGCCAGGGCAGAAGTTGTGACACTGTGAAGGGAGAAATGAGAATCCCTCTACGAGGAGTCTTACCCTCCATTGCAGGGTGGGTGTTAAGGAAGCACATAAAGCCAGCTGAGCTGACAAGTGACAGATCGCAGGAGGCCACAACTCCAGCTGCCACCTCTCACTGCCAGAGCTCTGGGGAGATGCAGCCTTGGGGAGCACAGAAGGGGGCCTGAAAGGCCAAGGAGATGCAGTACTGGCAGCAGAGGCCCTGGCCTAGGACATGCTCCACAGATGTCCGATGAAGAAATGAACAAGGTAAGGAATTCAGAGGTGCAAACGACTATGTGTAAAATAAATAAGCTACAAGGATACATCGTGCAGCACAGGAAATACAGCCAATATTTTACAATAACTATAAATGGAATATAACCTTTAAAAATTGTGAATCACTATGTCATACACCTGAAACATATAATATTGTATATCAATTATACCTCAATTTTTAAAAATCAGTTCTGTAACCAAAAAAATTGAACAAGTTGCAAACAAGACCTTGGACCTGGATGTGTTGCCTCGAAACCCCACATGAGATGGATTGCTGGAATTCTTCTGGCCTAAAGCAGGAATTTGGGACCAGGGTTCTAGATGGGGATGGGATGTGGAAAATGGCAGCATTTAGATAATTGAGAGATTAAAAAACAGAGATGCCTCACCCGAGCTCACACAGGTCAGTGAGGGAAACAAGGTAAGAAGCCCAACCTCCAGGTGCCCCCTCCATAGCCTCCCCTCCCCACAGGGTTTCCACACTTGCCTAAGCATAGGGTCACCTGGGGCACTTGTTTTAAAAATATGAATTCCTGGGCCTGACTCGGCATTTACTGAATCCGAGTTTCCAGGGGCCGGGGTACATGTCTTTTTCATAAGGACTGCAGGTCCTCGTCAGAGCAGACATGTCTGGGAAACACAGCAATACTCCAGGACCTTCTTGCAATGGCCTTTCTGACATGAGAGCCTCACCAGTGTAAAAATTTTGAAAGCTATTTCCTAGCTCAAATGAATGTTTAGTGGTTTCAGGTTTAAAAAAATTAAAATACAATACAATGAGAAAGTCATTTTTGAGAGAAGAGTAAGAATTAAATGAAAATGGACCACTTAGCAATTATTTTCAAAAGTCAGATGATTTTGAAGAAAGCCGCCAGCACAGCAGAAGCTGAAGGTATCCATTGTGCTAATAAGTATACTAATAAAGAAGATTTATTTGGAATTCAAATAAAAGTCAAAGAATAAGCTCACTTGAGACCTGCCTGTATTTTTAGAGACTGTGCTTTCTTAGGAACTTTAGACCCGAAATTAGGAAAAGTCAGTGAATCCTCTAAGTAACTGAAAAAGGTCTTGATCCCAGCCTACCTCACAGAAGGCCCCATCATCTAGGCCCTACTAGATGGTAGATTTGGGACTCTCCTCTTTCCGTCTACTGGCTGGCCTGCGGGAGGCTGGGTGAGGGAGTCCCTGAGGAAACAGGCAGACCTGGAGGGTTTCAAGTCCTGTCTCCATAACTATGTGTCCTTGGGCAAGTAATTTAAACTCTCTGGGTCTTGACTTCATCACCTACAAATTAGGGTAATAATGAAAGCTCATTCTCAGGGTCATTAGAAGTATGAAATGAAGGAAGTTAACACAGAATCTGCACTTAGTCAAAGCTCCGTAAGTATTAACCAGTTTCATTACTATTTTTATTGTGAAGTCTCAGTGTTACTCAGCTTTTTAATTAACACTGGCCTCATGTGGTCACCCACTGCTAAAATATTTTCTATTCCTGGCTTCCAAATTTGCTTGTATACCTGACATCTGAATTTTTACCCAGAACTAGTAGCACCATCCACATCAGCATCACAGCTTTTTAAAATCTCTCTCTCCAGGCAATAGGTTGCTCTGAGTTGCCCCATGATAAAAAAGTACTCCTAAAGGGGACTGGACTGAATTTTCCCATATTTAACTATGCTGAAGAGTCAGATCTTATAAGTACATTTCCTGTGATGGGATTCCCTCGTTCACCATTCAGCCAAGTCTTACTTTTCCCTTAAAACCTCCTATGTGAGGTCTTTCTTCCCAATGAACCTAACCTGTGATGGGGTCGCACTTCACTGATGACCTACATTCAGCCTTCATTCATTCATTCATTCCTCAACAAAGATTTAC
Organism: Eschrichtius robustus; assembly: GCF_028021215.1. Taxonomy (NCBI): domain Eukaryota; kingdom Metazoa; phylum Chordata; class Mammalia; order Artiodactyla; family Eschrichtiidae; genus Eschrichtius; species Eschrichtius robustus. Next base: position 94,122,632 of record NC_090825.1, read on the forward strand.
CAAACACCTACTAACTGCAACATTGCTTTTGTCTGTATCTTTCATCTGGCACTCTCTTGTGATTAATAATAATAATTATTATTATATTATTCCCTCTCCACACTAAATTGTAACTCCCTCACCATCAGAGACCATGCTGAATTCCTCCCTAAATCCCTAGTGCCCAGCAAGTGCTTTCCATACAGCAGACTTCCAGGAAAAGCTTTCTCATTGACCATGATCCAGATCCTTATCCATGTGGGGCAGTTTCCCTCATGGTAGAGAAGATAGGCTGCTCAACCAGCTTGCTTGGCCTTACTAGCAAGGTATATGACCTTAAGGTAAGTCACCATGTCTCTGAGATCCCCTCAAGCCTTAAGACTTGATGCAACTTAGATCCTTGTACTTCTAAAGCGTAGTTACTTCATCCTCGGCCTCAGAATTTCCACTAAAAATGCTTCTCTCTGGGCATCCCAACATAGAGGAAAGCCAAGGGACAAAGAGACCTGGACATCCTCAGAGAATGGTTTCTGCATTTTCCCAGTGAAGTCACATATTCTGTTTCATTTTATTAAAAAACTCAAAAACATTCTGCTGCTAATCTTATCCCCTTCCCATCTCATCCTTTATCCTCTCCTTCCCCCCAGGAAAAGACAAATAAAAACATATTCAGACCAAGTTGACTCCAATCAGCACCACTTTCAGCATTCCCTGAAGAACAGTGAACTCAGTAGTTGGTCAGTGACCAAAGATAAGAAAATTACAAAAGTAAAAAGACCAATATCTGTCCTGAAGTAGACTGAAAATTCCCTGCCCGTCTGGTTTGTTGCACTTTTCATCCAGATGATTTGGCATCATGGAGACACAGGTTTTAGTCTGTTTATATTTTCTGCCTTCAAAGGCAATTCATAAAAAGTAAAATAAAAATTTTTAAAGCATAAGTCTTGGGTGATAGGAGTTTCATTAAGCCATATTTGTTACTTAGATTTGGCATCATAAATTGTATTTGAGTCTGATATTTGACTTCTTTCATCAACTTTCCTAGACCTCTAAAATGTAGAAGTTCATCCATATTTTCTTCTTCACTCACAGATATCTTCCAGTGACATTCTAAGTTGGTGAATAAATTATTATAGAAGTTGTCTGAATTGCACAGCCTCATTGGAGACCAAGGTGAGTCTCTCTGGAGCCACTGGTCTTCACGCTGCACTCTGAGAGCACACCGTACCCATTGCCCTGCTCACAGCCCTGTCCTGGGGAACTGCTGGTCCTGAGGCAGAGAGAACAGGGTGTGGGTGAATTTCAACAAAGTCATCACCATGGCTACAGAAGCAAAGTACAGGTTGTGCTCATGGTGGGTGAAAGGCATCTTTGGACTCCGAGTACCGCACACTTCACTTTCATAAAATATTACTGGGATGTTCTCAGACAACAAGTGATGCATCTGATTCCCACCCTAAGCTGCCCCAAAAGGCAATGATGAGAAACTCTGGTCATACGCTTGGGTACAGCAAATGCAAGAAAAATCACAGGAAGTTTATATTTCCTCAACTTGCTGGCTATTTCATGCTCAAGGAACATGAGATTACATTTCTCTTTCTCTTCAAACAAATTAAGCTACAGACTCCAGTTCCTGCAGCTGGAGCAATCTTATTGCTTCCATAGCCTCTTTTTGCTTCTCTTGGCTTAAAGTCTTGTCATGGGGGTGGATCAGACCAAAAGACCTACTACTCCTCTCATAGAAATAACCTCGCAGGGCTTCCCTGGTGGCGCAGTGGTTGAGAATCTGCCTGCCAATGCAGGGGACACGGGTTCGAGCCCTGGTCTGGGAAGATCCCACATGCTGCGGAGCAACTAGGCCCGTGAGCCACAATTACTGAGCCTGCGCGTCTGGAGCCTATGCTCCGCAACAAGAGAGGCCGCGATAGTGAGAGGCCCGCGCACCGCGATGAAGAGTGGCCCCCGCTTGCCACAACTGGAGAAAGCCCTCGCATAGAAACGAAGACCCAACACAGCCATAAAATAAAAAATAAATAAATAAATAGAAATTTTTAAAAAAAGAAAAAAGAACTAACCTTGCAGAAGATACAAAAAGAACTCTTGGTCATTTTTCTAAAACCTAAATGAGCACTTGATGCTGGGAATAGAAAAACTATTTTTACTGTTCTAACCCAATTCATGTACTCTTGTCTTGCCTGGTAGTGAAATTTGTAATGTGATTATAAAGCCATGAACTTGATACAATGTCCCTAAATTTAATAACTGGGCTCTGCAAGCAAAAACAGAAGGGAAAAAAAATAATAATAAACAATTGCCCTACAGCTGGAGTCTGATCTTTTCACCCGTTCTCTCTAGTTGGGAACAATGCTGGGTAGACTGGCATTTGAGGTACCATTTGGCAAATTCATTCTAACAGAACCCACACAGCCCCCAGACCAAAAATTAGTTCATTCATTTGGTAAAAGGAAGCACGCAGCTCTCAAAAGGTCAAAGTCATGTGAAATTCTTTCATTCCCCATTTAAATAATAAGCCCAGTTGGCTTAGGGAGTGAAGACAATGCTAGGTTACAAGAAACAATATTCATTTCCCTACTGCTCTTCAGTAACATCCTCTTCTCTCCCTTCTTTTTTCCTCCCATAATTTCCTCCCTGAAACTTCAGTTTGCCATTGTCATGAATGGACCCAGAGTCCCTCAGAACAGAGTGAATGTTCCTGAAGAAAGAGGAGTGAATGGGGCCACGTGAACGTAGACAGCCACAGCTCAATTCTTCAGGCAGTTCCTTACCTAACTTCATTCCTCACCTTACAAACCTAGATGGGTGGCACAAGAAGAACAAGGCTAAAAGTAAGAAGACATTTGAATCCAAATTAGAGAAATTCATGACTATTCAGAATCATCCGGGGTTCAGTATTGCTTTTCCACCCTTCTTTCTGAGTAGCAAATAAATTCTGTCAGAGGAAGTGAGATCTTATCAGTCCTCTCTGGGAGAAAACAGACAGTTATACTTTTCCAGTGAGGAAGTGCTAATGTTAAATATATCCATATAGATATAGATATATAAATATATAGATACAAAATATATTTCTATATAAAGTTTTAATATTTATAAATATTTTATAATATAAATATATATTTATATGTAAATTATGTTTATATATAATATAAACATAATATTTTTATATTATATATAAAATATATGTTTATATATTATATATAAATATATAATACTTAAAATATTTTATAAATATATATTATATATAAATATATAGTTAGATACAAAAAATACAGATAAGTAGATATGGATAGATAGATCTAGATAGATAGAGCTAGATAGAGATAGGCAGGTTGATGATTGATTGATTGATAGGTAGATACATAGTTAGGGAGATCAATTGATCATCATTCCTAGGACATCAGTACACAATTGAAAAACAGTACTGCAGGTTTGTACACAAATGCAGGAACATATGACGCCAAACCTAAAGAACACTAAGCTGCTTCCTAGAGGTTTTCAGGGGGAAATATTTTTCTTCTCAAATATCATCAGGTAGAGAACACTTGAAGCCAAACCAAATAACACTGAGCTACTTCCCAGAGGTTTTCATGGAACAATATTTTTCTTCTCAAAAACTATCAGATGGAAAACCCAATGACCACACAAGGAAGACCACAGTCGGTTACAACAAGCCACTTTACCATGAACAGGCTTTCCTGTCCTCACTGCACTGTTTTGGCAGATCATGCTGTAGTGTTTGAGGAGAAAGCAGATCCAAAACAAAGACCACCTAAATCACAATGGGTACTTTCCCTCCTTTGTCTCTCTAGAAAGAAAGGAGCTCAAAAGCAAACCGACTTCCATAGTCTGAGATAACTGTGTCCCACTTCTTCCTCTTCCTACTAGTAGGACTGAAGTCTCCATTTCCCCGTTAGGCAAATTAAACTGTTATCTACTTCACTGTATTATTATAAAATATAAGATTAATACATATAAAGGACCTAGCCCACAGTACACAGTAAATTCTCTATAATACTAACAACAGTTATTATCTTTTGATTATAATACTTGTAGTTAAGATTCTGTAAATCTTGATATTGTCATGACAATCAAGAGGTTGGTTAAAAAGATTATGTATCTTGCACCCCTATATTCATAGCAGCACTATTTACAATAGCCAAGACATGGAAACAACCTAACTGTCCATCGACAGATGAATGGATAAAGAAGATGTGGTACATATATACAATGAAATGTTACTCAGCCGTTAAAAACAATGAAATAATGCCATTTGCAGCAACACGGATGGACGTAGAGATTATCATACTAAGTGAAGTAAGTCAGAAAGAGAAAGACAAATACCATATGATATCACTTATATGTGAAACCTAAAATATGACACAAATGAACATATCTATGAAACAGACTCACAGACATAGACAACAGATTTGTGGTTGCCAAGGGGGATGTATTGGGAGTTTGGGATTAGCAGACGTAAACTAGTATATGTAGGATGGATTAACAGCAAGGTCCTACATATAGAACAGGGAACTATATTCAATATCCTGTGATAAACCGTAATGGAAAAGAACATGAAAATGTATATATATATATGTATGTATGTATTTATGCATATATATAACTGAGTCTCTTTGCTGTACAGCAGAAATTAACACATTGTAAATCAACTATATTTCAATAAAATTAATTTTTTAAAAAGATCAGGTATCTCAGAATTTCCAGGACAACTTCAGTTTCAAATATCTTATCCTATGGTCATACATCCAAAGTATTGTCTTAGTAACTAGGGTACTCACTGATAGATATTGCAGGTTATTTGCAATGAAAGAAGGAAGGAAGAAAGGAGAAATTAAGAGAATACAGGATCTACTGAATATGGTAGTTTCCAAATTGGGGTTCCTGAACCCCTTAGAGATTAATGAGAGCAATCTTTTTGTGTTCCTAAAGTCATAATAGACATCTTACCAACTACACAGTCACAAAGATGCTAAAATATAACCAGCACATTAGACAAGTATACTGAATGCTTTAATGGAAAAGGAAATGAGAAATGCTTTCATAAATCCAGCTTGCCAAAAAAATAGTAATAAAAAGGGTGTTTAGTGATAGAAAACTTAGGAACCACCACTTCAGATGAAGTTCTTCCATGGCTCCAGGGAAATGGACGACAAAGCTAGGTAGGCAGTTACCTAGAAATACTTTAGTCTCTCAGTTACTTGCTGTTGAGTTTTTGGTCCAAAGAACCAAAGAAATGCCGCTGTCATCAATCCTCCCCAAGCTCCTCTTAAAATAGCAAATCAGCGATTGCCTTCTTTTTAAACCATAACTAGATGTGAAGTGATATTTTTGCAGAATTGGTTCAATAAAATCACACTGTAACAGTGACTAGAAAATGTAAAACATGTATTTTAAGTGAGGGTGCTGGCCTCTGTTTTAATAGGTAACACAACTTCTATGTCTTGAATGGGATGGTGGTTCTAACAGTTACTTTTCAGTGACGCCTGGGTTCTCCTCCCGGGCTTTTATCCTTATGCCTCCCTCAGACCATGTACCTTTGTTGTCTGGATTCAGGAAGATTCTGTGGCTGTGGAGTAAGTTAACCTCTATGGGGCAGAACTGGCTAGCGATGGGGTGGAAGGCTCCATCTCCATCCCATTCGTGACTACCGGTTGTAACCAGCAGAGCCTCAACACAGCACTTGGAAAAGAAGACAATGGGTTCCCCCTAAATACATAAACTTACAGGTTGACCATCATTATCAGCTCTTAACTGCAGAGCACCAACAAGCTGGAGCACAATGAAATTAGAGGTGGGAGAGTTAAAAACCAGAATGTCTGTATCCCAAGTCAATAAGAGCTGGCTGTGACACTCAACACACCTGCACACAAAAGAAATTCCAGGGATTTCCCTGGTGGTCCAGTGGTTGAGAATCCACACTCCCAACACGGGAGGCAGGGGTTTGATCCCTGGTCAGGGAACTAGAATCCTGCATGCTGCCCAGTGCGGCCAAAAAAAAAAAAAAAAGAAGAAGAAATTCCATCCCCTGAGATAGCCAAACCTCTCCACAGCCTAGGCTGGTTTGTGGGTCTGAGGGGTGTTGCTGTCTACCCCAGAAGTGAAGAACTGGGTGGGAAGCCAAGAAAGAGGAGAGGAGTAACGTCCCTCTGTTTTGTGTCTGCCCTCCTTTATGTGGCTTCCTTATTTTATTTAAAAGTATATCTTGGAATGCTCTGAACACACTTCTGTATTTTCTTCCTAAATGAAGCTAAATATGTCTGGACTAGAAAATATTGTATTGTTACTATCTAAATAAACAGACAGAAATTAGGGACGTACCTCCTTACAAGCTCAACAGTGTTTTTTTCTGCCACCTTCAAGGTACACTGCTGCATCGTACTCAGAGTTTTCCCACCCGTCACAAAGAAAGATATACTGCTCTCTGGAGGAAGATGGGAAGAGGGGAAACACCCTTTCAGGGAAGGGCAGCTGCTTAGTGCTGTTTTCTCATATTTATTCCCCCTTGTGACCAAAGATTATGTTTATGAGATGCCTCTCTTTTTTACTTTTCCCATTTCATTATGCTATAATCCATGAATAACCATACTAAAAGATACCATTTCTAAAGTACCTATTCCATTCCAGGGTCAGTAATAAGCCCTTTCATTTAACTTTGACAACAACCCTTGAGCTAAGTATTATCACCACATCTGGATGATGAGAAGTCAAAGGCTCAGAGAAGGTGTGTAACATGCCACACTTCAAAGTCCTAGGAGCCGCCAGAGCTGGAATTCAAACCCACATCTCTTTGTCTACAAAACCTAAGTTCTTACCACCTCACCACATACACGTGCCAAGAGGCAGACTGGCAGACACGGAGTTAGCAGGATTACAGGGGCTGGTGCCAGGGACACCCCCAGACACGTCTTTCCTGGCCAGTCATGCCAGCTGGTAAGTCCACACAGCCGAATTCCCCTCTGTCTCCCCTTCCCCGAGTGGCTAGCCTGCCTTGACCCACCCGAGTCCTGACTTTGACTTGGTGAACCGACTCCAATCTCTTTGCTTCTGACATTGGTATCTAGTTTTGGGTCTCGTTTATTCCAAATCCTCACCTCTAATCTGAGCCTAATCAATCCTTCCCAAGTAGTTTTTCCAGTTGGTCTAGAACCCCACCTCATGAATTGGATGCCAGAAACAATCAGCACATGTGAGCTAAGAAAGTCTTCCTATTAAAGACTTATGAGTGCGTGTGTGTGTGTGTATGTGTGTGTTAGACATAGATACAAACACATTATTTATTTAAAACAAGACAAAACAAAACAAAACAGCTAATACTAAGATGACCCCCTAACTAGCCTGAGGATAGACCTCCCAGGAATCCTTTTGCTTCCTTCAGAGAATTCTTCACAGCCCCACACGTCTGGGGAAAACGGCCCTGCAAGATCAAACCTCCTCCACACAATCCTCACGTTCTTGCTGTTTTTCCCAGGCCTAGCTTGCCATCTACTGGCAAGAAGCAACAGCAAGAATCCAGGGGCAAGGACACAAGAAAAGAAAGACAGGAGCGGAACCTGACAGCTGCCCTCTACCAAATATTCATGTCCTTACATCTTCCAAGGCCCAGACCTGCTGGACAACCATGGAAAGGCTGGGAGCAAGGCAAGTTCTCACTCCCAAGCTGCTGGCAATACCTGTGTCTCCCTAAGGAAACACAATGAACAAGTGAGTAGTCCTTGTGTACTTCATTGGCAGAAAATTTTCTTCCATTTAACAAACTGCATTTAAGGGGCTTCCCTGGTGGCGCAGTAGTTGAGAATCTGCCTGCTAGTGCAGGGGACACAGGTTCGAGCCCTGGTCTAGGAAGATCCCACATGCCGCGGAGCGACTAGGCCCGTGAGCCACAACTACTGAGCCTGCGCATCTGGAGCCTGTGCTCCGCAAGAAGAGAGGCCGCGATAGTGAGAGGCCCGCGCACAGCGATGAAGAGTGGCCCCCGCTCGCCGCAACTAGAGAAAGCCCTCGCACAGAAACGAAGACCCAACACAGCCAAAATAATTAATTAATTAATTAATTAATTAGTTAATTAATTAATTTAAATGAATAATGCTTTAAAAAAAAAAAGAAACTGCATTTAAGAAAACGCATCAAAATCTAGTAGTAAGATGGCGGAGTAGAAGGACGTGCTCTCACTCCCTCTTACGAGAGCACCAGAATCACAACTGGCTGCTGGACAATCATTGACAGGAAGACCCTGGACTTCACCAAGGAGGATACCCCACGTCCAAGGACAGAGGAGAAGCCACAGTGAGACGGTAGGAGGGGCACAATCAGAGTAAAATCAAATCCCATAACTGCTGGGTGGGTGACTCACAGACTGGCAAACACTTATACCACAGAAGTCCACCCACTGGAGTGAAGGTTCTGAGCCCCACGTCAGGCTTCCCAACCTGGGGGTCCGGCTACTAGAGGAGGAATTCCTAGAGAATCAGACTTTGAAGCCTAGTGGGAATTGATTGCAGGACTTTGACAGGACTGGGGGAAACAGAGACCCCACTCTTGGAGGGCACACACAAAGTAGTGTGTGCATCGGGACCCAGGGGAAGGAGCAGTGACCCTGGGGGAGACTGAACCAGACCTACCTGCTGGTGTTGGGGGGTTTCCTGCAGAGGCGGGTGGTGGCTCTCTTTCACCGAGGGGATAAGGACACTGGCAGCAGAGGTTCTGGGAAGTTCTCCTTGGCGTGAGCCCTCCCAGAGTCTGCCATTAACCCCACCAAAGAGCACAGGTAGGCTCCAGTGTTGGGTTGCCTCAGGCAAAACAACCAACAGGGAGGGAACCCAGCCCCACCCATCAACAGTCAAGTGGATTAAGGTTTTACTGAGCTCTGACCACCACAGCAACAGGGAGGGAACCCAGCCCCACCCATCAACAGTCAAGTAGATTAAGGTTTTACTGAGCTCTGACCGCCACAGCAACAGTCAGCTCTACCCACCACCAGAGCCTCCCATCAAGCCTCTTAGATAGCCTCAACCACCAGAGGGCAGACAGCAGAAGCAAGAAAAACTACAATCCTGCAGCCTGTGGACCAAAAACCACAGTTACAGAAAGATAGAGAAGATGAAAAGGCAGAGGGCTATGTACCAGATGAAGGAACAAGAAAAAACCCCAGAAAAACAACTAAATGAAGTGGAGATAGGCAACCTTACAGAAAAAGAATTCAGAATAATGATAGTGAAGATGATCCAGGACCTCGGAATAAGAATGGAGGCAAAGATTGAGAAGATGCAAGAAATGATTAACAAAGACCTAGAAGAATTAAAGAACAAACAAACAGAGATGACCAATACAATAACTGAAATGAAAACTACACTAGAAGGAATCAATAGCAGAATAACTGAGGCAGAAGAACGGATAAGTGACCTGGAAGACAGAATGGTGGAATTCACTGCTGCAGAACAGACTAAAGAAAAAAGAATGAAAAGAAATGAAGACAGCCTAAGAGACCTCTGGGACAACATTAAACGCAACAACATTCGCATTATAGGGGTCCCAGAAGGAGAAGAGAGAGAGAAAGGACCAGAGAAAATATTTGAAGAGATTATAGTCGAAAACTTCCCTAACATGGGAAAGGAAATAGCCACCCAAGTCCAGGAAGCGCAGAGAGTCCCATACAGAATAAACCCAAGGAGAAACACGCCGAGACACATAGTAATCAAAGTGGCAAAAATTAAAGACAAAGAAAAATTATTGAAAGCAGCAAGGGAAAAACGACAAATAACATACAAGGGAACTCCCATAAGGTTAACAGCTGATTTCTCAGCAGAAACTCTGCAAGCCAGAAGGGAGTGGCATGATATACTTAAAGTGATGAAAGGGAAGAACCTACAACCAAGATTACTCTACCCGGCAAGGATCTCATTTAGATTTGATGGAGAAATCAAAAGCTTTACAGACAAGCAAAAGCTAAGAGAATTCAGCACCACCAAACCAGCTCTACAACAAATGCTAAAGGAACTCCTCTAAGTGGGAAACACAAGAGAAGAAAAGGACCTACAAAAACAAACCCAAAACAATTAAGAAAATGGTCATAGGAACATACATATCGATAATTACCTTAAACGTGAATGGATTAAATGCCCCAACCAAAAGACATAGACTGGCTGAATGGATACAAAAACAAGACCCATATATATGCTGTCTACAAGAGACCCACTTTACATCTAGGGACACATACAGACTGAAAGTGAGGGGATGGAAAAAGATACTCCATGCAAATGGAAATCAAAAGAAAGTGGGAGTAGCTATACTCATATCAGATAAAATAGACTTTAAAATAAAGAATGTTACAAGAGACAAGGAAGGACACTACATAATGATCCAGGGATCAATCCAAGAAGAAGATATAACAATTATAAATATATATGCACCCAACATAGGAGCACCTCAATACATAAGGCAACTGCTAACAGCTATAAAAGAGGAAATCGACAGTAACACAGTAATAGTGGGGGACTTTAACACCTCACTTACACCAATGGACAGATCATCCAAAATGAAAATAAATAAGGAAACAGAAGCTTTAAATGACACAAAAGACCAGATAGATTTAATTGATATATATAGGACATTCCATCCAAAAACAGCAGATTACACGTTCTTCTCAAGTGCGCACGGAACATTCTCCAGGATAGATCACATCTTGGGTCACAAATCAAGCCTCAGTAAATTTAAGAAAATTGAAATCATATCAAGCATCTTTTCTGACCACAACGCTATGAGATTAGAAATGAATTACAGGGAAAAAAACGTAAAAAAGACAAACACATGGAGGCTAAACAATACGTTACTAAATAACCAAGAGATAACTGAAGAAATCAAAGAGGAAATAAAAAAATACCTAGAGACAAATGACCATGAAAACACGACGACCCAAAACCTATGGGATGCAGCAAAAGCAGTTCTAAGAGGGAAGTTTATAGCTATACAAGCCTACCTCAAGAAACAAGAAAAATCTCAAGTAAACAATCTAACCTTACACCTAAAGAAACTAGAGAAAGAAGAACAAACAAAACCCAAAGTTAGCAGAAGGAAAGAAATCATAAAGATCAGAGCAGAAATAAATGAAATAGAAACAAAGAAAACAATAGCAAAGATCAATAAAACTAAAAGTTGGTTTTTTGAGAAGATAAACAAAATTGATAAGCCATTAGCCAGACTCATCAAGAAAAAGAGGGAGAGGACTCAAATCAATAAAATCAGAAATGAAAAAGGAGAAGTTACAACAGACACCGCAGAAATACAAAGCATCCTAAGAGACTACTACAAGCAACTTTATGCCAATAAAATGGACAACCTGGAAGAAATGGACAAATTCTTAGAAAGGTATAACCTTCCAAGACTGAACCAGGAAGAAATAAAAAATATGAACAGACAAATCACAAGTAATGAAATTGAAACTGTGATTAAAAATCTTCCAACAAACAAAAGTCCAGGACCAGATGGCTTCACAGGTGAATTCTATCAAACATTTAGAGAAGAGCTAACACCCATCCTTCTCAAACTCTTCCAAAAAATTGCAGAGGAAGGAACACTCCCAAACTCATTCTATGAGGCCACCATCACCCTGATACCAAAACCAGACAAAGACACTACAAAAAAAGAAAATTACAGACCAATATCACTGATGAATACAGATGCAAAAATCCTCAACAAAATACTAGCAAACAGAATCCAACAACACATTAAAAGGATCATACACCACGATCAAGTGGGATTTATCCCAGGGATGCAAGGATTCTTCAATATACGCAAATCAATCAATGTGATACACCATATTAACAAATTGAAGAATAAAAACCATATGATCATCTCAATAGATGCAGAAAAAGCTTTTGACAAAATTCAACACCCATTTCTGATAAAAACTCTCCAGAAAGTGGGCATAGAGGGAACCTACCTCAACATAACAAAGGCCATATATGACAAACCCACAGCAAACATCATTCTCAATGGTGAAAAACTGAAAGCATTTCCTCTAAGATCAGGAACGAGACAAGGATGTCCACTCTCACCACTATTATTCAACATAGTTCTGGAAGTCCTAGCCACGGCAATCAGAGAAGAAAAAGAAATAAAAGGAATACAAATTGGAAAAGAAGAAGTAAAACTGTCACTGTTTGCGGATGACATGATACTATACATAGAGAATCCTAAAACTGCCACCAGAAAACTGCTAGAGCTAATTAATGAATATGGTAAAGTTGCAGGATACAAAATTAATGCACAGAAATCTCTTGCATTCCTATACACTAATGATGAAAAATCTGAAAGAGAAATTATGGAAACACTCCCATTTACCACTGCAACAAAAAGAATAAAATACCTAGGAATAAACCTACCTAGGGAGACAAAAGACCTGTATGCAGAAAACTATAAGACACTGATGAAAGAAATTAAAGATGATACCAACAGATGGAGAGATATACCATGTTCTTGGATTGGAAGAATCAACATTGTGAAAATGAGTATACTACCCAAAGCAATCTACAGATTCAATGCAATCCCTATCAAATTACCAATGGCATTTTTTACGGAGCTAGAACAAATCATCTTAAAATTTGTATGGAGACACAAAAGACCCCGAATAGCCAAAGCAGTCTTGAGGCAAAAAAATGGAGCTGGAGGAATCAGACTCCCTGACTTCAGACTATACTACAAAGCTACAGTAATCAAGACAATATGGTACTGGCACAAAAACAGAAACATAGATCAATGGAACAAGATAGAAAGCCCAGAGATTAACCCACGCACCTATCGTCAACTAATCTATGACAAAGGAGGCAAAGATAGACAATGGAGAAAAGACAGTCTCTTCAATAAGTGGTGCTGGGAAAACTGGACAGCTACATGTAAAAGAATGAAATTAGAATACTCCCTAACACCATACACAAAAATAAACTCAAAATGGATTCGAGACCTAAATGTAAGACTGGACACTATAAAACTCTTAGAGGAAAACATAGGAAGAACACTCTTTGACATAAATCACAGCAGGATCTTTTTTGATCTACCTCCTAGAGTAATGGAAATAAAAACAAAAATAAACAAGTGGGACCTAATGAAACTTCAAAGCTTTTGCACAGCAAAGGAAACCATAAACAAGACGAAAAGACAACCCTCAGAATGGGAGAAAATATTTGCAAATGAATCAACGGACAAAGGATTAATCTCCAAAATATATAAACAGCTCATGCAGCTCAATATTAAAGAAACAAACACCCCAATCCAAAAATGGGCAGAAGACCTTAATAGACATTTCTCCAAAGAAGACATACAGACGGCCACGAAGCACATGAAAAGATGCTCAACATCACTAATTATTAGAGGAATGCAAATCAAAACTACAATGAGGTATCACCTCACTCCTGTTAGAATGGGCATCATCAGAAAATCTACAAACAACAAATGCTGGAGAGGGTGTGGAGAAAAGGGAACCCTCTTGCACTGTTGGTGGGAATGTAAATTGATACAGCCACTATGGAGAACAATATGGAGGTTCCTTAAAAAACTAAAAATAGAATTACCATATGACCCAGCAATCCCACTACTGGGCATATACCCAGAGAAAACCGTAATTCAAAAAGACACATGCACCCGAATGTTCATTGCAGCACTATTTACAATTGCCAGGTCATGGAAGCAACCTAAATGCCCATCAGCAGACGAATGGATAAAGAAGTGGTGGTACATATATACAATGGAATATTACTCAGCCATAAAAAGGAACGAAATTGAGTCATTTGTTGAGACGTGGATGGATCTAGAGACTGTCATACAGAGTGAAGTAAGTCAGAAAGAGAAAAACAAATATCGTATATTAATGCATGTATGTGGAACCTAGAAAAATGGTACAGATGAGCCAGTTTGCAGGGCAGAAGTTGAGACACAGATGTAGAGAATGGACATATGGACACCAAGGGGGGAAAACTGCGGTGGGGTGGGGATGGTGGTGTGCTGAATTGGGCGATTGGGATTGACATGTATACACTGATGTGTATAAAATTGATGCCTAATAAGAACCTGCAGTATAAAAAAACAAACAAAACAACTAATACTAAACTTTCATTGGGTTATTTGTATGGAAATATGTTAATATAAATGTTTCAGACATTACATGAAATTTCTAAGAATCTTATATTTGTATGTGTATGGAAATATGTATGGAAATTTGTTAATATAAATGTTTCAGACATTACATGAAATTTCTAAAAATCTTATATTTGTATGTGTATGGAAATATGTATGGAAATATGTTAATATAAATGTTTCAGACATTACATGAAATTTCTAAAAATCTTATATTTGTATGTGTATGGAAATATGTATGGAAATATGTTAATATAAATGTTTCAGACATTACATGAAATTTCTAAAAATCTTATATGTTCTGGTATAATGTTATAAGTAATAATCCTAGTTATTACTTTAAAATATATATCTCAGAAATAACTAATTTTCTTGTCAACTGCATTATTATGAACTTTCATCAAATCTTTAACCGTGGTCATTTTTAAGTCTTTTGTCATTTACAGACAGTTCTGGGTGTACTCTGATGATTTTGCAAATATGTTCCTATAAAAGGGTTTCATCTTCAAGAAATTCATGGAAAAGACTCTGACAAGTACAGGTTTCTGGTAACTGACTGTACTGCTGAACTGAATGAATAAGCATTTTCAGAACTCTAATGAAAAACTGATGAACTCATAAAAGTGCTAACAAAAGATCAAGGTGAAAAAAAAAATTAATTTCATGGGACTGAGTGAACTGATGAGGATGAGTATAATTTTTGTGACTTTCTGTCTGAATTAAAAAAAAAAAAATCCCGCAAGGACTGAGAGGCAAAGAATATACAAATCAATTTTCACTGCAAAGTAAAGGAGCTGTTACAGTGGAGGATTACTGGACTGAATGTCAATATTATGACATAGTATGAGTGTGTTTCATGTTTGGTAATTGCAATCATTGTTGCTTTTGTTGTGGTCATCCATGTACAATGCTTGGTGTCAGTCTATTTATCTCTTGTAAAAATAAAATACAGTGTGTGTGTGTGTGAAAAAAAAAAAAGAATACAAAAAATGGGAAAATATGGTTAATACATGTGCCATTAAGGTTTGCTATTCAAGCCACCTAAAGTAGCCATTAGAACAACAACAGCTTCTTTTGCACTGTGCTGTACACAACCAGCACTGTCTCCAGAACTTTCTATGAATTAACTTTAATCTTCATTATTTCCATGTAAAGTAACTATCCTTATAGAAATATGAGCAGAAATTAAGCAGCCTGTGCAAGGCCACAAGCGTTGCTGTAGAACTGGTCTGGTAATTCAGAGCTCACCTGGCTCTGACACCTAAGCTCTTTCTTTTGTGCTGTCTTAACCATGCACAGCCTGGTTTAAAGTTAAGTAGTAAAGAAGATAGTGGACATGAGTCAGGTTCTGTCTTTTTTTTTTTTCCTTTGGTTTTTAATGGGATCACGTTTAGTGTTTTGCCATCAAATATGATGTTAGCTGTTGATTTTGGATAGATACCCTTTTGCAACAGAGGGTTTAATTTTCTAAATCTAGTTTCCTTAATGTGTTTGTATGTTTGCAAAAAAAATATTAAGAAACATATTGATTGTTATCAAATATTTTACAGCATCTTTTAAGATTATTATGGGATTTTTTTTTGTATTAGAGATATGGCACGTTATAATCATATCTCTTTTGATAATATACCAGCCTTTCAATCTTAGGACAAATCCTACTTGGTCATGGCAGATGATTATGTGAAGATACCCTGAATTTGATTTGCTAATAGTCTAAGAGTTTTGCATCATTTTTTCTCAGTGAACTCACATATAGGTTTTTGTTTTTTCTTTCCTGATGGGTGGGAGGGTTCTTGTACAAGTCTTTTTGTGTCATTTGAGCTTAAGAAAATGAAGTAGATAACACTGTCGTTTTCAATGGTTTAAAATAGTTTATGTAGCATGGAAATTATCTCCTCTGAAATTCTAATGGTAAAATTATTTGATTATGGAAAAAAAAAAAAAAAAAAGAAAGAAAACGCATCAGACAGAAGAGGCAAATATGAACATCCTAGAGAAAGCTCCAGAAAACAGCCCAGGAGGACTTTGACGCTTCCCAGTATTCTGGCAGATGGCATGGAGAACGCACAAGCCCACGGTGGGCCAGCGGACAAAGCGGCGAGAAAGCAGGTCATTGCTCTTCCCAGGAACTTGAACTTGTGAGCCCAAACTTGAAGGAATGCCAGTAACTCTCTAGAGCCCAAACTAAAGCCTAATGTTAACTCTTTTACTGACCTTCAATGGAAACATTCTCTGAAAAATAATAATATCCTTGCCAAGCTCATATAAAATTAGAAATTTCTGTATTAAACATGTCAAAAACATATCACGCAAATCTGATTTCAAGGCCCACACCCTTGTGACACCCTGAGCTTCTCAGTAACAGCGAGTCCTTCCAAAAATGACTTTCTTTTTCAAGCTTTGATTTTGTTCCCTAATCTTCTCCACATCCTAAGAAAAGATGAGAATAAGGAAGAAAGATCGGCCAGTCTACCTCATTGCCCTGTGCTCTCACTTGTCAGAAACTGGCCTAATGGGCTTTAAATAAATTTTAAGTGTTGGGGTCTTTTCTCTGTGTAAAGTGCATGTGAATTTCTGGTTAATCGTGACAGACTGATCACACGTATTCATTTCCTTTCCCTCCCAACACTTGACTAAAATGACAATGACAAAATTAAAAAGATATTACCCACAAGGGCAAAGAGAATGAGAGAGGAGGCAACAGCAGACGAGGGATCCTGGCACACGTGTGGAACGCTGGGCACTGGTGGACGTTACAGAGCAGTGGTATTTCCAGCTAAGTGCCCACAGGGAACAGTGCTGCAGAGAAGCACAGAAGTTCAGTCTGCAGAATCACGGAGGAGAGCCGAGTGTCTGCAGGCACCTGCAATCCAAGGCAGGTAAAGCAAGAGGTAAAGGAAAAGGACTTGGTTGAAAGTCTAGAGACAGAGCAGTTAGAAGCCATTTCTCCCCAAACAACCCCATCCCCACAGAACAAGATGACTACCTTTCTCACCCACCACCGGGCTCCCTGCCCCACCCACACTGGAGACTGAGGTTTATTCTCTGGAGAAATCAAGCCTAAGAGAGGCTCAAAATTTTGGGGTGCCAAGCAGAGCAAAAAATTCCGATAGGGCATCAGGCAAAAAAAAAGACTTCAGAGTGAACTCAGCCCTGCACCCTGAATACCAGCAACCAGGTTTACATATCACTATGAATTCAAACGGTGTAAACACTAATTATTCAGTTCTTCAAAACTATGTCACAATCATGACTGATTTAACCAAAAATTGTGGAATAACTATAGGGAGGATTGAGGGAGGGAAGGTGGCAGAGAGAAGAGAAGACAGCAGAGGCCTAAACTCCTCTCACAGAAGTGTAGAGATAAAGTGAAATTGATATATTTGAAAATAGTGGTAAAAACTTAATGTTTGTAAATATGCAGGTAAACATCAGAAGAAACCATTAAAAGAGTAGAAAGTAATTGCCTCTCAGATGAGTCAAGGAGATAGAGAAAAGGGGGGCACTGATCTTCTCTGTAAGACTTGCTGTACTATATTATTTTTAAATTATGTGCATGTGTTACTTTGATAAAAATATTTTTAATGAAAACAGCTAAGGAGCTTCATTTTGCAGAGATAAAAAAATTCCAGAGATGAATGGTGGCGATGGTTGTACAACAATGGTAGTGTACTTAATGCCACTTAAAAATCATTTAAAAGGTAAATTTTATCTTATCTATTTTTACTACAATAAAAAATGTTAATTAAAATAGCATTTGGATGGATAAAGAGGATGTGGCACATATATACAATGGAATATTACTCAGCCATAAAAAGAAACGGAATTGAGTTGTTTGTAGGGAGGTGGATGGACCTAGAGTCTGTCATACAGAGTCAAGTAAGTCAGAAAGAGAAAAACAAATACCGTATGCTAACACATATATATGGAATCTAAAAAAAAAAAGAAATGGTCATGAAGAACCTAGGGGCAGGACGAGAATAAAGATGCAGATCTACTAGAGAATGGACTTGAGGACATGGGGAGGGGGAAGGGTAAACTGGGACAAAGTGAGAGTGTGGCATGTACATATATACACTACCAAATGTAAAACCGATAGCTAGTGGGAAGCAGCCGCATAGCACAGGGAGATCAGCTCGGTGCTTTGTGACCACCTAGGGGGGTGGGAGGGAGGGAGACGCAAGAGGGAAGAGATATGGGGATATGTGTATATGCATAGCTGATTCACTTTGTTATAAAGCAGAAACTAACACACCACTGTAAAGCAATTATACTCCAATAAAGATGTTAAAAAAAAATAGCATTTGGTAATTAAGTCAGGGATGACTGAACCATTGACCCACTGGTGATGATTGACCATTTGTTGCCATCTACAATATGCAGCAAGGCTAAGTGGCTTTTCTTATATATGTAAACTAACAGGCTCAAGCTGGTTGGTACAGGGCATTCATTCATTTCACTGAAAAGTTATCAAATGATACAGTAAGCACATGACTGAAAATGACGAGAACAATGGGAGACAAATTTTGACCTCAAAGAGTTTAGAGTTGAACATACAGAGAAGAGCGATCAACAATGTATTGCTAGACGTAAGAATCTAAGATGTAATCTGTGAAAAGATCTAGATGGTGCCTCATAGCAACCACTCCATGAGTGCTTGTCAGTGCTGAACAGAAACTGGAAACAGGTAACTGCTCTACAGTTGGTGGTAACAAAGTTTTGTAGAAACGTAATTCTACCCAAAGGACCAGGGGAGACTTTCCAGAGGAGATGCCTTTTGAACAGAGGTTTAAAGACCATTCCAAGCAGAAGACAGTGGCCTCTCCCAGAGGTCCAGGCTATCCAAATACACCACAAATACTGGAACTGGTGAGGCTGCCATTTAAAGCTACAACAGCTTTACCCATAAAGGCTTTGAAATAAAGTCAACAACGAATGATTTTATAGGGCAAAACAATGCTTTCTCTGACAATCTGTTACCCTGAACAGAGAGGCTGACGGTCTGAGGCAGGGCAGGGAGACAAGGGCTTGGACGGAGCAGGGTGGGGGGAGATGGAAAGGAAAAATGTTGATCAGTGGCCTAGTATTTGCTAATTGTCTTGGTCTTACCATCCAGAAGCAATTACCCTTCAACTTCACTCACCTTTCCCTAGGTTAAACAAACCAAAAACTTCGCCTGAGAAAATTGCCCAGTTTTTCAAACCACCCAACAGAAGCAAACAAGACAATTCATAAGGAGACTCAGAACACAACATTGTAAAGCAATTATACTCCAATAAAGATGTTAAAAGAAAAGGGGGGGACTCAGTAGCTTAGAGGAGAGGTATATGGGTACATGCATGGCATCACCCTCCTTCTTCTGCTAGTCTCAGAGTTCATCTTTAACTCATGATTTCCCTACAGAGAGGCAAGCTTTTGATTTTTATTTTGATGGGCCTCCATGTCCTAAGACACACCAAGAACATGCTTTCTAGCAAAATACTAGATCTACTATGTTACCATTAAGACCAAACAAATTGTCTGATAGAGCTCCTTCCTATGGAATTTTACATGCTTATGGAGGCACTTACCTCCAAATCATCTAATTAACCCTACCAACTGACTTTCTCCAGTCCTGACCTGAAGAAATCTCATCATTTCAGGTATTCCTGGGAATTTTGAGAATTTGGTTTAGTTTCTCTATGGTGGAGGATCCCAAGAGCACTTTGATTCTATTACATTTCTACTGTAATGTTACTTGTGCCCTCTTTAGCTCCCCATGGAACCGTGAGCCCCTCTGAGGAGGCACTGTGTTGTACTCATTGTGAAAGGAGTTAAGAGTGGATAGAAACACAGAAGCATAAAGCCGATGCTATGGTACCCTGTGTTAATGACCTCAGCTCACCCTGGAGGGCACTTGTAGGTGGTTCTTATTCCCACTGCTGGCTTCAGGCATCTCTATGCCCAGAGGGTGCCATCAGGCCATGGGAGCGTGTCAACGTACTTGTATAAGATGAAGTGTGAGGATTTAATGCCCCAATGAAGGAGGAAGGTTAGTGGATAAATGTCCTGGTCTCCTGACCCTCAGTGGGACAACTCAGAGCTATGCTCCAAACAAATTTCTCACGTGGTCCCCAGCACAATGAAGATCTGGTTGTCCATGGCTCATTAATGGCTTTGCTTGTCTTGTTCCCGCAATCCCTCATAGTAATTTCTGTAACCACCTCTCAAATAAACTTCCTATATGGAGTCTTTGGAAAAGCCCAATGGAAGAATCACAGTAAAGCAAATAGCAGTTCACCATTTGGAAAGCAGCTCTAACATGTTGCTAGAGGCTGAATGGCTGACCACAGAAAATCAAGAGACCGCGTGACCAGAGCTGCCATTCAGGAGCTGGGTATGGTCAGATCCATGAAGTCCTAAGGTCAGGCAGGCACAACATGAGTGGCTGGTACAAGAGAAGTGCTACTTTTAGGATTGAGCCCAAACAGGCTGGAAGACACAACAAATTTTCACAAAAAGATGATCCAGACCCTAAGCTGCCAAACTCTTGTCCCTCCCTTAGTTCTTATCTATGATCCTGTGAGAGATTCCCAAACACCAGCCGATAAAGAAAGGAAAAAAAGAATAACAGGCCTGGTTCATGGGCAGGTCATAAAAATGTACTGCTACCACAGTACAGGGCACCCCGGGAAATCCTCCAAGCAGCACACATGGTCATTAACTTTGTGTGGAGGGAGAAGTGATCAGAAGTCAGGATATTCAAGAACTCCTGGGCAGTGGCAACTGACTCAGTATGTTGGTCAGGGACCTAGAAGGAGCAAGAGAACAATATTCAGAGGTAGACACAAGGAGGTCTGGAGAAGAAGCACGTAGATGGATCTAGGGGAACGGGCACAAAATGTAGGTCACTGTGAATCAGATCAATGCCCACCACCAGATCATCCACCATGAGATGTTGTACAGAAAGGCTCATCCCATGGATGACAGCAAGCCTCTGTCCTTGAGCACCCCAAGCGTTTACACAATAGGTTCATAATGGAGTAGTCAGGGTGGCAGGGATGGAAGCTATGATAGGCCCAGTAGCATGGGTGCCTTCTTATTAAAGATAACTAGTTATTCCCTCTGATAAATGTTAGCAGCAGAAACTAATGTTGAGCCCTTGATACGATACATTCCCAAGGAGGCCAGGTCATCTGGCGGCAAGTTGATTTCATTGACCTCCCTCTCCTCTAGAGAGGATAGTGATTCATCCTTACTAGGATTGACGTGTATTCCAAGTATGAGGTTTGCCTTCTTTGCTTATGCTGCCTATACCAATACCACTATCAGAGAGTTCACGGAGTATCTGATTTACAAGTGTGGGATCCCATATAACTTCTTCTTGGACCAAGGAACCCACTTTACAGCAATGCAACAATGGACACGTGATCAGAGGATCTACTGGCCCTATCATTTACCACTCCACCTAGAAGGCTGCCTGCCTGGTAGAACACTGAAATGACCTCTTAAAGGCACAGCTCACCTACTAACTTGGGAATGACACCCGATGAAGTTGGGGTGTGGCCTTCAATATGAGGTATAAACATTGAATCAATAACTCTTATGAGGTCAGTGTCCCAACAGTTAGAATACACTGGTCTGGGAACTAAGGGGTAACAGCAGAATGACCCTCTCTCCATCACTTCCAATGAGCCACTTGTGGATTTGGGGCTTCCTGTCCTTGCAACTTCAGGTTTTGGGGGATATAGAAGTTATAGCCCATGGGGGTGCAATACACATGTGAGGGGACACAGTATAGAATTCCACTGAACCTAGTTACCACTGCCACTTGGCCATTTGGGGCTCCTCTATAGGAGTTCATATACTACTAGGGGTAGACGGTGATAAGGTGGGTACCACATAATGGGGGCAGGAAGGAATATGCCTGAGAACATGGGTGATTCACTGGGGTGTCTCTTAATGCTTCCACAGCCTTACAAGGGCAAAATAACCAGGGAGTCTCAGCAGGGCAGAAGGTCTGGGTCATCCCATCAAGCTAGCAATCTACAGTGAAAATGTTAACCAAAGGCAAGGAGAATCCAGAAAAAGGATCTGTGAGGGAGAGGATGAATATCATCTTAGCCTAGGGAACACCGCAGCAGTGCCCTACGAACTCTCCTGCTGTTAAGTCCTGATATTAGAGATATGACTAAAAACCATCTTGAAGAAGAATCAGTGCCAGAGTGACTTAATGTGGGGCATGGTGATGAGCAGTACAAGGGAGGCACCAGGGAAGGTGTATCCATGCCCTGCTCTTATCCCCTTGACACACCCTGGAGTTCATGTGAAAATGATAATTCCCGCATGGTCCATTGGCTTCCTGCATCTCTCTGAGTCTGAGGGCTTTCTCCACCCGGGAAGTGTGCTTGGCTCTCCCATGTGGGGTAAGCTGGTAGTACCAGGGAGTTAACAACCCCGGAGTGACTCTCAAGCAATGAGAGGCGTTGATAATGACCCCAGCTTTCTCACCTTTTGGTGGCACAATTCTGAGCTGTGTTTCACACTGTTTCTTAGGGGGATCCCAATAAGACTGAGCCCCAGTTACCCCCAGATGTAACTCTTGATTAATGCCACCCAAATTGTTTTCTTCCTTTTCCTGTCTCACTTCCCCATTCCTTCTGAGTGCTTCCTGGGATCACCTCCCACATCAACTTCTTAACTCCCAAATCCTTGACTAAGGTCTACTTTAGGGGAAATCCAGGCTAGGGCCAGAAAGTGAAGGAAATGTTGATATATCCAATTAATAGAATAATATGTGGTCAATGAAAGTGAGAAGTATATAGGAATATGAAAAGACATATGCATTATAATGTTGACTGAAAGACAACTGTTTATTCTGTTTACAACCGAAAGCATGTGAAAACATATGCTTAGAAAGAGAATAGAGAGACTGACCACTGCTTTGTTGGAGCTGAAGGAAGAAAGTCTCTCAAGGAGGGAGACCAATAGCGTCAAGGTACTGAGGGTTCTAATGAGAGCGTTGCTCTCAAAGTTCTCAGCAGTCACAAACCACAAATCAGGGGCAAGATCATCACCATCCTGGGTATCGACAGTCCTTTTCCCCAAAGCTGGTCATTTGCTCCCAGAGAGAAGGCTGGGGAAGCTCAGCTGATTCTGCTGTGGCTTCAGAAAGCCTAGATGGGAGAAGCCAAACTAACCATGTACAACCTTTGTAAATCAACCGCAGTTTGGAAGAAAAGCTTGACCTCTATGTTGGGATACTCAGTAACAAAACTCACTACCCCACAGACTCCGAGCAATTCTGACCCACCTTCTGAGTCCAACAGGGCAGAAGGTACCTAAGCCACAAAAAAATGGCTTCTGTCAATGGAAGTTTTCCTTTTTACTGAGAGAAAACAGATTAGCGTATGTCACAGACCAGACCATAAATGAAAAAGATTTAAAAATTTACCATATAAAAATGTAAGACAACTGGGGGGAAAAAACACACCATAAAAAGAAAGTCAAAAGCTAAACAATAAACTGGAAAAAACACTTGTAATATATACTATGACAAAGGGTTAATATCTTTAATAAACAAAAACAGGAGACAGATGGTGAATAATCTTTATTCATAAGCTTCACCAACATATTGGAGATTGTCAGCTCTCAGCAGATATTTGGAATTCTATGCTGACCTAAGAGAAAACTTTAAATGCTTTAAGAAGTCAGCATTTATCAATGGCAGTGGAACTGCTAGATTTTGTGAAGGAATCCAGGAAAAGCATTGGCTCATTTCCATGGTTTTACACTGAGCAAAATAAGGAAAGGAAAGTGTTATGCTGGGGCTGAAGTCGTATATTTAAACATAAAGCCCTGTGACCTAGGGCTTTCTAAAAGTTAACAAAGTCCTGGCAAGCTATGGGGAAAATAAATAATAAGGAAATCATTCAATAATAGCTCTGTTTTTAATAAGCTAATGATTTGACAGTTCTATAGGTTGGTTTGTTTTGGCAAGCTTGGAAATAATCACAGAATAAAATGTGAGATAATTATTTGGATAAAAATAAAAGCAACAACAAAGCCCAAGATTTCATATAGCACAAAGGAAAACACCACCTTGTATTCCTCAGGGACTGAAAACCACACAGAAGCAGATACCCATACTGTAATTTGAGGGACCCTAGAAGCTTCCAGTGGAGAGTGTGTCCCTAATTTCCTCCACTGAAATTCAACCTTTGAAATTCAATTCACTGAGATCTCAAAGGCCTTTGGTTTCTTATGCAAATAGCAACAAAGCTATCAATCGAAAGTCATTTCCAACTATCACCTTTTGGGGAGGATATTTTTCAACTTAGAGTCAGACCCCAAGGGAAGGAGAGTTGAGATGGAGATTGAGGTGAGAACCCTAAAACGGGAAGACCTGGGAGGGGGAAAATACACATTTTGAGCCATTCCAGTTGTGCCAGCCAGGCTTCCGCTGGGTAGGCATACTCACAGGCACATCTGGAAGGCGTATGGCTCAGAAGAAAATGCCTCTGGATTGCAGAGTAAGGTGATTGCTAAAGTGTGATTTACTGGCTTAGATAAGGCCCACCTAAAACACATAATGGACAAGCCTAGGTCTTAACTCCTCCCACTCACCCGCAGTCTTTGGGGCCTCTCCGGAGTTTCGCAGACCCACCCGTTTCACAAGATGAATGAACTGCCCCAGCAGTGGGTTTCCAATTTCACCACAGCCGCTGCATGCCCTTCTCTGTATTTGCACACCTTGCTGGGTTTTAACAGTGAGGACAATTGGTCGCAGAACAGTTAGCACCTCAGCAAAGGCAAGAAAGCTTTTCTGAGAAAAGAAAGAGAGAAAGTTTGCAAAGCCTCCAGGTGCTGACCACCTCAGAAGAATTGCTTTGCACTGCTTTGAACTGAGCATTCCAAACAGCTGAGAATTTTCCTCACTCTAAACCACCTCCCACCAACCCAGGGATATTCAGGCCATTCCCATTGCCTTCTGGGGATATCTCCCTTGTTCAGAAACCAAGAACATTAAATTCGAAAGAAAACTAACATTCTTTAGCACCTACCCATATCAGGCACTGTAAAAGGTGACTTACATGCCTTTAATCCTCAATTTATCTCCATTTTGAGTGTGGGTGTTATTGCCCCTATTTCATCAAGGGAGGAACCCGTGCTCCTAGGGCTCAAATCCCTGCCCAAAGTCAGCAACTGGGGTGGAGTCAGAAAGCAACGAAAAAAACAATCTGATTGACACTAAACCTGAAGCCTTTTCCACTTCATCACCCTACTCTTAGGTTTGTGGCTATGAAAAAAAAATGCACCTAAACGGGGTTAAGGTCCACACAAGTCAACTTAATAGAGGAACTGGGTATACTCCTAAGATCCTCACTGGGGAAGAAAAGAGGGAGAGATGAGAAGTGGCCCCTGCACTAATTCAATATCATCGATACATTCATTCATTCAACAAGTATTTACTGAGTGTTTTAAATGCTAGAGGATGTTCTAGGTGCTGGAGATAGCCTGGATGGGGACAGACAAAATCCCTAGCCTCACAGAACTTATATTTTAGTCAGGGAGAGAGATGATAAACACAAGGAAGTCATGACAGGTGGAGACAAGGGCAATGAAGAAAAATATGCAGCGGTGGGCCAAGGGGACAGGACAAGTGATGTTGGAAGGGTGGCCAGGGCAAGCCCTGTGAGGAGATGAGCCTTGAGCACAGCCCTGCCTACAGTGAGGAGGGAGCCACCCACGTGGCTGGGGAGGAGGGGAGGGGCTGGGGGAGCACAAGTGCCAAAGCTGGGAGGATTTCACTTGTCATGTCCCAGGAGCAGGAGAGGGAGGAGGGAGGGGCAGGGCTCGGAGCTGAGGGCAGAGGACAGGCCACGGGCCAGCCCATGCAGACCCATGGGGCCACCCAGAGGGTGGCTGGAAACACAGGTTGCTGGCCACCCTCAGAGCTACTGCTTCAATAGGCGGGGCCTGAGAATGTGCATTTCTACCAAGTTCCCAGGTGATGCCAATGCTGCCGGCCTGGGGACCACACTCTGAGAGCCACTGATGTGGAGCCTTGCACATCATGATAAGGCTTTGAATTATGTTCTCAATGTGTCAGGAAGGCACTGGAGGACTCCAAGCAGGCGATGAAGGGAAACTGTCTGTACGGGGCAAGGGTGGAAGTAGGGAACCAGCTGGGGAGCAACGACACCAGCTCAGGCAGTGATAGTGAAGGTCTTGAACTAGGGTGGCTGGAGTGGGAGGGGGAGGGGGAAATGGTCAGACTCAGAATATACTTTGAAGGTAGGACTGACAGCACTTGCCAATGGACTGATGTGTGTGAGAAGCAAAGAGAGAAATCAAATGATGACTCCTTGGTTTTAGAGCAACCTGCTGAGTAACGGTGGAGGCATTTGCAAAATTGGGGAAGACAGCTTTGGGACTGGGGTTCATTTTGAACATACTGATTTTCTGAGATGAATCAGAAAATTTGAATCCAAGCAGGATAGCAAGGAGGTAAATAACTTACATGTCTCAAGCTCTGGGAGAGGTCCAGACCACAGGTATAAATTTGGGAGGCACCATTTTCTAACCAGTACGTGCAATGACACGGCTGGATGTGATCACTAGAGAGTATAAACCAGCAACAGCCAGTACTGAGCCCCGCGGCACACAAAGGAGATGGAGAAGGAACCGCCGATAAAAAGGAAAAACCCAGGAGAATATAAAGTTGTGGCAACCAAGAGAGAAAGTGTTTCCCTGAGAAGGGAGTGACCCAGTCCTGGTGACAGAAGAGGAATGATGAGTGGCCGCTGGGCTTAGCAACCCGCACATGGAGTAGTTGGGTGGTGGGAGAGACAGGGCTCAAAATATATGGAGAGAGAAATGAGTCTGTGCAAAGTTCCCATTTATAAGCAGGGTGTTCATTTTCATCAACACATTGTCAAAATGGAAATTCTCTCCTGTCAAGAATATACTTGATATTGCTGTGAAGACAATTATTAATATAGGCTATTTATTTGTTTTTTTAACGTGAATCATGTAAGATAGAGTTTATCAGAGTCCCTATGTTTGTTGCGTACAAACCTGTAGCAATAATACAAACGATGAAGGTACCTTTATGTCAAGTTGTATGTTTTATGTATCCCAAGTACCAATAATAAAAACAAATGTTGGTCAATTATGCTAGAGGAAAGACTAAACTGTCTTTATATTCTCTCTGTAGAAAATTATATTACAGAATTTTGTCATGTGAGGAAACAAAGAACATGCAGAACCAAGAAAGGTAAGGGACAAGTTATATAAGAGTGCGTCAGACACTTAAGTAATAAAAAAGACTTTTTTTGGATTTTGTAATGTTTGTGATCTCTACCAGCTTTTTAAAATTCTTAATTCGTTGTGACTTATTTTCTCATTCCACATATTTATTTTCATGCCTAGTTTTGTATTCATAATTTGATACTCTTACAGAGGCTTCCCCACCCAGAAAATTGTATAAGCTTCAGGTGCACAAAACGTGCATCCATCCCTGAATGGAGGGGACGAAAACCGGAATGGGATATGTTCAAGAAATGGTGGGAAGAAAAGAAGTACAGACAGCAAGTATGAAAGCTCTTCAGTGGCATAGGAGTAAGGCTGGGGGGCGAGGGCGGGGAGCGTGGAGGAGGGGTTACAAAAGGAAAGTTAAATCATGGGAGGAGTGCCTGGGAAATGACACCACAGATGTCTCACATCAATTGGAGATCCTTGGTTGTCACATCTTCTGGAGTTTTCAGTGATGGATAACAAGGGAGTTGGGAGCTTGGAAGATAGACCACACACAACTGGGCATCACCAAAGAGCCTGTATCTCCAGAATTTCTCCTGGTACCAGCCTTACACTCTGGCCTTGTATGGGCACCGGAGAGAAAGGGAGGTTTGGCAGGAGCTGTATTCTAAATCACCTCAGGCACACAATTTCAGTGGGTTTTTAGCCATTGCTAAATGGCATTTGATTTTTGTTTAAGTAAAAGAGCCTGTTCCATCAAAATCTTATGGGCATACCCAATATATATCAGAGATTAAAACACAGAGATCAAGGAGCTGCCAGATTTGGTGTCTGATGAGGGCCCACTTCCTGGTTCATAAACAGCTGCCTTCTTGCTGTGCCTTCACACGGTGGAAGGGGTGAGGGAGTTCTCGGGGTACTTTTGTAAGGGTACTACCCTCATTCATGAAGGTTCTGTCCTTTTTACTCCTTACTAGCCAATTCCCTGTTACTCCAACCCCCAGTAATAGTTAATATTTACGCTTAACTTTTCCTTTTCAAAATACTATGTGGTCTTTGTCTCCCGGTTGGACCCTGACTGATACAGGTGCTCAGAGGGAGGAGCCATTCTAATACACTCGCTCTCCCTGATAACAAAACCCAGAGAAGCCTTCAGCCTGGCCAGTTTTCCAAATTAAAAAAACTGAATCCAATATCCTGACGCTGTGTATAGAATCTGACACCAGCGATATTTAACACAAGGTACATAAAAGGTATAAAAAGATTTTCTTCCATGAAGGACAATAGGTTCCATATCCTAGTGGCAAAATTCATGCCACAAAGTAAGCAAACACTTATCACAAATGTGAAAGAAAACGTTGTGAGCCGAAACTCGTCTCTGAAATGAGCTGCTCCTCCCAAAGGTGCCGCCATCTCTTATACTCACAGGAGATCTCAGTCCCTGGAAATGTCCACGCTTGGGTTCCAACCAGTACCCCAATGGGCAATAGTTACTGTTAGTTACAGGTTTCCCTTACACCGCATAATTATCATTAGTTCTTTTGAGCATCCACTAATAAGTCAAAATCAGGGCAATAGTCTGGGTCCTTGGGCAAACATGAAAAACTCAAAAGTGTTCAGCTGTGGTTTGAGGAGGGGGCACTCCTGGCTGGGCTACATTTCAGCACTAGGGGGCACTATCCTCATTTAGAATCTGCTCTCCCCTTAAACACACCTAATACATCTTTGTTGTGGCTTTATTCCTCCCAGTTAGGGCATTTGTCCAGTTAAAGGGAAGAATCCCAAGAGTAAAAGAAAATAAAAGGCCGTTCAGAGTTCACTTGGGGACTGTGAAAGACTTGCTCTCCAACTAGTTTCAAAACTCCCAAGAGTGGTCACTGAATTCTGATTTTTACCTGAGCAGTTAGAACGTGTGATTTCCGGTGTGAATGACTCCTGGTCTTACCCATTCAGCACTGCCCCCGCCCTCATCATAACTTGTTCTGCTAACCCCAAGGCACCCCTGGCTCCCACCTAGCAGGTACATGGACCACAGTTTCAGTTCAACTCCCACTGTGACGATGAGGAAACTGAAAATCAGTTACTCTTCAGAGCTTCCAGATCCAGCTCTGAGACCAGAGCCAATGGTCTGGAGAATCCCCAAACACTGCTCGTTCCAGTGAAGTTGTATTTAAAAACATCATAATAGAGTTGACAGAAAACGATTCCTCCAGGTGGTGTAAAAAACTTCTCCAACAGAAAGAATTGAGGCTCTATTTCCACCATGGTAATTCAGCTGATCGCTGGTACACGGATCATGTTTGGAGGGGATAGCAATTTGCATCTATATCACGGCAGTTACACTAAACATTTACTCTTTGCCAAACGCCAAGGCGAATGCAGAGAGTTCTGCAGTTTATTTACCGCACAGCAGTACTCAGCTCAGGGGCCCACACTCAGCACTGCCTCTTTTGATAACCGACACAATGGTGTCATCTGCTCACCAAGCTGTGTACCCCGCAAGGCAGTGTCTGTGAGGAGGAGGGTGCCTCTTCTAACTCACACAAAAGCACCCCATGGACTGGCAGAGGGCCTCGCAGTGGAAATGGCTTACACGGTTTATCTTAACCCTCATTTAATTACTGCAACCTCATGAGGTGGCTCTTACCATGCACACTTCACAGCTGAGGAACCCGCCTCGCTCTAGGTTTCCCACATTACACAGCCAGTAGGTGGTAAAGCAGGAATCGAACCCAGGTCTGCAGTGCCTAAGCATCTACAAAGACGTTCTGGTGCAGACGATGAAAAGCTGTATGGTTACCGGTGTCAATCTGACCTCACAACATTTACATACAGTCCCAGGGAGAATAGTCGCCATGGGATCTTCCCCAAGTCCCCGTATGCCCCTTCCTCTCAACTATGCGCCAAAATAAGCATGTAAAAATGAAACCAAATAAATTGGAAGGCTGTTGCATTAGCTATTTCATTGTGAAACATCACATATAAGAAAGCACATAAAACAAATGTATATGCCACTAGAGATGATCATACTAAGTGAACGAAGTCAGAAAGAGAAAGACAAATACCATATGATATCACTTATCTGTGGAATCTAAAATATGGCACAAATGAACCTATCTACAAAACAGAAGCAGACTCACAGACATAGAGATCAGACCTGTGGTTGCCAAGGGGGGTGGGGGGAGGGAGAGGGATGGACTGGGAGGCTGGGGTTGGTAGATGCAAACTATTACACTTAAGATGGATAAACAACAAGGTCCTACTGTATAGCACAGGGAACTATATTCAATATCCTATGATAAACCATAATGGAAAAGAATATAAAAAGAGAACGTACATCTGTGTATAACTGAGTCACTTTGCTGTACAGAAGAGATTGGCACAGCATTGTAAATCAACTATACTTCAGTAAAAAAAAGAAGAAACAAACAAATGTATAGTTTAAATAATAAGGTGAACACTCCTATAATCACCACCTAAGTCAAGAAATTACCAGCACTTCCGGACACACCTTCCTATTAGTTCCTTCCCAGTCATAACTTCTGCCCACATCCCTAGAGGTAACCTTCCCCTGACTTTTATGTTAAGGGTTTATCTTTTTTGATATCCACATATACATACCTGAAGAATATGGTTAAGGTCACTTGGGCCAGAGTCTCTGCTCTAGGCATTTGAAATAAGATCCTTCCCCTCATGGGCCTTATGTTCTAGCAAATTTGTGTCTGTTTTTGAACTTGATACAAATATCATGCAGACATATAGCACCGTATATCTTCTGCACAACATTGTGATATTCACTCACTTTGTTATATGTTAGTTGTAGTTATCTTTCATTGCTCTCTATAGTATCCCACATACAAATGTTTCATAATTTATTTCTTCATTCTGTTGTTGATGGACACCTGGGTTGTTTCCAGTTTGGGACTATGAGCTTTCTCGTACATGTATCCAGATGGACATGAGAATGAAATCTCTAGTACATAGACCTATGAGTAGAATTGCTAGACCATTAGATATGCAAATCTTCAAATTTATGACATAAGAAAACTACTGTCCAAAAATGCTTGTACCTATCTACCATCTCACCAACCATGTATGAGTTCCTAGTAATCCACAATTTTGCAAGTACTTGTTATTGTCAGACTTTAAAATGTTTGCTAATCTGATGTGTTAGTGATATCTCAGTGTGATCTTGTTTTGCATATCTCCAAACATGTATTGTTGGATTTCCTCTTTTGAGAAGTGTCTCTTCTAGTCTTTTGCTCACTGACAGTGAAATACAGAAGCAAACCTCATCTTGAGTATACGTCTGATACTGTCAGCCTACAGGCTGCCATTATAATTTAGATGGTATTTTTTTTTTTTTTGGCCACGCCATGTGGCACACGGGCTCTTAGTTCCCCAACCAGGGAACAAACCCTTATCCCCTGCAGTGGAAGTGAGGAGTCTTAACCACTGGACCACCAGGGAAGTCCCTAGATATTACTGTTGACATGATGACAGTTGTACCACAGGCTGATGGGGTCTAGAATTTGCTGAGCACCTACTATATGCCAGACACTATGCCAAGGAAGCTACAGCGGAAACTCACCTCAAAAGGTAATTCCAAGGTAATTGTAAATAGAAGCAAAACAACAATGTAAAGACAACTTTTTATCATCTAATTCAAGATATTGGTCTCGCTAGAAAAATAAAATTGTTAAATTACAATGAAAAAAATTCATTTTTCTTTGAACATACTCTATTGATAGGACACTTGACTACAGGAGAACAACAGCAACAACAAAAAAATGGAAAACAGAAGAAAAAAATCTTACTTCCTCAATCTACCAAGATCAAAAGAGAATCTCATGTTATTGAAGAGAGCCAACGAGTATATTCCACTATGTGAGAGAATTACAGAGAAACCCAGGGGCTTCTAGAGAAACTGGGACTTTGTGACATTTGCTCCCAGTTTGTGAAAGTAGGAGGGAATTAATATTGTGTATACACCAGGCATACATTACTTCATCTAATCTTCACAAACACTACAAGATAGGTATTTTTTCATCTTATAGGTGAGGAAACGGTAGTTTGAGGGGTTATGACACTTTGCGGCGGTTACTCCCTAAAAAGTAGTGGATCTGCGAATTGAAATTGTCTACCTCGCTCCAGAGTTCTTTACATGTCACCACAATCCCTAGGCAGTGGGTCCAGAAAGCATGCCAAATGAGGACATTGTTGCCAAAGTCCAGGAGACCAACTGAGTCAGAACTTAAGCAACACTGACAGGAGGCGGGGAGGTGGGGAGAATTTACCACAGAAGCCATTATTCTTTACAATTTATTAGGCTTTCAGAAGTGGGATGGCGAATTCCTGACATGATTTTCTGGTGCACTTTGATGAGCAGTTGACGATACCAAAAGGACCCTCTCTCTAAATTACCTCTCTAACCCACTATTCTATCTTTTTTTAAAAAAAAATTAATAGCTCTCCTTTTAAAATGAATTGCCTAGTTGGGGAGAGCGAGGGTCAAGAGCCCTGGGAAACTGCAGCTTAGTTTTGAGAAACTCTTGAGACCTCCAGTGTCCATGGCAAGTAGGCGGTTATATAAATGGATTTGGGACACAGAAGAGAGGTACAGGCTGGAGAAAATAAACTGTGGAACCATGACTGAAGTCACGTGCAAAGATGAGAGCACCTAAGGGATTAGGATAATCCCCAGGGCTCCACTATGTTCCTAGTGTTAATCAATTAATAGTCTGGAATTGGAAAATCCTAAAACACCAAAAGCAAACACAGATGGTCGAAAATGACTCAAGATCCTCTCCCAGAATGTCAGTAGGAGAAAAATTCAATGATCTGGAGTCTCTATTTTTCCTCTAAAGACTTAACTGTTTCTAAGAGATCTGATCTCTTCAAATTTAACTCATTTGCAATCCAATCTCTTAGTACAGGAGACCAGGATAGGCAGCCTAATTTCAGTTATCTTTTTACAGTAAGAACCTAATCCTTCAGTCTGCATTTCTTTGTCATGCTGCACCCATGTCTTCTATTAATACAAGTGTAGATTCCTCAGATGTCTAGATCCAAACCTAAAGTCATCTAACTGCCAAAGGCTGTTTCATGTCCCTATTCACGGGGAATCTAGGTAAATATCGTTGGAAATATCGTTAGAAAAATGATCATTTGGGCAAAAAATGTCAAACTCATGGGCCAACATAATCCAAGAATATTAAAAGCCATAATTTAAGTCCAGGTGAGTCAATTACATTCCTAGATAAATTAGGAACTGATGCAAATGATTCAAATAATTGCTCTTTATTTCATTTACCTCCCTCATCAAAATATTTGGACTATCTTCGATGTGATTATTTTGTTTAAATCAATACTTTTTTCACTTCAGTTGCCCCTATATTAAACTATACATCAGTGGAATGCCAACATATAGAGAGAAGGAAGTTAATATAGACTGGAAACCTTTCTAGTTTCACAAATAACCTTTTAAAGTATAAAGTAATTTTACTAACTACATACAAATGAACTGTGAACAGGTTGGAAAACTGGAGAGAAGTGGTTGTGGCTCTTGGTTGAATTAAAACTGATGAAACAAAAAAGTCTTTGGAGGAGTTAGGGAAATGATCTCAAAGAACTCAACTGAGACTATTCACAGATTAAATTAAAATCTTTTCTGAAGCAACTTACATTTTAGGGAAAAGGCAAAGGGTACTGTAGACTAAGCAAATAATAAAGACAGATCTGGGGACTCTCACCAAGGTACACACATCTCTAATAATGGCAAGGCAAGGTGCTACCTAGAATAAATCTAAACTTTGTAGATAACGAGATTTTCCTTAACTGGAATCTAATAACTCCATCCATTTTAGAATTGATTATATAAATCTGAAAATTGTCTATGAAAAAGATTTCTTACCACCAGAATCCTTGCCAAACCATCTGCATTACAAACTTCACGGGTATGGTTTCTCTTGAAAATACTTAAAACCTGAGTCTACTAAAGATACTGAAAAGATAGAGAACTTCTCATCTTCCCAACTGACAATACATCTCTTCAAAACTCTATGTGAGCCTTGAAAAACTCAAAGGCTTTCAGAGGCAGGGCAAGTTACAAAGGTGAGAAGTGATCCTGAAATGGAAGGGTACATGCCCTGCCCCAAAGCAGAAAGGCGTTCAAATTCAAGTTTTGTTTTGTTTACAAGATAGGTATTTTTCCCATTTACAGTTGAGGAAACAAAACACATACAGGTACACTCCTCCTGGAGTGGCCACTTTCAAACCCATGTAACAAGGACATTCTCCAAAGCATTATGTACAAGAGACTAGAAAATCTAATGACCCAACAATTAAATTCTATGCAGTCATTTAAAACTTGTTTTCTAAGAGTTAATGATAGAACCTATTTTTTCAATTTTTGTCATCATTTTACTTGCAAACATTCCTCAGTATTTAAATGGGTTTAACAGGAAAGTTGGATACTGTTTCAATAGTTAGATTTGGGGATAAGTTTTGAATTCAAATCCCCCCTCTGCCACCAATTAGCTTTGAGACCCTAGGGAGGTTATTTAATCTCTAAGTTTCCTCACCTGTAAAATAGGTAAAATGATACACTCTTGTGAATGTTATGAGAATTAAAATAAGATCTACATAAAGCAATATGCATAAGTTCCTATAATACAGCAGTCAACAAATGATAATAAATAATAAATTCTAACGAATCTTTTAGCTAATCGTGGTTATATTTCGCAATTACCTCATTCTGGTATTACCAAGAATTACCAAGGACCAAGGGTTAGGATCAAGCAAATTCTATACAAGACACATTCTGGCATATATATGTTGAGATTGTTTTAAATAGATGTGTTCTATAACCCCTACACTTAATTTGGGACGTCCAAACTCACTCTATTATACTGTATGACCCAGTAGCTTGGAAATTTCAATTGAATGTTTACCCAAGTGCCCGAGCTGATTCAAAGCTTTTTTAAAAGATAATTTTGGTCTTACCTGTAAATCTCATGAGGCCAACCTCAGATGACAGTTCCCATTCCACTCGAGCTGAGACTGCTAAGTTTTCACTGCAAACTTTATGCTGTCATACCTCCTACCCCGGCTCCCCAGCCATACACGCACAGAGGAACCGTCCTGCTCTCTGCAGCCCGGCTACTCACACTGTGATCTATGGATGAGCACAGTTGGCTTCACCTGGAGCTAATTAGCAATGCAGAGTCTGAAGCTCCCTCTCAGCCCTCCTGAATAAAAATCTGCATTTTAACTAGATCCCCAGGTGACCCATATGCATGTTAACACTGGAGAAGCACTGCCCCACAGTGCCTGCTGCTTTTTAATTAACAAGATCATCAGCAGGTTCCAGGAGCCACTGAGAGATACACAGTGAACTGAGTTTATGAGACCCTGAATAGGTGACACAGACTACATGTCCTTTTCCTTTGTGTTTTATGTTCTCTTGCTCATTTTTATGTAACAGCAAAGAAACACACCTGGACCACATTATCGTGACCTCACAGAAAACTGAATTGTCTGACTGGCTGAATTATACCTCAAGTTAATTATTTGTATACAGTAGTTCCCCCCTTATCCACAGTTTCACTTTCTGGTTTCAGTTACCCACAGTCAACCAGAGTCCAAAAATATTAAATGGAAAATTCCAGAGAGAAACAATTCATGAGTTTTAAATTGCGCGCCGTTCTGAGTAACATGATATCTCACGCTGTCCTGCTGCATCCTGCCCAGGACCCTCAACCATTGACATTGTCCACTCCTGACATCTAAGATCAAGCATGATATGATCATGGCTTGATGATCCAGGATCACCCAAAGCAGATGACCCTCCTTCTCTCGTATGGTCAGAAGATCAATAGTAGCCTAATGATATTCACAACGCCTGCGTCACTCACATCACTTCATCTCATCATGTAGGCATTTTAACATCTCACATCATCACAAGAAGGATGAGTACAGGTAAATAAGATATTTTGGGAGACCACATTCAGGTAACTTTTATTACAGGATAGTGTTACAAATGTTTTGTTTTATTATTGTTGTTGTTAATCTCTTACCGTGCCTAATTTGTAAGTTAAACTTTATCATAGGTACGTATGTATAGGAAAAAAACATAGTATACATAGGGTTCAGTACTGTTTGCAGCTTCAGGCATCCCCAGAGGGTCTTGGAACATATCCCATGTGGATAAGGGGGGACAAGGGGGGACTACTGTACCTCTCCAGTTTGGTTTTGGACTTTAAAAGCAAATACATCAGTTGAAAACTCTGAGTCCCCTAGTACAATTTTGTATTCAAATATATTCCCATCATTTGTAAAAGATATCTTATGAGGTTAAATACTATTTTCAGAAATGCTATTTAAAAGCAGAATGTATATGTGAAGTCACCATATAGTGAGTACTTACTATATACAAGACACTGTGCTAACTATTTTGTATACATTATCTTATTTACCTAAGTACACAGTGCTAGAACTACTTTACAGATAAGATGAAGCTCACAGGTTATGAACTTGTCTAAGATTACACAACTGTTAAATGACAAACCTCAGATATAAGTCCAAACCAAAACTTCATACTAAACACTACTGCTCTGTTCATGTGATCCACAAAATTCTCTGTGAGACTGAGCCATATAGGCAGTAAATGCTGTGAGGATTCCTGCAGTCAAAAACACAACAAATATCTAATTTTGCTTAATGGAGTATCACCCAAACCTATTTGCTCATGGAGTCCCCTCCTTTCCCCCAAACCTATAAATTACTGTTAGATCACCCTTTAGACATGTA
The DNA here is from genome assembly GCF_028021215.1 of Eschrichtius robustus. NCBI lineage: Eukaryota > Metazoa > Chordata > Mammalia > Artiodactyla > Eschrichtiidae > Eschrichtius > Eschrichtius robustus. Next base: position 94,159,820 of record NC_090825.1, read on the forward strand.
CCACAATGTACTAACCTTTACAACATTTTTAAATGTTTTTAGAACTATCACTCAACAGTTTTAAGGCATATTAGGGACGCTCCAAGAAGGAATTCAAAGGCTTACATGTCAAAGATATGGGCAGAACTGGTAACCCAAGAAATTTTACCAGGAAAATAACTTCTGGAATACAAATATTTCCACTTAGTCAGATGTGCTTTGTTTAAAAAATGGAGGGACCATCTAGGGCACAAAGAATCCAAATGGTAAAACAAATTAAGGTGTCATACAGCACCTTGAAACACTCAGATTTTATAAAATACTGAATCTACTCACCAAATACATGTTCAATTTACCACTGATTTTCCAAAAAATATCTTCTACCAAACAAAGTACATCTATACACTATACCATAGCGCCATCATTAAAATAAACAAATAAAACCTTAAGAGTCAAGGAGGGACTTCTCTCGTGGCACAGTGGTTAAGAATCCGCCTGCCAATGCAGGGGACATGGGTTTGAGCCCTGGTCCAGGAAGATCCCACATGTTGCGGAGCAACTAAGCCCCTGTGCTACAACTACTGAGCCTGCACTCTAGAGCCTGCAAGCCACACCTACTGAAGCCCGTGTGCCACAACTACTGAAGCCCACGCGCCCTAGAGCCCGTGCTCCGCAACAAGAGAAGCCACCGCAAGGAGAAGCCCGCGCACTGCAACAAAGAGTAGCCCCTGCTCGCTGCAACTAGAGAAAACCCACACGCAGCAACGAAGAACAAACGCAGCCAAAAATAAATAACATTAAAAAAAAAAAACTTTAAAAAAATGAGTCAAGGAGTTATTTTCTAGAGCATTATAAAATGAAGATCTGAAAAAGATACTAATTATATGGATCCACCATTCCCAAAATAATACTTTATCTAGTTTCAAGATGGCAAAGTCCTATCCACCGCCTCCTCTTGAAAATCACCCCCAAAATGAACAAGAAACTGAAAAGCAAACTCAACCACAGTGCAACTAGGAGACATTATAACTGCAAACTATAATGAAAAGAGAACAGATGGAGGAATGGCAAATGCCTTAGTGAAGGAAGGTCAAATCTAAATGCTTGCAGAGGGAGCAGCCCATGAGAAGCAGGCTGATTAACTCACACAGACCCCAGACGGGCTCAGGAATTGCAGGGACCATGTACCACAAAGGCAGAGGTGAGTCACAGGGCTGAAAACCAAGGGAGACTCAAGGTGCTGGGATCCAGCAGTGATAAAAACTGGGTAAAATTCCTGCCCTCGTGAAGCTGCGTTAGAGGATGCAGGCGAAAGTTAAACTTATAAGTGCTTTGGAAAACAAAGCAGGGAATGAAAAGTATTGGGGGGGAGGACGGTGTGGGCACAATTTAAATAGAATGGTACCTGGTTCTCATTGAGAAAGTGACATCTAAAAAAAGACAAAGGTAGGGAAGAACGTGTGGATACCTGGAACAGCAGGAGTAGTATGAAATGTTTCACTTTTTTTCAAAAGGCTTATTCTGATTTTTTAATCGAGAAAAAGTAACGGTGTGAGGGCTTGAGGTATAACATTGTTAGTCCTCACTCATATCTGGTTGTCTTCTTCCTGAGCACTCAGAAGATAACACGCCCATGCCTATTAGTTAGCACCATGCAATTAGCTCTAGCCAATAAAACATGAATGGAAAGCATGTGCTGAGGCATTATTATCTGCTGGGACTCCTCCATGCTCTTTTCCTGCTGTAGTAACTTTAGAAACTGTGAGCTCGGAAGGTGGTGTCACAGAATGTAAGGATCCTGATCCCTGTATCATCAGTGGAGGAGAGCTTTACTGATCTACAATAGATTTTGTGAGAGCAAGAAATAAATTTTGGTTAAATCCAGAGGTTTCAGGGTTTATTAGTAGTAGAACTTAGCTATCCAACTAATTCTTGGCTAAAGAAAGAAGACCTGTTAGGAAAATATTATAATAATCAGGTTAGAATGTTGGTAACGGTGGAGGTGGGAGAAGCTGGATTCTGGGTATTCTGAAAGTCGAGCCAACAGGGACTGTTGGAAAATTAGTATACATAAGGAACAGTTAAACCCCACCTTCCAGTTTCCCAGCTCCACCCTATATTATCAGATGATGACCCTCCCTCCCACCTCTCTCCTCTCCACCTGAGCCTCTACCACCACCACCACCAATCACTTCAAAAGAAGATAGAAGAGAAAGTCTCTGAAGAAAATTGGAAGAGTTCCTTATTCAGGGACAGTAAGTCCTCAGTTCCTAAGGACCACTATTCCGACAGAAGATTGAAGAACTCTTCTTTGGAGAAAAATGAATATCCCCAGAAGAAAGACCTGCAGAGTGATTTGGGGGATCTGGGGGGTGGAATCCAACAAAAGCCACCTCATCACTTGATTAAGTGATAGTGAAGTCCAATAATCAGCCTTTAGTGCTTCAATCTTTAATAGAAATAGCCAAAAACATGTAAACAATTGAGAAAATGCTCTAACAGGGAAGTCAGGAAAAAAGAGTGGAAAACTCAAAGGAATAAAATAACAAAGGGAGGAAAAATTTTTTCAAAAAAATAATTTAAAGTCTAAGAGTAGTAAAAAATACTGTGTCAGTGAAACAAGAACAGGATGCTATCAAAAAGAATAAGAATATGAAGTAGTCTAATAGTCACTAGTAAGACAGTTGCAAAAAGGTAGTGATATGAAATTAAGGGGATGAAATCACCAAAGAAATAATACAAGAATGCTTCCCAGAACTGAAGGAAATAACCAAATTTCCAAAACATGGAACAGGGGAAAATAACACACACTAAGAAACATTATAAATTTTCAAAACAACAGAGAGAAAAACAGAAGCTAAAAGCTTCCAAAGAGGAAAAACAGGTCACAAACAAAAAAAATCAATAATCAAAATGGCATCAGACTTTAATAGCAAGACTGAGTGCTAGGACACAACAGAACAATGCCTTGAAAAATAGGAAAATGATTTCAAATGGTTAAGTGGGAGGTTAGAATAAAGAAATTTTAGAACGCAAGATTTCCAAAAATTCTACCTTCTCCAAACCCTTTCTCAAGATACTTACTGGAGAATATGCTCACTAAAACTAGGGCATAAACCAAGTCAAAGAAAAACATAGGATCCAGGAAATGGGGTTCAACTCAGAAGAGAAGGACGGGTTATTCCTGGCATAAGGGCAAAGGGAAGCCCCAAGAGAGCTATGTAACAAGCTGAGGAACCAACTAGCCCATATTGGAACAGGATGACAAAGAGCTCTAAGAAAGATTCCCCAGGAAAAATAAAAACATAGAAATATGTTTGATCTGTGAAAATGCCATATTAGAGGCATTTTATAGAGCTTATGGAAGATGTAGGACAATTTAGCTAGAGAGCCAAAGAAAATTACGTAAACAAAATAGGCACTTATTAACTCCAAGGGAAAAAAGAAGTTGTACAAGAAAGGTAGACATAACAGACCTACTTAGCTGAATATTGAACAATATTTACTTAGAGAGTTAAAATCCTCATTTAATATTATAGGATGTTGGTAAGTAATGTCTAAAATTATTAGGAGAAAATGAACATTACTATAAATGCAGAAAAAACAAGTAAGAGTTAATGTCACAGACTCTAGGGAGCTGGAAGGGGTAGAGGTGGGGGATTGGGAGCCCTCTGTTTTTTGGTATGCATCTTTTACCGTTATTGGACTTTATAAACCCTGCATTTATTATTTTGGAGATATATAGATATACTATATACATATTACTTAGAAGAGATAAAATACTTTTACAGCAGCTAACAGTACTCACCACTCTACCAAGGAAAGAAAGTTAGAAAATCAATGTTGCTCCAATAGTCTTAATAACACGTGACAGGTGTACTATTCCAAAGGACGTTAGCTCTGCACTTAAAAGACTTAAGGTCTTTTAAGGAGACCAAGACTTAGAAAAAAAGAAAACAGATCTTCAGAAGCAGTCATATAATCTGGCCAGTGAGCGTAGATTCAAACTCATCTGAACCACATTCCAACATAAACAAAACTAAGGAACTTTTTTAGGTCTTCTAAAAGCATGCAGTATGGCATTTGAAAAACTAACAAACCACTGCATTCAGATAAGATAAACAAAGGAATCTAGGGGAAAAAAAAAGTATTTTTTATTATCCACAGGCAGTCAGACTATAGTCTATAATTCACTCATGGCACATTTCAATTTTATTTTGACAGTATGTTACAAACTTACTTCTACATGCCGGCATCAGTCTAGCCAGAACTTTAAGGGCACGTTTTTCTTAACCATAACACTTATTCTTCTCTATCCGAAGATATTTCAGACAAGAGATGGCAAACTCAGAAAAGAAGCAACTCCATTAGTCTCAAAGATGAATGATCTCAGCAGAGAATGGCCAACGGGGAAGAGACATACTTAAAAAAAAAAAAAAAAAAAAAGCTAAAAGGAAAAAGTGCATTAGCTTTCTTAATCTTTAGGAATCAAAATGCTTCATTTTTATGTGTTTTAGCATTTCAGAACATTATAAATACCCTCATTTAAGCAGCCAGCCAGCACAATGGCCCATAGCCTCCCTTCTTTTCCCTCAAATACACCAAACTCCTCCCCAATTGTGCCTGTTATTCTCCCTTTACGCCACCCGCACAACCACCACCAGATCCCTGCCTTCCCATCTCTGCCCCCAGGAAGATGATCCCTGCTGTGTGCATCTCTAGAGAGCGCTTGCTGGCTGGCTGCCAGTTGGGTTTGGTCAACAGGCAGCCCCAGCAGATCCAGTGGAGGATCTTTCTTTCTGACTCCCTCCCTGTCTTGGGCACCACATCTTTGGCAGCCGCTGCATCCCACGGCAACCCTTCCTTCCTGTTCTCTCTCCCTGAGATCTAGTAACACTATTTCCCCTTGTCCCCCTTGCTCTAGAGGCGGTAATGGCTTCAGGCTGTGGCTAGTCTATCCCAGCCTTTCACCACTGCTCGTTTCTTCCTTTCAGGCTGCCCATATCTCTAAGCAACTCTTCCATTAACTTCTTTTCAATTGAACCAGCTAGGGTAATTCTATTACCAGCCAGAACTCTGACCAATTCATTATCTCAAAGCCTTTTTGCACTTCATGTTCACTATACCTAACATGTTCTTCACTTAGCCCTTTTGTATACTGGCTCCTTAGAGATCAGGTGTCAAACTCCTATCACCCTCCTCAGAGGGGCTTCCCTGACCACCAAATCTAGTATTAGCTCCCACCTCAAGCACTCTCTTAGTCCCTTCCATTTTTATCATCTCTCTTTCCTAGAAATTAAGCTCCTAAAAGTAGGAACTTAACTAGGCTGTCTTGTTCACCTTTTACCCAGTGCACAGCATGGAGTCTAATAAGAGCAGGAGTTAAAGACTTCTTGTGAAATGACGTGGTTTCAAACCAAACTTTAAAAAAAAATTCCTTCAAGTTTAATTTTTAAAGCAAAAGAGTCCCAAGACAATCTCCAACTCTTATGGGATGTTATTCCCATAAGCAGGTAAAACTCATTTAAAATGAATACAAATGTTTGGTAGAACAGCATTTCTTAAGACTATTCCCGCCTATAACACTAGGTACTAGATTGTTTTCTGTAGCAATCCAATGATTGATTATATTCCCACATGGGATACACTGTCAAGGCCTATCAGATAACGGGGGCTAGTCCAAAGATTTAACAGGCTCAGATGGTGTTCAATCCCCCAAAGGTAGCTCTAATTCCTACTACTTTCAAGAAAGCAATTGTGAATATGAAAATTAAGTTATTATACAGTATCATAGGGATATGCATGAGTCAACTCTTATTTATTTTAAAATTAAGACCCATCAAGCATTTGTAACAATTCACTGCAATTCAGACTTAACTACCAGAGCCCCATAACCCAAGAGTATGAATGTGAACCAAAGGGCCACTCATCTAAACCAAAATCTGACCTATTATGGATCAGAAAAGAAATATTAGACAAACAGATCAGTTTAGACAGTTGATCCTTCTACAACGCAGGTTTAAACTGCATAGGTCCACTTATACGTGGATTTATTTTCAGTAAACATGTTCTACAGTACTACACAACCTCCGGTTGGTCGGATCTTCAGATGTAGAACCGAGGATGCAGAGGGCCAACCATAAATTTATACTCGGCCTTTCAACCGCATGCAGGGTGGACACCCCTAACCCCTGCATTATGCAAGGGTCAACTGTAAATTAGTTTCATGTTACGCTTTTCTAATGATCATCTCCACAAGAATTAAAGCTAGTAAATGCCCAAAATAATTTTATATAGAACTTTAGCTCTAAGTTAATATATTCAGTCAAACAGCTTTTCATAAACTGTTCCTATTTTCCATATAAACACAGAGAATTCCTGGAATGCAGATTTCAATAATTATACTTAACTTACTTTAAGTTTTTATTAAAAATGAAAGAAGTCCAAGAGAACAATTTATATGCAACTATACAATGTTTTAAGTGGCTTTCCTATTCCTATTAAAGCTTTATATTTAAAATGTCTACATAATATGTGCTTCACAGGCTTAACACTATCAAACTTTACCACACATGTGACTTTAGCAGCTTTATTGCACAATGATCCACGTTAACACTGCATATTTGCTTAGTTCACCCTATGTCATAAAGTGCTATTCATAGGTGGGAAAGGAACAAAGCTTACTAAACACTGAAATTCTCCATGATATTTCCTACCTCAGTCAGGGAAAAGAAAGCTAATTTAGTGTTACCAACCTGAATAGCAGATTTCCATTTACATACATATATAACCAGAAAGAAAAAAAAAAAAAACCAGATCTAAGAGTTTTGTTTAGTCAATTAAAATATGTCAAAAGAATTTCAAGATGATTAATGCTAAATGCCTAACAGTCTAGTTTCTGAATACTCTAACTTTAAAAAAACTAACCAGTTTAAATAAAACCACCCAAGAAAGAATCTTTCAAAAATGAAGATAAAATTTAGATATGAGATTCTTCAAAGTCAAAGAACTTTTAACTTTAAAAAAGGGTACACACAGTCATTATGATTTTAATTATTATTCCTAAACAATTAAATTTGTATTTTTACTTGCTTATATGACAAATGCTTATTACCAATGAGCCATAGAAAATGCCATACAACTGACCGGATAGTTACTTCACATTTTATATGTTTAATGACACTAAAAATGTATCAAGAACTTTTCAAACATGTAAACATAAACCAGGACAATCTGATATATAATATTTGTGCCAAAGAATGAAAATTACAAGACACAAAAAGAAAGCAAAAGAATATGACAATTATCAGTGTATCTTCACTAATATTTATGAAAAATAATGATTTGATATAAGCGCAAATATTTTCATAGAGAAACTAAAAAAAAAATTGAAGAAACAAAATTTCCCCAAAAATCATATGAAGTGAAAAGCTTTGTGTGTTAGCCAAGAATTTTGTGTTTCCTGCAAGAAACCATGTTTCCTACACATGCAAGTATGGGCATTACAGCTAAGAGAACTCTTAAAAATGTCCTTAAGAATACAGTTTGTGGTCTTAAAAAAAACCCAGCAGTATTCATTTTCCAGGCAATATATTCTGAATATTAAATACATAATTTTCCATTTAAATATACTACCGTTTCTATGGCCTTTTTTTTACCTATCTATACCTTTGTTTTCCGATTAAAAACGAATGCACAACACAATGCTTAGTACTAATTTCTATCCAGAAGGCATTTAAAAAATATCTTCTCTTAGGACATAAACATGATATAAAAATGAAAAACCAAACACAAAAGAAGCATAATAAATACTTTTGTATCCCTTCCCCCAACCCCGAAACAAGGAATGTAAGTATCAGCAACACAAGCTGACATAAATAAATTAGATTTCCCGTGGGTAAGAAGATAATCCAGTTAACCATTTCAGTGTTAACTATGAAAAAGTATCTTTTTCCCGGTGTTTGTAAAAGTCAGGAAGCCTGTTGAGGCTTTCTGTTTTAAGAAGAAACATACACAAAAAACAAGTGTAGCGACCAGACACTTAGATGATATGTAATTAGTTACAAAGGTTAACACCAAGGCATTACTTTGCTCACATTTTTTATCCTAAGTCACATCAGATGCTTAAACTACATGGTCTCTTGGTATTCTAGATATGTTGCTGTGATGGGTTCTTCAAGCTGAATTCCTCCACTGCCCATTAATGCAAATGCTGGATACATAGTATGCGAACAGTCCACTTGGCGCTCATAAAGGCATTTCATGTGATCCATATCATAGAAACCCACTTTGCCTTTATCGTAGTCGAGGAAAACCCCTATACTTGTTGGCATGGGGAGAACTCGATTTTCAGGTTCATTAGAAGAAGTAGGTGACCTGGGAATAAAAAATTTCTTCATGCCTATAGTAACTAACGTAAAGGGTTGTGAAGAATCAAAACAGGTATCCTCACTTCCGCTGTCATGCCCACTGTCTTGCTCGTATCTAAAATACAACACAAACAGACAAAGCAGAATCTTATCTGTATCAGCATAGGCTTTCAAGTAGTTTCGAGACATTTTCACAAGATAATATACATTGAGTTAAAATTAAAATCAATTGTACATCAAAACCTTTCTGGTAAACCATAATCAATTGAAAACATAAGGACTTCACATTGCCACTTAGAATTACGCCACAAACTCAGCCCCAAATTCTGTCATTAAGTAGCATCCATTTTTACCTATATACCTGAGAACCTAAAAATAATAATTTTGGCCTATCAAAAATAAAGCAGGGGGAAGGGAACTGAAGGGACTTGACAAAGATTAAATATTTCTAGCACAAAAATCATATATAAAAAAATTAAAAACCAAGACAGGCCCCCTAATCCAAGGAATTTTCAGACTAAGTAAAATAAACGGGCACTGCAAAATAATGCAGGACAAAAAACCATGTTTCATTCTCCTGCTAAGAACTATATTTCCTGGTTGGGAGTTCTACATGGATCTATGATGCAAGCAAGTATTATAAAGGTTGTTTTTTCCCCCCCTTGATTATAAAACAGTAACACCTTGAAGAAAATTTTGATACAAAGTTCCTTCCATTTTTTCCCTATGCATAGATTGCTTCTTATATATTTGTGATAATACTACATCAACAACTTTAATCAGGTCTTTTCACTTCTAATATTTCTCATGTTGTAAACTTTTTTAGCATTATTAATAATAATCTACCAAGTAGACATGCCACTATGTTTAAGTGACTATTTCCCTATTTCAATTTTCACTCTTATTTCAATTTCTCATCTTAGTGCAAAAAGTTTTTCCTATCACTCAGATTGTTAATCTGGGATTTCTGTAGACATAAATGGTCAAAAATTACTTGCCTGGACTAGTGCACACTATACCATCTAACAAAAATAAACTGTACAGTCTCCACTAAATAGTCAAACTCAAGAAACTGGAATTCTCTGCCATGGAAACACGTTTACCATGACCCAATTTTGTAAGTACTTACGGGACAGTTTAAAGAATTGTATACCTTAACAAAAGAACAACTTAATATCAATTGTGAAATATGGCATTGAGAGGCATTTCACTATTTATGCAATTTTATCACATCATTAAGGTAACTGATATGAAAGACTTTGAAAATTCTAAATTGCGAAGCTATACCATAATCAAGAGGTGTACCCAAAACAGACTTATTTCCTCACAGCATCAGAAATTAACTGCTGAATCTCATTATTCACTGTGTGAATACAAGACAACCTGACTCCTTTTCTTAGCCAGCCACATAAGCACAGCCAAAACACCTGAGTCTAAGAAATGTATACTCTAAATACTAAATACTCTAAATGCAACAAGTAAATCCAAGTCTATTTTCAGTCTCACCTTGCTAAACCAGGATGTTTACTTCCTAAAGAACTAAAGAATTATCAGTAGGAGAATCTACCTTGGACTGACTGCATCCCGGGGAGACCGGAGCCATTCTTGTAGTTTATCACTGGAAGCAACTCCCACTTTTACCAGGTATGAATATGGTTCTACACGGAAGGCCCAAAAGTGTTTCCCTTTTGTAATTCCAACATCTCCAATGATGTAGTCTAAGCTTGTGAAGTAACCCACTTGGATCCGCTCCGCAGCAAGGAGAAGATTAAATCCAGCTCTGCTCTCTACACGGTCTCTCTTCAAGTTCAGCAAGAGGTGTTCATTATTATAGCCACATTTTTCATCAAAAAGGAAACTGAAAACTGTAAATAGAGCAGAAAATTAGGCTGCAAATTATTAGCATTTCTACAATCTATGGTTACATTTAACAGGTTTTTCAAACAGAAATTACTAAAAAGATATAGGAAGAGGAATATATCATTCTACCCTACACAAACTATGACAAAACAAAACCCCAACTTAGAAATAATTTCCAGTAAATTCTCTGTACCTGAAAATCTTCAGAAATTTCAAAGCAGAAGAAACATTTTAAATGCATGAGAAATTTATGAATGTAGTTCCTTGGAATAGATATAGCAAATCTATCCTAAGTATTTTACAGTCTTGAATCTGTCCTTTTATCCCTAAAATAAGGGGCTGTACATTTTCAAAAATATCTATGTATTTTATTAAAACTTTATTCCAAATTTTATAAATATGGAAACTATTAGCAATTTTAGTAAGGTCTTTTCCTTATCAATCAAGATGGCAGACATGAGAAACAGTGTACATTGTAAAAAAAAAAAAACACACACAGGCTTTGGGTTCAGAGAGACCTGGGTTTGATGCCTGGCGCAAGCATTTAACTAGAGTTTAACCTAAACTTTGATTTCCTCAACTACAGAATGGAGATAATGTTGCCGGTGAATTTAACATTCTTTCTTCGTTGCGAAAGAATTTGGAGAATTCCAAATTCAAGAAGTGGATTTATTTAGAGAGAAACACACTCCACAGACAGAGTGCGGGCCATCTTGGAAGACAAGAAGCAAGAGGCCTCGAAATAGGGCGTGGTTAGTTTTTACGGGCTGGATAATTTCATAGGCTAATGAGTAGGAGGATTGTTCCAATTATTTTGGGGAAGGGGCGGGGATAGCCAGGAATTGGGCTACCACCCACTTTTTTTTTTTTTTAACATCTTTATTGGAGTATAATTGCTTTACAGTGGTGTGTAAAGCAAAGTGTTACCACCCACTTTTTGACCTTTTATGGTTGGCCTCAAAACTGTCATGATGCTGGCAGATGTGTCATTAACATGCTAATGTATTACAATGAGCGTATGAGGCTCAAGGTCTACTGGAAGTCGAATCTTCCGCCATCTTGGACCTAGTTGGTTCTCACTAGTTTTAATCATGTACTATGGCTATGTCTTTCTTTTAAAGGTTGTGCCCTGCCCCTTCCCTCCTGTTTCAATAACACTACTCTTCTATCAACTTAAACCCATTCAGCCTAACATTTAGTGGCTGCTAGCCCAAAAAGTGGAAACATTCCAAACACCCATCAATAGATGAATAGATAAAGAAAATGTGGTATATACATACAATGGAATACTATTCAGCCTAAAAAAGTAAGGAAATTCTGATACATGCTACAACATGCATGAACCTTGAAATAAGCCAGTCACAAAAGGATTATGTGAATCCATTCACATGAGGTACTTAGAATAGGCAAATTCATAGAGGCAGAGGTAGAACAAAGGTTACCAAGCTCTGGGGGAAGGGTGGATGGGGAGTTTCTGTTTAATGGGCACAGAGTGTCAGTTTGGAAAAATGAAAAAGTTCCAGAGATTGTGAGTGGTGATGGCTGCACAACACTGTTGAATGTACTTAATGCCACTGATCTGTTAAAATGGCAAATTTTAACTATATAATACCACAATTGTAAAAAACTGTCGGCTAACAAGCTAAAACTATTCTCCATATGTGATTTGACCAGTCTTCCTGGGAATGCCTATTACCCTGGCATGGCAATTCACACTTTCTCTCAATCTCAAAAGTCTCCCAGTTTGCAAAATAAATTTAAATGGTCACCCTATTCATGGGGTTTCTCTTGGAGAAAAGAAAGACAGCTTTTAATGTTTCCTTTCCTCCATCCCCCTTCACTTTATCACTGAAAACAGTAGCTACTTTCAGGTTTCCTTTTTCTTCCAATTTCAGTCAGAGACTAGAAAAGAAAGCGGAAACTGCATAAACAGTAAAATATTTACTTAATACTTGCAAATGGATCCTAAAACTCTCTTTTGGATTTTATTAAAATTCAAGAAAAATAATTTGAGCCAACCCTATTTATTTGTATTTCTTTTTAATTAGTCACAATGTACATGAAAAACAGAGTGAATAGTACACTCTGGACAAAAAGGGAAGGATGGGCAGAGTGCACAAAATATGGGTACATAAGCCACTAAAAATGGGCAGGAACAATGAGGTCTAAAAGCCAAATGAAGGAACCTCTGAGGCCGTGACCAACTGGGCAGAATGATTTCCTGCTCACCAGGATGAGCACAACTTTGGTTCTAAATGTCCCTTATCCATGGAGCCACTGTAGTGAACATCAACTAACCTGTAAGTCATTCTCATTCTATAAAAATTTACAGGTGCTGTTTAAGTAGTATCAGTGGTTATTAACTTGGAAGGGGGAGGGAGGATTGCTGGGCAGGAGGAGTTTTTAGTGTAGGAAAAAGCTATCCATGTGGTTCTAATACCTGCCTTCCATCCCCATGTGCTTGTAATTACTGAGTTAGAAAAGCCAGACAAGTCAGAATTAGGTAAATTAAAATTATTCTTCACGTTATTGTACCAATAAATTTTTAAAATATCTGCCTAGATCCTATGTTAATAGAGATTTCTATAAACTGATCAAAAATACAGAATTATACTATTTAATACTTGTAAGGTAGCATTTATGCTATTTTAATCCCAAATTAATAGCCCTGCTCACTCAAATGTCATGTTTTTCTGTATCTGATGTCAGTCAGAAATCTAATCCTGTTCTCAGCCTAGATGGTGAAATTCAAGTATTCAGTCTATTTCTAAATCCTAGCTGGGTATGGAATCTACTTTTCTAGAGTATTTTACAGATGAGAGGTGGTTTTAACGTAGGTCTGCATGGACACATTAACTGGTTTATTTTTTATCATGGTCTCTTCCAACTCTATGCTTTTCTTATTCCCACTATTCACAATACCTGGAGCTGGAGGAGTATGAAGAATCAATTCCCTGCTGCAAGGACTGCAGATTGAACCCTTGTAGGCTCTTACTCTGAAAGCATAGTTACAATTACTTTCAAGATCGGAAATGACTTTACTTGTGCCACACACTTCTATCTCATTCCAAGACAACATTTCCTCATCTCTATTAATCTTCCGATATTCGAGGACATAGCTATCAGCTTTATCCTTTTCTGGATGGTGCCAATTTATCAAAGCATTGTTATAAACTTTGCTCTGTTCCTCATTGATCTCTGGCACATCTATGCCTGAAAGAATTATGAAATAGAAAACAATGTTAAAATATTATTTCAGAACCTTTATTTTTCCTTTTATTTCAGTAAAAATGATTTATTGAAAATACTTAAAGGATTTCTCTGCTGTTCAAGAACTTTCTACATTTATAATACTGTGTATAAGAAAAAGAATAAATCCTGCAAATACAACAGGATGTTGGACTTTGAGGACATGCTAAGTGAAATAAGTGAGACATAGAAAAACAAATGCTGACTGCGTGATTCCACTTTCGTGAGGTATCTAAAGTAGCCAAATTCATAAAATCAAAGACTGGAATGGTGGTTACCAGGGGCTGAGGAGCAGGGAGAAATGGGCGCTTATTAATCAACAGGCATAAAGTTTCAGTTAAGCAAGATGAATAAGCTCTAGAGATGTGCTGTACAACTTGTGTCTACAGACAACAATACTGTATTGTATACCAGAAATTTAAGAGGCTAGATCTCAGGGTAAGTTTTATCATAATAAAATTTAAAAAGGAAAGTAAATTGAGATTTTAAAAGGTATATTTATGTTTATAACTGAAAGGGGAAAGAAGAATGAAAAATAAGACAGACAAAATAAGTAAAACTCAATTTTAGCTTTACATGTTAATTCTGAAACACCATAAATTAAAATTTTTAACCACATACTCTTCAATTTCCATCTACTGAATAACAACCCTAGACTTGAAATTTATAATATGTGTCCTCCTATAAATTATTTTAATAAATACTTTTAAATCTAAGTTTGGTCAGTATAATAATAAACAAACTTCAATAAAACATTATATAGCTTTCTTTCATATTATCTTCCACAGAGTTGCAAAGCAATTTATTTATTTATTTTTAAATTTATTTATTTATTTATTTATTTGGCTGCACCAGGTCTTAGTTGGGCATGCGGGATCTTCGTTGCAGTGTGCAGGATCTTTAGTTGCAGCATGCGGACTCTTAGTTGCGTCATGTGGGATTCAGTTCCCTGACCAGGGATCGAGCCCAGGCCCCCTGCATTGGGAGCATGGAGTCTTAACCACTGGACCACCAGGGAAGTCTGGCAAAGCAATTTAAATGACTTTTTCTTGGTATAAACAAGATACATATTTTTTTAAGAAAATCAGAAACTACATAAAACACACACAAATTAAGTAACTCAAAGATTATCACTACAATAATTTTGTGTAGCTCCTGCCAGTATTTTTCTCCCAGTGGCATTCCACTGTAGCAACATTTAACTATTTTCAGAAAACATGTTTCTAATTTCTCATTAAAAATACAATGATTAAAATATCACAGCTAAATCTTTGTGCATATTCATAATCTTTTCCTTAGAATAAATTCCAAACAGCTTAACTGCTTTGGTCATATGGTAAAAATAAGCTATAGGAGTTACACATGCACATGCACACATAAATAAACACATATTTATATCAAATCACAGAGAAATACACGAAATGAAAAGCAGAAGTCTCCCTCTTCTCCTTATCCTCCAGCTATGTACAAGCAATGTACAGCATAGGTATGTCTATGTGTGCATTTGTGCAACTGAATGTTATGCAGCCATGGGATCTGAAAAGCCATCCAAACTACATTTTAAAGTTAAAAAAAAAAAAAAAAGCTAGTTAAAGAATAACATGACTGGAATGCTCTACGTGCGTGCAGGAAAAAATAAGGAGAGCATCCACCAGTAGGAAGCTGGGTGACCAGCAGCTTTCCATTCTGACCCACCCGTTTTACTGGTCCTTCGTTACACACTGGTATAACCCGAGATTACCCACACTCAACTTCCTTTTTCCAAAGACTGTTTTGGGACCCCCAGGGAAGGGAGGGCCTTGTACTCCTAAGTAAACTAGCGTGTATATAAAGAACAATTCAAGTATACATTTTGGAAAAAGAGGAAAGTACAGTACATGAAATAGAATCAGCATTTCAAATATCACCACATATTTGGAAAAACAAGATCATCATAATAGACAAAAAAGTATGTACCTGACAGAGATTCAGGTATTGATTGGAAGAGAAAGGTGGTCATAGTAATAACCCTTCAGTGTGTTTAACTTTTAAACAAGACAAATTTCCTTTGACTGAATACAAATCTATGCATCTGTACCTGTACAGTAATTAAACTGTAAGTGTACTTTTCCAAGGACTGTAATTGTTCACCATTATTAGAAGAGAAATCTGAGGGAGATGAACAAGGTGAGAAGAAAAAAGGAAAGGAAGACCTCCCTGCTGCAGAGCAGCAGAACACAAACACAACCAAATGTTAGGGGCCGAGCTGCCCGCCCTAAAACTCATATGTTGAAGTTCTAGGCCCTAGTACCTCAGAATGGGCCTTTATTTGGAGAGAGGGTCTTTAAAGAAGTAACACAGTTAAAAACAGGTCGTTAAGGTGGAGCCTAGTCCACTATGACTAATAGGACTGGAGTCCTTATAAGAGGAAATTTGGACTCAGATATGTATAGAGGGAAGACCACGTGAAGACACAAGAAGACAGCCATGTGCACACCTAGGAGAGAGACCTCAGAAGAAACCAACCCTGATGACAGCTTCATCTCAGACTTCTAGCCTCCAGAATCCAACGGGAATTCCCTGGCGGTCCAGTGGTTAAGATGTGGGCTTTTACTGCCAAGGACCTGGGTTTGATCCCTGGTCGGGGAACTAATATCCTGCAAGCCCCAAGGTGTGACTGATAGATAGATAGATAGATAAATAAATAAACAAAACCTTTTACTGCCAGAATCCTATGAAATTAAATATCTGTTGCTATGTCACCCAGTCTGTGGTATTTAGTTTTAGCAGCCCTGGCAAACTCATACAGCAATGTAAACACTTAAACATCTTAGAGTCATTTTTAGCCTGGAGATATCATTTCTAGGTTTCTGCCCTAGGGAAACTCATACACACGCACAAAGAAACACTGACAAAGATGTTCAATAGAGCATTGCTTACAACAGATAAAAAAACAGGAACAGACTGTCTCTTAGTGGGAAACTTACTTACATAATGGAATACTGTAAAGTTAACATATAGCTGTAAACCAGAACTTCATGTATTAACAAATATTTATCTTAAACTTAATTTCTCAAAAAAATAATTTACAAAAAAAAGATACATACAATGTGGTGCCATTCACACAAAGTTTAAAAACATACAAACCAAAAGAATCTAGCTTCTGTGCATAAAAACACGGTTATAAAAACATAAATGGCATATGATTTTAGCGTATGCTGGTCTGGGCAACTGAGATGCTGCATTATAATGTCAAACTGAAGAGAATTTGTGTTTCTCCTACACAATGTGAATTCAAACTAAAAACATGAAGGTATGCTGTTACTAAAACTCACCACTAGAGAAAAAGGACAATTCTCCAAGAAGTTCTGTTTGTTTAGATGTATTAACAACATAGTCTTCAAAAGAAGTCTGAGCCGCAGGTCTAAAGCTCTTCAAAGATTCTGTAGCTTTCTGTATTCTACAGACAGATATAAAATATTTTATACAAAAATGATTCTTTAAACAGGCAAATCAGACTAAATATTTTCAATGAGATTAACAAAAGAAAACTTCACTCAACATTCAAGCTAAGAGTGAAGCAAGAGATACTGCACATAACACAGCACTCTGAACCACTCAGAGCTACAGCTGAAACATAAAGCAGCATTTAATGACACTGCTAGAGAGAGACTGTCAGTTCAAAGTTAAATACCTGAGGTGGAGCTGTTTTGCGGTCTGAACAAAGCAAGACTGATCTGTCTCTTTCAGCACTTCTTGAGCGTATCCCACGAGTCCGTTGTTCTCTAGCAGCCCCTGATACTCTTCCATTTGAGTCTGAAATTTGTCTAATCTTAGTTTCTTAGAAGCATCAATTGCCTTCAAAACAGATGATTTCCTCTCTCCTAGGATTTCAAAGAGCTTTTCAAAATGTGTAATTGCTTCTTCTTTAGCCCGCTCTCCATTACACTATTATAAAACAAGCAAAGCGTTACCTCATCTGCTAAATCCAAATGTCTTTTCAAGAAAGAGTCGCAATTCAACAAAACTAACCCAAATACTGGAAAGAAAAAGATTTTGTCTGACTCCTTGATGTTTTCAGAACAATAATTTGGCATCAAATATGCTTACTAAGGAATGATCAGCAACTTTGAGACACACTTTGTAATTTTATAATACTATATTTCCTTAAGCTTTCAATCTCCAAAGTCCAGCAATAAACTTATTCAATGAAATAAGAAAGCAACATTCAATTTGTATACAAAGGAACTTGAGGCAGAAATGAACTGATTTAACCAAAGACACAGGAAAATACAATCTTGCACTTATTTATTTTTATTCATTTCTAATTCAGGAAATTTTATCCTTTCTACCATATACCAATTTTTTAAAAAGTTAAACCACAGCTATGAAACTCAAAAAAATTACATCCTATAATAAGTAATAAAAATGTAACTCTTCTCTTCAAATTAATATTTAGTTATATATAATTATAATTAAGCTGTAATTTAATTAATATTGATTTAATTATAAGTTATGCAAATTAACTTTTTATGCTTGAGTTTTTCTTTTCTGAAAACTAGGGGTAAGAGAGACCATTTAGGTTTTTCTGAAGATTGAAAAAGATTATTTACATAAAATGCCCACCACAATGTCACATACTCTCAATAAACATTATTTTCACTGCACACATAGCTATTCCTGTACTTTGCCAAAAAATGATCCTCTCTATAGTGCTTATTAAACATTTTGCATGTCCACAAAATCACACCTTGACCTGATTTTGAAAATAAGACCAGCAAAGCACTTACAGGCATTTATCATAATAGACTCATAGCAGCAGCCAACAGAAAAGAGTCTTCAAGAACATTCTTAAAAACTGACAATATACGGTAGAAGTGCATTGCGCATTTTCCAATGGCTTCTGGCCAACATTTAAAATAAAAGGAAATTTTTTCCAGATTTCCTTCTCTGATTCCTAACCTCAACAGCCAATTGTTTAAAAGGAGGATAGGAGGAGAGAACAGAGGGTGGTGACATTCTGGTAGTATTTCAGTGACATATCACATTAAGTTCAGAAATATCATTATACATAGATCAAGAGAAGACTTTTTCCAGCTAAGTATAATTATAGATAAAAAGACAGTGTCACAGTCTTCACTGAGTAAAATTCAAGAATGGAGACAAATTCTCTAGTGCAGAAGATTCTTACTGATAAGCCTACAAACGCAGCTTAGGTCAAAGGTACAAGAAGGAGTTAAATAATTTCTCCAGAATCCCAAGGCATCAATGCCTACATGAATACTTGATGCCTGAGTTCCTCAGTTTTCAACCTACTGAATGACAAACTCAAAAACAAGCACTGGGTTTCCTTATCTCAGAAGTAAAGGCAGCCTGACTGAGAAAACCAATAAAGACAAATCTAAAATAACCACAGACACAATCCCTGAAGCAACCTACTATCTAGATGATAATGTGTTATGTGTTCAGGGATTATAGTAAACTGAGAGTTTGTCAATCAGATACAAATGCGAGAAACAGAATCCTACTTTTAAATTACATGAAAATGCAATCAGTGACTATCAGAAAAATAATATTTAAAATATTAAAGCAATACTGGTAATATGGAGATTGGTTCAAGATGGCGGAGTAGAAGGATGTACTCTCACTCCCTCTTGCAAGAACAACAGAATCACAACTAACTGCTGAACAATCATCGACAGGAAGACACTGGAACTCACCAAAAAAGATACCCCACATCCAAAGACAAAAGGAGAAGCCACAATGAGATGGTAGGAGGGGTGCAATCACAATAAAAGCAAATCCCATAACTGCTGGGTGGGTGACTCACAAACTGGAGAACACTTATACCACAGAAGTCCACCCACTGGAGTGAAGGTTCTGAGCCCCACATCAGGCTTCCCAATCTGGGGGGTTGGGCAACAGGAGGAGGAATTCCTAGAGAATCAGACTTTGAAGGTTAGTGGGATTTGATTGCAGGACTTCGACAGGACTGGAGGAAACAGAGACTCCACTCTTGGAGGGCACACACAAAGTAGTGTTCATATCAGTACCCAGGGAGAAGGAGCAGTGACCCATAGGAGACTAAACCAGACCTACCTGCTAGTGTTGGAGGATCTCCTGCAGAGGTGGGGTGTGGCTATGTCTCACCATGAGGACAAGGACACTGGCAGCAGAAGCTTTGGGAAGTACTCCTTGGCGTGAGCCCCCCCGGGGTCCGCCATTAGCCCCACCAAAGAGCCTGGGTAGGCAGGCTCCAGTGTTGGGTCGCCTCAGGCCAAACAACCAACAGGGAGGGAACCCAGCCCCACCCATCAGCAGAAAATCGGATTAAAGATTTACTGAGCTCTGCCCACCAAAGCAACAGCCAGCTCTACCCACCACCAGTCCCTCCCATCAGGAAACTTGCACAAGCCTCTTAGATAGCCTCATCCACCAGAGGGCAGACAGCAAAAGCAAGAACTACAATCCGACAGCCTCTGGAACAAAAACCACATTCACAGAAAGATAGACAAGATGAAAAGGCAGAGGGCTATGTACCAGATGAAGGAACAAGATAAAACTCCAGAAAAACAACTAAATGAAGTGGAGATAGGCAACCTTCCAGAAAAAGATTTCAGAATAATGATAGTGAAGATGTCCAGGACCTCAGAAAAAGAGTGGAGGCAAACATCAAGAAGATGCAAGAAATGTTTAACAAACATCTAGAAGAATTACAGAACAAACAAACAGAGATGAACAATACAATAACTGAAATGAAAAATACACTGAAAGGAATCAATAGCAGAATAACTGAGGCAGGAGAACGGATAAGTGACCTGGAAGACAGAATGGTGGAATTCACTGCTGCAGAATAGAATAAAGAAAAAAGAATGAAAAGAAATGAAGACAGCATAAGAGACCTCTGGGACAATATAAAACACAACAGCATTCGCATTATAGGGGTCCCAGAAGGAGAAGAGAAAGAGAAAGGACCTGAGAAAATATTTGAAGAGATTATAATCTAAAACTTCCCTAACATGGGAAAGGAAATAGCCGCCCAAGTCCAGGAAGTGCAGAGAGTCCCATACAGGATAAACCCAAGGAGAAACATGCCGAGACACACAGTAATCAAAGTGGCAAAAATTAAAGACAAAGGAAAATTATTGACAGCAGCAAGGGGAAAACAAGAAATAACATACAAGGGAACTCCCATAAGGTTAACAGCTGATTTCTCAGCAGAAACTCTACAAGCCAGAAGGGAGCGGCATGACATACTTAAAGTGATGAAAGGGAAGAACCGACAACCAAGATTACTCTACCCGCCAAGGATCTCATTCAGATTCGATGGAGAAATCAAAAACTCTACAGACAAGCAAAAGCTAAGAGAATTCAGCACCACCAAACCAGTTCTACAACAAATGCTAAAGGAACTTCCCTAAGTGGGAAACACAAGAGAAGAAAAGAACCTAAAAAACAAACCCAAAACAATTAAGAAAATGGTAATAGGAACATACATAGCAATAATTACCTTAAAAGTGAATGGATTAAATGCTCCAACCAAAAGACACAGGCTTGCTGAATGGATACAAAAACAAGACCCATACATATGCTGTCTACAAGAGACCCACTTCAGACCTAGGGACACATTCAGACTGAAAGTGAGGGGATGGAAAAAGATATTCCATGCAAATGGAAATCAAAAGAAAGCTGGAGTAGCAATACTCATCTCAGATAAAATAGACTTTAAAATAAAGACTATTACAAGAGACAAAGAAGGATACTACATAATGATCAAGGGATCAATCCAAGAAGAAGATATAACAATTATAAATATATATGAACCCATCACAGGAGCACCTCAATACATAAGGCAACTGCTAACAGCTATAAAAGAAGAAGTCGACAGTAACACAGTAACAGTGGGGGACGTTAACACCTCACTTATACCAATGGACAGATCATCCAGACAGAAAATTAATAAGGAAACACAAGCTTTAAATGACACAATAGACTAGATAGATTTAATTGACATTTATAGACATTCCATCCAAAAACAGCAGATTACACTTTCTTCTCAAGTGCACATGGAACATTCTCCAGGATGGATCACATCTTGGGTCACAAATCAAGCCTCAGTAAATTTAAGAAAACTGAAATCATATCAAGCATCTTTTCTGACCACAATGCTATGAGATTAGAAATCAATTACAGGGAAAAAAACATAAAAAACACAAACACATGGAGGCTAAACAATATGTTACTAAATAACCAAGAGATCACTGGAGAAATCAAAGAGGAAATCAAAAAATACCTAGAGAAAAATGATAATGAAAAGACAACGATACAAAACCAATGGGATGCAGCAAAAGCAGTTCTAAGAGGGAAGTTTATAGCTATACAAGCCTACCTCAAGAAACAAGAAAAATCTCAAGTAAACAATCTAACCTTACACCTAAAGGAACTAGAGAAAGAAGAACAAACAAAACCCAAAGTTAGCAGAAGGGAAGAAGTCATAAAGATCAGAGCAGAAATAAATGAAATAGAAAACAACAGCAAAGATCAATAAAACTAAAAGCTGGTTCTTTGAGAAGATAAACAAAATTGATAAACGATTAGCCAGACTCATCAAGAAAAAGAGGGAGAGGACTCAAATCAATAAAATTAGAAATGAAAAAAGAGAAGTTACAACAGACACTGCAGAAATACAAAGCATCCTAAGAGACCACTACAAGCAACTCTACGCCATTAAAATGGACAACCTGGAAGAAACGGACAAATTCTTAGAGAGGTATAACCTTCTAAGACTGACCCAGGAAGAAACAGAAAATATGAACAGACCAATCACAAGCAATGAAATTGAAACTGTGATTAAAAATCTTCCAACAGGGCTTCCTTGGCAGCAGAGTGGTTAAGAATCCGCCTGCCAATGCAGGGGACACAGGTTCGAGCCCTGGTCCGGTAAGATCCCACATGCCGCGGAGCAACTAAGCCCATGTGCCACAACTACTGAGCCTACACTCCAGAGCCCGAGAGCCACAACTACTGAGTCCATGTGCCACAACTACTGAAGCACGCACACCTAGAGCCCGTGATCCGCAAAAAGAGAAGCCACCGCAATGAGAAACCTGCACACCGCAACGAAGAGTAGCCCCCGCTCGCCGCAACTAGAGAAAGACTGCATGCAGTAACGAAGACCCAACGCAGCCAAAAATAAATAATAAAATAAAATTAATTAATTTAAAAAAAAATCTTCCAACAAACAAAAGTCCAGGACCAGATGGCTTCACAGGTGAATTCTATCAACCATTTAGAGAAGAGCTAACACCCATCCTTCTCAAACTCTTCCAAAAAATTGCAGAGGAAGGAACACTCCCAAACTCATTCTATGAGGCCACCATCACCCTGATACCAAAACCAGACAAAGATACTACAAAAGAAGAAAATTACAGGCAAATATCACTGATGAATATAGATGCAAAAATCCTCAACAAAATACTAGCAAACAGAATCCAACAACACATTAAAAGGATCATACACCGTGATCAAGTGGGATTTATCCCAGGGATGCAAAGATTCTTCAATATATGCAAATCAATCAATGTGATACACCATATTAACAAATTGAAGAAGAAAAACCATATGATCATCTCAATAGATGCAGAAAAAGCTTTTGACAAAATTCAACACCCATTTCTGATAAAAACTCTCCAGAAAGTGGGCATAGAGGGAACCCACCTCAACATAATAAAGGCCATATATGACAAACCCACAGCAAACATCATTCTCAATGGTGAAAAACTGAAAGCATTTCCTCTAAGATCAGGAACGAGACAAGGATGTCCACTCTCACCACTATTATTCAACATAGTTTTGGAAGTCCTAGTCACGGCAATCAGAAGAAAAAGAAATAAAAGGAATACAAATTGGAAAAGAAGAAGTAAAACTGTCACTGTTAGCAGATGACATGATACTATACATAGAGAATCCTAAAGATGCCACCAGAAAACTGCTAGAGCTAATCAATGAATTTGGTAAAGGTGCAGGATACAAAATTAATGCACAGAAATCTCTTGCATTCCTATACACTAATGATGAAAAATCTGACAGAGAAATTAAGGAAACACTCCCATTCACCATTGCCACAAAAAGAATAAAATACCTAGGAATAAACCTACCTAGGGAGAAATAAGATCTGTATGCAGAAAACTATAAGACACTGTTGAAAGAAATTAAAGAAGATACCAACAGATGGAGAGATATACTATTTTCTTGGATTGGAAGAATCAATATTGTGAAAATGACTATACTACCCACAGCAATCTACAGATTCAATGCAATCCCTATCAAATTACCAATGGCATTTTTTACAGAACAAGAACAAAAAATCTTAAAATTTGTATGGATACACAGAAGACCCCAAATAGCCAAAGCAATTTTGAGGAAAAAAACGGAGCTAGAGGAATCAGACTCCCTGACTTCAGACTACACCACAAAGCTACAGTAATCAAGACAATATGGTACTGGCACAAAAACAGAAATATAGATCAATGGAACAGGATAGAAAGCCCAGAGATAAACCCACACACCTATGGTCAACTAATCTATGACAAAGGAGGCAAGGATATACAATGGAGAAAAGACAGTCTCTTCAATAAGTGGTGCTGGGAAAACTGGACAGCTACATGTGAAAGAATGAAATTAGAACACTCCCTAACACCATACAGAAAAATAAACTCAAAATGGATTAGAGACCTAAATGTAAGACTGGACACTATAAAACTCTTAGAGGAAAGCATAGGAAGAACACTCTTTGACATCAATCACAGCAAGATCTTTTTTGATCCACCTCCTAGAGTAATGGAAATAAAAACAAAAATAAACAAATGGGACCTAATGAAACTTAAAAGCTTTTGCAAAAGAAAGGAAACTACAAACAAGACGAAAAGACAACCCTCAGAATGGGAGAAAATATTTGCAAACGAATCTACAGACAAAGGATTAATCTCCAAAGTATATAAACAGCTCATGCAGCTCAATATTAAAAAAACAAACAACCCAATCAAAAAATGGGCAGAAGACCTCAATAGACATTTCTCCAAAGAGGACAGACAGATGGCCAAGAAGCACATGAAGAGCTGCTCAACATCACTAATTATTAGAGAAATGCAAATCAAAACTACAATGAGGTATCACCTCACACCAGTTAGAATGGGCATCATCAGAAAATCTACAAACAACAAATGCTGGAGAGGGTGTGGAGAAAAGGGAACCCTCTTGCACTGTTGGTGGGAATGTAAATTGATACAGCCACTATGGAGAACGGTATGGAGGTTCCTTAAAAAACTAAAAATAGAATTACCATATGACCCAGCAATCCCACTACTGGGCATATACCCAGAGGAAACCATAATTCAAAAAGACACATGCACCCCAATGTTCACTGCAGCACTATGTACAATAGCCAGGTCATGGAAGCAACCTAAATGCCCATCGACAGACGAATGGATAAAGAAGATGTGGTACATATATATACAGTGGAATATTACTCAGCCATGAAATGGAACGAAATTGGGTCATTTGTAGACACGTGGATGAATCTAGAGACTGTCATACAGAGTGAAGTAAGTCAGAAAGAGAAAAACAAATATCATATATTAACGCATATATATATATGCATTAACCTAGAAAAATGGTACAGATGATCCTGTTTGTAGGGCAGAAGTTGAGACACATGTAGAGAACAAACGTATGGACACAAAGGGGGGAAAGCAGCCGTGGGTGGGGGTGGGGGTGTGATGAATTGGGAGATTTGGATTGACATGTATACACTGATGTGTATAAAATGGATGACTAATAAGAATCTGCTGTATAAAAAAATAAATGAAATAAAATTCAAAACAAAAATACTGGTAACATGGTGCTAATTCACATAATTTGTCAATGATTTTAACCCATTTTTGAAAAAAATTTGTAAGAAATGACAGTCTCATACTAGCCAGAATATTTTTACATTTAATTACAAAACATAAAGTGATCAAGGGTAATGGCTCTTCAGTTTATTTCAAATAGAGAAAAGAAATAGGGATCAAAATCAGTGAAGACTATTAGGAATTTTAAAATAACCCAGTTCTATCCTCTCTTACTATATTTTTAAAGTGCTATCAGTTTTTAAAATTTTTTACTGAAGTATAATATGCAAAGAGGAAAATGTACATGTAAGTGTAAGGATCAATGAGGCTTTGCAACCACACCCATGTAACCAGCATCTAGATTGAACAATATTACCAGTATCCCAGAAGCCACCCTTATAACCTTTCCAGGCACTAATCCTCCCTCTCTTCAATAACTCCTCTCCTATCCTGAACAACACAGTCTAGTTTCACCTGTCTTGGAAACACCCAGCATGTACTCCTTTGTATTTCGCATCTTCCTTTCAATATTAGTGCCAGACTTATCTACATTGTTGCACATAGTTGTAGATATTCATCCTTCACTGCTATTTATATTCCACTGTTGATGAACATTTGAGTACTTTCCATTTTGTGGCTATCACAAATAATTCAGCTAAGAACATCTTAATACATGTCTTTTGGTGAACATATGTGACAGGAATATACTTCAGAGTATCCGGAAACTTAAATAAACCTGGTCCTACCGACACATAGTACATTTTTCAAATGCAATCTGTTAGTTTTATAAGATACAGATAATCATAAAAGCTATTATTTTCCGTATATTGCTACTTTGGAGAACTCGTTAACTGCCACATAAAGAATGTCATTCTTTCCTCTGTGTTCCAATATCATTTACTCACAACGTCTATCAGCACGGATCACATAGCATTATTTTTTACATTTGTTTTCTTAGTCCCAGAAAAGCAGGAGCGAAATCTAACACAACTTTGTACTCCCAGCTCAAATAATACCCTCTGGATTTTATGAATGAATAAATGAATGTCTAAATGAATAAATGAAAAATATGCAAACCAGCTTATCACTTACCTCCGTTTCTTTCATTAACAAGTTTAGTTCAGAAATCTGACTCTTCACCTGGCTCTCCTTGCCAATAAGGTAATCAATATCTTTTGAAAGCTTTTCCTATTGGAATATATTAGAAACAGAAATAGAAGTGTAACAAAGGCCTTCCAGAATTTCTTTTAACACAGTACCCTCTTCTCTAGCCTATGATGAACAGACAGCAAAATCAACAATGGTGATTATCATTATTAACCCAGGGTAAACAGTCACTGGCCTTGAGCACACAGGCCTAAAGATACATGAGGGATTAGAAGCAGTTAGAAAAAAGAACAAGGTAGTGATGCTCAGATTAGTAAAAACTCCTGAATACACAAATGGCATATTTTTGTTGTCTCATCATCACTCCCAGAATGCTTCCTCCCAAGGCTTCTAAGTAAATGGAAGGGCAGCAATCCAAATAGTGTTGTCTTCCACCAGATTTTATAATTCACTCTCACACACACACACCCCACACACAACAGGAAAAACAACAAAGACCCTTCCAAAATAATCTTCATAGTCCACCCCAGCCTAGATGTTCATTAAACAATTACACAATACACAATAATGAAAACACAGATTTATAAAAATAGGTAACTTCAAGAGCTTATTGAATAGTTTGTTCATAAAGTAGTCATTTTGAAACTGGTATAGTTTATCATAGAGATAATGTCATAGATTTTGGTGAGATCACTAGTGTAGCCCAGAAAACATTAATATACCTGAAATACATTTAAAAACAAACAATAATACCCTGACGCACCACGGGGTACAAAGTAGTAAGAGACAATGTATCCTGAGACTAAGAACAAGAACATCCAGAAAACACTTCCCATGCTGTAGCCCTGACAGGAGGATCTGAACATTTCTTGCTCACAACTGGTGACTAAGGGTTGAAAAGAGTTAGGAAGAAGAGGGGCAAAGCTCTTAGGAATTAAAGAAGTGAGTCTCCTTCTTATATCATCGTCCTCTTTTTTTACTTAGACCATGTTACAGGGTAAGAGAACGTATGCAGAAATCAAAGTGACAGGTCTCCAGCATGGCCCATCTTTAACTCTTTGGGACACCCAGCAATCAGACCCAGTGAGTTTCCTTGATGGCTCACTGGAGGGACAGAGGAAAGACCTGTTAGGCAGAGGAACAAGATTTCTGAGAACTCAAAGCACGACGGGACCAAGAAGGAAATCATAGGATGTTAAGGACAGGAAGAGACATTAAAATCCTGCATTTTAATCCAGCATTTTACAGATGAGGAAACCAAAGCTCACTGAGTACAAATATCACATAGTCAATAGCTGAACTAGAAACCTCCTCACCACACATTAACCATGATGTCACAGGCTGAGAGGTGCTTCCTCAGCACCAAGCTGCAAGGAAGATGATAGTTCCTCCGATACCACCGCTGTCAGGCCCATGTTAGGACCAGACCTATGGGGTATGAGTGCTGGCACTCTTTTTAGCTATAGTAGCAAAGAAAGGAATTTGGCCATTTAAACTGAAGTAGGGCTTAGTTCTGAAACAGCTTAAGTTAAGAGTGCTAAATAGGCTAGAGAAGAATAGAGGACAGAATTCAGAAACACCGTCCAAGGTCTAAGTGGTTCCAGTGAGCTGTGATGCTTAAACCAAGTCTCTGGCCAACCACAGCCTTTATCTGAGATGGCTCCAGTCTTCTCAGTCCCCTTAAACTTAGGCAGTCTGTGTTAAGACTAGATTTGTCTTAACCAAGAATCAGTGGTCCATTTATTCATAATCCTCCAAAAAGTATATGCACCAGACACTGATACTAGGCATTTTATCCAGGAAGTTCATCTAACGTGAGAAGCAGGTTTAAATCCTTTAGTCCTATTAGGACCCCAGTTCTCTAGGAACTGATCAGAGGCTAAATTCTCAAGGACCCCAAAGTTGCTCAAAGCTTCCTCTAGAGCAGTGGTTCTCAAATGCTGGTGTGCATCAGTCTCCTGAGTGTCCATAAAGAACACAGAGGCCCAAGGTCATTAAAGTAGTACAGGCCTGGCTTCCATAGTTTTACCAAGTGTTCCAGGTGATTCTAACACCCAGCAGAGTTTGAGCTCTCTCCCTGCAACACTCAAGTGAGTAAAAATGAAAATGATATTATTATGTCACCTAGATCATGAAGGCCTCTGGCTTAAAATCTAAAACAAGTAAAAAGGAAGATCTAAGGAGATCTGTTTGCTACTTTCAGCAAAACTGAATAATTTTACTCTTACTAAAAAGTGAATAAACCGAAAAATCCATTATGGAGTCTCATTTTTAAAAGTGTGAAACATAAATGGGAGAAATTAACAACAAGGCAAAGGATAACTTAAGTGTATGCTATTGTCAAATATTGATTCCAAGTAACAGAAAAAAAAATTTTGGACAACTTATATAATATCCAACCAATAAGAAACAAACAAAAAAGGTGTCAAAGTTAAAATTAGCAAACAGTGTTATTGCCACTGTGAGGCACAACAGAGAAACAGAGACTGGATTTACTCACCCACTTGAAATAACTAAAAAAACCTAACAGAATAAATGAAACAGCTCTCAAGACACTGGACATCAAGAAACAAAAAACAGTGCCCCTGAGGGATGGGAAACAAGATGAGCCTATGATTGCTCTCAGCTTATTGTCAGGAGAAGGCTTCCCAGGCCTGGTGCAGAGAACTCAAATGGGGCCCAGGATCTCCCGTGAGATGAGGCGATGAAGCTGGGAGTCTGGGGAGGCCAGAGTTTATAAAACATGACACCTAAGAACAGGTGGCCATAAAGAGAAAGAACTCCAGAGATTTACCAAGCAGCCTCCTTGCTTATTCATATGAGCTTTGATCAATTTTTATGTGTGAGGAAATTGCCACAGGCCAGGGCAAGTATCACCCAGAAGAATTAGAAGGAACAATTTCAGAGCTCACACATGCCGGAAATAGTGCCTGTTCCCCACCAGCCAGACTGAAAAAAAAAAAAAAAAAAAACCCTCAAAATTCATAGGGCATTGGGAAGAGTAAACAAATGGCTTTACTTCAATAATCACATAAAATTAGTCCTAGAACAAAATGCTGCTCTGTCCTAACAAAGCTTAACAGCAAGACCAAAAAGGAACAAATTGTTCTAACTTAATCACACAACAGAAGAAAACTCAAGAATATCTTTAGGAATATAAAAATATCCACTGCCCAACAAGGTAAGCTTTACAATACCTGGCAGCCAATCAAAAGTTGGCAGGCTTGCAAAGGAGGAGGGGAATACAACTCATAATGATAAGAAAAATCAGTCAAAATTGACCTAGTAATGACACAGATAACAGAATTAGTAAATGAGGACAGACAATAAAACAACAATACTTGTAACCCATGTGTTCAATGTAGAGGGAGGACTGAGCATGTCAGACATACAAAATACAAAATATGAAACTGTATGTATAGATGCAAAATAGATACAGGTCAAAAAATGCATACACATATTGTTAAAGGAATCAAAAATTTAAATGGGTAGTAGATTTATAAATGAATTGATTCCCTTTTAAAAAGGAAAAAAGAATGAAACAAAAAAAATAGCATTATACCACTGCCTACTTGGCTGTAGATTATCAAATTTGAAAGTTTTAAAAGGGCCATGTATAAGGTTAACAGACAGTAAATAGTTTTAGCTGGAACCCACCAGAATAAACAAAAATGTTTATACTAATTCTATTGGCAGCAATAAGAATCAAGTGTCTTAAAACAGCTACTACCCTTCAAAGTGTGTCACTCCCATAACCACACTCAATGTCGTGGCATTGGGCTCATGTAGGGATGGATCATAATGAAGTGTCCTTCATCCCTCTCTTTCCTCAGAACTAGATATCAGTAGGACAAAGAGTTCCCTGGTCAGAAATACTAACAACCTAATATTAATAGATCATTAAGTAACACTTTAGATTATTAACTCATTTCAGTAAAACAGACCACACAATATGCACAATATGATTTTATACAGAAAAAGTTAAAGTTCTAAAGTTATAAAGGATCAAAATTTAGTTCTAAAAATAAGTTCTACCTTTAAGGTTTTGTAGGCACTGCTCATAGTGGTTACACGGTGGTTGGAATGATTACCACCCAACTTACAGAGATGACAAACTGGCCTCCTACATAATTCACAGTACATATTTATTCTCTCCGTTTCATGTTCTGGGCACATTAAAATCTATTGAATAAAGAATAAAAGTGGGATTAAGGGTCTTCATAGCTTACATGGCACTCAAAAGATTTCAAGTAATTGGATAAAGTCCCAAAACACAAAGATTTGCTTTATGATATCACTAAATAAAGCCATTTAAAGTAACGAAAGTGTAAAAAGAAATAAAAGCATTTGGTACATTACATGAGAATTCTCTACATTAGAATTACTGTTTTTCAGTTTGAGGGTTCAAATGGTCAATTAATTATGTGTTATTTCCTCTAAACTTGGTGATAAGAAGGGAAAAATTTACTTCCTATAAGACTTAAGTGAAATGCTTAAACAAGCTAGAAAGGTCCACTGATCATAATGACTAGGTAAATTCTTAATGATCATGATCAATATTTTTTAAGGTATCATAACAAATAACTTATGAGGACCCATAGCCTCATTATCCTCACAAGAAATCTGTTACTAAGAGAGTCTTGGAACACTTTATAAGCTTCCAGATGTTTGCTTTTACATATTGATTGCACACACATTGACCAAATTTAGAACTGTGTTCTCCTGATTTAAGTTTCTACCTTTTTGTTTACTCTGTAAACTATCATCATAGTTACACTGAATTTTTACATAATATAGCTGTTTTCATTTGGAAAAGAAGGAGGATTCTTTTAAACTAGTGTGTTAATGGAAATCAAAAAGCTGCCCATTATTCCAAAAGATTAGATTTTAAGCAACTACAACTGGTCTGATAACTTAGAGAAATTTTTTTTTAATTCCATTATAAAAAGTCCTAATACCAATGTGTAGCTCCAGGAGAAAAACTGGAAAAGATTTCAAATTTCTAAGCATGTCCAGGTTCCTACATTCTCAAAGCCATTACATTTAAAATAGAATATAAAGTCAGGCTTTCTGCAAGGAATGCAAGAACTCAAAATTATAAGGCAAATATTCTATAGGATGAGACACCGCTTTAGAATTTGACTATAGTGAATTACACTATTCACTATTTTGTTTCATCTATAACTTCATTCATTCATAAAGTTCTTCTGTACGTTACTATAGAAATTACCCAGAATATTTAAGAAATGCAAATTCCACTTCAAATACTATATAACCATTATATCATAAGCTTCAAACTATTAGGCTGAAGTTACTCTTATTTATTCATAATACAATTTTAGGTAACCAAAAATGTCAGAATGTTTCCCAATCACATCTTTTAGACAATTATGGATTTATCATATTAAAGCACAAAAGCTTTTTAACTTTAACCATTTCAATCTTAGAGAGTATATCTGACATCACCTTTCCTCTCTTACGCAGTTATCATTACAAACATTCATATATTGTATTGTATCACAATGTATTGTAATAGAGTGAACCATAATATTGCCTTCTAAGCTCTGGGGATGTTTAGCAACATACTAAATAACTCCAACTACTAGGCCTTAATTCCTTGTTCCAGCTTGTAAAGTTATTTCCCTTCTTACTGTCAGGTTCTAGACTTGTTACAATTTATCTTATCATATTAAGTTTAATACTCTAACTTAATAGAAACTTCACTTACCTTGGGTCTAAAATTCGTAGTTGGGCCCACATACTCATGCTGCGCTTTTACAGTACCCCAAGGATGATAAATTTTGAAGCATTCATTGCAGTAGCTTGCACTACAGTCCATGCAACTTTTTGTGGATTCTTGAGGTGGTGGTTTACAAAGGTCACACATAATGGCTGTGGCTGCCCTGGCTGCCTGACGATACCTTTCAACAATAGTTTCCAAAGTGAAATTTCGAAACAGACCGTTGATTCCCCGTTCTCCAAGATCCACATCATGTTCACAGCCAGGACAAGGAAAAGTAGTTGTCCTAGGGGTCAATGAATTGCGCTTCCAGCCTGTGTAATTAGTTAAGTCCTTGTTTAGTTACATCAGTAGGAAAATGGATAGAATGAAAACTAAGGAGTCATGTTTTGGAAAGATACATATCTACAAATATATTGCAGAAACATAATACTCAAAGTGGCTCCATATAAATCAATTTATGTACTGAAAATGCTTTTTTTAAAATGGCTTTTCCTTGGCATACAAAAGATAAGCCCAAGTTATTAAACAGTGATCAAATTAAAAAGGAATGAAATTATTCTATAATAAATCCCATATAAAAACCACATTAAATCAAACAGATATGTGGACAAAACATATAATACAATACTACACAGGGTCAAGATCTTTTGAAATTATACAATTAACATTTATAGATAATTTCATATATCATTCCCAAAGGAATTTGGCTTGCATTTAAATGAACACAGCCTTGGCTCATTGATAGGAACTGAGTTTATACATAAAAGAGCAAGAGTCCTTAACCCAGCCAGGGTCCATCGACTGACTCCAGGAAGATTCAAATAGTTTGGTAAACTATTTGAAATTATATGCAAAATTTTGCATGTATGTATCCATACATATTTTCTGGTTAAACAACCCATAGCTTTTATCAGGTTCTCAAAAGAATACGTGACCACAAAACTGTTAAGAACCACCGCAAGAGAGGGTATCCCACTGTAGTATTGTTTTATCTAGAAAATTCAGTAGGCAAAATCATTAGTTAATTGAGTGCAATCTATAAAAGAGTAAAAAGCTCATTCATAGATCTAGAATCTAGTGACTTTAAGAGGAACCAACCATTTAATATCTTCTTACGACCTGAAAAAAAGAATCATTAAGATTATTTAATTCAGTAAGCCAGAAGATACACCAAAAAAATTACAGATAACTTTACAATATAAAAATAATACAATGAATGACCTTAAACATCACACTCTTCTTCAGTATTATCCTGATTTTAACAAATCAAGAAACCAAGGCATGACAGTCCTTACCCACAGGTTCACAAGAATCTGGGGTGGTCTGTTTAACACAGGTGTATGCCTATCATGTTCCCTCCTCTTCTGTATAAATTTGAGTATGTAGCCTTGGTTGCCCACAAAATAACTTCCTAAATATAAACACAAACTTTTTAACCTACAGCCTTCTTTCATACTACTATGTATCCAGTACCAAAAGTGAATGGTTAAACTTAGTATACAACATTTAGAAAAGGTCTCTAAACAGCTATATTAATATTGCCTTGGCAACACTACTATCATCCCTGAAGACTGTCTTAAAAGATGTCTGGCATATCACTACATAAATCACTACAGGTAAAATTTAGTGATCAGCCCACGATATTATTCATTTGAAGAGACTTTACACCATGCAAAGTGGCATTAGGCCCCCAAAGCTACTTATGCAACAAACATGCAGCTGCACTATTTTAAATTTTAAATATTTTCAAAATATTTAAAGATATTTTTAACCTTCACATTTTAAAATATACCCAAAAAAGCATACAAAAAAAGCTGCCCCATAAAAACTTGAAAATCCTACATAAAATATACTCTTGTAATAATTCTAAAAACATGCAATACAGTACAAGATATTTCACAGCACAGCAGGCACATAATAAAATAAGCAGCAGAGCTACTTTTAAAACACATGCCAATGAAAATTTTGTTTAGTGAAAAAACAAGCCAAATAATTCTGGAAGTGATATAGTACAGTGGTCAAGTTTAAACAAATGGAAATTCATATTTAATTGCATGCTTCCACACATGAACTAGGTGATAGAAATTAAAATGGATAACTAATCTCAACAGTCAATGTTTTTAAACAAATGAATTATTGGTTTTATGAATAGAAGATTGTGATCAATTAAGTAACGGGGAAAAACAAAAGTAAATTATGCCAGTAAAATCACACTTTAACACTATACACTGGTGACACCCAGATTTTGGCCTCATGTTCAGAAATTTCAGAAAAAAAGTTTTATCCCTTTTCTGTAAACCTCTTTTAACTTGTTTTTATAATAAAAACAAGTGTAAAGCATCACACTGAACTTCTTATATCAGACAAAATATTAAATCACTATATCTGCTAAAGAGCTTTTGTTTCATCTGCCTTAACTTCTACCATTGTTTTCATAAAAACAATCAACAGAATATATATTCAGGGCAATAGAGAAAACAGGACAGATCTAAGGCTACTCTGGGAAGTAAGCTGGATGGAAAAAAATCAAGAAGGTAGAACTAAGAATAAAACATAACAGAATCAATATTTCTCTATAACTCTGCTAATATAGTAAACATTAGCCAAATGTGGCTATTTAAATTGAATTAAAATTTAATTTAAAATTCATTTCCTTAGTTGTAGTACCCACATTTAAAATTCTCAAGAGCCACATATGGCTAGTGGCTACCATCTTGTATGGTGCAGGGTCAAACATTTCTATGATTATAGAAAGGTCTATGGGACAGTACTACCCAGTAGCATGATATAATGGGGGAAAAAAGTAATGATGTCTTAGAAAGGTAAAGAAGCAACATAGGCCAAGCAATGCAGTTTTCTATGTCAAACTCCATTTGCGGGGTCAATAATAGTTGCTAATTATCTGAACACTGCCACCTCACAGAATCAATTCTTTCCCCCATACCTTTAACTTCAAAGACAGATTAAACTAGTTAAGCATAAACCATGACACAATTATAAAATGAAGACGCCAAAAAAATTTCAAACTCGTTTATAGCAAATCCCCCCCAAAAAGTCAGCTTTCCATCATATGTTTTACCGTTTAAATGATCAAAGAGAATAATAAAGTATTTCAAAACAAAGAGAGTCAATTCCTAACAGGTTCCAAACCTGTGCCAGCTGCAACTTCTCCCATATCCTGGCTGCAAACAACTTCCCCACTGTTACCACCTGGACACGTTAAGTAGACTATTTTTCCTCATGCTGGACCCTCATGTTGGGCTTCCTGGTGTTGTGCATTGGGCTGATGCCTTATGCTTCCACCTTAATGCTTCCACATTCTGACCATCTGATGCCTATGAGTTACATTTACCCTTTGAGTATTAGCATTTTCAAACTGCAAAAACTTTTTCTCGACTACCCTCTGAATCAAAAGTAGGTAACAAGGTAATTTTTTAAGCAAACTGTTCCTATCTTTCCTCCTAATTATTAAATTTCAACACTTAAAATTCTCAGGGACTCACTAAAGCCTGTAAGAGAATGGATTACATGTGGCTTCTAGAAGTGGCTGTAAGATTTTAAAATCGAGGCATGTAGAAGAAGGTGAGGAAACCAGAAAAGGGATACATTTCAGGTATTTATTTTCTCCACTAAAATTTAAGGTATCACCAGCATTCCTGAAAAAAAGTAGCCAATTTTACTTTAAAGGTCAACTGGAGTAAAAAAAAAAAAAATTATTTTAATAAAATGGGTTGGCCCACCTTTCACACAAAAGCAATGTACATTATTTACCCACAAGTGAGACCTGACTGTTAAAACTCTGATCCCAAATACCTTAAAATAAAAACAAAAAATACACCATATGCACAAACAAGCAAAGATTATGGTATTAACTACAAAAATTATCAATACCTTTAAGTAAATTTTTAAATACAGAAGAAAGTACTGGCTTATTTAACCTCCCAAAGGGTAATATGGCTGTTAACGTAAGCTTTGTTCCACTAAGTAAATGTAAAGCATTTTTAAGGTAACATTAAAAAAAAACAAGGGGATGTCATTTTCTTTAAAAATATCCCATCATGATGGATATGTGTGTGTGTGTGTGTGTGTGTGTGTACATGGCAAAATGCAAGCACTAATAATCAGAGCTCCATTATAAAACATCAGAAATTGCTTGGAAATTTAGTCCTGTTGACCTTTAAGTCATGCCAGCCAAATTTGTTCACTTTCTACATGATTTTGAAGACTTGACCACTGATGTTTATTTTTAAAAAAAACTTTATCTATATAAAGTTATTTGATTTAAATCTAACACTATACTGCCTGCGGCCACACAAGCAATAAAGCATTTTCTACCTCTCCACCCCAAAGATCTCCGTTGTGATGCTGTGAACAATGAACAGAAAGCTGGATTTAGAATTTAATTTCAAAGAGAAGATTCACAACCTGTTAACAAAAGATAAAGCAGTAACTGTGTCCTACACATAATACAATTATTGAATTAACAGTAAAAAAAAAGGTTTTTCCTGGTACACATGGTATTTATATAAAGCCACCAATGTAAAACAGTCATCAAGCTTATCCTATCACAGTTCAGAATTAATCACTGTTGGTGCATCACTTAAGAGACCTATACTTTATCCTATAGATTTGTATTTTTAAACAATCATACTTCTGGAAACTGTTGAATATATAAGGTAAAAATCAAGCATCTTTTTTTTGGTTTTCTTAAGTGATCTAAATCAACACAGTAAGTAAACATTACTAACAATGATTGTATCTTAATGACAACAGGTAATACAGAATGGGAGAAAAGCTTGCATATATATGACCAAAAGTGAACAGTTATATAGCTCTTTTATTTCTACACAATTTAACATGCTAGTGTTATACACACAAATCTTACTCTCCTTTCAAGGCATCCTTCTATTTTAAGATCTGTCAAATGACCCATGCAATGCTATTTGAAAGGAATATGTGTGTAAGTGTAAGCCACATACGTCATTTTACATTTTCCAGTAGCCACAAAAAAGTAAAAATAAGTGAAATTAATTTTAGTAATACATATTTAACACAATATATCCAAAAACTATCATTTTAAAATATAATATAAAATTATTAGAGATATTTTATATTCACTTTTTCACTCTAAGAGGTACAAGTGCACATCTCAATTCAGACTAATGTGTTTCAAGCACTCAACAGCCATATGTGGCTAGTGTACTGGACAGATCTGGAATTTTTGCTGTGAAGATACCCAGAGTACTACTACTCTTCCACAAGGCAGCCATCATATTCTGCAGTCATCCCTTCACCAAGTTAAATATTCTTATTTCCTATAATTGATCTCCACAGAGAAGCTTTCTAACTTGCCCCCCATGAGGACATAATACAGCTTAACAGGGTTCTTCCTAAAGAAGAGGGAGGAACATCTCGGTAAATCTATTTCTGATCTTTTGTTCTGGAAAAAATGCCATCATCGATAAATATAAGCCATCATGGCATGCTCTGTACAAATCTTATAGCAAACGTTTGTCATTCAACATCCACTCAACACATATTTATTAAACATCTACCAACTACTGTGCTAGGTAAGTTCCTGAAAACAGAAACAGTTAACTATTTTTCATCTATATTTCATTCATACTTTATATCGATCACAAAAAAACTAACCAAATCTTAAGATTCAAAGCCTATATAAAACACAGAATTTCATGAAATACACATGTGACCTCAATCTAATGATCAGTAGAAATACTAGTATTTAACTAGAATTTTATTTAATGGTCTGTGCTGAATATTAATATACAAAAACTGAATCTTGTTGGTCAATCAAGCCAGGGTCCCTAATTATCCAATGAGGATCTACCAACAGAATATGAATTTTTATCTGGTAGAATGATTTCAAGCTATCACTGTCTTTCCTCCCCTCCTCAGTATGCCAGTTTCCTAACAGGGATGAAAACATAAAAGTGATGACTTCACAAAGAGCATGACCCTCTCCAACCTCATACATCCTGCACTCCCGCAGTTACCTAATGCTCCCTTTTTTGTATATACATATAATTTTTATGTGTGTAAAATATCCTCCAAGGAATTGGTGATTACCATTTTTTAAAAAATCATGTTTTTAAAATACCATAATACCACTCTTAGAATAAATC
Source organism: Eschrichtius robustus (assembly GCF_028021215.1). Taxonomy (NCBI): domain Eukaryota; kingdom Metazoa; phylum Chordata; class Mammalia; order Artiodactyla; family Eschrichtiidae; genus Eschrichtius; species Eschrichtius robustus. The sequence continues at coordinate 94,198,140 of NC_090825.1, forward strand.
TCCTCTTATCCAGTCTCTGATGGAGCACATAGACACAAATATTGCTCAAGGAGACTCCATATCCCAGCATGGACCAAAAAAGATGACATTCTCTAAAATGCAAATGAGGAGAAAAAGATCCTTCTCTGACTTAAAAAAAAAGGGTTTTTTCTACAGTATTAAAAAGTTACTCCTATACTAAGGAGGGAGAAATGGACAGAGTGGACAAAAGGATTAAACTGAAAACCTCAAAGCCCAAACTGGGCAGAGCTGAAGCCCTGAAGTCTGGTGCTCATGGCCACTCGAGGACTCTCCTCCATAGGAAGGAAGTGCTGAACATGATGCTGTGGTATTTCTACCCAAACCTCTGCCTCCCCTTGACCCTTACTGCTGATTTTGGCCCTTAACTTCCCAGTGGCCCTGTTCCCAATGATTTTAAATTAATTTTGATCTACATTAATTCTGCAATAGATGTTCAGAAGAAAGAAACATCATCCCAAGAGGAAAAAATTTAAACACCGGCTATATAATAATAGTATAGGACTTCCCTGGTGCCGCAGTGGTTAAGAATCCGCCTGCCAATGCAGGGGACACGGGTTCGAGCCCTGGTCTGGGAAGATCTCACATGCCACAGAAGCAACTAAGCCTGTGTGCCACAACTACTGAGCCAGCGCTCTAGAGCCCGTGAGCCACAACTACTGAGCTTGCGCACCATAACTACTGAAGTCCGTGTGCCTAGAGCCCAAGCTCCACAACGAGAAGCCACCGCAATGAGAAGCCCACGCACTGCAATGAAGAGTAGCCCCTGCTCACTGCAAATAGAGAAAGCCTGCGCGCAGCAATGAAGACCCGACGCAGCCAAAAATAAATAAATTTATTTTTAAAAAAATAAATAAATTTATTTTTAAAAAAATAAATTTATTTCTAAAAATAAATAAATTTATTTTAAAAAATAAATAAATTTATTTTTAAAAATAAACAAATTTATTTTTAAAAAAATAAATAATGGTATAGTACATGTGCTATACATCTAATTAGATCTACTTCTACATACTACTACAGAATTCCACTACTGTTTAGCTGATGTTCAAAATCCTTATTTTAAAATTTGGATTAAAAAATGGTTGAAGAATAAAATGGAATAAAATGATACCAAATAACATTCCTCTAAAAAGTCTTCTAGAACTGGGCATTACGTAGTCTCATCCCTTAATTCTGCATATTTATTTACCTATTACCATACATAGATGGTTCCCTAGTAAGTACTTCAGTAGTCCATTATTTCATTCCTCATATAAAGGACTTCACAGGGTCAGAACACCCCCTAAAATACAGGCACAGTTAATAATGGGTTTAATACAAAATTCGTGTTCAATATCCAATATCCATTTTAAATGCATACCAAAAGACAATAAAAGTTCATTTTGACGTTTTAAAAGTTCATTTTAAAAGAGAGAGGGATTCTTTTCTAACTATAGTTTTAACTTATTCACCTGGAATGATTAACCCCCAAAACAACGAAAATACTTTCCCTTCCACAATTATCACTGAACATATAACCAAACTCCACCACCCCAGGTTCTACCACATACCTGGTCTGCTAATTCTGTCAATTTTATCCATGCTAGGGGAAGGAAGCCGAAGTCGAGGACTGCTCTGATTGGAGTTGTCTGATCCCACGTCATTGAATGAATCATCAAGCATCAGTAAGAGTTCTTTTACACATTTATGACAGATACTATGTTGACAAGGGAGAATCAATGGGTGGGTAAACAGCTCCTTGCATGCCGGGCAAATGAGCTCTCTTTCGATATTCTTAATGGTAACCTTAAGTTGAGAAAAAGAAATCAGAATCAAAGCCTTTTAGTGTGTAAATACATTAACATGCTTATACCTCTTGTATAAGTACATGTGTTTACCTTTCAAAAAAGAATTAAACAGATTTTTTTAAAGTCTGAAGTTTCGTTTTGGCTATGAAAGTCTATACCATTAATTATGTCCCCCTCATCATCCAATGCCTAGTGGTGAAGGGACATGAAATGGTTAAAGAAAAAAAAAAAGAGAAAACCTGAAGTATGAGAAAAATTAGCATAAAGTATTAGGGGACCATAATATTTCATCAATAATTATTAAGTTATTCAAATCATTATTAATTAACTGATTTAGGAATTCAATGAAATCCTGAAAGTAGATTACTGCAATAAAAATTAAGTATATAGCACTAAGAATAGGATTATTCCTATTTAGCACATTAGCTCTGTAACTGGCAAGTAACAAGAGCTGGTAAAAACTGGGTTAGCCATTATGTTCATGGAACTCTACTTGAAATCTATTTACAAGCTGAATTATCAGCAACTTTCTACATTAAATGTGACCATTTTCCATGTGCTGCAACTGTAATGTAGGTAAGAGGTTCTCAGGCTGCATATCAAAGCAGTTATCTTAAAAGCACTTTATGAATACTAAAAGGGTATAGGGGATTAGAAGGAACCATTATAAGCGCTCTCTCGATACTACAGGCTTGCAACATTTTCAGTGAGAAACATTTAGACTCATCACAACTAAAAAGGTCTGATGACCTCATACCAGTTTTCCCATCCTTTGCCTGTGTAGTTTTTCCCCACGGATCCCAAACTTTAGGTGCTATGAATCTATATTTAGCATTCCTGCAATTTTAATGATGGTATAATTTTAAAGTACTCATAACCCCGTACAATCATTTCAACTACTGGAAACACACAGAAAATTAAAACTGAATTAATTCACTTGTTTTAGTTAAATAAAAATGCATGCGAGTATTCCCCTTAAAACGACACCAAGTGCTTTAATAATCCCTGACAATAGCACTTCAGCCAACTGGCTTTATCACTGTCAATGGGTCTTGTGATGCAGCGTTTCTTGATGCATCACACAAATGTTTAAAAAAAGCCCACATCACGTCATAGTTTTAGTAAATTTGGAGGATATCCACACCTCACAATTCACATCAAAGAATACAGAATATTCATATCCTCTCTCATTTCGTAAAGAATTTGACATCTGATTCAAAAGGAAATTATTGTCCTGAATGTTCAAAACAGGCTCTCACGCCCCATTTTATGAGAGGTTTACTTCCCACTGAAAGATCTAAAATCATTTCCACTTTTCTTGTACACAGAGCAGTGCATAAGCTTTCTAATCACAATGGATATAAAGCAATTCTTACGCAAAAGAAAAATTTAGTGCTCATTTTACATTCACTGAGAGGAAACAATCTGATTAAGAGAAATGTGATGTGCTGGCTCCCCCAATTAAGCTATTTCAAAATAAATGAGGTTCGACGGGAAACTAGCAAGTTGTAAAGAATTGCATATCCGACCCCTTGAAACAAAAACACTTGTACCCCGACAGCTTCTGGAGTAAGCCCGCCTCCCGAGAGCAGGCAAAAGCGGGGAGGAGCCATTGCTCGAGGCGACTGCGGGCCAGGCCCGCGAGGGTCCGAGGGGGACTGGAGAGCCGGCGCCACCGCGCTCCCAGACAAAGGAAGGCGGGACACGCGCGGGACACGCGCCCCGGGCCTTGACGGGCACCCGACTCCCTAAAGCGAATTAATTCTACAATCTGAATACCATTAAAGAGCCCCGCCCAAACTCCCCGAGGTTCTCAGGTGAGCCATCACCGCACAGAAGTGGCGCACTCTTCCGGGTCCCGGTGACCCCGAGTCCGACCGTCCCCACTGAGGGGCAGAAAGGGGGTGCCCCGGGCTGCGGAACCCTGCCCGGGGCGGGAAAGGCGAAGAGAAAGCGGGGCCACCACACGTCCGCCCTAGCTCCTCCGAGGGGAGAGGGTCCCTCACGGCTCAGGGCAGAGGGGAAAGAGAAACCCAGGGGACCCGGCGCGCCGCCACCGAGGCGTTAGGCGGCCGTCCCTCTCCCACACTCACCAGCGAGTCTGAACCATCCCCCTCCATGGTAGCCTTCTGCCAGGTGTCATCAACCGCAGGATCCAAACAGGCAGACGGGCGGCCCCTGGCTGGGTCTGGTGGGCGGGTCCCTGTGGCTGCCGTGGAACCTCGGTTCGGAGCCGGAGGGCGAACTGGTCAGCCGGACCCGACCAGCGGACCGACGCGGCGAGGAGGCCAGGGCGGGCGAAAGCAAAGACGCGGAGAGCCGAGCTTTGCTCCCTGCGATGGCCCCGTGAATCCCGCCCCGCATCCGGCTGCAGCGGCAGCTCCTGCGGCCTGCGGCTGGGCGGGCAGCCACGCGGAGACCAAGGCCAGGGAGCCGCGGAGGGCGGGGCCTGGGCGGGGCGGCGCCGTCGCCCGGGCAACAGCGCCCACCGCACAAAGGAGGAGGGGCTGCGGGCGGGTGGGAGACCCAGCGACGGAGCAGCGGGAGGGGGTGTGGCAGTCGGCGGGGTTCCAGCTAGCTCCGCCACCGCCTTTGACCCTTCCCCGCCGCTCCATACTGCCGCCCGAGCCGCCACCTTCGCCCCCTGCCGGGTAGGAAGCCTCGGAGGGTCGGAAGTGAGGGCGGGGAAGGGGCGGTGGAGGCCGAGGGCCGAGCCGGGGCGGGGCCGCGGTGGAGCGGTCCGGCGGTGCTGCCCCTGACTACTGCCCTGGCCACTGCTCCGCGCCGACCCTCTGCTCTTCATTTTGCTTTCCGTGCGCTTTGCTAAAGCGCGGACTAACCATTCAGAGACAAGCTCCATTTCCTGACTCTAGCCGGGGCGGCGGGGCGAGGGCTGGCCCAGGCCGCCTTCCCGTGCCGTCGCACCCGGCACACAGAGTCGCGCGCGGGGGAGGCGACCAGGGCGAGACCCGGCTCACCCCACCCCAACCGTGGCCGGGGGTTTCCCCTAGAGGGTCCCTGTCCCCGCCCCGCTCTCCTCCTTCTCTTCCGGCCCGATTCGTAGCGTGAACTTCACATTCCCTGACTGGTCACCAGCCACTCGTTGTCTGCTTCTGCTTTTACACACCAGGGCGCCGCGCTGCCACGCACGGCACGTTCTTGCCAAGTGGCGCGGGGACAAGCCGCAGCGTAGGGGTCCCTCTTCCGGGTACTGGCCGGGAATTAGAGGCGGCAGCCCCCTGCCCCGCCTGGTGTTGCGTCCCGCCGCCGCCGCCGCCGCCGCCGGCGCCGCGCGGTTCCCACCCCCGGGCACAGAGGGTGCGGGGAAATCGGGACAGCTGGTTGGTCTTTAATGGCTCCGGCACCCACGCACCCAGGCGGTGGGCGCCCGCCCTGTGTTCAGGCACCGCTTTTCCAGCTCGGAGACTAGCCGCGTCAAATTCACCTGCTGCGGTTCAAGCGCGTTTCTTCCAGATTTCAAGGCAAACCGAAAACACATTAACGTGGGGTTGTTGGAAGCCGTATTGTTAGATCACGCCACCGCCCTCCCAGCTGGCTAAATAATTCCATCTCTTATGTATAGACTGAGAAAACAGAAGCTCTAAGCAGCTGGTCGAAGGGACCACAGAGCTGTAGCGCGGCATCCCGTTTAGGTTTTGACACGCTTCCCACTTTTATTTCCCATTTGGGACAAGTCTCTGTCTGTGGCAAGTTCCGCCGTCTTCCCACAGCTCTGTCAGCAGTAATAGCCTCTTCTCCAGCCGACAATTAAATAACGCTGTGGCAGTGTAGAATTAAGAACAGCAAGGGACCGTAGCAATTGTCTTTAATGGAATACCCTCAATTTACAGATGAGGTGCAGAGAGGATGAACACCTTGCCAAATAATGACTGGACTGTTCTGATCCAGATTAATGCCCGCTGCGTGGCCGAACATGCTGGAGTTGAGGCTGCTTCCTCCCCACGGGTTCTGAAGCGTCCTAATCAGAAGGGAACTGAGGAAGATAACAAATGCGTGTGTAATTTAGTTACCTATATGATGTCCTACACCATGTTCCCATATAGATTTTAAAAGGCTCGAACATTAAAAAGCATTATAAGTCGGTTTCTGTTTTTAATTCTGGTCTTTGGGTTCAACAATACCCCTTTGGCTGTAATCTCACATCAGCACACTTGAATAGTGCTTTTGGTCCGAAACTAACGAAACTACAGAGTAAAAGAGATTAGAAGGTTTCATAAACATGAACTAAAGAAAAAAACTGTATAGACAATACTTGGCTGAAAATAAATTTGAAAGCCCTTCCATTATGCAAATCAAATGACAATGAGTTATTTTCCACCTGATTCTCAAAGTTCAAAAAATATGTTAATACACTTGGTAAGAATGTGGGAAAGTAGACACTTTCAAACTTTTTTGTAACAGTGTAGATTGGTCCAGCTTATTTGAAGGGAAATTTTGTAAAACCTATCAAAAGATTTCAGTGTTTCTACCTTTAACTAAACAATTCCACTTCTAATAACTTTCCCACTGAAAGACTTGCATTGTACACTAAAACGTGTACAAAGATCTCAGGGGGACTTCATAGAAATTAAATATCAACCATCCATAATGTACATCCATGCCATGAAAAGTATTTCAGCATTGCAGCAGTTAAAATGAATGCACTGATGAGAAAGGATTTCTAAAATAGTGTAAAACAAATACAAAACCATATGGATTCTGTATGTTGCCACTTTGGGAAAAAAAAAAGGTGAGACAGGCAGGCATATTGCTTACATAGGCAAATAAGTAAATAAAAGTAAGTCTGAAATGGAGCACAAAAATTGGTAACAGTGTTGTGGAGAAGTAAGGGGATGGAGTCAGGTGCAGAAGACACTTTCCACCCACATTGTATTGTATTATTTGCTCTTTAAAATATGTGTATGTTTTACTTCTAGAAACTTTTTAATGTAACTTAATCCATAAACTTTTAAATCCATATTTATTTAAACTATTTAACCCATATACTTTTAAAAGCAAAACGGTGGAGGGGGAATATTGGTAAGAAGATAGCAAATATGAAAACCACCAGTCTAAATGACCACTCTCCCATTTGCCTAGTCATTTCTCCCCCCTTGGCTGCCATGCTTTGGGGCATCTCATCACTTTCTCTCAACATCCATCCATCTCAGCCTCCCAGGTATCAAAGATACCAAGAGCCTTCCCAGTTCCTCAACTTAAAATCTTGTGTGGTTTGGGTTTTTGTTTTTTTAATTCTTCTCTTTCCTTTCCCCGTACCTCTCTCTGACAGCCTTCAAATCCTCTTACAACAACTCAAAATGAATCTAGTATAGTATGGAGGGCCTAGAATTACTATGCTTCTTCTCTGTAGACATTTGAAGGCGTTTATGTAGGAATGACATGAAAGATGTGTTTTGTTTTGTTTTTTAAATCATTATTCCCCCAATTTGTATTGCATATACCATCCCTTGGTGCCTGCCCCTCCCCAGTTTGGAGTATCCTAGCACCTTCTTTTCCAGTAGTTTCTTTTAAAACATGGGTCAAAATTCAACACAAGGAAGCCTCTTCCACATCTATCACCCCCTCCAGTCCACAGACCTTCAATACTCCTGCCTATATTATGATATCTTGTGCTTGGTGGTGTTGTGTAATTGCTCTTCTATCACAGGGGTGTGAGCTGTCTCAAATCTATCTGCTTCATGAAGTCCAAAAGGTCAATTTCTCCTCCTTCACCTGCCATCAACCACCACTCCCGAAACACACACACACACACACACACACACACACACACACACACACACTATTCAGGTCTGGTAAAATAGACGTTCAATAAATGTTCATTACCTCACACTTAAAATATAAACCTGATACCCTTTAGTTTCTACACTATTCACTGAACTGACCTGCTCTTTTTCCACACTGACTCCTAATACCCAACAAGAGCTTAAATTCCTGGCCAAGTCAGGTCCTAATGACCCTGGTGCATATTTGCATCAGTGCCGTGAGGCACCACTGGCTCTTAATCTGTTTGGTCTGAGGTCAAACAGCCAGGGTACTGTTCTGTTAGTATAGCTTGAACAGAACAAGCAACAAGGTCCCATGGCCAGCATACTTCTAAACCTTGCCCCCTGGTGGAAACAACCTGAGTTTTCAATTAAGAGAGCCCCTGGACTTAGGGGAAGTAAAGAAGGTGGCAATGAAGTCAATCGATGAAGTCAATCACAGGGTTTCACAGTAGACTGGCACATGCACTGTCTAAGCTGCTGGGTATCAGGAGGTTACAGGTGAAGGGACAACAAATGACATTTACCAATTATTGACCCAAGCATCTGACAAGCCAAGCTTACCTGTCATAAAGTGTTTCTGTGGGAACAACCTCAGGGGAGAGGAGTCCAGCAAGCCAGGAAGTTCGGATTTCCCTTGCCGAGCCAACTCCAGCTCATCTTTCAAGGTGCAAATCTAGAGCCTCCATCCTCACTAGTCTAGTTCTCATTGATCAGCTCCCTTTACTCTGAGTTCCTCTAGCACTTAGAGTCTTACCGCTCAGTTTAACACCATTACATGCTCTCATTTCGTACACTCATTTTTGATGTTTTGTAAGCCTTATCTTCCCATCCATTTCAAGCTTTTGTTTGTTTAAGAGAAAATCCAGGAGGCATTTATCTGCTAACTGGTAACACCAGACCAACAATTTGAGAGTTGATGAGAGATACAGTGCTGCTCTGGCAGACACTTCCCCATTAAAGGCAGGAGTGTATTGGCTGCATAACTGGTGGGCAAAGGGGTCCCTTAGCCAACTTGGGGTGTGAACAATATCGATAATATTCAGAGGTTGTTAGCAGGTCCCCTTTGACCGCATCTTATTCCTACACTTAGGGTTGCTAGGTTTAGCAAATAAAAACACAGGACACCCTGTTAAATTTGAATTTCAGATACATAATGAACTTTTTTAGTATATGTCCCAAATATTGAATGGGATATATTTACATTAAAAAATCTGTTGTTTAACTGAAATTCAAATTTAACTCTACATCCTGTATTTTATCTGGCATCTCTACCTCCCATTGTTAATGATCAGAGTTTGCATATAAGATGTCTCAAGACCCAACCCTGTTGTCAAAGTAGCTAGATGTAATAGCTTTACTTATTGAAGGCCTACTATGTGCCAATAACTGTATTAGGAACTTCGCACAAAATATTCATTTAATCTTTGCAATAACCCTGTGAAATAGGTATAATTCCCTTCAGAGGGGACATGTAACAGTCACAAGTCCTCTCCACCTCTATCCGGAGATCAAGTAATACCCTCAAGGTCACATGGCTAGATACCAAGAGCCAAGATTCAAACCTGGGTCTCACTCCAGCATCCCTACTCAGGCCCACAGGAGTGTCTAACATGCAATTTCAATTTCATAGAAAATATGATTTAAACATTCTTTGACAAAGGAGTTTCAGAGACAGTTTTTTCCCCCAAAATTATCTTTCGAGTAATGTAGTAAAAACATCAGAGGAAAATTCTGATATTTATAAAATTAGCTACATTCAAGTGATCCTGCTATCATCTAAATCTTCTCTTCGCCTTTCCTCCTCCCCACAACACACACACTTTACCCAATCCCAAGATATAAAAAAATATTTTAAAGGATACTTTGCAGTGGGCACAACATTAGTATTATCACCCAGTTTAGATCCAGTTGTGTGAGCAACTATCTATTGAGCCTTCTGAAACAGATCATTTGGTGGTATTTTTGTTTTGGTTCCAGGAGATGTTTAAGACTTTACGTTAGTCGAGATGTGAGGATTTTCTAAACGTAATTCTTTCAGAGTATAAGCATCTTCTTGAAAGCAAATTTTGTGTTTATAAAAGTTCTTGAATCTTTTGTGCCTCAAAGACATTCAAAGGTAAAAGTAATAATTCACCAAGTAATGGAATCATCGCCTGTTTCTCTATTAAAATTAAATGTAAGCTTTCCAAAGCCTCTTTATTTTGCTCAAACTATTGTACTCCTTGGATGTGCCTGAACAGTAACTATTGAACTGTGGGAAACAAGAAGTGCTTTCTGGCTGTGAATATATAAAAATAAGTATGTTTAAATGCTAAATAAGGAAGCATACTGAATTTAAATTCTTCTATGTTCCTTGTCATCAAATCTTCATTATATGATTCTAGAAAAGTGTGTGACAGTGTGAAGAAAAGAAGTGTATGAAGATGATAAAAAATTAATAAGATAAATCTTTCTAGAGACCAAAACAGTTTGAAAATACTGCTTTGTGTAATCCTAGATATTGATCACAGAGTTGGAAAGCTCTCTTTTAGCCCAAAGAGATGAGTTACAAAAGAAAAACCAAAACAAACCAAAACAAAACAAAACAAAAAACAAAACCTCAGAAAGCAGCTTCCAGAAATGGTACAAATTTCTGTATTTCTGTGATAGTGAAATATAAGCAAGTCCATTTACATTGATTTTTAAACCTCTTGAGAATTATCATAGGTATTAACCATACTCATAGGGTATTGTTTGATGAACAGAAAGACCACAATGGTAGAGATCACTGTGTACTTTAAATATTAAAGTAATCATCACAGTAGAGTAAAACTAGATGATCAACTTTGTCATGTGGGTTTTATATTACTCTAAGATGAAAGGCTCACCTCCCACATTCAAGAACACAGCAGTAAGCTAATTTAATCTGAAATAGACACACAGCAAACTGCTGCCACTGGGAAATGCAGTAGATTGGAGGTGGAAGTGAAGTTCCACCTTTTACTCTGTAAAATTTTCTGTAAAGTTTGAATATTTTGCAATGAGCATGTATTAAACATTGTAAAATTTTAAAGCCGTCAGAGACAAGTGAAGGAAATTATGATGATGGTCAACCCCTCAACTTTGAAGGAAGGGAAGGAAAGGGCAGGGGGTTAGGAAGACAAGAGCCTCTGCTCTTTTTTTTTTTTAACTCCATGAGCTTGGTGCAATTAGATCAGTTTCACATTATTCTTTACCTTACCAACTTGAGCTACAAAGTGGAACCTAACTTCTCAGAGGAAAATAAAGCAAGTCAAAGGTCCGCTAGTCCATGGCTAATACTCAGCGAGGTATTCTGTGTTCAAATCCTGTATGATCACATATATAAGCAGGGTTTTAAATAGAGTTAGGAGGCGGAGCTGTGAGGAAAGTGGGCAGAGAATAAGCTTGAGTTGTAATGGTTAGGAGGCTACTCCTGACCCCTCACGCCCCACCCCGCCAAATAAAAGGCAGAGGGAGGAACTATCCTAAGATCTCACTGTGAGAGCCTACTTTCCAACTCAAGACATTTCACAGGGATACCTGCCTCTCTAACTTTGGAAGTCAGCTGAGCTCCTGCTCCTGCTTTTGCTGCAGGCCCATTACTGAAACCTAGTGAAGAGGGTCCACCTAATGGAGAGCGAGGCAGAGAAACTCAGTGGATGAAGCCAGAAGGTTACTTGGGTTTTGTTTTTTCATTACAGTGAGCATATTGTGAAACACAATGCTAATTCTGAGAGGTTTTTGTTCACCTGACTTTATTATAAGAAGTTTTAAGGGTTCACTAGTGATTCTGCCCTACTCGCCCATTTAGTATTCATGAGAAGTTCACCTGCCTGCTTCATAATCACGTGGGATGTCAACTTGCAGATCCCTGGGTCCCACCTCAAAACTATTCTCTCCGTATATCAAGTGTTGCCTGCTATTGAAGGAAAGTATTAGGCAACTAATACAATTCTGGCTTTCTCTGAAGAATGTCTGAGCACCACGGGCCTAAACTCACCTCTCCATCATCCTATTCCCGATCCCATCAAGAGTGGTACATTTATTTTGCAATCAACAAAAGGCATCCTCTTTCCTTCTCCCCGCCCCCCCCCCCCCGAGTTCCTAGGCAACCAGGGTCCTGGCTGTGTGCTTTAGAGGGCCAGTTTCTGGCCCTCTGGCGGCAAGCCTCCTCGCTCAGAGCCAGCACTTCCTTCTGGACTTCTTTCCCCAGGGTCGGTCCTCCAGAGGGTAGAGAGGGCTGTAGTACGCATCCCAGACGGGGCGGGGAGGGGGAAGGTGCTCGTGGCCGAGGGGAAGCTGTTTGGGGCGACAAGGAGCTTGGAGATACTGGTCAGGATGTCCCTATGCATGTGCAGGAGGCCCCTCGAATTTTAGGATGGAGCCCCAGGATTCGAAGAAAAGTAGAACCAGAGTCCTCCATTTGTACTTCTGGTCCGGGGTGTAAATGATAGGGATGGCCCGAAGCACAGCCTCTACCTTCGAAATGTTCATAAGTATTCTGTTTCGGATGAGTGTATTCCGTGTTTGCAGAACAGGAGAGAGAATTCAGGGAGGCTCACAGTTCGCCCGGGACGCTTCCGTCTGGGAGGGCGTTAACCGGCTCCCCAGCCCCGGGAGCCGCGGGACTGTCTGGCCTGAAGCATCCACGGAGTTGGGGTTAGTGAGGTATGAGACTGGTGTTTCAGGTGCTCGCACCAGAGCTACAGATCATCCTTCTCCTTTCTGATGACCTTGCGCAGGGCCTCCTTTTCTCGTCTGTGCCACAACCTTTTCTCGAAACTCCAGGTGCAGAAAACAAACGCGGACGCCGTTTCTCGCCTTCTAGCCACAGGCGAATCCCGGCAGGCCGCGCACCGCGCAGTCTTCGCATTTCCCGACACTTCCCGCCTGTAAACCAATTAGGTGCCTCTCCAGGCACTTTCTCTGATGCAGCGCGGAGGCCCGCCTCCCCGCAAGGCTTTCAGCTTAGGCGCGGCGCCACCTGGCCCGGCCGAGGGCGCGGTCACCACGCGCCACCGACAGCGCCAGCCTGGGTTTCTAAAGGGCTCCGGGACAGGTGCCTGGCTGAAATCCGGTGCCTTAGCATCTCCTCCCCACCAAAGGAAGGATGTTTGAAATGTTCCCGACCTGGGACAACGGCCAAGGACCTGGAAGGAGTGCTGATAATGCCAAGGCTTGGCGAACGGGGGTTCTGCTCCTATTTATCCGCCACAAGGTCGGACTGCTTGCTGAACCCGATCCCACCCTCCTCGCCTATTCACCGACCCTCCCTCCGCGCTCCGCGCCTGGACGGGCGAGGTCAACCGCTCGATGTCACCACGCTTAGGAGCCCTGGGGGCGTCAAGGAGAGCCCCCTGGCCAATGCCCGGCCCTCCTCCCCATCTTCGAAGGCTGAGATCTTGACCCTCGCCGTCCCGAGAGCCCCCGCGGTCGCCCAGCGGGCCAAGTGCCTTTTGGCTCATTTCAGAAATGCCGCGCAATTAAAAAAAAAAAAAAAAAAAGAAGGCGTCTACTTTGCGTTCTGCAGCTGCTGGGGCGCCCTGGCTGAGAGCGCGGACCTGGGACTGCAGCCCCGCCCTCCCCGGAGGCTTCAAGGGCCCGGGACGCCTACAGCCACAGGCCGTGTAGTGCCTGGAGTGGGGGCCCAGGCCGCGGCTCCGCGCGCCCTGGCACTTACCTTGCCTCTGGCTAGCAATTCCATGATGTAGCCAAATTCACTTATCTCCCCCGACTCAGACATGGTTACGACCCTTCGCAAACTCGGGAGTAACCAGGCAGGTGCATCGAATACGTTCTTTTTCTCTCTCTTGCTGTTTTTAGTCTGAGTTTTGCCAAGCGCCCCGCCTGTATGCTGTTAACGAGGAAAAATGAGAAAGCGGGGGGGAAAAGCAAAAAAGGGGTTGGGTGGGATGAAGGCCATAGAGGGCTCCTGGGCAGCCACGTCTGGCGTTCTTAGCTCCGGGCAGGGCGACGTAACGGAACAAACGAGGGCGGCGGAGGCGGTGACGACCGTGAAATCCTCACCGGGCGGAGCAGGGCGCGGAGGCCCCGCCTCCTCGGGGGTCGCGGCCCGCGCCTCCTGCCGGGGGTCGGACGGCTGCGGAGACAAACACCTACACAAAAGCTTGTCTGCTCCCGGCGTGGCGCCGCCCCAGCCCGGACACCCACTGGATAGTTAAAGCCGTCCTTTATGCGATGGCTGAGACGGTGGCTGTCTGGAGCTCTCAGCGCAAAAAGGACCAGGAAAAATCCTCATCCCACTGTCTGGAGGTGCGAGGGCAGAAAGAATGAATGCAGAGCAGGCACAACAAAGGATCTGGCTGACAGCGCCGGAAAAAAAAATAAGTGAGGGCCCAGGAAGCGGCAACGCCGCATCTCAAGTCAGCCTTCCTGAAATCCAATAGGTAACAAAGACCAAGCCAGCGCTTCTGAGACGAGAACAAACACCAGGATTGTATTTTAAACACTCTAAGTGTGTAAGGTCGATTGTATCTCTATATCCTCTTGATACTCAACTTTCCTTTAATTTGAAAAAAAAAAAAAAGGATTCCTGCCAGCAAGATTCCTGGACATTCTCACCCCTAGTTACTGACTAACTCACTTTCCAATTATTTATTTCATTGATTGAGTTAAACATTCAGTGCATGTTTCTCACGTTTTATACTTTTTTTTAAAATAGCAGCTCCCCTAGGAGCCTGCAGCTGAAACGGCCTCTTAGTCTTCTCCCTGCTTCACTCATACCTGACTATCTTTGCTTCTCTTGAGAAGAAAACTTGGCGGAACAAAGTCAGGACTACTCTATTCCTCCACTATAGGCAGCCTCTTATCTTTCTTGAAAAGGAGGAAAGTGATAAGGGCATGAGCTTTTCTTGAAAAAAAAAAAAAAAAGAAAGAAAGAAAGAAGAAAAGAAAAGAAATGCCAGCTATGATTAGATTAGACACAACTATAAGATTTACTGCAAGAATGAAACCATTTTCCTTAGGGGTTTTTCTTGTTTGCCTTTTCTTTTGGTCATTTTCTGATTTCTCTTCTCTGGTCCAGAAATCCAAAAGTATATAATGATTTCTTTCTTTTTTTTCCTGCACATAAAGCTCCAATAATGTTGCTCCTTGACTCTTCTTCCACTAGAACTTTGCTCCTTCTTCAGTGTGTTAACTTTTCTCTCTGAGTTGGTGCCGATCGCCTCTTAGAGCAAGCAGCAAAAGTTAATGTGTTGGGTGTTCACAGTTGGGCTCAGTAGGAGATAAGACAAAATCATAATGCTTCTTGTTTAGAAGCTTCTTGTCCTTCTCAAGTTCTGCAGAACCCTGTGTATGCCCTTTGCTTCCATAAGGAAAACTAAACAGAATTCAAGTAAGGTCTGTAGCATCCATGAATGCATTCCTCCCCAATATTAGCAATACTTGACAGATTGCCAGAAAGAGGTATTGCTTTAAAAGAGAAAGTTTTTCACACCCAGAAAGAATTTGGGCACATAATAAAAATCACGATGTTAGAACCAAACTAGTCTTATGTCAGGCATGACAAGCAGGAAGAAGGGAGAGACAAAGGAACAAAAAAAGCCAAATGTTTCCCCTTAAAAAGCTTTCCCCCAAAACCCCATCCAGTGACCTCCACTTACATCTCCCGTGTGAGAACAAGGACATATGTCCACCCATAGTTACAAGGAAGGCTGGGAAGGTGATTATTTTACTCTGGGAACATTGCCACTCTAAACAAAATCAAGGATTTATTAGTGAGGAAGAAGAAGAAAGAGATATTGAGCAGGAAACTGTCGGTTTCTGCTACCCCTGGGGTAAGTCCATTCAGTTTCCTGAGTTTCTTTCTTCTTTTTTTTTCACACTTTTGGCTGCACCACGCGGCACGTGGGATCTTAGTTCCCTGACCAGGGATTGAACCCGTGCCCCCTGCAGTGGAAGCGTGGAGTCTTAACCACTAGACTGCCAGGGAAGTCCCAGTTTGCTGAGTTTCAATTTTCTCTTCTGTAAAATGACTGGTTTTGAACTAAATGGTGTTCCTCTTCTGGTTTTGAACTAAATGGTCTAACCTCTTCCTGCTCTTAATGCTAATGTCTCCAATCTAAGGATCCCTTTACCATCTGGCAGCACTAGCTGTTCCTCTTTTCCCTGAATAAGTTGCTGTTACAAAAGATCTGTCCACCCGATCACTTGCTATTAGGAAATACTCCAGGCAAAATATGCTTAACAGTTGCCTGGATTCCCACCCAAGGCCAAGATGGGGCTGGGGGCAAGGGTCTTAGAATCAGCTGCTGTAGTGGCAAGAAGTGGAACTGCCCATGAGAGTCCAGATAGGTGCCCACAAGTTGGACACTGAGCATTTACTCAGATGCCTGGTGGTACTTACCACTCTTTATTTAGTCACTGAGTGAACAGCACTAAGGAGCATTAAGAACCTTTCAAAGATGACAGGCATACAAAATGAAGACTGCATTAACATTTCCCTTGAAATTCTCTGTACAGACTTCAAAGACACAGGATCAGTCAGTAGGCGCCAAACAAAATTTGCTTTATTATTTCTCTTACTTCTAAGAACAAAATAAGATTAATATCATACAGATTAATATCTAACTTCATTCCCCATAGGAACCAAAATTAAGAAAAAAGTTAATTCACATTTCTCAAAAATAATAAAAGTAGCATGACAGATGCTGCTTCACAGGGAACTTCCCCACCTAAAAGAAAGATATTTAATAGAGGGATTACGTGATGTGTGAATTTTTCACACTGAGAAGTCTAGCAATATTAAAGAGTCCCTCGCTGTGGGAAATCTAATTGTCAGTTTCCATCTAATGGAGAAAACTTTTCAATATAACTGCTTAATTGCCATGCGGATAACTGAAATAACTCTAACCTATAGAGAGCCACAGCTTTTGGCTTCATTTTCATCCGTGACACCCTATTTTCCCTTCCTTATAGTAAACAACACAATAGTTTTAACAAATAACACAAAAAATACACATTCCAAGTTTTTCTTAGCTGTGGACACAAATAAATAATTGTACAAATTTAGAAGTTGAAATCTATGATGATGAATGTTTAGCAGTTTAAGAGTTAGAGACTGGAATTAGTAATATAAAAATATCCTGGTTTTAATAGACCCTCATATTTACTTCAACAGTCTTTATTTCAAAAGTGGAAACATAAAATGTAGCTTTCTGACACAAATGCATCCTAGCACCTATACCTAGAAAGGTCATTTAACAAACCGAATTTTTTAACAGCTTTATTGAGGTATGATTTACATACCGTAAAATTCACCAACTGTAAGTGTACAGTTTAGTAATTTTTATTAAATTATGGAGCTATGCAATCATCTCATAATCCAGTTCTAAAACATTGGAATATCTCTCCATTTATTGAGATTTTCTCTAATTTCTCTTAGCTGTGCTCTATAGTGTTCAGATATATTGCACTGCTTTTGTTAAATGCATTGCTAAGTATCTTATTGTTGTGAATGAACTTGATTTCTTAATTTCATTTTTGAGCTGTTTATTGCTTGTACACAGAAATGCAACTAATAATTGCATAATAAACTGTATCTTGCAGTGTTGTAAAATTCATTAATCCGTAATTAAAGAAAGTTTTACTTTTTCCTTTCCAGTCTGTATGTCTTTATTTTTCTTGCCTTATAGCTCTAGTTAGAACCTCCATTATAATACTGAATAAAAGTGACAGGAGTTGACATCCTTGCCTCATTCCCAATAGTAGCAGAGAAACAGTCCATCTTTAACCATTAAATATTGGTTTAGCTACATTCCATAAATGTTGATACATTGTGGGTTTGTTTTTATTCATTGAGAAATATTTTCTAATTTTCCTTGTGACAGGCTATCTAGAAATATGTTGTTTAATTTCCAAATTATTCCAAATTTCTAAATAATTTAGATTTCCCATATTTTTTCCTGTTGATTTCTAATCTAATTCAGTTTTAAACAAAGACCATTTTAAAAAAGTATTTCAATGTTTTTAAAATATATTGAGGCTTTTTTATGGGCTAACATGGGAGTTAGCAAACCTTCTCTTACTGGGTGAGATATTAGTTAAACATTTAACACTTGCAGCAATACAGTCTTTCTGATGAAAGCACAGTCAACAACAGATAAACAAGTGGGTGAGGCTATGTTCCAATAAACATTTATTTACAAAAATAGGCAACTGAATAAGCACATGAAAAGGTGCTCAACCATCATTAGTCATTAGGGAAATGCAACCCAATACCACTTCATACCTACTGGGATGCTTATAATTGAAAAGAAATGGAAAATAAGTGTTCGTGTTGATGTGGAGAAATTGGAAGCCTTGTACATAGCTGATGGGAATATAAAATGATGCAGTGGGAAACAGTTTAGTGGTACCTCAAGAAGTTAAACATAAAACTACCAGCAATTCCACTTCTAGGTAGATACTCAAAAGAACTGAAAGCAGGGACTCAAAGAGATACTTGTTTGTACACAAGTGTTCATTGCTGCATTTTTCACAATCAACAAAAGATATAAACAACCCAAGTGTTGATCAACACATGATTGGATAAACAAAATGTAGTATATACATATAATGGAATATTTTTTGTCTATAATATGGAATGAACTTCTGATATATGGTACAATATGGATAGACCTTGAAAACATTAGGCTAAGTGAAATAAGCTAGACACAGAAGGACAAATACTATGTAATTTTCCTTATATAAAATGTCTAGGATAGGCAAATTCATAGGGACAGAAAGTAGATTAGACAGACCGGAGGGAGAGGGGAATGGGGAGTTACTGTTTAATGGGTACAGAGACTATGTTGTGGATGATGAAAAATTTGGGGTATAGTTAATGGTGATGGCTGCACAACATTACGAATGTAAATAATGCCACTGAACTGCACACTTAAAAATGGTTTTAAAAAATTAGGTGTCTGGCTCTTGAGTTGTAGTTTACTGATTGTTTCCTAAAATATTATCTGTTTTGGGTAATATTCCATGTATGCTTAAAAGGCATGTGTATTCTTCTGTTGGGTGGAGCATTCCATGAATCAGCTAGGTAAAGCTGGTTTTCCATGTCTTAGGTCTTTGTTCTTCCTTTGTTCCTCCTCTACTGTATTCTTTGGTGTTAAATTTTTTTTAGTGAACCTATTTCATTCTTCTGTTGATTTTAACAAAATTACTACTTCTTAATAGTTACTCTAGGAATTATGATATAAATATTAACTGAGCACAATCTACTTTAGGTTAATACTGACTTAATACCAGTAAAATACAGCAACTTAACAATACAGTTCCAATCCTCCTCCCTCCACTGCCATACATATTATGTATGTATAACACCTATGTATGTTATAAACCCAAGAATACATTCTTATAATTACTGCTTTACACAATCTAACACAAGATTGCTGTGTTTTTAAAGAAATTAAGAGAAGAGGAAAAAAATATATGTACACAATTTATTTATTCACAGTTTATCATTTCTGGTACCTATCATTTCCTGCTATCTGTAGCCATTTCCTTTCATTCTGAAGACCTCCTTTAGTATATTTGTAAGACAATGTGTTAGCAATGTTTCTTCAGTCTTTTAATTAATCTGTAAATCCAAAATAATCACAATAAAATTACTTTCAGGATTTTCTAGGAACATGTCAAGTTAATTCTAAAATTAATTCAAAAGACCAGTGGGTAAGACTCTGTACTCCCAATGTAGGGGGCCCGGGTTTGATCTGTGGTCAGGGAACTAGATCCCACATGCATGCTGCAACTAAGAGTTTGCATGCCGCAACAAAGAAGTCCGCATGCCACAACTAAACATGCCACAACTAAGACCCGGTGCAGCCAAAATAAATAAATAAAAAAATTTTTTTTTTAAAGAGAGAAATGCACAAGATTGGCCAAGACAATTTATAAAAGTACAATGCTGTAGCAAATACAAAAATGAAGCCATCATAATTAGAACGACTGGTATAAGAATAGACAAGTAGATCAATAACACAGAATAGAAAATCTAGATTAAAAGTTATGATTAGATTTTACATGATTTCTGTTTACTTACTAAGTAATAAAGGTGATATTTCAAATCAGTGATGAAAGGGAGGAGACTGAGATGGCAGAGTAGGAGGATGTGGAACTCACCTTCCCCCACAAACACATCAAAAATACAACTACATGTGGAACAATTCTCACTGAAAACTAACTGGAGACTGGCAGAAGGACTGCTGTACAACCAAGCCTGTAAGAAAGCTACACACAGTATCAGGCAGAAAGGGAAGAGAAAGAGTCAGATTGGGACCTGTGCTCCTGGGAGAGGTCTCAGAGGAAAAAGGGGATTACACAGGTGGAGAACTGCCCTGGGAGTGAGTGGTTCAAGCCACATATTGGGCACCTTGGCCCTGGGGTCCAACACAGGGAAGACAAGCCCCCTTGCCTGGTTGGAGGGCCGGTAGCACTAACAGGAGGGCTGTGGGAAGCCTGGACTCCACTTGTGAGGAGTGCGCAAACACTTGCTTGCTCTTGAAGCAGGGCAGAGACAGTGGATTGAGACGGCATACCACTGCCCCTGCATGTACCCCAGCCTGAGATGAGTGATAGCTCCAGCCACTTGCATCATGACACAGATCTACACTAGGGCAAGGTGTGCCAAGGCCCGAGGAGAGAGCTCAGCAGTGAGACAAAAATGTGGCTGATGTGACGTCTGAGCAGGGCAGGGGCAGCCATTACTGGTGCTTACATAGGCAGCACATCAGAAGCAGTCTGGGTCTCTGACCCCAGCTGGACTGCGACAGGCCACAGACTCATGCCAAGTGCCCACACTAGCCCTTCTTGCTCCAGCACTGCTTCCCTCTGGGGTGAGGGTACTGGTGCTGGGAGGGGCGAGAGCACACACTTAAAGGGAACAGAACCGGCTCAGACCCAATCCTCAAGACTTCTGCTCCAGTAACTTGGGACCAACCCCAACCCTGATAGGGTGATGATGGTCACAGAAAAGTCGGGAAGACCTAGCTCACACCTGGCTCCAGCCCTAGCCTCTCCATCTCAAGCCCCACCTCCTACCACGGTGATAGCTACCGGCACACCCTGGAGAAAGATGTGACTCGTGATCACGTGAGATTCAGCTCCCCCCACCAAAGCCACTGGGCACACACAGACTGAGTGAGGATGCTCCCACATAAGGACACTACTTCAAGACCACAACAGGTGACTGTTTCACCCAATTTCAGAGTGACAAAGAAAGTCAAACAAAATGAGAAGACAAAGGAGTTTGTCCCAATTGAAAGAGCAAGAGAAAACCCCTGGGAAAAAAACAAGAAATGAGGGCTTCCCTGGTGGCGCAGCGGTTGAGAGTCTGCCTGCCAATGCGGGGGACACGGGTTCGAGCCCTGGTCTGGGAGGATCCCACACGCCGCGGAGCAACTAGGCCCGTGAGCCACAACTGCTGAGCCTGCGCGTCTGGAGCCTGTGCTCCGCAACAAGAGAGGCCGCGATGGTGAGAGGCCCGCGCACCGCGATGAAGAGTGGCCCCCGCTTGCCGCAACTGGAGAAAGCCCTCGCACAGACACAAAGACCCAACACAGCCAAAAATAAATAAATAAAATAAAGAATTTAAAAAAAAAAAAAAACAAGAAATGAAACAGAAATAAACAATTTACCAGACAAAGAATTCAAAGAATTAGTAATAAAAGTGCTAACTGAAGTATGGAAAAGGATACATGAACACAATGAGAATTTTAACAAGGAACTAGAAAACATAAGGAAGTATCAGTCAGAGCTGAAGAATACAATAACTGAAATGAAAAACATACTAAAAGGAATTAACAGCAGACTAGGTGATACAGAAGAACTCATAAGTGATCCGGAAGATAGAATAATGGAAATCACCCAATCAACCACCAAAAGGAAAAACAAATTGAAAAAATGAGAACAGTTTAGGAGGTCCCTGGGACAACGTCAAGTGTACCAACAATTGCATCATAGGGGTCCCAGAAGGAGAAGAGAAAGAGAAGGGAATTGAAAATGTATTTGACACAACTATGGCTGAAAAATTCCCAAACCTGAAGAAGGAAAAAAATATCCAAGTATAGGAAACAGAGGGTCCCAGACCAGATGAACTCAACAGACCCACACCGAGACATATCATAATTAAAATGGCAAAAGTAAAAGAAAAGAGAGAATTCTAAAGGCAGCAAGAGAAAAACAAAGAATCACATACAAGGGGAACTCCAAAAGGCTATCAGCTGACTTTTCTGCAGAAACGTTGCAGACCAGAAGGGAGTGGCATGATGTATTCAAAGAACTGAAAGGGAAAAATCTGCAACCTAGGATACTCTACCCAGCAAGATTATTATTTAGAATCGAAGGAGAGATAAAGAACTTCTCAGACAAGCAAAAACTAAAAGAGTTCATCAATGCTAAACCTACTCTAAAAGAAGTTTTAAAGGGTCTTCTATAGGAAAGGCAAATACATAGTAAAGGCTGAAGATCAACCACTTAAATAAGCTAGTATGAAAATTAAAAGACAAAAAAAATTATAAAATCAACTATGACTCTAATAATTATTAAAAAGATAAACATGAAATTGTTAAATATGACATCAAAAACACAAAATGTTGGGGAGGGGAGTAAAAAAATATAGATCTTTTAGAATGTGTTTGAACCTGAAGGACTACTTGTTTGAAACAAGTAGACATAGTTATAGGTCAACATATATGAACCTCATGGTAACCACAAATCAAAAACCTACAACAGATACACAAAAAAAGAGAGAAAGGAACACCAGCATACCACTAAAGAAAATCATTGAAACACAAAAGAAGAAACTAAAAGAAGAAAAAGAGAAGAAATACAGACAAAACCAGAAAACAAGTAACAAAACAGCAATAAGTACATAGCTATCAATAATTACTTTAAATATCAATGGACTAAATGCTCCAATCAAAAGATATTAGGTGGCTGGTTGGATAAAAAACAAGACCCACTTATATGCTGCTTGCAAGAGACTCACTTCAGAGCTAAATACATACACAGACTGAAAGTGAGGGGATGGAAAAAGATATTTCATGCAAATGGAAATGACCAGAAAGCAGGGGTAGCAATACTCATATCAGACTTTAAAACAAAGTTTATAACATAAGAAAAGGAAGGGCATTAGGGATCAATACAAAAAGAGGATATTACACATGTTAACATATATGCACCTAGTACAGGAGCACCTAAATATGTAAAGCAAATATTAACAGACATAAAGGGAGAAAGTGACAATAATCCAATAACAGTGGACTATTAACACCCCACTTATGTCAATGGTCAGATCATCCAGACAGAAATGGGGAAAGCACAAACACTTGGAGACCAAACAACATGCTACTAAAAAAAACAATGGAACAATGAAGAAATCAAAGAGGAAATCCGAAAATGCCCCAAGACAAATGAAAATGGAAACACAATTTTCTAAAATCTATGAGATACAGTAAAAGCAGTTCTAAGAGGGAAGTTTATAGTGATACAGGCCTATCTCAAGAAATACCAAAAATCTCAAATAAACAGCCTAACCTAATTACAAAAAGAAGAACAAAGTCCAAAGTCAGCAGAAGGGAGGAAATAATAAAGATAAGAGAGGAAATAAATAAAATAGAGAAAAACAACAACAAAAAAACAGTTGAAAAGACCAATGAAATCAAGAACTGGTTTTGTGAAAGGGTAAACAAAATTAATAAACCTTTAGCCAGGCTCATTAAGAAAAAGAGAGGATGCAAATAAACAAAATAAGAAATGAAAGAGGAGAAATAACAACAGATATCACAGAGATACAAAGAACTATGAGAGAATACTACAAACAGTTGTATGTCCAAAAACTGGAAAACCTAGAAGAAACACATGAAATGAACACATTTCTAGAAACATTCAGTTCCAAGACTGAATCAGAAAGAAAAAGAAATAGACAATCTGAACAGACAGATCACTAGTAGTGAAACTGAATTTGTAATTAAAAAAAAAATCCCAGCAAACAAAAGCCAGGACCCGACAACTTCATAGGGGGATTCTATCAAACATATAAAGAAGAGCTAATACCTATCCTTCTCAAACTATTCCAAATAATTAAAGAGGATGGGACACTCCTAAATTCATTCTACAAGGTCACCATTACTCAATACCAAAACCAGACAAAAATGCTACCAAAAAAAAAAAAATTTACAAGCCAATATCTCCGATGAATAGAGATGCAATAATTCTCAACAAAATATTAGCAAACCAAATTCAACAATATATAAAAAGGATCATACACCATGATCCCACCAAAAAACTACTAGAGTTCATCAAGGAATTCAGTAAAGCTGCAGGATACAAAACTGATATACAGAAATCTATTGCTCCTCTATACACTAAAAACGAACTATCAGAAAGAGAAAGCAAGAAAAAAATCCCACTTAAAATAGCATCAAGAAGAATAAAATACCTAGGAATAAACTTAACCAAGGAGACGAAAGACCTAAACTCTGAAAACTATAAAACACTGATGAAGGAAATTGAAGATGACACAGAGAAATGGAAAGATATCCCATGTTCCTGGATTGGAAGATTAATGTTGTTAAAATGTCCATACTACCCAAACCAATCTACAGACTTAATGTAATCCCTATCAAAATACCCATGACATTTTTCGTGAAAGAAAAATATCTCTTTCGTAGATGCCACTAATCTCATTCTTGAGGTCCTATCTTCTAATACCAAAGGTCACCAAAGGTCCTATCTTTTAATACCATCACACTGGGGGTTAGTATTTCAATACAAGAAGTTTTGAGGGGACACATACATTCAGTCTAAGGCTGAAGATTTTGTCTATTGATTTTGTTTCTGGTCACATTGTTGGGCTCTGTTACTATTTCTAATAGTTTGTTAGTTGATTCTCCTGGAATTAAAAAAAAATTATCTGAATACACATAGGTCATTTTTCTTATTTGTTGCCAATATTTAGAGATTTTTTTTTCTTATTTTGTTATAACTTTGATTATAATGTTGGATAGCAGAAATGATAACAGTCATTCTAGATTTATTTCTGACTTTAATGGAAACCATTCAAATAATTCACCTTTGTACCTGAGGATCTTGTGGGTTGAGGATTTTGGGTTCATAATACCCTTTATTGGGTTAAGAAGGTTTTTTCTATTCCTACTATGCTAAAAAGAATTTTTTTATTAGATATACATGTTGAAATTTATCAAATTCTTTTATGAGGCATCTATTTATATGACTGTATGATTTCCATTTTTAATCTAGTAATAGAGTGAATTACATTAATTTTTTTTCCAGTGTTGAACCTCTTCTGGGATAAATCCTGCTTGGTTATGATACATAAATCTATTAATACATTACTGAATCTGATGTACCAACATGTTCTTCAGCATTTTTGCTTTAATGTCCACATTTGTCCCAACTGGTCACTTTCTGGTGGCCTAGGATTCTTCCTGTTCCCTGTATCTGCCCTGAGTCAGTAGCACATTTGAAGTCATTTCCATTTTTAGGTAGTAGCTTTTCTCTGTTAACATTATTCCATCTGCTTTGCATACTTCAGGATTCCTTATAATAATTTCTGGCCTGCCCAGTGTATCCATTTCTGTTTTCTAGTACTACTATGAATTTTTTAAAAAAACAAAAAAGATCTGTCATTTCCACGAATTTGGAATGGGAGGGACAGAGGCCTTTGCATGGCTCTATCTTCCATCTTGTTCAAAATTCAAAATTGATGCCATTTTTAGATTCTTGCTGGAACCTGATTATTTCTAGTACTCTCCAATCAGTTTAAATATCACCAGAAAACTAAGCACATCTACCTAACATTTTCTTCCCTTTCCATAATATGCTTTTTGGTTTAATTCCATAAAATGTTAACTGTTAGGAAGAAAGGCAGTAATACATTAGCCAAAGTTGTCTGTTATGGAGATATGTCACAATATGCCTTTCCTACACGACTTTTCAACACCCATTTGGGACAAATTCTTAAAATTTCTTCTTAGAATGAACTAACTTGGTCAGCTACCAACATTTTTTTTCTCCTCTGCATCAGAATAAGGATTTTTTTTTTCTCCAAATGAAATGCTGGTTACCTCAGCAACATTAAGAAGAGTTTTCTTTTTAAGTCCCCTTTCCCTTGAGGTGAAAAGGATATTGTATTTTCTAGCAGTTTCTTTTCTTTAGAAGTTTATCACAGACAATCTTTGGCCCAAAGAGGGGGGCAAACTGCTTTGGGGTGGTTTAAGGACAGAGGATCAATTCTTGTCTCAGAGTTTCCCAAATTGCAAAGTTGGAACTGCGTGCACATATCCTAAATTCGTCCTCGGAGGACACTTATTTCTCTAGCAAGCAAGACTTGGCCCAGGAGGAAGCCTAGGATGGCCAACTCAGGCTATCTTAGGAGACTGCGGTCGCACAAGACACGCTGCTGAGCAGAGACTGCACTGCCTGCATCCCACGTCCATTCACTGAGTCTTGATATGTATACCAACAACACTCATTCATTCATTAAATATGACTGACCGCCTACTGTGTGCCTGGCAGTGTTCTGGCAGTGCAGATTCAGCAGTGAACAAGATAAACAAGATTCTTAAAATATAAATGTCCTTTTAATACCATGCTGTGTTTTGAAAGCTTCAATTTTGTATTAGATTTATTGATGCTGAGGTAATATGATCTTGGTAGGGAGGGCAGAACCTTTTTTTCCTGCAAGGTACACTGTGAAATGATATACCATTTCTTTCCTAGGAAATGAGATATGCAAAGAGATCATTGGTTTGTTTGTCATTAGATATGCTAGAACTATATTGGATAACCAGGTTTCTCTTAACTAAGGTCCTAATCACTAATTCCACCCCTATCCCCCAACCTGTTCACATTGGGGCATAATTCTTTGGCGGATGACACCTTCTATAGGTACGGGGAAGGGAGGGTTAAGAGAGAAAACTGCCTCTGATCAATACAGCTGCATCATCATCATAAATAATTTAACCACATACTCCGTTTTTAGTTTCTTTGATCTGCTTCTATCATCATGCCTGGTTGTGTTACTGCCACAGAAGTTTGCTCTTTGCAAGGCTAAAGAATCTCCTTGCAGGACCTCAGTCATCCTCCTGGGGCAAAGGTCCACTTTGTGTTATTCCTCCTGCCTCATAGCTCAGCATCGATGTTTTTTAACCATCCTGAAGGATCTTGAGTGCATTGTTGCTTTGAGATGTTATAAGCCAGGAATAAAGGAAGTTACTTATTAGTGCTGGAAATAAGATAAGTGGGCTGGTTCTAACAACCATCTTCCTCTAATAATTCCTTGTTTATTTTAGAGGGTTGTTTGTTTTGTGAGAGTTAGGGGAGTGAAGATATAGGAGGAAGGAGAAGGGATCATTTTCAGGACCTCAGATTCAGATCTGGTATTGGTTTTGGTGGCAGTGAATGAGGAGATGGGGGTGTATTCTGAGGAAGAAATTAGTGTAAGATTATCACGTAGCAGAGTTCATTGGCTCTGGCAAAAGTGATAAAGTGTGTCTTTGTTTTATTTTGCTGCAAAGACATATTTTGAAAATCTCCTTCTTGTGCCACTGGTCCTTAACAAAGAACACAGCTCATATCTCCATTAATTTGAAGTTAAAAATGTTAACAATATCAATATTGGCCACTGACTTATTGCTTAATCTAAGTATTTGCTAGGGCGTCGAGCACTGCTGTTCTATTACAGAGGGGAGAAATATCTGGGAAGGAATTTGCAGAGTAGAAAAAAATGCTAAGAAAGGGATTCTAGGGCTTCCCTGGTGGCACAGTGGTTGAGAATCTGCCTGCCAACGCAGGGGACATGGGTTCAAGCCCTGGTCTGGGAAGATCCCACATGCCGCGGAGCGACTAGGCCCGTGAGCCACAATTACTGAGCCGGCGCGTCTGGAGCCTGTGCTCCGCAACAAGAGAGGCCATGATAGTGAGAGGCCCGCGCACCCACTTGCCGCAACTGGAGAAAGCCCTCGCATAGAAACGAAGACCCAACACAGCCATAAATAAATAAATAAATTAATTAATTAATTAATTAATTAATTAATTAATTAATAAATAAATAAATAAATAAAAGGGATTCTATAAGGATCATACTATAAAAATAGTGTTGACTTTGAGCAGTAGGAAGGACAAGCTTTTGGCCAAGAAGCAGGCACATTTTCACCTACAAACTGGCCAGCCAAGGCAGAGGGAAGCTATGGTGTATGCTTAAAAGTTTTAAAAGAGCACCTTTTTCTGAATAAGATTAATGGCACAACGGGAAAGCACATTGAGAATTGTATTTATTAACCTGTCTGCTGCTTTTCTGTAACTACGATATGTACTCCCTTCCCACAGAACATCTCCTTCAGAGTCTGGCTCTTCTTGCTACCTCAGTTCTCCTCACCGACTTGGCTTTACTTCACCTGCTTCTTATTTGAATCCATAATTGAAATGGAGGGATCTGAGTCTTTCGTGATGTGAAACAGATATACTCTCTTTTAAGGGCTCAAACCACTTTTGCGGCCCCTTTCCTAATGCCCACAGGTCTTCAACTACGTCCCGAAGCTCCCAGGAGCTCCAAGGTTCCCCCACAGACACTGCTGCCCATGTACCCTGGCAAAAGAAAGTGGGGAATTCCATAGTTTGACTGGCGTGGCCAGTGTCAGAAGGTAATTACAATCAGTAACAAACTGAGAATAAACCGCAATACCCCAGGCACAGCCTCAGGCTCTGACTCTGAACTCCTATCTCTTCATTTACTGAGACATGCACAATTTTGAATTCTATCAGGGGAAACATTATTATGACATTTCCCATTATAGAGGATTCTACTATGATTTTCTTTCTAACATAATTTCTGGAACACAGTGACACTATTTATAAGGTATTTCCTTAGAGAAGCAGCAATATAGCTACATTAATATAAATGAGAAGAATATTTGCTGCAAGTATATCTATTTTAGAGTTCCGTCAGCTTGCTAGGGGGGAACGCTGTATTTCACACAGGCATTTCATAGTATATTGTTTACTCTTAAAAAGGAAAATTGTTAATATTTATCTTCCAGTATCCTTTCATGTAAAGATTCACAATACGCGTTTTACTATGTGTAATGGTACCTAGCTGAAATTTTTCTATCTCATGATTCCAAAAGGAGTTTTAAGTTTCTTTTTTCAATATTCCAAATTTGGTTTACCTGTATGAAAAGAAGTACTTTCTATTTAACTGCAAAAGTACTCACTGAGTAACAAACTCTAAATAATTTGTTACATGTTACCCCATTATTTTGTTAACAATGAGACAAAAATGACTATCATATATAAAGTATCCCACACCTACTAAGCCCACAAATATATATTCAATGAATGAATGAACATATCTACCTTACAAATGGAGAAACTGAGGTCAAAAGAAAGGTTTTAGCCATAATCATGTATAACTCAAGAAATCCCCTGAAAATCTGATTCAAATATTCTTTTCCTTTCTTTCCTTAAAAGACAAGTGACAGTTCTAATAATGGACATTTACTCTTTGAAAGGGAAATCTGAGAGTAATGTTTTGTAGATAAAAAACCTTCAGATTAAAATTTCAGAATAAAAATAAGGAAGCAAATTATTTCATCTAAACACCACTTTTGTCTTTCTTTTACTCTTAATTGTAAAATTCTGAACAAAACCATCTAAATACTATGAAGTTACAGAGTCTCATCAATTATAACTCGAAATTGTGGATAAGAAAAAGCTGGAAATCTTAGTAAAGTTCTAACTTTTTAAAAATTGCATATTCCACCTTGTATTTTCTAAATGACTACTGCAAGTGGGAAATAAAACCAGAAATACAGCCTTGTCTTCACCTGCTACCAGCACCACAGTTCTAGTCTGAAAAACTATTTTATGGCACTTCAGCCCAAAATTTATTTTCTCCCCCTTCTTTGTTACAAAACCTTGATAAATGTGCCCAACTTAACAAACAAATGAACAAACAGAAAACAAGCAAAAACCCAGCCTTCTTTGCAGCTAGGGGTAGCCAATGAGATGTCACTGGAAGTTGTTAGGTGGGGCTTCTGGGAAAGCCCTCTGCCCCCTCCTTCCTTCTCTTCTAACTGAAACACAGTTCTGAGGCCTGGCATTCCAATCCCCATCTTGGACTCCTGAGGAGAACCTGAGGATAGAAGTCACGCACTAGGACGACTAGAGAAGAGAAAGAGATGAGCCCAAGTCTCTAGGAATCGTGGGGCTTCCATTCTAGCCTTGGACTACCTACCGCCCACCTTCTTTCACTCAAGAGAAAATAAAACTCTAACTTGTTTAA
The DNA here is from genome assembly GCF_028021215.1 of Eschrichtius robustus. Classification (NCBI taxonomy): domain Eukaryota; kingdom Metazoa; phylum Chordata; class Mammalia; order Artiodactyla; family Eschrichtiidae; genus Eschrichtius; species Eschrichtius robustus. Next base: position 94,228,052 of record NC_090825.1, read on the forward strand.
ACCATGTTATTTGAGTTTTCTGTTACATGCAACCAAATCTAGTCCCAACTGATAAAGCCACATTATAGCTATTTGACCTTTAGCTATTCATTTAACTTCTCTGTATCTCAGTTTATTCATCTATAGAAATGGGCACAATAATAGTCCTGGCTCAGAGAGTTGTTATAAGGATTAAATGAATTAATACATGCAAAGTGATTAGAATTGTAACCAGAGCAGACTGACCGCTCAATGAATCCCATCTGTTACTATTATTCACTTGCACCATCTATAATAGCATACCTGGAGTTTAAATGTGAAGGGAGAGGGTGTGTGAAGAAACGAAATCACTGCATTTGTTTCTTGTCCCGTTCTTCAGGGACGGAGACCTGGGCAAAGAGCATAACAGAACCCTGATAATACGATAATGCACGCTTCTCAATTAAAATCACTTTACAGATTACCAAGCACCTTCAGATAACTGAGTTCCTCTAAGCCTTACCAGAGCTCTGAGATGAGGGTGAACGTTGAAGCTTGTTTGTGTTGGCAGGTCATTAGCTGACTGGCTCAGTGGCCAGAGTCCAAGTTCACCGTTCCAGTCAGGGCCAGTTGGCTGGATTCCATTTCATAGCCCTAGATTGTGCAGCATACTTAGCCGTGGTTAATTGCTCTCTGATCATGAGTCCAAGTTTAAATCGTGTGGGAGAAGACATGAGGAAGTATAACTCAGCCATGCTGGAGAAACTAAGTGTCTGCCTTCTCCACCTGCCAGCAGGTACATGTGGGTTGTAAGTGAGGCTTTTTTTTAAAAGAGAGATTTCCTGAATCTTTTTAAATCTGACTTTTTTTCAGCTAGTTTATTTAGAAAGCTTCTGAGCCTTAGGGTTTTGGGTTTTTTTAAAGAATTTATTTATTTATTTATTATTTATTTTTGGCTGTGTTGGGTCTTCGTTGCTACGTGCGGGCTTTCTCTAGTGGCGGCGAGCGGGGGCTACTCTTCATTGCAGTGCGTGGGCTTCTCATCGTGGTGGATTCTCTTGTTGCGGAGCACGGGCTCTAGGCACACGGGCTTCAGTAGTTGTGGCATGCGGGCTCAGTAGTTGTGGCTCGTGGGCTCTAGAGCACTGGCTCAGTAGTTGTGGCGCACAGGCTTAGTTGCTCTGTGGCATGTGGGATCTTCCCAGACCAGGGCTCGAACCCGTGTCCCCTGCATTGGCAGGCGGATTCTTAACCACTGCGCCACCAGGGAAGCCCGAGCCTTAGGGTTTTAACTTGAGAATGCCTCTCAGATTAGCTCCACTCTAATCTTAATATAATAATGATAACAGCTGATATGTACTAAGGCACTCACTCTGAGTCAGCACTATTGTAAGCGCTTACTCCTACCATCCCATTTGATTCTCATGAAACTCTACAAGGTAGGTACTGTTATATCCGCCCTTCAGAGAAGGTCATCCTAAGCCACAAACAGGGGAGTGACTTGCCCAGCATCACCGGGAGAGGCAGTGGCAGAGCCAGGAGAGAGCCCATGCTCTTAGCCAGCACCTTGTATCTGTCTTAGAGTCATAAACTCTCCACTTTCTGCCTTTACTCTCCAAGCTTCAGCCCCTGTGGAGGGAGGGCAGAGGTGTGATTCTTTGACCAAGTGCCTTTGATTGTGGCCATATTTTTATCACTTGTTATTCCGTATTCCACTCTCTCTTTACTCACAAAGGATGGTAAAATCTCTCAGGCAGTGCTTCTACCAGATCAAATTCCAGGATTGTACTGTTTTCTGTGCTGGGGGGGGCTTACTGCCTTTGGTTGATCCTTCATCTGAGCTCACTATCAAAAGCCCATGAGAACCTCTGGTCTGTGGCTCCAAGTCAGCTTCTCCAGGGAGATTTTTTTCTGAAGAGTCCATTCCTGCTAGTGATACCCAACTGGGGAGAAAGATTTCCTGTAACACATGCAAGAACAGAGCCTATTTCCTTGACCCTAAATGGCACTATCAATGTAATAACAACGTTTTGGCAGTCAGGGGGCGATAGGGAGGAAGTGACACAGAATTTTTAAAAATCATAAAAGTATAAAAATGTACTTTACTTCTGTGATCTTCCTCCCAAAACCCATAAACCCAGTCTAATAATGAGAAAAACATCAAACAAATCCCAATGGAAGAACATTCTACAAAATACCTGACCAGTACTCCTCAAAACTGTCAACGTTATGAAGAAAAGTCTGAAAAACTGTCACAGCCAAGAGGAGACATGATAACTAAATGTAATGTGGTATCTTGGATGGGATCCTGGAACAGAAAAAGGACACCAGGCAAAACCTAAGGAAATCTGAATAGAGTTAATAATGATAAGAATGCATTAATATTGGTTAAGTAATTGTAGCAAATATACCCTGCTAATGTAAGATGTTAATAATATGGGAAACTGGGTGCAGAGTGTTTGGGAACTCTCTGTATTTATCTTTGCAATTTTTCTGTAAATCTAAAACTTCTAAAATAAAGTTTATTAAAAAAACAGCAGGGGCTTCCCTGGTGGCGCAGTGGTTGAGAATCTGCCTGCCAATGCAGGGGACACGGGTTCGAGCCCTGGTCTGGGAAGATCCCACATACCACGGAGCAACTAGGCCCGTGAGCCACAACTACTGAGCCTGCGCATCTGGAGCCTGTGCTCCGCAATAAGAGAGGCCACGACAGTAAGGCCTGCGCACCGCGATGAAGAGTGGCCCCCACTTGCCACAACTAGAGAAAGCCCTCCCACAGAAATGAAGACCCAACACAGCCATAAATAAATAAAAAAATTTTAAAAAAAAAAGAAAAAAAAAAAAAAACAGCAAACATGGGCAGTGCTGTCAAGTCCTATCGTATATGTAAAATTCTACTGGGCTGGCTGACATACTGTCCTCACATTTATAGAAACCCTGAACCCAACACCCCTCCTCTCCTCTGAAGAGCTTTATAGAGGGCACTTTATAGAGAGAGACACCTCAGTTTTTGTTATTTGTACCAATCTACATGGCACATTTTATGATCCCCGTGTTATAGTGTAATGAGATCTGGCACATGCAATGGCTTGCTCAAGGTTACCAGGATGGGGGCAGAGCTGGGCGTGGAGCCCTGTTTACCTTTCCTGGTACCACTGCAGGCTGGGCAGGGAACCCAGCTTAGATGAATTCAATTCCATTCAATTCAACCAACGTTAGCTAACACGTACTAGTATTGTGAGCACTGGGAATCTTAAACTGAATGAAATTCAGCTCCCTGCTCAAGGGCCATGTTGTGGTGCAGTGGGGAGAGACAAATACATCAAGAGTTATTTTCAATACAAGAAGCTAAGTGCCAAGGCAGACACGTGGAGAGTGTTGAGGGAGCTGGGAGGAAAGGCTCCCCCAGACAGGAGGTGGCTATTTAGCCCTAGGAAAAAATCTCAGCCTGAAGTGCAGGTGAGTCCTGATTAGGGAAAATGTGTTTCTTGGTTCCTTAGGGGCCCTGTTGCATCTGATTTCTTACAGTCCCAAAGGCTCTTCTGAAAGTTCACTTGGTGGCAGGAGTGGGACTGCAGCACTGAAGCCCATTTTCTGGCAGGGCATAAATCTTACATTCAGTGGCCCAGATCTTGTGAGAACATGAAAGGGCTTTGGTATACACGAATAGCAAAATAGCAAAAAAAAAGAAAAAAGGCAAAAAAAGTTACAGTCCAATTTACTCGGCTTCCTCCTGTGTCTGTGAGGAATAAATGAAGGGAGATCCGTGCAGGATTTCCTCGACTGTGAGGTATGTTGGCGTTCCTAAGAGAGTGTGACAGCCTGAATTTTCTGTTTGTGCTTTTAGTGACTGATCAGCTAGTCGGGACAACGTAAATTAATGCTATTTTCTTATATCCTTTGATAGTGGGGCATAGGCATTTCTTCTGTAGGTTGTGAACCACTCCCTGGGCCCATTTCCTCCCTGTGGGAGATTTGAGGAGCCATGGTAACTCGTCAGTCCCCTAGGCCATGATCTGAGGCACTGTACAAAGCCCATTTTGCAAATGCAAGAGATTTTTTTCTTTCTTTTTAATAGTGAGTGTCTGAATTAAAGAAGCAATTTCCTAAACTGGGGGTTCCAAATCAGTTGTTTCTGCTAGTTTTATTCTGTATATTTTTGAAATTATTTGCTCCCTCTCCATGTTTTCTGAAGATGGCAAGCAGCCAGCTGTTGGGTCCTCTTCTGTCTCTGCTTGGAGTCTTCTCTGTCACCACCAGGTCCTCTCTGGTGTCCTAGAAGTTCCTGCTCTCAAAGACGATGCCCATGTCATATCCTGAGAGAGTTAACATCCTTCCCTTCACACTCATTTTCCTAAACTCAGAAGAGAAAAGAAACTCTATATGCTTGGCTTTATTCAGCGGCTGGTGTGGTCTCACAGGCTGCAATTCCTTGGTAAATTACCCCAATGATTGTTCAGCCATCAGGGGGAAATTCGTCTTTTATAACATCTTCCTTTAATGAGTCTTCCTAACACCATGAAATGACCTTAACACCCAGAAGAGGATTTTAAAAATGGTGTGTAGAAAAAGCTGGCTGAGGATGTGTGTGGAGGTAAGTTCACAATACTTGGGGAAGAAAAAGGATACAATACAAGAATGTGATTTTTAAAGTGGATGCAGACCAGCTAGGAGTCAGGATTTTTTTTTAGTACTTTTAAGGAAAAAGTGATCAGTCTTTAGTGTTACATTTTTGGAAAATAAGCAATGAACGGTGATTTAGTAGACAGTAGTCATATCAGAAGATGTTTTTCATGTATAACTTATTTGATATGATTTAATTTCTCTTTTCAATAACTGTTACATTTAAAGTATATTAAATCGTGCAAATATAGAACATAATTTTACATCTGGCCTGAGGGATAAGAAATGGGTTTACATGCTATCCTGCATTTCATGAAACTGGCCACAAATCAGAGGAATAAAAACAGAAATATTTTGAAATGATTTATAAATATTATATACACTACTGTTTTAGGAAAATTACTTTCCAGTAAAAATGGCCAAGATTCACTGATTGATTTTTCCAATAAGCATGACTTTCACACCTACCATGTACTGTGTCACAACTTAGAAATTCAAAAAAGAAAAAGAGATGAATAAACCAAAGCTGCTGACAGCAAGCGCTCACGGTCTGCCTGAGACAATGGACAGTAAACAGGTAATTACTGCCCAGCGTGGGAAGTTCTTTAGCAGAAGCACATAAGCAGAACCAGGAAGCAACAGGGTAGGAGAAAGACCATAAGGGGCCAGTGTCTTTCTCTGTCTAATTCAGCTGGGCAGGTGAAACTGGACTTTTAAGTTGACAGTTGAGGGATAAGTAAGAGTTCAGAAGAGCAGGTAGAGGACGTTCTAGGCTGAGAGGCGGTCTGTGCAAAGTCAAGAACAGAGAGAGCAGAGTGCCTTCAGGTATCATGGGTTGGACAGAGGGGAATGACCAAAGGTGAGGTTGGAAAGGGAGGCAGGGCTTAGGTCTCCAGGGCCTGACACAGCATTATGCTAAGGAGATACATGTTACCCCGCGGACAGCACTTCTCAAACTTTAACGTTCACAAGACTCACTGGGGAGCTCATTAAAATAGATGCTGATTCTATGGGTCCGAGCGTTACCTTTTCTAACAAGTGCCAGGTGATGCTGATTCTGCAATGAAGTGGTTTTCAGGCCTCACTGAGGTAGCAGATATTCACCAATTCCAATAGCTGGAATGGATCACCTGTGTGCTAAGATATGCCACCTTTAATCCTTTGAGAGGAAGGGTTTGGGGTGGGACCTCTGCCAACAGAGCCTCTAGGATTGTGCCCATAAGCTGCCTCCTGGGCTTACTGTGGGTGCCCTAGCATCTTTCCTATGTGTTCTATGATGTGAGGAGGGTGGAGAAGCCAAGCCAGTCCAAACAAGCAGCTCTGCACTCTAAGAACCACAATCTGGTTTTCTACGGAGAAAACACAGTGCTGCAACAAATAGCCCGTTACCCAAAGCAGCTGATATTGCTTGTTGGCGTGGCCCAGAGCCTTCCCTCCTCAAGCATTAAGCGTTAGGAGATTGAAATCTTAGTTCTAGTTCACCTCTGCAGGGGACTCAGTTCATCCAGGCTGTGGTGGTGTCTGCGGCAGCCCAGCTCTACCAAGCTCAAAGTTTCCACTACGCAGGGGCAACAAAGGAGTGGTGGAAATGAGAAATGAAAATCTTGTTCTATGACTTTCCAGATATAATTGTTTAATTATTTTTTATAAGTTATTTTAAGTCATTCCTTAGTCCTTTCTCAAATTATAACAGAGATGATTAAATTGGCCATTTTTCCTAATAACCGGTAATAGAAATCTGGAAAAGGAAAATGCCAGGCTGCATAAAATAAATGAAAACTTGAATTTCTGCTGAGTTGATTGGTCTTGAGGTCACCATCATATGTAAGCGCGTGAGTATAAACACATTCACACATATGTGGTTGCATGTTCAGGTCCTTTTATAGAAGCTGGTCACACATGTTGCCTCTGCAGAGGGCTGCAGAATGGGGGTTGGTGTGGGAGGAGAGTTCTTCATCAACAGTACCCTTTTTGTCCTGTTTAAAGTTTTTCTGATATAATTGCTTACCTTTAAAAAAAAAAGAGAAGACAGATGTCTCAGTGGTTGAAAAGCATGATGACACTTGCAGCACCCTTTAGTCTGCTGGTTTGGGCAGTAACACTTTCCTCCTGGGTCACCTCGTCTTGAAGCTCTTCTTGTTCTGTGTGTTTAAGGGGAAAAGATGATAGTCATCAGGTCTCCCGAAGCTAAATTACCCAGAGCCTGAGTAATTTATTAAGGAACTAAACCTTTGAAATAAATTCCTTGTAAGTCAGAATTTTTTTCAATTGTGTCCTCAGTTGACAGTTTCTGTCCTCTCTTCAGAAAACAGTGAAACATAATCGAAATGAGATGTAAGATTACAAAATAAAAATGAACTGGAAGGAAAGAATATCTTTTTAACACAGGCAAACATCTTCATTGATGCCCTTCCTACCACCTTCTCTTCCCCAAACACACTATGACAGATCTCTGGGGAAAAGCATATTCCAGGTAGATGCCATACTGACTATTAACATTTAATGGATAACTTTCATTATGGTATTATATATTTATAAGCAGAGAAGAAGCATCGTGTCTTCCATAAACACTGAGTATTAAACACACAAGTTATAACCCAGTTTGCAACCTGCTCTGACTTAAATAAAATCTCATTTTAGTGAATTGGAGTAAGCTCTCTGAAGTCATTTAGACACTAAAGTAATATTGGTACACGCCTGTTGTAGAAATGAAAGCTGAAATAATTTGGTTTGGAGCTCTATGTTCTGTAATCTGTATTTCCTCTCCTCAGAGGAGGTAGTACAATGTTTGAAAAAAACTCAGAAGTAGTGCTTCCAGAAACTCATTTGTCTACTTACATATTAATAGGCCTTCCACCTAGAAATTCTTCCTGCATTTTTAGGTTTCATCTAGGAGGGATTTAGAGATAAAATCTAAATATTTCAATATAGTAATTAACATCGAGCCAGTCCCCACTTCCTCAATGTTTTCAATAAAAACATCTTCCTTCTCCAGTGTTGGACATAACCTCATCTAGCTAGGTCTGCCAGAGAAAATCCAAGAGCTGCTGGGATCCTTACCTCTTTTGTTCTCTTCCAAATCTTCAGGCTTCTTAGTACTGATGGACTTCTGGGGTTGGGCGGGGCTGGGCGGGGCCGCGCGGGGCCGCGGGGGGAGGGGCAGGGGGAGGTACATATATATACTTAGCCTCCTAAAGACCCTGCTCCCAACTACCATTTAAGAGACATACATTTGTCAGCCTGAAGTCACCTTAAGCTCATCTACTCTCCATGTTAAAATGGACCTTTTGAGTTATTTAATACAGTGATTCTTAAACCTGGCTTCTCATCAGAATTACCTGTGGAACTTAAAAAGATTCCTGTCTCTACCATAACCTTCTGAATGAAAAGCTTTGGAGGTGAGTCTCACCTTTTTAAAGTGCAGCTCTGAATTTGTCAATCCAAATTCTGAATGTATCTCTATAATATGAGAAAAAAATTTTGTATAACACAAACCATTATCACAACTAACAAAATTTAAAATAATTATTTAATATCACTAAATATCTAGTTCATATCAAATTTCCCTAGTCCTCTCAAAAATGTCTTTTGAAAGTTAGTTTGCTTAAATTAGGACCCAAGCCCAAGTCAGGTCCATATGTTCCTGTGTCTCTTACATTTCTTTTAATCTAGAACAGTCTACCTTATCCCTCTCCTTCCACTTCCTTATGCCATTGGCTTGTTGAAGAAACCAGATTTATCTTTAGGATGTGCTACCTCTGACACAGCTGGATGCCTCCTCGTGGTGCCATTTTACTTTTCCCATTTCACTGGTGAGATCTAGACATTAGCTCTACAGATTGATTAGCTTCAGTCTCTGCTGTTTTTGGCAAGGATACTTTGTAGCTAGTACGGTGTACCTCACTGAGGCATTAATCAGGAGGCTCTTACTGTCTGATTGTTCTCCTTTTAGAGACTGCAGGGTTGATTAGTGGATTCAGGTGCTGTCAGCATGAGCCTTCCATTTTAACATTCTCCATCACCTTTTCTCCCAATGGTTTCAGTATCCACTGATGGTTTTAGCCTAGAATCTATGAGCATTTGCAAAATAGTTCTTTTCTGCCCCCATCATTCCTTTTACTTTAAACTGAGAATTTTTCTGAAACTGGAACTTTCCCTCATCAACTAGGATGATTTGTTTACTCTGAAAATGCAGGTTGTTCAAGAACAGGCAACAGGAATGCTGACTTTTAGAGAAATGGGGTAATGCTCTAAAATAATGGTGTCTGTTTTCCTGTTTGACACTTCCTTGTCCAAACTGACTGTCATCTGAAAGTGAGTCTAGCTATGCACTGCCAGCCTGCAGTCCTCTGCTTCCTCCCTGTCTTCCAGCTGAGCTTACCTTCTCCAGGGCAGGGAGCTTACTGGTTCCATTCCAGCTTCACACAGCTCTGACGTTGCAGTCCTTTATCTTTCTCACATACTGATTCATTTATCAACTCCACTATTCGAAAAATATTATTTGTTGTGCATGTTTAAAGTTTTGAGCAGTCCAGTTACTGGTGGAGCCAGAATGTGACTAAGGAGGGGTATACATTAAGATTAACCCCTAATCCTCACAAGCTCTAAAGCCAGCTCAAATGATCACACAATAAACAGAGTCGGTGATATGCAAATCAACTTCAAGGCAAGTCCCCTAGGCCTTCCCTTCTTACGATGGCCACCCCCTAAGCCCCCACTAAACAGAAATTCTAGAGTTGGCACTGAATCTAAACCTTATTCCACAGAACGGCTCTTCAGCTATTTGAATATGATAAATATGGCCCATTTCTCCTTGCCCCCCTAGAAAGCCTGATCTTCCCACTTCTGACCTTTTTAATATGTGGTACCTTGAAACCAACAGTACACAGTGGTGTCATCACCTCTTTCATTTTAGCTGCCCTACTTCTATTAAAATGATACTTTAATAGGCAGGGATAGTAACTTTGAAAAACTGTGATTTTTTTTGCCTTTGCATTTCCTGTTCCACCAGAGGCACTCATTCACCTTGAGAGGTTTAGCATATTACAGCAATGAGGAAGGGAGGGAATAAGCAGCTTTAGCGTTTGCAGTAAAATAAGAATCATAAAGCCAGCCTTTGTCACTTGAGAAAGGATTTTATAAATTAAACTCCAGTTAAGGACTTCCCTGGCGGCGCAGTGGTTAAGAATCTGCCTGCCAATGCAGGGGACACAGGTTCCAGCCCTGGTCCCGGAAGATCCCACATGCCGCTGAGCAACTAAGCCCGTGCGCCACAACTACTAAGCCTGCACTCTAGAGGCTGCACGTCACAACTACTGAAGCCTATGCGCCTAGAGCCCGTGCTCCGCAACACGAGAAGCCACCGCAATGAGAAGCCCGCTCACCGCAACTAGAGAAAGCCCACGCACAGCAACAAAGACCCAATGCAGCCAAAAATAAATAAATTAAAAACAAAAACAAAAAAACCCCTCCAGTTAACAAGTCAAGGCAATGGTAGAGAGAACTCAGAAAATGAAGAAAGTCCCCGCCACAAACAAAGGGGAGAAATCTTATTTACTCCCAGCCCTGGGAAAGTGTGGAAAGGATGAAAGAGATGGGCAGAGGAGAGGAGGTGCGTGGAATGCCTAGTAGCAAGGTCTAGACAGGTGTGAAGGAAACTAAGGACATAGCGGCTGGTAGTCTGTCAGTACTGCCCTTAGATCCGGGCAAGAGGGCCCCATTCCAATGCTCCCCATACAACTGGTGGGCCCCCTTTCTAGAGCATGCCCGCAGCTACCAGAGATCGTGGAATTCCCACGTGAGCCCACTTCCAGGGCCTGCATGGGGTTCTCTCCTGGGTCCTTTTTGGACTGTTCTGCCAGGGTGTGTGTACACACTTGGGTCCAAGGTGTGATGATGGAGCAGCTGCCTGGGGGAGTTGGAGATGATATAGAGCTTGTCATAAGCATAAGGGAGCCCCTCAAGGTGTGGGAGGGGGCCTAGGGTGGGGAAAGAGGGCTGGCCGTGGGTTGGGAACCCTGAGGAGGCCAAGATTTCTAGATGTGAGCCTCAGTTTCCTTTGAGATGCTCAATAGGGTGATGTTGGTAGGGTAGGAGGCTGGACACGTATGTGGGCGAAGATCACCTGACTCAGACTGTGTGGAGTAAAGAGAACCTGTGCTCAGATGCAGGAGGTGCAGGGGGTGGAGAGAGATCAAGTGGGTGTCAAAGAGCCACCCCCTACACTCCCTCCAAGAAGAAGAAGTGGATGTGTAATCTGTGGATCTCTCTAATGACTGCAGGGAGCCAGGGCGGGCAAGCCAGCAAATCAGGGAGAAATCTTTCCCCTTTGCCTGCTCTGCTCCAGCCCAGCAGCACCGACTGCCAAATCACGGCCTGGGGTGGAAAGTGAAGTTAATTGTGCATTTATGCTATTCACAATTATTCGGTATGACTTGCTTTTTTTCCCCCCAAATCTGTTATTATGATATATTTGTCAGAGGATAGAACATAATTTTCTGGTATGATTTGTAACTCTTAAATATTTAGACATGTGGTATGTGAGGTGGCCTTCTGACCTGCTTCTCCAGGCTTCCAGTCCTAGGAGAAATAGTTTTAGCTTACCTCTACATCCAGGGTGGCTCAGTACCATTGAAGTGGGAGGGGAGGTTACTAGATATACAGATATACGAAATGAAGACAGTGTTTCAGGAATAAAGACCTAGGAGCTTCTGCATAGGCCCAAGAGATGGGTGTGTGTTTGTGTGTGTGTGTGTGTGTGTGTGTGTGTGTGTGTGTGTGTGTGAAAAGTCAGGGAAATTGGCGGTGGCCTGGGATTAGAGCAAAAAGGCCACAGTGCTGGGACTGTGCAATTAGCAGCAAATGGCAGCAACCCACCTGCAAAGGCCACACTAGACTGGCAGCAGACACCTTAGTAGACACCAGATCAGAGAGCAGCAACCTGCAACAGAGGCCCCCACGAACTGCCAGGAGGCACATATACTCAGCCAACAAGGAGCAAGAGAGAAAAAAAAAACACTGATATCAGAAGAGACTGAGATTGTTTGTTAGCTGACAAATATAAATGGCCCCGCTCCTTAGCCTCCGCTACCTCCTGACAGATGAAGATACGGGCAAATGAAGATTGGGTCCATTTGAGAAAATAAATGTCATATTTTCTTTGCATAGCTGAGCATTCATTACATTTCAACCCTATTACCACAGACTAAGATCACATTAGCTTTTTTGGGGTGGGAGCAAAGATCACATTGTTGAATCGCACTCAGCTGTTAACTAAAACTTCTTTTTAAAATTTACATTTGCAAATAATTATGGGGTTCTTACTTGCTTCTCCTACCCAAGCTGCTTTTTCTAAATCAGTGATTGGTTCTCAAATTTCAGTGTGCACCAGAGCCATGTGCGGGCTTTCAAGAGTTTTAAGATTTTCTCATACAGGTTTTGGACCTCAAGTTTACATATACGTTTGTTTTTGTTTCTTTTTTTGTAATCATAAAAGGGATCTTCTCTTCAAGAACCTCTTCTAACTAGTTTAGGTTTATATACATAGTCTTTTATTCTTTTTAGTAAACATTTTTATTGAACTGTAATTACACATACAGAAAAGTGCACAAATCATAAGTGTACAGCTTGATAAATATTCATAAAGTGAATGCACCTATGTAACCAGCACCTAAGTTATGAAACAGAACATCGCCAGCACCACAGACTCTGCCTTGTACTCTTCCAGTCCCTGTGGAGCAAAAGAAACCAGCTGAAAACTAATGTTTCCATTATGATTCCACTTACAGAAAGTTCAAAGCCAGACATAACTGATGGTGATTTAAGTCATGATAGTGCTTACCTTTGAGGAGGGAGGTAGTGATTGAATGGGGGCACTGATTTCTGACACCACAGACAATTTTGCCCATTTTGAACTTCATCTAAATGGAATCAGAGTATGCACTCTCTTGTGTCTGGTGAAGGCTACTGATAGCTTATGTTACTTGTATGCAATTGCTACTTTACTAAGTTCTCTTACAGCTTTTCAACAAATTCCTTTGTGTTTTCCGGATATAAAATCATATTCAAAAATAGTTTTCCTCTTCCTTTTCAATTCATGTCTTTGTTTTCTTTTGTCTAATCTCATTGACTAAATCCCCCAACACAAAGTTAAATAGTAGAGGAGATAGTGGGCCTTGTTCCTGACTTCAGTATCGACATTAAGATGCTGGCTTTTGGGCAGAGGTACAATGTCAATGAATTACTCATCAATTTCTACTTATTGAGTATATTTAACATAAATGAGTGCTCAATTTTGTCAAGTGTCTTTTCTGCAAAGATGGAGATAATCATGATTTTTCTCCTTAACTCTTTTAATATGATGAATATTAATGGATTGTCTAATAATAGTCTTGCAGATTCCTATAATAAATCCAACTTACTCATGACTTAATATTTTTTGACAGTGTTGTTGAATTGTTTGCTAATGTACTGTTAACATTTATGTACTGATATATTCATAAGTGAGAACGGTCTATAATTTTCTCTTTGGTACAAACTTTGTCAGGTTTTAGAAACAATGCTTATCATGTTCACTTTACAAAATGAATTTAGAAGCCTTTTTTGTGTTTTTTGCCCTTTGAGGTTCAAGAGTCTCTTTATAGCCCCTGGAATTGTTTAAACAACATTAGGATTATTTAATCATGACAGTTTGGTAGAAATACCCTTGAAACAATCTGGGCCTGATTTTTTTTTTTGTAAAGAGTCCATTTGTTTTGAATTTCTGTATCTACTTTGGTAATCTTGGCAATTGGCATTTTTCTAAGAAAGGTTATTATTTTCTAATTTATTATATAAAATTACTCAAAGTAGTGTTATAATTTTGAAAATTTTCCTGTTTTATGGTTATTTCTCTCTTGTCATTTAAACTTTTGTGTTTTTGCTTCCTCCCTTTTTTTCTTGAAAAGATTGTCTGGTGGTTTGTCTATCTTGTCTTCCCTCCTTCCCCCTTTTTATTAATCCCTTCCTTCTACTTCCTTTTGGTTTGCTTTTTCCTCCAGTTTTTAAGACTCGATTGTGTAATTCTTAGCTTTTCTCATTTTTATTGATATTGTTCTAAAACTATAAATTTCCTGTCATAATGGCTTTTTTAAAATCAATAAATACTAGGTTTTCATCAGTCTTGTGGTCATGTCCTTCTGGTGTGCTTCCAATGTCTGTGGGGATATTGGGCTGCTTATTCTTTTATTCCTTAAAACAACTTTGAATGGGCTTTGACTGTAATCCTTCTCAGGTTTTGATTTTGTTTTTGGGTGAAATGAGTCTTCCTGTACTTTTAGGAGGAAGGGGTGCCCTAGGACGACTTTTCTTTGCTCTATGGCCCTGAAGTTCCTGTTTCATTTTCACAAAGTGATTTAAAAAATTATCTATGTCCACATATAATGTCTAGGTATACTGACTTTCCTTCCCAACATTTATCTGGACTCTCTCTTCTCTTTGTCCTATTGTACCTATCCTGCCCAATTTGGATTCTATTTCTAGCTAGGCTTTATCTCATTGGTTTTAAGATGTATACAGGACAGGGCCCAGACTGCTCTAGCACAATCATCAGACCGTATCATATTGCTCTAACACTTACCTGCAAATGGGGACCTGTAGAACCCCTCCCAGTTTCAGCTTTTGTTCTCAGACTGGCCCACTGTTACTTTCTAGTGAGAAACTGGGGGCAATGTTATAGTTCTATTCTCAAGGCTGTCAGAAACCAGCTGCCTGCCTTTCACTTCCTCCCACACAGATGCTGAAACCATGTTGGTCAGTGGTTTGTCCTTATAAAACTGTATTCTGAAGTTCATGGGGACACCCTGTCATCTAGTTTTGTAGAATAGCTATCCTAGTTACTCTGGATTCGAATGGGGAGATTGAGAAACTACAATGCTGCCATCATCTTCCTCGAGTTTAAACTCTGTGGGATCTCTATTACAGAAAAGAGAGGTTTTAAAAACAATTTTATGATGGTTATGACAGAAATTATAATTAGGAATTTACTTTATTTCAGGAATTTACTTTATTTACTTAGTACTATGCTAAGTACTTTATATGTATTACCTCATTTGATCTTCAAACAATCTTGTGAGTTAGATTTTTCCCCCCTCATTTTATCAAAGGGGAAGTTAGGGTCCAAGATTACACTGGTGAACTGGCAGATCTAGGATTTAAACCCAAGTCATCTGACTCCAGAGCACCTCCTTACTATACTAACTCTCAAAGATTATCAGGCCCGACAGTTTCAGACTATGTACCACTGTCGGCAAAACTTCTATTTGAATTTGAATATTTATAAATAATTATTTAAAGATCTAATTAAAATGTACACATATTATAGGTCAAATCTAAAAGCACTGTAGATGATAAATAGGTTGATATTCTGTTATATGACCTGATGAACCTTGTTTTCATGCATATGCTCAAAACAAGGCCTCTCCTACCATAGTCTAAAAAATACCATACTGGAGTTGGCCGTAGAGCATAGAGAACAGAGTTACTGAGACTTCATATTCCCCTTCTTATTCTATCACCACTGCTAAAGAACCAAGTACATATATGAAATAGTGCTTATAATTTATTTTATTAATACTTTTCTTGTAGGTAACTATTTAGAAAAAGTTGGTAATAGTTTCTCCACAATTCACAATGGGCTGGTATTTTTTTGGTCAATATGCTGCTTGGAATGTGAACATTCACTGGTCCATAAAGTTTCACAAGGAGGTCTCTCACGAGTATATCAATTAGAATCATATTGTAATACATAATCTTATGCTATTAAATTACACAAGGAGTTAGAAAATATTTAGTAGTTTTTTGAAATACTTTGACCTTGGAATTCTCCTTCATATGAATACGGCTACTATTACTAACTTTTTAAGCTTCCAACCATGAACGGCAATTCAGGAAAAAAAAAACTGGGGCTTTTTAAATAGTTCTAAAGCCGTTACATATATGCCATTTTAACTCCTGATGTCTACAAAATGAGTTAGTTTGAGATGTAGATGTCAATTTGTCAGAATTTAAACTGGTACAAACTGGAATAACTCATGGAAGGATGACATCTGTTGTTAGGCTTATTTTATCCCCACCATCTGAAAACTGATTTTATTTCTAATTAAAAAAAAATTTTTTTTTGACTTTGGCAAATTGGGATTTAAAACTAAGCATGCCAATAATAGATGAATCATTTCTCCAAGTATATACTAGGTTTCCTTTGGGAAGGACCATTATTTAAGGGTATTTTTTCTCCACTCTAGGAAAGAAATTAAAATAAAAATTTAAATATTACAATACCTAAACAGTGATACTAGTAACTTAGTTTTTACACTGATACTTGTAAAACTAATAATCCAACATTTATTATCACCAAGACTTTAAATGAAACCCAGTCCCTCTGGTGAAGAGATTTCCTTCTCCATTTCAGCACTACTCTCATAACTTTGAACGTCATAGAGCAACAGTGACAGATGTAATTTACTGATAAATTGATTACTAATAAAGATGAGTTTTTATACTAACTCCTTTACAATTAGCTAGGTCACAGAATGAAGAAAACAAAACAAAGAAAAGCAAAACCCCAGTCCTTAACCCTAAATGGTACATTTCCTTCCCACTTACCTGAAAATACAAAAATATGAATGACCGTGTACGGAGCTACACCATTAACTTTACTTGAGTGGTGCTATTTTTTTTACTTAAATGTTTACTTATTTCATTTGAAAAAATTAGAAAATCATCAGTTTGAAATTAGAGCAGCTAACACACTGGGGCAACAAACTAAAAATAAGAATCCAAATGGCTAAAAATAACTCAGTTATAAAAGTACAAGTATAATTTACAGTATCACATATCTCAGAAAAAGAAACAAAACCATTAAATGGCTTTCCTTCTAGATAAGACTTTTTTATCTGCAGAAAGGAAAAAAAAGCAACTAATGATTTGAGAGTAAAATCAAACATAACTGTTATTTACCCCAGCAACATCTAAAATAAATGACCCACACAGCACAAAACTTCCCCATTCACAATCACATACAGTTATATTACTTGTCCCTCAGTTACATAACAGTCTTCTTAAAACAATCTCCCTTTAGAAAATTATTGTATTAGTTAAGCCTATTCATTCTTGCTATGAAGTTAATTTCATTTGTATAGGCCACAAAAGTTTAACTGGCACATTTTACTTAAGTCAAAATAAGTCTTCTTTTTAAAAATTATGGGATCATCTGTTTTCAAAGAATAATCCCAGATGCTTGATTCATTAAAGCAATGTTCTACCATCAGCAGTCAAGCTTTTTAAATGATCACTAAGTGTTCACCTGAAGATTATCAATGCTATGTGAACTGTAAACTCCTTTTGAAGATTTGTATTTATGATACAATTTTGTACTGAAGAGCTTTTTAAAAAGATAACCTTCATACATACAGTTAGTTTGCCTCAAAGAACTTAGAAATACAGTATATAAACATTTAAGAACCACAACAGAGTCCACTGTGGTTCAAACTTCAACAAAGATTTCCTTGAAACCTAGTACGAAGGTTACTGGCTCAAGACCATATACCAAAGTGACATCAGCACAAGATTCAATTGTAAGACTCTACCTCTTAAAAAAAAGAGCACACTTGGTTATACATGGCTTTTAACCTTGAGCTACAGTTAGGCTACAAATCCCCCCCACCCTCCCAATCTAAAGTTAGTCATGTGGAGATGTGTACATTCTCTGAGCACTGTTTAGAGTCCTTGGTTTTCCAGCTCTGATGGAGATCTCGAAGGCGCTCAGAAGTCCGTGTGCTTACGTTCAGGGCAGGATGAACTTTACAAATGCCACTTTCCTCCATTAGTGACAGGCCACAAATTCCAAAGTATGCATGCAAAGCATCTGAAAATAAGGCAGTTTTATCACAACAGGCATTCTTATTTGTACAAAATATTTTAGCTACTTATCAGCCCATCACTACATTAAAAATAAATTTAGAAAAATACTAAATACAGTTTTTGAAATATTTGCTTTCTCAAAGTCTCAAACCCCAAATTTTTAAAAACCAGGTGATCAAAATCAGATGATACATTATCAAGAAAACATCACTAACAAAGGAGAACAGTTCCTAGCTGAAGAAGTGACATTACCAACATCCTCTGTGATTAAAGAACAAAAAGGAAAAGTACCAGTGATATAAAAGACTTCTCACTCTAATGGGTTTTCCCTTTTGCTTACTATAGAATATGGAAACAAGGAGCTTTATATCATAAACAGAAATTTTTTTCTTAAAAGTGAAAATAAACCTCAGAATCTAAGTAGCATTAGCCCTCCCCCTTAAGTTTTACCTCTGACAGTTCCTAAACCATATACGATGACAATACTATGTTAAGTGAAAGAAGCTTAGGCAAAATAATCCATTCTGGAATGCTGTACCATATTTAATTTCCCTATTTCAGGTAATGTCAGTCATTCTAAAAATATCTGACCTGACAATAAAAACAAACTCACACATTCTATTTGGTCATAATAATGTGAGTGTTCATACCATAACAATTCTTCTACAGTGGCCTCACTACCGTTTCCCATCTTTCAGGGGGCAGCAACTTTCTTCCATTAAATGGCCACTGAACTCACATGGCTGTTGCTTGCCTGAGACTGAAAGAGCTCAGAGAACTGCAGTTATGGGAACACTACAAAAAGCAGATTTTGTAGCAGTCAAAATTTTTTTCTGTTTTTGAGTTTGTCATCATTTATGGTCTCATGAGCTTATTAAAGTTCAAAACATCTTTTGTGTCAAAAGAATTAAAGAGAAAGTTTTACTTACAAAAGTATCATTTACTTTTCAAAAAAGGAATGACAGATAGTTGTGCTTACTCAATGTTATTTGTGAAAAAGTTATTTCACCAATGAAGGTCCATGTTAATCCCCTTTTATGTCTTTTTCAGAGAATACTTAGGTTTCTTCTAGCTCATTTTCCTCTAATTTTCAGACCACAAAAAATAAACTTGATTTTTCCTATACTATTACAGTTTTCTTGCAGTTTTTCTAAAATTAAAAAGCAACATTAAATTTTATTGTGTAGAAATAAGGAAACATTTCTAGGAAAAGAATGCAACAGAAGGGCTTCCCCCGTGGCGCAGTGGTTGAGGGTCTGCCTGCCGATGCAGGGGACACGGGTTCGAGCCCTGGTCTGGGAGGATCCCACATGCCGCGGAGCAACTGGGCCCGTGAGCCACAGCTACTGAGCCTGCGCGTCTGGAGCCTGTGCTCCGCAACAAGAGAGGCCGCGATAGTGAGAGGCCCGCGCACCGCAATGAAGAGTGGCCCCCGCTTGCCGCAACTAGAGAAGGCCCTCGCACAGAAACGAAGACCCAACACAGCCAAAAATAAATAAATAATAATAATAAAAAAGAATGCAACAGAAAATACACTTAGAATAAATAAAATAGGATCTTACACTTTCCAGTAATGTAAGAATAATTTTTTTTCTCAAAAGGATTTTTTGTAAAAGCTAATGAAATAGAAGTTAAACGTTTCAATCCTCAAAAACAAATTTAAAAAAACTCTTTGTAGGTAGTGACGTATTCAAGCACTTTAGATGCTGAAATATATATTTTCCTCATAATAAAACTTCATTCTTTTCATAAGTTTTTCCTATAAATGTATATAAAATCTCTGTCAAATCTGCTACTAGATTGATTTATTAGAACCAAGAATAAGCTAATTTTAAAAACTCTTACTAAAATGATTTTTATAACAGCTCTGGGAACAGATCTTTTCCACATAAATTCAATTTATCATACAAAGACTTCCTATGCTCTGTAATGTACAGGATCTGAAGACATTGTAACATATCTATAAAAAATATTACATCCAAGTATTTACTCAAATGTTAAACTTAACAACTGATCTCTCTAGGAAAAAGCTCCAAGAATTTTCTTTTAAAAAAGCTACTGTAAAAAATCAAAATGTATCTCAATACGTTTATATAACAAATGCTTTTCAAGAGACTGTCATTTCCCTATTCCCATTATTTGTTAAAACAGTACATTATTTTTTAAAATAGTACCATGTACTGATTGAAAACAATGGAATCAATACCAAAAGAATTGTTTTCTTGAGGCACTTTTCAAACATATTTATAGCTATGTGTTATAGATACCAAATTTAAAAATATTATTTTGCTTTAGAAATTAAAAGCATTGTACATTTTTTAAAAAAGAAGCATATTTTGCATGAAAATACACATTAATATGGATGTCAGGAAATATTCCTGCTCACTTCAGGTAAAAAAACATGATTCCATGCGCCCCTTATCTGTATCTCGATTCAGGTACATATTCTGACTGTAACCGTTCCATGACAAGAGAGGAGGTGAAGAGGTTCTAGACTCATAATGAAAACCATGACACTACTGCAATGCTGCAAAAACAATCCTTCCTTCAATCCACTGTCATATATTTATAGCTAATACTTAGTCAATTTGCTTATCAAAAGTGTCAGTGTTCTGACTTATTGTTAACAAAGTCTTGAATTGAGTTTTTTGGAAGTTATAAATAGATTCATTTTGCTGGCGGTGAACCCTAAGGGGGAAGGGCAAGTAGCTTGGAGAATGATGCTAGAGGTGGGAGAGGAGCCAAATCTTGGGAGGGCCTTGTGTGCCATGCCACCTGACTCTGAGTGCTAAGAAAGTTTTTGAACAATTTTAAGAGACTTAATAGAAGAGTTTAGATTAGAGGTTCTCTTCTGCATCAGAGATCCCTTTGGGAGTCTGAAAAGAGCTTTGGCCCCTTTCCTCTCATTTAAGCAAATGTACATACACACACACAAAAGTGTCACTAGGAGGGGCACTGGACTAGAGGAAGACTGGTAAGACATCTGCAGAATCCTAGGCCTGAACTTGGGCCTAGTGCCACCAAAGGTTTGGGGCAGGACATGGAGATGATGAGCTGTGCTGGCAGGCTAGGCCTGAGGGGTCTGTAGATGGCATCCACGTAGTTACTGACTTTATTATATTAGAGCATGCGGCTTAGACTATGGCCTGTCTAGGTTTGGAAAATAGCAGAATTATCCACATATTTTGAAGAAACGTCATTATTTCTGAAGAACTCTTTTAAAAGTACTTATGAAATACAAGAATCCTCTGTTCTTCACATCCATGCCTTTCCTGAGCTGGGAAAGCATGGAATATTGTATTGTCTGAATCTATTTGGTTCCTGAGTTTTAGAGAGTGAATGGTTTGAGAGTTCATATAGCAAAAGTATTCATCTAAAAAAAATAACCTGAATCTGCCAAAATTCAGAGAATAAGAGTATGGACAGTGAGGGACACCTGTATTCAGGATTTGAGATTTCTGATTTAATGACTTATGAAAAGGGTAAGAACTAGCTCCCTTTTGGATTTAAGAGTAATTTATTCTGCAGAGCTCAAGTGATAGCCAGTAATCCTAAAGATCTTGGATGAACCAATTCTATTTTGGACAGGGACCATTCAGACCATCTGCCTTACTGCCCGCAACAAAATGAAACACTGCTAAGTGAAATATATGGAAAAAAGGGCAAACTATACCAATGCATCTTGATAATCAAATCCTTCCTTTACACCCCAAAGACCCTAAATCTACTGTAAACTTAAACAATTTACCTTTTTAAAAACATTATTTAAAGTAAGTTTACAACTGTGCCTATATTTTCTATCATATGCCCTTTCTGACAAAAATGCTTGAAGATCTACTCAAAAAATAAACAAAACAAAAGTTGCTCTGGATTTATACAAAAAATAAATTACCTGGATGACTATCTGGCCACTTGGCAAATCCCCCTACGAGGCGATCTTGAGTTGATAAGATATAATTTCTATTTTTCTCGAAGTTAGTATACTGGAAAATTTTCAGAAGCTGAAATGACATGACAAATATAAATTTATTGACATAAAACTTTCATATTGACCTTTGGCTCAATTTTCAGATATATGTAATTTAAATATGCTTTTCTCTAATTAAGTAATAAGGCTCTCAGAGCAAGCCTAGGGGGCTTAAGCATTTAAAATTCTCAAGCACATTAACTTTCTTTTATCATCTTATCAAATATACTCTCCTTTTCTTGACCCACTCACTATTTCCTTCTTTTGAACCATACCCAACTGACTTCTCTGCATCACTTTTAGCTACATTCAAAACACAACTTCCCAGTATGTTCAACTTCATCAGTTATTTTTAAAAGGGCAATTTTATTAACCTATATTCTAACTCTTATAACAGGCTTTTGAACTATTAGTTACAAATTGCTGGTAATGAAAACTAAAAATATTTCAAAAAAGAGCAACAAAAATTATTAACCACGTGCTAGAGACAGTTTTGTTTGAGAATAGTAAAAAATTAAAGCTCTTTAATTAGGAAAGATACAAGGTGAGACAAATACAATTTTAGCATAAAAAATTATGCAGCTTAAAGATTTAGGACATGTATTTGTCCTTTCTCTGAAGATACCATTCAATAGAAAAAAATAAAGGATTGTCAAACTGTGAAGAGAACAGGGTCGGGGGGTGCTGAGCAGTAGATAAGAAAGTTCAAGAAGTGTCACAAAGCAGCTGAAAGTGTGTCAATAAATCAGAGAGCCACGAAAGGTATTAATGATTAATAAAGAAGCATTATTTCTCAAAAAGAGAAACAAAACCAATAATAAGGTTATGGTACAAATAAGAAACCAACTTATTCATTCATTTGGTTTAATTAATAGAATATAAGCAGAGACTCTTTAGACTGCTGATGCTAGAAACATTTTTCATTAAGTGGCAAATAGGTCATTACATAGAAAGAAGGAACAATAATCTTAACACTGTACTTGGTTTAGCAATAAAAAACATTTATAAGCCCTAATATGTGATTACTGGTTTTCAAATTTTAAAATCAACCTACAGGCAAAGCATAAAATATTTGATCACTGTTACTGAACAAAATATGAATGTTACCTAAGTTGACGCTGTAAAAGTAAAGGTAAACTGAAAGGTTTAGAAGGGAGAGGAAGAGAAATGGTTCAGAACTAAAAAAAATATATACCAGTAACAATTTGCTGGAAAAAGGGGAGGCCAAATCTTCATTTTTCATAGTTGGGAATATGTTTTCATAGCTGGGATAATGTCTAAAGGTGTTAAGTCAAGAAATCAGCATATTTAAAGTTATTATTTAAAGTTATCCATAAGAATTAAAATTTTTAAAAAGGTTTAAAAGTAGTTGCCTTTAGAAAGTTGTCAAAGACCACCAAGGTCATATCAAAAAGACTCAAGAAACAACTTGAAGGGGCTCCTACTGGCTAAAGATGGGACAATTTGAGCATTAAAAAGAACAATGTAATGGACTAAAATGGATAAAATATATTAAAATCTATGAGTTCACAGTGATACTCAAAGGGTAAAAAAGAAAAAACCCTAAAACCCAATTATTTTATTGGAAAACTTTAGAGGATGCTAGGGAACCAACTCACTGACTGAATGAACATTATTAAAATTAAGAGAAGAATCATCTGCCTTTCTCTGTACAACCATACCTTAAAGTGAAATTCTTCTTTATAAAAGAATCCTAGTTAATAAATTTAGAGGGAATGATAGAATATCACCATTTAGCAACCCCCAATGACATAATGGACCTAAGTAATGATCCTCAACGGCTGCTAAAACCATTCCATATGAAGATGATGAAGCTTTTATACATCAGCAACAAACAATCCAAAAGGAAACTAAGAAAGCAATTCCACTCATAATAGCTTCCAAAAGAATTTAAATACTTAGGAATAAACCTATCTAAGCAGGTGAAAGATCTGTATACAAAAAACTATAAAACACTGGTGAAAGATTAAAGATCTAAATAAATGGATAAACATTCCATCATCATGGATAGGAAGACCTGACATTGTTAAGATGTCAACACTACTCAAAGCAATCTACAGATTCAATGTAAACTCTATCAAACTTTCAACAGCCTTTTTCCTAAGAAATGGGAAAGCCAATCCTTAAATTCACATGAAACTGAAAGGGGCCCTGAAGAGCCAAAACAATCTTTAAAAAGAAAAATGTCGAGGACTCATACTTCCTGACGTTGAAACTTACTACAAAGCTACAGTAATTAAAACAGTAAGGACCAATGTAATAGAATGGAGAGCCCAGAAATAAACAGGCAATTTTTGACAAAGGTGCCAAGAACATTTAATGGGTAAAGAACTGTCTTTACAACAAATGGTATTGGGAAAGCTGGATGTCCACATGTAAAAGGATGAAGCTGAAGCTCTTGCTTTATACCATATACAAAAATCAACTCAAAGTGGATCAAAGACCTACGCTCAAGAACTAAAACTATAAAACTGTTGGAATAAAACATTGGGGAAAATCTTCGTAACACTGGATTTGGCAATGATTTCATGGAATAACAACCAAAAGCACAGGCAACAAAAGAAAAAATAGATAAATTGGACATTTCTCCGAAGAAGATACACAGGATGGCCAATAAGCACATCAAAAGATGCTCAATATCACTAATCATTAGGGAAATGCAAATCAAAACCACAATGAGATGTCACCGCATAGCCATTAGGATGGTATTATGAAAAGAAAAAACAAGTATTGGTGAGAATGTAGAGAAACTGGAACCCTTATACATTGCTAGTGGGAATGTAAAATGGTGCAGCCACTGTGGAAAATAGTTTGGTGGTTTCTCAAAAAATTGAACACATAATTACCATGTAATCCACAGATTCCACTCCTAGGTAATTATCCAGAAACAGATATTTATTTTACACCAGTGCTCATTGCCACCGTATTTACAATAGCCAAAAGGTGAAAACAATCCAAGTGTCCATCAACAGATGAACAGAAAAACAAAATGTGGTATATACATGCAACAGGTATATTTACTCAACCATAAGAAGGAACGAAATTTTGATATTTGTGACAATATGGATGGAGCTTGAGAAATATAAGCCAGACACAGGACACAGTAGATTATATGATTCTACTTATATGATGTACCTAGAATAAGTAAATTCACAGAGACAAAAAGTAGAATAGAGGTTAGCAGGGCTGGAGGGATGGGAGAATGGGGAGTTACTGTTTAATAAGCACATTTTATGTTTAGGATGATGACAATGTTTGGGGTATAGACAGTGGTAATGGTTACACAACACTGTGATTTGTACACTTATAAATAGTTAAACTTTATTACATTACATATATTTTAACACCATAAAAAAAGTGAACAAAGAAGGCTGATGGGGAACTTTATAATGGATTAATCAGTTTTGACAACTCTGGAGGCCTTTGATCAAAAGGAGAGACAGCCAGAGATTATATTATATGCCTCTTGATGTGATGCAATAGGAAATATATATCATCCTGACTTGATATTTAACGATAAGGAATTATGGCTGATTTCTTAGAAGTGACATTACGGTTCCATTTTTTAAAAAGCTATTTATGTTTAGCGATTATACTGAAAAATTTCCAGATAATATAGAAAATGGTATCTGGGATTTGCTTTAAAATATTAGTCAGTGAGGGTGGGGGAAGTGGGTAGGTATATGGATGAACGAAGGCTGGCTTTGTTTGGGATGAAAACTGTTGAGATTGGTTGATGAACATATTAAGGGTTCATTATACACTATTTTCTCTTCTTTTGAGTATGTTTGAAATTTTTCATAATTAAAAAAATTAAAATGGTGCACCTGAGGAATGGCACTAGAAGTGAGAAGAGAGACAGAGGCTACTGCCTTCACTTTAAATTGTTCTATTTTCCCAATTCATTTCAACCACATGTATGAATTCTGTTTAAGAGAAAAAATTAGGATATTATAGTAAGTCCCCACAAACGAACCTTCAAGTTGTGAACATTCAAAGATGCGAACGTGCATTCACACGTCCAATCCCGTAAGTCAGTTCACATGTCTGGCGTACATTGTCACATGCGTGCATCCTCTACAAGTGGTTGTGCTTTTTGTGTACTCTACTGTACAGTACTGTATAGAGTACAGTAGTACAGTATCTTTATTTCAAGCTAGATCTGCAAGAGGACGACTTCATTGAATTCCTTGCTGTGCAACATGAGAAGTTTACTAATGAAGACCTGATGGAACTGGAGGCCCAGAGAAAGGATAAAGAGAGACAAGAGGAAGAAGTAGTAACTGAAGAACCGAAGAGATTCATGATGCAGGAAATGGCAAGGGGATTTTCTTTCTTTGAGGAGGCACTGTTAGTTTTTGAGGCACAGGACCCGAATGTAGAACGGTACACGAAGGTTGCAGCAGCCGTTCAGAATGCAATCCAGTGCTAGCGTGTCATCTGTGATGAGAAAAAAAGAGCTACTACCCAGACATCACTGGATCGTTTTTTCAAGAGGGTAGATAGAATTGAATCCAGCAAGGAACCAGAACCTGTGCCATCCACATCAGGCATGAGTGAAACTGCAGCTTGCCCTCCGTCTCCTATTGCTGACGATCCTTCAGCTCAGCCATCTCCCACCTCCTCTCCCTCCTCCAGTCAGTAACTCTTCTTGCCTGTTCACTCGATGCCAGCCCATGTGCCAGCTGTTGTACTGTACTATTGTACTTTTCAAAGTACTATACTGTAGGATTAAAAATGTTCTACTTTTTCTGTTTGTTTTTTACATATTATTTGTGTGAAAAGTATTATAAACCTATTACAGTACAGTACTATAGAGCTGATTGTGTTAGTTGGGTACCTAGGCTAACTCTGTTAGACTTAACGAACAAACTGGACTTACGAACGCACTCTCGGAATGCAACTTGTTCATATGCAGGGGACTTACTGTGTATAGATGATGAACATAGACTTTGGTTAGATTCCTGAATATCAGGCCTAGGTGATATGTTTTTAAAGGCAAAAAAGGCAATTTTAAGGTATTGAAAACTTGTGGGTACCCAATGGCTAATAAGCTTATGTATTTAGGTACATCAAAAGGTAGCAGAGATGGGGAAAATGTATGAACATATTCATCAATAATTTCAGAAGGCTTACACAAATAAATTAATACAAAATAGAAAACCTTAGATGGTTTTTAAAGGAATGACCCACGGTTTATCTTTTAAGATTAAATTTTCCCACAAATCCTTTACTGGTATGTTCAGACAGATCTCCCCACTAGATAGACCACTGATCAGTCCCAGGTACAAGTTTTTTATGATATTACACCTACTTTCTTACATAGGTTCTGGGACACTAGAGCTTTATAAGAATAGAAATTTTTAAGTAGCACAACAGATAACTGAATTCTGTGGAAAAACCATACAGAGACTAGCTTTGCCAGAGCAAAAGGAAAAACCTTTTGCCCTAAAGCTAACAATATTTAATGAACATTACAAAGACCAAACCCTTTAAGCACAGTTTTTTTTTATTAACAAAGAGTAAAGGTTTCTCATTTTTATTATTTCTCTTACCTTTAGAGTTGCTCCCACCCAAAAAGAATAACAGGTGTCGACAGGCTTATTAGGTCTTCCATGATAACCGTTTTGTTGTCTCATTATACACCACCTCTTTATCCTGTTCAATTCTTTTTCTGAAAAAACTTCTTCTAGTTTACCCATCAGGCACAGTGATGCAATGCCACAAAAAGTTGATCCTCCTGTTAATTAAAACCACACAATACTTTACACTTACTAGATGTCTAGGAAAATAATATGAAATGATTGAAGAAAAAAAGGGTTAAATAACTCCAGAAAATAGTGAAATAAAAGTAAAATTAAAAGACAATTAATTTTACTTTTATTTCACTATTTTATTTACCTTAATTTCACTATTTAAAATAACCACTAAGCACTGGAGTCTTCAATATGAACTTGATGAAATAGAAAAAAATTTTAAAATAACTTAAAGCTGTAAGAACAATTTTTTAAATGAAGAGATTTAGAAAGTAGTTCAAAATTATATGGTTAATGGGAGAGTTGAAACTAAAATCTAGAACTCCTACTCCCTACTACTCTATCACCTGAGTCTGATTTTAATTCCCTTAAAGACAGTATATTGCTTATGAATTGAGGTTCCATCTGCCTAAAGCTGCAGACTGATTTTCACATATAACATAAACTAGAAGCTTATATGTCAGCTTAAGAAATTTAAGGAAGAAAAGTTTCAGCAAAAGGAAAGAGTGTGTGTGTGTGTGTGTGTGTGTGTGTGTGTTGGGGATGGGGGTAGTGTGGAGAAGAAAACTGTATCTGGAAGTAGATGCACAATACATGTCCATGCTCACTATGGTAGACTGACTAATGCCCCCCAGTGATATCCAGGTCCTAATCCCTGAACATGGGCATGCTACCTTATATGGCAAAAAGGACTCTGCAAATGTGATGGAAGTTAAGGATCTTCAGACAGGGAGATCATCCTGGATGGGGTGTACCCTAAGTGTAACCACAAGTGTCCCTATAAAAGGGGGGCAGAGGGAGATTAAACTACAGTCAAAGAGGAGGCATTGTGACTATGGAAGCAGAGACTAAAGTGATGAGACAAGAAGTCAAAGAATGTCAGCAGCCACCAGAAGCTGAAAGAGACAAAGGAACAGATTATCTCCTGGAGCCTCCAGAAAAAACCTGCCCTGCTGACACCTTGATTTGAAGCCCTGTAAGATGCAGTTCAGACTTCTGGCCTCTGGAACTGTAAGAGAATAAATTTGTGTTGTTTTATACCCCTAAGTTTATTAAAATGTTATAGCATCAATAGAACCAGTATAGTCACAAAGGTAATTACTTTCCTCGGGAAATGAAAAGTCAGTATTTTTCCATAAAGGAAAAAAACAACAACAAAAAAACCCCCACCACTTTCCATTGGCGTTATCTGCTGTCAACTCCAAACAATTTGAAAATACTTATATTTCCAATTTATTACAACTTGACCTAGTGATTTTTATTAATTCCATCTCTTTAAATAGATTGTTCCTAATATGCCTCATCCTGTAACTTTCCTTTTGGTGTTACAAATCTTGGTTGCATCTCTGGCAAAGGAAAAGTGAGCATGCTCTCTAGAAAATGCAAGGCAGCTATCACATTAAAAGGGTCACTGTCAAAAAAATAAAAATAAATAAATAAAAGGGTCACACTGTAAGAACTATTTGGTCTTCAGAATTTTTCCCAATGGAAAAAAAAATGAGAGATCTATGTTAGTCATGAGTGAATTAAAACAAAAAACAAATTTATCATAACCTTTTAGAATAATTTCTATTCAGCAACTATCAATCTTATTTCCCCTTCAATGACCTACTAGTTTCAATTTCTCTTTCATGACAAGCTGGCCATGACTTCAGGTATTATTACATCATTAAATATAAAGCCTCTAAGAGAAAGTACATAATCTTTAAAACTATCTACCAAGAAATAAAGACACATTTAATTGTTACTCTCCAAAATAATTGTTCGGATTTTTTAAAGCAAACTGGCACAATTCAAAATAAAAATACTCTTTCCTTTGCCCAAATGACCAGATTTTGAAAATGACAATTTCTGAAGTAAGCTTGGTCTCTGAGTAGCCAAACACAGTCATTACAAAGTCTATTCTTTAAGCTAAAATTCACTTATCAACATTTACCCCCGAGAGGTTCCTGTCTAAACAATTTTTAAAAACCAGTACTAAAAACCTGGATTAAAAGTAGGATGTTAGAAGAGCGTTAGAGGCAGACATAAAAACAGCAAGAAAAGACAGGTAACATTCTGACAATAAGTACAGTAAGAAAAAGCACGCATAAGAACTCAACTAGAATATCCTTTTGGGGCTAAATAGGATTAGGTCAATGATTCCTACAAACTTCAAAAAACTTCGAGAATGTTACGTCACTATATAAAGTACAATTTAAGAATTCCTTCTCATAATAATGATCTGAATTCATCAAGAAAAGATTAAATTCTGTTCATCATGCCCTGGTTGAAGGTTATGAAAATAACCTTCTTTATCGAAGGCATGTAAGAGTACGAGAATATTAAGGCACATTCAAATAAGGGAAAGATTTCCACCTGAAATTGCTGAAAGTTTGCCACCTAAAGTGAAATGCTTCAGTTATGTGGATAATTAATGTACACAGAATACCACAGTCATAAAAAAATCACAGCTGGGAGGGACTGGTTCTCTCTTTACAACCTACCCCAGTTCTTCCAGTCGCAGGGTAAAGGAGGTGTTCCTGACTCTGGTTCTGTTTGCTATGCTTTACTTATGCTTTAACTTATTGTTCCCATAAGGTTTTAAAGCTTGTTTTTAAGCATTCTCTTAGTATCTATTTGTATATACCAAATAATTTGAAAGAATCTATGTGCTCTGAAATGTGTAATTTAAGATGGTCAACAAACATACAGCTAAAGTAGAAAGCTAAGTAAACAGGTACACAAATAAGTACACCATTTTACTCTTAAACACCACATGAAAAAGGTAAAGTGAGGTAGATTCAAGGGAGTCGAATGCTTAGACGAAATCAGGCCAAGTAAAGTTTAATACTTCTCTTCTGGATTGAGGAGTAGAGATATTCTAAAAGAATCACGGAATCAAATTAATATATCTGAACTTTTACATTATGAATCTCAAGAGGAAAAGTAGTTTCAATCCTAGCAAAGTAGGAAAATCTAATTCTTCCAAAACACATGAACATTTTCCCCTAGAACTGTAATATCGTAAAAGAATCACTAGGATAAACAGAATCATAACATTTGATAATCATGGCCTAGAAGGGTACAATGTGCCTATTTAGTTTTCGTGACAAATGGACTCCAGGCTAAGCAGGTGTTGGAGAACAGCAGTTGAGTTAAAAAGAAAAAGAAAACAGTATATTAAGTAGCATTTAGACCGCAGAATTAGGACAAAAAGCACATGAAGAAACTTGATTAACATCAAAGTGTAGCAGAAGTACACATTCTAAATTCAGCCTTCCCAGCTTTGGGATGCAGAGTGGAATACAGCATAACTAACTCATCGAACATGTACTGAACAACTACAATATTCAAGGGCATATGGAGTATGACATAAATAAGACACGATCAGCTTACAACCTAGCAGAGAAGGTAAACAGAAGTAAATGGTACGAACCAAGTATTACGGGAATATAGAAAAGGGAGAAATTGCTTAGGGCTAGGGGGGACAAGAAACAATGAAAGATTTTACAAAGAATGTGACAGTGAAACTAGGCATAGAAAGATGGGTAAAATTTGAAGTTTAAGAAAAGGTAAATGAAGAGAAGCGAGTAAAGGGGAAGCATTTCAAGTATAGGAAAAAGAACATTAGCAAAGTCCAGGGGTGAGAAGGCATGTAAGAACATTCGGAGAATACATTTTCTCTGCAACCTAGAGCGCATGGAAGGGATCTCTCACATGTGTATCTACAAAGCTAGGCTGGCACTGGACCACGGAGAACTAAACTAAGGGATTTAAATATGGGCAGAATGGTACTGCTGAACAAGCATAGGGTTTCAAGACACTTACCTGATATGTGAGCCTAGGAGTTAAGTTACTTACCTTCTCTGAGTAAAACGACAATAATCACTGTGGTGGTTTTATGCTGTGTTAACTTGGCTAAGCGAGAACTGTTTCCCAGAATCCCCTTCTTTATGTGGTCTGAAGCTAGAGAAATCTGTGTGAGATCTCTAAGGTGGAAGTGAAGCAGTAGCCATTACCCTGGTTGTGGGCACAGGAGGTGAGAGACAAGGGTAGAGGTGCTGTGAGAGTCTAGCTTGCCCTTATTCTCCCATATACTTGGAATCCAAGTTCTTTTTACTTCTTGCTCTAGTGAAACCAGGCCCACAAATGGATGTACGAACAAGAGCCTTCCAGTTACATTCTGGCAGCTGGATGCGCCTGGCTCTCCAGATTCCCCTGCAAGGTCTCACTTGTCCACCTGTGCCAGTGCCTCAGGAGAGCTTGTCAGTGACTCTTCCCTGATCCACCTACTACCCCTTTCAGGGCCTTCTCCATCTTCTTCCACAACCATGTAAAATCTTACTCCTATAATAAATTCCTAGTCTTTAATATTCATAGTGATTTTGCTTCTGATTGAATCTAACTAATACAAAGATGTCCACTCTCGGAGGGCTAGTGTGAGGATTAAGTGAGAATAACTGTTAGCTGGCACAGAGCAGCTGCTTAATAAATAAATTCTTTTCCTTTTAAGTCTGTAAAAGGTTATAAACTGGTGACTAATGGAGGACTGGTGTGACTGGCAAGTTAAGAACAACAACAAAAAAAAACAGAACAGGAGATTAAACACCCCAAATTCTGGATTTCTGGCTCTGAAAAATCAGTAGGTCAGAATAGTTCCACATTCCTGAATAGCAAAAACAGACTTGGAAGGAAGGAAAGAGGAGAATGATGGTTTTTAAAAATGTGCAGCTTGAGAGATACAAAGGTAGCTAGCTATGCCTGGCAGGCACACAGAAAGGCGGTATGCAGCTCAGAAGCAACAGTATAGATTTGGAAACAAAGTGTGGGTGCCATCACACCAGGGATGATTGATAGAGAACCATCTGTTAGTTCATTTAACTATGTGCCATATGTTACAAGTGTGGGAGATACAACAGTGAATAAAACAGGCCAAAACCTCTGATCTCGTGAGGCATATATTATGTGGAGACAGACAATAAACAAATAAATAAAATAAAAGTGATATGGAGAAAAATAAAGCCAGAAAGGGGGACAGAGAATGGGGTATGTATCTGTGGTTGGTCTGCAATTCTAAACAGGAGGTATGTTTGTGGGTGGTTTGCAATTTTAAAAAGGGGGCTTATCCAAAAATATCATTTGAGCCAATACCTGAAGGATGTGAAATGAAGCCAGGTGTTTGCTAGGGACGGGAGTGGAGGATTCTATATAGAAGGAATAGCAAGTATAAGAGTCCTGATATTTAGAAAGATGAATGATCCAAAGAAAAGAAGAAAGTTGGACTAAGATAAAGAGGTGAGAGGAAGAAACAAAAATGGTGAAGGAGCCAGAAACAACGTGTCAGGAAGAAGGACAAGAGCAATGTGATACTTCAAGAAAGAAGGGGAAGAGGCTAACAGCTTCATTTGCTTCAATAAATAGAAGATGAGGAATAAGAAAAAGACACTGGATTTGAAATGTAGATCATTCATGACTTTAAAAGAAATATTTCATTTAAGTTGCTGAATCTTACACAGAAAAATTAAAGAACAGCCATTTGTGTAGAAGGGCAAATAGTGTACCTGGACCACTATTCTAAAAAGATTAATAAGAGAAGAAAAAGGGAGAACACCATGACTTCAGAGTGCCCAATCTGCAGGACTACTTTTTAGAAAGAGGTTTCTCTTGCCAGTGTAGACAGTGATAAGATAGGGAAGGGAGGCTATACCAAAGCCTTCTAGAGTAGTACTTCTCGGCCTATCTAACCTCACAGCACACAAGAACATTAAAACGTCTGACATTTGTAGGACACACAGCGGTGACCTGAGGAGCGAGCTCCTGGCACCTAAACGGGAGCTCTAGACACCCAGGTCTTGGCTGCTCCAAAGGCTGAGGCAGCAATAGCTTGACATGCCTATAGCCCATTTGCAGCACACCCGGTACTGTGGCACCCTGAGTAGGAAGCCCTCCTCTCGGGCTTTAGACCTTAAACCTACCAAGACAAAAAGAGTGTAAAAGGAAGATGTAAGCTTTTTGGCATGAACCACAGCCCATCAATGATGATCTTGCTGGGTGTGATCCTACTCGAGTCATACTGACTCCAAATCACTGTTTGTGTGACTCAGCAAGACTTTTTTTCCATCAGAGAGTATCATGTTTGAGTGGCCCTCTCTGTTTCATATCCCAGAGAACATAATCCCATATTCTGGGGAACAAGAGTGTCTGTTCCACAGGTCTCCTGCACTGCGAAGTATCTCCTCAGCTTGCCCATTAACATCCTTTATGATAGTGAGCCCAGACCTCGTCTTCTCAGAAATTCTTATAGACGCCAGATTTCCTCTTTGTGCAACTACAAGTATATCCCTCCTTACCAAGTGGTGATGACCAGTGACATAATTGCTACTGCCACCCCCAATCTCATATAGACATACACAAGAATTATGATGTCCTAATTGTAGTACGGCTTCAGAGGAAAATCCAAGACAGTTTTCTATACGCCCCTTAGTGACACATATACTCTACAAATACCACCGAAGGAGGGAGTGAAAATGTCAGAGAGGGAGGAGACACCTGATAGGACAGTTCCTAGGGAAAGCACAAGGAATGTGTTTTAAAAAAATGTTTATACACGGTTTACAGTTTACAAACCAGTTTCCCTCATATCTCTAACAATAATTTTAAAGAAAGATATAATTATTTCTATTCTGTTGATGAGGAAATCCTCAGAGAGATTAAGTAAGGGGCCTAAGCCACATAGCTAGTGTTAGGGCTGAGACCTGAATGCTCATGTGTTCTTTCTACTCTATCGTGCAAGCAGAGGGATGGACACACAGGTGAGCGCAAAAACACTGCTGTGATGAAGAGGAAACAAGGATTTCACTCAGAGAGCCTCCCTGATCTGGGCTCTTTTTTTTTTTTTTTTTTTAAAAAAAAAGGAGCATGGAAGTACATTTACTTCTACATGATATATTCCACTTCAAAGAGTTCAGGCTATTGATGTTCTGACAAACTGAGTGACTATCGCTCACTCTGGTTCTGCCAAAATTGAGGAAAAGTGTGAAAGGAGAGACTGTATTAATGTACGTAGTGAACATATGCTATGTGGCAAAATGTTTTATCACTATGACTTAGGACAATTATATTAAGGAAGGTAAAAAAATTTTTTTCTTCACAAATTCATTGATTCATGTTTAATACTCTGTATCTAGCTTTTTAGTATTATACCAAAGAAGAAAACGTGCTGTTTTCTAACAATATTTTAAATCATCCCAAGATGTTTTCATGCAACTAACAGCTGAAATGATCACCAGAAAGTACTGTATGAACATTCTGGTCTGAATAATCTCTGAATGGTTACTGACCTAGGAGAGGCTCGAGTTGGCACAGCAGTGTCAACAGAGAGAAGTAGGAAAGAAGACAGTCAGGGTGCACCAAGAGTTGAGACAGACTTCTGAGGTCCTACATGTTGAAGATACCATGATGTTATTTGAAGGAACAAAAGAAACTACATGTCCATTTATTTTAAGATGCCTTACCATGAGATTCAAGTCCAGCTCCCTGTGCCAACCCATTGTCATAGGACTGAAAAAGAAAAATATGTTCAGTTTAATAGGGAAATAATAATAAATAAATAAGTTGTCATTATGCTAATTTTTTGTCTCCTGATCTAATTTTAGTTCTCCTTTATATTTTTCAAAATATGCACTCTTTCCCACAATGAAATAGATCTAGGCATTTTCAAGTACCTGCTCTTGTCTTATTCACCAAGCCAAATCAGTAAATGTATGCACTAGGCATATTCCGAGAACAGACTGTTCAAAGATGGCACCTACATATTTAATTTCTACCCAATAAGAAGCCCCAACCTTTATTCCTCTCCCACTTGCAAGAATATATGAATTTAAGGAAAGTGTAAGGATTTTATACTCCTATAACATTATAAACACAAAACAAATCTATTTTGAGGCTCTTGGGTAGCCGATGATAATGGTGCCTGCCTAAATTTGAATCTCCCCACATATCCCACAAAATCAAAACAGGATAAGAACAATACAACTACATAAAACAGAAACCTTGTCAAAGCTAGAAGACATGCTCAAGCTTCAAATTTCCTGTCTATAGAAAAAGAAGCATCAAATCCCACACTCCTGACATACTTTTGCAGAGAGCAAGGGCAATCTATGAAAACTTGTGAGGAAGAGAGAGGAGGGGGGCTAATGGCAGGTCTGAGATTACCTAAAATCACTAGCTTAAATCACTAGGAAAAGCCTGAGTGTGAAATACAGGCAATCCTTGCTTTGCACAGTTCCAATATACACAAATTCCAGGTACCCTGGCTTAGTTAAGTAACATAGTATGGTTCAAATTTCAGTAATAACAATATATTAACTGTGAGCAACTGCATAAAGTACAAACTTGCTGCTAGCTCCTCAGTCCACAAACCATTACATACCTAATAGATGTGTATCACAATCAGTGACCAATCACGTCACCTTTTTCAAAGTCTGTGAGTAACTGGTCATTGCATATGTTATTCAGTTCACACACAGACAGCAATGTATGTGGCTGTGCTGTCTCTTTGTCTTTTAGTAATAAACCCACATGATGTTTCAAAAATATAATCAAAAAAGGAGACTGGCTACCAAAGATGAAAATGCAGTAAAGAAATGAAAAGCAGTAACACTGAAAGTGAAATTGAGATCAAACAGAGTAATAAAAGAAACAGCTATCATGACAGTGCTGGCTGATTGAGACTAGATATGCAGTCAGAAAAATCAAGTGAAGGCAAAATATCTACATAAATGAGGAAAGTGGCTCTGATGAAAAAGATGGAGATGTTCTAGAGAAGAGATGCTGGCAAAAACTTCACATAAAAGGAACTCTCAGATATTTCACAACAATGAAAATGCAAAGGACAGAATGTTGGAAGCTGATACAAATTTAGAAAGGAGTATGATCATTTACCAAGACAGAAAAGTGCCTGCTCGATATTATAAATTATATAATGAGAAGAAGACAAACAGTGCTGTTCAAACTACTATTGATGAATTTTTTTACACAGAAAACACTTTAATTTTCAACATTGCTAATGTTTTAAATTACGATGTACAATAAATAAACATTGGTTTTACCATTAAAACATTCTGTGTCCATTTATAACAGTAATAGTTTTTAATGTTTTGGCAAAAAATTATAAAGGTCACAGAACAAGTGTCATTTTTCCCACTGATGATTAAAATCACTTCGCATCATTTCAGCCTGCAAGAGCATCATTACAGTCTGGCACTACCAGGCGAAGCGAGGATGCCTGTACTGTAGGAGCTCCGGTAACACTGAACAGTGACTACAGAGAAGAGACCGAGGAGAGTGTGCAAGTCAAGGTGGCAGCATTCAATGGGCATAAGTCTGGTGAAGACAGTTAAAAAAGGAAGGGAGAAGGGCCCACTGAAGACCAAATAAATGAAAACTCCAAAGAGCAAAATGCAAAAACCCGGGAAACAAAAGAGAACCTTTCTCCTACCAGAAAATCACAGAACTCACAAACCTTCCCCAATCACTAAACAAACAAACAAAAAGACACTCTAAATTAAAGAAATCATACTTTGTTTCTCTGCCTTGAAAAGAGGGCACTCTTAAACTAGGAATTCTTGTAACAAAAAAAAAAATCCACTAATGACTAAACAGAAAAAGGCAAATCTACACAAAGTAACTCTGAGATGAAAACACAACCATCAAAATGAAAACATCCCAGCATAGGAAAATCTGCCTTCACCTCCAATAAATGGTGATAAAGCAAAGGAAAACTGTAATACAGCACCCCAAACTCAATTGCATATCCTCAAATAAGCATTTGGGAATATGAAAAGAGATTTAATGTTAAAAAATGAAAAGGATAAACAGTAGGAAGAAATAAAAATTAAATGATTTCAGGAAAACACAGTAAGGGACATTTAAGAAAGGCTGAAAAGAGCAAAGAGAATAAAAATGAGATAAAGAAGTAAAAAGGGTCAGAGAGAAAGTGGTTGAAATGAAAGCTAAGCAAAGAAAGAAAACACACAAACTTGGAATACCTAAAGAAAAAGGAAAAGTAATGGACTACAAGTAGGGGTCAGCAAACTGGGGACTACAGGTTAAATCTGGCCTGTGGCCTGGTTTTGTACAGTCTAAAGTTAAGAAAATGGTCAAACTCATTCCTAATAAAATAAATGCAA
Organism: Eschrichtius robustus; assembly: GCF_028021215.1. Taxonomy (NCBI): domain Eukaryota; kingdom Metazoa; phylum Chordata; class Mammalia; order Artiodactyla; family Eschrichtiidae; genus Eschrichtius; species Eschrichtius robustus. The sequence goes on from NC_090825.1 coordinate 94,265,446, forward strand.
ATTAAAAACACTGAGATACCATTTTTCACCCATCACATTGGTAAAAATAAAAACTGTGTGACAACACATTCTACTGGTGAGACTGTGTGGACACAGGCACTCTCATACACTGGTGGGAATATAAATTGGTTCACACCTTTTGTAGAGAAAATGGGCAATATCTGATAAACTTTATGTATGCATTTGTTTTTTTATACAGCAGGTTCTTATTAGTTATCTATTTTATACATATCGGTGTATATATGTCATTCCCAATCTCTCAATTCACCATACCCCCCACGCTTTCCCCCCTTGGTGTCCATACTTTTGTTCTCTACATCTGTGTCCCTATTTCTGCCTTGCAAACTGGTTCATCTGTACCATTTTTCTAGATTCCACATATACGCGTTAATATACGATATTTGTTTTTCTCTTTCTGACTTCACTCTGCATGACAGTCTCTAGGTCCATCCATGTCTCTGCAAATGACCCAATTTCGTTCCTTTTTTATGGCTGAGTAATATTCCATTGTATGCATGTACCACATCTTCTTTATCCATTTGTCTGTCGATGGGCATTTAGGCTGCTTCCATAACCAGGCTATTGTAAACAGTGCTGCAATGAACACTGGGATGCACGTGTCTTTTTGAATTATAGCTATCTCTGGGTATATGCCCAGCAGTGGGATTGCTGGGTCATATGGTAATTCTTTTTTTTTTCCCTTTATGTTTGTTTTATTTTTTCATTTTGAAAAAAGCATAACATATGCTTTTAAAAAATTATTTAAAAAAAACCCTAAAAAAGCATATTTTAAAAAATTTATTTTATCAAAGGTATACACATCCACCATTTAGAAAGTTAAATGGTACTGAAAAATTTACAACAAAAATTTATAACAAAACAGTGATTCCCTGCATCATTCCTCACACTCCTCCAGTACCCCTTTCCAGAGGCAACCACTTTTCAGTATTTGGCCATTTCTTCTGGAGTATACATCTTGGTGCTTCCAAATAATATGCCTAGATCATATTGTTTTAAATTGTGACTTTCAGACATATTCTATCATTTATTATGGTAGATAAGCATCCAACTCTCTTACACCCCATTCCCCTCTGTTCCTGTGCCCCATGCTCCAAGGATACTACACTTTGCTTAAATCAATTTCTGTGATTATGTAACTTGTCTACGAAAATACAATTCACAGTTGAGCATCGTGGACTATGGTTGTTTCTTTTCTTCTTATTTTTCCTGAAATTAACTGTTACCTTTTCCCCCATCTGTGTGTTTTACTTTGTATTGACCGTCTAATAGACACACCTTCTGATAGACACAGTCAACCGCCATTAGACACCTACCAGTGTCTGTCTTTCTCTTGAATAGAGCCCCCCACTCCTCCACCCTTGTCCTATCTGGGTTGAGTGCTCTCCATACTGTTGCACAGCTGTCATCTGGGGACTTCCCTTCACTATCAACCTTGGAACTTCCTATGTTTTTCACCTGAGTTGGATTTCTTATCTCTTCCTCTTTCTTGGTTTACTCTTTTGTTTTGGTGGAGAACATCCTCTAGGAGTCAAGGCAAAGAAGGATCTTCCCTTTGTCCCAGTGTTGTGAAATTTTACAATAATGTTCCTGGGTTTGAGCCTATTTTCATCCATTATAATGGGCCCTCAGTGGTCCTTTCAGGATATCTGGAAACTCAGATCTTTCCCTTCTGAGAAATCTTCTTGAACTTTTTTTTAACATCTTTATTGGAGTATAATTGCTTTACAATGTTGTGTTAGTTTCTGCTGTATAACAAAGTGAATCAGGTATATGTATACATATATCCCCATATCCCCTCCCTCTAGAGCCTCCCTCCCACCCTCCCTATCCCACCCCTCTAGGTGGTCACAAAGCACTGAGCTGCTCTCGCTGTGCTATGCAGCTGCTTCCCACTAGCTATTTTGCATTTGGTAGCGTATATATGTCAATGCTACTCTCTCACTTTGCCCCAGCTTACCCTGCCCCCTCCCCGTGTCCTCAACTCCATTCTCTATATCTGCATCTTTATTCCTGTCCTGCCCCTAGGTTCATAAGAAACATTTTTTTTTTTAGATTCCATATATACGTGTTAGCATACGGTATTTGTTTTTCTCTTTCTGACTTACTTCACTCTGGATGACAGACTCTAGGCCCATCCACCTCACTACAAATGACTCAATTTCGTTTCTTTTTATGGCTGAGTAATATTCCATTGTATATATGTGCCACATCTTCTTCATCCATTCATCTGCCGATGGACATTTAGGTTGCTTCCATGTCCTGGCTATTGCAAATAGTGCTGCAATGAACATTGGGGTACATGTCTCTTTTTGAATTATGGTTTTCTCAGGGTATATGCCCAGTAGTGGGATTGCTGGATCATATGGTAGTTCTATTTTTAGTTTTCTAAGGAACCTCCATACTGTTCTCCATAGTGGCTGTATCAATTTACATTCCCACCAACAGTGCAAGAGGGTTCCCTTTTCTCCACACCCTCTCCAGCATTTCTTGTTTGTAGACTTTTTGATGATGGCCATTCTGACCGGTGTGAGGTGATACCTCATTGTAGTTTTGATTTGCATTTCTCTAACGATTAGTGATGTTGAGCAACTTTTCATGTGCCTCTTGGCCATCTGTATGTCTTCTATGGAGAAATGTCTATTTAGGTCTTATGCCCATTTTTTGATTGGGGTGTTTGTTTTTTTTAATATTGAGCTGCATGAGCTGTTTATATATTTTGCAGATTAATCGTTTGTCCATTGCTTCGTTTGCAAATATTTTCTCCCATTCTGAGGGTTGTCTTTTCGTCTTGTTTATGGTTTCCTTTGCTGTGCAAAAGCTTTTAAGTTTCATTAGGTCCCATTTGCTTGTTTTTGTTTTTATTTCCATTACTCTAGGAGGTGGATCAAAAAAGATCTTGCTGTGATTTACATCAAAGAGTGTTCTTCCTATGTTTTCCTCTAAGAGTTTTATAGTGTCTGGTCTTACATTTAGGTCTTTAATCCATTTTGAGTTTATTTTTGTGTGTGGTGTTAGGGAGTGTTCTAATTTCATTCTTTTACATGTAGCTGTCCAGTTTCCCCAGCACCACTTACTGAAGAAATTGTCTTTTCTCCATTGTATATCCTTGCCTCCTTTGTCATAGATTAGTTGACCATAGGTGCGTGGGTTAATCTCTGGGCTTTCTATCTTGTTCCATTGATCTATGTTTCTGTTTTTGTGCCAGTACCATACTGTCTTGATTACTGTACCTTTGTGGTATAGTCTGAAGTCAGGGAGTCTGATTCCTCCAGCATCATTTATTTTCCTCGAGATTGCTTTGGCTGTTCGGGGTCTTTTGTGTCTCCATACACATTTTAAGATTTTTTGTTCTAGTTCTGCAAAAAATGCCATTGGTAGTTTGATAGGGATTGCATTGAATCTGTAGATTGCTTTGGGTAGTATGGTCATTTTCACAATATTGATTCTTCCAATCCAAGAACATGGTATATCTCTCCATCTGTCTGTGTCATCTTTGATTTCTTTCATCACTGTCTTATAGTTTTCTGAGTACAGGTCTTTTACCTCTTTAGGTAGGTTTATTCCTAGGTATTTAATTCTTTTTGTTGCAATGGTGAATGGGATCACTTCCTTAATTTCTCTTTCTGATCTTTCGTTTTAGTGTCTAGGAATGCAAGAGATTTCTGTGCATTAATTTTGTATCCTGCAACTCCACCAAATTCATTGATTGGCTCTAGTAGTTTTCTGCTGGCATCTTTAGGATTTTCTATGTATAGTATCATGTCATCTGCAAACAGTGACAGTTTTACCTCTTCTTTTCCAATTTGTATTCCTTTTATTTCTTTTTCTTCTCTGATTGCCATGGCTAGGACTTCCAAAATTATGTTGAATAAGAGTGGTGAGAGTGGACATCCTTGTCTTGTTCCTGATCTTAGAGGAAATGCTTTCAGTTTTTCACCATTGAGAATAATGTTTGCTGTGGGTTTGTCGTATATGGCTTTTATTATGTTGAGGTACTTTCCCTCTATGCCCACTTTCTGAAGAGTTTTTATCCTAAATGGTGTTGAATTTTGTCAAAAACTTTTTCTGTATCTATTGAGATGATCATATGGTTTTTATTCTTCAATTTGTTAATATGGTGTATCACTTTGATTGATTTGCATATGCTGAAGAATCCTTGCATGCCTGGGATAAATCCCACTGGATCATGGTGTATGATCCTTGTAATGCGTTGTTGGATTCTGTTTGCTAGTATTTTGTTGAGGAGTTTTGCATCTATATTCCTCAGTGATATTGGTCTGTAATTTTCTTTTTTTATAGATCTCTGTCTGGTTTTGGTATCAGAGTGATGGTGGCCTAGTAGAATGAGTTTGGGAGTGCTCCTTCCTCTGCAATTTTTTGGAAGACTTTGAGAAGGATGGGTGTTAGCTCTTCTCTAAATGTTTGATAGAATTCACCTGTGAAGCCATCTGGTCCTGGACTTTTGTTTGTTGGAAGATTTTTGTTGTTGTTGTTGTTGGAAGATTTTTAATCACAGTTTCAATTTCATTACTTGCGATTGGTCTGTTCATATTTTCTATTTCTTCCTGGTTCAGTCTTGGAAGGTTATATCTTTCTAAGAATTTGTCCATTTCTTCCAGGTTGTCCATTTTATCAGCACAGACTTGGTTGTAGCAGTCTTTTATGATGCTTTGTATTTCTGCAGTATCTGTTGTAACTTCTTTTTCATTTCTAATTTTATTGATTTGCATCCTCTCCCTCTGTTTCTTGATGAGTCTGGCTAAAGTTTTATCAATTTTGTTTACCTTCTCAAAGAACCAACTTTTAGTTTTATTGATCTTTGCTATTGTTTTGTTTCTATTTCATTTATTTCTGCTCTGATCTTTATGATTTCTTTCCTTCTACTAACTTCGGGTTTTGTTTGTTCTTCTTTCTCTAGTTCCTTTAGGGGTAAGGTTAGATTGTTTATAGGTTTTGGATCATCGTGTTTTTGTTGTCATTTGTGTCTAAGTATTTTCTGATTTCCTCTTTGATTTCTTCAGTGATCGCTTGGTTATTTAGTAACATATTGTTTAGCCTCCATGTGTTTGTGTTTTTTACGTTTTTTTTCACTGTAATTTATTTCTAATCTCATAGCATTGTGGTTGGAAAAGATGCTTGATATGATTTCAATTTTCTTAAATTTACCAAGGCTTGATTTGTGACGCAAGATGTGATCTATCCTTGAGAATGTTCCATGTGCACTTGAGAAGAAAGTGTAACCTGCTGTTTTCAGACGGAATGTCCTATAGATATCAATTAAATCTATCTGGTCTATTGTGTCATTTAAAGCTTGCATTTCCCTCTTAATTTTCTGTCTGGATGATCTGTCCATTGGTGTAAGTGAGGTGTTAAAGTCCCCCACTATTATTGTGTTACTGTCGATTTCCTCTTTTATAGCTTTTAGCATCTGCCTTATGTATTGAGGTGCTCCTATGTTGGGTGCATATATATTTATAATTGTTATTATCTTCTTCTTAGATTTTGGTCCCTTGATCATTAGGTAGTGTCCTTTCTTGTCTCTTGTAACATTCATTAAAGTCTATTTTATCTGATATGAGTATCGCCACTCCAGCTTTCTATTGATTTCCACGGCACGCAATATCTTTTTCCATCCTCTCACTTTCAGTCTGAATGTGTCCCTAGGTCTGAAGTGGGTCTTTTGTAGACAGCATATATATGGATCTTGTTTTTCTATCCATTCAATGAGCCTGTGTCTTTTGGTTGGAGCATTTAATCCATTCACATTTAAGGTAATTATCAACATGTATATTCCTATTTTCTTAATTGTTTTGGGTTTGTTTTTGTATGTCCTTTTTTTCTCTTGTGTTTCCCACTTAGAGAAGTTCCTTTAGCATTTATTGTAGAGCTGGTTTGGTGGTGCTGAATTCTCTTAGCTTTTGCTTGTCTGTAAAGCTTTTGATTTCTCTGTCGAATCTGAATGAGATCCCTGCCACGTAGAGTAATCTTGATTGTTGGTTTTTCCATTTCATCACTTTAAAATATCATGCCACTCCCTTCTGGCTTGTAGAGTTTCTGCTGAGAAATAAGCTGTTAACCTTATGGAAGTTCCCTTGTATGTTATTTGTCGTTTCTCCCTTGCTGCTTTTAATAGTTTTTGTTTGTCTTTAATTTTTGCCAATTTGATTACTATTTGTCTCGGCATGTTTCTCCTTGGGTTTATCCTGCCTGGGACTCTCTGCGCTTCCTGGACTTGGGCGGCTATTTCCTTTCCCATGTTAGGGAAGTTTTATACTATAATCTCTCCAAATATTTTCTCGGGTCCTTTCTCTCTCTTCTCCTTCTGGGACCCCTATAATGTAAATGTTGGTGCATTTAATGTTGTCCCAGAGGTCTCTTAGGCTGTCTTCATTTATTTTCAATCCTTTTTCTTTATTCTGTTCCGTGGCAATGAATTCCACCGTTCTATCTTCCGGGTCACTTATCCATTCTTCTGCCTCAGTTATTCTGCTATTGATTCCTTCTAGTGTAGTTTTCATTTCAGTTATTGTATTGCTCATCTCAGTTTGTTTGTTCTTTAATTCTTCTAGGTTGTTGTTAAACATTTCTTGCATCTTCTCGATCTTTGCCGCCATTCTTTTTCCGAGGTCCTGGATCATCTTCACTCTCATTATTCTGAATTCTTTTTCTGGAAGGTTGCCTATCTCCACTTCATTTAATTGTTTTTCTGGGGTTTTATCTTGTTCCTTCATCTGGTACACAGTCCTCTGCCTTTTCATTTTGTCTATCTTTCTGGGTATGTGGTTTTCGTTCCACAGGCTGCAGGACTGTAGTTCTTGCTTCTGCTGTCTGCCGTGTGGTGGATGAGGCTATCTAAGAGACTTGTGCAGGCTCCCTGATGGGAGGGACTGGTGGTGGGTAGAGCTGGGTTTTGCTCTGATGCGCAGAGCTCAGTAAAACTTCAATCCACTTGTTTGCTGATCGGTGGGGCTGAGTTCCCTCCCTGTTGGTTGTTTGGCCTGAGGCGACCCAGCACTGGAGCCTACAGGCTCTTTGGTGAGGCTAATGGTGGACTCCTGGAGGGCTCATGCCAAGGAGTACTTCCCAGAACTTCTGCTGCCAGTGTCCTTGTCCCCGCGGTGAGCCACAGCCTCCCCCCACCTCTGCAGGAGACCCTCCAACACTAGCAGGTAGGTCTGGTTCAGTTCTCTTATGGGTCACTGCCCCTTCTCCCTGGGTCCTGATGTGCACACTACTTTGTGTGTGCCCTCCAAGAGTGGAGTCTCTGTTACCCCCAGTCCTGTCAAAGTCCTGGAATCAAATCCCGCTAGCCTTTAAAGTCTGATTCTCTGGGAATTCCTCCTCCCATTGCTGGACCCCTAGGTTGGGAAGTCTGACGTGGGGCTCAGAACCTTCACCCCAGTGGGTGGACTTCTGTGGTGTAATTGTTTTCCAGTTTGTGAGTCACCCACCCAGCAGCTATGGGATTTGATTTTACTGTGATTGCGCCCCTCCTACCGACCGTCTCACTGCAGTTTCTCCTTTGTCTTTGGATGTGGGGTATCTTTTTTGGTGAGTTCCAGTGTCTTGCTGTCGATGACTGTTCAGCAGTTAGTTGTGATTCTGGTGCTCTCGCAAGAGGGAGTGAGTGCATGTCCTTCTACTCTGCCACCTTGAACCAATCCCCCCGTATGCATTTACTTTTTGATCAAGCAATTCCACTGCTAGGAATTTATTCTGAAGTTATATCCCCAACAATACATAAGCACAGATGCAGAAGGTATGAATTTTAACATTGTTCACATTTGGAAAATACGTAGCCTATATATAAAGGAGTTGGAAAAAGCTATGACATGTGCACGTGATGGAGTACTACAAAACTGTTTAAAAAAAAATGTGGAAAATTTCTATGACCTGATATAGAGTGGTTTTCAAGCTATATTGTTAAATGAAAAAAGCAAACTGCAAAAAAGTACTCTTTTGAGTAAGAAAGCAGAAATACAAATGTACATATCTGTTCATCAAAAAGAAGTACAGGGAGGCCTAACCAAAAACTAATGGGAACGTCTACCTACAGAGTGAATGGGAACAAGGTGGTAAACATGGGAGTTAGGAAGGGGGTGGAGATAGAAGGAACAGGAAGCCCTGTGAGTTACACATCTCTGAATGTAACTTTTTGTATAGTTATGACTTTCAGAACCGAGTTAATATTTCACATATTAAGGAAATAAAATCAACAAAGTTGGGGGGGAATCCTAAAATAGAATCCAAACAGAAACAAATAAACAACTTTATTTCAAATAAATTAACATAAACAAACTAAAGGTTGGGGGTGGAGGGAATAAAAGAAGTAACTCAAGTGTTTCTTAAATATAACATTTTGACTACATACCTTCAGGCTCTAAACAAAAAGAACCAATGCATTCTGGATAATAGGAGCCAGGTTTGTCACTGTCTGAGAAGGGAGTTACAAATGAAAAGACGAAGGTTAAAATGAACCTAGTGGTACTGGATTAAAATTTGAGGTATTAGTGTGAACTCATGGTTTTTGATTGATTGACAGATAGATAGAGAAAAAGATATAGATGTGTGTAAGGGGGATGTCTGTGTATACATATATACATTTCCTACCTCTGAGAGAGGGGCCAGAAGCAGTGATATCCCAGTACCAATAAGCACATTTTGTGCCCAAATCGTGGTTTCTAAACACCACCCTCCAATAAGAACTAGAACTCCTTGAAGAAATGACCAATTTCAGAACTGAGGCTGGGAAATTAAACTATGAACCTGGAATATCTTGCGCCAGAAGACAAGGAGGTGCTCAAAGAATGAAGGGGACATATCAAAAGGGCACAAGGGGCTTTTGCTGGCTGAAGGGGTGAAGGGGTGAAGGGGTTTTTGCTGGCTGAATCTGGGACAGCATCAAAATAAATAATGATAGTTACAGATAATAATCGATTGAGTAAAACAAGAATCTAGAGTGCCTGTTTAAATTAAATAAATAAATAAGTAGATAAAGGTGAAGGGAAAGCTTTTCGTAACTGTAGAATTTTAACTAATAATTACAGAATGAATGATAGAGCTGGAAAATCATCAATGCATACTAATACTAGTGGATAAAAGTTTGATGAGGGACAGGATATTTATAGTCTCCAAGTATCTCACCATGAGATACTACATAATTACAAAGGGAAAAATGCTAACTTTACAGAGGAAAATCTGGCATACACCACCTTAACCAAGTGAGTAAAGTTAACATCACCAATAATAGAGCAAATCAACATGTTGTACCTCCAAATACAATGCACTGAGAAGAACATGGTGTTATTTCTGCAATATTCATGCCAAAATGCATATCTCCCACCTCTGTCTGTAACATAAATCTCCTTTCCTCTTAAAACTCCTTCTATAAAGCAGAAACTAACACACCATTGTAAAGCAATTATACTCCAATAAAGATGTTAAAACTCTTTTAAAAGTTTCCTCTTTCTGCCTCCACAGGCTTTTAAAAACCTGTGCTATTATAGATTCTATAAAATCTGATTCACATTCACACATTCAATTAAAAATAACTCCATTCCTCTAAGAACTTACATTTTTGTTCTGAAATATGGACTAGTGAAAGTTGAATTAACAGCCTAAAATATTCTAATCTATAAAAATTTCATATTTAGGAAGTAAAATAGACCTGGGAAGCAGCACTTCTATTTCTCTGGTTGTATATGAGAGACTAAAAAAGTAAAGCAAAGGATAGTTCTGGCTGAGACTAAACTAAGTTTTCCTTACTATTGCTGATAAAAAGACTAAATTGTATTGCGTGAAAGAATAAAATTTCTACTTGATATTCTCCTTAAAATAAACCTTAGATTAAAAAAAAAACCCACATAAAAGTATTAAGAAACCAAAAGTGATCCAAAAATCTATTGTCAGCCCAGTCAATCGTGCTAGTCAAAATGGCTTAAGGAACTCACACCTCACACCCAATATAGGAATAATCTCACCAAGGGCACTGTAATTCTCCTTTATGCTTGGCTGCGACTTCCCAACGATCCTTACTAAGGTAGGTTATCAACATTTACCTTTGAGATTTTACTATTTTTTGCTTCTAAGGCTGACCAACCTCTTTCTCCTAAAGACAGTTTCTTTGGACACAATCAGATTACATTTAAAATTTAATGGCTAAAGAGTCAAACTTTCCTTGAATATTATTCTTAAATGGCTATTCTGATATATGATGTACCCAGAAAGCAATCTTATTATCCTTATTTCCAAATTATTGCTAGAAGAGATGAGGCATGCCCCAGCCCCCATATATCAGCAGTAATAACTTAAAACAAAGAGTCAATTTATCAACATAACTCACCATACTTCTTCTAATATAGTTGATGGCTTTTTTCATATCCATGCCAGACCAGTTGTTCAGCATATAGCAAATACAGGAAGCACAGTATACAAATCGCATGTCATTTTCACTGCCTTCAGGTACTGCACAAAAACTGAAAATAATAACCATATGATTCACTGTACTATAATTTATTTTTTGGTAGGGGGGTTAGAAACACCTACTTCATGTCTTCACTCACAGAAAAAGCTATCACTAAATACAGATTTAAAAACCATATACTACTTGTATTATTCAATAAAGGACTATTAATCTGAATAATATAAAACTATCTCTAAATCAACACTGTACTCCCAAGTTCAATTTCTGGGTAGCTTAACACACTACCACAGTTACTCTTTCCCAGATGCCACCACTCAGAGTAAGTTTCTTTTCTCTCAGCCATGGAAAGCTATGGCACAGTGGCTTCAGAATTAATAGCAGAAAAAGTAGCAGGGACCTACTGGGTAGTAAGAAATTCTCAAGCCCAAGTTCTGCTTATGTGAAATTTCTTCTCAATGTATATATAGATAACCATTAATTAACTGATCATATTGTTTTAATTTTCACATATTTAATTAGTTTTAGAGAAGTACATAATAGTTTGTATTTTATATCTATTCTTTTATTTATAAATAAGGATAAGATAACAGTGACCAAAGACTATAATGAAATATTGAGAAATTAGTCACATGTACTTGCTGAGGTAAATATTTAGTTTTACAGTATTTCCAATTAATGTCAATTTACCTTATATGTTTCCACTAATTTTCCCCTCATCAACAGCAGTGTTTTTAATACTGACAGGAAAATAGAGACAGCAGTAGATGGAGTACAGATATAACAACGTGGCAGGATTTGTTTGCAAAGTCTTTTCTTTAGACAGCATCACTACTGCTTTATCACTTCCCAGACTTAAAAAAAAGTTTCACCTTAAAACTCTTTTGTTAGACACACCACTCAAACCATCAAATATTAATGAACTCACTACTTTTTCTATCCTTTAATAATATCACAGAAACTACCTACACTAGAATATAATAATATTCAATGTTCATCCCTTTTTCCCCCATCACTACGTCTTAAGGCATAAAAGTTTAGACTAAATGTACGTCTGCTTCAAAATGTCCATTGTTTTTACCCAGAAGGTAAATTAAAGTAGATCCTTATCCGGAAACTATTAAACCATTTATTTATGGATCTATTATCGCCTTTTAAAAAAAGAAAAATGAACTAAGAAAGAATGGAATTGTTATTGTGATTACTTTTATTTTCATTCACATAAGAAATATTTCACTGATTAGGCACTTAAACCGTATGTATACAGTGAACTTTAGGTGGTTCTAATAAGAGTTTATGATAAACTCTACAATTCTAGTATAGTATTATATCTATTTTTAATTCCAAATGATTTTTCTTAAAAAAAATAAGACAAGTAACAAAAAATGACCCATACCTTCCATCTTCTAGCTGAAGGGCTCTCAAGCCTGCTAAGCAAGCTTCTTTATTTACTCGGCTTAGGTCATCTCCAAGAATAACTAAGCATGAAAGGCCAGTGTAGGTCATTGCTATGTGGCCACTATCATAAGGATGAGCTGTTCCAGGATTCTAGATTCAAAATTAATATAATATTAATTAGAAAACTGAAATGAGATCTTATTTCATTATGCAATTTGACAAGAGGTTTCAGTAAACAGTAAAATTAAATGTTGTTTATACTGATTTGCATAGACATCTGATAGAGACAAACAAAACTCAATTTCGTGTATGTCTCAACATAAGTATTATTGCATACTTTCCAGGCTACATAATTTTCAATTTTATCCTCAAGTTTATGGAAGTAGATCTGATATTCAAATAAACCAAATTATTTCAACTTCCTATTTGACCAACCATATCACTTATAATTTAAGTCTTATAAAGTTAGAAAAGCATGTAGAAGTAATTACTTTTTATGCTGTACAAATTCAAATTAAATATCACAGTAGTGATCACCATTTAAAAATCCTACAAAACAATACAGTTGAAAAACATTATTCTATTCTCATATGGTTTAATTATTTGAGTCTCTAATAATATTAACACTTAGAATAACAAATGACAAAAAAAAGCAAAGAGCTCAAGATACTAACATTGAAAAATTCTCTAGAAATAAAACAATCTAACTTTTAAAGTTTAAATTACCAAATGAGTATTGATTGCAAAAAGTCTTTTGTGAAGACTGTTAGACTAGTAATTGCCCAGGCAGAGCTGGGGAGTCAAACTAGGAAACTCATATAACCAGAATATTTATTGGATTAGTTTCACTGATTTGACTGTTTCAACAAAACTATCAACAGTTATCAAAGATCTCTTAAGGTTTATAAAATATGTGACTCCTTGTAGGAAATCCTGTAGACTCTAGTTGGCACTGGCAAAGGTAAAATTAATTTACAGACTTATTAAAGTAAAAGTAAAAATGTAAAACCAAGTAACTTTACATTCTGCAATACACAAAGCATTTAAAGTTTTATAATTATTTTCAAATAGTCAGCCAATCCTGTTCGGTTATTTTAAAAAGATGATTTCACTTAAAAAATGTAAAATTTCACATTGTACTATTTCTCAGTTTAAGAAAGTTTTAATTTTGATAGAATAAGAGTGCATTTTAAATTCATCTTTCTCACAGGATTTCCTTCTGTTTTAGTTTGGGCTCATCAATAACTGCTTCAAATACTAGAATAACTGCCTATAAACTAGAAAGTTAAAATGAAGCTTGTACCAAGATTTTGGTTAAAATAGACTCCTCTGCTTTCTACAATAAATGTTAACTTCTACACCACTGTGAGGCATCAAATCCTGGCTCCATTACTCACTGCTGCATTTTCTCATTCTGGAAAATGGAGATATTAGTACCTATTTCACAGGGTTACTGTGAGGATTAAATAAAATTACTGTCTATACAGATGCTAGTTATCTTACTGATGATGATGCAAGTGCAAGGCAAATATCAAAAGGGCCACTACTTCTTTGGAGTCACGACTCAAGGGTCTTGAAACCACTAGTGACTTAATCAGAATACTTTGCTGCTCACTGACCTTCTGTAGTTCTTCACAGAATAAGTTTGCAAAGGTGTTCAATATCCTCTATAATCTGAACTGACCCCACCTATCCAGCCTTACATATACAATTCCTTATATGGTCTCACAAATATGACAAGCAAATTTTCACTGTGGTATTTCTTTCATTCTGAGCTCCTCCTTAGAACTCAAGCTTTAATACTCCTGGATATCCTATTCCACATTTATAATCACCTTCTTAGAAATCCTGTGACATTTCATTTTTGGTACTCAAACTAAGTATCTGCTATGTTAAAAGCACTGTGGGGAATCTGAACAGAAATCAAATGTGGACCTTAACCTTGAAGGGAGAAGAGGGCTACTTGAATTAAGTACAGTACAAAGTAGAATGCTGTATGTGTCATGATGGAGATACAATAATACATGGATAAAGGATTTTTTTCTGCAGCAGAAGAGGAGCTTGGTTAGGTACAGATGAAGAGGAGGCTTTACAGGTAGAAGAAAAAGTAAAAGGAAAGCAGAGAAGGAAGATTCCAGGCTATGTAGTATGTGTTAAGGACAGTACATAATTTAATAGAGAATATGGGATTTGTTGAAGGAAAACAGTGAGAAAAGGGGGTTGAGAAGATCCATTAGTGTTTCTCAAAAAGTGTTCTATGGCCACTAAAGATCCTGGACATTTTTCAGGTAAGTGAATGGCCCATAGGTGGTTTCAGAAGAAAAAGCAATGATACTATTTATATACTGTATTGGAAAATCGTATGTGCCTCCTCAGATTCTCTTGGCTTCATCTGTCTCCTGGATTCTCAGCCACCACCCTAAGTGACAACTCCTTGTGGCCCTATATGATTCCACCTAGAGTCTCTAGCTCCCTCTACCACTCAAGATTCAGATTAATGCAACACAGAATGGAGTGGGACCTAGCTTCCCCAGAAAATGCCAGGGTCTCGATGAATTAAGGGCCCAAAATGGGTTTCAGGAGACACTGTGAATCAAAGGCAAAAAACGGTTTCTTCTTACATTTTATCCTTGTTGTTTCGAAAATGCCTTGGGAGGGGGTAAGGGGAGTAAGGGGGCTGTCTCTTAGAAGTAATGTTATCAAAGAACTGTTTTACCCCAGCAAGTGTAAGTATACATCTGTATAGGGTATGGTGCTGTATAATGGTCATTATTATCAGTGTCATGACTTTTAGATATCCTGTCCATTATGATTAAATGGAGAGCTACCTCTATTCAGGACTGGCTTAAGTTGGAAAGTATTATATGTATGGGGAAAAAGGACAATTTTTATGGATCCTTAGTTTCTAGATTCTCTGTTAAAAACAATTGGCATACATGATTGGAGACACCTTAGCAAAGTCATATGACTTTGACACAGGCATTCTGGTCTACAGCTTAAGGCAGAGGAAGATAGTTGAAGTAGTGCCTCTATCAAATCATGTCACCTTTCCAAAATCACTGCTATTTATTCCAAAATTTTGAAGCAGAGTGTGGAAAAATTGGCAACGTGTCATTTACCTTCAGCTTGGAAAGGGATATAAATCTTGATGTACTCAGTGTAGCCAGATATTGGCTTGTAACCGTTATATAAGCAGACTGACCCCCATCAAGGAAAAAGTTTCTATTTTGTGAGGTCTCTTTCCACAAAATGATGAAGTTCTTCTCTGCCTTCTATTGCAGAAAAATATTTTATACACAGATGAAACACCTACAAAAGTTTGTTTGGGGTCTGCTTCTTTGAAGAAGAAAAAAAGCTCCTCATATGTTAGGATTCACTGCTTTCTATACCTGCATGTGCTGGTACCAAAGCCTCTTCCTATAACCCTGAAGACAGTCTGCCTAGCATCAGGAAGGTCATCATAATTCATCACTACTTGGGTCTCCAATCACCGCTTAGCAAGAGCTTTCTCTTTCATTCCTAAGAAATGTGAACCAAATATAAAGTCCTTCTATAACACATGGTTCATTGGTTTCTTAGAGAACAAGTATCATGTTCTTGAGTGCTTTATTTACATTTTCTCCAATAAATCACCAATAATTTTTACACACACACACACACAACGATAGTAAGAAAGACATAATTTTTTAACAACAGGAATTTCTGTTCATTTATATACTGTGCATTCTTCCAGGAAGTAAGGTGGCTATAGCTTTCCCTTAAAAAGTTCCAGTTCATAACACACAGTTTATTAGACAGTATTTAGCTACACTGAAACTTGGAGGCCTGGTTCTTTCTGTTACTTTCTTAGTTTTCTTTCTTACTAAAATCTCTCCACTCCCTTTCCTCCTTCCTCCTAATGCAAAGAGAACTAACCTTTGATGGATTGAATGGAAGACCCAGGTATGAAGAGCCTCGGAAACCACAGCGATTTAGATTTGATCCTGGAAAATAAAAATATGTACTTATTTAAAGTGTACCTTATTTTTGTACAGATTCTAAAGCAGTTCAGTTACACAGTCTCTCCGAAACAGAGTATTTTAGTACCAAAGTTTTGTCACTGTCTCCATTTTCATGCTAGCCAACACTGAATGTCTGCTCTAGGAGCTTTATGGGAATTTCTTCATTTAATTTCCAAACCAGTCCAAACCAAAACAATGACCTCCTACCAGGTACCTTTAATTTAAGCCTAACTCACTGAGTACAAAATGCTTTCATACTTTTCCTAAATGACCATTTTCATGTGATCAACATATTCAATCCCTCATGCTACAGAACAGAAAGCAGAAATCCAGATGTTAAGTGACATGTTCAAGGTAATAGCTGGTTAGCAACATAAAAGGATCTAGAAACCTAATGTCCCATCCAGTGCCTTTTTACTTATCTCACGGCTTCTTTATAGGGGAGCAAGGTAAAGGTATAAACTGCTCTACAGTCACAGAAAATATATGTACTTTGTATTTTAGTATTAGACAGACCTTCATTCTAAGTCCAATACTTTGCTTTGACGTACAAAAGAACACTGTAAGTTAGCACTTAGTCTCTAGTTATTCAAAGTATGTTTACTCACACTGATATTTTTCCTACCTAAAATTTTTCATTTTTCAAGATGTCAATGGAATATAACTGGGAACTTAACAAAGAAAATATCTACATCCATGAAAAGGGAACTCTTGTGACTACTGCTGGGAATGTAAATCGTTGCAGCCACTATGGAAAACAGTATGGAGGTTCCTCAAAATATTAAAAATAGAACCACCATGATCCAGCAATTTCACTTCTGGGTATATATATCCCCCCCAAAATGACATCATTATCTCAAAGAGATATCTGTACTCCCACGTTCATTGCAGCATGATTCACAACAGCCAAGACATGGAAACAACCTAAGTGTCCAACGATGGATGAACGGGTAGAGAAAATGTGAGCTATATACAGATAAGATGTCATATATGTTACACATACACAGACACAGACACACACACACGGGAATATTATTCAGCCATCCAAAAGACGGAAATCCTGCCTTTTACAACAACATGGATGAGCCTTGAGGGCATTATGCTAAGTGAAATAAACCAGACAGAGAAAGACATATAGTGTATGTTCTTACTTATATGTGTAATCTAAAAAAGCTGAACTCATAGAAATAGAGAGTAGAATAGTAGTTGTCAGGGCTAGCAGTGGAGATGTTGGCCAAAGGGTACAAACTTTTAACTATAAGATGAATAAGTTCTGGGGATTTAATGTTATGTACAGCATGGTGGTTATAGTTAACAATACAGTATTGTATACTTGGAAGTTAAGACCTTAAATAGTAGACCTTAAATTTTATCACCACACACACAAAAAGGCAATTATGTGAAGGGAATGGAGGTGTTAACTAACCTTATTGTGGTAATCATTTCACAGTATATACGTGTATCAAATAATCATGCTGTACACCTTAAATTTATATGTATGTCAATAATATCTCCAGAAAGCTGGAAAAAACAGAAATTAAAAAATATAAATGAAAAAAATGGTCATACCCACAATAAGAAAATAATTATGGTTTTGAGAACTATTATAAAATCAGCATGATAAAAACAGAAGGTAGGAATGTAGTACCAACAGACTGTACATGCATTGCTAATAAAAAAATCAAGTTGACTTAAAAACAGGTTCCAAGGTGAGGAATTAGCTTCATATCTCTGATGACTGGTACATGACTAATCATAATAACTTTTTCAGGTACTATATTCAGTTTTCAGGTACTATAAACTATTCAGCTTTATACCCCCTGAAATACTTAGAATAGTAGCTTATACATTAATTCTTTGAGTAATTTAGGAAACTATCCCTAAATTTAAAACTCTCCACCAAGCATCTTCCCCCATTAACGAAAAAAATTATTTAAAAAAGAATGCTATCTAATGGTGGTAACGATTTTGATGAACATGGTTCTCTTATCTTTGCTTAAGAATTTTAAATTAGTAAGCCATTTAAGACTTGCCAATATATAATGAGTTATAAAAAGGCTCATACCTTCTGACTGGTAATGATGCACCTGAAAATCCACTCCAGTAACTTCAAATATGAGATGGTCATATGCACAGAAACACTCACTATAGTATTATGATGGTAAAAATTTTGAAGTGACACAAAAATCCAACAGGTTAAATATAACATACTATACTCAAAGGAACATAGTACTGCTATTAAAAGTAATGATTAGGGAAAACTACATAGTAACATGGAGAAATATATATGCTCAAGTTAAGAGAAAAAGCAGGGGGGCTTCCCTGGTGGCGCAGTGGTTGAGAATCCGCCTGCTAATGCAGGGGACACGGGTTCGAGCCCTGGTCTGGGAGGATCCCACATGCCGCGGAGCAACTGGGCCCGTGAGCCACAACTGCTGAGCCTGCGTGTCTGGAGCCTGTGCTCCACAACAAGAGAGGCTGCGACAGTGAGAGGCCCGCGCACCACGATGAAGAGTGGCCCCCGCTCGCTGCAACTGGAGAAAGCCCTCGCACAGAAACGAAGACCCAACACAGCCAAAAATGAATTAATTAATTAATTTTTTTTTAAAAAAGAGAAAAAGCAGGATACAAAAATATATGTGTATTATGTTTATAATTAGGCGAAGTGGGCTTATCATCAAAGCCTGGAAGAGAATAAATAAAATAATACTGTGTGGGAGGATATGAATAAAGGTGAATTTTGTTCTCTTTATTAGTCATTGTTGTCATCACAAATTACCACAAACTTAGCGACTTAAAACAACACCCATTTATCATCTCACAGTTCTATAAGGTCAGAAGTCCAAGGCAGGTCTCGCCAGGCTAAAAATCAAAGTGTTGGTAGGGCTACATTCCTTATTAGAGACCCTGGGGAACAATCTGCCTCCAAGTTCATTCAAGTTATTTGGCAGAATCAAGTTCCTTACGGTTTTAAGACTAAGGTCTCCATTCCTTTGCTAGCTGTCAGCTGGGGAACCCCCTTAGCTCCTAAAGGGCACTCTTGCCATTTCTTGCATCTGGGCCCCTGTATCTCAGAATCAGCAATGGTGCTCAAATCCGTCTCATGCTTAGACTCCCTCTGGCGTCCCCTTCTGCAGCATCTCTCTTTTGCCCTCTTTCATCTGCATTTCTCTGACTGACTCTTCTGCCTTCTTCTCTACTAAGGGCTTATGTGATTATACTGTGCCTGTATGTATAACACTCATTGACAATCTCCACACTTTAAGGTCAGCTAATTAGTAACCTTAACTTCACCTGCAAAATCTGTAGAACTCAGTGTTTGATTAAATAACCAGGGAACAGGAATTTTGGTGGGAGAGGGGGCAACATCTTTAGAATTCTGCCTAATACTCCCTCCATACTCCAAATTGGATGTAACACTGTACTTTTAAAATCTAAAATTAAATTATCCCTTCCTTACCAAGCCATGGGTGCCTTTATCCTTTTAGCGTCACTTGTTTTAATCCACCTTTAACTGGGTGAGGGGTAGTGTCAAAAGGTATATTAAGGTATATTTTCCTAGGTCCTATATTTGATCTGATGCCTAAAATGTTTTCCTATTATGACTTAAATGTTTGCAATCAGTTTTATTTCCTTCAGACTGCCTTTTTAAAAATTATCCTTTCAAGCTACTGATTTGCTGATAGTTTTCTATGAAAATAAAATCCTATTTCTACTTTTGATAGAAGAAAGCTCTGATTCCATGTTTCAGGTCTGAGTTTATACTTCCCTTAGGAAGCCTTTCTGGAGCCCCCACTAAGTTAGTTAGGCTAACTAAGTAACTTAGTTAGCCTCTGTCAGCCTTACAGAGGCTGACATATAGTAGGGGCTTAATAAATATCTGTTTCTCAATGAAATTATTTCCTTAGAAATAAATGAATGGCATTTCTATTTGCTCATTTCTATGTTTTTATGTTACTGAAATTATTAACTTTTCTGAAAAGTAGCAGAAATATTGATGCTCAAAAATACCACATAAGGTTAGGAGCTGTGGCATGGACACTTGGAATCAAACTCAATATCCTATTCTTGCTGGCACTGTGTTCTATAGGCAAGTAACAACCTCTCTGAGCTGGTTCCCTCCATTTTTGAACTAGGAACAGTAATACACTACAATCAATATTTAGCAGGGTTCTTCTAAAGGTTCAAGGGCATGTTTAGATGGTGTTCAGCACAGTGACTAAGGCTCAATAAATAGTAACCATTTAACATCAGCTAATTAGATGTTATCAAAAGTGAAATAGGAGGAAATTAACAGCTTCTGTTACAATTTATCAAGGAAAGTTTCTTTAAAATAAAAATACCTTTTCTTCCATTTTCAAAATGGAGTACATATCATCATCTTAAAAACTTCATTAGGCCATTCTTTCTGGTTCCTGTCAAGATTTGTCTGCTATTGTGCGTTCTTTTATAATTCTAGTAAGCTTACCTGTTCATGATAACTATTAAAGTATAAACATGCAATTTATTCCAAATTTACAACTGCATGCATATTCAGGATACAGTTTAAACCTCTTTGGAGGTTTTTAGATAGCACCATCTAGTGTTCCTATTCAGTAGTAACGAAGCGAACAAAGTGTGATCTGGCTGACCAACAGAATCAAGTACAGTTTGAAAAAAATATAGATGCTCTTGGGTCCTAACCTCGGCCCACATCAAAACTCTCACAGTAGGGCCTGAACAATCATATATAAGAAAGAAAAATAATCCCTGTCTGATACACAGTCAGAATTGAGAACCACTGATTTGGTGAATGCATCCATAAAGTCAAACTAGTCTCCTTGTTTTATGGAAGCAGTCTAGATAGCTATGTGTCAAAAAAACCCAGATTACTTTAAAAAATGAAACTGGGTCGATGGAAGGAAAAGGAAAATAGCAAAAATGGGCATATGCAGATGGATATAATACATATATGTGCATTTATGTGTGAGCACATAGAGGGATGTGTTATTAGAGAATATAACATGTTTAGCTATCAACCATAAGGAAAACAATCCCTTTATCTGCATGCTTGCACATGAAAGACAATTATTAAGCTACAAGGCTGACTCCTGCTTGATGACTGGGTCATATCTCATTTACAACCTAGGATTTTACTACTAAGCTCATATAAACACCAATTATATGTCAAGCATCACAAAGACAATGCATTTAGATATTCTCTAAAAAGCAAAGAAAATGATTATAAACCCATAGAATGTAAAACTTCAATGAGTTTAAAAAGATTTATTTTAATCAGCAGAGTTATTTTGCTTTTCATAAGAAAATGTGTTTCCCCTCTTTTAGGAGAAAATTTTATTGTGAATGATAAAATAAAAATACATTAAAAAATTATATTTAGGTGTTTCTAATAAAGGACAACTCTTGGGCTAAAATATATTACTAATGGTGGTCATGCTGCTTAAATATAGTTCAAAACTTGTTTTGGTCATGTTCTTAACTTTCTAATTCTCATTTTGAATGTTAGGTTTTTGCACTAAGCAAAGAGAATTCAAGTGAGGAATGTGGTGATTTTTTAATGTTAAAAATGGACATTTATATTTTATGGCTATAGAAGTAATTCCTCACAGGTCTCAAGAAACACAAGGTTTCCTAGTAAAAGGACACACCTTACACAACTGTTTCAGGATGTCAAGAGAGACCCAGACAAGGTACATAAAATATTATATAATTTAAAAAGTGTTTTTTTTTAATCTATTTTCTAAATTTCACAGATTAGTTTTAGAACAGGGCAATTAAACAGAAGGCAGGTGGGAGATTTTCTCTCATAGAGATTAGAAATTTAATAGTGTTTCATCCAACCAAATGGTAAGCTGATTATTTGGAATTGCAGGTGGACTGTGAAAAGACCTGTAGTATAGCCTACCAGACATGTGACTAGGGGCAACTGGGGACATCAACCAACCAACCACTGTGAGACTATCTTTGCAAAAAGTTCTTGATCTACAATGCTTCCCAAACAGGTGCTCTATGATTTCTAAAATCTGCAACATGCTCAATTTAGCCACATGAAACTATACTTACATTTTCAGCATGTTGTTAAAAAAAAAAAGGCACAAGCTGACTGAAAAGTCTACTAAAAAACTAAAATCATTAAACAGTTTACCTTTTAATATTAAACCACCTTATCTACAATTCCAAACACTTAATTCTAATGTTTTATGAGCTCTGTTACGGAAGAGATACCAGATTTATTTTCCTTTATCACCATAAGACAGCCTCAGAGTTCTCATGAAAAAAATCCATATCTTACAGAAAAACATACATGATAAACAGAGCACCTGTTCATGGGACTAGTATTAGAAAAACTGAAAATTAGAAACGGAAAACTGTATTCTAATTTTGCCCCTAGCATTAACTAGCTATATGATAATATCCTCATTTGTAAAATGATGGACTATAATATTCCTTGTTTGGTTCTAGTTCCAAAATTCTCTGGTTGTGTCCCTGATCAGAGAGGGTAACACAAAATTCCCAGCCTGATCCCTTGTGTTTCCTAAATACTTCCCGATATTGATGAGAAGGGCCCCAACTCTCCAATGGTCTGACCACACACTTATTACTAGGATACCACAGGGTCTTTACAACCCTGGAATTAAGTGGAAGGCCAGGGTTAATTGTGATTAAATATTCACAATGTACTTAAGTTCCATTCATGATAGTCTCCACTAGGGACCTATATACTTCACCAGTAAAGCAGCACTGGGACCTGGAGTCAGAAGCCAGGGATTTCAGTCTGACTCTATTACTTTCCATCTGTGTGTGGCCTCAGACAGGTCTCTTAATCACTCTGCCTCTCATTTTTTTCTCCACTTCTGGGGAAGGCAGATTAGGGGAAGAACAAATTTGATGATGTCTTTGAAAATTACAAAATATTAAATAATGTACAGCATTGCTTCTGCCATTAGCAAAATATGGATATTTGTGTATAATCATATAAATGGGTTTAGTTTTTGTTTATTTTTGTTGTGTTTTGAAGAGCGGTTAAGCTAAAGTTTATGTTGAATTTTAATACAGAAACATATTTATTGTAAGCATTCAAACAATGCAGATATATAGAATAAAACTAAAGTACCTTATCTTGCCATCCCGTACCTCTGTTTTCATCTACTTCCCCCTCCACAAAACTGTCTATGCACGCTTTCAGAGTTTTTCCTATACACTGATGTTAATAGATCAGTAAAACAAAACACCCCTGTACACGTTGGCATTTATCATTTAACTATATTTGATGAACAGTTTCATGTCGGTACATATATAGATCTACCTGAGTCACTTTACTACTGGGCTGTACTCTTTACTGGACCATAGTTTATTTAACTGTTTCACTTTTGGTGGATATTTATTTTGTTTCTAATTTGTTACTGTAACAAACAATGCCAAAACATTCTTCTATACAGATTTTTGTGCACATGTATTAGTTTCCTGAGGTTAGTAACAACTTACCATAAATCTGGTGGCTTTAAACAACAGAAATTTATTCTCTCATAGTTCTGGAGCCCAGAAGTCCAAAATCAAGTTGTTAGCAGGGTTGGTTCCTTCTGGAGGCTCTAAGGGAAAATCCATTTTATGCCCCCTCTTAGTTTCTGGTGGCTGTGGGGAGTCCTGATGTTCCTTACCATGTGGACCCATCGCTCTAATCTCTGCATCTGTCTTCATATGGCCTTCCCCTCTGTGTCTCAAATCTCCCTCTCCTTTCTCTTGGAAGGACACTGATCTTGAGATCCTTACCTTAATTATACCTGCAAAGACCGTTATTCCAAATATGGTCATATTCTGAGGTTCTGGATGGGCATATATTTTGGGGGCCATTATTTAACTAACTACAACACACACGAGAATATGTGAGGATAAAAAGTTACACTGCTAAAATGCTCTTCCAAAGGCTGCAATAATTTTTACTTCCACCAAAAGAACTGATTCACTTTGTTATAAAGCAGAAACTAACACACCATTGTAAAGCAATTATACTCCAATAAAGATGTTAAAAAACAAACAAACAAAAAAGAATATTAAAGTGCTCTTTTCCCCACATTCTTACCAACTTTTAAAAACTTTTTGCTAAATTGATTTGTTACATAAAAAATAATGTTAACATCCTTGTTTCTATTGCATCTCCCTAATTTCTAGTATCAATTAATCCTCTTTTCATGTATTTAATGACTATCTGTACTTCTTTTGCGAACTACCTATTCATAAATTCTGTCATTTTCTAAACGGCAATGTGTCATTTTTTTTTATCTTTAACAATTCCTTATAGTTTGGATATTAATATTTTGTCTGGTATATATATTGGCACAATTTCCTCCAAGTCCGTCAGTTATACAACTTTATCTTTCCCTACATAACATTTAAAAATATTTATTTAGTCAAATCTACCAAATTTTTCCTTTATGGTCTCTGGGTTTTGTTTAACACTTTTAAGATTTTTAAATTCCCTAAGATTTTATGTGATATCACAAAGTAGGACAAAT
Source organism: Eschrichtius robustus (assembly GCF_028021215.1). Lineage (NCBI taxonomy): Eukaryota > Metazoa > Chordata > Mammalia > Artiodactyla > Eschrichtiidae > Eschrichtius > Eschrichtius robustus. Next base: position 94,289,799 of record NC_090825.1, read on the forward strand.
ACAGAGCTAAGAGTTACAGAAAGCATGTTCTATTCAGTCTGCAAATGCCTTATGAATGAGAAAATATTTGAGGAGCCAGAGGACGCTCTAGGCTAAACGTGAAAATACAGAAAAGAAGAAAAGTAGGAAAAGGTGTAGGTAATTTAGCAGTCCAACAACTGTCGATAACACAACAATGCTCTAGGCACCAAAAGGGAAAAGAAATATAAGACTGACGCATTCACTGCCCTCCAGAAGTTTACAATTCAGATGTAAGCAAAAATATTTTAAGCAACAGTTAAGCAACAATGACTAAAAAAATTAAAAAATTAGCAATGGGCTTCAATCCAATGAAGTCCATGTAGTTGAAAGTACAATGGGAAAGAGAATTCTGATGGATCTTAAGAGATGGTGAGTACACCCTAATTCAAAGAAATTTTTAACTTTCATCAAAGTATAATAAACAGCTTAATGAACTTCTGCAAAGTAAACTCACCTGTATAACTAGCACTCAGCTCAAGAAAAAGCACATGACCAGCAGCCTAGAAGCCCCATCCTACTTCCTTCTTGTCACTCCCCAAAAGCTCAGATTCGTTTTACCTACATTTTCACTTTGTATTAATAGAATAATACACTATATATTTCTTTATCTCAAAACATGTTTGTGACATTCATCCAAATTTCTGCATGTAGGTCTAAATTGTTCTTTCCCATTACTGTATACTATTCCATTGTGTGAATTATAATATATCATTTATCTATTATACCAATGATGGGTAGTTTGTATATTCCTACTCTGGAGTCCTGTGAAAAACACTGCTATCAACATTCTAGTACATATCTTTTGGTGAATACATTTTTTCATTTCTGTTGGATACCTACTAGGGAGTAGAACTGCTGGTTCATGGACTGTACATATGTTCAGTTGTAGTAAATATTGCTAAATAGCAGTTGTAAAATAGTAGTTACAGTTGTGCAACATTCTCATCAACATTTGTTGTTTTCCATTTTGGCCGTTCTAGTGAGTATGTAGCAAACACAATTATTAGGGATAATATGAAAGTCCAGATAACAGCAAAGCTCTCACAACAAAAGATCAAATAATGAGAAAAGTAAGAAGGCTTCAAAAAGAATATGGATATTAATTAGCTGGAGCCGGCAAACAGTCCTTAAAGGTAGATAAAAATATAAGAAAAAACAAAGTAGGAAGCGTAGTGAATAAGTGACTAGTGTTCTGGTAATTGTAACCTATAGCATGAGTCTCTCACTAAAATGATATGGTCCTTACATTTCTAGAGAGACAATAGCTATTTTATTCCAAGGAAATGAATATCATAAATAATTTTTTTAAATAATATATATTTTAACAAAAACTTATACAATAGCTTTCCTATGTACCACAGTGTATAATTTCTTATCTGTATCAGTGAAATATGTTTAAGAAAATACAATGTATAATTTGATTAGGACATGTATTTTTAGTAAACAAACAAAAATTATACATAATCTATAACAAAACTACCTTATATCTGTCTAAAATCTAACTTTTTAAAAAATTCCAGACTTTCACTTAAACTAGTGAAAAAAAAATCCTGATTAAAAAAGGAAAACACAAATTATTCCCATTTTGTAGGTCACTAGAACTGTGACCTCACCTCAGCCACAAGCTCCCAGGGAATGAGAACCATATCTTATAATTTATCACAGCCCTTCTCCACAGGTTTAGCAGAGTACTCTTAGCAAAACATTCAATAAATCCTACTCACCAACATGTTAGAATCTATAACTACTCTCCAATATATCATATATGCTGCTTCATGTAGTTGGTGAAAAGTGATTAGATATTTATGTAATAAAATTCTGATAGATCTAAAAATGCTTAATCATTTTTTAACAAGGATTCATCAACAGGCACAGATTTTTTAAATTATGTATTAAAAAATACTACAAACTTCAAGAACACTAAAGTAGAAAGCCACAAACCATGTCCAACAGCATCTGTTAATAGATCAAAGCACTTTATTTCTAAATAAAGCTTTAGCTTATTATTTCCCCAAAGTTCACCTGGGTGAGATTTATACATGATTACTCCAACCAATGAACCACACAGTTAATTTATAAATGCTGACTCTTAAAAGAAAGGTAAGTAGTGGCCACAGACAAAAATTGCATGATTTTCTGTGAGTTTATCTGCTTGCTCTAATTCAATTCAATGTTAGAATTTTCAACATTTGTAAGTTAAATAGATATTAGGTATTTTACACTTAATGGAGTGAACAACAGAGTTTATAAAACTTGTGTGTATTTAGTTGATCAATAATTTATGAATTTTGAGAATTTATTTAATTGATCAAAATGTATAAAGTTTTAAGAAGCATACAAATGACTGAAGTATAAATAAGAGCTCTAAGAAACCATTAAAGAAATACTAATGGAACATTAGAAGGAAAATGGCCAAGAGACTGGAATGAAACTTTTTGACAGCAAAGAGTTTTTCACTGAAGAGACAAAAAGAACGGTTGGGAATGAAAAATAGAGTGAATGCTACAAAACTAATCAAACATAAATATGGAATACAAGTAGTCAACAAGCAGTCATGAGCATGGAAATACACAACACAGCATGGTGTACAACTGTGAATCTCCATCCAACCTTAGACATCGCTAAATTGTTCTCTCTAGAGATTAATGACTAGACTTGGTCAGCACTGTGTTTGAACAGAAAGGGAGTGTTACAAGGAAAACACAGATGAATAAAATATGTTAATAGTTTAGGAACAAATACTAAGATTTCCGAGTGCAACACATGTTATGCCAGGTACAACTAGTCACGCTAAAAACAAAATGCTAAAAACTCACTCACTGTCTTCTGTGGGAAGGACCTGCAGGGAGTAAATCCACTCGATTATATCATCCTTGTTCACCACATCTAAGGAGTCCAACATATCCAGCCCGGAGAGTGCAAAAAATGCAATAGTCAACCTAAATGAAAAAAATATAAAATTCCATCTTAACTATCAAACCAATGAAGTCTTTCTGGTTCAGAAAAATAATAAACTCATTCCAACTTTACGATAATTTAAACAAGATTCCCAACTTGCAAAAGCCGAAAAAACCAATTCATTCTTATAATTTAATAGTATCAATCAAACATTTATTTTAATTTTTAATAAAGGGACATTTAAGGGTTAAGAAATCAACCCTACTCATCTGAAGTATACATGAATTCACTGAAGCCAGTTTATGAGCAACCTGAAGGCTAAAAGTAGATTTGAAAAAGAGAATTCCCTGCACCTAATCAGTATATATAAGGCCAAAAAGGTGGAAAATATATAAAAATCTCGATTTTCACTGATTTGCCAAGAGCAATTATGCTTGCAGCTGGTGCTTAATTCTTAAGGATGTTAGAATAAATCTATCATTATTCAAATTTGTTTATGAATAATGTGACCCCTTGGAAAAAACTTATAATGAATTTTGGGGAATAAGGAACACTTTAAAAAATGCAAATGCATTTCAATTTCCATTTTTCTAGAGAGGAATATTTTTGATGAAATGGAACACTATAAAGCAATATCCTTCCCCTCCAAGATTGTGCACTAAATCAGAAATCTAAGCCTTGTGCTTTCGTATAAAAACTAGTCCCCTTAGTGGTTGCTTTTTACTTAAAGAGTTTGTTTCATATAATTCCTTTCCTGTTGAGATGCATTCTACAATGTTGTTTGACTGAGCATGGTTATCTCGTTTCCATATTCTAATAATTCCTATAACTAATACTGATAAACTAATACTTCAAATTATCTGGTCTAAAATCTTCTAGCAGAGCCACTTGATGCATTCTATAACCTAAACAGAGATTCCAAGAGAAAATTAAGCCTTAATGCCCTAAGGCAACCATTGTATATAATTAACTTCTCTCCTCTGCATCTAGAATTGTATCACCAACTTTAGGAGAAATGAGAAAATAGTCACTCATTTTTTTAAAGGGTATATATCTCTCTCTGATCCCTGGTTGAAAAGGCTGACATCCATTAGATAACAGGAGGAGAAATCAGAGAGCAATTTAATTCCAACCAAAGCTTAAAGGCAAAAACTAAAACTAATGAGATACTGGTACACTCAAGAACAATACATTGTAGGAAACTCACATTATCGAGAGATTATTACTATGTATTAGGCACTGGGCTAGGAAATTTCTCATATATTATCTCAATTTAATTCTAACAACTCACTGAAATCCACTTGAATTAGGGAGGTGATTTATCTGGATAAGATCAGGAATAAATTAAGGGCAGTGGAACACCTTTATGTGGGAAGCAGTAGTTCAGAGCCCAAATCTGCAATAAAATGAGCTAGCCTCAAATCCTAGGTTGGTCAATTTCTAGCCATATGTAATCTGGTTAGGCTACCTAACCTTTTCTAAGTCTTTTCTAAGTCAGCTTCTTTATCTGTAAATCATTAAACTTCACACAGTTATTGTGCTTACCTGCTCAAAAGCAAGCACTAAATAAGTGGAAGCTATTATTATTGGTATTTCCCTGATTTGAAGGGACAGGACTAACTTACACTATATAGGCCTTTTCATTAGTTGGCAACTTCCACCACCCCCCCAACTGCTCTTCTCCAAAACAAAATATTTTAGACATGGGGAATATTTCTACCTAACAGTACCCACATGTGAAAATCACTGCTCTTGGTGCTAATTATGTTTCATGAGGTAAGGTCTGCCTGGTGCATGATATGCACTCAAATAATTTATTGAATTACCTAACAAATAAAAGACCTGCAATACTACATCTAGCCCTCCTGGAGAGCTATCATAGGGTTCAGTTTGGCTGTAATCTATAAAGTGAATGATGACAGTCTGGTAAAATTAAGCATCTAATACTTTAGTTTATTAAATCATTATTACAGAGAAAAGCAAAAGGAAGAGAGATAAAAGTGAGGAACAACATGAGGTGTTGATAAAACAATCATCTTCCTGTTACTAAAAAATATTGTAAGAAAACATATCCAAAGGGCTATAAAAATAAGTAGGTATTATTTCCTAAGTTAAAAGCAGAAATTATCTAGTCCATCTCTTTAATTTTCTAGTTCAAGATAATGAAGTCCAAAGAATTCAAGTAACTTGAGATTTCAATGCTAGATAACCAAAGAAAACTACTCAAGGAATTCTGAGTCAAAGGGGTGTTTCTCAAATGTGGTGCAATTAGAATCAGCTTAAAAACAAACAACTTAATACACCACCAACAAAACCAGGAGAGGCCTAGGCCTTACTCCACGACAAAGGTATCATAAATTCTAGATGGAAGGTAGGGTCTGGGACCTGGTGTTTGGGTAAGTGGGGACGGGGTGGAGGATGGGGAGCTTCCCCGATGATTCTAAAGGGCAGCCAGGCTTTAGAAGCACAGCGATTCTCCACTAGGGCAATACTGTTCCCCAGCGGACATTCTGAAGACAATTTTGGTTTTCACCACTAGGGAAGGGTGCTATTTGGCATCTAGTTGGTAAAAGCCAGGGATGCTGCTAAATGTACTATGATGCACAGGACAGCCCCAGTCAACAAAGAAGTGTCTGGTCCAAAATGTCAACAGCACTGATGTCTAGAAACTCTCCTCTAAAGTCATACTGTTATCTGTATATAAGAGATACCTGAATAATCTGTTTTTTTGTTTTACTTGCTCCACGGTATGGATGCAAACACCAGAAATCAGTCATTTTAAAGTCCTGCATACTTAACTATTAAAAGCTTCTCAAAGTCCAGCATTTTCAACTCACAGCAGTTTAGACTAAGGTTTATAGGATTAACAACGTTATAGTGAAAAGCCTGTTTATCAAGTTAAGCACCCAGCAGTGGCTGGCAGACAGAACCAAGTCAGTTTGGAGCAAACATCCAGACTTCCTCTAAGGATAATAAAGTATTCCTTTTCCGACCACACTAGAGTTCTCAAGTAGTCCTAAAACACTGAGAGGGAGAGAATTAAATAAGTCACAAGGAATAAAAAGGAACTCTGGGCTGTGGGCCTCTGGGAGAAATAATGTAGGGTTTTATGGTGCCCAGTTGACTGCTGCTTGGGGTAGAGACTGCTAGGCAACCTGCCTTGGTTCAGGCATCTAGAGGGGTAATCTTGCCAATGCATGCACCTAAAATCAGGCCAGCGAAGTGATTTTTACTTTATTACTTCTTTGGAGAGCATCTGTTTTCTTCCTTTCTTCTTTTCCCTAGAATTGAACTCTGAAAAACTGAACTAAGCCATGTCTTCCTGCCCCTTCTCCTCCTCTGAACAGTACATATAAAAAGTTTATCTTACTTGGATGAACAAGTAACATCCCGCCACCGCCCTGCCCACCCCCCCCATCGCCCCCAACCCCCCTGCCACAATCAAGTTGCTTCATCAGTAGATCAGTTTGCAGGTAAACTAAATGATGTTTCTAAGCGCTACTACAGATAACATCCTCTTCCTTTCTAAATCTGCTCCTTTGGCCTCTTGTTCTCTAGACCAGTTGCTAGTTCCAACCCTAGAATTCTGGGACTCCTCCTTCTTTCTTCATCCCCTCCTTTCTATCCCTAATTTTGCTGTTCCAGCACTTGACTCCTGGACTATTGCAACAGCTTCCTAATTGGTGTCCCTGGTTCTGGTTTTGCCCCACTTGGTACAATAACCAATCTCAAATCCAATGATCACTCTAAAATGCATATCTAACCAGGAAGATCCACTGCTTGGCAACTGCCCGTCACTTAAATGATATCAAATTCCCAGGTTCTTGACATGGCAAACAAAGCCTATGTCTAACTCTCCATACTAAATTCCTACCACACCTGCCTTACATTTTGAACCACTATCAGAGAACTGAGTGGTGTTTCCCTGCTCAACACTCACTTATCTATCTTTATTGTCTTTATTTATTGTCCTTTTGCCTATAATCCACCCACCCACACAAAAACTCAACACATTCTTTAATATTTAGCTCCAGGGTTACTTCTTCCAGGAAGCCTCAGACTCTTCCGCGAGTGTCTCTTCAGGTGGATTACGTAGGTGCTTCCGGAACGCCCTGTGAATATCACAATCACGGTGCAAACAAAATCAAAGTGGGCCCGGGGATCAGCAGCATCAGCCTCACCTGGGAGCCTGTCACAGCTGCAGCATCTCAGACCCCACCCAGACCTACACAACGAGAACCTGCACTTTAACAAGATCCCCAGGTGATTCATATGCACATTAGAGCTGGGAAGCACTGTTGTATTAAAATAATCTGTTTGTACTTTTGTTTCTCCTATTAGGCAAACCTTCTCAAACTTTAGTGTGCATCAGAACTACCTGGGATGCTTATTATGAAGCTAGACTCCCAGGCCCATACAGAAAGTCCAATGCAGTAGATCTGGGGAGGGGCTCAGGTATGCGTATTTTTATAAGTACTCTGTTATCACTGATTAAAAGCCTCCCTCACCAACACACTTTGAGAGACACACTGCCAGACTGTGATATACTTCAGATAAGGGAGGGAACAAAAGGACAGAGAAGTTGCTGGCTGGTAGGCAGCTAAGTGGTTACGACACAGGATACAGAGGGGATATGGAGGAAACCAGAATAGAAAGATTGTGAATGTCTTGGCGGGGGGGGGGGGAAATCATCGAAACCCTTCCTCTAGAAGAGTTGGGTCTGTAAAAATAACATAAAAGAAAATGGTCAATATTTTGCTCCTCAATTTAAAAAGGCCTACTCTAATGCCCACTGCCCAAACACAAATGACAACAATATCACATAACCAAAAAGCTCTCTAAACCACTCATGAAAAGAAACCTGTTAATTGACAAAGCTCACAATCCAAGGTCTATATTCACTTGAGTTAACTAGTAACCATCACTTTTCGTAAGTTAAGAGAAAAACCTCGAGTGAATCAACAAACAGTATACCTTTTAATTTTCATAAAGCCACTGCTATTAGGAAAATTAAAATTATTCTATTGATCTGGCTAAAAGAAACAGGGAAATAGAATAATTTTTTCAAAATGGTGGGTCAGAAAATAAGGGTCTAAATGTCTAGTTCAATATTAGCCTTCCTAGGAGTCAGCTGTTTCACATCTATCAGTAAAAAGAAATGAACACGGGAAAACCTGAATCATTGTTTTATACCTATCCCCATACCCAGATACATGTTAGTCCCTCAATAAATGCTTGTCGAATTGAACTATAATACTAGCTAAGAATTATGACTTAGTTAATACATTGTTTTATCTTAAAACTCTATTAGTAAAAATTTCGTGACCAGTCACCTTTGCTTAAAAAGTTGGAGCTTCTTCACAAGCATCTTAAAGTCAATTATGAATCACATACACCACAAAAGGACTTAATGCTGAACTAAGAAAAGTAAAGAATGTGAATCAGGAAAGAGAAAAATTGAAAAACTTTTAAAAAAATCACCACAAAAACCAGTATGTGCATATTATCTTAAATGTGGTTATGAATTGAGCCATTAAAAAAAAACAAAATGATAAAACATACTTAAGTGACAAACATGAGGCATAAAAAGGATATAATTAATATCTCTTAACTAGTGCACTGTGATATTACATATCTATTACCTAATATACAATGCCTGGTGTAAATCCTAAGATCATACTAAGTTATTGAATCTATTAAGTTAGTTGTTTAATCAGACAATTTTTGCTGTTTTACTTATGCTGTGAGCAGGATTACAGTTTACTGCCAACATGTGTTAGTCTGTATGATTTTGTCCTTGCTGAATTTTATATAGACCAAACACACTAGCATTTTGAAAATGCAACCACAGACCTGTGACAGCTACAAGCAAAGTTCAACTGTTTAACAGTCAAAATAGGATGGATTTTTTTTTATTCAAATGCTTTAAATTCACATAAAATTAATCCTCATAAAATATAAATGTGATTTATCAATATATTTCTAAACATCCCACATCATTACAATCAATGACTGAGTCTTGGAAATGTTAATTTAGATCGAGGTATGGGCTCTGCTAGTCAATCAATATACATGGATGGAGAACGGAATATAAATGATGCTTCACTCTTTCTTTAGCAAAAATCTGTTCATCTTTCAGGGCTCAGCTCGGAATAGTTATTCAACAAATATGTACTTATTGCTTTCTCTTATGCCAGATATCAGTCAAGGTTCTAGTGCAGTGCCGTCCAGTAGGACTTTCTGAGATGACGTAAATGTTGAGATAGAAACAAAAGCCACAGGCCGATGTGGTGACCGAGCACTTGAAAAGTGGTATCTACTGAAAACAGAGGAAGTGAATTTTTAATCTGATTTAATTTTAATTAATTCAAATTTAAATATCCAAATGTGGCTACCAAATTGGACAGGGTAGCCCTGGTATTACAGACGTAAACAAGAAAGACAAAAATCCTGCCTTCATGAAGTCTACAATCCTGTGTGAAACAAGAGTATCATCAATATATAATTTCAGGTGGTGACTGGAAGTAGTCTCCTTTGGAAAGGGTGATTAAGGAAGGTCTCTCTAAGGAAATCTGGGTTAGGAACCTGCCCTACTGAAACTGCCTGTACGTCTTGTTTAGCTGTCCTCCAGCACCTACCATAATAAATATTTCCTGACCATGTATGCAAAAGTAATCTATAAAACTTCCAAAACTGAAGTGTTCAAAATACACCACAGACTCAGTTACGAAAATACGGAAAACATCAGAGCAAAACCAATTGGCTCTCTCTTCCAAGCCAGTCCCGTGAAGCTCTGGAGTCTCACTTCTAAACACAGCAGTGCAAAGCAAAGACCGCCGCCTCCTTTCGTTATTCTCATCCCCAGACGTTTACTCTGAATGACTAATTCACAATTTCTTAGCCTCTGCCAGACCACAGTCCTCAGACCACCCCAACTCACAATGCTATTGCAAATAAACTTTAACAGGCTGCTTCCAGCAACACTGCACCTCTTCCGCCAATCCTATCATTAGATTTACGATTCCTGGAAAGTTCTTATCTACGCAAACCGGAGAGGCTCCCTACCGCTCCTATACGTTGAACACCGTACAGGCATTCAATTAAGAATTAATGACTTTATGGACGAAAGGGAAGCACTGGAGAGGCTATTTAGGTAAAATACGATGACAAACCCTTTGTCTTTTTCTATTTATACTCGGAAGCGAGGCCAAGGGACTCACAGGTTCGGAGCAGGGGTAAAAAGGAAGCTCAGAGTTGAGACGAAAAAATGGTTGAGAAGTGAAAAGGGCGGAACCTGTAGATTCCAAAAGCCCTCGACTTACAGCTCGCCCCAGCCCTCTCGCCGTAGCTCGCGGGAGCGAGGGTGACTGCAGCCCGGCCCGGGAGGGGAAGCAGTGCCGGGTGGGCGGTGGCGCAGCCCTCAGCGGGCGCCCACTTAGCCATCAGGTTCCGCAGCGCCTTTCCGGGGGGCCGGGCCCTGTGTCGGCCTCGCTGACTGTGGCCACCAGTTACCTGCTGGTCTCGAGCGAAGAGTAGCGCTCCGGCAAGACCTGGAGGCAACGCTGGAAGAACCGCACGTGCCGGTCCCGTAGGAAATCCAGCCGCTCTCCCTCTCCACTCCCCGCCGGCCGCTCATCCTCCGTGGCCGCCATGCTGCTACGGAAACGACGTCCGCCGCGACCCGGAAGCAGTTGGCTAGCGGCGCGAAGAAAACCCAAGGGGCGACACCTGGGGGTCGGGTGGGGAGGGGGCGTGCGCTCTCCGCTTCCCACTTCGGTGATTGAAGCTACACGCTGTCAACGGAAGGCCTTACGCGGCGCTTTCTCCCTCCTATTTCTCCGTAGGTAGCGCACGACCCCGCCTTTTCTACTCTAAGCTCCAAAGGTTTGGAAACACCTCGCAGGCCTTGTAAAAATCAGCCCACAAATCCACAAATCCTTCCAGAACTTTTATCTTCGATATTTGGGAGGAAGTGCAAGGTCAGTAGCTTCAAGTTCGCTTTGAGAAAAGTAATGCCCTAAAGAACATGAAGATGGTACATATGAAAACAGAGATGGGCCAGTATAAATTTGCCAACAGACTCATTTTTGGAAGGCCACAGTTTTAAGCTGAATGGATGGAGAAACTCAATCTACAAATCAAATTATTTGGTTATGGGGGTAACCAAATGCTTATTAAATAATTATCGATGTTACAAAAGTTCAGAGACGTTCCTAGTCCTATAGAATACCAGGAATTGCGCGCGCGTGCGCGCACACACACACACACACACACACACACACCCTGTTCACTCGCATGCGAGGGTTTGTATCATTTGCTTTCACGGGACAAAGATTTTACTCCTTGAGTCAATGTGTCATCCAGCATCAATGTTGGATCAATTTGCAACGGAAAATAAGCGCAACGTGTTCTCTACGCATATGCTAAAAAATGAAATAACATAGGCTTCTAGCTTTTTTTTTCTTCTTCAAAAAGAGGTATTTAAGTTGCTTCAACCATATATTCTTCCCTTTAAAAGTTTACGATTCAGTCTTGGGGGAAAAAATTCCACGCAAGGATCAGGCCTGAACTTGGTTCTTACAATCAACTAATAGAAGTTTGGGCATAATTTCAATTGTTAGCTTTCTTAGAAAATGTATTTCTTAAAAAACATACCATGTGGGCTGGAGTTATCCTAATTCACCAATCCAAAGCACCTTGCATAATGTTAGGTACTAGTAACTAATTATTCACAGGTACTTCTGCATGTCTTTAACAAATATTGCATTAACAACTGCCAGGTAGGGGCAGAGGGCTGTCCTTGGTGCTTCCCTACAAACACAGAGGCCAACAGTCCTTGCCCTTTAGGTATGCCCAGTTCAGAGGAGTTTTCACTCCATTATTACAATGAAGATCTTTCTCTCTCACTTACACATATACACCACAAAATGTCTGAAGATGTTCAAAGTGAAATTACATCACACACATATAACTTAACTAGAATCAATTATGCACATTCTATATAAGCTCAGAAAGACAATCCTATTCAACCTGGCCCTTAAAGGGAAGCCAATATTTCATCTGCTTCTCAGCCCAAGAACCACTAATCTGATCCAAATCTGGAGGAAATACTTCTATGGTGGACTCATTGAGAGATAATATACCTCCTAGGTAAGTAATCACCCACCTTTTCATGGGTGATTCTGACCATACAAGATTTCTGACATACATGTGACAGAATCTAACCCCCTACATAAAATGTCACTCTACATTATTAGTTAAGAAGTGTAAATAGCACAAGTCTTCAAAGTATTGGAATGATAGAGTATCTATAAAATTGAATACTATTTATCCATTAAATGATAACGTTTGAACTATACAGAAACATAGAAAAATATGTGATGTAATGTTAAGCGATTACAGTGTAATATGTAAAATGTATTCTGAGACTACCTATTTAAAATATGTAGGTGTATTTTTGGAAGAAATTACCTTAGGGTAGTGGAATTATGGGTGCTTTATAACATTTTTCCTTTAGTGTTTTTTTCTAAATTTCTTATTAATATATTTTTTAATCTGGTATAAGAAATGTTTATTTGACATATCTTCTATGAGCCTGTAACTGAAGACATTATTATGTTTATTCTACGTCCTTTATACAAAGGATCCATATGATAAATTCCTCATTTATCAACAGATTCAGTTAGAAGGACTAGTTTCTTCAAAATCCTTCCACACTTACTTTTATTTAAAAAAAAAAAACAAAAAATAAAACAAAAAGCTATAAGAACCATATCACCCAGTAAGCTTACCTTAGATGCAAGAAACTAAAAGCTGTATTTGTGTACAACAAAAAGGAACACGTTAGAAAGTAATGTATAAGAAACCTTTACTTTTCTGTATCTTGTCGCTGTTCAATTCTGTTTTTAAATTCCCTTGTCCTGTTCTTTTATTTCTAAACTGCCTCAAATCATTTTAAAAAGTTAAGGAGAACAAGTACAATAAATAAAATGGGCATTCCTGATTAAGGATGTTTTATATTAATTCTCTCACTTTGCACCAATAATTGTATAATCAGAATTCAGTTTCCAAAATTTGGAGGCCATCTACTTTGAATATTAACTTTGAAATAAGAAAAGGTTTTGACTACTACTCATAGTAAATTTCTGAGTCATTTGACCTAAATGTATCAAATTACAATTAAAGATACTCTAATATAAAAGTTATAAGAAATGAGTTTCTATATTTATTATGTATATGATGCCTTTCCTATAAGATGGGAACTAATTAAAGTTAGGAACTAAGATTTTTTTAATATGAAAAGTTGAGTCAAATTAAGTTAAATTGTGTTTTCATTTACAAAAGTTTGGAAATTTTAAAATTAACTCTTTTGACCAAATATATTAGTCTAGCAATTTTAAAACATTTTAAATACCACTAAGAGAAATCATAGTATTCTAAAGCCAGCTTATTTCAGATGATGTTTCAAAACAGAAGATTTTCATATTTTGAGGCAAACAAAGCAGAAAAGAAAACTGCATCAGCCAAGAAGATGTGAAAGACACAAGATTTTATAAATGTGTGGAGTCCAGAAAGGCTGAAAGGAGATTTGGAATAGCTAAAGGAAACCAAAAAGATTAAATATCAATAATACAAATAATAGGGTATATATGAGATGAGAGACATATTTTTAAAATAAATATTCTCTATATAAAACAAAGCATGCTTCAAACAAATACAAAATATTTGGTACACAAAAATGTAGTAACTGACAAATTACCAATTTGTTAAACTTAGAAAAAGTACCAACTTATTTCATAACTCAAAAAAAAAAAAAAACTTTACATTTTTGTTACTCAAGCTAATTTAGCTCCAAGTTATAAATCTTACAATTTTGGTTTAAAAATGTTACTCTATGATTGCCTCTATTTTGCTATGCCATGACAAAAACAAAGTATCTTTCAAATGTTCTAAGTATTTAAATGAAATACTGTTTCTAACATAGACTTATTCAAGGAACTTTTACATCAATAATAGGCCAACTTACACATTAATTACCCTCTTAGTATAAACAGGAAATACTAATGACAATGCCTCATGGAACTTACTACCTGCCAATTCACATGCAACACAATAATCAATCTGACTAGGCTAGTAATATTTCAAGAACACAGTTAGTCACTCTCTCCTGTAACGGAATATGCTAACGTTCTCATCAACTGAATGCCAATTTCATAATCCCATATTCTTCTCTAAACTCCTTGTCTCCAGGTTGGAATAGCCCTAAGGAGAAGAAGAAAAGAGCAATTACAAATATATAGGATATTTTTTTAAAGTCCTGATTAAATGTTAACTTTAAAAAAGTATATAGATTTGTTTTATCAACTTTTTATTATAAAATACAATATACATACATAAACTGCATAAAATATATACAATTTATATGCAGTTTATTAAATTATTATAGAGTGAACACCCATTCTAACTCCTTTTTACCTATGTGGGATATGTAGAAGTGGCCCAGAGCCTGTTGGTCCTATCTTTTTGGTCCGTTCTTCCCAACCTTTGGTAGGTTTGTAGAGTCTAGAGGGATCTCTACTAATGTTGTTTTCAACCTGTAATCAGAAGTAAAATGAGTGCCAGTTAATTTATATGAACTATTAAGTTTGTACTTGTAAGATACTTAGTTTTAAGGAAAGAAAGCAGCTTTAAGGAAAATACTTGATATTCACTAGACAGAAATAAAACCGTTTCAGTAAACTTATAATTGTGCTCATATAGCTAAAATAAAATTTGGATTATATCAATCTATTAATAAAGTGTTAATTTAGGTTTTTTTTCTAGTTCAATTATTTTATTCTACTTCCACTGTTGTTGTATTTTTTTCTATTTCTATCATGAGGGAAATGTAATGCAGCAAAGTATGATAGTGATATAGCCAGACAATAAATTTAAGATAAATAAACACCAGTAAGTCCTTTGTTTTATCCATGAGAGTCACCAGTATCTTTATCACCAATGAAATTAAACAATGCTCATAGCTGCTATAGGTCTAAAATATAGGCTCACATAGGAAGAATGAAGAAAAGAATGAAGAGTAGGAAGAGAGAAGGAATTTAGGGTAAAAGAAAATGAGGTGCTTATAATGTGAAATGGTAGAATTCAAACAACACCTGCTTAAGTTGTACCAAGTTATTTTTTGTAATATGTAAATAAATAAGTATGAAATAAAGGAGATGGATAAAAAGAAAATGGATTTTATGTTTGTATCCTTACAAATCAATGAATTAGGATAATAACAATGAAAATAAATTAACCTCAGTACTGAGTACCTTTTCTTTTAATTTTGCCAGTTTTCTTTGTTTTTCTGCCTTTTCATCTTCCTTTGATTGTCTATCTAGAATTTTCAATTCAAGTTTATGTAAATCCTAAAAGACATATACCAACAAAAAAGATAACATTAAGAAATTAAAATTAGTTAGAATTTGTTTCAAAGTTTATTAAAGTAAACTTTAATAAAGTTTAAAGTAAAATTAAATTACCTTAAATAGCAATACTCCTTTAATATCAACTTTATCCAAAAAAAGCTAAGAGCTTTATTTTCTGAATATAAATATAATACATCACATCCTTTCTGAATCACCTTCTTTTAGGTGTTTCTTGTTTTATTTTATGGCTCAGTCTAAAACTTCCTTTCTTTTAATGGGTGAGTTAGCCTATTTTCACTTATCAATACAGATATGTCTGGTTTTAGACCTCTCATATATTTTCTGTATAACAGGTTTTCTTTTTTTTCTAAGCCTTTAATTATGTGACCTGCTTGCCTTTCTGGGGAGTGGATCTTTTGTTATTTAGGGAGATTTTTATATATGAACCAAAAGAAATCCCACTAGTAATGTGTTTTTTTCTATTATTTTTCTTTGTATTTCCCTTATTTTTTGCTTTGTGAGGGTTGTTCCTATGTATTCTGATGCATATAACAATTCATAACACTTACCTCTCATTTGTACTCTTTTTCATTTTAAAGTACCCTTCCTTGTCTTTTTTAATACATTTGGACTGAATTCCACCCTGTCTGATTATAAGATTGCAACTTCTTTCTTTGATTAGGATTTTTCTTATATACATTTGTTTAAAATCACCTATAATCCTCCCTCTCAGTCATAACCTTGATTCCTTTAAGTATATGTTGAGTATCTATAATGTGCTAGACCCTAGGGTAAAGGATGAACAAAAAGGGCAAAACCTCTGCCTTCAAGGAGCTTACATTATGGTAGGGAGATGGACAGTGAACTAGTAAGCAAATCACCTATGGGGAAAAGCCAGCCAGTTTGGCAGAGAAAACAAGACATTCATGGCCTGGCCTGTCGCTACCTTTCCAGACTTGTCTCCTGCTGGTTCCCATCTCCCAGATGATGCCCTAAAAATACTGAAGTGTTTACAGTTTCCCCCACAAACTACTCTGTTACACTCCTCCAAGCTGCCCATTCATGTTCACTCTACTAAGAAAGATCTCCCCTTTCCTTCCTCTTTCTTCTCTTCCAAGACTCAACTCAAGTATCACCTTCTGTCTCACACTCACAGTTATGGTAAGCTTTCCTCCTTGCACATCCACCTCCGAAAGTTCTCTGTCCACACCTCAGTCACCACACTGTTTACCATATACTGAAGTCCTCTATTTGCACACCAGTCTTTCCCAGTAGACTATAATGTACTAGAAAGCAGGGAGCGTGGCCCACTCATTTTGGTGTACTAATGCTAGGTCCAGGCCAGATATATAAGAAGGACTCAATTAATTTTTGCTGAACTGAACCTGGAAGTAATACCTCCATGTGTATCACTGAAAAATTATTTAGGAAATGTATTTACTCACTCTTTCTTGAAACCTGGAAATTTCATCAGCAGCGGTTTTTCTTTTTTCTACCTTTTCTGTCTTTTCCCTAATCTCCTTTTCAAGTCTCAAAAATTCTTCCTGTTCTTTCTTCTGCTGGGTATAAGTTTCTAGCAGCAATTTTAGTTTACATTGGCGTTGACGTTCTTTCTGCTGCTTTTTCTCCTTCTCTTCCTCTTCTTTTAACTGGGAAGCATATTTCATTGACATTTCTACACTTTTCTGTTTTTTCCAAGCTTCAACTGCCAATTTCTGCTTCTTTCTTTGTTCTTCTTTTTGCTTTTGATTATCTTCCTGTTTATTATGAAAAAGCATTGGTATGTTCTCTGCTTTTTCCTTTAACTTGAAAATTTCCTCCTTTTTTTGCTGCTTTTTGGTTTTCCAATTCTGAATAGACTAAATGGTTAAAACATAGTAAGAAAAAATATTTTTAATAGCCAAAAGCATTTTATTTTTTATTTTATTTTTTTATTTGGCCACACTGCGCAGCATACGGTATCTTAGTTCCCCAACCAGTGATCGAACCTGGGCCCCGGCAGTGAAAGAGCTGAGTCCTAACCACTGGACTGCCAGAAAATTCCCGCCAAAAACATTTTAAAATACAACCTCAAATCCATCTTTCTTTCTACAATAGTGATGCAGGATGCTAGTTGCTTAGGTTTTAAAAGTGTTTTTTTAAACCAACGCAGGTTTTTTCTACTTCTGTTTGTAAAAAATTTAATGTTATCTTTTAAAACACTGAATAATGGCTATTCCATCAGCCTTTCTCTTCCTCTTTTAATCCCCAGGTGCACAAGGACAACACCTCATGAAGTATCCTCCTCCCCTTTACCTCCTTCATTTGTGTTCAGGGGAAACATCCCTTTCCTCTGATCATTTCACTTCTGCTTCCAAATCCTCTTTCTAGGATTAGAATCCTTTCTGAGTGACCTATCTCTGGTCAAATATCAGAAGAGGAATTAAAAGTGGGGTAGTTGAGAGTTATGTGCTCTGAAGCCAGGTATCTGGGACCAAATCCTGGTTTTGCCATTTACTAGGTGTAACCTTGGACGAGTCACTAAATGTCTCTGTCCTCATTTTGTTCATCTGTAAGTGGTAGGCAGCACTTCTCAAATAGGGTTGTTGTGAAGTTTAAATGAGTAAATGCCTGGCACATAGTGCTTCATAAGTGTAAAAAAAAAAAAAAAGTAAAAGGTAAAATAGCTTCAGATCTTTATATATGGTATGTAAAGATTATTTAAAATTCTAGCAGCCTTCTCTATGCCATAAAGGAAACATCCACTGAATTACTTTCCCCTCAAGTTGGGAAATCATTTCCTCATCTTTCCTTATGGTATATCATTCATTTTCATTAAATAAATCCTTATGCTATGTGTACTATATGCAAGACAATGTGACGGGAACCATAGATGATTAAAACAATACCAAATGCCATCTAGTATAGTGCTACTCAAAGTACTGGTCCACAACAATATCAGGAATTCATGCCAGAATGTAAATCAGTGTACTGCTTCCTCAATGAGAAAGTTTTCTATGAAAAAGCAGTCACCTGAACTAAATAGTGTGCTTACTGGGTAGCTGATTCTCATGCAATCATGATAACTCATTGAAGACCAGAATAGTTTGCAAACTAACATCCAGTCCATGCACCACGTTTGAGCAGCATTGCTCGAGGTGAGATACGTACATAAATACTAGAATACAGAATGTGCCATCGCACATCACACAAGACGTATAAACAAGTACTAGTGAAATTCTGAGCGGACTATTTATGTTTGAGTGGGCAGAAAGGAAGCAGCATCTGATCTGGGCAGATTTGGGTAGGTTGATAGTGGAAGGGGGAAGAAAGAAGGAGGTTCCAAAAAGTGAGAACAAGATAAGCAAGGGTAGTTGGGCCAGAAAGTTCATGGAATGTCTGAAAATAAGTGTGTTCATTTAGGCAAAACACAGGATATATTAAAGGAAGTGGGAGATAAAAATGGTAAATTTCCTACTCAACATTTTAAACTCAACAGATTTGAAACTGCATTCCTGATGCTGTACCCCCAAACTTCCCTCTTCTCTTCCACCATGTCCTACTTCAGTAAATGACACCTCCACCTTCACACCCCCTCTTACCTCACCCCTACATCCAATCAATCATCAGATATCAGGAAACAGAGTGGCTGGGAATAAGAAGAGAAAGCTGGAATCCAGGTGGTTTACCTTCATTACAAGAAGCAGTGTGTCTGTTCCTTTTCCCTAGAGAGGTGGTTCTCAAACTTTAGCTTGTTAACAGAATAACCTAGAGTACTTGTTTAAACACAGATTTTGGGGCCCCGCCCCCAGAGCTGAGATTAGGTCTGGGGTTGGGGCCTGCTAAATTCTAACAAGTTCCCAGGTGATGCTGACTTCGCTGGTCCACAGACCACTCTGCTGGCCTGTGGACCTCAAGTTTTCAGTATCCTGGAGAAAAAAAATCCCAAATAATTCTTAATTGCTTGTTATTTTGAGTTTTTA
This sequence comes from Eschrichtius robustus, assembly GCF_028021215.1. Classification (NCBI taxonomy): domain Eukaryota; kingdom Metazoa; phylum Chordata; class Mammalia; order Artiodactyla; family Eschrichtiidae; genus Eschrichtius; species Eschrichtius robustus. The sequence continues at coordinate 94,309,087 of NC_090825.1, forward strand.
AAAATGACTTATGTTTCAAAGTTTTTCTTAAAGTTTCAAGTCTCAACCTTACGAACATTCAACTTATTTTGGACAGAAACAACTGCAACAACAAATGCCAGCTATTTCTTCTAAAACTTTAGACTACACGTGGAATCAAATATTTCTTTAACGCTCCTTAGGTATGTTGTTTGTTGAATTGTCATACCTTTCTTGTTAAACCAATCGAGTTAAAGTTTATCTAGCTGAGGTCTACAAAAAAGTGACTCAGACTTAGACTATCTAAACCCATGGTTCTTGACCAGGGGCAATTTTTACCCTCCAGGGGACATCTGGTAATGTCTGGAAATATTTTTGATAATCACAATTCAGGGGGTGCTACCAGCATCTAATGGGTGGAGGTCAAGGATGCTGCTAGCCATCCTACAATGCACAGGACAGCCCCCAGAGCAAAGAATTATCCAGCCCAAATGGTCAACAATGCCAATGTTGAGAAATCCTGATCCAAACCAGAGCCAGAATAATATTTTTGTGAAAATGGAACTTTTTAGGTATTTGCTGCAATTAAGAGTTACCCCTTTACTCTGGAGTTGCCAAAATTTTGAGTCTTTTAAAATAAACAATGAGGCTGAAGTGCCAAAACTAAAAGAAACTTTTGAGTCAAAGAGTTTTCTTTCTACTGCCTCTTTATTTTCTGTTGAAAATAATGTGGCCTTTGCTGGTAAGATGACTTTTATCAAAAGCCCGGGTAAATCTGCATTTCCCACACTTCTAGTGGACACAGAGGGTGTTGCCCACTGTCAGACGTTTTCTGACCCACTGTATTATTTACTGGAGTAGATATGCTGGATGTTGAGGATGTCCAACTATAGTTCCACTAAAATGACTTCACTTCTCAATGCCTCAGTTTCACCCTCTATAAGATGGCGGGAAAAACTGTAACATACCTCATGGGGTTGTTGTAAAGTTAATAATACATGTTAAAGAGTTTAGCACAGTCCTAGAACACAAAAATATACAACAAATAATAGCTATTATAATTGTTATTACCTCTTTTTTCCTTTCTTCTAGGGCCAGAAATTTTTGATACCATTTCTCATGCTGTCGAACTTCATCCTGTGTTCTTCCAGGAAGGTGTTCAAGAACTTCTCCCATAAATGCTGGCTTCCCTTTATGCTTGTTTCTCACCTTTACAAAGTTCTGGTGATCATAATCATCCCAGCCCCCTTGTCGCCCTCCTGCTTGCTGAAGGAATTTTTCAAACTCTACCACTTCTTCTGGAAGAGTACTTGGTGTTACTTTGTCCACAGGAACTTTGCTCGACATTGCTCTGAAAGTTTTCTCTGTTTCTGAATTATCCAAAGCCCATGTGTCAATTTTTCTTGATATGGCACACAACTCATTATTAGTTGTTTTCTCTTCTTTAATAAGCTCTTCATAGCTAAAATTTTAAAAATAAAGTTTGAAAAATAAGATACAAACCAATCCATATTAACCCTTCATTTTTCTTCAAATTTTATTATTCCCAACTCTTTTGATGTCATCTTCTCCACCTTACATTATTAACGTTTATAAATCTAAGCCTTAAAAGAGTTTCCTCAGAGAAAAAACAATCTTTCAAATTCTTATTTGAGATTTTATAGTGTCCAAATATAAATGAAAATTCACTTCAAACATGAAAAGCAGTCTAAAACCTAAAGCAAAAGAAGTTTTATATTGCCTTTGTGTAAGACTAGTATTAAATACATAACAATAAAATAGTTTACATACAACAACCTAGTAAAGGGTTATTGAAAAAAAGGTAAATAATTGTATATTAAAATGTATTTAAAACATACATCAACCTCCGCTCTTCCTTAAAAGTGTTAATTGCATTTTCAATTTCTTCCATCATTTCTCTGAGCTTTTCAACAACTGTAAAAAAAAAAAGGAAAAATTATGTTATGTCATATTTTATTATGACTAAGAACTAAAAATTAGTTAGAAAATTAGAATGTTCCCTTAATTTAAAAACATTTCTTAGCCTAAAGGATAAGAAAAAAATGTGCTTTTAATGTGTACAGTAATCAAGGCAATATGGTACTGGCACAAAAACAGAAACATAGATCAATGGAACAAGATAGAAAGCCCAGAGATAAACCCACATACCTATGGTCAACTAATCTATGACAAAGGAGGCAAAGATATACAATGGAGAAAAGACAGTCTCTTCAATAAGTGGTGCTGGGAAAACTGGACAGCTACATGTAAAAGAATGAAATTAGAATATTCCCTAACACCATACACAAAAATAAACTCAAAATGGATTCGAGACCTAAATGTAAGACCGGACACTATAAAACTCTTAGAGGAAAGCATAGGAAGAACACTCTTTGACATCAATCACAGCAAGATCTTTTTTGATCCACCTCCTAGAGTAATGGAAATAAAAACAAAAATAAACAAATGGGACCTAATGAAACTTCAAAGCTTTTGCACAGCAAAGGAAACCATAAACAAGAAGAAAAGACAACCCTCAGAATGGGAGAGAATATTTGCAAACGAATCAACGGACAAAGGATTAATCTCCAAAATATATAAACAGCTCATGCAGCTCAATATTAAAGAAACAAACAACCCAATCCAAAAATGGGCAGAAGACCTAAATAGACATTTCTCCAAAGAAAACATACAGATGGCCAAGAAGCACATGAAAAGATGCTCAACATCACTAATTATTAGAGAAATGCAAATCAAAACTACAATGAGGTATCACCTCACACCAGTTAGAATGGGCATCATCAGAAAATCTACAAACAACAAATGCTGGAGAGGGTGTGGAGAAAAGGGAACCCTCTTGCACTGTTGGTGGGAATGTAAATTGATACAACCACTATGGAGAACAATATGGAGGTTCCTTAAAAAACTAAAAATAGAATTACCATATGATCCAGCAATCCCACTACTCGGCACATACCCAGAGAAAACCGTAATTCAAAACGACACATGCACCCCAATGTTCATTGCAGCACTATTTACAATAGCCATGTCATGGAAGCAACCTAAATGCCCATCGACAGACGAATGGATAAAGAAGATGTGGTACATATATACAATGGAATATTACTCAGCCATAAAAAGGAACGAAATTGGGTCATTTGTTGAGACATGGATGGATCTAGAGACTGTCATACAGAGTGAGGTAAGTCAGAAAGAGAAAAACAAATATCGTATATTAATGCATGTATGTGGAACCTAGAAAAATGGTACAGATGAACCGGTTTGCAGGGCAGAAGTTGAGACACAGATGTAGAGAACAAACGTATGGACACCAAGGGGGGAAAACCGCGGTGGGGTGGGGATGGTGGTGTGCTGAATTGGGAGATTGGGATTGACATGTATACAATGATGTGTATAAAATTGATGACTGATTAAAAAAAAAATTTTTTTTTAAATTTAAAAGAAAGAATTTTTATGATTGCAGTTTTTTGATTACAGATTTTTTCCTATGCACATATCTTAAATATTATGTTTTCCAAAAAAATGTTTTATACCACATATATTTTTTTGTGACATGCACTTTTTCTTTAACAAAATGTTGTAGTTAATTTTCCATATCAATATACATATGGCTACTTCATTCTTTTTATGGCTACATGGTATTTCATTGTCTAATGCTACCCTAATTCATTTAATTAATTCTCCAACTGATGAACCTTTAAATAGATGCAATGCTGTAGTAACTATCTTTGCATACATATTTTTGCATGCTCAAATAAATATTTTTATTTTATTTTTAATTTTTATTTTATATCAGAGTATAGTTGATTAACAATGTTGTGCTAGTTTCAGGTATACAGCAAGGTGATTCAGTTATACATATACATGTATCTATTCTTTCTCAAATTCTTTTCCCATTTAGGTTATTATAGAATATCGAGCAGAGTTCCCTGTGCTATACAGTAGGTCCTTGTTGGCTATCTATTTTAAACATAGCAGTGTGTACATGTCAATCCCAAACTCTCAGTCTATCCCTGCCCCCTCAAATAAATACTTTTAGGGGATAATTGATAACCTTAAATGCTAAATCAAAAAGGTATGCCCACTTTACAGTATGCTAAATACTGTCACATTGTCCTTCAAAGAGGCTCTATCTCTTTACAGTTCTTGGGAGTGCTCCTTCCCACGTAATTCTAGCCAGTTCAAAAATAAACAAAAATTTATTGTCATTGATTTAATTGATATTTTTATAATAATTAATAAGCCTGAGCACTTTTTCACATGTGTTTTATGTTTCTTTTGCTATAATATGCAACTTACAATCTTTGCCCATTTTTCTGTTGCTCTAATTTGTAGGCACTCTTTACACATTACGGATATTAGCTTTTTAAGTTACATATATACTGCTAATATTTTCCTAATTTGTATTTCAACTTTGCTTATGGGTTTGAGGTATTTTTTAATTTATTTATTTACTTTATTTTTGGCTGTGTTGGGTCTTCGTTTCTGTGCGAGGGCTTTCTCTAGTTGTGGCAAGCGGGGGCCACTCTTCATCGCGGTGCATGGGCCTCTCACTATTGCGGCCTCTCTTGTTGCGGAGCACAGGCTCCACTCGTGCAGGCTCAGTAGTTGTGGCTCACGGGCCCAGCTGCTCCGCGGCATGTGGAATCCTCCCAGATCAGGGCTCGAACCCGTGTCCCCTGCATTGGCAGGCAGATTCTCAACCACTGCGCCACCACGGAAGCCCCCAAGGTATTTTTTAATAGTCAATTATGTCCACTTTTTTCTTTATGGTTTCTGATCTTTGTCATTCTTATAAATTATAATATAATTACAAAAATATTAACCCATGTTCCTTTCTAATATTTTAATGGTTTCATGTATTAATTTAATAAATAATAATTATATTTACTATTTTTTATTGCTTACTATGTTATAAGCAGTGCATAAATGCTTTATGTGCATTGTCTCACTTCATTCCTGCAACAACTCTATGAGTTAGGTTGTATGATTATCTCCATTTTAGAGCTAAGTAAATGAAAGCTCAAAGAGATCAGGTAACTTGCCTAAAATCACTTAACTGATAGTTCAAGGATTTGACCCAACACGTGTCTGATTCTTAAGTCCATACAACTTGAGCACTTTACTGTATTGCTTTGATCTCTCAGGACTGAATGTTGGCTTAAGCAAGGAGATAAGGATACAATTTTGTTTTTCACAAATGACTAGAATTTGCCCCAATACTACTTAGCCATTCCCTTAGGTATTTGAAATGCCTCTGCAAGGCAATAATTTCAAAAAGCAAATGATGGGAAAACACTAGGCTAAGAATCAAGAAATCAGTCTTTTTTTCCTCTTCATCAGCTGACTCTGAATCTTTGCATACCACAGATTCTTCATCCTGTATGTGACACTATTATCTGTTCTGTTTACTTCATAATTTGTAAGGGTTTGATAGCATCTTAAAGATAAAAAAAATACATAAACACCAGATATTACAGTTTTCTGATGTATCCTTATTAATCCCTAACCAAAAAGTAGGGCTTAGCTCCTCCATTAATGCCAAATAGAAAAACTCGTACTAGAAAAGTATAAACTTTTCTAATGAACAAAAGAAAAAACTAATACAAGAAAAAATATAAAATCTAAATTTACTTACAGTCAGGTGTAGGCTTCACATCTTTTAACTGATGCTGAAGTTTCTTTACATTGTTGTGAATTTTGGCCAATTGTTGCTGGATTTTTACTCCTGTAAGGGGAAGTATGTACTTTAAAATAACTCTATGACAAATGTGGTTCAGGATTCTTCACACAAGACTGATCACCACCATTTAGTAAATGATAGTGAAGAACAATTAAATAATGAACAAAAGATGGTTATTTATAAGTGTCAATACAGCCTGAACAAACTCTTGCTCTAACTAAAGCATCTCTCAATTTCCTCTAATGTTTTAAAGCACAATAGGCTAAATCTTACTATAACCTGTGCCAAGGAAATGTCCTTGGAAATATTTTTTTAAACTCTAGAGACTGAGTTATTGGACACTCAAATACATGGATCAGTAGCATAGGTTTAGTCATGTTTTGTTCTTTAACAGTTTTTCTCTTTCTCTTTTAATTTGTTATAATTTATGGACATAGATTTTGACCTCAACTATTGTTGGAATATTAAAACTGTCTAACCAATATTAATTCTATGAATACTGACAAACTTCCTAGTGAGAATTAACTTCATCTAACCACATCCTCTAAGATGGGGCTGGTGATACCCACTGGTGTCACAGTCATGGCCTTGAGGAGATGTCTCAGGTGCCATTTACTGGTATGTATGCTACATGTTGCCAAGCTCAGCCAAAGGACCAGTCTGAAGTAAAGTGTTAGGCCCACAATAAGAGCCTGAAGAACAGAAGAGGGTCTCAAAGCCATTTTCAGATGTTCCGTATCAGCAGCAGGAAGACTGGATTCTTCTTTCGTATTTTCGTTCTGAAGTTGTAATCTTACTTTAATATTTACTTAAATTATTAAGCTAAAGTCAAATATTCACATTCATATACATATTCATATAATAATAATATTTTATCATCTTTGGGTATTTTACTTATGCACCCCCCTTATTTTTTTGCAACTTTTCCACAAATGAACATGAAGCACCAAAAGGCTCTGTTCAAAAGTCCTTAAAAGCAATTATTTTTTAAAAAGTTTACCTTTAGGCCTGAAGCCAGTGCTAATATTCAAAACAAACCTCAAATATGTGTATGTGACTTTGGCTTGTTCTATTTTTTATTAAAATTCAAGCGTTCCATAAAAGTAGAAACTTTATCCAATGTATTTTATAGAGTCTTACTGTTGAAACTTTAGGTCAAGAAACTTCCCTAGTAAAGTAATCAGGAAAGTGTTTTTTGTTGTTTTATTTTTGCCATAGTTTGATCAGCTACAGTGATACCGCTATAGGGCAAATGATCTTTTTATTTTTTTAATTTATCAATTTATTTATTTATTTTTTTGGCCGCGTTGGGTCTTCTTTGCTGTGCGCGGGCTTCGGTAGTTGTGGCTTGCGGTCTCTAGAGCACAGGCTCAGTAGTTGCGGCGCATGGGCTCAGTTGCTCTGCGGCATGCGGGATCTTCCCGGACCAGGGCTCAAACCCGTGTGTGTCCCCTGCATTGGCAGGCGGATTCTTTTTTTTTTTTTTTAATTTTTATTTTATTTATTTATTTATTTATTTATTTTTATGGCTGTGTTGGGTCTTCGTTTCTGTGCAAGGGCTTTCTCTAGTTGTGGCAAGCGGGGGCCACTCTTCATCGCGGTGCGCGGGCCTCTCACTATCGCGGCCTCTCTTGTTGCAGAGCACAGGCTCCAGACGCGCAGGCTCAGTAATTGTGGCTCACGGGCCCAGCTGCTCCGCGGCATGTGGGATCTTCCCAGACCAGGGCTCGAACCCGTGTCCCCTGCATTGGCAGGCAGATTCTCAACCACTGCGCCACCAGGGAAGCCCAGCAGGTGGATTCTTAACCACCACGCCACCAGGGAAGTCCGGGCAAATAATCTTTTATTAATTCATTTGGAACTGACATTCTGCACTGTAGGCAAACCATTCAAGTACAATATTACACAAATTCAGGCTAAAATTGTGGCATGATATGTGATGTAAGGAATATGTATTTAGTACTCCTGAGCTGTAATATGTGAAGGGGAAATTTCTACATCCTTATACTAACACAGTGCATTCATTTTTCTCCTAGATAAGATAAACACAAAGTGTGAATAAAGAAGAGGCAAAATTGTAGAAGGGAATAAAATGATAAAAATAAAGTTGCCTTAAAAGGGGGAAAATCAAATAACTTAAAATGCACAGAATGGAGACACTCTACTTAATGGCATGACTGAGAGACAGAAAGATCAGCCTTGCTGTTGTCTGTAAAAGAACTGAGGGACATTAAGAAATATTAAACAAGGGATGTTTAGATTCCTTTATGAATCAAAGAGGAGAAATGGAAATTTGGCATCTATGTTAGGTCTTATCATTCCAACACAAGAGGGAGAATGATTCTTGCCACTATCTCACAAAAGATGACTTTTTAAAATAGCGCAATCTTACATTCTGAAAGGAAAAACTTATTAAAATATTCTTTTAATTGACTATAAGGGAGTCCCATGAGCAGTATAATCTCTATATAATAAGTCTTAATATTTTATAAAGCTTAGTGGGTTGATAACCATTATTTTTCCTTTAATCAAAGCTAAGATGTTTTTATTATAACATAAGGACTTTGCAGCATATAAAATCTACTCTACAAGGAAACAAAGTATTCTTGTAGAATTCTTTTTTAGGCCAACATTTAGTACACTGTTAACAATGATTAATATTCACAACAAACGACAGAACATATTCACTGTACAACCTCTAAGGCACTTTCTTATATATTATTTCATCAGATGCACAGACAGCTCTACTATGGTAGAAATGGTAGGTTTTATATCACAGACACGTAAACTCCAGTTTAAGCAATTATGTGACTTGACCACTTCATACCACTAAGTACAGGTTCTGAATCTGTTGATGCTTACTTAGTCCGGGGCTCAGTCAGTAAGATCGTGGTGATGAGCTAAGATCAAACAGCCCAGGAATCAATTTCCTTTTACTTTAAAAAAATTTAATAGCATTAATTGATTTGACAACCAGAAAACAAAACCCTCTTTTTCCTATTAAAATTAAAGAAATATACACAGAAAACAATCCAGTCAGAATAACTAAATAGTGACCCGAAAAAATAAATACATATCCCTAAAAGATAAACTCATTACCAGCTAGAAAGTATCTTGAAAGAGAAAATAACACAGTCAATGAACAAAGACAAAGCACAGGGCAAAACTATAACTTTATATCTCAGGTTTTGTTCATCAAGAACTCAACTTACTGTCTGTTTTCCGGCTGTTAATCAATTTATTTTCCAATTCTTCCAGCATACTATGTTCAATTCTGAAGTCACTTTTTTGGTTGTAGAAATGATTGTGTTTATCTTTTTCTATGTTAATAACTCTTTAGGGAAAGAAACAAATAGTGTAAATATGATTTAAGTATATTTTTAATTGTTTAAAATATGAAGATACTTACAATCTGTACTTTATATTTGGATTAACTCATCTAAGGATTCAAAATATAATTACTTGGATCAATAAGGCTAAGGAGTCAAAATAGTAGTTAGAAACCTGTTAAGTTCAACTAAAATCAAGAGTAACTTGAATTGTTACTTAAGTTACAAAATGTTAATTTAAGAAAATTTAATCCTAGACTTGCTTTGAAAATACATAAACTTTTGGCTATTGATTCCAACTCAGTCTCACCATGGGCTGAAAACTGTCACCACTGCGGATGGCTGCTTTCAATAGGAGATACTGTTAACTTTGCAGCCAAGACATCTAACCTCTCCAGGCATGAACATCCTCACCACTAAAAAGTGAGTAAGAACAACTCACGACTAGCCAACAGGGCTGTGATTAATACTGTATGAGATGACATATGTGAGGGATCCTTATATAGTAAAATGCACTATGGAAATGCAAGTCATTAATATTAGTAAAACTAAAACTTCAAAAGGCAAACAATCTGGGAATTTTCATATATTTAAGGGATACTGTCTACATTTACTTCAAAGCTTCCTTCGTCTCATCCTTGCTCCTTGGCTTTAGTCCATCCACCTATTGGTAGGTGGGACTTTTAATGTGAGCTTGAACCCTGGGGTAAAACAAAACAATTACCATCAAGAAACTTTTTTTAGTTGGACAAAGAAATTTACTTCCTCAACACCTGTTTTCTTTCTCCCACAAGGTGGAAATTAATATGACTACTTCTCCACTAATCCTGAATTTAATGAGTGGTGGAGTATCTCTGGCCACTGACTTAATTTCATATAACCCGAGGGGCAACTATCTAAGGTAGAGTTTCCCAATCTTTTTCACTTGCCACACATAGAGAAAAATTTAATATTCATAAGGCATACTGGGGTAAACAGATGAGAATGTCACAGGCCCTACCTGGCTGCCCCAAAGGCTGAGGAGGTCATAACTTGCACGTATGTTGGGGAAGGAAGGAAGGGGTAGAACAGAGACGTCAAATAGATGTCAGTCTGCAGGTCAACTCTAACAGATTGAGGGTGGCTACTGGAGTCCTGCGCTGAGGACTCCAGCCCATCTAGTCTCTGGTTGGGGTGGGGGAAGTTACTGTGATCAAATAGAAATGTCTGTCATGGACACAGGATATGCGACGACAGTAAGTAAGTTATGTTTTGATATTCCTGGATTAGAAATATTAACCTATAAAGACATTCAAAACGTAATAATGGAGACAACTTGCCAAACATATGAAAAGGTGTTCAACCTCACTCATAGCATGAGAAATGAATATTAAAACTATACCATGGTAACACTGTATACCTATCAGACTAGAGAAAAAAATCACAACTTTAAATAATATATTCTGATCATAAAACTGTGATGAAATGGGTCCTCTCATATATTGTTGGTGAAATCATAAATTGCCTATGGAAGACAATTTAGCAATATTCATCACATTTGCAAATTCATATACCTTTGACCCAGCATTTCTACTTCTAGGAATTGTTCCTAAAGATACACTCACACATGTGCAAAATAATGTGAACCTTTGAAACTACAATTAATTCAGCATTATTTGTTATCACATAAGATTTGCTATAACCTAAATGTCTATCACTAAGGGGCAGGTTAAATAAATGATGGTACACTCTTACAGTGGAATACAATGCAGTAGTACCGTGTTCTATGTACTGATAAGGAAAGAACTCCAAAATACACTCTTTTTTAACAAAGGTTTTATATGAAAATGTTAGATATACCCAAAAGTAGAGAATGGTAAACTGACTCCCCTCAGATAGCTTCATATGATATATACCTCATATCACTCTGATTCACTCAACAATTTTACCTTTTTCCTCTCTTGGTTCAGCTACCTTTTCTTATCTTTTCTCTTCCTTTTTTGCTTAAGTATTCCAAAGTAAATCTACTACATTATGTAGTTTCACCCCAACATACTTCAGTGTGCATTTCTAGAGATTATGGATACTTGACGTCTATAATTATAATGCCATTATCATGCCTGACAAAATCAATAATTCCTTGGTATCTAGGATATATTCTTAAGTTAAAAAAACAAAACAAAACAAGATGCAGAACAGTGTATACAGTATGCTACCATTTATATAAAAAAGGAACCATCTGAATATGTCTTTTTATTTCCTTATAAGTACATAAAATATCTGTGGAAGGATACACAAGAAACTAAAAATACTGGCTATCTGAGGGGAAGGGAAGTGTTTGAAACAAAGACCTTCCACTGTGGACTCTTTGATATGAACTGATTTTTGAATTATGTGAATGTATAACCTATTCTGAAAATAAAACAATTATATTACAAATGGTGTTCTTTCCTTTGTATCCAATGAGAATTGTTGGATTCAATTTCAATGGATTTTTCTAATACTCTTTCAATGAGTTTTTCTAAAACCTTACAACAGATGAAGGAAGGTTAATCAGTTACAAAACCTACACATACCGATAGACAAGGTATCTATCTATACTGGCGTAATCTACTGGTTTGCTATATATATGGACATTAACCGCCTGGTGGATTACCCTATCTAGAGAGAAACATGACCAGAATTCTTAACCAATTCTATCTAAGGTAATGCATTTTGGAAATTTAAAAAAATTTGTATTTTATCAAATTCTGAGTATTAAAAATACAAGAATTATACAAATACAGTGAGAATTCAATCTCACAAGACTACAGTATGGTATAACTTTTCAAAATTCAAACAGTACACTTTTTATTGGTAGAATTTCTAAACAGACCCAACTGCCACTAATTCTGGTCCAGAGACTCTTTCTTACAAATGACTCCTTTTCTCTTGGTTCCTTAGCAAACTGATTTTGTATAAATTCAAAGCAGTGTTTTTACAAAGCCTCCAACTATAGGATAGGGTTGGGTGTTCTGAATACTAATTCTTTTATCTTTACTCATGATATTCATCATATCATATGGTGCTACTGATAATGTTAAACATTCAGTAACTATCACTGGTTATTTTAAAAATACATATACGCTAAAACTTAAAATAAATGCCAACTTCTCAATTATTCTAGTCATAATGTGCAGGATGGATCTGAAAGAGCAGAGACCAAGGAAGGGAAACCAATGAAAAGGCCAATAAAAAAAACTCAAGGGTACAGCACAGACTTTTCATTAAAATTATTCACTCACTCAGAAAGATTTACTAAGTGCTCACCTTGGTTAGTAAAAATGTATTTAATCTGTTACTTGATATATGTGATCTAAAGAAATAACTTTTGTTTTTGTTGATATACACTGTCTCAAAATGGTAAAAATAAATAAATAAAATTTAAATAACTCTACTTAAAATTAACTTTATACTAAATAGTTTATTATCATTTGTCTATTTCACACTTCTCACCTTTCTCTTGTTTTACATCTGAAAGACTAGTGACTAGAATTTCGTAACTTAGTGTGGGATTGAATAGGGTGGAGTAGAATTTTTATACTGTTCACCATAAAATAGCTAGTAATGTTATTTGAAGATAATGTTTTTATACTTACTGATTTTTAAATTTTTCTGCTGTACGTATGAATTCTGCTTTCTTAGTCCGACTAACTTTCTGCTTCCAGTTTTGAAGCTGAAAAGGACGAATTCCACCTGAAGTACCAAAACAGCCATCATTCTGAATAGAAAACAAAAATAAATTTATCCTCAATAATAGAAGTGGTAGGAGATGAAGGTGGAATTTTTTTCAGAGAAAAACCATCAATGATGGAGTTTCTCAGGGGATAATTTGGGGGCCAATCTTATTTAATTTTTAAAAATGCATTTTGTGGAAGAAGGAATATCTATCTTAAAATGCTAAATTAGTAAGTAAGATATGTAAAGTCTTCAGGGATTTTCAGAAAAAGATCTAATTCTTTCATTCAATCAGTCATTTACCAATATGTATTGAACACTTATGATGTGACAGGTGCTGCACTAGACACTAGGGAAACAATGATAGCCCATGATAATATGGCCCTTGACTTAAAGTCTAGTGAGGGGAACAGACTTAAAAAGAAAAGAGTAAATAAGCAATAAATTTAAAAAAAAAACAAACAACATGGTAAGTGCTATTAAGGAAATAAACAATGTTGAGATGAAGATAATGGGGCAAAGCGTCTTTTTTTTTTCAGTTAGAATGGCCACATAAGGTCTATTTGAGGGGATGATGTTTAAGGAAGAATGGAGCCAGCCATGCCAAAAACTATAGGGAAAGGTGTGCCAGGCAGAGGGACTAGCATGTGCAAAAGCCCTAGAGCAGGAAAAACCTTGGCTAGTTCAAGCAGAGAAAAGGCAACTGTGACACGAGATTAGTAAAGTGCAGAGTAAAGTAGGAGATGAGGATACAGAGGTAGGCAAGTGGCACATCACACCAGCATTTTAAGTCACTAGGGGAGTCTGGATTTTACTGAAGGGTTTAGAGTAGGAGAATGCCACAATACACTTAATTTTTAAAGGAAATCCTTCTGGCTATTTTTTTGAAGAATAAATTGATGGAAGGTGGAGGAGGAGGTGAGGCAAGACTGGAAGCAGGAGAATCAATGAGGCAGGTGACGCAGCGACACAGACAAGGAAGAATGGTGTTCAGGGCTACCAGGGTGATGGTGAAGATTAAAAGTAAGAAGACTAAATATATCTGGGAGGTATAACCAAGAGGAATTGCTGACAGCCTGGATGTGGGAGATAAAGAAAAAAGGAAACAAGCCTTTAAATTTCGAGAAGCAAGCAAGAATAAAGTAATGAATTTAGGGAATACTTCTAAAATTGAGATATAATCCACATACCATAAAATGTATACATAAAGTTTGCAATTCAGTGGTTTTTAGTATATTCACAAAGTCGTGCAACTATCAACACTATCTAGTACCAGAATATTTCCATCATACCAAAAAGAAACCCCATACTCATTAAGCAGTCACTCCCCATACCCCTAGGCAGCCATTAATCTATTTTCCAACTCTATGGATTTGCCTATTCTGGACAATTAATATAAACAGGATCATACAATATGCAATCTTTCTGTCTGGTTTCTTTCACTCAGTATAATTTTTTTTTAATTTATTTAATGTATTTATTTATTTTTGGCTGCGTTGGATTGTTGTTGTTGCGCGGGCTTTCTCTAGTTGCGGGGAGCGGGGGCTACTCTTTGTTGTGGTGCACGGGCTTCTCATTGCGGTGGCTTCTCTTGTTGCGGAGCACGGGCTCTAGGCGCGTGGGCTTCAGTAGTTGTGGCTCGCGGGGTCTACAGTGCAGGCTCAGTAGTTGCAGCGCACGGGCTTAGCTGCTCCGTGGCATGTGGGATCTTCCTGGACCAGGGATTGAACCCGTGTCCCCTGCATTGGCAGGCGGACTCTCAACCACTGAGCCACCAGGGAAGTCCCTAGTATAATGTTTTTTAAGATTCATCCACGTTGTACCATGAATCTGTACTTCATTCCTTTTTATGGCTAAGTCATATTCCATACGGATCTAGCATATTTTGTTTATCTACTCATCAGTTAATGGACAACGGGGTTACTTTCACTATTTGGTCAATACGAATAATGCTACTAAGAACATTTGTGTACAAGTTTAAGTATGAATATATGTTTTCAATTTTCTTGGGTATATACCTAGCAGTGGAATTTCTGGATCATAGGTAACTCTTTTTTACTTTCCCATTTAAAATTTTCGTGTTTTTTTTTTTTTTTAAGCTCTAAGCATTCTTATAAGTCCCTTATCAGATAAATGATCTGCAAATATTTTCACCAATTCTGAGTTGCCTTTTCACTTCCCTGATAATGTCTTTTGAAGCACAAAAGTTTTGAAAAAGTGCCAAACTGTTTTCCACACTGGCTGCACCATTTTACATTCCCACCAGCACTATATGGGGGTTCCAGTTTCTTCACATCCTCACCGACACTTGTTATTGTCTATCTTTTTTATTACAGTCATCCTAATAGATGTGAAATGGTATCTCACAGTGGTTTTTCATTAGTCCATAATGACTAATGATACTGAGCATCTTTCCATGTACTTATTGGCTATTTCTTTGGAGGAATATCTACTTATATCCTTCCCTATTTTTAAAATTGGGTTGTGTTTTTATTTTTGTGTTGTAAGAGTTATTTACATATTTTAGATATGTCCTTATCAAAATATGATTTGTAAATATTTTCTCCCATTCTCTGAGCTGTCTTTTCACCTTCTTGATAATGTCCTTTGAAGCACAGAGTTTTAAATTTTGATGAAGTCCAATTTATTTTATCTTCAGTTGCTTGTGCATTAGATGTCATATAGAAGACACCATTACCTAATTAAAGGTCATGAGGACTAACATCTAAGTTTTCTTCTAAGAGTTTTACAGTTTTCTCTCTCACATTTAGGTTTCTAATCCATTTTGAGTTAATTTTTATATGTGGTGTGTGGGAGAAGTCCAACTTCACTCTTTTGTATGTGAATACACCATCTGTTGAAAAGACCATTCTTTCCTTATTGAATTAGATTAGCACCCTTGTTGAAAATCAATTGCCCACAAATGTAAGGGTTTACTCTTAACTCTCACTGGTATGTCTATCCTTGTGCCAGTACCATACTGTTTGATTACTGTCGCTTCATAGTCAATTCTGAAATTAAGAAGTGGGAGTTCTCCAACTTTGTTCTTTTTCAAGATTGTTTTGACTATTTTGGGTCCCTTGAATTTCCCATATGAATTTTAGGATCAGATTGATAGTTTCTGCAAAAAAAAACAAAAAAAAGGCAGCTGAGATTCTGATAGGGATTGCATTGAATCTGTAAATCAATTTGGGGAGTACTACCATCTCACGAATATTAAGTCTTCATATTCATGAACACAAAACGTTTGTTTAGGTAGGTTTTCTTTAATTTCTCTCAATGATGTTTCTGAGTTTTCGAAACATATGTTTCAAAAACTTAAACGTGTTGCACTTCTTTTGCTAAATTCATTCCTATGTATTTTATTCTTCGTTATACTATGGAATATTAAATTTTTTTAATTGAAGTATAGTTGATTTACAGTATTGTGTTAGTTTAGATGTACAGCAAAATGATTCTTACATTTTTTTCACATTCTTTTCAATTATAGGTTATTACAAGATATTGAATATAATTCCCTGTGCTATACAGTAAATCTCTGTTGTTTATCCATTTTATATATAGTGGTACGTATCTATTAATTCCATACTCCTAATTTATCCCTGCTCCCCCTCTTTCCCCTTTGGTAACCATACTTTTTTTGTTGTTTTTGTTTTTTCTGTGAGTCTGTTTCTGTCTTGTAAAAATTCATCTGTATTATTTTTTAGATTCTGCATATAAGCGATATCATATACTATTTGTCTTTCTCTGTCTTACTTCACTCAGTATGATAATCTCTAGGTCCATCTGTGCTGCTGCAAATGGCAATATTTCATTCTTTTTTATTGCTGAGTAATACTCCAAAATGGCATTATTTTCTTAATTTCATTTTTGAATGGTCCATTACTACTGTATAGAAGTACAACTGATTTTTGTACATTGCTCTTGTTTCCTGCAAGTTCCTGCAAACAGCTGAACTTGTTTATTAGCTCTAATAGTTTTTTTGGAGGATTAGTTAGGATTTTTTATATACAAGATCATGTCATCTGCAAATAAGGATAGTTTTATTTCTTCTTTTCCAATCTGAATGCTTTTTGTTTTTCTTGCCTAGTTGCCTGGCTAGAATCTCCAGTGAATAAAGTGGTGAGAGTGGATATTCTTGTCTTATTCCTGATCTTATGGGGAAGTCTTCAATCTTTCGTCATTAAGTATTACGTTACAGGTTGGTGTTTCATAGATGCCTTTATCAGGCAGAGGAGTTTCCTTCTATCGCTAACTTGTCGAATATTTTTATCATGAAAGAGTGCTGGATTTTTTCAGTTGCTGTTTCTGCATCTATTGAGATGATCATATGGTTTTTGTCCTTTATTCTATTAATAAGTTCTATTATGTTGATTGATTTTCATATGCCTGGAATAAATCCCAACTAATCATGGTGTAAAATCCTCCCCTATGTTGTTAGGTTTGGCTTGATAGTGTTTTGTTGAGAATCTTTGCATTTGTATGCATAAGAGATACTGATCTGTTATTTTCTTTCTTGTGATGTCTAATTTTGGTATCAAGGTAACAGTGGCCTTATAGAATGAGTTGAGAAGTGTTCCCTTCTCTATTTTATGAAAGAAATTTGTTATGAACAAAAAAACCCTGACATTTATATTTACCTCTACATTTGTCTTTACTATTATATATTATAAATATATGTTTATATATACCTTTATTATAATATTACCTTATATTATCATACATTACCTTTATTATTATATACCTTTACATTATACTGACTTTTATATTTACCTCTATATTTACCTTTACCAGTACTCTTTATTGATATTATTCTTCATTTGGATTTGAATTATTACCTAGTATCTTTTTACTTTTGCTCGAAGGACTTCCTTTAGTATTCCTTGTAGGGCAGATATGCTGGCAATGAATCCTCTCAGTTTTTTAAAATCTGGGATTGTCTAAATTTCTCCATTTTTTTCACTAAAGATTTTTACATTTTACTTGAGAAATGTGTGTAGAGAATACAATTTTTAAAAATTTGTTCATTAGTTTATAAGTATAATATAATCTTGATCATATGGGGAAATTATGTTTAGCTGAGGAAAATATGCTCCAATTCTGAGAAATACTATACAGCTGACCCTTGAACAATACAGATTTGAAGCAGGTGCACTTATACACAGATTTTTTCCAATAAATATACTGGAAAAAATTTTGGAGATTTGTGACAATTTGAAAAAACAGACGAATCACACAGCCTAGAAATACCAAAAAAATTAAGAAAAAGTTAGGTATGTCATCAATGCATGAAATATATGTAGATACTAGTCTATCCTTACATAGGCATAAGGTGAGTGATAGTCATATAAAATTAATAACGTGTTAGTTTTCTTACTGTTTTATAACTTTGCTTTCAAAGAATTACATTACCGTACAGTATGCTTTTCTCTCTCTTAATTGGAGAAAGTGCCTAGCAGCCTATCATCACAGGTAAGTGGTTTTTGAAAAAAATGGAACAATGTTCCCAGTGTTACATTATGAATATGATGATAATATTGTATGCCATAAAAATTTTATAATGATTCATTCGTGTACAGGCTAGGCTATTGTGAAGCAAACATATCGACTATATTAGGCTACCATAAAGCAATCATATTGCTGCTTCTTCATTATCAGTGCATGGACCATTATATTTGTAAATAAATATGAATTTCTTCTTCACATTATGTTTTCATTTTTGATGTCTAGTGTTAGTAATATGTACAACATCTATAGTGTTTTGTATATGACAATACTGATGTAGATACTGACTGGCAATTCATCTTATAAACAAATCATGTAAACTTACAGTATCGATAAGTACAGTACAGTACTGTTAATGTATTTTTGCCTCCTTATGATTTTCTTAGTAACATTTTACTTTCTCTAGCCTAGTTAATTGTAACAATACAGTATAATGACTTACAAAATATGTGTTAATTGACCAAAAGATCAGCAGTAGGCTATTAGTAGTTAGGTTTTTGAGGAGTCAAAAGCTATATATAGATTTCTGACTATGCAGGGGTTGGTGCCTCTAACCCTCGTGTTGTTTAAGGGTCAAGTGCACTTACTTGTTCTAGTTATGTTAATTCCAGGGATGTGGACTTCTAGGAGAATTTACATGGGAGCCAATAGAGGACCTGTGCATATGTATTCAATTTTCCATAGTCTACCATTATCCATTATATTTTACTGCCATTATATTTTGGGGACAATAGAGTGAAGATGTCCTTATAATTAGTGGCAGCAAATTTTGTAACCTAGGTTTCCATTTTATATGTTTTTTATGAAAAGTAACTTGGCAAACAATAAAGTCTTTGGGTTTTACTATGCTGTAAGAGATAATACTATCTATATTTTTAACAAATCAACTCACTTAGAGCTTGAGTTAGCATGTTGCATTGGCAGAAACACTATGCTGGAAACAGAGCATCTATTGAGATGTATATCTGATAACAGAAATCAAGGCAAATTATTTAATATCTTTAAGTCTCAACTTTATTTTTAAAGTTATTTTTATGAAAATATTTTATTAGATAAACTCTAAGCTCCCTTTGAATTCCAATCTCCTTTGATATTTAAATTGAGATATAAGTGACATATAACATTATATTAGTTTCAGATGTACAATATGATTCAATATTTGTATATATTGCAAAATGCTCACCACAAGTCTAGTTAGCATCCATTACCAGAGTTACAAAATGTTTTTCTTGTGATGAGAACTTTTTAGATCTACTCTCTTAGCAAGTACTGTTAACTAGTCACCATGCTGTACATTACATCCCCAGGACTTATTTATTTTATAACTAAGTTTGTACCTTTTGACTACCTTTATCCATTTTGCCCAGCCCCTATCCCCTGCCTCTGACAACCACCAACCTGTTCTTTGTACCTATGAGTTTAATTTTTTTTTTTTAGATTCCACATTTAAGTGAGATCATATGGTATTTGTCTTTCTCTGTCTGACTTATTTCACTTGACATAATGTCCTCAAGGTCCATCCACATTTTTGTAAATGGCAAGATTTCCTTCTTTTTATGGCCGAATAGTATTCCAGTGGTGTGTGTGTGTATCATATTTTCTTTATCCATTCATCATTAGTGGTCATAGGTTGCTTCCATTTCTTGGCTATTGTATATAATGCTACAGTGAACACTGGGGTGCATGTATCTTTTCAAGTTAGTGTTTTCATTTCCTTCAGATAAATACCCAGAATCGGAATTGCTGGATCATATCGTAGCTCTATTTTTAATTTTTTGAGGAACCCCCATACTGTTTTCCAGAGAGTCTAAATCAATTTATATCCCTACCAACAGTGCACAAGGGTTCACTTTTCTCCACATCCTCACCAACACTTGTTATTTCTCGTCCCTTTGATAACAGCTATTCTAAAAAGTGCAGTTTTGATTTGCATTTCCCTGATGATTAATGATGCTGAGCATCTTTTCAAGTACCTGTTGGTCATCTGTATGTCTTCTTGAGGAAAATGTCTATTCAGTTCCTTTGCCCATTTTCCAATCTGATTTTTTTTCTGCTATTGAGTTGTACGAGTATATACTTTGGATATTAACTCCTTATATGATTTGCAAATGTTTTCTCTCATTCAGTAGGTTGTCTTTTCATTTTGTTGATGTTCCCTTTGCTGTGCAGAATCTTTTTAGTTTGATGTAGTCTCCTTCATTTTTAGACAATTATTTTTCTGGACACAGAATTCTTGGTTGAGAGTCCTTTTCTTTCAGCATTTTGACTATGTCTATCATTCCATGCCTTTGGAGTCCAAGGTGTCTGTTGAGAAACCAGTATTTACTGAGGATCCCTTGTATATATTGAGTTGCTTCTCTGTTGGTGCTTTCAAGATTTTCTTTTTGTCTTTGTCTTTTCTACAGTTTGATTATGACATGTCTAGGTATGGATCTCTTTGAGTTTATTCTACTTGGAGTTCACTGAGTTCCAACGATGTGTAGATTCATATTTCACCCATCATTTCTTCAAATATTCTTTTCCCCCCTTTTCTCTTTCCTCTCCTTCTGGGACTCTCATTAGCTGTGACACTTGATGGTATCTCACAGATCTCTAAGGCTCTGTTCATTTTTCTTCATTCTTTTTTTCTTTCTGTTCCTCAGTCTGGATAATCTGAATTGACCTATCTTCTGGCAGCTCAAATCTAGTGTTGAGTCCCTCTAGTGAATTGAGTTCTTGTATTTTTTAACTCCAAAATTTCTATTTGATTCTTTTATTATAATTTTTCTCTTTATAGATATTTTCTATTTGGTGAGACACCATTCTCATAGTTTGTTTTATTTCTTTAGAAATGGTTTCCTTTAGATTTTTGAACATATTGAAAGTAGATGATTTTAAGTCTTTGTCTATTATGTCCAACATTTGGTCATCTTAAGGGACAATTTCTTTTTACTGTTCTTTTTTCCCATACTTTCTTGTTTCTTTGCATATCTCATAATTTGTCTGTCAAATACTCAACACTTTAAATAATATAATGTGGCAACTCTGAAAATGAGATTCTTTCCCCTCTCCAAGGTTTGTTGTTGTCACTGTTTGTTTAGTCATTTTTCTGAACCAATTCCGTAAAGTCTGTATTCTTTGTTTGTGTGGCACTGAAATCCCTGTTTCGTTAGCTTAGTTGTCAGTGAACAACTGGTTGGTCAAAGATTTTCTTAGATGTCTTGAACCAATTAAGTCCCCAGTCTTTGCTGAGGTGGTCTGAGTACATGCTGGAGCGTGCCATCAGTACTTGGGCAAGCAGTTTAAAACTCTACTTTAGCCTTCACTACCTGTTGCACAGAGTTTCAAGACCAGCCAAAGGTGAGAGCTCAGGCCTTCTCTGGTTGCATTCATTTCCTATCACTACTATAACAAACTTACCAAAAATTAGTTTACCACAAACTTAGAGGCTTAAACAACACAAATTTATTCTCTTACAATTCTGGAGGTCAAGTCTAAAATTAAGGTGTTGGTAGGATTGTGTTCTTTCTGGAGATTCAGAGGAGAATTTATTACTTCCTTACCTTTTTTTCAGCTTTTAGAGGCCACCTTCATTCCTTGGCTCATGGCCCCTTCCTCACATAACTTCACCCTCTTGCTTCCACTGTTACCTCTCCTACTGGTTCTGATCCTCCTGCTTCCCTCTTACAAGGACCTTTGTGAATATATCGGCCCACCCAGATAAACTCCCCATCTCAAGATCCTCAACTTAATCATATCTGCAAAGTTCCTTCAATCATGTAAGGTCACATAGTCACAGGTGCTGGGGATTAGGATGTGACTATCCTTGAGGGGGGAGGGGGATTCTGCACTCTACCACATACACACAGCCCTATTCATGTGTGTGATCTTCTAGAGGAAATCCATTTTGAGTAATCATTTAAAGTCAGAAAAGTAATGTGCTTATTACTGAAGGACCACTCCAGGCAGCCAAATGCCATAAAATACAAGTCATCACAGGAAGGGCACTAGAAACAAAACAAACAGAAGACACAGCTCTATCTTGGTACAACCAGAACATACACTAGTGTGATACTGCTAGAGATACTTCAAAAAAGTTATAATTCAGCTGCTGAAAAGATAAAAAGGGAAAAGGCATCTGAGAGGACAATCAAGAGATTCATAGTCTTCGGCCTTGAAAGGCAGTGGCTGAGGAGAATTATGAACAAATAATATACAAGTATTAAAATGCATAGATAGGGTACATTATTTCTTTTCAAAATGAATGAGAAATTTATGGGATTCCACACTCTATGGAGGTTGTAAAATAAAACACAATATAAAATAGTTCTAAAACTTCAAAGATAATTATTCCAAAATAATTTAAGGGAACAGTTATGGACTGAATTATCACCCCCCAAATTCACAGGTTGAGGCCCTAGATTTGGAGGAAGTAATTAAGGTTAAATGGGATCATAAGGATAGAGTCCTAATCCATTAGGACTGGTGTCCTTATAAAAAGAGAAAGAGACACCAGAAAACTCTCTCTCTCTGCGTGTGCACATGTGAGGACACAGCAAGAAGGTGACTGTCTACAAGCCAGAAACCAACCCTGACAGCACCTTGATCTTGGACTTCCCAGCCTGCAAAATGGTAAAAAAGTAAATTTCTGTCATTTAAGCCATTCAGTCTGTGGTATTTTGTTATGGAAGCCCTAGCAGGCTAATATAGGAACTTCAGATATTTTGGAGGACATCTCTAATATCATGAGGAAAATTATCTCTTCTCAGGAAAACATTAGTTGGTTTCACTGTTAGAATCAATAGGAATACTCATTCATGAAATCCTATGACAAATATCCAAGTTCAGTGCAAGGCTGTAGAATTTGAGTGTACAGTGCGTATGTGTGTGTGTCTGTGTGTATGTGTATGTGGTACGTTGGGGGGAATACACAGAGGGATAACATATAGTTAAACTCCTCAAAAAGCAGTATGGTACAGTAGAGATTCTAATTGTTTTCTTTTTTTTTTAAACCCAAACACCCTTGAGAAATTCTACCTCGCTACTGCTGTGACTGTCAACCATGAGGCTCTGCCCTCCCTAAACTAGTGAGAGGGTATAAAGTGGGGTGTCTCAACCTCAGCACTATGGATATTTTTGACGAGGTAATTTTTTTGGGGGGGGAGCTGTCCTTTGGCCTGTACCCACTAGATGCTAGGAGCACACACAAACACCCCACAGTCCACCTGCAGCTGTGACAACCAAAACTGTCTCCAGACATTGCTGAATGCGAGAAACCGATGTCACAGTTGAAATAGCTCCACAGGTGATTCTGATCCAACACCAAGGAAGGCAAACCTCTGAGAATCACTGTAGTAGGCAAGAGTGTGCATCAATAACAGTATTAGGCAACTTGTGAGAAATGCAAACCAGGAGGTAAAACATGGTTATAAGAATTTAGAGAACAAATCATTTTCAACTAAAGTAAGCCAGAAAGGTTTCATGGAGAGAGCCACCAAGAGGGCTAAAACACTAGGGCCATACATTTAAAAAAATATTTTTAAAGTATTTAAAATATATCTGAAAAAAATATATATCTATTATGTATTTTTCTGTATTTTATATTTTTTTCCTGAGACATTTGGGCCAGAGTTAGAATAATAAAAAGAAATACAGAGGATGTGTGAGAAAATTTGTCTGAGGTGGAATTTCCTGAATTTCTTGAAACAGGTAAAGACACTGTATTTCCTTAGAGAAAGAAAATGATAGAAGCTGTCCTCAGCTCCTAACAGCCTTCTTTCAGGTTTGGACTAAGCCACAAATATTTAATGAGCATCTACTATGTTCCTGGACTAAAGAGGCACAGCTTTTGGTGCTGGGAATACAAGAGTGAATAAACTTCCAAAAGTTTCTTCCCTCATAGAGGGCAGGGTTTACGTTCCCAGGCAGGGTGGAGAAAAATTAAAAAGTAAGCATAAAATATGTAATATATTATATGGTAATAAGTGCTATGCAGAAAAACAAAACCAGAAAAGACAACAGGGTGTGCTGGGTAGGGGGATTCAGTAAGGGGAGGTCAAGGAAAGAATCACTGAGCTGATGGCATTTGAACAAAGATATCTGAAGGTGGTGATGGTGCTGGCCATGAGACCATGAGGAAAGAGATTCCAAGCAGAGGGAACAGCAACTGCAAAAATCCTGAGGGAGAAGTGTGCTCCACCTGTCTGAAAAGGACCACCAGGAAGCCAGTATGGCTGCAGCAGACTCAGGGCAGGGGACTGGGGATGAGGTGACAGGGAGGTGGTAGGGGCAGCTCAGAGGCCCTGTGGACCACGGTAAAAACGTTTGCTTTTACTCTGAGGGATCTGAGCAGACAAGTGTCATTATTGGACTCAATCACCTGACTGTTGAGAATATTTCAGGAAGGCAAGAGTGGAAGAAGAGAAACCAACTAGGAAAGTATTTCTGCTGGGGGAGAAATGATGGTGTGGACCACCATGTGAGGTGGTGAGAAGAGTGGGATTCTGGACTTATTCCGAAGGTAGAGCAGACAGGAACTGCCCATGCTCTGGGGTGTGGGCTGTGAGAGAAGGAGAGGAGTCAAGATCTTTGACCTGAGCAGCTGGATCCAACAATTCTCCTTGGGGGATCCTCTGGTCCTCACTGCAGAGAAACGGGTCCTGAGAAGATCTCTGGCAGCCTCAGACCATCCCATGTTTGACTCCTCCTTGTATTCTCAGCGCTGATACAATAATACAGCAGCCACCAGTCACTGGGCACCGAATCTCTCTCCAACCAAGCATTGTACCAGGGGCTTCCCAGACAATGTGCACGGCTCGGGAAGGTGCATATTATCAGTTCCAACGTTTCGAGAAGAAACTGAGTCACCGAGAGGTTAAATATGTTCCTATCACACGCTAGGAAGAGGCAGAGTCAGCGTTTCCACCCAGATCTTCCTCCACTCCAAAACCACAAGAGAGGCGGCTCCGTAAAAGCAGTTAAACGCACAAGCGAACAAAGCGAAACGCTGGCGTGTGCCAGGCCCCGAGCAAAGGGAGGCTAACACCGCGCCTCCCGCCTCCCGGGGCCGCGCTACGGAGCACACCTGTTCAGCCTGGGGCCCCGTCCAGCCTCCGGCGCCTGCAGTCCCCCGGCCCACGTCTGCCTCCTCCATTTACCTGTTGCGGCACAGGCGTTGCTCCCACGCGGGTCCCGGTGGCCGCGCCCGCCCCCGCCACAGCCCCCGCTACAGCTGTGGCCGCCGCCGCCACCACGACCGTCGTCAGGGCGGCCATCTTTCCACGCCGAGCCGCTCGGTGCGCTGCGGCCCCCAAGGCCTGGGGTGGAGGGGTTCGGGAGTGGGGAGATCCTGGCTCCGCCGGGGCGGCAGGGCTCCCCCGGGCGGGAGAGCGCTGCCGAGATGTGGGACGGGGCCGGAGCGCAGGGCGGGGCGGGAGTGCAGGGCGGAGGTGGGCCGCGGTGCAAGGCGGGGCGGGGTCGGGATCAGGGCGGGGCCCGAGCGCGGGCGGGAGCGCAGGCCGGTGGCGGGCTCGGCTTCGCTGTGCTCTGCGGCGCGGTTGTACTACAGTGCACGTTATCTACTCTTTTATTTGGCAAAAAATCTTTCTCCCCGGCCCATGTCCCTTAACCGCCGGGAAAATTCATTGTTTTTCACTGTCCTACTTAAATTTATTCGTGTTATATATAGATATATGATATACATAGATATCTATATATCCATAGATATACTTTACATAATAGAACTTCTTTCTAGGTTTCTAAGTTCTGGTGAAACTGAGTCTAAATGAAAAAACATTATTGATGAGCCTGAACGACAGACTATATTTCACATTTTCAAACAAAACAGAGCATGCCCTACACCATCAGGTATCAGACGCAGGGATGTCACACTCCTAGGACTTGGCCATTGAGAAGAGAGACTCCAAAGATACAGTGTTGGGAAGGTGGAAAAGAGCCAGAGATGACTCCTGCAGTCAAAGCATTGGCAACCAGTGGCAATTCAGCTGATTTGTGGATGCATTGCGTTTTCCTCCTTTAAAGGAATGTATTCATCCATTCATCGATTCATTAATTCAATCAATATCCAGCTGCTACTATATGCCAGACCTTGAGAATTAACTGTTGAATTAGACACACACACACGAAGTTCCTTCTCTCCAAACTTCTACCAGGGAATTCAAACAAGTAAACAGGGTATTTATCGAGCACTTACTTTGTGCCAGCACTGTTCTAAACAATCTAGTAAAGTAGGTACTATTATCATTTTCATTTCATGGATAATGTTAAGTAACACAAGACTATATACAAGTAGGAACTGGGATACAAGCCTAGCTGGCCTAACTCCAGAGACCATCCTGGTAGAGATGTTAAACAGGCAGATGGAGCCCAGGAAAGAGACTAGAGCTAAATAATGAATTTGGTCTTCATCTCCATGTAGAAAACATCTTAAAAGACTGAATGAGATCACTCAGGGAGAGTATAAATTGAAGTCTGGGAACTGAGGCCTAGAGCCCTCCAACACAGATGACACAGACAGGAGGAGTTGATAGGAGAGGTCTGTGAGAAGGGAGGAAAGCCGGAATCCTATGGAAGAAAGTGTTTCAAGAATGATCAACTGTGTGGTCTGCTGCCCAGAGGTTGAGTGACATGAAAACAGACAGCTGATGGTTGGATTTGACAATGAGGAGGCCACTGGCCACCCTGACAAGAGCACTGTCAGTGGGGTGGTGAGGGCCAAAGCCTGGCTGAGACAGTTGAGGAGATGATGAAGGTGAGGAGTAGAAATGATGTCTTTAGACAACTATTTTGATGATTCTGTGATGCAGGTGGCCAGTGAAATGAGGTGGTAGCTTGAAGATGTGTGATCAAAGAAGATACGTGTGTGTGTGTGTGTGTGTGTGTGTGTGTGTGTGTGTGTGTGTGTTTCAAGCTGGGGACTAGTGGAGGGCATCTGTACCTTGGAGTCTAGGTCACAAATGGAAAGTTTGGTCTCTGAGAGGGGCACCTGCTCTTCCTTACTGGAGGGTTGCAGCACAAGGTGGTTGGTAGATTTGGAGACAAAAGATGGGCTGCTCTCCTTTCCCCATGCACTAGAAGGAAGAGGGAAGCTTCAGGGTATTGAGAAGGTAGGACCTCTTTAATTTATGTACTTACCTTTCACCCAAAATGAGGTCTGTTGTCACAGCACTGAGTTCCTGTAACTGTTAGTCTAGAATAATCTGGTAGCCTCAAGGGAAAACAGTCAACCAATTACTTGAATTGAGTGGTCTCTGCCGGGGACAACACTGGACTGGATACTATAAGGGAATATATTAATAGTAACAACACGCAAGATGGCTGCTTTAAGATTTTTACTGTTTTATTAGGATGAAAAATTCCAAAAAACGATTAAGAATCTCGTAAACAGAAAACCAGAGCAGGCCTTTGCAACATGAAGATTAGGCAGCTGCTTGGGCCCTCACTTTGGGGCCCTTTCAGTGGCCAGAGCTACAGAATATATTTTCATTGTATAGTTTCATTTCTTACATTTTGTACTAATTCTAATGTTACATCAGAAGTTTGTCATTCCTTAATTTCTTTTATATTTGTATTTCTTTTCTCTTAAACACTAAAAATCTTAGAATTTCCTTAGAATATCAACATATTTACTTATTTGCTTTTTCTTGCAACAATTATGTAGTTTCAAATTACAATTCTGATATTACCACTAACAGTAAACCTACTGAATGAAGTTTAAGATCATTTTGTAGTTCTTTTTGCCCTTAGAATATGTCCTGCACAGGATATTCATTCAGAGTGTTGTGTTCAAGAGTTTTCTGAAATTTCTCTTTTCTGGGTGATAAAAGAATCAATTTTTATGAGTCAGATTCTTTTGATTGTATTTGTCTTCACTTTTAGTGTTTCCTCTATTTTTTTCTTTTTGGTATCCTTTTTAAAAAATATGTAAAACATATGTAATATATGTAAAGTCAAAATGATATGACATATTTAAGGAAGTCTTGCCCCCAAACACATCCTCTCCATGGCCTTTTCAACTGATCCTCTATATGTGACCATTTTTTTTATTAATTTCTGGCTTGCTCTTTTACATTTTTTTTGCAAAAATGAGTATATATATGTGTTCTTATTTTTCCTTTTCTCTTACAAAAACATGTAGCATATTGTATTATTTTCCTAGTTCTGCCATAACAAAGTATCACAAACTGGGTGGTTTAAAACAACAGAAATGTATTATTCTCTCACAGTTCAGGAGGCCAGAAGTCCAAAATCAAGGTGGCGGCAGAGTTGGTTCCTAAGGAGTTGGTTCCTGAGTTCCTTCCTCGCAGAGTGAGTTATCTGTTCCATGCCTCTCTCCCAGCATCTGTGGTCACTAGCACCCTGTAGTATTCCTTGGCTTGTGGAAGCATTACTCTAGTCATTGCCTGTATGGTTGGATGGCCTTCTCTCCTATGTGTCTGTGTCTCTGTGTCGAAATTTCCCTCTTCTTATAAGGACACCTGTCATTGGATTAGGGTTCTCCCTAATCCCGTACGACCTTATCTTTACTCTTATATCTGTAAAGACCCTGTTTCCACATAAGGTCACATTCACAGGTACTGGGCATTAGGACTTCAGCATTATCTCTTTAGAGGACACAATTCAACTCATAACACATATATAATACTCTACACCTTACATTTTTCACTTAACAATATATCTTACAACTCGCTTGATGTAAGTTCACAGAAATCTTCCTCATTTTTTTAATGGATGCATAATACTCTATTTTACTCAACCAGGCATCTATTGACAGATGTTTGGGTTATTTCCAATCTTTTGCTGTTACAAGTATTGGGGAAAAAAAATTTTCCTCTACCTTTCTAGGTTCTTCTGAGAGTCTAATAATTAAATTGACATGACACAGATTAACAGGAGACAAATTTTAATTTCATACATATGGGAGTTCACAGAAACAGGAGACTCAAAGAAATGACCAAAGCAGGCAGCTTTTATACTTTTTAGACAAAGAAACAATTAATTTGTGAAGAACTGACAAAGACACTTAGGCTTGGGTATTAATTAGTGAAGAAACTAAGCAGAATTAGTTTACATAGCCTTTTCCACCCTGAATTTTCTATCCGTGGAGATAAAAATGTCTACACGTCTTGGTGCTCAGAGGTTGCCTTTCAGATGGGAGATTTATTTCCTGCTTTCAGGCGGAAAGAGGGCAGGGTCAGGGTGTCCATCTTGCACTGGCTGTTTCTCAAGTAACTTGAATTCAAAGCAATCAATATGCCAAAGTAGCATATTTTGGGGTGGCCTGCCCTGAACCCCATCACAAGTAATGATAAGTATTTCATATCTGGAGAAGTGTATCTTCAGTGGAATTGCTAAGTCAAGTGATAAATGCAAAGGCAATGTACTTAGATATTGTTAAATTCCTTTCCATAGATGTTGTACCATTTTGTACTCCAACTAGCAATGCCTGAGGGTGCCCGTTTCCTTATTATTTGCCATCACAGTATTTCTTCAAGTTTTTGTATTTTGGGCAATCTGAATAGGTGAAAAATGGTATCTCTCAGTAAT
This sequence comes from Eschrichtius robustus, assembly GCF_028021215.1. Lineage (NCBI taxonomy): Eukaryota > Metazoa > Chordata > Mammalia > Artiodactyla > Eschrichtiidae > Eschrichtius > Eschrichtius robustus. The sequence goes on from NC_090825.1 coordinate 94,338,823, forward strand.
TTTAATATACCTTTCTCTTGTTATGAATGAAGCCTTTTTTCGTAAGTTGAAGAACGTCAGCTTTTTCTTTAACCTCTGTTCACTTCTTTCCCCAATGGTATTTAGTCTTCCTCTTCCCAGTTTCTTTCTTTTTTTTAATAGATCTTTATTGGAGTATAATTGCTTCACAATACTGTGTTAGTTTCTGTTGCACAACAAAGTGAATCAGCCATATGCATACACATGTCCCCATATCCCCTCCTTCTTGAGCCTCCCTCCCATCCTCCCTATCCCACCCCTCTAGGTCATCACAAAGCACCAAGCAGATCTCCCTGTGCTATGCTGCTGCTTCGCAACAGCCAACTATTTTACATTCGGTAGTGTATATATGTCGATGCTACTCTCACTTCGCCCTCCCACCCCATGTCCTCAAGTCCATTTTCTATGTCTACCTCTTTATTCCTGCCCTGCAACTAGGTTCATCAGTACCATATTTTTTTTTTTAGATTCCATATATATGCATTAGCATATGGTATTTGCTTTTCTCTTTCTGACTTACTTCACTCTGTATGACAGACTCTAGGTCCATCCACCTCACTACAAATAATTCAATTTCGTTTCTGTTTATAGCTAATATTCCACTGTATATATATGCCACATCTTCTTTATCCATTCATCTGTCGATGGACATTTAGGTTGATTCGTCCTGGTTATTGTAAATAGTGCTGCAATGAACATTGGGGTACATGTCTCTTTTTGCATTATGGTTTTCTCAGGGTATATGCCCAGTAGTGGGATTTCTGGGTCATATGGTAGTTCTATTTTTAGTTTTTTTAAGGAACCTCCATACTTTTTCCATAGTGGTTGTATCAATTTACATTCCCACCAACAGTGCAGGAGGGTTCCCTTTTCACCACACCCTTTCCAGCACTTATTGTTTCTAGATTTCTTTGATAATGGCCATTCTGACCGGTGTGAAGTGATACATCATTGTAGTTTTGATTTGCATTTCTCTAATAATTAGTGATGTCGAGCATCTTTTCATGCGTCTCTTGGCCATCTGTATGTCTTCCTTGGTGAAATGTCTATTTAGGTCTTCTGCCCATTTTTTAACCGGATTGTTTGTTTTTCTGATATTGAGCTCCATGAGCTGTTTGTATATTTTGGAGATTAATCCTTTGTCTGTTGTTTCATTTGCAAATATTTTCTCCCATTCTGAGGGTTGTCTTTTTGTCTTGTTTTTGGTTTCCTTTGCTGTGCAAAAGCTTTTAAGTTTAATTAAGTCCCATTTGTTTATTTTTATTTCCATTACTCTAGGAGGTGGGTCAAAAAAGATCTTGCTGTAGTTTATGTCAAAAAGTGTTTTTCCTATGTTTTCCTCTAAGAGTTTTATAGTGTCTGGTCTTACATTTAAGTCTTTAAGCCATTTGGAGTTTATTTTTGTGTATGGTCTTCCCAGTTTTTAAGAGCTCTTTATCAATTAGGTGATTGTGATATAATTTTGTCATATAAATTGCAAATATTTTCTTCTAGGTTTTTAATTTGTTTAGTGACTTTTGCTTTTTTTTTTTTTTTGCTTTGAAAAAGTTCTTTCTACTTTTATGTAGTCGAGTTTGTCAACGGTTTAGTATTTTCTTTGATGCTTCTGGATTTGTAATCATAGTTGGAAAGGCTTTTCTCACTCCCAGTTTATAAAGAAATGAATCCTTGTGTTCTTGCGCAGTTTTACTTTTTACATTTAGATATCTGGAGAATTTGGATTTCATTCTGATATCCAGGATGAGATATGGATTGAATTTTACTTTTTCCCAAAAGGCTATCTAGTTATGCCAAAAATATTTATTTAAAACAGTATATTTCCCCAGTGATTTGAAGTGTCACTTAATTTTTCACATATAATTGTTCTATTTTGAATTTTTTGTCTATTCTATCATTCTGTACATCTAGTTATGTATCAGTGAACATGCTTTTTTTATTTATAGGGAAATTATACAGTGTTTTAATATCTTACAGGGCTAGTTCCTCTCATTGTTCTTGTTTTTGGGTTTCCCTTCCTTTTCCTGCTTACTCATTTCCCAAAAGAACTTTAGAATCAATAGTCTACTTTAAGAGAAAAATCTCAATATTTTTAATGGAATCACATTAAATTTCTTTATTAACTTGGGAAGAATTAACATAAGTATGATGTAGAGTTGCCCTACCCATAAACAAAGGATGCCTTTACATTTGTTCAAGTCTACTTTTGCATCTTTGAAGAGTAAACATTTTAAGCTTATTCCTAAGTTTAAAAAAAATATTCTCTTGCAACTACAAGTGTGATTTCCCCTCCCATGATATCATCTAGCTAGTTATTCTTTGGATATATGAAACTATTGATTTTTCTTTATTAGTTTTTTATACTGCTACTTTAATCAGTTCTCTTAATTTTGGTTTTATTTTTAGAATGATTATCTTAGGGTTTCCTTTTATTCTATTACATTATCTGCAAACAGAGATCATGTTATCACTTTCTTTCCAATTCTCACACTTCTTCCAGACAGGAAGATGGAAGAAGGCTGTCAAACCTAAATGTCCATCAACGGAGGAATGGATAAAGAAGATGTGGTACACATATACAATGGAATATTACTCAGCCATAAAAAGGATTGAAATTGGGTCATTTGTAGAGATGTGGATGGACCTAGAGACTGTCATACAGAGTGAAGTAAGTCAGAAAGAGAAAAACAAATATCATATATTAATGCATATCTGTGGAATCTAGAAAAATGGTATAGATGATCTTATTTGCAAGGCAGAAATAGAGACACAGACGTAGAGAACAAATGTATTCATACCAAGGGGGAAGGGGGGGTGGTAGGAATTGGAAGATTGGCGATTGATATATATACACTATTGATACTATGTATAAAATAGATAACTAATAAGAACCTACTGTATAGCACAGGGAACTCTACTCAATGCTCTGTGGTGACCTAAATGGGAAGGAAATCCAAAAAAGAGGGGATATATGTATATGTATAGCTGATTCACTTTGCTGTACAGTAGAAACTAACACAACATTGTAAAGCAACTATGCTCCAATAAAAATTAACTTAAAAAGAAAGGCTGTCAATTTGGGTTTCCTTGAAGTCAGATCATGAAACTAGGACTTAGAAGAGGCAAATGTTTTGTTTTAATAATTATGTAGAGATCACTATTGCAAACTGAACAATGGTGAAGCAGTTATGATCCATCCCAAAGCTACAGAATAATACGCTGAAAATGTGTGGAATTGCTCCAGACAGTTAGGCACAATCAAATATACTCTTATGCCTGGGCACCAGATTTATTCTTTTTTTTTTTTTTTTCAGATTTATTCTTTTATATAGGCTTAATTATTAACAAAATATTTGTATTACTGTCTTAAATACACTAACAAATGGATAATTTTATGGTGAGCTATAGAATTCACCAGTATAAACTGACAGGGCTGGAATAAGGTTGCTTCATATTGACTTCTGAAATCAGAATAAAAGCTAATCAATATGGGAACCCTCTTGCACTGTTGGTGGGAATGTAAATTGATACAGCCACTATGGAGAACAGTATGGAGCTTCCTTAAAAAACTAAAAATAGAATTACCATACGACCCAGCAATCCCACTACTGGGCATATACCCTGAGAAAACCACAATTCAAAAAGAGTCATGTACCACAATGTTCATTGCAGCTCTATTTACAATAGCCAGGACATGGAAGCAACCTAAGTGTCCATCAACAGATGAATGGATAAAGAAGATGTGGCACATATATACAATGGAATATTACTCAGCCATAAAACGAAACGAAATTGAGTTATTTGTAGTGAGGTAGATGGAGCTAGAGTCTATCATACAGAGTGAAGTAAGTCAGAAAGAGAAAAACAAATACCGTATGCTAACACATATATATGGAATCTAAAAAAAAAAAATGGTTATGAAGAACCTAGGGGCAGGATGGGAATAAAGATGCAGACCTACTAGAGAATGGACTTGAGGACATGGGGAGAGGGAAGGGTAAGCTGGGACAAAGTGAGAGAGTGGCATGGACATATATACACTACCAAGTGTAAAATCAGTAGCTAGTGGGAAGCAGCCACATAGCACAGGGAGATCAGCTCGGTGCTTTGTGACCACCTAGAGGGGTGGGATAGGGAGGGTGGGAGGGAGGGAGACGCAAGAGGGAAGAGATATGGGGATGTATGTATATGTATAGCTGACTCACTTTGTTATAAAGCAGAAACTAACACACCATTGTAAAGCAATTATACTCCAATAAAGATGTTAAAAAAAAAAAAGGATACCTCTTGATACCCCTAACGGAAAAAAAAAAAAAAGCTAATCAATATTACTTATGTAAGGGGTGATAACTTCCTCCACAATTTTTATTCTCAAATAAAAACAGTTGAACTCCTTCCACTGACCTTTAAATGACTATCCCCATACAAAATGATCAATTGTTTAAACTGAACTATATTTCTAGAAACAGAAAAGAGAAAGTGGTGTAAAGACTTCCCAGTATTTCAGCTCTTTTTTTATAGTTCCTCAGTAATATCAAGAGTTCCCTAACCAGATACTCTCCAACAGATTGTCAGTTCCCTGATGGGGCAAAAATATTTATTGTTGAACAATAACAACAACAACAGCCAAAGCAACAACAGTGAATCTTTACACCAAACGTAGCTGTTAAAACAATTTAAAGGTAGGTCTAGATAAAAGGAAAAAATGTGAATATTTACTTTAAAAATAATAATCCTTACTTTTGATGGCCTATCGTGTGCCAAACACTCTTAACAACACACATAGCTACTCTTTGCTGTAAATAAATAAAGTTTGAGAATCTTAGTCAACAAACTTTCTAAGATAATACAGCTAGAATATGGCAGAGCCAAGCATCAAGCCTGGATCTGACTTAATAGTTAAAACTTATTTTCCTAAAGCAAAAACACCTCCAAGTCTATTTTTCTTCTTTTGAAAAATAATTTTTTCCTGGATGCCAGTAGAAAATAAAGAAGATAATCACTTGTGTTTGAATGGATGTTGATTATTCTTTTGCAGGTAGTCCCAGGTTTACATCCTTCAGATCAGACTCAGGGAAATGAAAAATCTTCAGTATGGTTGATAGTTTTATGACTACACCACTTAGTCCCAATAGAGCACTTTTCCCTGAAAATTCAAACCCATTTGATGAACATGAACCTATCGTTAAAAAGTTAATTTCAGAAGTTATCACAGGGTCATTCTTCTACAATTAGATAGAAAATTAAACTCGTATATCATCTATATATTCCCTTGGATTTATGGGAAAATTTTCAGGAACTCCTAGCTCACAGGAACAAAATAACTTTTCAATTAAGTATTTATACTCTTGCTTGAGAATTTTAAATCAGAAACAGATCTCTGTATATAAATGTGGAAGTTAAGGAACTGTACATCATGAAAATGATAAAGAAAATATTACTGAATGGTTGGGACTTCTGTAATGTTTGAGATTTTTTTACAATTATCATGTATTAATTTGAGCAGCTGTACTGGCTGCCTCCGGGCTTCCTTTTATGTAAGAAAAAGAACTATTTTTAAAACCAGTGCTTTTTGAATTTTTGTTACACATAGACTGAGATAAACTTAACACTTTAACACTAGCCGGTGCTTGTAACACCAGTAAATGTCTAGTGATGGGCATAATCTGGAGCACAGAGACACTGCATTGCTTGCTCACGTTGGAAGGAAAATCAACAAGCGTTGGGCCATTATCAAGGAAAGACTGTAGACACCAAACCAGGTTTCCAAGGACAGGGAAATACAAGGAAGTGCCATCCTGACTTGGGCATGGAAGTAGGCAGCACTGAAAGACTGCTCAGAGGGTGTTACACATCTGTCTGCAGGAAGTACTTGGTGGAAACCTCAGTGGAATCAAAAGAGAAAGAAAGAAAGAAAAAAGGAAAGGTTTTGGTTTTGTACAAATATGTAAAGCCAAGTGTGTGCCTGACTTGGCTATTGGTCAGTGTAAATGAATAAGACATAATGACTAGTTCTTGCAGATTTCTTTCCCCTGCCTATCAATATTTCTGCAAGGACTAGTTCTTAGCTGGGGAGGCAGGGATGTTCACTTTCTTGGCAGAGCTTGGGACTGTAGCTGTCAGACACCTATATCAGAATTGCTCTCCTTCTTTAAGGCTGCCAAGCCACGGGGAGACTACCTGAAGAAGGTCACAGACAAGGGGCTTTCAATAAAGAGTAGACTAGGTGATAGATTTATAAGGTAATTCTACTTGACATATCCTGAACTCTATTCACTGAAAACAGAGACTATACTTTCTTTTTTAACACTCATGAACTATTCACAAAGATGACCATATATTTAGGCCACAAAAACCTCAATAAATGTCAAAAAGCAGAAATAATGCAGATATAATTCTCTGGTCACGAAAGAAATCAACTGAGAAGACAGAAAGACCCTATTACATAAAATTTTTAAAATCCTGAGTCAAAGAGGATATCAAAACTAAAACTGCAATTTAATTAGAAAACATTGGTGATATTACAAACCAATATCCATGTAATACAGCTAAAGCCATCCTCAGCAGAAAATTAGCAGTTTCAGTAGTTACCTTAATAAATAAGAAAGAATAAAAATAAATGAACTAATCACCTAGCTCAAGAAGATAGGGGAAAAAATAATCAATAATCAAAAATGGAAAAAAGGAGAAATGAATTAAGAAATGTGAAAGAAAAAAATAATAAAATAAAAAACAGAGAAATGATAATCCTAATGAATAAATTTAACCAGTTAAGACAGATTAACCACTAGCTAACCTGATCAAGAATTAAAATTAAGAAAGCACAAATATACATAATAAAAATACAAAAAAAAGAATCACAGGAGACTATTTTTTTCGATTATCTGCAAATAAATTTGAAGATCCAGATGAAATGAATCATTTTTCTAAGAAAACACAGTTTACTAAAGTTGGCAAATTAAAATTCTAAACATTAAATATTAAAAACCTAAGAAAAAGGAAGAAATTGTTAAAATGGTAGGCTCCCAAAGAGCACCAGGCCCTGAGGGCTTCATAGGCTGATTTTAGGAAATCTTACAGAATAAACAGACTCTAATGCTTTTTAAACTGTTCCAGAGCAGAGACAAAAAGAGGAAGACTTCCAAATTCTAATAACAGTAGCATATGTTTGTTACCAAAAACTGACAGCAATAACACGAAAAAGCAAGCTACTGACAAAAATCAGTTATGAATATCGATGCAGAAAATGTTTACCAAGTTTTAGCAAACTGAATCCAGCAGCGTATTAGAAGAATTAAAAGAAAACTAGTTCCCCCCACTCCCAGTATCATAAGAATGATTCAGTTTCATTTCCTATGTTAGGAAGTGGTTGGGTACAGTTGGTTGGCTCACTCAGCATCTATTTCAGCCTCTTTTTAGTGTGCCATGTATACTGCAGAGGCTGGAAAGCTCAGAACCCTCATTTCCCAGGCTCCCTTGCAGCTAGGGTCCTCAATGTAAATTATGTTTTGCCAATCAGATACACTTGTGTGAAATTCGATTTCAGAACTCATTTAAATAGGGGAAGACATAGTAGCAAGGCACACATTTCACTGGGATGCATTATAGCAGACATAGTGAAACTCTGGAGCTGACAGTTCTAGCATTAGTTTTCTGATTCAGAGGTGACAAATAAGAAGGTGTGTTCCGGCAGCTAAGAATTCTGGTGGCAACTTCTTATTCCCAGATCACATTAAGATGGTGTGTTCCTGGAGCTAACGGTGGGAGCATGACTTTCTACTGTGGCAGAGGGAGCAGGTCTCTTGGTGGGCCAGTTCTATAGTGTGGATTTGGGAGTTATTTCTAGAGAGCTTGAACCTCTAGCTCTCCACTGATTTATAAGCAGTTCATTCCCTGTATTAAATCCCTTTCTGTTTTCTGCCAAGTGAACTCTGATTGATAAAACAGATTAAAAGAAAGAAAAAATGTACAATTTTCTTCAAATATGTGGGAAAGGCATTTGATAAATTTCAGTATCCATAATTAATTTTTAAAAATCTTCATAAAATAGGAAAGATCTTAAAAGCCAGCATTATGTTTAATGAGGAAACACTAGAAGTATTCCCATTAAAATCAACAGCAATACAATTATGTCTACAGTCACCACTATTATTTAGCATAACTCTAGAGGTTTAACCAATGCAATAAGACAAGAGAAAGATATGAGGTATAAACATTGGAAGAGAGGTACATTTTTTACTATTTATAGATAACTGTATACCTGGAAAACCCAATAAACTCAATTAAAAATCTGTTGCAAACAGTATGAGGACTTATGAGATGGATGGGTATCAAATTAGTGTGCAAAAATCAGTTGCTTTCATCTATACAAACAACCAGTAGAAAACATCATGGATATGTCAATTACATCTCAAAGTAAAAAAAGAAAACATAATGGAAATAAAGACCAAAATTGCAATAGCAAAAAAGAAAATATCTAAAAATAAACTGAAACATAGTGCTTAACAAAGACAACATTTTAAATTAGTAACTCTTTCAGAGAGGACTTACGCAAAAGGATAACTTTCATACCCACGCATGTCTGAAAATGCTTTTATTTTGCTCATACCTGAAGGAGAACCTGATTCAGTAGTGAACTCTAGATAGAAAGAAATTTTCCCTCAGAACGTTGAAGATATTGTTCTCTTGTCTCTTTTATCCAGTATTGCCACTGAGAAGTCCAATAGCAATCTGATTCTTGTCCCTCTGTAGCTAATCTCTTGCTTTAATTTGGAAGCTCTTTAAAAAAGCAAAAACAAAAGCAAATCACTTTGCTATTTACTGTCAGAGGTTTGAGCAAAACTCAAAGCCTGCCAAATCCAGCAGAGCACTGGAGTGTTCTCTCCATTACATCTGATACCATAATGCCGAAAATATTATGCCAAAAGTGTAAGCAAAATTAATCTTCAACCAAGTCAGCTCATATTCTTTAATGATTTCCTCCCAAAGACATTTGGGAACCTCACCTTTCCGAAACTACAGAGAACTGCATTTCAGTTTTTATCCACCAGATGTCACCTGAGAAACAATAAACAACAGTGGGGAGTCTATATTTGATTCTTTGCAAAAGAATAATATTTTCATCTTTCATGCATAAAAATTAGAATGTTCTTGTTAGGATATATCAGCAGTAGGGATATGAAGGCACATACCAGTTAAAACCCAGACAGAAAAGTAAAAACATTTACTCTCATATTCAGATTCTCAAATATAGTCAACTGACATTCAAGTCTTTTAAACAGATTGAGTTTCCCAAATTTTATACTAAATTTAAGAGTTCTTTTTAGTGAAAATTGTTAGAACAGCTTTTAATACTAATTTCTACATGATGCAAACAGTTAAAAAGCTCAACTACTCATACTAGAATGTAAGCCAAAAGAATAGAGACTAGTGACTCTGAAGTTCACAAACTCCTTTTTACCAACAATCTCATTCAGTCTTCGATAATCTATTATCCCCTGGTGTGTGTGACGAGACTCCTTAAATGATCTACAAACCCTGTGTGATCTGGCCCTGACCACCATTCTTGTTTCCCACTCTTTCTCTCCTGGTTCTCCAGCTACCCTGGGCCTCATTCAGATCCCCAAATGTGCCAAGTATCCCTTTGCCTATGTTAGCAGTGCAATGTAGAGTGAACCTCTAACCCTCCCTTTATCTTATTAGTCATGATCCTTCTGCACACGGTTTGAATGTCAGTTCCCAAGGAAGCCTTCTTTGGCCACCTCCACCCCTACCGAAATTTGGATCCCTTCTCATCTGTTTTTCCTTCATTAACAGTTGTCAGCATTTGATTTGATCTAGAGAGTAGCCTCCACGGGGCACCCTTATATCTTTACCATCTAGTCATCAGTAGTGCTTAATAAATATAAATAAATTTATATTTACTTATTTATTTTTATTTATTTATAAATAAATAATGTTTAAAAATTATTTATTTAAAGAAAGAATTATTGAATATGGATTACAATGTTTGTACACCTCCCCTATTAGAATGCAAGTTCCATGAGAAATGAGCTTTGTTCTGCTCACTGTTGCATCCTTAGCCCAACACAAGCCCATTGCAGGCATCAATAAATATTTGTTAAATGGATCCATGAATAAATGAATGAGTAGATATCTTCTACACAAAAAATTAGAACACATTTGGACACATATATGAAATGAGGATTAACTTTAGACAGGGCTGCCAAACATGGGAACAATTAAATGTCTTTTTTTAACACCTATTTTTGTCCACTGACCAAGTGGTATGTGGATGACAAAAACACTGGTCACCTATGAGGCAAGTTCTAGGTGAAATTACACTTTACTTATTTTTTTTAGTAGAAATTTTGTTTCTTATTACCCTCACTCACTCACTTAGGAGCCAAGAAAAAATACGACACTAAACCCTTTCATAGGGTTTTCCTCTTTCCTGGGGAAATTACTGGGATTTGTCAAGTAGAACAGTGCAGTGCAATTATTGACTATCTCTTAGGTGGGTGCAAGAGTGGAACAACTCTTCCACCCAGCCAAGGGCTTAGATGGGGGATTTTTCCAGGCACTGCCACAACATGGCACAGGGATCCTGAATGGAATTATTCAACCAGTTATTCCACATATATTAATCACATATTCAACAGCTTTTTTAAAATTGAGTAATCATTATGTGCCAGTTATACTGATTTAAGCCAGGGCTACAAAGCCAAATGAGACGTGGTCCTTGTCCCCAAGAAACTTACCATCTTTTAGGGAAGACAGGCTTTTAGGGAAGACCAATAGCTGAAGTCCAGCATGGCCCACATAAATACGATGTACAGGGTACCACAGGAATACACAGCTCAATGTAAATTAGATTTGGGTCGGGGGTCAAGACAGTTTCCTTAAAGAGGAGACACCCAAGATTAGTCTTCAAGGACAAGAAATATTTAACTGTAAAAATAAAGAAAGGGCAAACAGTTTTTTTTTTAAAATAAATTTATTTATTTAATTTATTTATTTTTGGCTGCGTTGGGTCTTCGTTGCTGCGCGCGGGCTTTCTCTAGCTGTGGTGAGCGGGGATTACTCTTCATTGCGGAGCACGGGCTCTAGGCACACGGGCTCAGTAGTTGTGGCACGTGGGCTCTAGAGCGCAGGCTCAGTAGTTGTGGGGCACGGGCTTAGTTGCTCCGCGGCAGGTGGGATCTTCCCAGCCCAGGGCTCGAATCCATGTCCCCTGCACTGGCAGGCGGATTCTTAACCACTGCGCCACCAGGAAGCCCCAAATAGCTTTTTAGAAGAGAAAATAATCTGAGGGAGGGCGCAGAGAAATGAGACACAATGGCTTATTTAGGGAATTAGAAGAGCGTCAACTGGAAGCTAGGAGACTCTCAATGACAAGTTAATTCCTCCACCCCCACTCTCACAACCCAACCTCCCAGTGAATTTTTCTTCCTTCCTTTCTTTCTTTTTTGTTTGTGCATAAGGAAAAAATAGAGACAGTAGAAAAGTTTTCCACATGAGTGACAGTTATGGCAAACGCAGGTTTTCAAATCAGCACGAGCTACTATTACTAGCTTTCTAGAGAAAATAATTGAAGCTGGTCTTAGAGACCAGGCAAAGACTCTAGTGAGAATACACTGCAACTGCAAGAGATGCTCTTGTAGCCTGGGTTGCAAGAATCCAGAGCCTAAGGGAAAAGCTGATGAGCTGCCACTTTCTAGGGAGGTATAATCTCAGGGAAACAAGAGTGAGGGGAAAAGGAGTGAGGCAGAGGCAACGTGAGGGAGGCTTCAGTCAGCCTGTGGTTGGTAACGAGTATAGTTAACGCTCCATCTCATGCGATGTGTTCAGTAAGACCAGATAAGCTACTGCGTCTCAAGGCAGCCCATCAGGAGAAGGGAAGGGAAAGGAATTTATCTGTCAGCTCTTTCCCACTCCTCACTTCCCATTGGTCATAAGTCTGCCCTGTGGGGCATTAACTACCCTGGAAAGCCATGACTCAGTGTCTCCAGGCACCGAGGAGAAGCTGAGGTTATACTGCTTTACTGAAGTGGGCATTTGTCATGTTTTTTGGCTACTCATTATCTTTGGGCTTATTTTATATTTGGAGAATGTCCAACTATAGGGTCCAGGTTCTGTCAATCAGACCCACTTGACTGAGAACTCCATGGGGAAGTGAGCAAGGTTCCTCACGGAATCCATCATGGCAGGTGGAGGGAGAAGCAGCACCTTCGAGAGACCATGACCAGAGGTCCTAGCAGTAGCCTCTAGGGTCCACCACCGGGGGCGAGAGATGAGCTGTCTAGGCCTAGGGACAGTGAGGTGTCCCCTAGGGCCATCCCCCTATGTAAACTGCATGTAGCTCCTGGTCTCAGAGCATCCATAGTTGATTCTCTGGCCCTCACCAGGATTCTGAGAACTACTTAAAACCTTTAATAAAAAAAATTATTTTTTCCTTAAACCAGCTAGAATGTGTTTTGTTTTTTGTTTTTGTTTTTTAAATCAAGGACCCTGAAGGATTCATGCAGCCTAAAAATAAATTTGGGGTTGTCTTTAAATTATGACATACTTCTAATCTTAGATTTGCTCATTTATGTGAAACATGACTCATTAATTTCTATTTCATATCCTATAATCAAAGAATTCTAGAATCATAGAAGGATCCTTTTAGAGACTATTATGTTTTATCACTCACCTTTGGCTTTAAGCAAATCTTCCTATCACTCCCACGTCCATCTGAGGGAACCGAGTTTCTCCTGAAATAAACAAACAAACAAAAGGTAGTTTATACTAGCTGAAATGTCTTTGTGTCAGCCATGCAGTGAGTAGGGCTGAGAGGGCACTCTTGGGAAATTTTATTTATGTGAGAGACAGGTGAAGGGCCTGCAGGCTGTAACCTAATTTAGTCAAACACTTCTGGTAGAAAAAAACCAGTGACCTATAAATCAGTAATTTTCCTGTAATATCCAGTGAAATCAGGTCACTATTTCCAGGGCTAAGTTTGTCCCCTGGTCTCTTAGCATTTAACTATGTCACGAATTTCCTTTTGATAGGGTTTATTAATAAATTTGTAGGAAAAACAAAAATTTAAGGCAAAACCCACAGTGAAGATCCACAGTGAAAACTATGTACTGGGACCAAATATCTTTGTCAGGCATCGTCAAAATGAGCCTGTCAAATGCCTGGAGTTTGTCCAGGGGATCTGAGCAGTTCACTTTAGGGAAACAGTCAAACAGCCCATAACGCTTTCTCGATTCAAATTCAAGTTCACCACACATTTCTCAACTGAGAGAGGTCCCAGTGAAGTGGTTGAGGGCTTATGGACTCTTGAGTCCGACCTAAGTTTGAATCTAGATCCTCCCACTAACCTACTAGCTGTGCAAACCTTGGGCAAATTACTTCTCTGTTTCCGTCCATTTCCTTTACCTGCCTTGGTGGGCTGTGTGTGAGGTTTAAATGAGGTGATGGCTATAAAGCCCTCTGCACATGGCAGAGCCCCAGCAGTCAGCAAGTAAGGCCCTGAGTTTTCCTACACACGTGTGCTCCCCTTCAGAGACCCATCTCAGAGGAGCGCTCTGTGGAGAACAGCAAAACGTATCGCTCCATGAAAGACTGGTCTTTCTAATCCACCAAATAGATGAAAAGCTTTTTTTTATTTTATAAACTCCATTTACAAAATGCATTTAGTTACATAATTAGAGCAAATGTCCAATATTTAATTTGTTTCAGTAAAATCTGGGCCCAATCCTCTTTCAATTCAATAAAAATAAAATCCTACTGGAAGACACATTTCTCATCTGTCCCACTTTGCAATTCTCACTCAAATCTGTGTCTATGTGAAATTCTGAATTCTTGCTAGAATTAATGTTCCCTAAGCCTGCCCAGATCGATGTCCAATAATTTACATGAAGAATATTAAAGCTTGGTCAAGACTATAACTCCTTCAGACAGTTTGCTTGACATTTAAAACTTCCAGTGTTAAATCTGAAATTAAATTTCTTTCTTGATAATTGTCTCCCTTTGCTAGTATATAAGTCCTGTGAGAATCTAGAATTTCACCTGGTACATAATAGAAACTTAATAGGTAACTGTTGAATGAATGAATGAATGCATGAACGGTGAATGAACCAGCAAGCTTTTTACCACACAACTAAAAAAATAATATCTGGGCTAGAAAATAAGATCTGTACTAGGCTAAGCTTTTTTCATCTAAATGCACTGAGTTTTACCAGTAGTTTTAATTATTTTTAACTCTCCTCTCTTTTTCATTTCTAAAGTTAATCTAGAACCTTTCACATGTATGAACTGTGTACATTTTACCTTGTATGAAAATTTAAATACATTTTCAATGATAATACCCATGTGCTATTGACAAACGAACTAGACATGTTTGGTCCTAAGAGAGATTCCTGAAGAACGGATGCCTGCTTTCACAGCAGCCTTATTTTGCCAGTATAGATAATTTAAGGGGCTGTTTAGATCTCTCATTCTGGGTGGAATGTTTGTCTAATTTTGGTAGTAGTACAAAAGAACTTCTGTTAGAGGTCTTTCCAAGGGTTAATGACATCATTTCTTCCATATGACAACCCAGTTTTACTTTTTGTGAAAATATTAGAGAACTACTCTCAGATACAAAATTGTTTTCCTTAATGGGCTTTTATGTGTTAATAACTTTTCACATTTTTTTAAAAACTGGAAATGGAACGATTAACAAAAAGTTCAAAAAGTGTTTATAAGTGATTTTTGTTCTGTACTGAAAGAGGGACATGACCTTTTGACCACGATGCCAGAGGAAAAATTACCTGAAAGGAAAAATTACCTGCAGGCATTTAGGTGAACTCAACACTCAGGGACATTCCATTCGTCTGCTGGCTTTAAAGGCAGCTTGATGAAGATTAACAAGGAGGAATGGAATTGCTAGGTAAAGCACACTTCCACAGACTTTGTAAGCAGGAAAGTCCTGCCTAAATGGGAGGAGACAGGATGCATGCATCAGTAGATCACGTTTCGAAAGCACATCCCAAAGAGCTCTGCTTGACACAGTCTCTGCTACCTTACTGCACTCCAACTACACCCTACTCTTTGACCTAAATTAATTTTCCCTAGAGAGTTATTTTTTTTTACCTCAGAGTTTTTTGGTAAGTTGTGAGGTAAAAACCTTGCTGGAGCATTCATTCTTCATTGAACAACTATTCATTAAGCACCGGTTATGTACAAGGGAAATTCCAGGCTATCACAGAGCCTGTATACTAATGGTGGAGGACAGTTATCAAGTAAGCAAATACATAAGATCATTTCAGTTAGTGAGGAGGGCTACAAACAGAATGGAACAGGAAGATGTAATGGAGAATGTGAGCGGGTGATCTTGAGAGAAAATTGGTTGGGGAAGTGCCATTTGAGCTGAGACCCAAAACATGAGCAGGAACCAGCCCTGTGGAGATGTGGGACACAGGGTTCCAGGCAGAGAGAAGAGAGAGGAAAACAAGTGCAAACAGCTCAGGCAGGAGCCTCTGGACGTGCTGGGAAGGAAAGAAGGCTTATGTGATGCGTCCAAGTGAGCAAGGGGGAGACTGGTGGCAGACTGAGGTCAGAGAAGTAGCAGTGTAAGATCACAGAATTCTGACTTTATGCTAAAAGGAGAAGTTGGTGGAAGATTTTAGTCAAGGAAGGGATGTAATCTGCTCTGTGTTGTCAAAGATGGAGCTGAATGCTATGTGACAAGTGGATCTATTTTAGCTTTATAATTTGGGCTGATCCCAATTCATCCAGGAGTTCTACTGGGGTCAGTGTTACTTTTATTTCCTATTTTTTGCAAATCCAGATTAGCTTCTGATGTTTCTCCTTATTATCTTTAGACTTGACCTCCAGAAACAGCAGGGCCTTCTAGGTGATGACCTTTCCTAGCACCAGAGAACATGACCATCATGACCTAGTATAGGAGAAAATCAGTCCATTGCCTCATGCTTTCCTAGCAAACACATTTGTTTGTCTGACCTGGAAAAGCTATGCTGCAACTCTGCCAAAAACCAAGAATTTTTGACAGGTCAGCTGTACTTGATTAATTAGAGTGACTGTAGTTTTCTCTGAAAGTATAAACCAGTTCTACCAGGTTACTGCCCTCAGGACACAGGCCTAAAACATGGCTAGCTGTATACGTTTTCTAAGTGAGAGACTTCAGAATTATGACTGAAGGATAAACTACTTGAAGTATGAACTGTGCCAGCCCTCAGTGGATGGTGCAAGCCTGTTCTCCAAGACTTCAGGGTCAACTTTAACAACAACAGTGACAACAATGGCCACCACTTCCTGAGCACTTAGTTTTCGCCAAGCATTCATCCAACTCAGGTGTTTGCAAACTTTTGTAAAGGAACAGACAGGAAGTGTTTTCAGTCTGTGGGCCATCTGGTCTTGTTGCTAGCAGAGCTCAACTTTGCTGCTGTAGTAAGTCGGCAGCCACAGGTAATACGGAAGGAACGAGTCTGGCTGTGTTCCAGCGAAACTTAATTTTCCTGAACAGGGGTGGGGCCAGATGTGGCCCACAGGACACAGCTTGACGGCTCCTGATCTAAATGACTTACTGATGACCCGTGGTCTAAGTGACTTACATGTACTAACTTATTTGATCTTCAAAACACTCTATAGCCTTTAATTTACAAATGAACCGTGGCACAGAGGGGCCATGTAACTGGCTTGGATGGCACAGCTCATACCTTGCAGAGCTGAAGTTCTTACCCACACAGAGTGACTCCAGGCACTGAGCACAGAGGCACCTCAAGTGTGCCATGGCCAGGACTAGCCCTGCACTCAGTCGCCTACAGACTTCATCGAAGTTTACGAGTTACCTGGATTCTTTATAAGATGCCTACCTCATAGGACTGTGAAAGAACAAACTGCTGGGGAACGGAATGAACCAAACAGTACAATGTTTGCATCAGCACAGTGCTTCGGAGGAGTGGTCAAGTCACTCCACATTTTTGTGTCCTTGCCCTTCTGATGTAATATTTGAGGGATACCAGGGGTCTCTGGGTTACTGAGGACACCTGTGCCTGGGTATGTGTGATCATCTTGGCAGTTCACAGAAGAACAGTAATATTAGCAGCCTAAGATGTTTCTACTTCTGTTTTTTCCCCTACATATTTCATGTGATTATTGTGAAGATCAAATAAAAGGGAAAGAAATATAGAGAACTGTGGAGAATAAAGAATTTCTGGCATAACAGAAATTCGGTAGCATAAACTATACATCCAGTGAGACATTTTATGCTTCATTTTATTTCTCTAAAAATATGGATAAGTATGTGTGCTCTTTAATAGCCATGCTGGGGAACGCTCCTGGATTTTTAAGAGATTAATAGACATATCTGGAGTTAGATACACGGGGAGGTCTTAAATACCCTTTACCCAGTTTACTCCAACTGTATCATCTGCACAGCTATAGTTCAATACCAAAGCCAGGAGACTGACATTGGTAGAATACACAGAGCTTATTCAGTTTCACCAGCTTCACATGCCCTTATGTGTGTGCCTGTATGTGTGTGTGCACAGCTCTATGCAATTTTATCATACGTGTAGATGAATGTAACCACCACCACAATCAAGACACAGAACTGTTTCATCAACACAAGGCTGCCTCATGCTACTCTTTTATAGCTATGCCCTCCCTCCTTAACCCCTGGCAACCACTAATCTGTTCTCCATCATTCTAATTTTGTTATTTCAAGAACGTTACACAAATGGAGTCATATAGTATGTAATATCATATTTTTGAGATTGGCTTTTTTACTCAGCATAATTCCTGTTGTGTATAAGAATAGTTGGGTTTTTTTTGCTGAGTATGGATGGACGACAGTTTGTTTAACCATTTAGCCACTGAAGGACACTTGAGTTGTTACCAGTTTGGGGTTATTATGGATAAAGCTGCAGTGAATATTCGTGTACAAATTTTTGTGTAAACATAAGTTTTCATTTCTCTGGGATAAATTCCCCAAAGTACAATTGCTGGGTCATGTGATAAGTGCATGTTTAGTATTAAAGAAACTACCCAACTGTATTCTGGAGTAACTATACCATTTTGTTCCTATTTGTTTTTAAAGCGTACATTAAAGAAGAAAACTCCTTTGTTATTCAATATTAGCTACAATATTTATTATTCGTATTTTAAAAACGTAAATCATTTACTTTGCCACCTCATAAATTACAAAGTTAACCTTATATCAGATCTGTTTTTAACTTAAAATCCACCCAATGATGGAAGAGAATGTAATCCTCTTCATGTCCCTACTACTGAATACACTTTAT
Source organism: Eschrichtius robustus (assembly GCF_028021215.1). Taxonomy (NCBI): domain Eukaryota; kingdom Metazoa; phylum Chordata; class Mammalia; order Artiodactyla; family Eschrichtiidae; genus Eschrichtius; species Eschrichtius robustus. Next base: position 94,357,134 of record NC_090825.1, read on the forward strand.
GCAGTTGATCTTTATTGATGTTTACCTCTCTAATCTTATAAAAACAAGACAGTCTCCGCAGCACTCAAGAACATGTTTTTCTCCTCTTTTTACAAGAGGAGAGTATAAAGCAAAGTGAAACCAAAAGATTCTTCCAATATCCTGCAGTTTAAGAGCAGAAAATATAAGCTCTTATTGAGTTGACTTAAAAGTACATTTAAAAAAACACAGAAGTTGATTTTTATCCCTTTTTTTCCTTTACATTTTCATGTAGGTAGACCAAAAGATCAAACTGGAGAAACTTCTTTTTCTAAAAAAACATCAAAAGTAAAGGTAGAAGTAAAGGTAGCATTCTATATATAAAGAACAAACAGAAATGAGGGCAGCCGAGGTGACACAATTTCATGGACTGCAGAAGAAAAAAGAGTCGATTATCTCAGCTGCAATATTAATGACTCAACTGACAGGTTTTTGTTGAGACTCCATGATATGCCAGACACTGCGCTAGGTGTTGTAGGGAAATGGAAGTTTAAAAATATAGGATAAGAAGTATAATGCCATCCAAACACTTCCTGTCCAGCTGGGAGACACATGGTCCCACATGAAGAGACTGGAGAGTGAAATAGAACAGCATATACTTAATGGTAATAGCTGGCACTTACACTGATTGTGGGCCAAACACTGGGCAGAGAGCTTTGCATGTTACTCGTTACTCAATCCTCACAACAACCCTATGAGGTTGCTGCCATCACTCCCATCTTACAGATGAGGAAACTGAGGCTTGGAGAGTTAGTGAAAATACCACATGTCATTTACCACAGTCTGGTTTTCCATGTTTACTGAAAATGTCCCTCTCATGTATATTATCTTTCCTGCCCCAAGGATGGAGTGAAGAGATCCCCTCTCTACAAATGTGCGTCCTGAGCTGGGATGTGGCTGTAGGGCACAATCTCCTTTGGCCAGACGTGGCACTGAGACTCATTCATATCAGCCACTGCATATTGAACTCACCTGAGCTTCAGGAAGCAGGAATTAGAGCCCAGATCTTTCCCATTCCAGACAACTTTTTCTCCTTCACTGTTGTTTTCCTTCTTTTGGCCACAGAACCCCATTTTCAAACATTTTACACTGAAGAAAAGGAAAAAATAATTGCTTTGCTTGAAGAACAGGGCTGGGGAGGGGCCAGAGCCCCACCTGCTCTCACCAATTCCCTCCCCTGGAGGCCTCCGAGGGGTTCATACTGAAGCAGTTACTATATGAAGCCCTGCTGACTTTTGACTCTCCTTTGAACAGAAGAGGCATAAAAGTATTACCCTGTTGGCCACAATGGGGTGAGAGTCCTGGTGAGAAGAGAAATGGCACCCAGGCAGCAGATGAAAGAGCCTCCCCCTCACCTATGTGGGATTTGGAAGGCCCTGGTGCCCACAGAGTCCTGCTTCACCTGCCCCTCACCTGCTTGCTGACACCAGGATGCCACAGTTACAGCACCAATGATCAAATGCAGGTACTTTTAAAGGGGTAAAAGTTTAAGCTATTGTCAGTTATTTGCACCTAAATCTAACAAAGAACCAAAGTTTTTTAACAGGTAGGAGACAGAAGAAAATGCAGAGAAAGAAGAAAAAGATTGTTCAAACTGGGAAGCCGGGGGCTAAAAAAAAAAATCTCTTCACTTCACAACATTACTGAGATCCAGCCCTGAGTGTGGAGTTTATGGCCAGAAACCTTCCTGCCAACTGAAGCAGGTGAAATCCTGTCACAGCAGATGCAGCTCAGGGAACAAAGCAGCTGAACAAAGCATTTGCTTGGACTCCTGTACAGGACTTTTAAGCAGACAGAATACAAACGTTCAGATTTGAGAATCTGATATGAAACATGAGGTCATTTAGCTGCTCTTCAAAAGAAGCAAATCTTTTAAAGTAGATTTTATTGCTTCCAAAATTATTGTGTTCTTTGCAGGCTTTCTTTCCTACTTTGGCACCATGTGGTTTTCTTTTGATTTCTTAGATTAAAAGAAAATGATAAATATATTCAACGTTTAAAACACAAGTCCCAAATTATACATTTTCAAGAGAGGGAACTTTCACCCTTGCATTTCTGATGTGAGTCTTTGATACTCTGCCAGGATTTGACTTCGAGCCATTAATCCATTAGGATGATATAAAAATCTATGTCCTCTGCCCCCATGACCCACAGCTAGAGGCATTCAACCAAAAAAAAACTAGCATGACAGATGATGTTTCACAGAGCCCACTGGCAGATTTCAGAGTCAGAGATTTCCAAAAGAGGAAAATTTCCTAGAGAGTTTCTATGTAAAGATTCTTAGCAAGTCTTTCTCTTGTGACAATTCTGAACCACTCATCTTCCTTTATGCAGAGCTGAAAGATCAGAACAAGATGTCAGACTGAGCACACACACCTACCTCTCTAAATCTTTTCAATTAACAGGATACATATTTTAAAAATAAATAATAAAGTCATGCTAAAAAACAAGGACTGCCACTAATGGACTAGACATTTTGAAAATTCCCTGAAAGACAGCGAGAAGACAGGGCTGGCTGATAGAGGACGCTGCTGGAGAGGGCAAGTGCTCCCGGATCACAGACGCTGGGTCCCAGATACGGGGACACGAGGGTCCCACAACGCTGGGAGTACATAGTGGTACAGGCGTTACTGATGGCAACGTGGCGGCATGGGTCAAACATTTTAAATGTGCGTGATTTTCAAACCAGAAATTGAACTTCTAGCTAGTTTCCTTAGAAAAATACATATATATATGTGCCCAACGAATACAAAGATATTCATTATGGTAATGATGGAGTTATGATATACACATGTGATATATTCACAACAGTGGAGAAAAAAACTGTACTGACATGTAACTATCATGTACTAGTATGTAAAGGTCTCCATGATATTGTGCTAAGTTTTTAAAAAGTAGTAAAACAACCCATAAAACCTAATTCCACTTACATTAAAATTTCCAATGGACATTTTTCTATCCGTAGATCTATAAATATATATATGTGTATTTATATAAATGGATATAAAATCATCTGGAAGGATATATATCAAACTGCTAGCCATGATTGTCTTCTTCTTCTATATACCTCTATATACTTTGAACTTTTAAAACAAATTAGAATATATTCTTGTTTTATGTAAATTTTTTAAATATTCAAGTTTTGAGAACAAAGAGGAAACCAGATATTTCAAACATCCAAGGCACCAGATTTAATGAAGTGCTGATTAGTAGTTCATTAGTCAAGTAAACATACAACTTCTCACTGTGCTTATTCTGAGTCTCACAGCTTTTAAAAATTGGTGTGATAGAAGCTACAGCTAGGCAGGGATGGAGTTCTGGCTCTCACTAGGCCTCCGTGGGTACCTCCCTGGCTGGGAGGGGTGGGAAGTCCCTTGCTCCACTGGCACTGACTGGGGAGGGAGGGAGTCTCAGTGCCACTGGGTGGCGGTGACTGACTCCCTGACGCCACCCCGGTGGGAAGCAGGAGGAGTGCCTCGTTACTGACCCTGCCAGGCCCCCCCACGCTCTCACCTGACACCGCCAAGGGAAGGGCCTGTTACTGTCTGACAGGGATGGCTTCCGACCTGGCCTGTTCTGACACCATCTCCTTCCAGCCTGCTGAGGGTGGAAGTCTAGGCCCCCCACTTAACTTTCGCTGGGTGTCTGGCTGGAGGAGGGTGGTATTTATCTAAAGGCTTTCTGTCTTACTAGGCTGCCCTTTTCCGGGTCCTTTGGTTAGAGAGTGCTGGCTTTTGTTGGGCTTTTTTTGTGTCTGCAACCACTGGCTTTTCTGGGTGGCTGGCTTCTTTAGCTCCAGGTCAGGGATAAAGGAGGCGGAAGGAGAACCCAGAGAATTAAACACCAAGTTGTTCTGTGGGTTCCTCTGTCCGTGGACGGTCTGCCTTCTCTCTCCACCTTTCAGAGTATTTTAATTTTTGTTTTATATATAATGTCTAGGGTTCTTAGTTGCACTTAGCGGGAGGAATAGAGAAAAGTATGTCTATTCCATCCTTCTAGAAGTGGAAGTCCACTTTTTCCTCTTAAAATGTTCTCTATTTTAATTTACAAAAAAAAACATGTTTACTCTGACAAGTGAAACAATAAAAATATGTATAAGGAAAACAGTAATATAAACTCTGCCTCCATTACCTCCCTATTACTACCCCCTTTCCAAGATAACCAATGCTCATGACCTGGGGTGTATTCTTTTCACATATTTTTTCCATGTTATTGCAAACATATGTCAACATAAGTATGCACTTTTGTTTCTCTAAAAGTGGTTTTCTACTTGTCAAAGATAAGCAAGCTTCGCATTATGTTGAAGTTTAGAAATTACTGGAAGCACTATTATGAAAACACAGTGGAGGGGATATAAGCCAAGTGAACTGCTGTCGAAAATCGCAGAAGATACTCTGTGCTTTCATCGTGTGGGAGAAAAACAGAGGAGAAGAGAAAGGAAAAAGAGAAAGGAAGACAATATCTAGCGATTTTTCTGAGAGTTTATATATATATCTGAAGTGGTTAAAACAGGTATAATTTACATCCTCTTCTGCACCTGGAATCTGATCCTGGGATACACTAAAGAAGGGGCTGCCCAGTGAGTGGACTACAGGAAAGATGCCCGTGAGTGTCGCTCGCTGTGTGAGTGCCCAGGGGCCACGCTGGACCAGGCCCTAACAGAAGCGTGTCTTCCTTCTCTCAGGTGAGCACCTCCCACTGCCACCCCCGGGGCCTTGAGGGTCCTGTTTGCTCACGGGAGGAAACCCCTCCATGTGCACCAAATCCTCACAGTGCAGGACCTCTGTCCAACCAGAGGAGCGGTGGAGGGGAGCTCTGGCACCTCTGCTTTAGGGAATGAAGCTGAGCAGGCTCAAGACCACAGAGCCAGGGCAGAAGACAGTGGCCTCCCTCCCCACCGACACGTGTGATGGGGGTCTTGACACCTAAAGGGGAAATGAAACTTTTCCCTTCTCTCAGAGACAGTCTGCTCGGCACAATGTCAACTGATCTTTAAAGTCCTGTGGCTTCAGGAAAGAGGGAGGCCTATTTTCCAGAGCCCACGTCTGAGGGGGCTCACGTAACATTACTGTCAGCTCCCTCTGAGGGTTCTCCAGCTGGGGGTGAGGCTGGTCCTCCTGACTCTGAGGGACAGCAGCAGTGCCTCCTCTTCCCCACTTTTATTCAAGTCACATGGTCCACTGAAGGTCTGGCCAGGAGAATGGGGGTTGCCGGCACACTGTTGGTTAATCTTCTTGTTTAGACAGTGGCTAGTGGCAGAGATTCTACAGCCATACTGCCTGCATTCCAATCCTGGCTCCAAGCCTTGTGAACTGTGACCTTGGGCCAAGTCATTTATCCTTCCTCCTCCTTGATTTACTTCTTCGTAAAATGGATATAATAAACATAGGCCTGACATGAGGATGAAGTATTTAAATTAGAACAAGACCAGGCACATGATAAGCGCTCCTGAAGTATCAGCTGGTTATTGTTATCTGGCTTTCTCAAACCCAGTGCTTTTCACAAACGCACAGAGAAATTGTGATGCATCTTAAAGATGCAGTTACTGCTTTCTGTGTTTCATCAATCTCCTTTGATAATTTCTGTACAGGGGGAATAAGAAGTGAGACAAGTCAGTGACCACGGTGGAAAGGGTTGGGGAAGTGATCTCTGAACAGTGAGTCTGAGATTGGGAGGGAAGAGATGGACGTATAGCTGGACAGTTATATCTAAGTAAGGGCAAGGGAAAAGAGGTATGTACAGTAAGTCACAGTTGTCTTATAGATTGAAAATAATTGGTAAACGGTGTTCTGTTTCATTTAAAAATACTGTAGGAAAGCTTTTGGATCAGCATCTCTCATAGCATCTATCACGTCCTTTGTGATAAAATTTGGGAAGGTGGTGGAGGAAGGCTTTTCTTTCCTAGGAAGGTGTTGGGGTGTGATGTTGCCTATGTCAGAGACAGAGAAGAAAGGTTCTTCTCCCTTCTCTGGGCTGTAGATCAGCTTCCTCCTCCTGGTGAAGAAAGTCAACCATTCCATTTCACTGTGTCCATGTTCACCTCCAAATTTAGGGTGGCCTGGAGATTTCAGGCCTCCAGGTCACACAACTCCTCTCAAAAAATGACTCGATAAAGAGTAACACTGTCTTCAGTTTTGTATCTCTGAGTGTTGCCTTTTTATTTGATTTGATGATTTTTCCTCCTCCTTTAAACACAGCCAGGTTAACTGGGTGTACTGTTTGAAGCCAGGCTCAAAATAGGAGCAATTAAATTCATTAGACCTTTGAGAGATAAATTAAAATATACTTTTTTTTTCAAGAAATGGTACAACAGCTTGAAACCTGATTCACAGTTACCTTCCAATGTTCTCAATATTATGAGATGACCTAGGCATTCAATCTTACAAAACTATTTATACCTCACCGTCCTGAAGCAAAGGAACTTCTGCTGCTGAACCTGTTCCAGGGATTTGTATGGATTTGAATAATGAATAGGGAAGTTCCTGCAGGAACACAGAGTCTCTGTCACAGAAATCCTTCATTTCTTAGAAATAGCCAGCTGGGAACAGGCCACAATACCCCACTTGTCCCCAGGCCTGCGTTATAGGGAAAAACTGACAGCCACCCCCCATCAGGTATTTCCATGTGCAACACGATACCATGGAAGAGTGCAGAGTATTTATTATCAATTTTATCCTATGATTTTTCTCAAGTTCAGCAGATATTAATTAACATAATTAGAACGTGAGGGTCTGTTTTCGTTACTGAAAACATATAAACCACTTCTGTATTTAGCTGTATAATAACCTGAATCCTCACTGACCAACCACATTAATGGATGGTGTTCTTTTTACTTAATAAAAACCCTTTTCATTATTCTTTGATAACCTTTTTCTTTCATGTGTTTCTGTACCCTTAAAGTTAGAAAATTTCTCCATTTCTCTTCTCTCAAACCAAGACAGAGTCTCCTAATCAGTGGAAAATTCACTTTTTATTTGTAGTGTCAACTCTAGGTTTGACAAATAAGTGCTCTGGGGTGGAAATAGAAGAGTTGCCCTCCCTCACCCTACTTGATCTTCTCTACCACTGTTCTATATACCTCATTCCAAAAAGCAAATTTTTATGGTGTAATATGGTAAGAGAGAAATAGAAATACATAATATTACATAGATAATTGAGCCCAAAACAGTTTGGTACATTTGAGGAAATATTTCTCAAAGTGTGGTCCACGCATCCCTGACACCAGAAGAATCCCCTGGAGAGTTTGTTAAAAATGCAGATTACTGGGCACCACCTCAGATTTATTCATTCAAAAATTTTGTGGATGGGGCCTGGGAATTCTGCATTTTTGACAATCTCCCTGAGTGATTCTGATGCTCACTAAAATTTAAGGACTTTAAGATTTGCTAACGAGTTGCTCCTTCTAGACCCCAAAAGTGTCAGTTGACAACCACTTGGAGAAAATACTTGGTCCACCTTAATACAACAGAGAGAAAAAGAAAGAATAAATAATTATTGAATGTGTAAAATGTGCCAGAAACGGTGCTAGTTAGAAATTTATAAACATAATTTATTTAAATATTACAACTTTTTGTTGAGGTGTTTATCAGTTTACAGTCAAAAAGTGGAACCATTCCACTCCTGGGTACATATCCCCCCAAAAACCCCAAGACACTAATTCAAGATACATGCACCCCCATGTTCACAGCAGCAATATTTACAATTGCCAAGATATGGAAGCAACCTAAGTGTCCATCAACAGATGAATGGATGAAGAAAATGTGGTGTGTATATGTATGTATAAAAAAGAATAAAAATTTGCACCAACATGGGTGGACTTGGAGGGTATTATGCTTAGTGAAATAGGTCAGACAAAGACAATAAGGTGTGATATCACTTACATGTGGAATCTAAAAAATAAAACAAACTAGTGAATATAAGAAAAAAAAGAGAGACAGATATAGAGAGGGAAGGGAGGAGGGGAAAGACAGGGGTAGGGGATTAAGAGGTACAAACTACTATGCATAAAATACATGAGCTACAAGGATATATTGTGCAGCATAGGGAATACAGCCAATATTTTATAACAACTATAAATGGAATATAACCTTGAAAACTGTGAGTCACTATGTTGTACACCTGAAACTTATACAACATGGTATATCAACTATAATTCAATAAAAAAAGAAGTGGAACCAGAATGCATAAAGAACATTCTAAAATTTAACTACTGCATCTTACACCCATCTTCTGGAGCTGGGAACAGGCTCTATGACTGCACAGAGTACAGGAAATGGACAGATGAACATTACCCAGAGACACCTCATGGTGGCCTGGAGGTGGCACTGAGTCTCTGGGACGCCTCATCATTTAGATGACCAGTCTACACTCGTCATGTGTAGTTGGTTTATAAAATGGCTTTTGTCCCACATGTATGAGGGATATGGATGGAGGACAGGACATATTTTTTTTTCATATATCATTAAGACTATCATCACTAAAATTTTTTCAACATGTATATCAGCTACCATTTACTGACAATGTATACTGGACTCTATGCTAAAGAGTAAATTTTCAGAATTTACTCTTCATAATGGCCTTATGAGGTAGGTGCTATTATTATATCTACTTTCCAGTTAAGAAGCAAAAATGTGAAACTTGTGGACACTCACAAAGTTAGTCAGCAGCAGAGGCTGGAACATCTTGTTTGATTCCAAAGTCCACTAGAGTCCTACACACTGGAATTGATGAAGCAAAGGTCAGCTTATGTCGTCATACTTGAGGGGAGAGCTAGTGCTGTTATACATTTAGAGAAAATTTTATATCTCTTTGTGTATGGTTAAATAATACAATTGAGTAGCTATGGATCTCTTCCTGTTGTACATTCTTAGCCCTTCTCTCTTTTCCCAGACAACCCCAATCCCCCTTTCTCCATATTCTTCCAAGACCTTAAATGTCCACTTAATATATTAATTTATTTATTTTTCCTTCTTTTTTTCTTTTGAATTTTATTTTATTTACTTTTTTATACAGCAGGTTCTTATTAGTTATCCATTTTATACATATTGGTATATATATATGTCAATCCCAATCTCCCAATTCATCACACCACCACCACCGACCCCTGCCACTTTCCAGCCTTGGTGTCCATACGTTTGTTCTCTACATCTCTGTCTCTATTTCTGCCCTGCAAACCGGTTCATCTGTACCATTTTTCTAGGTTCCACATATATGCATTAATATACGATATTTGTTTTTCTCTTTCTGACTTACTTCATTCTGTATAACAGTCTCTAGATCCATCCACGTCTCTACAAATGCCTCAATTTCGTTCCTTTTTATGGCTGAGTATATTCCACTGTATATATGTACCACATCTTCTTTATCCATTCATCTGTCGATGGGCATTTAGGTTGCTTCCATGACCTGGCTATTGTAAATAGTGCTGCAATGAACACTGGGGTGCATGTGTCTTTTTGAATTATGGTTTCCTCTGGGTATATGCCCAGTAGTGGGATTGCTGGGTCACATGGTAATTCAGTTTTTAGTTTCTTAAGGAACCTCCATACTGTCCTCCATAGAGGCTGCATCAATTTACATTCCCACCAACAGTGCAAGAGGGTTCCCTTTTCTCCACACCCTCTCCAGCATTTGTTGTTTGTAGATTTTCTGATGATGCCCATTCTAACTGGTGTGAGGTGACACCTCAATGTAGTTTTGATTTGCATTTCTCTAATAATTAGTGATGTTGAGCAGCTTTTCATATGCTTCTTGGCCATCTGTATGTCTTCTTTGGAGAAATGTCTATTTAGGTCTTCTGCCCATATTTGGATTAGGTTGTTTGTTTTCTTAATATTGAGCTGCATGAGCTGTTTATATATTTTGGAGATTAATCCTTTGTCAGTTGATTCATTTGCAAATATTTTCTCCCATTCTGAGGGTTGTCTTTTCATCCTGCTTATAGTTTCCTTTGTTGTGCAAAAGCTTTTAAGTTTCATTAGGTCCCATTTGTTTATTTTTGTTTTTATTTCCATTACTCTAGGAGGTGGATCAAAAAAGATCTTGCTGTGATTTATGTCAAAGAGTGTTCTTCCTATGTTTTCCTCTAAGAGTTTTATAGTATCCGGTCTTACATTTAGGTCTCTAATCCATTTTGAGTTTATTTTTGTGTGTGGGGTTAGGGAGTGTTCTAATTTCATTCTTTTACATGTAGCTGTCCAGTTTTCCCAGCACCACTTACTGAAGAGACTGTCTTTTCTCCGTTGTATATCCTTGCCTCCTTTGTCATAGGTTAGTTGACCATAGGTGCGTGGGTTTATCTCTGGGCTTTCTATCCTGTTCCATTGATCTATATTTCTGTTTTTGTGCCAGTACCATATTGTCTTGATTACTGTAGCTTTGTAGTATAGTCTGAAGTCAGGGAGTCTGATTCCTCCAGCTCCGTTTTTTTCCCTCAAGACTGCTTTGGTTATTCGGCATCTCTTGTGTCTCCATACAAATTTTAAGATTTTTTGTTTTAGTTCTGTTAAAAATGCCATTGGTAATTTGATAGGGATTGCCTTGAATCTGTAGATTGCTTTGGGTAGTATAGTCATTTTCACAATATTGATTCTTCCAATCCAAGAACACAGTATATCTCTCCATCTGTTTGTATCATCTTTAATTTTTTTCATCAGTGTCTTATAGTTTTCTGCATAGAGGTCTTCTGTCTCCCTAGGTAGGTTTATTCCTAGGAATTTTATTCTTTTTATTACAGTGGTAAATGGGAGTGTTTCCTTAATTTCTCTTTCAGATTTTTCATCATTAGTTATAAGAATGCAAGAGATTTCCGTGCATTAATTTTGTATCCTGCAACTTTATCAAATTCATTGATTGGCTCTAGTAGTTTTCTGGTGGCATCTTTAGGATTCTCTATGTATAGTATCATGTCATCTGCAAACAGTGACAGTTTTACTTCTTCTTTTCCAATTTGTATTCCTTTTCTTTCTTTTTCTTCTCTGATTGCTGTGGTTAGGACTTCCAAAACTATGCTGAATAACAGTGGTGAGAGTGGACATCCTTGTCTTGTTCCTGATCTTAGAGGAAATGCTTTCAGTTTTTCACCATTGAGAATGATGTTTGCTGTGGGTTTGTCATATATGGCCTTTTTATTAAGTTGAGGTAGGTTCCCTCTATGCCCACTTTCTGGAGAGTTTTTATCATAAACGGGTGTTGAATTTTGTCAAAAGCTTTTTCTGCATCTATTGAGATGATCATATGATTTTTCTTCTTCAATTTGTTAATATGGTGTATCACATTGATTGATTTGCATATACTGAAGAATCCTTGCATCCCTGGGATAAATCCCTCTTGATCATGGTGTATGATCCTTTTAATGTGTTGTTGGATTCTGTCTGCTAGTATTTTGTTGAGGATTTTTGCATCTATATACATCAGTGATATTGGTCTGTAATTTTCTTTTTTTGTAGTATCTTTGTCTGGTTTTGGTATCAGGGTGATGGTGGCCTCATAGAATGAGTTTGGGAGTGTTCCTTCCTCTGCAATTTTTTGGAAGAGTTTGAGAAGGATGGGTGTTAGCTCTTCTCTAAATGTTTGATAGAATTCACCTGTGAAGCCATCTGGTCCTGGACTTTTGTTTGCTGGAAGATTTTTAATCACTTTCTCAATTTTAATCACTTTTCGATTTTTCAATTTCATTACTTGTGATTGGTCTGTTTATATTTTCTATTTCTTCCTAGTTCAGTCTTGGAAGGTTATACCTTTCTAAGAATTTGTCCATTTCTTCCAGGTTGTCCATTTTATTGGCATAGAGTTGCTTGTAGTAGTCTCTTAGGATGCTTTGTATTTCTGCGGTGTCTGTTGTAACGTCTCCTTTTTCATTTCTAATTTTATTGATTTGAGTCCTCTCCCTCTTTTTCCTGAAGAGTCTGGCTAATGGTTTATCAATTTTGTTTATCTTCTCAAAGAACCAGCTTTTAGTTTTAATGATCTTTGCTCTATTGTTTTCTTTCTTACTATTTCATTTATTTCTGCTCTGATCTTTATGATTTCTTTCTTTCTACTCATTTTGGGTTCTGTTTGTTCTTCTTTCTCTAGTTCCTTTAGAGAAGGTGTAAGGTTAGATGGTTTATTTGAGATGTTTGTTGTTTCTTGAGGTAGGATTGTATTGCTATAAACTTCCCTCTTAAAACTGCTTTTGCTGCAGCCCACAGGTTTTGGATCGTGTTTTCATTGTCATTTGTCTCTAGGTATTTTTTGATTTCCTCTTTGATTTCTTCAGTGATGTCTTGGTTATTTAGTAACGTATTGTTTAGCCTCCATGTGTTTGTGTTTTTTATGTTTTTTCCCTGTAATTGATTCCTAATTCCATAGCACTGTGGTCAGAAAAGATGCTTGATATGATTTCAATTTTCTTGAATTCACTGAGGCTTGATTTGTGACCCAAGACATGATTATGTCATTTAAAGTCTGTGCTTCCTTATTAATTTTCTGTTTGGATGATCTGTCCATTGGTGTAAGTGAGGTGTTAACGTCCCCCACTATTATTGTATTACTGTAGATTTCCTCTTATATAGCTGTTAGCAGTTGCCTTATGTATTGAGGTGCTCCTATGTTGGGTGCATATATATTTATAATTGTTATATCTTCTTCTTGGATTGATCCCTGGATCATTATGTAGTGTCCTTCCTTGTCTCTTGTAACAATCTTTATTTTAAAGTCTATTTTATCTGATACGAGTATTGCTACTCCAGCTTTCTTTTGATTTCCATTTGCATGGAATATCTTTTTCCATCCCCTCACTTTCAGTCTCTATGTGTCCTTAGGTCTGAAGTGGGTCTCTTGTAGACAGCATATATATGGGTCTTGTTTTTGTATCCACTCAGCGAGCCTGTGTCTTTTGCTTGGAGCATTTAATCCATTCATGTTTAAGGTAATTATCAATATGTATGTTCCTATTACCATTTTCTTAATTGTTATGGGTTTGTTCTTGTAGGTCTTTTTCTTCTCTTGTGTTTCCCACTTAGAAAAGTTCCTTTAGCATTTGTTGTAGAGCTGGTTTGGTGCTGCTGAGTTCTCTTAGCTTTTGCTTGTCTGAAAAGCTTTTGATTTCTCCATCGAATCTGAATGAGATCCTTGCCCGGTAGAGTAATCTTGGTTGTAGGTCTTCCCTTTCATCACTTTAAATATGTCATGCCACTCCCTTCTGGCTTGAAGAGTTTCTGCTCAGAAATCAGCTGTTAACCTTATGGGAGTTCCCTTGTATGTCATTGTTCCCTTGCTGCTTTCAATAATTTTTCTTTGTCTTTAATTTTTGCCAGTTTGGTTACTATGTGTCTCGGCATGTTTCTCCTTGGGTTTATCCTGTGTGGGACTGTCTGCGCTTCCTGGACTTGGGTGGCGCTTTCCTTTCCCATGTCAGGGAAGTTTTTGACTATAATCTCTTCACATATTTTCTCTGGTCCTTTCTCTCTCTCTTCTCCTTCTGGGACCCCTATAATGCAAATGTTGGTGCGTTTAATGTTGTCCCAGAGGTCTCTTAGGCTGTCTTCATTTCTTTTCATCCTTTTTTTTTATTCTGTTCCACAGCAGTAAATTCCACCATTCTGTCTTCCAGGTCACTTATCTGTTCTTCTGCCTCAGTTATTCCGCTATTGATTCCTTCTAGTGTATTCTTCATTTCAGTTACTGTATTGTTCATCTCTGTTTGTTCTTTAATTCTTCTAGGTCTTTGTTTAACATTTCTTGCATCTTCTCGATCTTTGCCTCCATTCTTTTTCTGAGGTCCTGGATCATCTTCCCTATCATTATTCTGAATTCTTTTTCTGGAAGGTTGCCTATCTCCTCTTCATTTAGTAGTTTTTCTGGGGTTTTATCTTGTTCTTTCATCTGGTACATAGCCCTCTGCCTTTTCATCTTGTCTGTCTTTCTGTGAATGTGGTTTTTGTTCCACAGGCTGCAGGATTGTAGTTCTTCTTGCTTCTGCTCTTTGCCCTCTGGTGGGCAGAGCTATCTAAGAGGGTTGTGCAAGTTTCCTGATGGGAGGGACTGGTGGTGGGTAGAGGTGGCTGTTGCTCTGGTGGGCAGAGTTCAGTAAAACTTTAATCTGCTTGTCTGCTGATGGGTGGGGCTGGGTTCCCTCCCTGTTGGTTGTTTGGCCTGAGGTGACCCAACACTGGAGCATACCTGGGCTCTTTGGTGGAGCTAATGGTGGACTATGGGAGGGCTCACACCAAGGAGTATTTCCCAGAACTTCTGCTGCCAGTGTCCCTGTCCTCACGGTGAGACACAGCCACCCCCCGCCCTGTGCAGGAGACCCTCCAACACTAGCAGGTAGGTCTGGTTCAGTCTCCTATGGGGTCACTGCTCCTTCCCCTGGGTCCCATTGCGCACACTACTTTGTGTGTGCCCTCCAAGAGTGGAGTCTCTGTTTCTTCCAGTCCTGTCGAAGTCCTGCAGTCAAATCCTGCTAGCCTTCACAGTCTGATTCTCTGGGAATTCCTCCTCCTGTTGCCGGACCCCCAGGTTGGGAAGCCTGACGTGGGGCTCACAACCTTCACTCCAGTGGGTGGACTTCTGTGGTATAAGTGTTCTCCAGTTTGTGAGTCACCCACCCAGCAGTTATGGGATTTGATTTTCTTGTGTTTGCGTCCCTCTTACCGTCTCATTGTGGCTTCTGCTTTGTCTTTGGATGTGGGGTATCATTTTGGTGAGTTCCAGTGTCTTCCTGTCGATGATAGTTCAGCAGTTAGTTGTGATTCCGGTGCTCTCATAAGACGGAGTGAGAGCACATCCTTCTAGTCTGCCATCTTGAACCAATGCCTGTCCACTTAATTTAAAGTGAGGAGACATTATCTTGTTGCAGATGAGAGTTGTGCTGGGTTTTACAGGGATATGGTAGAATTTATACTAACCTGTGTTATTTTTAAGGCATTCCAGTTAGAGCTGCCCAGTTATCAGTGTACACTAAACTGTGAGTGGACATGGATAATGATTATACATAATAAGTTTCACTTCATCTATTAAGACTTCTCATATAAAGGCCCAGGAACAGTTGGTCCCCCACCAACATATCATACACATGGCAAATCTTACATTAAAAGAATATTAGTCAACTGCTTCAAGTAAGAAAAATTAAACTTGCTTGCTAAGGAAAAATATTTAAACTTTTTTACCCATTTACCAGCAAACAACTGTTGGAAGATAATTCTCCACGGGGACTCTTGAATTTCTGCACGTCTTGTGAATAGTGGCGCAGGCTGCTTTTGTTCTGAGATATCTTTTCAAGAATGTTTATACAGAGAACAGCCTTGGAAGACAGAGATCATGTCTCCCTCTGGAGCAAAGAACAGGCATGCTTACTGCCTTTATAAAATATTTGGCTTCCCTAAGCTCAGAGTTTCTCCCTTATAACGTCACTCACTGCATTTCGAGGTGTCACCTGGGCTTCTTAGAATCACCACGTGGGAAGTGGGGCTCAAGGAACTGGCACAGTAAATGCTGATACTCTGGCTACTGTTAATGCCAGGAGTGAAAAAGTTCTTTATTTCTGACCTAGAGGTGTTGTATCTTCGGCCAAGATCCATTAAACTATGGCAGGCTAACTCGTTAAGCTTGCAAATGGTGTGAAATCTCAGACCCTTCAGAGTCCTTGACAACAGCAAATCATTATTATTGTTTGTACTGTTGGTAACTATTTGTTGAGCACCTAATGTGAATCAATGAACCAAACTCTGTTCTAAGTAATGTACTATATGACCTCACTTAATCTCTACTACATTGTTGTGCAGTAGATAACATTAACACCATTTTATAGCTGATGATACTGAGACTAAAAGAGCAGGCACTGATGGCTGCCTTTCTATTAGCCATTTCCCCCTTCTCAATTATATTCTGACTTTTATTCTGATATCCACCCCTTTTGCACCCAGCAAGGAAGTCATCACTTCCTCTAACTTTAAGGGTGAGCCTATCCCATTTTTCCATTTCTGAACTTTATTCTAAGCTAATAAGGGCATGACATTCCCCTAGCCATAGAAACTGGTCAGAAAATGAACACATTATCCAGTATGGGCAAAGGGAAATGGGGGACAGTGAACTAGGGAACTTCTGAGAAAGAAGTTTTCTTGCCCTTACACAAAGCCATAGGGAAAGATAGACTCTCTTCCTCCAAATGTTGATATGTGCCAGCAGGGTAATCAGAATGAATGCTGGACATAATACTGAAGCAGGGTCTGGAGTTCCCTGTTGTGCCCTATATCACCCCCTTAGGTGCTAGACTGTGGGAAAGTCCTGGGGCGTGATGCTGCAGCAGCTGGATGTTGGGGGCACTTAGCAGGTACTTATCAACTGGTACCAAAGTACTTTAATACATTACTAACTGGTAAGGCTATACTAGGATGTTCAAGTGTGATGCCTGAAACTGCTACATCCATCCCCTACCAGTCAGAGGAAGAAGCTCACACAGAGGAGGGAGGAGCCAAAACAGTCACAGAGGGACGGCGAGAGAGCCCCTGACAGCTGCCCTCTCTAGACTTTTTCAACTAAAAGACTACAGACGCCTTTTTCATTTAAGCTAGTTTCGATCTGGATTTCAGTTACCTGCAGTCAAAAGCATGCGCAGAAACATTAAGTAAGTACTGGGTTGGCCAAAAGGTTTGTTCGGTTTTTTCCGTAAGATGGCTCTAGTAGGGCTTAGCTGTCTTTAACTTCATTTGAAACAATTTTGTTCGATTGTATTGTGACAGCTGTCATATCAGTGTGCATTTTAAAAACAAACTTATCAAAACTGGTGAATTTTTGTGTAGCCATTTTAATATTGAAGATGGAAGAAAAAAGCAACATTTTCAACATATTATGCTTTATTATTTCAGGAAAGGTAAAAACACAACAGAAATGCAAAACAAGATTTGTGTAGCGTATGGAGAAGGTGCTGTGACTGATCGAACATGTTAAAAGTGGTTTGCGAAGTTTCGTGCTGGAGGTTTCTCACTGGACGATGCTCCACCGTCAGGTAGACCAGTTGACGTTGACAGCGATCAGATCGAGACGTTAATTGAGAACAATCGAAGTTATACCACGCGGGAGATAGCCGACATACTCAAAATATCCAAATCAAGTGTTGAAAATGCTTTTGCACCAGCTTCGTTATGTTCATTGCTTTGATGTTTGGATTCCACGTAAGTTAAGCGAAAAAACCCTTCTTGACCGTATTTCCACATGCGATTTTCTACTTAAATGTAAAGAAAACGTCCCATTTTTAAAATAAATTGTGACGGGCAATGAAAAGTGGATACTGTACAATAATGTGGAACGGAAGAGATCGTGGGGCAAGCGAAATGAACCACCACCAACCACACCAAAGGCCGGTCTTCATCCAAAGAAGGTGATGTTGTGTATATGGTGGGATGGGAAGGGAGTCCTCTATTATGAGCTCCTTCCAGAAAACCAAACGATTCATTCCAAGTACTGCTCCCAATTAGACCAACTGAAAGCAGCACTTGACGAAAAGCATCCGGAATAAGTCAACAGAAAATGCATAATCTTCCATCAGGATAATGCAAGACCGCATCTTTCTTTGATGACCAGGAAAGAACTGTTACAGCTTGGCTGGGAAGTTCTGATTCATCCACTGTATTCACCAGACATTGCACCTTCGGATTTCCATTTATTTCAGTCTTTACAAAATTCTCTTAATGGAAAAAATTTCAATTCCCTGGGAGACTGTAAAAGGCATCTGGAACAGTTCTTTGCTCAAAAAGATAAAAAGTTTTGGGAAGATGGAATTATGAAGTTGCCTCAAAAATGGCAGAAGGTAGTGGAAAAAAAAGGATAAATACGTTGTTCAATAAAGTTCTTGGTGAAAATTAAAAATGTGTCTTTTATTTTTACTTAAAAACCGAAGGCACTTTTTTGGCCAAACCAATACTTGGAAGGCTCAGAGTAAGGAAATAGCCACACTAGAACTGAAAAGTGTGGCTTTTGTCTGTCTGGCTTAAATGTCCCTGCTTTTTCTGATGCATCATGATGCTCCCAAGTATCAAATAAATATGAAGAAGTTATGTGCACACTGCAAAGGCTGCCTTCAAATTTTAGTTACTAAGAACTCCAAGGAAAATGCAAAGGTAATATCAGTGTTAACCCTTCTGTATATCATTGAGAGTTCTCCCCACTCCTCCTAGGAAACATACCGATATAGCCTAATAATAATAATATTAACATAGAGAAAAAATATATAATAAAATATATCTGATGTTCAAATTATTTACTGGTGGTAGATCTGACAGCTCAAGTCAGACTAGATGACCAGAAACCTGTTCCAGGAAAGGCCTTTCACATTAACATCATCTTGAGAGCATACATGAGCACGTTCAACATTAATCCCAGGATATTTTAAACACTGTCATTAGTATGTCACATCATCATTAACACCTCCTAGATTTACTTCTTTTTTATCTCACAGTCACCCCAAAGTCCAAAAATTAACCACTGTTCTGGAAAAAAAATGACTTGGACTGTTCATATTTCTTTGCTCAATCAAGAATCCATGTAGGGCTTCCCTGGTGGCGCAGCGGTTGGGAGTCTGCCTGCCAATGCAGAAGACACGGGTTCGAGCCCTGGTCTGGGAAGATCCCACATGCCACGGAGCAACTAAGCCCATGAGCCACAACTGCTGAGCCTGCGCGTCTGGAGCCTGTGCTCCGCAACGGGAGAGGCCACGACAGTGAGAGGCCTGCGCACTGCGATGAAGAGTGGCCCCCGCTCGCCACAACTGGAGAAAGCCCTCGCACAGAAATGAAGACCCAACGCAGCCAAAAATAAAAATAAATAAATATATTTATTAAAAAAAAAAAAAAAAAAAGAATCCATGTAAATGGGGACTTTCCTGGTGGCACAGTGGTTAAGAGTCCGTCTGACAATGCAGGGGACCTGGGTTCGAGCCCAGGTCCGGGAAGATCCCACATGCTGCAGAGCAACTAAGCCTGTGCACCACAACTACAGAGTCTGCACTCTAGAGCCTGTGCGCCACAACTACTGAGGCTGCATGCCACAACTACTAAAGCCCGCACGCCTAGAGCCCATGCTCCTCAACAAGAGAAGCCACCGCAATGAGAAGCCCGCACACCGCAACGAAGAGAAGCCCCCACTCACCACAACTAGAAAAAGCCTGCACGCAGCAACGAAGACTCAATACAGCCAAAAATAAATAAAATAAATAAATTTGTAAGAAAGAAAAAAAAAGAAACCATGTAAATGAAGACTATACTATACTATATTTGCATCTAGCTTAATTAATGGTCTTTGACAGTGTTTTCTGGTAATCTAATATATATACTTCTTAAAATAAAATACTTGTACATATTTAGAGCTCACTTACTCATAAAATGTTAAGAGTTAGAAAGCTCTTAAAGACTTCCAATTCAAACTTTCTTATTTTATATGTGAGAAAACTGTGGCATGGAGAGGTTAAGTGGTGAAGGCAGGCCACTTTAAAAATACCCTAATCTTAGCGAGCCATTGTCCTTTAAATGCATATTTGATTTTTTTTTTTTTTTGAAATATGCAAAGTCACTCAGTGTGACATGTGAATAAAAGACAGGGAGTAGGACATAGATCAAGCTGAATTAACATGTAACCTTGTAAAATATGAGTAATGAGCCTGTGATTTTGATATGGTAGATCCAAGTATAACTTAAAGGCAATGTTTTTAAACTACATTAAACAAAGAGAACATTATTTAGAATGGGTCCAAAACCTCACAAGGTTACACCTAATTTGGAACTATATTGCTGATTTTCAAAATATTTGGAAATTTTTTTCTTTTCATGATCTATTTCTCACCCAATTCCACTGTGGTAGGAGAACATACTCTAAATGACTTCAATACCTTAATACGTATTGAGGTGTCCTTTATGAGCTGGCATACAGTCAATTTTGGTAAATGTTCCATGTGCCCTTTAAAAGAGTCTGTATTCTGTTGTCTTTAAGTGGAGTACTCTGGATATCAATTAGATCAAGTGCGTTAGTTGTATTGTTTGGATCTTCTATATCTAGTGAAGCTACCTCTGCTTTTTCTATCAATTACTGAGAGATATTAAATTTCTCACTATAATTATATATTAATTCATTTTTCTTTTTAGTTATGTCCATTTTTGCTTTGTATAATTTGAAGTTATATTATTAGCTGAATTCAAATTTAGAATTTGTTCTATCTCTTTGGTGGAATGACCCTTTATCATTTTGACATAGTCCTTTGTATTAATCTGAATCCAATCAGTGGGTTAAACAGTAGAAGTTTAATAAAGTTAATAGGCTTAATAAACAATTATTACACCCTGATAAGAGTGACTATAAAGTATAAGGAAAATCTACATGGTATCCTACATCTGAGAGAGTACTCAAGAAAAGGACAAACATGGAAGGAGTTCAGACCTTGCTGGAGAAGGTGTAGCTTAGACTACTGGATAGTAGAGGAGTCCACTGGTTTGCCCAGGCTGGAGCTGGTCTGCAGTCACTGGGTAAGCAGGAAGCAACTCTCTGGAATGCAGGTGGGGGCAGGGGATCAGCAACTGGAGATGAGGGTGTGCAGAGGGAGCAGGGCCTTGATGGGAGCCCCAAGGCAAGGTGTGGGTAGCCTGCAGAGGAAATCAGAGTGCCAGTGTGGGCAGGAGTCCTTGGAGGAGCTGGTTTCCATGTTGAGAGGATCACAGAGAGGTTATCAATTACATTTCTGTACATCTGTCTGAAATAATCTTCCCTTTGTCTGAAAAACTTTTAATATTTCTTTCAGTGCAGGTCTGTTGATGACAGATTCTCTCAGATTTTATTTGTCTGGAAATTACTGTTTTGCCTTCATCTTTGGAGAATATATCTGCTAGGTAGAAACTTCTAGGTTGACAATTGTTTTCTTTTAGCACTTTAAAGATGCCATTACATTGCCTTCTGACTTCCACCATCTCTCTTCTGCCATATCTTCCAATGTGACCTAATTTGTCAGTCTTGTTGTTATTCTTTTGAAGGCAGTGCCTTATTTTTCCAGCTTCCTTTTCTTCTCCTCCTTCTCCCCTTTCCCCTCCTCCTCCTCCTTCTTCTTCAAGGTGTTCTCTCTGTCACTTTTAGCAGTGTTACAATGATGTGCCTCATTGTGGTTTTCTTTGTATTTATCCCTTTAGGGGCTTGGAAAGCTGACTGAGTTTGTGGATGGATTTTTTTTTTATATCACTTTTGAAAAATTCTTGGCTATTATCTTTTCAAATATTTTTTCTACCTTATTTCTTCTCTTTTTCCCTAGGAGTCCAACTGCACTCATGTTAGATCTTTTTACCATATTGCACCTGTATCTTCATCATGTCTCATATGTTTAATCTGGGTTTTTAAAAACATATTAATTTAGTTTGTGCCTGATAATTTCAATAGCTGGGTCATCTGCAGGTCTCTTTCTATTGCCTATTTCTTTTCTTTTGGTCCTGTTTCCTGGTATGCCTGGAATTTTTTAAAAGTAAATGCTGGACACTGGGTTTGAAAAATTGTGGAGGCTTTGGGGAATGCCATATACCTCCAGAGAAGGATTTACACTATACTCTAAGGCAGGTACTTTGCTAGGCTTTGGGAAAACAGAAGTGAATAAAACAGATAAAATCTCTGCCTTCATGGAGTTTACATGCAGTGGGGACAATAGACAATAACATGAAAAAATAAAAATAAAGTAAGCAGTGATAAAGAATATAAAGAAAATTAAGTAAAGGGATAGAGATTAAAGGGTGAACATTTAGACAGGGTGATCAGAAGGTGACATATGAGCTAAGGTTGTATAAAGTGATGGGGAGAGACGTGAAAATATTTATGGAAAGGGTGATCCAAGCAGAGGGAAAAACAAATGCAAAGGCCCTAAGGCAGTGGAGTGCTTGTCTGGTTAAAGGAATAGCAAGGAAGCCAGTGTGGCTACAGGGGAGTGATCAGTGGGAAGAGTGGCAGAAGATGTTGCCGGAGAAGTAAGTAGAGTCTATATACTACAACCTTGGAGCCCAGAGGAAGAACTTTGGATTTTATTCTGTGTATGACAGATAGCCACTGAAGGATTTTGAGGAAAGAGATGATGTGATCTGATTTAGATTTTAAAAGGATCATTCTGCCTGATGTGTCTGGAATAGATTGCAGCAGGGCAAGAGTGTCACTAGGGAGGCCAGTTAGGGGGCCAGAATTATAGGGATCTATGCCAGAGCTGATGGAGGCTTGGTCTGGAGAAGTAGCGGTGGATGTCAGGAGAAGCAGTTGGATTTGGAATGTACTTCTGAAGGTAGAGGCAGCAGATTCCAATGATGGCTTTGATGTAAGTTCTGCAGAAGTGGGTTTCCTGCCACTTGCACAGGCCATGCAAAATAAATACTCATGTTTGCACCTAGTTTTACAGCCTTTTCCTTAAAGAGAACCCTCCACCAATTTGTGAGATTCATTTACACAAAACCTGACTCTGTCCCTGGGGTCTCAGAGAAATAGAAAGTAAAATATGGTAGCTCTTAGGTTTTGGCCAGAGTGACAGGTGGAATGGTAGCAACATTTCTGAGCCGCGGTACCCTGGGAAAAGAATAGTTTGGAGGGGATGTAGAATTCTATTCTGGACACACTAAATAAAGTTTAAACTCCTCACACTGGCACTCAAGACCTCATTCTACTCACAAAAGCTCTTCTCCCACTGCCACCTAGGCTTGTGTTTGTGAAACTTTTCAGGTTTGAATGTCCCTTCCTGCTCTTTCTCTATTTTTTCTTGAAATTTTACACATTCTGCTAGGTTTAATATAAATGAAAGCTTTTCTGCAAGAGTTGACTTCCTCCTCCATGTTCCAGGGATGGAAAACTGGAAGTCCACAGCAGGCCCTCAGTAGTCTTTAAATTCAATGTGAATGTTTTAGACTGAACAAGCATTCTCCTGTTGGCTTGGTCACCCCTACTGCCTTGGTTGCAATCACTCATTTCTGTTTCTTGCTTAGATCCTTTGCCGTTTGAGTTTATGAACCATGACCTTCTCAAATCATTTTGCTTGCATCCCTTCTATAGCAGTTACACTCTGGGTCCTTTATTAACAGCAGCAGCAGTTTGGTCACAGAAAGTTTTACACATTTTCATAGTATTCTGTTTTTCTTATTATTTTCCTCTTTTATTCTTTTTCTCTGTTGTTACATTTTTTTTCCCTTATGGAAAATTTAAGGCTGCAGAAATAGAATGCAAGGGTAGAGGAAAAGACTACCATCCAAACTGACTGCTGATTTTATTTGACCTGATTTCAAATTGCTCTCTCAGTTTGTTTTGTGATGAAGCAAATATTTCACACTAATGCCACCTGAATAAAAGGTAAACTTCACCTTTTACTAGGCTAAGGCTATGTGAAACAGGTCAGTTTAATTTTAATTAAAAGTGAAGGATTAAATAAATATTTAAATCATGAAATGTTTGAACAGTTTTTATTAAGAAAATCTACTCCTAAGTCCAACCCTTAGGTCAGACCTTAGGGAACAAGAATAAAGTGAATCCACCCTTTATCAGAATAATGTTTTAAAACCTATTTGCAGTTTACAAATACAGAAAGGCAGCAAAGTCCACAAGCACGGCAGCTTTCACAGAGAAGGGCTGTGGCGAAACCAGATGACTCACTACTTGTCTCATTTAGCAATTGCAATACATATCTTTGCCAGTTTGTTTTGTTCCCACTTAATTCCCAACGTCCCATCTTCTTCCTAATGGAAAATCAGCTTTGAAAGACTGCTCACCAAATTGCCTTCAGTGAGTCAAAATTTCATAATGTAGCCCTGACTGATGAAGTCCTTCGCTAGATTTTGCTAAGTTACCCCTGGGAAGCAGTCAGTGGAGAGAGAAGGAAAAAATGCAGAGGAATATTAACTGACGTGACAGACCGTTCCTGCTCAGTGTGTTATAAAATCAGAGTAAGGCTGTAACAATCAAGCTTTGATTTTCTTCCCATTTCTCTGACTCTTCAGAAATTCTCTCCAAGGAAGTGTTTTGAAGTATCTAGATGAAAAGCATTATGCAAACTCAAGGTGTCCAACTCATATGTGGTCTGTGCATAGGGAAGAAGGAGGGTTATTCTGTGTGCTTCATGGAAGAGAGAGGAGTATCCTTCTAACCCTACCTACCCCATTTGCATATCTGACTTGGGTTATGGCTGCTCCTTTACATAGTCTCTGGGCTGTATGCTGCGTGGAGCCATGGCCAAATGCGCATAAGGCACCAGCTGTCTCTGCCCCATAGTTCTGACACCTCCTCAGAAGACTCATGGTTCTATACCCTTCTCCAGAGCTCTCATTCCAGGCAATGAAATTGAAGATACATACGTAGAAGGAATCTTTTCAGTTACTTCATGGCCAAAGGGCAAGAGAGTGACAAAGCTTAGCCTCATGCAGAATGGAGGGAGCCTCTTCCCACTAGAAGGGCTGCCATCTTGGGCAGAATGGAGGCAACACGTAAGGTTCTTCTCCATGAGATTCACCCGGCTCTCCTCCCTAAGTGCGGGGAACCCACCACAGCCACCAAAGCACAGGGTGCCCACACAGTGTTGTCAAGGGGAAAGACATCTGCCTTTCTCAGAGCAGACCTACAGAGTCCAATGATGGGGGCAGGGCCCAAGGATGGAGTTGACTACACTGCCATTTTCTGCTCACACTGGGCTTCTGGGATGCGCCTCAGCAGCAATTTCTGCATCTCCAAGGGGGGAGCCACGGGTACTGACTGAGGAAGGGTTTGCTCTCCTTCACACTCAGGAGGCCATACTGCTCCTTCCTTCCTGAAGTTAAAAAAGAATTTCATGTGGTGTGTGTGTATAAGTGTGTATACACACATACATACATAAATATACAAACACATATTGAAATATATATATTGGACGCTGAATATATATTATATACATAATATATCGAACACAATATGTATTGTACAAATATATGTTATATATGTACATATACATGCATGTGTGTGTATGCATGTGTGTATATGTGCGTACTTGATGGATCCTGATTTGCATTCCTGTCCATCGCCAGAGACAAAATTAACCTTCTTTTCTTCAACAGACAATAGGGTACTCAAATAAAACAAGATGATGATATACCAAGATCTAACTCAGCCTTTCTCAAGCAGAGTTCTATGAGAGGATTATTCCCTACTGCCCTAAAACATGCATATATATATAATGAACTAATTCTGCTCTATGCTTATACAATGGTGCTAGTAATGAATTATCTTGTCTCTATGCATACAGAATTGT
Organism: Eschrichtius robustus; assembly: GCF_028021215.1. Taxonomy (NCBI): domain Eukaryota; kingdom Metazoa; phylum Chordata; class Mammalia; order Artiodactyla; family Eschrichtiidae; genus Eschrichtius; species Eschrichtius robustus. The sequence continues at coordinate 94,382,401 of NC_090825.1, forward strand.
ACTGGTTATATGTCATTCTTAGTACCACGCTTGGGAGAATTTAGAAATAGTTACATAATTTTCTGTGTCTTCTCCTCTACCAAAAGTCTTGGTCCTGCCTTTCCCTGCTTAGAGGGTAGAAAAAGTAAGCAGTAGGAGTGGAAAGATGCAAAAGAAAGAACACATCCCTCTGCACTGCTGAAGCTGACTTGGCAGTTTCCTCCTCTCCCCTCTCGCCTCCGCCCTCCCTCGCCCAGGGGGTGGGAAGGCATTTGCTTAGACAGCGAGGCACCAGAATGGAGGTGCATTTGCAATATCTGAAAGCACATTTTGGAAGCATTCCAATTCGGCTGAAAGTGAAGTGTGTCAGATTCACTCACTTAGGGAGAGACTTAAAACCATCAATTTATATAGCAATATAAAATGTATTTCATTTTATAATATGTGCAAAAACTGCCTATGTAATCAAAATAATCTAATAACAAAGATCTGAAGAACAGCTTTAAAATCTGATATATTATTTATGCTTCAAGGGATTAATGTTTTCTTCATTTTATGCACCTGACTTTCAGCAGCCCTGTCTGACTGGTGGTTGAGAGACCGAACTCATGTTTATCATTACTAAACAGCTCATTCCTTCAACATGTATTATGGGCTTCCCTGGTGGCGCAGTGGTTAAGAATCCGCCTTCCAATGCAGGGGACACAGGTTTGAGCCCAGGTCCACGAAGATCCCACATGCCGCGGAGCAGCTAAGCCCGTGCGCCACAACTACTGAGCCTGCGCTCTAGAGCCCGTGAGCCACAACTACTGAGCCCACGTGCCACAACTACTGAAACCTGCGTGCCTAGAGCCTGTGCTCCACAACAGGAGAAGCCACTGCAATGAGAAGCCCACACACCACAATGAAGAGTGGCCCCCGCTCGTCGCCACTAGAGAAAGCCCGTGAGCAGCAACAAAGACCCAACGCCGCCAAAATAAATAAATAAAAATAATAAAGTTCCCTTTAAAAAAACACATGTATTATGCAGCTCCTGTGCCAGGTACTACAGACTAAATGGAACTGTATATATAATGGTAGCCTAAAGATAATTATGATAGTAATAGAACACTAATAGTTGTTGTTTGCCTCCCTAGAATTCATTTTCCCTCCTCCAACAACAGCTCCTGACTCCCACTGCAGATGTGCCCCTTGTCCCGTGAGGTTCCTTCCCTCGGTTCTAAGGACAGAACACATGACTCAGGCATAAGCCACTGAATGTACTGCATATTCCTCTAACCACAATGGTTGGTTCAGAAATGAGCACATGACCTAAACTACTCCAATCAGAATAAATTTCATGACTTGTTCAAAAGCTACCATAAAAGACCTCTTTTGAGCTGGACTTGAACCTGAGAAAATGTAAGGCTAGAGCTGCCCCAGCAATCTTGTCACTACTTAGCCTGGAGCTAAATGGAGACTAAGAATGAAGTCAGAACACTAGGCAGCAAAGTAAAGAAATAGAGGGAAACTGAGTCCTAATGGCATGGTTGAAGCACTGAATCCAGCCTTGTCTGAAGCTGGCCCAGACTCTGGGCCTTTTACCTTCCTGTAAGAATAAATGAAGGTTGTACAAAGCAATACTTGTAACACTGTGCTGGTAGGTTTATAACGTATATAGATGTAACATATAGTATTTAATGACAGTAAAAGACAAAGGAGGACAGAAGGAATGGAACTATAGTGGAGCAAAACTTCTGCATTTCACTGGAATTCATCTGAAGTAGACTGTGATAAATTAAGAAGCATACTATAATCTTGACAGCAACCACTAAAAAAAAAATAGTAAAGGAAAATTAATAGAGGAACTAAAAAAAAAAAAAGAATAAATGTACTTTTTGTTGTAAGCCAACTATAGTTTGGTTCTATATCACTTGAAACTAAGAAACAACTAACTCATACAAATGATAATGCTGATAATAATGATAAGACCAGGATAATGGGGAGAAACCCATGAAAACTTTATGTGACGGGGAAGATAATATTAGACAATAGGACTCTACAGATCTTATAGGAACCTTGCCTTGACAGAAGCAAAGCAGAAATTAGTGAACTAAGATCCAGGGAAACATCATTTAGAACTTTTGGCTCATTCTGTTAATCAAATGGAATTAACCTTAGCCCCAATGAGGTACATGAAACAAAAACTATACACCAGACCCTAGACCCCTCATGCTCCAGAACAGCAGGATGCTTTCCTAGTCAAGCCTGGAGAAGCCCCAGGATAAATAGACTATTTTTTTTAAAGCTAGATTCAGAAGCTTTGTGCAACCAGTAGAGGTATTTCTGTCAGGTACTGGCTACTAAGAGTGCAAGTTGCCCTAAGCCATAATGTCAAATGATAAATAAGAAAAACAATCTTAAGAGTCAGAGGTATTAGAGATCAGAGACAAAGCACACTTTCTCGCATACCTGAAGCATAGCCACAAGGAAGGATTATTTAGTGTGAAAGTCAACAGACTATTATTTGGGCAGCCACTATGTTAAATCAAGTTGTGTTTAGACATATTCCCAGTTTCTAACCACTATAATGAAATTCAGAAGTGCTGTCCCTCTTCCCTAACGGCACACTCATGTATCATGTACCTCAGGGAAAGGCCTGGAGCTCAGCAGTTTATTTACTATCTTTTTCATTTACTTTTTTTAAACACTCAATTCCAAAGCTTTGCTAGCTAGGAGACTGTTGATCAGTTTCTTCACCTGAAAGATTTTTCCCAAATAATGAAAGAAGGCAAAAACTGGAAGAGAACTTTTCTCTTGAATTCTAAAACTCTAAAAGGGCTTCAAATTGCACTGCATTATTTGCCACAAAATAGAGATTAGGACCTTGTGTGAAGTGGGTGGGGGACCCTCTCCACTGAGAAGTTAATACTTTAAAGACCATACTATTGTATATTTTGTGTGTTAGTCCATGGACAGCCAATCTTACTCCTGAAGAACGGGCACTTTTCCTTTTAAAATCCATATGGCCAATACAAACAACTCATGCAGCTCAATATCAAAAAAAAAGCTCAATATAAAAAAATAAACCCAATCAAAAAATGGGCAGAAGACCTACATAGATATTTCTCCAAAGAAGACATACAGATGGCCAACAAGCACATGAAAAGATGCTCAATATCGCTAATTATTAGAGAAATGCAAATCAAAACTACAGTGAGATATCACCTCACACCGATCAGAATGGCCATCATCAAAAAGTCTACAAATAATAAATGCTGGAGAGAGTGTGGAGAAAAAATAACCCTCCTACACTGTTGGTGGGAATGTAAATTGATACAGCCACTATGGAGAACAGTATGGAGGTTCCTGAAAAAACTACAAATAGAACTACCATACGACCCAGCAATCCCACTACTGGGCATATATCTGGCGAAAACTCTAATTCAAAAAGATACATGCACTGCAATATTCACTGCAGCACTAATCACAATAGCCAAGACATGGAAGTAACCTACATATCCACCAACAGATGAACAGATAAAGAAGACGTGGTGTACTTATACAGTGGAATATTACTCAGCCATAAGAAAGAATGAAATGTTGCCATTTGCAGCAATATGGATGGACCTAGAGATGATCGTATGAAGTGAAGTCAGACAGAGAAAGACCAATATCATATGATATCACTTATATGTGGAATCTAAAAAAATTATACAAATGAGCTTGTTTACAAAAACAGAAATAGACTAACACACATAGAAAACAAACTTATGGTTACCAAAGGGGAAGGGAGGGAGGGATAAATTGAGAGTTTGGGATTAACAGGTACATACTACTAAATATAAAATAGGTAAACAAGAAGGACCTACTGTATAGCACAGGGAATTGTATTCAACATCTTGTAATAACCTATAATGGAAAAGCATCTGAAAAAGAATACATATATTTACATACATATGTATAACTGAATCACTTTGCTGTACACCTGAAACCCTGTAAATCAACTATACTTCAATAAAAAATAAAAATAAAAAACATATTGCTGGGCTTCCCTGGTGGCATAGTGGTTGAGAATCTGCCTACTAATGCAGGGGACACGGGTTCGAGCCCTGGTCTGGGAAGATCCCACATGCCGCGGAGCAACTGGGCCCGTGAGCCACAACTACTGAGCCTGCGCGTCTGGAGCCTGTGCTCCGCAGCAAGAGAGGCCGCGACAGTGAGAGGCCCGCGCACCGCGATGAAGAGTGGCCCCCCACTGGCCGCAACTAGAGAAAGCCCACGCACAGAAACGAAGACCCAACACAGCAAAAATAAATTAATTAATTAATTAAAAAAAAAACACAACATATTGCTGAATGTTTTCTACATTATTCTCTGACAGTACCTATCCCCTCTAGGGTAGCCTGACAGACTGTATTTTCCATAGGTGGCCACAAAAATATCTCTGGCAGTAGCAGCCTGACCTTGCCACTCTCACTTTAAGAACTAGAGTTCATTTCTCCATTTCTCCACCCACCTTGGACCTAGGCAGGCCCTGTGACTACTTCGACCAATGACCAACAGAACACGAAGTTACACGTCAATTCCAGGTGTAGCCCTAAAGTGTTAATTTCCTGCCTCTTGGAATCCAGCTACCATGTATAACTGCTCTGAGATTAGTATGCTGTGAAAAGCCCGAAGCCACAAGGAGAGACCCTGGAGGATGAGACACCATGTAAACAGAGAGGACAAGGAGCCAGACATGCAAATGAAGAAACCGTCTTGGGCAACCAACTCAGTCCAGCCTTCAGATAATTCCAGTGCCAGCCATTATCTAACTACAACTACAAAAGAGAGTCCAAGATGGAATCACCCACCTGAGTCCACTCAACCCCCAGAACCACGTAAGAGAGTAATAATTGTTTTAAGCTACTAAGATTTGGGGGTGGTTTGTTAAATGCAGCAATAGATATCTGGAAAAGACAGGTAATTTGCTGATCTGGGTATCCCTTAAAGCGTAGTAGATGAGGCAAATGTTTAAAAAAATAATAACATTTTTATAATGATAACTACCATATCAGCTAGAGTTTTTCATAGCGAGCAACACAAGCTAATTCTGGCTGAGTTAAGCAGACAAGTTTTTCTTTTTTAATTTTTGGCTGTGTTGGGTCTTTGTTGCTGCATGCGGGCTTTCTCTAGTTGCGGTGAGCGGGGGCTACTCTTCGTTGCGGTGCGCCGGTTTCTCATTGCGATGGCTTCTCTTGTTGTGGAGCACGGGCTCTAGGCGCGCGGGCTTCAGTAGTTGTGGCACATGAGCTCAGCAGTTGTGGCTCGCGGACTCTACAACACAGGCTTAGTAGTTGTGGTGCACGAGCTTAGTTGCTCTGCGTCATATGGGATCTTCCCAGACAAGGGCTTGAACCTGTGTCCCTTGCATTGGCAGGCAGATTCCCAACCACTGCGCCACCAGGGAAGCCCAACAGACAAGTTTTTTGAAAACACAGTGGGTAAGTCATGAATCATAGGAAGGCCTGAAGATCTAGCTCTAGGCTAAGCAGGGAATAAGAACACCAAAGTTACAGCCCAAAAGCATTCTGGGGAGGAAATCATTGACACCATTACCACAAAAATGACGGTAAACCTGGCCCCTTGGTTTTAGTGTCACTCTCTCTCACATCAGTCTTGTCATGGGTGGCTATGACTGGCAGAGCCTGAGGCATAGGCCTCTGCCCTTGCTGCAAGGGGGCGAGCAAATGAGTGAGTATTCAGCATTTTCAGACTCCATACTGAGAGGTAGTCTTTGTCGCCATCAAAGTCATAAGGGTAAGGGTGACTTCTCCAAAAACAGAAGTTTAAATTAAAATGAGTGATGAGCTCTCCACTGCTACCAGGAATCAAAACATGTGTGTATATATTTATATGTGTGTGTGTACTTGCATTATGCAATTTCTGCTTTATTACAATATTTGTCTTCCTGATAAACCTAGCATTCTATAAAATTAATACTAAAATTAGCTTTCATATCAAAACTAACAGGGCTTACAGGAAAAATAGTATTAGGAGCATACCTCTTAAAATCTATACAAATTTGTAACCAGAGCATCAACATAAGTAATAACAATCCTAATAAAAATATTTGTACAGCAAAAAAAGTTAAATTCCTGATAAAGAAGTACTACAATAAATCTAAAATTTTTACTTAAAATAATTAAAAAGTGAATGTACCTTGAGGGAAGGGGTACAAGGGAGTGTGAGGCTGCTGAGTTATGGCAGCAAGGGCAACATGCCCAAAGATTGGGGGAAACTATACAACAAACACTTTCTGGACAGGGCAGTGGATTGAACTGAGCCAAAAAAATAAGGGGTGCCTAGACATCGTGGACAATACTGTATTCCTCACACTTGCCATGTTCAGCTGTGTAGATACACCCTGTGACGAGCTGCTGGTATCCATGGAGGAAAACATTAGCATGCTGGTGAAATTCATCAGGACTTCCATGCTAGACTGCCACTGTCCCACTCTGTACCAATCATGTATGAGCTCATTCATGTTTGCAGAAGCCTGGCTGTAGCAGAACAGAATGTTCTCTGTGTATGTGTGTGTGCGCACGCACGCACGCACGTGAGAGAGAGAGAGAGAGAGAATTTACACAGCCTTTGCAAGCCAGGTGTTATTGTTATTCTCATTTCATAAATGAGAAAGTGGAGGCTCAGAGTAACAAATTTGACCTAGTTCAAACAGATGTAAGTGTTAAGCTGAGATCTGAAGCTTTTACTTTCAGGTTTTAAGATCTACTCTCTTTCCACCTTGTCTTGTCATTTACTAGGAAACCGGCTTCCACATTTAGAAATTCAGACCTACATCTCCAAGTTGGTAAGCAGTCATGACCCTGTTGAGACTGGACTTGCACAGTCAGTATTGTCTTTGAAACTAAAGATTGGTGCCAGTTGATTTTTCTACAAGGTGAAGACTTGGTTCCTTGGACCCTCCAGCAACTCGGCCTCAGCCTGTTCAGGTGACTTTCCATTGTCCCGCTTTCACTCGACAGCATTCAGATGATCATTTTAGAAGTACAACTAAATTTTCCAAGAAGAGTTTCTAATCTCTTTGAACAATATATTTTTCTTGCAGAACAAAGACTTCTCACTGAGATTAAGAGAGAGAAAACGTTTCTGGTGTAAGCACAGATTTCTGCTCCTTTCTCTACCTCTGTTTCAAACTTTTGCATAAACCAACTAGCTGAAGAAATATAAATGTCTGAGTGGGAACCTGTCAAGGAGAGGATACAGTCAGTCTCCTGAGGCTGAAGGACTCTACCAAATATTCTGAAGCTGACAACACTTCAAGGATGAGGTTTATCAAATCAGGGGCTGAGATGTGCACAAGGAATGAGATGTTAAATGGACACAAACTGGCAACCAGATTCAAAATCCTTTGAGAATGTTAACCTCCTGGCCAGGTCTGGATTCAAAGAGAACTGTTAACCCACACTTCCTGACGACAGCTATACAGCTGAGTTAGGTTCCTAAGAGGGGATGTGGGATATTACGGCTGGATAAACTCCCACCATTTAGCAAATAAGAGCCACGAATCATTTAGTGCACTACTTCTGCATTGCAGTAAACATCCTCTCAGCGGCTCCCAGAATTGATGGACCTTCTTAACATTTCATCTGCTGCTCTTAGAGCAGTGAGTCTCATCATTAGTGTGCAGAGAATCACCCAGAGGGCTTGTTCAAACAACATTTCAGCCCCATCTCCAAACGTTTCAGATTCTGTAAGTCTGGGGTAAACCCGGAGAAACTGCATTTCTGAAAGTTCCCAGGTGATGCTGTGAAGACTACCGTCCTGGAGAAAGCCTGGGCATCAGACCGAATCCAGCCCCGTTTTGTCCCAAGGGGCAAATCTGAGGTTAACTTTCCTTAAGCTTCTTAGAAATCAGTGGGTTTTCAAAGAAATCATATTTTTCAAAAGTCATCCATATTTCTTTGCATATGAGCCGTCCATCTCTGTCCTAAAGAAGTTCTTTTGGTTTTGATTATTTTGAAAGACGGAGAAAGAACAGATCTATTACCAGTGACTCAGAAAAACACTTATCCTGCTTAAGTGAGTAATAACAGGCGTAACATGTTTTTCATTGTGCATGTGTGTTTCACAGAGAAAATGTGTTTTACTGGTGCACACTGTATATTCATGTATATAAAATCATTAATAAAAGCACCTCATAAGAATTCTAAACAGTACTCTTGCCTTACCTATCCTTTTTTTTCTGAAGTATTTTAAAGCAAATATCACGTACCTTATCATTTCACCCCTACAAACTTTAAAAGCTGTAGCTTTTAAAACTATGGACGTTTTCTCACATAACTGCAACACCAATATCATAATCAACAAAATTAATGATAATTCCTTGCTACTTAATGGCAGTCTATATTCAAGTTTCCATGATTATCTCAAATATTCTCTCCACAGTTTGTTATAACCAGGATCCAAATAAGATCCATATGTGACATTTGGTTATTTTGTCCCTTAAGTATCTTTTAATACAGAGCGGATCCGTCTCCTTCTCCATCTTCTCCTTTTCCTTCTTTTTCTTCCCTGTTAATCCCAATGATGTGTTGAAAAAAACAAGGCCAACTATCTTGTAGAATGTTCCATGATCTGCCTTTGACTGTTTGGTTCCTGATAGGATCAATTAACTTTGTTCCTACAGGTCAGACTTACAGGATTGATTGAATTTAGGTTTAACTTTTTTGGCAAGAATATGTGATAGGTGATGCTGTGTATTTCCTAGTGCACAATACCAGGGGACACATGTACGGTTGTCCTACCCTTACAGATGTCAAGTTTCACCAGGTAGGGCCTGATGGGTTCTGGTGGGTGTATCTTAATTACTCCTTTGTAAAATTTCCCATCAACATTTTGTCTAATGGTTTCATCCACTGATGGTCACACAGGGAGGGCTTCTGCGTCCTGGGATAGATACCAAAAGGTTGAAATCAGACCATCTTTCATTGCTGCTGCCACCCCCTTTCCTCTCCCTTGCCTCTGCAGAGTGTAGTGTAGGGGAGCTGACGTCACTCAGCTCAGGGCAGTGGGAGTGCTCTGGAGCTGCAGTGCTCCCCTTCTGGCAGGGAATTTTCCAGCTCATTCTGAACTTCCCATAGGCACTGCTTTAAATGTTCCAAGATGGTGGGCAGTGTCATGGAAGGGAGAATGTTTAAGCTCCAAGTGTTTTCTCATAGTATTTACTAGAACAGTGTGTAAAGTGGGTGAGGTCTCCACGGCTGTCTGTTTACTTCATATGCTTCGCATGTCAAGAAAGTACTTCTGTGCAGAGAATCTTACAGCCACATTCTTACATGCTCAGGCAGAGTATTTCATGGTTCTCAGCATGCACTTGGAGACTCTGCACTTCCCTCTTCAAGGCATAGTGGCCTCTCCCTTTCCATTTCTTTCATTTTTCTTAACAACAAAAGGGCTAATGTTTCTGTTATTTTTCATTTCACAAAATCCCAGGCTATTTTATGTCAATCTGTCAATTTTATGTCATGGTGCTAAGTCTCATCATTTCAAAAAAAAAGTTTTCTCTATAGATTGCTCTGACTGTAACTGATCTGCAAAGACAACTTTAAACTCATCAAAGGGTTAAAGAAGCACCCCATTTGCTTTTAGTGTTTTTTATTTGGGGTCACCCCAACTATTTCTGGAGGACAGAACCGGGTGTATAGAAAGACGGCCAGACCTAGACCAAATACTGAGTAGAGGAAACATATCTTGGCCATGACCTTTGGCCCTCTACCCTTCCTCCCTCACCTCTTCCCTCACCACTAAATGTTTCTTAGCTGCAAGTAATGCTGCTTTGATTCTCCACTCTCATCACTGAGGCAGAGAACTGGATTTTTTTGTTTTCCTTTCCATCTGCACTGCACACACTGAAGCACAGTAGTTTCCAACAAGCAAATTGGGCACAAAAATAACCTCCCCCAAATGAGTGGGTTGGTTGCCTGGAAGGGAGTGATACGTAGGAGGCCTGTCACAAGAAGGAAAATACTATCTCACAGGGCAGAAGTCAATCTACATGCAAAGAGAATGAAGAAGGAAAGCTTCTGTCATGTTTAGATGGACTGAAGGAGAATGCCTCTGGGGCCCAGAGCGTTAGCTCCTTGATTCCTTTTCTGCTCAGTGTCTCCTTCCCACCCCCCAGGAAATAATCTTAACTTTCCAACTCACCCAGGCATAACCTCAGGCAAGGATGATGGTAGGAAAGAAGATGGCGGGGTCAAGTGGAAGAGGAGGCCTTACTCTCAGGATCTTGGGTCCTTCTCCCTAACCTCCTTCCTGGGGCTCTTCTTGAACGTCTGACCTCCAACTTGAACTGGACTGTTACTCTCCAGGCCTTGGCAGGATCAGGCTGGGCCCAAATAATGCTGAAGGCCTACCCCTTCTTCACGCCTGGGCTGAGGGCCACCCCTTTTCTTCCCTGAGTCCTTGGAGATTTCTGGTTGCTCTTTCTCCTCAGTAACAGCAGTCATCTTTTTATTTAAGACCTGAGGGGCTGCATTACCTCTGGGAGAGGCTGGAGAGCTCTAGAGAAGGCAGTGGCAGTCTGGGGTCAGGCTCGGGCGGTGAGAGTTGTTTCCTTGCCCTCAGCCCATTCTGCAGGGTGCTGGGTGCAGGGGGTCAGGCTCGGGCAGTGCGAGTTGTTTCCTAGCCCTCAGCCCGTTCTGCAGGGTGCTGGGTGCAGGGGGTCATGCTCTGGAGAAGCAGAGAGACTTGCTCCCATGCAAGGCCCTAGACGCTCTGATCTTCTTCTCTGCTACTCACTCTGGACTCCTCTCTTTCCTGCTTTAGATTATTTTTGCCCTTGCCTGCTCCATGAAAAGACAAACCTCCTCCAAGGAGCACGGATGAATCCAGGCTGTTGCAGCCTCCCCATACATCCCCCAAACCGAGCATCACCCTTGAGGGGGACGAGGAGAAGCACCACCTACTCAGTGACTTCCTTGGGGTAGGACTGAGCCTTGGGACCATCTGACAAGCCTGGAATCCAAATGACACTTCAGGAGCTCATTGGGCCTGAATTTGGAATTGCATAGGGCACCTCACACAGAGCCTGCAGCCCGGAGGCCAAGTGTATGCTGAGCTATGAGGGCAGCTAATAACCTTGCCAGGGCCTACCTCACTGGAGGAAATGGATTTGTTGCTATGGCAAAGTTGAACGGTCTTCTTGACTATGAATTGTTACGTGAGTCTATCAAGAAACGCCAAGCTACTTCCAGTTGATTGTTTTCTTTTGTCTGCCCTGAAACCTCCAGGAGATAAAATAAAAGACCTCAGCATCCTCTACAGCTTGATTGCTATAAATTGTCATGCACAACCTGCTTTCAAGCAGCTGCTGCAGCTGCATGATGCTGGGTAGGCGCAGGACTGGAGAGCAGGCTCTAAACAGAAAGAGAGCCGTGCCTGCTCCGCCTCCTCCCTCCTGGCCAGGTCTGTGGGTCCGTCCAGAGGTCAGGCTGTCTTTGCGGACCCTGCCCCATAACTAGGAGGGACCTGGCAAGCCTGGCGGGGGTGCGGACGAGGATGTGGTGGGGCAGCTGCCCGCTGACATCCTCTGCACTGCCCTCCACCCACCACCCGGTGTAGGAAGTAAAGATCAAACTGAAAGGGAGGGAGGCGTGGAGGCAGGAGCTGGTGGAGTGGTGGGAAGCGCATGAATCGGGGCTGAAAGGGCCGTGTGGCTGACAGGGTCTTGGTGCTCCAGCCAGGTGTCAGGCCTGAGCCTCTGAGGTAGGAGAGCCGAGTTCAAGAATTTGGTCCACCAGAGACCTCCCGGCCGCTTGTAATATCAATCTGCGAGAGCTCTCCCAGAGATCTCCATCTGAATGCTAGGACCCAGCTCCACTCAACGACCAGCAAGCTCCAGTGCTGGACACCCCATGCCAAACAACTAGCAAGACAGGAACACAACTACACCCAAGAGCAGAGAGGCTCTCTAAAATCGTAATAAGGTCACAGATACCCCAAAACACACCACCGGATGCAGTACTGCCCACTAGGAAGACAAGATCCAGCCTCATCCACCAGAACACAGGCACCAGGCCCCTCCACCAGGAAGCCTACACAACCCACTGAACCAACCTTAGCCACTCGGGGCATCACCAAAAACAACGGGAACTACGAACCTGCAGCCTGCGAAAAGGAGACCCCGAACACAGTAAGTTAAGCAAAATGAGAAGACAGAGAAATACGCAGCAGATGAAGGAGCAAGGTAAAAACCCACCAGACCAAACAAATGAAGAGGAAAAAGGCAGTCTACCTGAAAAAGAATTCATAGTAATGATAGTAAAGATGATCCAAAATCTTGGAAATAGAATGGAGAAAATACATGAAACGTTTAACAAGGAACTAGAAGAACTAAAGAGCAAACAAACAATGATGAACAACAGAATAAATGAAATTAAAAATTCTCTAGAAGGAAGCAATAACAGAATAACTGAGGCAGAAGAACGGAGAAGACCTGGAAGATAAAATAGCGGAAATAACTACTGCAGAGCAGAATAAAGAAAAAAGAATGAAAAGAATTGACGACGGTCTCAGACACCTCTGGGACAACATTAAACACACCAACATTCGAATTATAGGGTCCCAGAAGAAGAAGAGAAAAAGAAAGGGACTGAGAAAATACATGAAGAGATTATAGTTGAAAACTTCCCTAATATGGGAAAGGAAATAGCCACCCAAGTCCAGGAAGCACAGAGAGTCGCATACAGGTTAATCCCAAGGAGAAACACACCAAGACACATATTAATCAAACTATCAAAAATTAAATACAAAGAAAAAATATTCAAAGCAGCAAGGGATAAGCAACAAATAACATACAAGGGAATCCCCATAAGGTTAACAGCTAATCTTTCAACAGAAACTCTGCAAGCCAGAAGGGTGTGGCAGGACATATTTAAAGTGATGAAAGGGAAAAACCTACAACCAAGATTACTCTATCCAGCAAGGGTCTCATTCAGATTTGACGGAGAAATTAAAACCTTTACAGACAAGCAAAAGCTAAGAGAATTCAGCACCACCAAACCAGTTCTACAACAAATGCTAAAGAAACTTCTATAGGCAGGAAACAAAAGAGAAGGAAAAGACCTACAATAACAAACCCAAAACAATTAAGAAAATGGTAATAAGAACATACATATCGATAATTACCTTAAATGTAAATGGATTAAATGCTCCAACCAAAAGACATAGACTGGCTAAATGGATACAAAATAAGACCCGTATATATGCTGTCTACAAGGGACCCACTTCAGACCTACGAACACATACAGACTGAAAGTGAAGGGATAGAAAAAGATATTCCATGCAAATGGAAATCAAAAGAAAGTTGGAGTAGCAATTCTCTATCAGACAAAATAGACTTTAAAATAAAGACTATTACAAGAGACAAAGAAGGACACTACATAATGATCAAGGGATCAATCCAAGAAGAAGATATAACAATTGAAAATATTTATGCACCCAACATAGGAGTACCTCAATACATAAGGCAAATGCTAACAGCCAAAAAAGGGGAAATCGACAGTAACACAATAATAGTAGGGGACTTTAACACCCCACTTTCACCAATGGACAGATCATCCAAAATGAAAATAAATAAGGAAACACAAGCTTTAAATGACACATTAAACAAGATGGACTTAATTGATATTTATAGGACATTCCATCCAAAAACAAAAGAATACTTTCTTCTCAAGTGCTTATGGAACATTCTCCAGGATAGATCATATCTTGGGACACAAACCAAGCCTTGGTAAATTTAAGAAAATCAAAATCATATCAAGTATCTTTTCTGACCTCAACACTACAAGACTAGATATCAATTACAGGAAAAAAACTATAAAAAATACAAACACATGGAGCCTAAACAATACACTACTAAATAACCAAGAGATCACTGAAGAAATCAAAGAGGAAATCAGAAAGTACCTAGCAACAAATGACAGTGAAAACATGATGACCAAAAACCTATGGGATGCATCAAAAGCAGTTCTAAGAGTCAAGTTTATAGCAATAAAATCCTACGTCAAGAAACAAGAAACATCTCAAATAAACAACCTAACCTTACACCTAAAGCAATTAGAGAAAGAAGAACAAAAAACCCCCAAAGTTAGCAGAAGGAAAGAAATCATAAAGATCAGATCAGAAATAAATGAAACAGAAATGAAGGAAACAATAGCAAAGATCAATAAAACTAAAAGCTGGTTCTTTGAGAAGATAAACAAAATTGATAAACCATTAGCCAGATTCATGAAGAAAAACAGGGAAAAGACTAAAATCAATAAAATTAGAAATGAAAAAGGAGAAGTAACAACTGACACTGCAGAAATACAAAGGATCATGAGACATTACTACAAGCAACTATATGCCAATAAAATGGAAAACCTGGAAGAAATGGACAAATTCTTAGAAAAGCACAACCTTCCTATACTGAAACAGGAAGGAATAGAAAATATAAACAGACCAATCACAAGCACTGAAATTGAAACTGTGATTAAAAATCTTCCAACAAACAAAAGCCCAGGACCAGATGGATTCACATGCGAATTCTATCAAACATTTAGAGAAGAGCTAACACCTATCCATCTCAAACTCTTCCAAAATATAGCACAGGGAGGAACACTCCCAAACTCATTCTACGAGGCCACCATCACCCTGATACCAAAACCAGAAAAAGATGTCACAAAAAAAGAAAACTACAGGCCAGTAACACTGATGAACACAGATGCAGAAATCCTCAACAAAATACTAGCAAACAGAATCCAACAGAACATTAAAAGGATCATACACCATGATCAAGTGGGGTTTATTCCAGGAATGCAAGGATTCTTCAGTATACGCAAATCAATCAATGTGAAACACCATATTAACAAACTGAAGGATAAAAACCATATGATCATCTCAATAGATGCAGAAAAAGCTTTCGACAAAATTCAACACCGATTTATGACAAAAACCCTCCAGAAAGTAGGCATAGAGGGAACTTAACATAATAAAGGTCATATACGACAAACTGACAGCCAACATCGTTCTCAATGGTGAAAAACTGAAACCATTTCCACTAAGATCAAGAACAAGACAAGGTTGCCCACTCTCATCACTATTATTCAACATAGTTTTGGAAGTTTTAGCCACAGCAATCAGAGAAGAAAAAGAAATAAAAGGAATCCAAATCGGAAAAGAAGAAGTAAAACTTTCACTGTTTGCAGATGACATGATACCATACATAGAGAATCCGAAAGATGCTACCAGAAAACTACTAGCGCTAATCAATGAATTTGGTAAAGTAGCAGGATACAAAATTAATGCACAGAAATCTCTTGCCTTCCTATACACTAATGAAGAAAAATCTGAAAGAGAAATTAAGGAAACATTCTCATTTACCACTGCAACAAAAAGAATAAAATACCTAGGAATAAACCTACCTAAGGAGACAAAAGACCTGCATGCAGAAAACTATAAGACACTGATGAAAGAAATTAAAGATGATACAAACACATATATACACTACCAAATGTAAAACCGATAGCTAGTGGGAAGCAGCCACATAGCACAGGGAGATCAACTCGGTGCTTTGTGACCACCTAGAGGGGTGGGATAGGGAGGGTGGGAGGGAGGGAGATGCAAAAGGGAAGAGATATGGGGATATATGTATATGTATAGCTGATTCACTTTGTTATAAAGCAGAAACTAACACACCATTGTAAAGCAATTATACTCCAATAAAGATGTTAAAAAATAGATAAATAAATAAAAATAAAGTAAAAAAAAAAAAAAGATGATACAAACAGATGGAGAGATATACCATGTTCTTGGATTGGAAGAATCAACACTGTGAAAATGACTATACTACCCAAAGCAATCTACAGTTTCAGTGCAATCCCTATCAAACTACCAATGGCATTTTTCACAGAACTAGAACAAAAAATTTCACAGTTTGTATGGAAACACAAAAGACCCCGAAAGGCCAAAGCAATCTGGAGAAAGAAAAACGGAGCTGGAGGAATCAGGCTCCCTGACTTCAGACTATACTACAAAGCTACAGTAATCAAGACAGTATGGTACTGACACAAAAACAGAAATATAGATTAATGGAACAGGATAGAAAGCCCAGAGATAAACCCACGCACCTATGGTCAACTTATCTTTGATAAAGGAGGCACAAATATACAATGGAGAAAAGACAGCCTCTTCAATAAGTGATGCTGGGAAAACTGGACAGCTACATGTAAAAGAATGAAATTAGAACATTCCCTAACACCATACAGAAAAATAAACTCAAAATGGATTAAAGACCTAAATGTAAGGCCAAACACTGTAGAACTCTTAGAGGAAAACACAGACACTCTCTAACATAAATCACAGCAAGACCCTTTTTGACCCACCTCCTAGAGAAATGGAAATAAAAACAAAAATAAACAAATGGGACCTAATGAAAGTTAAGAGCTTTTGCACAGCAAAGGAAACCTGAAACAAGACGAAAAGACAACCCTCAGAATGGGAGAAAGTATTTGCAAACAAAGCAACTAACAAAGGATTAATCTCCAAAATATACAAGCAGCTCAATATCAAAAAAACAAACAACCCAATCCAAAAATGGGCAGAAGACCTAAATAGACATTTCTCCAAAGAAGATATACAGATTGACAACAAACACATGAAAGGATACTCAACATCACTAATCATTAAAGAAATGCAAATCAAAACTACAATGAGGTATCACCTCACACCGGTCAGAATGGCCATCATCAAAAAGTCTACAAACAAGAAATGCTGGAGAGGGTGTGGAGAAAAGGGAACCCTCTTGCACTGTTGGTGGGAATGTAAACTGATACAGCCACTATGGAGAACAGTATGGAGGTTCCTTAAAAAACTAAAAATAGAACTACCATATGACCCAGCAATCCCACTCACTACTGGGCATATACCCAGAGAAAACCATAATTCAAAAAGACTCATGTACCCCAATGTTCATTGCAGCTCTATTTACAATAGCCAGGACATGGAAGCAACCTAAGTGTCTATCGACAGATGAATGGATAAAGAAGATGTGGCACATATATACAATGGAATATTACTCAGCCATAAAAAGAAACAAAATTGAGTTATTTGTAGTGAGGTGGATGGACCTAGAGTCTGTCATCCAGAGTGAAGTAAGTCAGAAAGAGACAAACAAATACCGTATGCTAACACATATATATGGAAACTAAAAAAAAAAAAAAAAAAAAAAAAGGTTCTGAAGAACCTAGAGGCAGGACAGGAATAAAGACACCGATGTAGAGAATGGAGTTAAGGACATGGGGAGGGGGAAGGGTAAGATGTGACAAAGTGAGAGAGTGGCATGGACATACATACACAACCAAATGTAAAATAGATAGCTAGTGGGAAGCAGCCGCATAGCACAGGGAGATCAGCTCTGTGCTTTGTGACCACCTAGAGGGGTGGGATAGGGAGCGAGGGAGGGAGGCTCAAGAGGGAGGGGGACATGGGGATATATGTGTACATATAGCTGACTCACTTTGTTATAAAGCAGAAACTAACATACCATTGTAAAGCAATTATACCCCAATAAAGATGTTAAAAAAACAAAAACAAACAAACAGAAACAAAAAACCAAGAAGAGAAGGAGAGCTCTGGGCAAGTGGCACAGATGTTGTCCCCTGTCTGAAATGAGTGGACTCCTGTGCTACAGGGATGTTTAGTTTTAATTTTCTCAAAAAAAATATCCTAAGGTTGTCCTAGACTGTTAAAATACCCAATTAATAAGAAGTAAAACTTCCACTCGACTCTATACTGTTCCCACCATGGCTGGGGAGATGGAGGACAGGCAAGGGCAGAGTATGTATAGGCTGGAAACTAGTTGAAAGGATACTGTATGGAAATTCTATAATTTTCTTGAGAGTAGTATTTCTAAGCAGTGGGGAAAAGATGGATCATTCAATATTCAATAGGCCAACAATGGGAACAAAAAGGAAAATGAATGTCTACCTTACTCCTAATAAGTAGCAGATGTCAAATGTTTAAATATTTTAAAATGAAACCATGAAAGCACTTGAAGAAAATATGAAATATTTTAAATTTCAATATTGGAATAAAGAAGGTCTTTCTACATACAGATGGCCAATAGGCACATGAAAAGATGCTCAACATTGCTAATTATTAGAGAAATGCATATGAAAATCACAATGAGGTTCCACCTCACACTGATCAGAATGGCCATCATTAAAAAGTCTACAAATAACAAATGCTGGAGAGGGTGTGGAGAAAAAATAACCCTCCTACACTGTTGGTGGGAATGTAAGTTGGTGCAGCCACTATGGAAAACAGTATGGAGGTTCCTCAAAAAACTAAAAGTAGAATTACCATATGATCCAGCAATCCCACTCCTGGGCACATATCTGGACAAAACTCTAATTCAAAAAGATACATGCACCCCTATGTTCACAGCAGCACTATTGACAACAGCCAAGACACGGACACAACCTAAATGTCCATTGACAGATGAATGGATAAAGAAGGTGTGGTACATATATACAACTACTCAGCTATAAAAAAGAATGAAATAATGCCATTTGCAGCAACATGGATGGACCTAGAGATTATCATACTAAGTGAAGTAAGTCAGAAAGAGAAAGACAAATACCATACGGTATCACTTATATGTGGAATCTAAAATAGGACACAAATGAACCTATCTATGAAACAGAAACAGAATCATGGACACAGAGAACAGACTCGTAGTTGCCAAGGTGGGGGAGGTTGGGGGAGGGATGGAGTGGGAGTTTGGGGTTAGCAGATGTAAGCTTTTATATATATAATGGATAAACAACAAGGTCCTACTATATAGCATAGAGAACTATATTTGATATCCTATGATAAACCGTAATGAAAAAGAATATAAAAAAAGAATGTATATATATATATGTATAACTGAATCACTTTGCTGTACAGCAGTAATGAACACAACATTGTAAATCAACTATACTTCAATAAAAAAATTTTTTAAAAAGGTCTTCTAAGGAAGACACAAAACCTAGAAACAAACTATTTATAATTTGTCTACATAAAAGTAAAAAAAAAAAATTCCTCATGGTCAAGAATACGTCAAAGGAAGACAAAAGACAAACTACAAATGCGAACTAATATTAACAAAACAGATGACTGAGGCTAATTCACTCAATACATAAATAACTTGACAAACCAAAAAGAAATAGCAGTTACCAAAAACCCGACAGAAAAATGGGCAAAGGACATAAAAAGAGAGTTCATAGAAAAAGACACACAAAAAGACATACAAATAAATGCCTGTTAGACATACTAAAATGTTTGTCATTTGTCATCCTTAAGACAAGTGTACATTAAAATTAAACTGAGATACCATGTGTTTCACTTTCTAGATTGGCAATGTTCCAAAAGGCTAACACCACACTATTCTGCAAAGGCTGTGGGTAAACAGGCAATTTCATGCACTGCTGGGGGAGCTGCAAATGGTGCACTCTCCTTAGAGGCCATTTCAGCAATATTGGTCAAAATATTAAATGCACAGACCTTTCCACCCAGAAATTTTACTTCTAGGAATCTAGTCAAAAGACATATTCATACATGTTTTCAAAGATGTAGATAAAAGGTATTAATTGCAGCATTTTTCTGAAGTAAAAGTATGGAACAACCTAAGAGACCATTAATAAAACACTGAATAAATACTGGAACAGTTATATTATAGTCATCTATAACTACATATTGTAACAGCTCTTAAAAATTAGATGTATTTGTGCTGATATGAAATTTTCTGTAAGATCATTAAAGGGGAAAAAAGCAAGATGGAGAACAGTTTGTATAGTATATGCCCTTTTATGTTAAAAGAAGACGTGTGTGTGTGTGTACATTTTATACTTGTGTATCAGCAAAATGTTGTGGAAAATATACAAGAAACTATGAATAGTCACTATCTCTAGGTACTGGAGTAGGATACTCTTCTCAATCCTTCAAATAATTAAGAAAATTTTTAAGTGTTAATCTTCAAGGTTGATGAGGGCATAAAAATTAAGATATTCTAAGACTGTTGTTGGTGATTACGTAACATGGTCCAGCCTTTCTAGAGACCAATTTGACAATGCCTATGAAATTTTTAAATGCGTGTCTCCTGTTACCCAAGAATTCCAAGTCCTTGGAATCCATCCCACAGAAATACTTAAAATCACAAAATTATAGGTACCCAGTGATAATCTGGGGGCCAATTAAGAAATTAATCAATATGAATAATGGAAAGAGCATGATATAAGGTCTGGTGGTCCATTAAGAGGTGGGATTAAGACTAAGTGACTGTGGGAATTATGATCTCTAGCACATCGTAAATACTATAAATCTTGATCATGTAAAAATAATGACATGACAAACAAAATCCAGAAGATAGAGGGAAGAGATGTGGGAAGATAGTGATAATTCAAATTACCAAGTTTCTCATAGCAGAATGAGCTCACTGTCTGTCAAATTTGAAGCATATAGTTAAAAAATAAATTTGCCAGTCTCTTAATGGTTTACATAATCTCTTTCCCTCTCCTGCTTTTCTTTTTCTATAATCAACTTTCCTAACTTTATAGGGATCATTCAGGAACTAATATTGCTCATGGTAAAGAAATAGTTACCCAAAGTTCATCAATCCTTCAGGCACTCAGGGTCATGGCACGTGCCTGTGTATGCTCTGCACTGCACAGCACTAACAGGTGCCCTTCACAGGGGCTGTAACATGGATGGGCCCCTGCAGTTGTGCAGCACTCACTTGCACAACTGTACATGGCCACCCAAGTTTACTACAGTTTTCTTTTCTTCTAATATTCAAGTATAGTTAAGGTTAATACTTTTCTATTAAACACAGTATATATAAAATGATCCCACTGAACACAAGTATTTTTCTTTAATCTGGTACTTAGAATGCAGGTTTGGGAGTCATGCTGCCTAGGTTTGACCACTGGCTTGCTTTGTGATTCTGGGCAAATGACTTAGCCTCTCTGTGTCCCAGCTTCTTCATCCATAAAATAGAATAATTACAACTCAAGTGGTAGTTGTGAAGATTTAATGAAGTAATCCACGTAAATTGCTTAATCTGTGAAACTAAGAAGATGAGTTGGCAGCCAAACATGTTCAACTTGACTGTAAGGAGAGAAACAAAATGAAGCGCTCTGGTCCTGCTTTGTGATCCCAGAAGGGGTGGCTCATTTGATTTTAGCTCAGCAGAGAATTCTGCCCACCTCAGGGATTTGCCTTTGTTCCAATTTCCCATGGTTTAGAGTTGCAATAAGACTACTTGGGTATGAACCTTTTTAATGTCCATCAAACGTGACCCAAAGAATAAATCTTGTGCATGTTTTGCTTTTCTAAAAAAAAAAGCCCAGGTTTTAAAGACTGTGCATAGAAGCTATTACAGTACAGCTTTCAGTATCCTTAATAAGTAAATTCTAATTTTTAACATTTGTAAATTGCTTTGAAGAGTTTTAGTGCTGGTGCCCTGTTGTCATTGATTTACAAATTTGATAACCAAACTGGGTGTTTGGTGAATTGTGACTTCCCTTCTGTGGGCTGCACAGGACTCTGTTGTAGCTTCTTCACTGTATTAAGCTCATTTGCCATCAAGAAAAAGTGATGGGAATGTAAACAGCAGATTGTAGACAAAGCCTTGGCCAATATCGTAAGGCACTTTCTGTGAACATTATTTATTGTTTATACCAGGGAACACAAATTTATTTTGTTTTGAGGAGAACAGACATTCATTAAGGAAGATACTGTGCAGGATATCATCAAAACCCAATATCTTCCTGCCTAAAATTCAAACGAGCCTCACAAAATTAAACACTTTGTGAGTTTTCAAATCCCTAATTGGTGCTGGGCCCTCACAGAAACCCACACTTGCGTTTATGCAGAATTAATGCAGCTGGCAATCTCTGCTGGATAAACCACTCAGATTCAATACCGCTTTCTAGATGCTTCCCTCTAGCATCTTACTTTGGCCTGTCATTGGCCCTTCCCAGCCATGCACCAAGGGGGCCCAGCACATGCACATTCGTGAGAGGTATCTTAATATATTTTTCAGAAAAAACAACAATAACAACCACACCTAATCCTGTAAAGCTGAGTTCTGCTTCCTTCTTCTGATTTCCTATGGATTCACTTTCTGTATCTACACTTGTGTACCTCTCTCATCAGTTTGCTCAAGATTCCAGGTTATAGCACAGGACTGCAGGCTCCCCATATTCTAACACTCTCCCACCTCCTCTTTGAGGTCTTAACATTTAAAAATAGATTTTACTTGTTTCTTTTTAAAAAATAGCCACAATATTCACATGGTTTAAAATTCAGAAGTTACAAAAGCACAAAGAGTGAACTTTCCCTTCTTCACCTGACTCCCCAGATGCCCAGTTCCCTTCCTCAGAGGCATTCTATGCTATCATTTTCTTGCATGTTCTTCCAGAGCTACTATATATTTAGTTTCTCCCTTGCTTTTTCAACTGACATAAATATACTCTACACAAAGTTCCTGTTTCTGCACTTGACAATGTGTATGCACTTTATGAAGAATGGTCTATCCGGGAACAATGTCTCTCTTCTGACAGCTTCAGGAGATGCCCATGTGGACTAGGAGGGAAAATGGTCTATCTCAACCACGGAGGTAAGTGTAGTCAACTCCTCTAAGTGTGGGGAGACAGACCTCACAGCCAGATGGCCCTTACATCCTCTTCAAGACTGAAGGTAACAAGGCAACTTCTCAATGCCAAGCCAGCAATGGATACTGAGTAGGTCTCAACAGATATTTGCCAACTTATCAATAACCAAAAATGTTGAACCTATAGAATTAAGGAATAAACATACTGCAGAACTGGTAAAAGCTGTTTAGAACCCATTAAAAGGTGTTTGTGGTAAAACAAGTTTGTTAGTACCTTTTTCTTGAGGCAAGAGTACACGCACACACACATATGCACTAGCCACGGGGCAAGGGCCCAGGGTCCAGCAGGACTGGAGGAAGGTGTGACCAAGAGCAGCAGGGAGGAGAGGTAACCCTAGGCGTGAGTGCAAACCAGAGCACATGGAAGGTGACAAGGGCAGGTCACCAAGCACCAGGGCTGAAGGGCAAGAGTGAGGCCAGAAACTACAGGTGAGGCAAAAGCTACGATGCCAAGAAGGTCAAGAACTAGAGAGGAATAGCAGATAGGGTAAGAGAAGTGCTCAGGAGATAGGATGGGAACCAAGGAAGGGTGCTGAGGAGTTTGCTCCCGTGGCTGTCTAGCTGGGGAAGAGCCTGGCCAGCTCACCCGAGAGCGCCAGGCCAAGTGATGGGTGGTATAGCCTGTGTCTGGGCAAACCACACTTTTTTTGTTTGTTTGTTTTTGTTGTTTTTTAATTAACTAATTTGTTTATTTTTGGTTGCATTGGGTCTTCATTGCTGTGCGCAGGCTTTCTCTAGTTGCATGGAGCGGGGGCTACTCTTCATTGCAGTGCGCAGGCTTCTCATTGCAGTGGCTTCTCTTGTTGCGGAGCACGCGCTCTAGGCGTGCGGTCTTCAGCAGTTGTGGCACATGGGCTCAGCAGTTGTGACTCGCAGGCTTAGTTGTTCTGCGGCATGTAGGATCTTCCCGGACTAGGGATCGAACCCATGTCCCCTGCATTGGCAGGCAGATTCTTAACCACTGCGCCACCAGGGAAGTCCCAAACCACACGTTTTAAAAGGAACAGCTGCACACTTGGTGTGTTCTTCAAAGCCCCCCCGGACTCCCACTTGAATTCAATCCATTTAACGTTATCCAAGAACAGTCTCCTTGTTTTAAACTGTACACACGGTAGGATCAAGAATTCAGTGAGAGCTTTTCCCTCCCTTTAAAGACGACTAAAACAACTGGAACAAAAACAACAAAAAGACTTTGATATAAGGCCCTTAGAGGTTATAGATCATGTCTGATTATGGCCATGAACTAATTAGCTGAACAGGGATTTACATTTTCTTTGATGACTTAAGAAGTCCTTCAGGCTACTTTCATTAAGGGGCTATCAAAATCAGACCAAAACATCAGGCAGCCCATATTCAAGCCTGTCACCAGGCCTGGAGAGAGCAAAGTGTCTGGAATTCCCAGGCAAAGTATTTCCCATCAACATTTTCCCTCCAGAGGAGTTCTGCCTGTAGCTCCATTTTAGCATGTCTCGGGGATGGCAGATATTTGAGGGCTTCTCCAACAGGACAACCCCATTGACTCAGAACCCAGACAAGCAGAAGACTCAAACAACCGGAAGTAGTTCCCTAAGCACGTCCTTTTGCAAAAAAGTAGCAGCAGTCCAGAATCAGATACTGAGGACACAGTCACGAGACAGGTTCAGGGCATATGTTGGGCCCAACAGTTTACATCTTCTAACCTGTAGGACTGCACAGTGATAATGACAGCAATGAGGTCCTCGAAGATCCTAAAGCTCTTGTAAATTGCCAAAGAAAGGGTAAACTCATTTTACTTGCTTCAGTGTCAATGCATTTCGCTGAATTCTAGTTCTTGGAAAGTTGGTAACCTGAGTATAACCATGATAAATAACTCAGTAAGGCAGAGTGATTAATCAGAACACACCAGATCCTTATCAGGCCAACTAAATAGCAGTTTACCAAATCTAGAAGTACACTACTAAATCACTACTGCCAGAGACAGAGATCTTCTTTTCCACTGTAGAATGTTAAGCTCATAGCTAACCCACACTTTAAGAACAAGTATCTTTATATTTCTGGTTTATAAATTCAGCAATGTCCCTCTCTGCAACAAACTGTTGTGACTTGAGGCCAAGGAAGAGGAAACCACCCTCTTGTGAAATCTTGCTCCAGTGGACAAAGCTTATTACAGAAGAGCTGAGGTTTCATGGACTACATCAAAAGTCCTTCTATTTAGAAACCTTGCTCAATTTACCTTGTGCACTGTCAGCCCCCTCATCAGTCACTGCTGGCTAGACACTGGTGGATCCGACAAGTGAGAAGCCTGTGGCTTTGTGTGCTTCCCACATGCCCACAAACCACGGGCCCTAGGCTCTGCTTGCTGATCCCACTCCCCACCCCCTGGTCCTAAACCCAAGCAATTCACTCCCGGTGTTGCCACCACCCCATAAATACATACCTCCCTCTATTGTCTTGGGTATCTGCTCTCAGGCATCACTGAGGTAGCCATAGTGGTTTATTTCTAGGTAATTCTCCTAGACTTAATTCATGTTAAGCTACCTTATTATTTTGAATGCCAATCTGTATTTCAGATATTTTTCAAAAATACATTTCTTTCCTCTTCATTCTTTCACATCTACCCACTACCTATTGCTTCAAAGAATTAGCAGATTAATTAGACCATAAAGAGTGAGGATTCGTGGGGATGTGACAAAGGGCGATGTGACAGAGGGCAAAGACCAAATGCCTCACCATCATCACCCCCACCATTATCATTATCTTCCCCCTCCTAAAGAAGAAAAGCTAACACTTTTGGTGCCAGGGCCTATGCCAGGCTCTTCAAGGGCATCACCTTACTGAATTCTTACAGTTGTTCCTGGAGGGAACATCTGTTATAGTCTCCACTGTGTAGATGAGGAAACTGAGGCTTTGATAGATTGACTTGTCCAAGAACACACATCTAGAAAGCATCAGAGTCAGAACAGTCAGACTCCAGCACCTGGGCTCTTAGCAACTAGGCAATACTGCCTCCCATTGTGGCTGGTCAAACTCTTACAAAGACCACTCTAAGGCCCTTAAAAGGGCAGTCCCATATTCAGACAGGAAGCACAGCTACAGCTTTCTTAATCCAGCTGTAGTGCAGCAGATGATTGAATGGCCGTATGCAAATCCAATTTTTAAAAATCAAATCCTATTCTAAATTCACCAGGGAAGCTTGCTTTATTCCTTCACAAAGAGAAGAAAAATGTGATTATTGGAATACAATTAGTTCCAAATGATCTATCTGGTGAGCTTTAATTTTTATGGATACGACTACCTTAGAGTTAGGTTCAACTGCTGGTCCCTGACCCCCCTCAGCCCCAATTCACTCCCTGCTGACAATGTGGGTAACTTGTAATCTAGACAGAAGACAGAGAAAACCCACATCCCCAATGGCCAAGAATTGCTGGCCAGAGGGTAGAGTGGCAGGAATCAGTGTTCCTTTGGGGGGAGAAGGGGGAGGAGGAGAAGGAGGTAGCCTGAAACACGCATGAAAGCAACCTTGCACGACGGCTAATTAATTCCTCAGTTAGCCCACTACATATTGTTCAGCTCCAGCAGCAAAATGAACTCAGCGGTGCCGTGAGTCAGAGAGACTCTTCGTGAAGCTATTTGAAATCCTCTGAGGAAAACAAGAGAGTCAATAAATATCATCATGTTATGTGTCCACGCTGCTTCTCCTGCAGATGAAATCAGCGGTGTGTAGCTTAATCTTACCAAAATTCCATCAGCATTGTGCTGGATCTGCAAGGTAGGGCCTTCAGCTGCAGAACTGCTGTCAGCAGACACTCCTCATCCACTGGCACCATCAGAGATGCCTCAGCTGCAGAAAGCCACTTTGCCCAAGGTCATGTCCTTCCCAGAGGAAGCCCACATCCAGTCACTGATGGAGGAAGGGTTGTTTACAAAGGCCCAGCCACACTGGCCCAAACTGGGACAACTCTGACAGGCTGTTTCACATCCAGAGCCCTCCATGGGGTTGACGGAGGCTGTGGACCTGCATGGCCACTCAACTTCTCCCTCTGATCCACCTTCCCTCTCCCACAGGTGTTGATCCCAGGGATGGGATCTAATAAACATCCTTCACACTACACTCCACCTCAGAGCCTACCTACCAAAGAACCCAGCTTGTAACAACATCTACACAAACTGTTATAAAACAGAAGTTATTATATTAAGTGGAAGGGCATTACGTTTATTGTCTATAAAATCTGGGAAGCTAGACTAGAGTTAACTGAGAATTTGTGTTTCCTCTTTTGATGGTGTCAATACTAGCAAGAATGACTGCTTACTATCTTAAATAAGGTACAACTTATCAGCCCATTTTTCTTCTATGGGAAGTTCATCTGTGGATAAAACTATTTGGATCTACTTTACTTTTACTTGGTAGGTGTAAAAGATTGCAAAAATGACTACAATTCTTCCCCTCCCTGTACCTGAGCCTTTAGCAACATGACTGCAACCTTTCCCATCAATAGGCAGCCTAGCCCTTGAATCCGGAGTACCCCCTGTGACTTGCTTTGACTAATAGAATGTGGTGAAAATGATGCTGTGCAGTTCCAAGGCAGTCCCTTGAAGAGGCCTGGAACAATTCTGCTCTCTCTCAGATCCCTATCCAGACACCATGTGAAAAAGCCTAAGTTAGCCAGCTGGAAGGTTGGAGACCATGTAAAGCAGTGACAAGCTGACCAACCTGGAACCACCCTACAGTTCCCAGCCAACCCAGCAGACTCACGACTGAGCCTTCCCAGACCGGAAGAACTGCCCAGCAAAGCTCAGTCCAAATTGCTGATCCACAAAATTGTTAGCCACACAAATTGCTATTGTTTTAACCCACAGCTTTGGAGGCAGTTTATTATGTGGCAAAAGCTATCTGATAAAATAGAGTAGCTAGTGGTTATCTCCAAGATTGATTCTGGAAAATGAACTTTTAGGCATATTGGTCCATTTCCAAAACACCTGGCAACCAACATCACTGTTTTTCTCTCCCATCTCCCTTTGTCCTTCTTCCAAGACAGGGATCTGAGTCAATGATATTGAGTAGATTGGACGAAATACAGGAAAAATTCTATATAGGTGAAGTTAAGATTTCACTTTACAAATCGCTCAAGAAAAGACTGCATAGTCTAAGAAATGAACTTTCAACCAATTATATAGAAACAGATTTGTGGTTAGGTTGGATGTTTGAGAACCATGATTCTGTAAGTCCCTATGTAGCCTGCTGTCTAATGTTTCTCTGTCCTATAGACACAAAAGTGGGGAACTGTAACAGACTCCCTTAGAGAACCTTTAGGAACCCTGCAGCTTCCCTTGCCTGCTATGGATTACAGCAACTATAGAAAGAAAGAATATCTCTACTTTTCCAGTAATAAAACTGCCACCAGAAAACTGCTAGAGCTAATTAATGAATATGGTAAAGTTGCAGGATACAAAATTAATGCACAGAAATCTCTTGCATTCCTATACACTAATGATGAAAAATCTGAAAGAGAAATTATGGAAACACTCCCATTTACCATTGCAACAAAAAGAATAAAATACCTAGGAATAAACCTACCTAGGGAGACAAAAGACCTGTATGCAGAAAACTATAAGACACTGATGAAAGAAATTAAAGATGATACCAACAGATGGAGAGATATACCATGTTCTTGGATTGGAAGAATCAATATTGTGAAAATGAGTATACTACCCAAAGCAATCTACAGATTCAATGCAATCCCTATCAAATTACCAATGGCATTTTTTACAGAGCTAGAACAAATCATCTTAAAATTTGTATGGAGACACAAAAGACCCCGAATAGCCAAAGCAGTCTTGAGGGAAAAAAACGGAGCTGGAGGAATCAGACTCCCTGACTTCAGACTATACTACAAAGCTACAGCAATCAAGACAATATGGTACTGGCACAAAAACAGAAACATAGATCAATGGAACAAGATAGAAAGCCCAGAGATTAACCCACGCACCTATGGTCAACTAATCTATGACAAAGGAGGCAAAGATATACAATGGAGAAAAGACAGTCTCTTCAATAAGTGGTGCTGGGAAAACTGGACAGCTACATGTAAAAGAATGAAATTAGAATACTCCCTAACACCATACACAAAAATAAACTCAAAATGGATTCGAGACCTAAATGTAAGACTGGACACTATAAAACTCTTAGAGGAAAACATAGGAAGAACACTCTTTGACATAAATCACAGCAAGATCTTTTTTGATCCACCTCCTAGAGTAATGGAAATAAAAACAAAAATAAACAAATGGGACCTAATGAAACTTCAAAGCTTTTGCACAGCAAAGGAAACCATAAACAAGACCAAAAGACAACCCTCAGAATGGGAGAAAATATTTGCAAACAAATCAACGGACAAAGGATTAATCTCTAAAATATATAAACAGCTCATTCAGCTCAATATTAAAGAAACAAACACCCCAATCCAAAAATGGGCAGAAGACCTAAATAGACATTTCTCCAAAGAAGACATACAGACGGCCACGAAGCACATGAAAAGATGCTCAACATCACTAATTATTAGAGAAATGCAAATCAAAACTACAATGAGGTATCACCTCACACCAGTTAGAATGGGCATCATCAGAAAATCTACAAACAACAAATGCTGGAGAGGGTGTGGAGAAAAGGGAACCCTCTTGCACTGTTGGTGGGAATGTAAATTGATACAGCCACTATGGAGAACAATATGGAGGTTCCTTAAAAAACTAAAAATAGAATTACCATATGACCCAGCAATCCCACTACTGGGCATATACCCAGAGAAAACCGTAATTCAAAAAGACACATGCACCCCAATGTTCACTGCAGCACTATTTACAATAGCCAGGTCATGGAAGCAACCTAAATGCCCATCAACAGACGAATGGATAAAGAAGTTGTGGTACATATATACAATGGAATATTACTCAGCCATAAAAAGGAACGAAATTGGGTCATTTGTTGAGACGTGGATGGGTCTAGAGACTGTCATACAGAGTGAAGTAAGTCAGAAAGAGAAAAACAAATATCGTATATTAACGCATGTATGTGGAACCTAGAAAAATGGTACAGATGAGCCGGTTTGCAGGGCAGAAGTTGAGACACAGATGTAGAGAACAGACATATGGACACCAAGGGGGGAAAAGTGCGGTGGGGTGGGGATGGTGGTGTGCTGAATTGGGCGATTGGAATTGACATGTATACACTGATGTTTATAAAATTGATGACTAATAAGAACCTGCAGTATAAAAAAACAAACAAACAAAACAACTAATACTAAACTTTCATTGGGTTATTTGTATGGAAATATGTTAATATAAATGTTTCAGACATTACATGAAATTTCTAAAAATCTTATATGTTCTGATATAATGTTATAAGTCATAATCCTAGTTATTACTTTAAAAATGTATATCTCAGAAATAACTAATTTTCTTGTCAACTGCATTATTACAAACTTACATCAAATCTTTAACCGTGGTCATTTTTAAGTCTTTTGTCATTTACAGACAGTTCTGGGTGTACTCTGATGCTTTTGCAAATATGTTCCTATAAAAGGGTTTCATCTTCAAGAAATTCATGGAAAAGACTCTGACAAGTACAGGTTTCTGGTAACTGACTGTACTGCTGAACTGAATGAATAAGCATTTTCAGAACTCTAATGAAAAACTGATGAACTCATAAAAGTGCTAACAAAAGATCAAGATGAAAAAAGAAATTAATTACATGGGACTGAGTGAACTGATGAGGATGAGTATAATTTTTCTGACTTTCTGTTTGAATTTAAAAAAAAAAAATCCCACAAGGACTCAGAGGCAAAGAATATACAAATCAATTTTCACTGCAAAGTAAAGGAGCTGTTACAGTGGAGGATTACTGGACTGAATGTCAATATTATGACATAGTATGAGTGCGTTTCATGTTTGGTAATTGCAATCATTGTTGCTTTTGTTGTGGTCATCCATGTACAATGTTTGGTGTCAGTCTATCTCTTGTAAAAATAAAATACAGTGTGTGTGTGTGTGTGTGTGTGTGAAAAACTAAATAAATAAATAAAAGATTAAAAAAAAAGAATAAACAGTCTTAGAGCTTTTTTAAAAAAAACAATTATTTCAGAGCTTGACGTTGTATTGTTTCTATATCTCGTACAAAAAGTTTGCTGGCGCTGCAGCCATTTCCTAGAAAAAAGTCTCGCTGGTCTCTGGCCCAGGTCCTGACATAAACCTGGGTCTCTTTCTGATGCTGTGATCATCCAGATAAATTTGCACCGAGCAGCTGTTTCCAACTGCTGCCTTGACAAAGAGCGAGGGGTGCATTCCTCTGATATCTGGTGCCCGTGGTGGTTTGCTGAGTCATAGTTAGACTTCAGAAATCAGACTCTCTTTACCTCAATCTCCAAAGCAAAATTTCCTACAAATTCAACGTTAGTTCATATAGGAACTTTAAATCTCTGAAAAACCCTTCACTTTCTGATACTTTTTATTTCTCCAACCTTGACACTTAGGATGCATCTGCATTAATGCAGCTACTTCCTGCTACCAGCAGCCAGAAGAAGCAGCTAAAAGAGGTAGAGCGTTTACATGCCTGGGAGGTGGTAGCCACCTGTTGACTCACCGTGTGGACACTCAGGACCTTCCGCGTGGGCAGCTGGCCCTGGGCAGATGTACATGATTAGTGTGTATGCGCTAGCAAGGTACCCAGAAGGTCCTGTAAGCAGGTCCCATTAAATCTTCCTAAATTAGGGCCCTGACCTCTCAATAACCTCTTTATATTTGCATGAGTCCAGCTGCACGGTCACATTGCCATTTTCATGACAGGGTTTTTGCTTAGAGAAAGATAAGGACATGAATGACAGTGGCCTCACATTCATCAGCAGCTAGAATGTTAGGAAGAACTGAAACATGTGGTTTCTCTTCCTAACAAACTCCCTTTAGGTTATTTTCTACCCCACTCGGTCCATGCACGTACACTCATTCACAAATACAGGGCTGTCGGCGTTGGCGGGGGGGCGGCTGCAGACACGGGTGTGGGTACGTTTGTGTGACACAGTCTCCCTCCTTTCCTTTACGGGGAGATAAAATCTGATCAAGATGAACATCTAATGTGGTCTTCAAGGAGAAAGTTTCAGGATAGCCCAAGGCATGTGGGTGTGTTTGTGTCTGTGTATAAGGCGGAAGGGGAACCCCATCAGCTTTACCTGTGGGCTAAGGTGACAATGGAGAACGCAGACGTGCATCCTCCTAATTCCTCTGAAACAGTTCCTCATGGGACCCCTCCAGCTAATGAATGTGCAAGTATCTAGTGAGCTCATAAGACCATGTCTGTTAATTAAAGAACTGCTAACAATGTCAGGGGACACTTCATAATCATGTTATGCATTTCTGAGCTTTGTTTGTTACATGTTTTAAAGTAAAACATAGAGTTTCTACAATTATAACTTTTAAACAGATGTTCAGTATTTTGAAGCTAATAAAGGCTGGACAAGTGCTTATAAGAATTCTATGCATTTCTAGGTGTTTTACAGCAAGAAAATAATCCTGTGCAGTTTGAGCATTTAGGCACTTAAACAAAGGTTTTAAGTTTTATTTTAAGAAGTGTTAAAAAACAGATGAGCTATATGTAAGAACTGTTGATGAAAGATTAAATGTCAGAGTATGAAACAAATAAAACTACACAAATGAAGAGAGAAAAGGAAGATGAATTCAGTAAGAAGAATGTAAAAATAAGAGTTCAGTAAAAAGGATGGTTAAAAATGTGAAGAATAAATATAAGACTAATGAAAACAATCCTGGGCTGAAATGAAAAAGAGAAACCCAAGAGTAAATAAACAGGAGTACTACAAAGTAAGGCTTTGGGGACAAGAGTTAAATACAATAATTTTTTATTAGTAAACACTAACGTTTTCTCAAAGAGTGTATGTAATTCTGGGAAGAGCTATATTGAATGCACAGAATTCTCAAGGTGTCTAGTCACCTGTGTAAGCATATGTGTTGTAGCAGCAGCTGCTGGGGTCACCATCTTTTACTGGCTTAGTCACTGGCCAGTCAGGAACCTCAGTACAGAGGGCCTAGTCACTGCTTAATTGGCTATGGCTGTGTTTAAACACTTTGTTCTCATGTTGTTATAATAACAAAAATAATAGCAACTGTTTAAATATATTTTCCATACCTAAGCTTTATTGAGAGTTTACTATTCGCTAGGCCCTGTTCCAACCTCTTCACATGTAATATGGCATTGATCCTACTAGAACTATATTATCCTCATCTATAAACAAGGGATCTGAGACAGAGTTACTAGTCTCAAACTCAGATTAGCCTTTACCACTCTTCAAATGTCAGAGCTAAATTTATGGAGTAACATGAAGCGTAAAACTGCACCAGAGGCCTGGGATGCTCAGTGCCAGAGCTTTGTGGCTTGTTCCCGAACCACACTGGGCCACGCGGCACTGCAGTTTTCTACATCCATCTCCACTATTTCCAAAGGGAGCCTGTGAGGTGCCTCACGATCACCTGAGCCCTGGACACAGAGCTGGAGTCACACAGGTTTATGGCCAATAGTAGGCACTATCTTTAATCCAAGCTAGCTAAGGAGCTGAATGACCTTGTTTACTGAACCATCTCATTAACTGGGCAAGGCAGTACAATGGCTAAGAACAAAAGAGGGGCTGCTGTAGAGTCGGGCCTAGGTTCAAATCTAAGTCTACCACTTACTAGATAAGATTATGGGCAAGTAATTTAGCATCTTTAAGCTTCTGTTTCCTCCTACACTGCAAAAAGATAAACAGAATTAGGTTTTACCTGCACCATGAAGAATTTAAGTGAACAATCCATAGACTCAGGTTTCCTAGAGTCAGCATTTCTAATACCTAGAAGGGTTTGCCAGGAAGGTTACAGAATTCCCTTTTCCATGAACCTTCAAAACTGTGACACAGCCTCATGAGTCAGAGGAGTTTCAATGAAACCTTCCCCCCTTCGGAGGGCAGTACTGGTGGTCTGTGAAGAAGTCACAGGTGGTCCCTCTGGTCTCTTCATATCAGTATTAATAATAGTCTTTTGCTTTTAACCTATTTGCTTGACAAAAGATTATTTTTACCTAATGTAATCACCGTCTCGTTTGCCCACATTCCAAACTTTATTAAAATAGATTAGAAAATGAAGATATTTCTGTTTGAAAATGATCAGCCACGTCTCTGTTTCAAGATAGCAGACAGCCCTCAGTCAAACTTAAGATGTGTCTGACACTCTTTATCAGTGAGCCAAAATGTATCAAAACCAATTACTTCCAAGCATCAATGAAATAAATAAGCAGAGAGACAGATGTAAAATGAGGAATGGTTACATTAAATAAAGAACTTAATCATCTTTTGTGCCTGAGCATTAAATTTGATTAACTTAGGTCTAGTCTATTTTTTGTGGTAGGCAGAAAATAGAGAGAAAGATGGGTAAACAAACATAGAATGTACAATCATGGGTTTTAGGCACTTGTGATGAGAGAGTCTGCCTGAGTGAATGAATGAGTTAGGCAGCTGCCAGTTCCACTTGGAGACATCACTAGAGAAAGTCAGCTCAGTGTTTCTGCTCCAGGGCAGACCAGACCCAGGAAAGAGTTGCCTAACAGTACAGAAGTAGATACAGATTCATTTCATCTATGGCGAGGGCCCACCACACTACCTCTGGAATGTATCACACTACCTGAAACTGCCTGTCACAGTGGAACGTTCCATACGAGCAAGTGAGCAACTCTGAAAATTCATTCCATTATTCCACAATGATCGTGTCCTACACATGCAAGTCTTGGGCCGTGCTGGGGATATGATGGTGAACAAGACCTAATCCTTGCTCTCAGGAAACTTGAGGTTAAAAAACACAATTACAGAAGAAGTCACAATCAAGTATAATGAGAATCAGGGGAAGTAGAAGAGGGGTATGATAGAAACCCTAACGTAGTCTAGGGGTCTTGCTAAAAAGAAATAAAGCCAGACACCAGTTAAAGGTAGTAAAGGCAGATTTTATTCAGTAACTACTGCAGTAGGGGAAAGAGACTTCAGTATAAAACTGAGCTCAATTCCAAAGCCAGTATAGACAGATAGGGGTTCACAGGCAACAAGCAGAGTGAGGGGGGTCAGTGGATGGAAAATTACTAAGAGGACACTTCAAGGGTTAGGGATTCTTGCTAAATTGGCCTAACAGGATTTTTGCTAAAGGCAGGCCAGGGACTTAGACATCAAGGGTGGGGGATGAGGAACTTGATGAGATATCAAAGGTGGTCAGACATCAAGGAAGGGGGGATTCTCACTAAACTGTCTTAGCAGGATTCTTGAGAAAACTGGCCTCAGCAGGCTAAGGACAGGGCCCAAGGACAAGGTCTAGTCAAAAAAAGGGCTCAGAGGAGGCTGTCTAAAGTTTGGTCAAGAAGAAAGTCTTTGCCAGAGTTATTGTTGCACAGAAAGGAGTATTTCAGCTACAAACTGAAAGCTGACTAAAGTTGGATTAGGGCATATCCTTGGAAGAGAGAAGAGCATGTGTGAAGGCCTCAGAGTTCGGGGAGCACAGTGCATTTGGGAAAGTGAAAGAAACTGGTTACGACTGGTCAATAAAGTCTGAGGCAAAGAGGGTAGGAAGTGAGACTAGAGGCATAAGCAAAAGAGAGCTTTGGGGGTTTTGTAAATCTTGTTAGAAGCTCAGATTTTGTCCTAAGGCCAATGGGGAAGGCTGAGCTGGGGGAGTAATATGACTTGATTTCTCTAGCCTGCAGAGTGGAAGGAAGAGAGATTGGAGGGGGCAAGACTGGGGGCAGGGCATCCAGCTGAGCACATGCTGCAGTAATTTGGGTGTGAGTTAATATAACTTGGATGAGAGTGGTGGCATGGAGCTAGAGAGAAATAGAAGAATTAAGTTATTTAAGAAATAAGAATAATAGGACTTGGGGCATGAGTTAGCGGGAGAGAGAAAGGTAGGAGTCAAGAACAACTCCCAGGTTTCTGACTTTGGCAAGTGGATGGCTACTGAAGTTAGGAACGCTGGTGGAAGAACAGCTTGTGGGAAAAGGTTAGTTTGAGACATATCGAGTTTGAGTCATAAGACATTTGAGTTTGGAGCTCAGGTGTTGAAACCCTATTACCTTCAGTCCTATAGTGCCTTGCACTGTCTCTAGAGGGCTGATGGGGCCATCTCCAGTCATCCTCACTGATTATCAGGTACTTGGTCTGAAGACTCACCTACACTGGGGAAGGTGGGAAGGTGGGAAGTCAGGAGACAGATGTTGCAGAAAGGGGTAGCCAGATAGAAAGAATAAGGAGAGGGACAGCCAGTAGAAAGAGAATGTAGGAAACATCAAAAAGGGTAATTAGCTCCTGTTTTCCCTCTCACCTTTCTGGAAGCCACCCCACCCCCAGCCCAGCTTCTAAGACCAAGGTTAGGAGGTATCTTTCACTTTCCACAAATTCACACACCATGGGGAGGATTAACAGTCTGCAGGAAACTTTTCCACAAATAATCCAATTTATAAAGTGATTTGGAGACAATTTACTGGTTAAGATTAAGATGCCTTCCCATATGTCTGCTTCAACCTGGATAGACCTCAGAAACATAAAGTTGAATGAAAAAAGCAGGTTGCACAATGAAACATAAATATGGAAAATCCTTTCATGGATATACACATATATGTAAAAACATGGTTAATTGTTACCTGAAGGGAAGGAGGAAGAAGAATGGGCTAACGAAGAAATACAAAGGAGACTTCAACCATATCTGTAACAATTTTTTAAAATCTATTTAAAATAAAGATCTGAAGCATATTTGGCAAAATGTTAACATTTGCTGAATCTGGGAGTCTGGCATATATATTTATTAAAATATCTCATTAAAATGGCTGTATGAAATCTTTCTTATGCAAGAATTCCAAATAATATAAGTAGATACTCTCCCTCCAGGAGGTAGAGCCTAACCCCATCCTTCCCAAGGGTAGGCTAGACTCAGTTCCTAAGGCCAGACATAGTAGGGGAAGGGATAAGTACTGACTGTACAGTGGAGAAACCTGGCAGACACTACCTTGGCCAAGCAAAAAGATTTACTATCACCAGAGATGTCAGGTGGTATCATGTACCCCTGATATCATGTGACAAGAAGAGCACTTTACCTCTTTGGTATCCTTTCCAGAAACTTATAATCATGTGAAAAACAAAAGACAAACCCAATCTATGGGATACCTTGCCAAGTACTCCTCAAGACTGTCAAAGTCACAAAAAACAAGGAAAGATGAGGAAACTGTCGCAGACAAGAGGAGACTGAGGAGATATGACAATTAAATGTAATGTGGTTGCCTGAACTGGAATCTGGAAGAGAAAGAGGACATTAATCCAAAAGGTGGTGAAATTCAAATAAAGTCTGGAGTTTAGTTAATACAATGTACCAAGGTTGGTTTCTCAGTTGCAACAAATGTATGGTGGTTATGTAAGATGTTAACAACAGGGGAAACTGGAGGATGAGGCACAGGAAAACTCCGTACTACGTACGCAACTTTTCTGCAAATCTAACATTATTCCATCAAAAAAAGTTTATTTTTTAAAGAATGACTGTATGTCATCAAGAACCCTCCAACTCAAAATGAAGCCAATGAGAAATCACCTGTACCTTTGGGAGTCGCAGCACATTATGAAGTACAGTGGTACCTTATTTCCCAACCTAAATCGATAAGGGAATGCACCATGGGGGTCAATTTTTCAGAAAATTGAAACTAACGCTTCAATCACAAAAAATATTACTTTCAGCAATTTTTTTTGATGGCAAGCCTTGAAAAGTAGATGATAAAGTTCCCTGCCCTCTGAGCAGAGAACAGTAAGTGTAACTGAATCCTTTCTGGGTTAATCAGGGTCACCGGTGTGAACGTCTGTTATTACATTACATCATACCAAGCATGGTTCTGCTTTCAGCTTTCTTTACTGAGTCATGGAATTGGAAATGCAGAGGCCATCTCCCCACACCTAAGAAATGACTAAGGAGAGGCCAAAAATGATGGATGTGGATTAAGAATATGACAGGTGTTCGTGTAACCACAGGTGAGCCAGCACGGAGTAGAGAGCATCTTCCACCCTCTTAAATAAGCAATTTAGCTGGGGAGCAGCTGGCAGCTGATTTCCCCTTTCTGTGCCTTTTCATGGTTTGTAACGCAATTTCTGTAGTTTGCTGAATGCAAAGCGTATCCTCTGGACAACTGAAGACCCCAATAATCCTTATTTATCTCATGCCAGGCCTGGGAGGCAGGTGGAGGTGAGGGGTAAG
Source organism: Eschrichtius robustus (assembly GCF_028021215.1). Classification (NCBI taxonomy): domain Eukaryota; kingdom Metazoa; phylum Chordata; class Mammalia; order Artiodactyla; family Eschrichtiidae; genus Eschrichtius; species Eschrichtius robustus. The sequence goes on from NC_090825.1 coordinate 94,420,400, forward strand.
CTCACTGATATTTTCAGGAGGGAGTTTAAATTGTGACCCTTTCCAGCTCTACTTAGGGAGTATTTTCTTTATGATGTATACCATGGGGGAATTATTTGGCTTCTATTACATGTAGGAGTGTCTAATAAAACCAAAGAAAGCAGTATGACATGAGTCTTGGTGATAGGTCACCAGAGAAGCAGAGGAGGGGGATTAAAATGCTGACTTCCCACCAAGTCTTTTCTGCTATCCTCTTTCAGGGATGTACACCTGCCTGCGCTTTCTCCGTGGAAAGACCATGTCTCCCTGGAGCCTGACCATGGCCCACCCGCACCGCTCAGTCAAGAGACGGGCCCCTCCTCTGGAAAATGGATTTCACCCAGCTCTCTGTCCCAGCTTGTCATTCAGTCAACCCCCGAACCTTTCCTTACTCTTACATGAAGACAGGATTGCCAGTGCCTTCCTAGGGTATCCTTCCCTTGAATGACTTCTGCAACTAGAATGTAAACCCCTCAAGTACTGCATGCTCTATTTCCTGCCTGAATCACCTTGTTCAACATCAGATTAGCTGAGTGCTTATGCAATAAGTCTCTCCAGGTAACCAGATGAGGCACCAGGTGACAAGTGCCACGAAGAGGAGATATTTAAAGAGCAATGGGAGTGTTCAAGAAGCTGCCTATGCAATGTCCACTTTGACACTTGTTTGTTGGAGACAGGATTCAAGCTTCTTTCAGCATCACAGATATAAATAAGCTAGGCTGAGGCCAGAGGTTTGGACCTGAAACTGTCAGCTAACTAATCTTAAACAAAAGATATCTTAATGTCCATACTATGTCTCCCTTGCTCCAGGAAAGTATGCAAAGATCTATATTCATTTAGGGCAGAGTTTCCCCCCTTCAGTACTATTCACGTTTGGGGTCTGATAATCCTTTGTTGTGGAGGGCTGTCCTGTGCAATGTAGGAAGTGTAGCTGCTAGAGTTAGCAAATTTAAACACAGCGTTCCCAGTTAAATTTGAATTTCAGATAACCAGCAAGTTTTTTTAGTATATGTACATCCCACACAATATTAATAGCATCTCTGGCCTCTATCCATCGGAGACCAAGCAGCATTACCACCGTCCATCCCCAAGTTGTGACAACCTAAAATATCACCAGACATTGTCAAATGTCCCTTGGGGGGCAAAACTGCCCCTGCTTGAGAACCACTAATTCAGGGTAACACATCAGAAGGCTACAGATCTGAACCTCTCTATCTTAGCTCCCAGAAATACTGTGTCTGGTAAAATATCAGTGAATGAATTAGCCATGTGAGACATTCCTCAGCACATCTTACCGAAGTAATCATTTTGAAAATGTTACTTATTCTGCTTTTTAATGTCCCTTGGGATCAGCTCCCTTTAGGTTTTCTTGTCAGATAGACTCCTGGCTCTCTTTCAGAATTAGCAGGCTCATTTTGATCAGATAATGTAAATTATGAAAACTACCATCTTCCCCTTTTTCCTTAACTGCTAGAAAGCTTAGAGATAAATGTAATGCTTAGTTACGGAAACCATCAAAGCTCATGTGGCTAAATATTTTCTTTTTTAAAACAAACATCTGCATAGCGGCTTTTATATACCACATATATTTTAAATGCTCTACGAATACTAGCTTCTTGAAATCATTCTTTCACTACAACAACCTTATGGATAAGTACTATTATTATCCTCCCTTTGCAGGTAATAAACTGAGGTCATTTCTTTTTCATATGTCTATGAATTATTTCCTCCTCCTCACCGTCCTTATTTTATAAGTAAGCCCCTTCAGATTCTGTTTAAAAGTCAATGGGGCAGAAGTTATTGTATCACACACCTCCACCACTGCAGGTCCTCTCAGCCTCCCATCTCTTGTTCCAAATACCACCATGGCTACCAGTTCCAACTACTTGCAGGTACACTTCTCAGAGCCCAGCCTCGTGCCCAGGCCACACCCCTCTCATCTCTCATCCTGGGCCTCCCTGTTCACACTGAGATGTGGGACACAAGGGATCTTGCCCCAGAGCCCAGAACTGTACAACCCATAGTTGCAGAGGAATGAACACCTCGTGGTCAAGGTGTTGCCAAACGGGAGACGGAAACTGGTAGATAAATTCATTCTCTCTTTTTTCACTCCAGAAAGACTGAGATGCAGCTTTTCAGAGGCTGCTTCTTTAAGACAGAGCAACCAGGAGTACTGGGTGGCAACCAGCTCAGTTACGCCTGCTCCAATTTCTCTCCCTCCTTCCCTGCCTCACTCCTGTGTCTCTCAGGTCTCTGGCTTCTGCTCCTTGGCATTGTACCTCCTAACAAAGCAGCAGCAACATGTCATTGTCTGGCTCTGCTTTCTAAGGAATCAGACTAAGACAAGTATACATAATTATAAATAAAATCACACTGAATGGAAGTTTACCTAGTTATTTCCATTAACTTCAGTCACTAATATTTCTTGTGGTCCAATTGGAATACAATCGTGGAACAACTATCCCTAGCAGGACTTTAAGGGCCTATGCCATCATCTTTACAGCTGAGGATACCAAGACCCAGAGAGGGAAGGGGATTGTTCAAGATCACATTCCCTGTTAGTGGCGTGGGAAAACATGCCCTGTTAGTGAATACAGTACAAACATTTATTTAGTGCCCACGGTGTCAAATTTCCATATAAATGATTGTACTCTGTGCTCGAACATTGGGTAATTAGTATTATTGTCCTCACTGTATGCACAAGAAACAGAGGGCCAGAAAAAGTGAAATGAAACGTTTAAGGTCACAACTTTAGCAAATGGAACAATCAGGTTTACACCAAGCCTCCAAACTCCACATATCTAGTTCTTTCCCCAGCTGTTTCCCAGAGGTGGGGATGTAGGCCCTGGCTGTCCTGGGAACTGGGCGGAAAACATGATGAACCTTGGAGGAAAACAGGCTTTCAACTCAAGTCCTAGCCCTGCCACTTAATAGCTTGGTGACCTTAAGTCACTTCATTTTTCTGAGCCTTGATTTTTAATTCCGAAAATGGAGATCATAACATCTACTCAGAGTGTGGCTGTGAAGAGGAAATGAGATAACATATGTAAATCTCCCACCGCAGTGCCTGTACACAGTAAGTGCTTCATAAATGTTGGCCAGTATCAGTTCTGTGGAATCAAAGATGGCTCCCAAACACAATATTAGCTTCTCTTTTGTAGGTGCTTATTAAGTGTCACACATGGTGCTAAGCATTTCCTATAGAAGAAGGAATCACTTCTAACCATCCCAGCCTCAATGAGGGAAGGAATCGATGAAGGGGAGTGTCTTTTATCAGTCATGTTCGCCCTTGTTGAACTTTGCCCTATCTGTGTAACAGTTTTAAAACAAATTTATAGCTTAGTTTTGTCCTAAGCAAGAACACTGTGAAGTATTAGCTTGGATGTGCTAGCTATATTTTTCTTATGCACATTAAAACATACATACTCTTCATTACAATTTAAAAGTGTTATTATTTAACATACTCAAGAAAAAATATGAGATAGAACAAGATTAGCAAAAGGTTGATCACTGTTGAAACTAGAGTACATGGGGCTACACCATTACCTCTCTAATTTTAGGTATCTGTGAAATTTTCATAATAAAATAGTTTTAAAAATAAAATAAAACACAATTTTCAAACCTGGAGGTGGGGGAGGGGAATGTTCTTTCACAGAGACCTAAACTTATCTCACATTCTTCAGAGAAGCAACTGTCACACCTTGGGAAACACTGGCCCATGATACCCGTGAGAAGGTCACGGCACAGGGACAGACACTCAGGCTTCTTTCTATCTCATAGGCTGCATCCTCTGTGCTTAGAACAACTGGTCACACAGATAAATGCCTGATTAAAGTTTGCTGAGTCAACGAATGAATGATTAGTACTATAAAAACCGGCATAATCTGAAGAGCCCCTGTTGTTTTTCTTTTACTGCTATGCCATTTGGATTCCATTACTGTGAAAAATATCTAGAAAGTTTCCATAAACTTCCACAATCACATCTGGTTGGCACTGGATGCTTTTTGCTAAATGAGATCAAATGTATTGTCTGATGTTACTTGGCTACTACTGGTTTATATGTATTTGGTCAAAGAACCTCTTACCAGATGCTATTAAGAGTAAGTTTTATAACCCTTTGTCCCAAGTGGCTTGTTCAACATCAGTCTGGAAAAGGAGGAAGGGGCGAGGTAATCTCAGGAGCCAAAAGTGAGTCAGTGTGCTCTAGGTGTCTGACACTTACCAGCAGGCCAGCACCGACTGTGCCTGCTCTAAGCTGCTCTGGGACACATCCTCTCCCACTCACACCTACAGCCAAGTGAACCCTACCACACTCCACAGACACTCCTCTGAAACATTCTGTGATCAGAGTCTGGTACCAAATTAGATATCTCAGTTAAAGGTTGAATACACTAGAAGGTTAAATCTATCCAGTAGGATAGAAAGGCCTTGGCAGGATCACTTTTTGTGTATATAATTAGTTATCCTAAAAGACAGTCATAATGTGCTGTTTTATTATGCAAAGCTGTTAGTACTTTGCAAAATACTGTTTCAAGTTATAACATGATTTTTTTTTCCTTTGCTGGAAGATATGAGCTAAATTTCTATTAAATATTCATATACCTTTTGAAACACCTTATGTATTCAGTGTTAACTCTTTTGAATATAGCAACAATAAAAGAGATTATATGACTAACTTAAAGATCTAAAATAGCAAAAACTATTTTTTTTTAAGTCTGAGAAATCAGAGCAGCAGTTCTACTTTGCTGCCATAAAATACAAATACAGAAATTAGGTTTCCAATCCCAAAATCTTTTTTCTGGAAATAGCTTTCTCTCTTGCTCATAGAATGAGAACAAGCCATCACATCATTTTTATGGATCTTTTTCAGAAATGAAGTGGTTCAAGAATGGTTAGAGGGACTTCCCTGGTGGCGCAGTGGTTAAGAATCTGCCTGCCAATACAGGGGACACGGGTTCGAGCCCTGGTCCGGGAAGATCCCACATGCCGTGGAGCAGCTAAGCCCATGTGGCACAACTACTAAGCCTGCGCTCTAGAGCCCGCAAGCCACAACTACTGAGCCCACGGGCCACAACTTCTGAAGCCTGCGCACCTAGAGCCCGTGCTCCGCAACAAGAGAAGCCACTGCAATGAGAAGCCTGCACACCGCAATGAAGAGTAGCCCCCGCTTGCCGCAACTAGAGAAAAGCCCGCATGCAGCAACGAAGACCCAACCCAACGCAGCCAAAATTAAATAAGTAAATAAATAAATTTATTTTTATAAAATGGTTAGAGAAGGAAGCGGATGCAGGGTTGGTGGCTCAGCAGCCTCTAATTAGAGTAGCGCCATATGATGCACAGTCTGATGCTGTATTAAGCCAGTGCACTTGTACCACCTGAGACAAAGCTGAGGATCTGTTTCACATCTTGTTGAGTAAACCAAACCCCAAGTATTTTTCCAGGGAAGTGATTAGAAGGTAATTGTCACTTTAAAAATTCTACATGGAAATAAAGTCCAAATGGTCCATAAACAAACGAAAAGATACTCAATCTCACTTATATTGAAGAAATTAAAATTAAAATAGTACTTTCTCACCTCTTTGTCGGTCTATTGACATAGCCTTCTAACTGCTCTCCTTCTTGCAGATGGAGCAATCATCTAAAAACAAAAATCAAGTCATGTCCTTCCACTGCTTGAAACCCAGCTTCCCAGTTCACTTAATAGTTATATTTAAACATAAATTACATCTTTCTTTAACCTAAATTGTATCATTCTGCAACTATTTGCATTTACAATGTCTTAGAAATCTTTTCATGTTAGCACATAGAGATCTGTCTTTTTAGCTGCTGCATAATATTCCATAGTATGGCTAAGGTTCACTTAGCTATTCTCTAATTAATGAACGGTTAAATTGTTAACAATTTTTCGCTGTTATAAATAAGGCTGAAATGAACGTCCTATAGCCTTCTTGTCACTTGAGAGTGTTTTTCTAAGGAAGATACTGAGAAGAAATTTTTTTTAAAAATGGCTACTGCCAAGTTGCCTTCCAAACCAGCTGTGGGGACACCCCACCAGCGGAGTGTGGGAGACCTACTTACACCTTTGCCAACATTTGCTTCTAGATGTTCTGAACTGTTCCGCTGTCTAGTTCCGTGACTTGTATCACTCTTTAATTCCAGAAATTCTTGCCTTTAATTATCTCTTTAAGTACTGTATCCCTCCCTCGTCTCCTTTTCCTCCTGTGAACGGTGGAACTTTAAATCTACACTTCGTTTCTTCATTTTCCTTTCGCACCTCCCACCTCTTCCGCCCTTCACACTGCACTGCGGGAGAATTCCTTGACTCAATCTTTCAACTCACGCATACGCACTTCTTCCGTAGCGTCCGTCCGTTTCCGCGTGGGTTACGCCCTCTCGCCCTCGGCGCTTCTTCGTGGCTCTGCCCCCGACGTCGGGCCGCCGAGACTGGGAGCGAGCGCGCAGGCGCAGCCGGCGTCCAACCAGGAGCCCAACTGTGGGCTTGGCCCTGGCCTCACTCAGCAGCCATGGGAGCGTCAAGGCAGCTCCTGCGCTCCGTGATCATGGGCGCCCGGGGCTCCGGCAAGAGCACCCTGGCGCTGCGCATCATCAAACACTTCCAGCTGAAGAAGTTCTCCAGCGGGGACGTGCTCCGAGACAACATGCTGAGGGACACAGAAATTGGTGTGCTGACCAACACTTTCATGGCCCAGGGGAAGCTCATCCCAGACGACCTCATGACTCGGCTGATCCTCCAGGAGCTGAAAATTTTCACCCAGTATAACTGGCTGTTGTGTGGTTTCCCCAGGACACTTACACAGGCTGAAGCCCTGGATAGAGTTTATCAGGTACACCTGGTGATGAACCTAAACGTGCCCTTTTAAGTCACCCGGCAACGCCTCACGGCTCGCTGGATTCATCCAGCCAGTGGCCGCGTCTACAACCTCGAATTTAACCCTCCCAAAGCAGTCGACGTGGATGATGTGGCTGCAGAGCCTCTCATTCAGCATGTGGATGATAAACCAGAGACACTTATCAAGAGAATGAAGGTTTACGAAGACCAAACAAAACCGGTCCTGGAATATTACGAGGAAAAGGGAGTGTTGGAAACATTTTCTGGAACAGAAACCAATCAGATCTGGCCCTGTATGCATGCTTTCCTGCAAACAAAAGTCCCACAGAGACACCAAAAAACTCAATTACCCCACGAGGAAAAATCCTTGTGATTAGCAAGATGAGCAGAACTCTTCCTTTCTTCACATGGAGTTCCTTGTTCTAAGACCCCACCATGAATGAATTCTTTGAAAATTATTAGTTTCACTTCTGTGGATTTTATTCGGGATACTAAGGATATGCCAAATGAGTCTGATACTAAGATGTGTCTTTTGGGGACTTCCTTGGTGGCGCAGTGGTTAAGAATCCGCCTGCCAATGCAGGGGACACGGGTTCGAGCCCTGGTCTGGGAAGATCCCACATGCCACGGAGTAACTAAGCCCATGCGCCACAACTACTGAGCCCAAGTGCCACAACTACTGAAGCCCACGGGCCTAGAGCCTGTGCTCCACAACAAGAGAAGCCACCGCAAGGAGAAGCCTGCGCACCACAACGAAGAGTAGCCCCCGCCTGCGCAACTAGAGAAAGCCTGCACGCAGCAACAAAGACCCAATGCAGCCAAAAATAATTAATTAATAAAAAAAAGATTTGTCTTTTGAAATTGTCTAGTGTGTTTTATCCAGCTGTCTTCTATGAGTGTGCAATTCAGAAACATTAAAAATGTCTAAACTTTAAAAAATTCTTTTAGACCAAAAGTACAAGAGCAACTGGTAGCAATCTAACTTGTGTTCAGTAAGAATAAGTGATTGGTAAGGTTTCATATTTTTCTGGAAAAGTAAAAAATTAACATTATACTAATTTGCAGAAAGTATTTCATCAGAAGCTTTTGTGTAGCCAAATACCAAAAAAGACATTTCTAGCACAGGGGATGTGGTTTTGTGAGATGCTACCTCTATAAAATTCCAGATAAAAATAACTGGATTTACCAATCCACTGCAGAATGTGAGTTTACTGCTGTCTTTAAACTAAGAAACCTATAAGCAGGCCGTATGAGCTATATTACTTTTGTTGTTAAACATACCTTCAGTTTACTCAGAATTTTCAATTTGCTATAAAAAAAAATTTAGGAAAGTATTACTTTGATATGATTTGTTTTCTTTTGAAAATACGTGTTCACTGAGGGATATATAACACGTTAGAAATTGACATTGTAAGTTCTTGTACAAGCACCAAAATTGAACGAATTTTCTTTAATGGAAAATGTAATTGACGTCTTATGTTTTCAGATGTTACTGAGGTTAAGAAACGTGTTTTAGGGGACTTCCCTGGCGGTCCAGTGGTTAACACTGTGCGCTTCCACTGCTGGGGGCATTGGTTCAATCCCTGGTTGGGGAACTAAGATCCCACATCCCACATCCCACATCCCATGCGGCCAAAAAAAAAAAAAAAAAAAATGTGTTTTAGGATCTACTTGCCAGTCCTCTTTTTGATCGATATGCCTTGGTGAGTAACAAAGTATTTTAAAAAGAAGAATGAATAGAAAACTTGTGATACCGCATAAAATAAAATACTGTCCTATCATTAGGAAATAGAAATAGATCAAGCATGCCTGGTGGGAAATTTCCTTGACAGAAATAACCATCATAATTAGTAAACAGATGTGGCAATAGAAAGGCTTTATATGACAGGACCAGGAAAGTAACTGAATTTGCTGAAGGTGGAGTTCTTTATTCCTGATCAAAGAAGTTGATACCTGCTGGCGTTTGCTGACATCCTATCTTAAAGGGAAAAAATCTTGCCAGTGTGTGTAATCTGAGAATGAGTGCTTATGTACTGTGCCCTGGAGTAGTGGGGCAGTATGAGAAATGGAGGAGAAACCAGACTATATCTTAAATGATATATTTATTTTTATTTTAGTTGGTGCTAAATCAAATGAAACAAGTCCTTGTACAAGCTATTACTAACTGCCTTTGAAAAATTCAGCCCATCTTACTCCAGGCACTTAAAATGCAAATACCAGCAAGTGTTTCTTATGTATTTGAGGGGAAAACTTATTTTTCTTTCTTTTGATTTAATTTTTCATTCATTGTCAATTTTTCAAAATGGACCAAGCCTTTTAAAAATTACAGAAAACACTTCATTCTTTAAAATACTTTCTATGTCTTATTTGAATATTGTTATATGCTTTCCAAAAAGTAAACTACTAAACTTATGAACTATCACTAGTCACTAGGTTATAAGACATCATTAGTCTTTACTATAATAAAATTAAATTTCAGGAAAAATATCAGTTTCATCTGCTTATTCAGTTTTTTATTATAAGGACCAAATTTTAATCTCCATGACCTCCAGTTGATTTATTTGTGACTGCTCTATCCTCACACATCTATCAGAAAAATCTACTTATGCTTATTCTTAATTCCTGCTTTGCTTGCTCTATCATTTATCTTGCTTGGGTGTTGCTAGTTCATCCATCTTGTTGAGTTTGTAATCTTTTGTAGTGTTGGTCTTCTTCATATGCGTGGTGATCTTGTCTCTGTAATCTATATGGTTGAGAGTCTCCATTAAATTGCATTGTCTGTCAATGAGTAGTCATCTTCTTGGGGAGATTGCTGGTCTAAATTGTCCTCTGGCCTTTTCTCAGGGACAGTGAAGAAGGAAAAGCCACTGGGAGAGATTTCTCTGGTGTGTTCAGGTCTGGTGCCCAATTCCCCTCCTCATGACACAGAGCCATATCTGTCTCATCTGGGCTCCCTGGCCATGACTCCTACCTGGAGGCTGACACTTTGTCACTGCTGTTTGGCTCAAGAGCAGATGGAAAGGCATCAGTAGAGGATGAAATGATGGTCCCTCCTGCAGCAGTGCCCCAAGGACCAAAGTGTTGATTGTCCTTGTTACCCGCCTGCTTCGGGCGTCCGCCACCTCTGGGGATGGAGTCTTGCTGCTCCTTCACCTTTTTGACACTAGTCTTCTGTACACATTTTAGATTGGGCTCTGTGTTTTTGCATCAATCCAGTGAACATCCCATACTTTAGGATTTATCCTGGTTTCTGGTTCACTGAAAGCTTCACTTCTTACTTAGGATCATCAGTCAAGGCCCTTGCTGCAGGAATGAAGATGCTGGATGATATACTTAGTCCACCACCCTGAAATGGAACCACATTGCCTCGTCCACCCTCAAAATTCATAAGTCATCAGGCCGAGAGCTATGGCTTTCAACTCTGGCTGCACATTAGAATCAGCTGGGAGCTTTAAGACAGAACATGGACACCCTGGATATTTTTATTTGGTTATCATGGGTGGAGGCCATGGTTATTGCTATGTTTGTTGTATTTTCAAAGCTCCCTGGCTTTTGTAAACCACTACCTTAAAGCAGCAGAGCTGACTTCCTCTGAGAGGGCCAGCCTTCTAAACCGTTTTCAACAGAGACTCAGAACCACCTGGCAGTCTCACCAGCTGGAACATTCATCACAAAAGGCTCTGCCCTCCTTGTCGTATTTTTTTCTCCCACACATGGAAATATTTAAGCAATGGATATTTTATCATTATTTTATCATTAGTCATCACCATGGATAACTAACACTTTTCATTTTACCTGTGTTGTTTATCAAATGCCACATCAAATGTCATTCTAGTTACTGATTTTTGGAAGCTTGCTTACATAAATATCTTTCCCTGTGTGGCCAGTGGGTCGAGCTCTGATATCTCTATTGTATTTAAACTCAGCTGGTGATGCTCATTTTTCAAGTATGCAGGTTGTGAAACCAACTTGCAATGAAATCATGATATATTTGTTTGATGTTTTCTAGTCTACAATAGCTTTTGTTTAGTTCTAACTAAAAATCTGGGAAAAAGCCAATTAAATGGATTCTGAAGATGAAGTAACCCAAAACACAATGCATTTCTCTAAAAAACAGCTAAATTTTCTATTAGTAATTGACATAAACTTACATAAACTGAAACGGGAACATGTTTATGTGCAATTGTGGGATGTCATTATTCTCCAATTAGGCCTATGATCATGGTCTTGTGAGATCCTTGCACATTTTTGGTGGTTGACCATCTAGACAGCTTTACAGTGATGCCTTCTCCAGCAAGGAATAGGAAAACACCAGGTATGCAGAATGAAATGAGTTTGAATAGAGTGCAGGTGGGGAGTAGGTATTAGGAAGAAGAAAAGATGGGGGATGTGTATAAGAGAACTTTGAATATTATGACACAGTAGGACTGCTCTCCTTTCAGCAAGCTGAGAAAATCTTCATAATGTCAGGAGATTGGAAAAAAAATATTCAAAATTGGTGGTGGTGGTGGAGGACTCCAAAGGGGTTAGGATTACTTATAGGTAATGAGAATGTGTGTTTAGTAAAGAGGAGGTCAGGCCATGTGGATACAGAATTTGGCTACTGTCAAACTGTAAGGCTTTGGGAACTTATCAGATATCCCACTGAGCCACTGTTGCATGGATGGCAAAAACCCACCCAATTATGATTATGGGTAAGAGAAGAAGTCACGGGGTGAAAGAAACGAGGAGGAAGTAAAGTTAGATGTTGACTGGAAAGACGCTGGGAGGAGAATGGGAAATTGTCACTTGGCGGGACATCGAATTGGAGGGTGGAATAAATTAGAAGAAAATCTTTAGAACTAAGAAAGAAATTAGAAAATATTGGCAAGAGAATTGACAGAATTGTTATAGGAAAAAAAAGAACAGACCCACACTCAGAGGGAACGAGAGGTAGTTCTGCCTTCTCAATATTTTTTTTCTCCTTATAAAAAAAGAAAAACAATGTCTACTATATCCCTTGAGCACTGGGACATTGATAAGAACCATTAACTCAGGTAAGTAAAGAGGTCCAGGTAAATTACTTTGAAGCAAATGAAGTCTTAATGGGGTTTTCATCTAGCAAGAATAGGACTCACTTCCTGGCATTATTACCATTTGGAATGGCCATTTCATGGGGCTCTAACAGGTGGAAACGTTGCATGCAACATGTCTCCAAATGTGATCATTTCAGAAATCATTTGAGAACTGGTGAAAAGCTTTAGCAAGTGTAACAATCCTAGAATCTTCCTTTACTTAGTCTCCATGATATTGCTCTCAGAAGTTAACAAATTTAAGCAATAAGGCAATCAGATGACGTATCTGTATGTACTGGGAGCTTGGGCTCAGAGGTAGCCTTTACAAGTGATGACAAGGTGAGATTCAGGCTGTATATAACTACCATCTGACAGCAAAGTTTTCAACTATATTGTAGTTTGTTAGTAGCTCTCTTGTTACTTAAAATGTCTTCCCAAAATGCAGTAGGGAGGGACTCTCAGGACCTGGAAGCTGTAGTGACTCCTGAGTCCCAAAGAGATGCCATGGGCCAGCCAATGCTGCTCCCACAGCTGTGGGCACCAGGGGAGGGAAAATGTCAAGTTCTCAAAAAACAAACTAAAACAAAATATAATTTCAAAAACAAATTAACACAAACAAAAAAAACAACAAAAAAAGCAGCAACACATAAGAAAAATGTGAGTCCCTTTCAGGGACACTGTCCTGTTTGGATGACTTTCTGCTTCTGGACTCTTGTTGGATATGCTACTGTCTTTGCCTTAAGCAGAGTTTGCCTTAAATCATGATTTGCAGTGTCAAGAAAGTACAAAAGCCCTCCTATTGTCCACAGGGCCTTCCTCTTCTGATGATGGTCACTAAAAGGGGGACACATTCTTCTAATATTTCACAGTTAACAGTAAGGCTTAGAATCATCTCGGAAGACTTAACACAGTGACTAATACTTATTCTAGGATAAAAATGAGGGATATAAGAGGGCAGAGAGAGTGATGGTTGCCTACAGCATGGATGGTGGTGATATGGGATGTGAAAGCTAAGAGCGAGGTCAAGAAAATGGTACAGAAAGGGAAGTTGAAGGATAACCTTCTGCCACATATCTGCCTAGGGCAAGGCTGGGTAGAAAGCAAGTATTTTTGTTAGTCCAGCAAACCTTCCTCCTCGCCCCCTACAGAGTGATCTCTCAAAGTTTTCTCTGACACAACAGGCACCTGCCACATGTAATCCTTGGAAATTCCTAGCTTTTCTTGCACCAGTATTTGCAATGTTTCTAAACAACTACTTCCCCTCCTCCTTGCACTGCAGAAAAGGTGTCCATTCCGTGCCCTGATGCATTACAGCTGCAGATTGCCTGGAGTTTGCTCATCACCACATGGCCTTTTCAAATCAGAAGGCTCCTTTCCTCAGGTCTCACGTGTGATTGCTGATAGTCATGTGATGACCCTTTCAATGATCTAACATGGAATAGCCAGCTGAGCAGGAAGGGCCATGGGTAGCCGTAGAACTAAGCCGATTGTCCTGTATCAGCCTGAGCTATTGGTTAAACGTTCACATGACCAACATGAGAACATGTTCATACAAGTGTGTGGAGCAGGGGAGGGTTCCTCATCTCCAAACACATGTTCTAAAAGTGTGAAAATCCCTAGCGTGCCTCAGTCTTAAGCTCCATTAGTGAGCTTGTGCATTCTTAGGGAACCACACACTGTAGGGTTTATTAGGAAAGCCCGGCCACAAGTAAGCGCCTGCCTCACGTCCAGACATTTGGTAAAATCCACTTGCTCCCACCTCCCTAAAGACACAGCACGCAGCTGTATGTGGGGATCACCAGGGCCGAGCTGAACCAGTCAGCTCAGTGGGTTTGCATGCTCAATCCGACCCTTACAACAGCCAAAAGGAGCCTCACCAAGCCTTTGTATGAGGGGTCGCACTCTCCCTGGGAATAAACTCGATGAGTCCTGTTGTCTTTGGACTGCCCCGCCCACACTCAACACGTATTTTAGACAGCACATGACTGACTCACAGAAGAGAGCAAAGTACTGCACGATGGCTTTAAAGCATGCTGCACACCCACTTCCATGGGCAACAGCCCCAAAACACCCAGGTCTCTGAGTGCCGACCGTGAGGACCCTTTCCCCTCCTGGCATCTATACACAGACCCAGTGAGTGAGGTCATCAAAATTCCGCAAAAAACAAGCAAATATCTAAAACTATCTCCCGAACACACAAGTTGACAACTTGAGCGAGAAGGTAGGAGCAAAAAGTCATTTATAGCTTGATGTCTCCATGACATAGTTAGCTACGCCCAGGTGCTGGGGTGGGGTGAAGCCTGACAGAATCCACATTAACAGGGGTTCGGAGGCCGCCGAGGAGGTGTGTGGAGGACCTTTTTAGAGGGGCCAATGGCTCCAGGTGAAGGCATGGAAATGAAGTCCCATACACGCCAGTTCCCTTCCCCATGGCATCTTGCCTCTGCTAGGTTAATGCTCAGAAGTTGTTTTACCGAAACTCGTTTGGCAGCTGGGTCTGAAACCCACTCAACTTTGCTCAGATAAGTTGTGTATTGTGTGAGGGTAGCAGGGAGAAGAGAGAGTGCTCACTCTATGTATGAAAAAGTCTTGGGAATTCAGGATAACTAATAAATGAGACCTCAGAAGGGACAGGAACTGGGATCCCTGAGAAACCCTCCACGGCCAGAGCTGAGCTCCCTTACTTAGCACAGGGGTCACAGGCTCCAAAGCCTATGGGGGTCCACACACATGAATCAGTGGGTCTAAAACAGAAAAGTGCTCGTCACTCAGGCTCAGGGTCCCCAGTGCAGCAAGTGGTTGCCCTGGTGCCTCAGCTTACATTCCATGTATCTGTTTCCTTATGTTCCTCCAGCATGTTGGCAGTTGTAGCTATGTCTCCGATTTCAGAAAGAGTCACTCAGTTGGTTACTGGCTTGGTTAGGGGCCATTCCTGGTCCAGTCCCATGGTGGGTAGGATGGCCCTTTCCAGTAGTTGTAGGTGAGGAAGTATGTGTGGCAGGTCAACTGGGTTACCTCTGTCGACATTTCCAGATCTTGCTTCCTCTTTGGGTCATGTTCTGGAACTGACAAGGAGGCACAGGGTTTGTCTAACCTGGACTTTCTGAACCGTCCTCAGTAAAAGGAATGAGGAATGACCAGAGGCTCTGTGAAAACTTCCCAGTGTGCTCAGAGGGGGACTCAACTGACAGGTCTGTAGCTGGCGCTTCTCCCCCGGGCAATCACCTGAGCTGTTCCTGCAGCCAAAATTGACTCCTTTCTCTTCTTTCTTCACATTTCCAAACTATACCACTCCTCCTTACTAGTAATGTTTGTTTGGAAAGAGGTCTATGCCTGATGGCCTTTCCTGTAGGAAGAGTTCCAGAATATTCTCTCCCCAGTAAGAAAAAAAATTGGCAGGTGAGCTACTTGTCTTCACCTAGTTCTCATGTTCCGACATGGTGAAAAGGGCTGGCAGTGCTGCATTTTTCTCTGCTTGCTTGGTTCAACCACATCATTTGCCTTCTGATCCAGCATTTTCCAAGTCTCTGTAGACTCCACTCAATCTGTGTATTAAGAAAGGCAACATTTCTCAGTCTTACAAAGATTTATTTTCAAACATGCCATTTCTGGAAGGTGGCACCAATGTTCTTTACTGCTTTTTCTACCCACCCACAGCAGAGCAGAGAAGAGCCCCCTGATTTGGGGGCAGAACTCCTGAGTATGAGTCCAGCTCTCCCTTTATTCACTGCTTTGGAAGTCTTTAATTAGAGGCAATAATGGAACAACGGCAAAAATAAAACAGGCTGACTCCTTAGGATTAGGGGAGGAATTATAAAGCCCCTAGGAAAATTTTTCTAATATTCTACCTTTCTGAGGAAAATCCTAGACCAGGAATTCATCCAGGCTTGGAGAATACCTCTAAGAACACATTTATGTTTTCTAGTCCCAATCTGTTTTCAACTCCAATACTTGGGAAAACTACAAGACACCCAAAAACTCTAGAGTAAGCCCCAAAGCCTTGGTTGTGGTCTGGGAGCCTGTGATCTCTAACATTTCCGAGAAGGATCATATACTGGGGGTACATTGGTAGTCCTCCTTCTCCCTTTCATTTACTACCGAAAAAAACCTTGAAGCTAGGCAGTCTATGCCAGTGTAGGGGGTATGTAATTGCCTGTCAGCTATCCCCTCCTGCCTCTGATAGATAACAACACACTAATTTTCCCTTGAAATTCCCCTCCCATTCCCCAGTCTGGTGTGACTGGCTCCAGGCCTGGGTACCAGGTCTGGGCCTAGAAGATCACAGGGGCAGTGACTGGTTCAGAGGTGGGCATGTGTCCCAAACTGAGCAGTGAAAATCAGCCCTGACATTGTTAGAAATATAGAGAAAAAGGTATTTGACCCCAGGATTGCTAAACTGGTAGATGGAACCCTTTGGTAACCCTTTACCAACATGTAGGGAATGCCTGACTGTGCATGAAACTAACACAGAGGAAAGCAGGGCTGAGGGAAAGAGGCAGTGACAAAAGTCCTTCACGTACTGTTGAGAGCCCTGTGCCTAACTGTGCCTGAGATCACCCACCAAACATTCAGGCATGGATTTCAAAACCAAAATGGTTGGGACCAATACACCTGGTCTAGTGACAAATTCCTAGACCCCTCATTTCCCCCATGCTCCTCCCTTCATCTCTCAGACTTTATCAACTCATATTAATCTATGTGAGAATCCATCCCTGAAGCAGCCGTGGAACTTGCCATTCTTTAGACATGAGTTTTCTTGATCATCCTACGGTAATCCTTTCTGGTTCACGGGGTTGCCAAGGTTCTGATTTTATCATTAAAGTATGTGGTCAGGAACTAACCTGACCACATATATAACCTGACCATATATAACTAAAATTATATATATATACATATATAACTTATACCATTTCCCGTAGAAATAACTGTTCTAAAATTGAAAACACCAATTGTGCGGCTCTTGTGGGCTTCACAGGGCCTTGAGATCCCTTGGAAACAAATGTCACCTCTTCTGCCATCTGCCTCGTGGCACATGGCTGTCTTGCTGCTGTCTTCCTGCTGTGTTCCCATCCTGCTCTCGTAAGCAGAGCTCTGATGCTACGGGAAAATGTCAAAATAAACCTTTGCCTTCATTTGAAGCCTAAGTAAATAAACTCCTGGACATGTGCCAACTCCTATCTGAGCACATGTGACCTCATTCATCTGCAACAAACAAACAACCTGGTGAAATCCACTTGGAGGCCACTGAGAGTTCCCAGGACTGTGTGCTCAGTATCTGTTTCTGTCCCGGCACTGGTGGACAGAATCCCTAGCTAGCTCAGCCATTCCTGGGGAGATGCTTTCCTGTGTTCTGGTCTCCCCAATCCTCTGCATGGGCCTTGGGAAGACCAGGCCCTTGGTCAGTAATATTACATATTTATGGAAGGAGGAGAGCGGGGGAAGGAGAGGAGGGTGAGGAGTGGGAGTAAAAGAGAGAGGGAGAAAGAGGGAGAGAAGGACAGTGTCAGGGAGATGGGAGGGGGACAATAATACCTTTATTGTAACCATTTAAATTAGTACAGACTGAAATCAGTCTATACCTTACCTTAAATATTAGGATAATGATACTGAAGGAAATTTAATGAGTCAAACTCTTTGTGCTATTAATTTATAAAATTAGGCTTGGAGAGAATGTGTGCTATTAGAAGTAATTCTTTTATTAATATAAAGAAAGACTGTAGAGAGAAAATTCAATCTGTACAAAAATATATACAGTGACAAATAAAAGCCTCTCCCCACACCAACTCCCTGGCCCTCTCTTCCTTCAGTTAGCAGATTTTTATTTCCTTCTAGGTGAAAGAAATATATACATATATATATATATATATATGGTTATACATATACCATATATAAAAATTATATATATACATATATAACTTATACCATATATATATGTATATATGTATACAGATACATATATACATAATATATGTATATATAATTTTTATATATGGTATATAATTCATTTTTTCAATTCAATTTATATATATAATTCATATATATGGTACAATAAAATATAGTAAATAGATAAAACATACATATAATTATATAAGATCATATATAATTTATATATGGTATAATAAAATATAGTAATTAAATATATAATAATATAATTTATATTTATATAATTTACACAAGAGATCAAACTACACATGCTTCTTTGTAACTTACTCATTTTCACTGAATGATAAGAACTGAGGCTCTTTCACGGCAACACAGATCTCACTGTTCGACTGGCTCCCTGATACCCACTAAAGGCTTGTCTGTGTAACCAGTGCCCATGCGTGGATGCCTAGGTTGCTTGTAGTGTTTGCTCTTGCAAACAATACTATATCTTGGTGCATATCTACAGGGTGAAATCCTGACTGGAATTGCTGAATAAACAACTCTATACACTTTTATTTTTGATTAATGTTTTATTTATTAACAATAAACAATCTGTTACTTGTATTAATTAGCATTTAGGCTCTTTGCATCTAATTAAAAATCTAGAGTAATTTTGGCTTAACCACATGAAAGTATATTTTCCCTTTGAAAAATAAGCCCAGAGACAGGAAGTTCAGAGAGTCATCAGTGACCTAGGCTCTTTCTTTCTCTCTGCTCTGCCACACTGGGTATGTGACTTCCACTTTCAGTGGTCCTGCATAGTTACTGGAGCTCTACACCTCACACCTGCATTCCAGGCAGCAAGAAAAGGAGAGGGAAGAAAAGAGGGACACACCTCCTAGATGAGTCAGCTCCCTTTATAGAGCCTTCCAGAAAGTTCCACATAACGTTTCTTTTTTTTCTTTGTTAATGGGGGTATAGTTGCTTTACCATGTTGTGTTACTTTCCCTGGACCTCCCTCCCGCTGCCCCCCCCCCATCCCACCCATCTAGGTGACCACAGAGCACGGAGCTAAGCTCCCTGCGCTATACAGCAGGGTCCCACTAGCTCTCTGTTTTACACATCCACATAACATTTCTGCTTACATCTCATGGACCAGAACTAAATCACATGGCCACACCTTATAACAAGGAGGCTGGGAAATGTTTAGGCAGCAGTGAAGCCTGCCAAACAATTAGGGTTCAGCTTCTAAGGAAGGAAAAGAGAAAGGGGGCAACTAACTCCTCCCACACATCATTACTCATCTTGATAAATTCCAAAATGCTTCTTCTTTTCAATTTTTAGCAGAAAGAGCTGGATACATACATTTAAAACAAACAAAAAAGCTCCTCTACAACTCCCACCTTCTTGTGGCTCTGTTTCATCTCTCTATTAAAGTGGGCATTTGGATGTCTTCATCCTAGAGCAACAGCATTGTTCATCCATACAAGCAGAGCAGACACGTAGCTCTGAGAAGATTCTGGCACATGGCACTAGCAGCTGTCATCACAAGCAAGGCCTTGGCTCCGTGAATAACGAGTCCCCATGAACCCATCATCCAGCTCTAACAAAATTCAACTCAGAGACAATCTCTTTTCAGCTAATTCCTTCCCACTCCCCCATATTTTTTGGAGAAAACTCCAGTCATATGATTTCATCTATAAATATCTCAGCATATATCTCTAAAAGACATAGACTCTTAAAAAAATACCACAATGCCATTATCACATGTAAAAATAACAACTCCTTAATACAAGAAGTCAGTGTTCAACTTTCCAAGTCTCATAATTAACAATTTGCTTGAACAAAGAATCCAAGTAAGGCCCCTGTATTGCAATTGGTAAATATGTTTAAGTCTCTTATTTATTTATTTATTTATTTATTTTAACATCTTTATTGGCGTATAACTGCTTTACAATGGTATGTTAGTTTCTGCTTTATAACAAAGTGAATCAGCTATACGTATACATATATCCCCATATCTCCTCCCTCTTGCGTCTCCCTCCCACCCTCCCTATCCCACCCCTCTAGGTGGTCACAAACACTGAGCTGATCTCCCTGTGCTATGCGGCTGCTTCCCACTAGCTATCTATTTTTAAGTCGCTTTTAATTTGGAGGTTTCCAGCATAGTTACTGGAGCTCTCCATCTCTTGTTTTCTTACAATTAAAATAAACTTATTATGAAAAATTTAAAACACATATAAAAGCCTGTAGGCATTTCAGTTAGCAGCCGGTGGTCTAACTAGTACTCAAATCTGTCACCTTTTCTGCATCCCCAGCCCCCATCTCCCACCCCAGCCACCCACCCTGGTCAAGGCCACCATCATCTCTTCCTGGACCACTACGATGGCCTCCCAATGGGCATTCCCAGGCACCCATCCGTCTTCCACCTGGCACAAATTTGGTCTTGCACCCCTCTGCTTAAATAGAGTAAAATAATAAGATCATTCACAAAAAACTTATGATATTTTTTTCTTGCGTTGTTCAAAAACTTGTCTCTGAAAGCAGTTTCCAAGATGTGTCCTCCAAAAATGTTGGGTGCTCACCTGAATATATAGTATCAGACATCAAGTGGTGCAACTGTTCAGACAGAATCACTCTGGGTCTTGGTGCGTGCACTCTCTTTGCTAACCCTAGGGCTTCGGGAATGTCCTGGGGCTCATTAAAGTCCAGTTTCCTGGTTCACATTCTCTATTCTTTCCTGCTGTCAGATAGCCCTTTCCTGATTTGGTTTCTGCCTTCTGGATTTTTCCCTGCCCGCATGCCTCAGTGTCCCTGCTTTCAGCCTGCCTTGGTTGCTAGTTTTTAAACTCTGTCCCTAGATCCCAGCTTGGCTCTCCCCTTCCTAGCTTTGGACCTACACCGCTTCAAAACTGTCATTTCCAATAGGCGATACACACCTACTCCACCAACACACACACACACACACACACACACACACACACACACCCATCACCACCAGCAAAGACATGAGTTCAAATAATTTCTCCTTAATTGGCCACATTATCACCATACCTCATATTTCCTTCTGTCTTGAAGGAATTAATCGCGTAGTGAGGCAGTGAAATGGATAAATGCATTCATGATAGCAACACCCCTCCCCATGACCTGAATATAATAACAAATGTCCAGTCCAACATGGGGATCTGGTATTTATTTGGCTAACAGAGGTTCCCCAGGATGTTGAATGATCATAATTTACTGTATAATATATTATATATAATGTGCATCCAAACATAAGTTTAGGTGGGTGGCAAAGATGAAATCATACAGTCTTGTCTCGGCAGACTTACTGGATAAATCATACTTCTAAAATCCTGGGGTTGAATCAGTGCAGTAGCCAAAGGAGGGATGACAACAGAGGAACAGAGTTACTTTTCAAGTTTGTTCACGCTCTGCTTTCTTCCTCTGCTCTGCTCCCAAATGTTCTTGGCGTATCTGTACAAAATGATCTCCTAAAATAATTTTCCCTCTAGCAGCCTCTGTGTCTGCTCCCTTCAATGGAGTAAACGAATATCTTCTCAGTGGCTACCCTTTAGCTGAACTTTCTGCCTTCCAGAAATAGAGCTTGGCTCTGGTCAGCTAACCCTGTGCCCTGCAAACTGCCCCAGCAGGGAGGGGCAGGCTGCTGTGACATGTCTTATGTGAGACCCTCCAGGGTGGCGCAGAGCCCAACAGAAGCAGGACCGCGCCAGGCAGCGCCTCCCAGCTGGCCCAGCGCTCCCCGACCCCATCATGTGAGCTCTCGGCTGCTCAGGGTGGCTAATTTTATCTCTTGTTATTTCCACTACAGCTCTGGCTGCTACTTTACTAGCGAATCTGGGGGAAGGTATCCTTCTACCTGTTAAGTCCAGATCAAGAAAGAAAAAAATGTCTTGAACTGGCCAGAGAACTAGGACTGAAACCCAGTCCCCCCTTCAAGCAGTTGGAACGGCACATTTCAAGGGGCTGTCTGTGCTGCAGGCCCCATGGATGTCGGTTATTTAGGCACAGAATCTCTTTGAACTAGAGGGGACCTTAGTAAGCGAGATTGTCTAGTGCTACTCTCTCATAACTGTAGTTAAAGGACATCAGGGTAAGTGTCTAATAGACATTTCCACCTCCCCAGGAGCCCTTGCATGGAGGGAGGAAGGAGGGAGCTCGGAGAACAGCTGAAATGCACGTTTCTCCTCCAGTTCAGACAAAAGGCTTAATATGAGAGACTCGGGAAGCAATAGGAAAACTGAGATGTGGAGGTCACCTGTAGTTCTACTTTTCCATTCTATTCCTAGTTCCCATTTCTATGGAAAATCAGGGGAGGTGATTCTACAGATAACATTGTAAGTGCCATATCCAGTGAAGGCACATGTAGTTGAAAAGACAGGTGATCTGAAAAAATATTTTTCTCAAATGAATCCGTTCAGCTCCGTGCTTCAATTCATTTATCCATGCTATCTTTGGTAGGTTATTTTTAAATGCAAAAAAGGAAAAGGTCATTCACACAGACACGCAGTCTCACTGTCATAATCCGAGCCACCAGACCTTGCCAAAGGAAACTGACCACAGATCCCTTCCCCTGCAGGCCCAGATGGCAGCTCTGAGAGCAAGATGCTCTTCTGGAACCGGCAGCAAAGTCCTGCCACTCTTATTCAATTGTCTTGAGCATGTTTAGTTATGGAGCAACTTTCAGTGATGTCTTCACCTGCACATGTTAGAATGGCTCCTTTAATCCACGTATAATATCTACATATGTAGAATTAAGACTTCCTTTTAGACACCACATTTCAGAAACAACACTTTATAGGGACCTACAATTCACTGAGAAAAAAAAAACGACAAACAAGGCTAGAATCAGTACAGATACATGTTTAACAACTGGCTCTACAGAGAAATAAACTCTGATTTGTAGTGTTTGCCATTTTCCACACTGTTAATACTCCCACCTTGGCCAAGACCAAGCTAATCTAACTTGGCTGAATGTAGAGTTGGAAGGAGATGCACACAACTGGCTCCTGAAGGCAGATGCGAGCCAGTGCAAGGTGGCATCAGCACGCCACCGGCTGGAATGGTCAACAACAAATCACTTCTGTCCCTTCCAGGGCATCTCACTTTTCCTCCACCAGTACAGAACTACTGGTTTTATTTACTTTACCTTTGTCCCCCACAAAAGGACCAAATCAGGCCCTTTTTGGGTCACTGTTGTGTCTTGGTCTCTTAACTGCTCAGAACTGACTCAATCATCACTTTGGGATTCTGCTAAAGTCCAGACAACTTTGGGCTGACTTGATAAGAATCTGTGGAACCAGGAGAAGCAGAACAGTACAATGATTGAGAATAGGATTTAGCATCCAAACAAAGTGGTTTCAAAGTCAATTCTATCATGAAGATAAGCCAGGAGAACAACCCAATCAAAAAACGGGAAGAAGATCTAAAAAGACATTTCTCCAAAGAAGACATACAGATGGCCAAGAGGCACTTGAAAAGATGCCCAACATTGCTAATTATTAAAGAAATGCAAATCAGAACTACAATGAGGTATCGCCTCACACTGGTCAGAATGGCCAACATCAAGAAGTCTACAAATAAAAAATGCTGGAGAGGGTGCAGAGAAAAAAGAACCCTCCTACACTGTTGGTGAGAATGTAAATTAGTACAACCACTATAGAGAACAGTATGGAGGTTCCTTAAAAAACTAAAAATAGAGCTACCATATGATCCTGCAATCCCACTCCTGGACATATATCTGGAAAAAAAGGAATTCAAAAAGATACGTGCACCCCAACGTTCACAGCAGCACTATTTACAATAGCCAAGACATGGAAGCAACCTGAGTATCCATCGACAGATGAATGGACAAAGAAGATGTGGTGTATATATCCAGTGGAATATTACTCAGCCATAAAAAATAATGAAATAATGCCATTTGCAGCAACATGGATGGATCTAGAGATTTATCATACTTAGTGAAGTAAGTCAGACAGAGAAAGACAAATATCATATGATATCGCTTATATGTGGACTCTAAAAAAATGATACAAATGAACTTATTTACAAAACAGAAATGGACTCACAGACTTAGCAAACAAACTCATGGTTACAAAAGGCAGGGGAGGGATAAATTAGGAGTTTGGAATTAAACTATACACACTACTATACATAAAAAAGATAAACAACAAGGACCTACTGTACAGCACAGGGAACTATATTCAATATCTTATAATAACCAATAATGGAAAAGAATCTGAAAAAATATATATATACATATAACTGAAGTTGTGCTTTGTTGCACATCTAAAACTAACACAACATTGTAAGTTAACCATATTTAAATCATACTTTTTAATTCAAAAAATTTTAAGGTACACTAGGAGATTTAGGGTCTCACGACCTCTCCTAACCTCTCTAAATTGGAAAAAAAAAAAAAATAATACAACAAGCTCATTGGGAAGCTGTGAAAGTTAAGCAAGCAAATGTATGTAGAACATTCACCTCAGCATCTGGCACATGGTGCTCCATAAATAGTAACTATGATTATCATTATTGCTATTACTTGACCTGGTTTCTATCTCAGCCCTGTCACCGCCTCACTAGTCCATGGACCCCCCCCTCCTGAGAAGTGATCAGGGTACCTGCTTCTTGTGCAGCTGCCAGGAGCCACCAAACAGGGATCTCATGAGTCTCATAAGGCAAGAGGGCCCTAGGGTGGGACGTCAGGGTATCAGCCCCTGTGGTCCCGTAGCCAGGCATTTTCTGTTTAGAAGAAAGAGTGCAACAGACATTTCCAGCAGGAAGGCCACCGTCAATAAACAGAGGGCCTTTGGAAGTGGACACAGTAGGCCCGAGCTGCCAGCTACCCCAGCCTGAAGTTGGCTGCTGGGTAGGAGGCTTTCCCTGTAGTCACCAGTCCTCCAGGCCTGCTCTTTACCTAATCCTGCCTCTCCTCCCTCGGCCCAGTCTCTTCCCCCCTCATCCCTGTGCTGAAATTCCCCTGCCCTGCTTCCTCCCTAGGCCGGCCACAGGGGCAGAAACATCTTTCAAAGCTGATCACATTCCTTCTATTTATGTGTCACTGGACAGTTTTCAAACTCTTTTACATCCGTATGTATTTTGACCTTATCAAAAGCTGCTGAGCAAGGCAGGGCTGATCTTATTACCCTCCCTTCACACCTATAAAGAAATAGTGTCCCAGAGAGGCGAATGACTTGGCCAAAGGTAGGACAATGTTCGTGGCACAGCTGGCCCACCCTTGGCTTTAGGTCTCCCTCTACACCTATTCTTTACACTAGGATTCTAACCAAAAGCCAGTTTTCCTTTATCAACCCCCAAGCTGGACAGTAGCCCCATCCCAATACCTGCATCCCTAGGATGATGAATTCTCTTAGCTCTCCCCAGTCTGTGTCTGAACAGACTGTTCCCATACTACCTTTGGCCAAAGTATCTTTGTGAGCTTGACTAGTTGTATGTGATGAGAGCAGAGCTGAGGTCCCTGTACTTCCCTAAATGGACTCTTAGCCTTGTGAGTTATATAAAGGCTCTGGAATTCTCAAAGGGAAACCATTAAACAAACACTAGAGCTGGGAAGGACTTGAGGGATGACCTAGCCCAGCTTCTCATGGCACTAATGAGCAAATCAAGGCAGACAGCTTGAGGGACGTGGACCAAATTCCCAGACTGGTTAGCCAGTGGCCGAAGGGAGCCTAGGCCCTAGGTCCCCTGACTCCTTGTGTACTGCTCTTTCACCTTAGGCCAAGGCTGTTTCTTGACCTTCTAATCCTCTTCTGAAGACTTGGGATTTTCCGTTGTCTTTTAGGAAGGCATTGAAAAAACAAAGGAGGCAAGGTTGTAAACCCAAATGTGGAAAACAAGTACAAGCGCTTCCTTTACCAATGCAAGATCCTGCTGTTTCTTTACTCATTATGCCCAATGCAAGGAAGATTAGAAGATGTCAACTAAAGAAAATGACATTTTATACATAAAGCACTACACCTTTAAACATTCTGTGGTATTTTTCTTTAAATATATGTGAAGCCTAATTCCTAAACAATGAGATTTCCTTGTTCAAATGAGACCAAGTGTCTGAATGAGTGGCATAAACACCATGCTCAGGATTTCTTGGAATTTTTTTGGAATTTTCTTCTGAATTTCTTTAGCATTTTCTTTAGAGTCTTTGCATGTCTTCAGTGAAATGATCCTACATCTTGGTGAAACTGGATTCTTAGCACCTTCTCTAGCAAAGGCCACCGAAAAAAAGACTCCATTCTGCACCTTCATCTCTCCACTGTGGTGATTCAGAGAATGTAGACCATTTATGTGACCCTGAGTATTCTTCCAGCTCTGAGAAAACCAACCATCTTAGAAAATCTGTTGTGCTTTAGGAGAGAGACTCAGCTATGCTTGCTTTCAGGATCAAGAGAGCAAATCAGTCTCCCTTCAAGACCCAGATAAATAGTTCCAGTGAGGTTTGGTACAAAGTCCCCTTCCTCCCTCCTCCCAATTTTCTGGACTGCTTGCCGATACCAAAATTTTCTTTTAAAAATGGTAAGGCTGAGACTTGGCAGGGAGAGAGATTATCAAAATAGTGAAACCTTTCATTCTGCAATAAAAGATTTTTTTAAATTAAAGGTTGAGTAACCTAGTTAAGGGAGCGAGTAAGCCTTCACATAAACAAATTGTGTACATGATTTTCAGATCTTCCCTTGGTTTGGACAGTATGGAAAGCTGGCAAAAACAGAGAGTGTGAAATACCTTCAAGAGAAGGAAGGATGTCCATGGATGGTGGGAGAAAAGCCCTCCAGGGCTCAACCAGGACAAATGTAATAACGGAGAGGAGGTTTTATCGTAAAACCAATGAAGCATAAGCTCAGATTTCCTCAATTGCAGAAGGCTCCTTCTAAGGCTCTCTAGCTAATTTATGTTTATAAATTTATTTATTTTTCTTAAAGAAGTCCCCTTCTCCCGATTAAATATTCAGCCCCACAAAATCTGGGTGAGCCCCTGAGTGTGCCAGGTAGAGATTCTGGAACAGAGTTACACGTATAGGCCAGGCTGATGTGGGTCCTGGATGGAAATGCTCAGAGTTGCCTCTTCCACTTCAGTGTGCAAGAAGGACCACATCTCTCTATTTTCTGTGAATCAACATGGTTGCCACCTGGAAGCACCACTCTGCTGGGCGGCTGTGCGCGCGCGCACACGCCCACACACACACACACACACACACACCCCTGAGGAGGGCTGCTCTGTCCATACTGGAGGCACAGAAATTGCTGCGAAGACCGAGAACCTCAGAGCCTGTGTCCCCATCCCCTCAGGCACATCATACAACCATCTTCCTTGAGGATTAGCCACTTCCTTGGGCTCCACTGACAGGGAAGAACAAATCTGACTCCATAGTGGATCTCCTTCTTTTACTTTAATCTTTGTATTCTACTGCTTTTGCTACAAGTTAATCACTAAAGGGATGTTGCCTATAGCTTAAAGTATGCATAAGGGCCCATCTCCGGGAACCCTGCCTCCCAAGCCTGAGTGTCAAGCTAAAATACCTTGGTTTAGCTCACAGGAAACATCCTGACCAAGTCCACCTGTGAAGAGCGGCAGGAAAGAAGAAATTAACACATTCCCTCTGGAGTCTGGCTGGAACCAGGAAATATTTGCAACAACTTATCACTTTTTACCTTATCTCTTCAACTCCCCCTCTCTGCTCTATAAAAGAAACTAGCATCCAAATCCGGGCAATCTGGCTCTCTGGGACACTAGTCCACCATCTTCTTGGTCTGCTGGCCTTCTGAATAAAGCTGCTATTCCTTGTCCCAACGCCTTGTCGTGTTGTGTGGTGAGCAGTACGAGCTTGGACGCAACAACACTCCTGAACCAAACGACGGGCACACTCCCTCCTCCAGAAACCCACTGACCTCTTTCCTCTTCTGCTACAAGAGAACCTCCTCTCCACTAAGCAGCTTCCTTCAAGGCACTTGCTTCTTCTCTTTTCTGTTCTTTTAAGATAATTGTTTTGGTCTACTCTACCCAGAGTCTGAGGATGAACAAACCAAATGCATGGGGTAGAAGGCCCTGATCAGCAAACACTCCCAAGAAGAGAGGAGATTTTATGTTAGGTCCTTTTAGTGTAGACAAAAAAGGAAGAGTGGAAAGAAAACAGTACATTTCCATGTTAAAACAGAATGATTGTGGGCTTCCCTGGTGGTGGCACAGTGGTTGAGAATCTGCCTGCCAGTGCAGGGGACACAAATTTGAGCCCTGGTCTGGGAAGATCCCACATGCCGTGGAGCAACTAGGCCCGTGAGCCACAACTACTGAGCCTGCGCGTCTGGAGCCTGTGCTCCGCAACAAGAGAGGCCGTGATGGTGAGAGGCCCGCGCACCGCGTTGAAGAGTGGCCCCCGCTCGCCGCAACTAGAGAAAACCCTCGCACAGAAACGAAGACCCAACACAGCCAAAAATAAATAAATAAATAAATAAATAAAATTTAAAAAAATAAAAATAGAATGATTGTTTCTATAAGTCGGTCACATGCAGCCGGTCTTGCCTCCTCATGTCTCTAATGGCTGGGAGAAAAGGCTGTTATAAGCCAGAAGAGAAAGCCCTTTTTGAATTTAGACGGGGTGTGGAAGATACTACAGGTTGCATATAAAAGAGTGTTCATTTCTAGGCTTGATCCCCGGGCCAAGGAAAAACTGCCTAAGGGAGTACCCAGCGCTTTACATGGTTGGCCCAGCTCTAAACCAGGTTTGGTTTTCACCCTCATATTTAGGAGTCAATATTTGCAAAAGTGCTGCAAATATCACCTCAAGGAAATGTTATTAATGTGTTCCCGTGGCCTCGTTTTTATTGTTTGCTTATTGTTTTTCTACTCCAGGTTCATTGTAAGGAATCTTATCAGGTGGTTTGCAACTTGGGGTAGAATGGTTCACTGCTGAGCAAAAAGCCACACAGGCCCTGCTGAAAGCCAGACCTGACCAAGTAAACCCTGGCCTCTCCTTGGTCCCTTCATCAGCAGGATTGCCCCAGCCCCCAAGGGCAGGAGAACTGGCTGTGGGTATTTACGCAGCTTGTGGGCAACGGAGGTCCAGCCATACTGTAAACAGTTCAACAGAAAGAAATGTACGCTCTCTGTGTGAACTAGTGTCAGTTCTCTATTATGTTTGCTTGTTTGTTTGTTTTTGGTGCACGGCTTCCTGATCGCTTGAATCCATTTCACATTAATGGAACAAGTAAGTGCATAAAGGTTTCTTATGCTCAAAGATGTGATGAATCAGATCTTTGGGAAAGAGTGAGCCTCTCTTAGGGTTCTTCCCAAGGGCTTTGTGAACTCTGCGATACAAATCTACCTGAGCGTCTGCACTCCTGAGGACTGTAGCTTCCAGTTAAGGTCTGTGTGCCTCAAAGTTGCCAAAACAACACTCTCGCTAATGATGTTTGAAATTCCCCTAACCTTACCCAACTTAGTGCTAAGCACAAATGAGGAATCGAATAAATAGGCCTCTATTGATTCCACCTCTCTGTAGTCAGCTTGTAACTAGAATAGCCAAGACGAGAAATTACTCCTGAATCAGCTTGCTGATTCTGGTTGCCACTTCAAGCACACCTGAGCTTTCTATCACTATCATTGCATTGTATCTCTAGGACCCACTGGTGCCTGTCTCTCTATTTAACTGTCTGACATTTTTAAGGCTTTAGCAACAGTACCACCAAATTTTCCCAGGATGTTTACCATCAGTTACTCATCTTAATAGGCCTATAGGGCAGGGGCGTGTGAACACTGGCATTTTATGGACCAGGAAACATACTGCTGATGACACAAAGGGAATCTGAGGCAGAACCATGATCGGACTTCTAGATATTCAGGGCTATACATGACCTGAGACAAAAGTACGTGGATTTTCATCATTTTATGAGTGACCCATTATTCAAAGCACCACCTTCTCTAAAAAGCCTTTCCGAACCACTCCAGTCCACAGTGACTCTTTCCTAGAGCACCCCTCCCCAACCACCTCCTGAAATCCTAACACACATTTTACTTGTATGTTATGTTGGTCTTTAAACACATCCTCTTTACATGATCAATCATTTTCAATGGTTCACAAAACCTTCCCTCTGGAATATTACCTCCTTAAGGATTCTCTTGTTTGTATTCCTCTACCACCCCCAGCACCATGCTTATTCCAAGATGGGGCTGAGAATGCACTGCCTGTGACCACCACTAGCCTGGATGGCTGCTAATTGAGGACAACAAATTGACATAAAAGTGAACCAGGATGTGCTCCTCAGCTTGACCCAAAAGGGGCACATAGATAACCCCTCCCAGGTACTGCCTGCCCAGCGGTCTCCTCTGACCCAAGCAGGTAACAGCCACTGGCTCCCTACAGCCCTTGCAGGAGTCTTGCTGGGTAGATTGCACCTGTGAACTGCCCTCTTCGTCTCTCGAGTTCATGCAGAAAAGTCTCATGAGCTAACCTTGAAATGAGACTGTCAGAATGCCCTGGGGAACTGGGCAGCAAAGACAGAGCTGAGTAACAGCTTGCCTCCTGTGTTCAAACCAACAAGCCTAAGAGTAAACCCACCTGTCTACCCAGCAAGCTCCCCACTTAATCTGATCATCCGGAGAAAACCAAAAACACATTGACTTAAAAGACAAAAAACAAAAACAAAAAAAAGGCAAAAAAGTTCAACATAGAACATTTGGGAAATGAAGAAAAGAGCACGAAGTTATAAAATTATCCATTATCTCACCACCCAGGAATAAATACCATTAACATGTTGGTATATTTCTTTCTAGTCTTTTTTTTCCTCATGTAACTGAAATTGTAGTTTTGCAACCTGATTCACTTAGCAGTAACATTTCACTTAGCATTTTTCATGTTATTAAAAATTCCAAAAGCATGATGTTAATGGCTTCATAATATTTCCTATCACAGAGGTACTCTGACAATTTAGCCAGGCTTCTATTACCGTTCTGTTCACATGTCATGTTAATGTTACTAGAGGGTGGGACTGGGAAACCTGCCCAAATCATTGCACTGAAGTCCTTTTTAGGAAACAAATAGACCCACTTCCTGTTGGAAAAAACTAGAATTTCTCATGACAAATCTGTTTTCCAACTATATAAAAATGGCCACTGTGACTGACCCTATTGATGTCCCCTCCCCCATACTTCTCTTGATCTATTCACCTGCAAGATGTTAGACGCATTCCTTGCCCCCTGACAGCTTCTCATCTAAAGCACCAAGGCTTTCTCCTTTTCTGCCTGGAAGTTTCCTTCAGCATTCAAAGACCCCAGGGGCAATTCTCAACCAACAGAGCAGAGTTGATGGATAAATACTCCCAACTTCCTTGACCCTCCCTGGGAAAGTTGTAAAGCTCATTCTACTCACTTACTTGAAGATTCCTGGTAGGACTGGGCCGCAGTTGCCTGCAGTGGTAATCCACTTATTACCGGCTTTCATCCCGTTTTCCTAGTCCCAGCCCTTCAGAGATGCTTTCTGGAATCCACTCCCAAATAGCTGGCTAACCTCAGCCTTGTCTCCAGGTCTGGTTGGGGGGAGCCCAAACAAAAACAGTCATCTAAAATCTTATCTAAAAAAGAATATAGAGGCAGGAAATCCTAATATTTCACAATTGGCTGATAAACTACTACTATTAATCATTCACTCTATGTGGAAAATACAAGAGTTTGCATCACTAACATAAGACTGTCTGAAACCTCCTTCCTTTCTGAGCCATCTTAACTCCCTTCCATCCTCTTTGAAATTTCTCTCCATCATTTTGAGTGTAAATAAAACCCCAGTCCCCATTTCTTCAGTGGCCATTCTTTAGAACACACATATTGTTTGTCTTTAGGGCTATTTAGAAATCAGCCCTGTCACCTTCAGTGGTTGTTCTGCAAAGAATCTGTAGACACACAATTTGAAATGTCAGTGCATTAAACAGACCAAAGTGCCTGCTAAATCCAACCCATAGGTTTATAGTCTTTGTTTATACAGCTGTGGCTTGATCTAAACCTGCAGCAGCAGTCAAGTATCACATAAATAATTCACCGAGGAGTGCTTGAGGCCAATTCATGAAGCAATGAATGTTTTAAATAAGTTAGAAAGCCAAAGAATCTTTGAAACCTCAAGCTGTTTACAAAAGAATTGAGACTCCTCTTTCTACATAAAATAATGCAAACCTTTTGCACATTTCTAGAACATTCTTTACTAAGAAGTATTTTTAGCCCAATGATTAAAGAGTCTATGGCCCATCCCTTTTCCCCCATCTTTGGACACTCATTTCCCACGCTGGTAAACCTTTTTCTTCTCCAGTTCTTGTTTTTATGCTATTTAGCACGTAGAGACAGATTAAAACCTCCAGAGGCTAAATTATGATACATTTCCCATTCCCTACTGATACATAATTGAAAACTAACACAATTCTAAATCACAAAATTAGTAGAATGACAACAAAGTTCTAGTATTTCCTATTGTGCATATTTTGATGCTTTTTTGAAATACCAAACATATTTCAAAAAATATTTACTTTCTGGCACCCTAATCATAGGCTGAGTTTGCCTATTCAGTAACGCCATCAGTGACACACCCAAGATTACAGACCATTTTGCAGCATAGAATTATGAACTGAAAAGCTGGCTGAAGTCCCAAGTCACATATTCAACTATACCCAATATACATAATAGCCAAAGAATTAAAAGATGCTCCAAATTTGGCCCTCTGGTTAGTATTCAGGCAGATGGTGAATTTATTTTACAAAAAAGTGGCAAATCTTACCAAGGGTGGTTATTGTGATGCCAGAGCCCCATCAAAGGAGGGTATTACCAGTAAAAATCAAATTAATCTACATATCACCAAACAAATGTCCCCAGGTTTTTCTACCAGCTACTGAAAACAAATTGACCTTAAAATAGCCACTAGACAGGTCTGGCAGCACAGCCAATTTATCAGCACTCATGCTGGCCTAAAACCTCAGCGGGGTTTGACGTCCAGGAGATGAATGGGGGGTTTGACGTCCGGGAGATGAACGGGAGCAGACTGTGCAAATAATTCAAGTGGTCTGACGTAAAGCTCCACGTCTTAGGGCTCTTTTAGTTGACAGGGAGAAAAACCCAACTCCAACTAGCACAAGGAAAGAAAGGAGGAGGGAAGGTTATGGTTTATGTACATGGGGACCCCTGGGTCTTCAGGAAAGTCAGGGGACTTTGGGCAAGCCTGAATCCAGGGGCTCGAACGGTGCCACTGGGGCAGTGCTCCTGTCTTTCTTCCCTCAGCTCTGGTTGCCTGGAACACTGGGGTCATTGCACAGACTGGAGCCTCTTCTTCATCACTTCAGTAAGATTTGGGGCTGTCCCTGTGTGGTTCAGCTTGCATCACTTGCCCTAGCCTTCGTCTCAGGCTATTTTGGCCAAGGCTGGGGTTACTTCCAGCCATAAATCCGGAGGTGGGGTTGCCCACATACACATGAACTGAGAATGAGAAGGGGTGATTCTGCAAGAGATACTGGGCAAGCAAGAAAAGGTGTTTACCATTATGCCTTATCCCTCATTCATATCATATGTTGACTGTAAATAGCAACTATGTCCTGCATCTTCCTGCTCAAAGCAGCTGGCAGAGACCCTCAGCTCTAGCAGGCACTCAACGCCATTTGTTGATTGATTGACTCCAGCAGAACAATAAAAAACCAGGGGGTTTGCTCTGACCAAAGGCCATGCATGGCAGTCTGCAAAGACAAAGGACCTCACCAAAGGGCAGAGCTTAATCACACAGGTTTTAATGAGTCTCTGGCATTTTAACTTCAAACAGGAAGCCCAAACAGGCTAGGAGATTTGACTCTATCTAGACTAGATACCCAACACCCCAGAACAACATTTTTGAGTGGTGAACTTGTGGCTGGTCCTGTGTATAGGGGAACTGGGTAGGTCCTTACACAAAATTTTGACAATTTCACAAGCACTTTTAAGTCCCTATTTTCTCACCAGCCGAACAACCAAAGCCTGTGTGGTAGAGCATTACAGAAAGAAACATTAGGGTGGGTTCTAGTCACCACGCTGCTGTTAATAAAGATGTGTGATTCTAAGCAAACCACTTGGTCTCTCTGAGCATTAGCTGCCTCATCTATAAAACAAGGAATTTGTTCTCTTTAAGCTCTGGCATTCTAAAATCCACAACTTACTGAGCTCTGTAACAGGGCAGTGGCTCCTAACCTTGACTGCACATTAGAAATAGCTTGAGAGATTTAAAAATAACCCTGATGCCTAGGCCACAATTCAGACCAATTAGATGCAAATTTCTGGTGATAGGAGCAGGCCTCAATATATATTTTAAATCTCCCCCAGGTGATTCCAGGTGATTTGCAGCCAAGGTTAAGAACCACTATCCTGTTTCATTCTGCAATCTTCTGGAAGAGCAAGCTGTGAAGGGGGTGGAAAATGAGAACCGACAAAGCACACCTCCCAGAGACCCCGTCTGCAGCCATTGTGGCCCTGCAGCTAGTGGCATCTGCAATGAGCATTTCACTTACTGCATTAGAAATTACTGTCTTTTATTGTTGTGCCTAGTGCCATCTGGCACTCAGCATATTCCAGGGCAGGTTTCCAGAATCAGGGTATTATTATTTTTGGTGAATTCTTAGTACAAATGGTTTACCTAAAACTATTTCAGCCAAAGGATATTTTTCACTCTTAATAGAAACCTTCAAGGTACTTCCCATGTTGCATAATGAACTAGGAAATGAGAGACACCCCAGTGATAATTTAATGATTTTCCTCCTCTTATGTAATAACAAATGTTTTTGTTCAATTACATGAATCATCAAATTTGCTCTAACATCAGAATGCATTGAAAAGCAGGGGGAACTATATCCTTGGCAATTAGCTGCTTTTTAAAAGAAAAAAATCATAATCAGTTGAGCTTTCTATGGTTCAATAATACTAGCCAGCATTTATGTCACTTTCAATGATAGATTTGTCTGTTTCACTGAACCTTTTTTCCTAGGAAAAAATTGCTATACAATTTCATGATTCACATCCATACCTCCTGCCACATAATCGCATGTTCCATGCAAGCCTGCCTCCTACGTGCAAAGGCTTGCTTTTCACTTCTGTTGTTTGTTCCTTCTTCTCTCTGCTTTGTGAGCTCTGATGCCCTTTGAAAGTAGCAAGTTGGAAATAACTTCGGTTGAAGTTTCAGGAAGTTACCTTGCCTTCATGAAATGCTATTCACTTAAAAGACTTCTTAAAATATATCTGACAGGATTCTTAAAAAATGACATAAATGAAGTCAATGGAAAGTGAGCCCTCTTCACTCCTCCCTTTTAAAAAAGGAAACATTTTGGTGATTAAATAAAAACAAATGCCTCAGTTGACCAAATTTAGCTTTATTTATTTTCTTCAAAGAGGCTCAAACTCATGGGACCTATTTTCTTCTTTGGGTAGGGAGGTCCCCGGGTGTAAAGGGAGGCTTGTGCTTATTTTATATGGCTTCAAACTCAGTATTTCCTACACTTCAGGGTAGATTGCACTTCTGTGGGAATGTTCAAAACCTACCTCTTCTACGAAACCCTTTCTATAGTGATTTCTCACAATAATTCAGGTTTTGGCTTCTCTTAATTAATCACATTGTCTGATAACACCAGACTCCACTCCCACATAGGAACCCTTGCCTGGCGTTGAGAAGACATCACTCCTTTTAGAAGGAGGCTGGGTCCCTCATTCACCATTGTCTCTGTCACTCCTACTTCACTCACTTCAGTTACCATTTTTTCTCTGAAAGTTTTAAGAAGTTTGTATTAGTAAGGGTTTTCCAAAGAAAGAGAACCTCACGGGACAGATAAAGATATAGACAGATATCCTGTATCTATCTATCTACCTACCTACCTACCTATCTACACACACATATACATACATACAGGGAGGAGCGGAGAGATATTTTCATTGATTTTAATGGCCTCGTTCACATGACTGTGGGGACTGTCAAGTCCAAAATTTGTAGGCAGGCTGGCAGGCTAGAAATTGAGGTAAGAGTTGATCTTGAAGTCTTGAGTCCAAAATCTAGAAACTCGGGCAAGGTTTCTATGTTGCTGCCTGGAGGCACAATTCCTTCTTCTTTGGGAAACCCCAGTCTTCACTCTTAAGGCCTTCAACTGATTGGATAAAGCCCACCCAAACCACAGAGGGTAATCTGCTTTACTTAAAGTCTACTGATTGTAAGTGTTAACCACAACTTTAAAAATGCCTTCACAGCAACATCCAGACTGGTGTTTGACAAATAATTCAGCACCATAGCCTAATCAAGTTAACAAGCAAAATTAACCATCACAGAGATGCAGCAGAGAGCAGGGCTCCTTTCTCAGAAATACAATGTTAATGCACCCCTCACTTCCCCTCAACTCTCCTTCTTCCTTAACCAGGGGGGGGCTATATCTAGTCCTGAAACCAGAGAGCCTCGAATTCCCCCAAAGTTATTGATGATATTCTAAGAAATCTTTTGTCTGCTGCAGCAGCCCTTCCCTGAGGCCATACATACTGCAAGGCTGAGCTGCCTGTATGGGGGAAAGGCCTGGGGTACAAGCACATGTGGGAAACCACATCCTCAAGTAGTATTTCAGAATATCACCTGTCCCCATTACATTCCATCAGTATTCAGTGCTGTTTCAGCTGTGCCCTCTTTTTTCCTTTCCTGCCCAAACTATAGAAAATTTCCTTTATGGCTTGTTGCTAATTCTTCATCACCCACTTACCCTTAAATGTTTTTGCACCCTGACTTCTGCTTTTCACCCCCACCCAACTGAAGCCATGCATTAGAGAGTTCTTGATGACTCATTAGTTATCAGATTCTCTTGGGTCCACACTGCCTTTGACCCTCAGCTGCATTTGGGGCTGTTACTACGCCTTCCTTTTTGGCTTTCTTCCCCCTGACTCTTTATTTGCAGGAGAATCTCTAACTGACATCCTAAGCACAGTACTCCCCAAAGTTTTCCTTCAGCTGGGCTCTCTTCTCCTCCACCACTCCTTAACAATCTCATCTACCCCCAAACGTCATCACTGTGATAAAGAAGACTCCAAAACGTGTATCTCTAGCTGCAACCTCTCTCATAAGCTCTAGGCTAATATTTTTTCCCATATTCAGAACCTCTTCACCTAGCTGCCCCTCTGGTACCTAAATCTCAATATGTCAAAAAGTCATTGTTTGGATAAAAAACCAAGAACCTACAAAATGATGCTATAATAGACACACTTTACAGTGAAAGACACATATAGATTGAAAGTGAGGGGATGGAAAAAGATATTTTATGCAAATGGAAACCACAAGAAAGCAGAGGTAGCAATACTCATATCAGACAAAACAGACTTTAAAACAAAGTCCATTAAGAAAGACAAAGTAGGATACCATATA
Source organism: Eschrichtius robustus (assembly GCF_028021215.1). Taxonomy (NCBI): domain Eukaryota; kingdom Metazoa; phylum Chordata; class Mammalia; order Artiodactyla; family Eschrichtiidae; genus Eschrichtius; species Eschrichtius robustus. The sequence continues at coordinate 94,457,598 of NC_090825.1, forward strand.
ATGATAAAGGAATCAATACAAGAAGAGGATATTACACTCATTAACACATATGCACCCAATATAGGAGCACCTAAATGTTGGGCTGGCCAGAAGGTTCATTCGGTTTCTCCATAAGATGGCTCTAGTAGGGCTTAGTTGTCTTTAACTTCATTTGAAACAATTTTGTTAAACTGTATTGCGACAGCTGTCATATCAACGTGCATTTTAAAAAAAACTTATCAAAATTGGTGAATATTTGTGTAGCCATTTTAATATTGAAGATGGAAGATAAAAGCAACATTTTCTGCATATTATGCTTTATTATTTCAAGAAAGGTAAAAATGCAACTGAAACACACGAAAAGATTTATGCAGTATATGGAGAAGGTGCTGTGACTCATCAAACGTGTCAAAAGTGGTTTGCAAAGTTTCGTGCTGGAGATTTCTCACTGGACGATGCTCCACAGTCGGTAGACCAGTTGAAGTTGCTAGCGATCAAGTCAAGACATTAATTTAGAACAATCAATGACATACTCAAAATATCCAAATCAAGCGTTGAAAATCATTTGCACCATCCTGGTTATGTTCATCACTTTGATGTTTAGCTTCCACATAAGGTAAGCAAAAAAAAAACTTCTTGACCATATTTCTGCATGCAATTCTCTACTTAAATGTAATGAAAACGTTCCGTTTTTAAAACAAATTGTGACGGGTGATGAAAAGTAGATAAACTGTACAATAATGTGGAATGGAAGAGATCGTGAGGCAAGTGAAATGAATCACCACCAACCACACCAAAGGCCGGTCTTCATCCAAAGAAGGTGATGTTGTGTATATGGTGGGATTGGGAGTCCTCTATTATGAGCTCCTTCCAGAAAACCAAATGATTCATTCCAACAAGTACTGTTCCCAATTAGACCAACTAAAATCAGCACTTGATGAAAAGCATCCAGAATTAGTCAACAGAAAATGCATAATCTTCCATCAGGGTAACGCAAGACTGCATGTTTCTTTGATGACCAGGCAAAAACTGTTACAGCTTGGCTGGGAAGTTCTGATTCATCTGCTGTATTCACCAGACATTGCACCTTTGGATTTCTATTTATTTAGGTCTTTACAAAATTCTCTTAATGGAAAAAATTTCAATTTTTTGAAAAATGGAAGACTGTAAAAGGCACCTGGAACCATTCTTTGCTCAAAAAGATAAAAAGTTTTGGGAAGATGGAATTACAAAGTTTCCTGAAAAATGGCAGAAGGTAGTGGAACAAAAGGGTGAATACATTGTTCATTATAGTTCTCGGTGAAAATGAAAAAGTGTTTTATTTTTACTTAAAAACCGAAGACATTTTTTGGCCAACCCAATATATAAAATAAACACTAACAGACATAAAGGGAGAAAGTGATAAGAATATAATCAGAGTAGGAGATTTTAACATCCCACTGACATCAATGGGCAGACTTTCCAGACAGAAAATCAATAAGGCAGCAGAGATCCTAAATGACACATTAGAACAGTTTGACTTAATTGATATCTACAGAACACTACATCCAAAAAAAAGCAGAATACACATTATTTTAAAGTGCACATGGAACATTCTCTAGGATAGACCACACATTAGGACACAAAACAAGCGTCAACAAATTTAAGAGGATAGAATTTATTTCAAGCATCTTTACTGACCACAATGGTATGAAACTAGAAATCAACCACAGAAAGAAAAATGGGGAGAAAAACCAATCACATGGAGACTAAACAAAATGCTACTAATAAAAAAAAAATGAGTCAATGATGAAATCAAAGAGGAAATCAGAAAATAACTCAAGACAAACGACAATGAAAATACAACCTTACAAAATCTATGCGATGCAGCAAAAGCAGTTCTAAGACGGAAGTTCATAGCAATACAGGCCTTCCTCGAGAAATAAGAAAAATCTCAAATAAACAACCCAACTTACCACCTTAAAGAATTAGAGAAAGAAGAACAAACAAAACCCAAAGTCAGCAGAAGGAAGGAAATGATAAAGATCAGAGAGAAAATAAATAAAATAGAGATCAAAAAACTAACAGAAAGGATCAATAAAACCAAGAGCTGGTTTTTTGAAAAGATAAACACAATTGACAAACCTGTAGCTAGGGTCACCAATAAGATAAGACAGATGACCCAAATGAACAAACTAAGGAATTAAAGAGAAGAAATAACAACTGATACCACAGAAATACAAAAAATCATAAGAAAATACTATGAACAGTTAAATGTTGACAAATTGGACAATCTACAAGAAATGGACAAGTTTCTAGGAACATTCAGCCTGCCAAAATTAAGCCAAGAAGAAACAGATAATTTGAACAGACCAACCACTAGAAGTGAAATAGAAGCTCTAATTAAAAAAAAAAGAAACTCCCTGCAAACAAAAGTCCAAGACTAGACGTCTTCACTAGGGAATTCTACCAAAAATACAAAGAAGAATTTATACCTATCCTTCTCAAACTATTCCAAAAGACTGAAGAGGAGGGAAAGCACCCAAAGTCATCCTATGACACCACTATCACCCTGACCAAAACCAGAGAAAGACACTACCAAAACAGAAAATTACAGGCCAATATCTTTGATGAATATAGATGCCAAACTCCTCAACAAATATTAACAAACCTAATCCAACAATACATAGAAAGGATCATACACCACAATCAAGTTGGATTCATTCCAGAGTCGCAAGGATGGTTCAACATACATAAATCAACCAATGTGATAAATCACATTAACAGACAAACAACAAAGACAAAAAACACATGATCATCTCAATAGATGCAGAAAAAGCATTTGATAAAATTCAACATTCACTCATAATAAAAATTCACACCAAAGTGGGTATAGAGGGTACATAACATAATAAAACCCACTTATGACAAACCCACAGCCAACATAATATTAAATGGTGAAAAGCTGAAAGCCTTCCCACTAAATTCTGGAACAAGAGAAGGATGCCCACTATCATCACTTCTATTCAACATAGTATTGGAAGTCCCAGCCACAGAAATCAGACAAGAAAAAGAAATAAAAGGTATCCAAATTGGAAGGGAAGAGGTAAATTTATCATTACATGCAGATGACATGATAGTCTATATAGAAAACTCTAAAGACTCCACACAAAAATATTAAAACTGATAAATGAATTCAGCAAGGTAGCAGGATACAAGATTATTAGATTGAAATCTGTTGCATTTCTTTTTTTTTTTTTAATCTTTTCTGCATACAATGCTTCCCATTTTTAAAATTTATTTTTGGCTGTGTTGGGCCTTCGTTGCTGTGCGCAGGCTTTCTCTAGTTGCGGTCAGTGGGAGCGACTCTTTGTTGCAGTGTGCAGGCTTCTCACTGTGGTGGCTTCTCTTGTTGCGGAGCATGGGCTCTAGGCACGTGGGCTTCAGTAGTTGTGGCACACAGGCTCAGTAGTTTGGCTCGCGGGCTCTAGAATGCAGGCTCAGTAGTTGTGGTGCACAGGCTTAGTTGCTCCGCGGCATGTGGGATCTTCCCAGACCAGGGCTCGAACCCGTGTCCCCTGCATTGGCAGGTGGATTCTTAACCACTGTGCCACCAGGGAAGTCCTGAAATCTGTTGCATTTCTTTACACTAACAATGAAATATCAGAAGGAGAAAGTAAAAAATCCAATCCCATTTAAAACCGCATTAAAAAAAAAAAAAGAAAACTAGAAACAAACCTAACCAAGGAGATGAAAGACCTATACGCTGAAAACCACAAAACATTGATAAAGGAAGCTGAAGATGATGCAAAGGGATGTATCTCATGCTCTTAGATTGTAACAATGAATATTGTCAAAATGGCCATACTACCCAAAGCAGTCTACATATTTACCCTACCAAATTACCCTTGACATTTTTCACAGATCTAGAACAAATAATCCTAAAACTTATATGTAACCACAAAAGACCCAGAATTGCCAAAGCAATCCTGAGGGAAAAGAATAAAGGTGGAGGCATAACCCTCCTAGACTTCAGACAATACTATAAAGTTACAGTAATCAAAACAGCGTGGTACTGGCACAAAGACATATAGATCAATGCAGCAGAATAGAGAGCCCAGAAATAAACCCACACACCTATGATCAATTAATCTATGACAAAGGAGACAAGAATATACAATGGAGAAAAGACAGTCTCTTCAGCAAGTGGTGTTGGGAAAGCTGGATAGCTTCATGTAAATCAGTGAAATGAGAACTCCCTCACACCATATACAAAAAAAACCCTCAAAATGGTTTAAAGACCTAAATATGAGACATGACACCATTAAACTCCTAGAAGGGAACATAGGCAAAACATTTTCAGACATAAATGATAGCAAAGTTTTCTTAGCTCATTCTCCCAAGGCAAAAGAAATAAAAGCAAAACTAAACAAATGCGACCTAATCAAACTTATAAGCTTTTGCACAGCAAAGGAAACCATAAACAAAATGAAAAGACAACTTATGGAATGGGAGAAAATACTTGCAAACAATGTGACCAAGAAGGGTTTAATATCCAAAATACACAAACAGCTCATACAACTCAATAACAACAACAACAAAAACAACCCAATCAAAAAATGGGCAGAAGACCTAAATAGGTATTTCTCCAAAGAAGACATCCAGATAGACTCAAGGCACATGAAAAAATGTTCAACATCACTAACTTTTAGAGAAATGCAAATCAAAACCACAATGAGGTATCACACAGGTCAGCATGGCTAACAACAAAAAGTCTGCAAGTAATAAATGCTGGAGAGGGTGTGGAGAAAAAGGAACCTTCCTACACTGTTGGTGGGAATGTAAATTAATGCAGCCACTATGGAGAACAGTATGGAGGTTCCTTAAAAAACTAAAAATAGCGTTACCATATGATCCAGCAATCCCACTCCTGGGCATATAGCTGGAAAAGATGAAAACTAATTCGAAGAGATACATGCACCCCAATGTTCACAGCAGCACTATTAACAATAGCCAAGATATGGAAACAACCTAAATATCCATCAACAAATGACTGGTTTAAGAAGATACATGTATCTACACAATGGAATACTACTCAGCCACAAAAAAGAATGACGGACCTAGAGATGATCATACGAAGTGAAGTAAGTCAGACAGAGAAAGGCAAATATTATACAATATCACTTATACATGGAATCTAAAAAATAATACAAATGAATCTATATACAAACCAGACTCACAGACATAGAAAACAAACTTATGCTTACCAAAGGGGAAAGGGGGTGGAAGAGGGATAAATTAGGAGAATGGGATTAACAGACAGTTGACTGAAAAATGGCAGAAGGTAGTGGAGCAAAAGGGTGACTACATTGTTCAATAAAGTTCTTGGCGAAAATGAAAAGTGTCTTTTATTTTTACTTAAAAACCAAAGGAACTTTTTGGCCAACCCAATACTATTTATAAAATAAATAAGCAACAAGGATTTACTATATCACACAGGGAACAATATTCAATGTCTTGTAATAACCTATAATGGAAAATAATCTGAAAAATATATATATATATAAAACTGAATCACTTTGTTGTATACCTTAAACTAACACAATACTGTAAATCAACTATACTTCAATAAATTTTTTTTAAGTTATTATGTTTCTTTGCCAAAAAATTGTGTGTTTGTGTGTGTGTGTGTGTTTGTGTGTGTGTGTGTTTGTGTGTGTGTGTCTATGTGTTTGTGTGTGTGTGTGTGTCTATGTGTTTGTGTGTGTGCGTCTATGTGTTTGTGTGTGTGTGCGTCTATGTGTTTGTGTGTGTGTTTGTGTGTATGTGTGTGTGTGTCTATGTGTTTGTGTGTTTGTGTGTGTGTGTGTCTATGTGTTTGTGTGTGTCTATGTGTTTGCGTGTCTGTGTGTGTGTGTCTATGTGTTTGTGTGTGTGTGTCTGTGTTTGCGTGTCTGTGTGTGTGTGTCTATGTGTTTGTGTGTGTGTGTCTATGTGTTTGTGTGTGTGTGTCTATGTGTTTGTGCGTTTGTGTGTGTGTGTGTGTGTACTCCTGGTACTGAACCCACTATGAATGTACCATATTTTCCAAGTACTCAGGTGCCAACTCTAGCGGTATTTTCTGACCACTGTCTTGCCTTGGCCCCCACATCCACCTCATTTCCAAGCACTATTTATTCCACCACCATTTTGTCTTGAGTCTCTCACACACCATTCCTTCTCTTTATGTTCTCACTGCCACCATCCTGGTGAAGGCTCCTCATGGCTCATCTCCTCTTTCACAATAGCCACCTCACTCCACCAGCAAATGAGCCTCCTTAATGTTCCTAAACACAGCTGGTTTCTCACTCACCACACTTTTGCTCAGGTCATTTCCTCTGCAATCCCCTTTCAGGAAGTTACCCTTGAACCCATAGACTTTGCTCTGTCATTTTGGCGTTTTACCATATTGCCTTGTAGCAATTTGTGCACCTCTAATTTTTCATTATGACCTTAATTTATCTCGGAAGCCCCTGTAGAGGTAAAGAGTTTACAATCTGAAAGGGCAAATAAGCTACATTCACCAATATAAAGTGTCGTTCACAGAAGGTGCCTCATAGATCTTTGCAGAAAGAAGAAATATGTGTTAATCTTGTTTCCCCTCTAAAATTTAAACTAAAGGTTTAAACTTGCCTTATACTGTTCTCTTCCCACTCCCATTCCAAGCCCTGGATAGTGTGGGACACAGAGATCTCAATAAAACTCTGTTACTTGAGGAGCTCATGGACTTTAATAAAAGACCTGGAAAAAACAACCCTGCCCTGAGCCAGGAAAATATTTCAACTAGAGACAGCAAACTGGTGGCCACATACCGATTGCAAACATATTTTGATGATCCTCGTAAGGTTTTAAACATTTTTAAATTCGTTTCTTAACATACAATAAATCAGAAGTGCGCATGCAAAAGCTGGATTTCCAGCTTCTCTCGAAAAACAGTGACATTTAGCAACATTGGACCTATATTCCCCACTGGCTGACACTTGGCTGGAGCTGATTCATGTGCCCCCCTTGGGACAGGGCCTAGAGACTCCAATTAGCCACACTTCCTTCTCACCCTATTTAAAGAACCAGCCTGATCCCAATAGACACAGGATTTTGGAACCCCTGATCTAAATCATTCAGGACCATAACTTCATTCTGTAGCCCACCTACCAGTCAGGTTCTTCCTACAAGAACATGCTAAGGAGTTTTCCAGATTTCACGCTGACCTCCATCTCCGGGCTGACCCATGAAGGTCCATCTCAGAGGGGCCAGTGGAGCCATTCCCTACACCAATTAATGCCTGTGACCTCATTTCGTTTCCTTCGGCCTTTCTTCTCCTTTGTTTCAAGTGAAAGGAAGCCAAAATTCTAAACAAAAACAAGCTTTCGACCTCACTCTCCTTAAAGAACAAAGTAGAGCAACGACTGCCAACCCATCTCAAGTGCAAGTACCTCCACAGAACAAACAGCAGCAGTCTGACATGGCCCAGAGGCCACGGGACCGCAGGGGAAAATGAAGGGACTTTCCCAAGTTAAGCAAGGATTCAGCACTAGTGGTTCCGGAAGTGTTTTTAGATAAAATGTGAAAGTTCCAGAAGCCATCTGGTTATTTTTTTATAAAGCAAATATTTAGGGACTCCCAGGAATCCTCCAGATAATTAATGGAATATACCCTTTTTTATCCAGTTACCTCGTTCACTGCAGACTCAAGTCTCCATAACTGAACAAGACAGTATGGTCTGTGAACAGACTGAACTCCTTTGACCCTTTATCTTGGCAGAAACTCCAATGATGAATATGAAATGTCAGTTGCTGGGTGGCACCCCAGCTAAGATGAAAAGTGAAACAGGGCAAGTCTTCAGCTGGAAGTGTGTGTTCAATTACTGTGTCGTCAAATTCCTCAAGTTTTACTGTAATCTGATTCACCCACGGCTAGTTTTTTCTGAGGGAAAATTTATATATATATATAAACACACACTGTACATACACTGGCTAAGATTTGATGCTTCTCTACTTCCACCACTTCGCAAAAACACAATTAGATGCATCAGGAGCATGTTACCTAGGTTGTTTTTAATGCAAACAAGGAGTGAGATGCTGTCACCTTTCCAGGTGCCTCAACTCTAAAGAAGCTAGGGGTTTTCTGGTGAAAAGTCCTTCCTTAGCCTGATTTGTGACCAGAAATGTACCTCATACAGATTCCTAGACATGTGTTATTGTGAGGAACTATCCGCCATGCAGCTGGCCTGGCACTGGAGGGACTAAAGGTCACCGATTTAACTCACCAGCGCCCCTGCCCCCCGCGTGTGCAGCGGCAGGGCGCCCGCCAGGACCCCTCCTGTGGCCGGGAGCCGGTGAGCTGCGCAGACTCAGGCCAGCCTACTCAGGCCAGCCTGCCGGAGGTGCCGGCAATGGCCGTGGGCGGGCTCCGGCAGCCCCAGACAAAGGCCCGGCTCCCACGTGCACTTTCCTGGTGACAGCAGTGACGATAATAAAAAAAAAAAATACAAGCATGCCCAGTTCCGGGCTTCTGTGGCATTGAGAGTCAGCTGAGGCTCCTTGCTGCAGAGACGTTGGCTAAGTGCTAACCTAGGTGGGGGCTTGCTCAGCACCCCGACCTCCTCCCCCCGAGGCACTCACACCCCACATCGCTCGGTGCCACGCTGTCTTCTCTGGCTGGGAAGTCTTGGCTCCTGCCATGTCTCCTTCCCACCCCTGTGTGTCCGCTCAGGCCCTGCCAGCCCAGAGCTCCCAAGCTGGCGGCCGAGGGGAGGCTGGATCTTGCCTGCAGGAAGCGTTTGTTCATCTGCAGTGTTCTGTCGGCTCACTGTTTTGCACTCAGCCACTCACTCCACATGCCCCGCAGGTGAGTGTCCCCCACCAAACGTCAACACCTGGCTCCGCGCTTCACTCGCTCCTGTCTTGAAGGTGAGCGCAGCACCCCGCCCCCATCCCTTCAACACCTGGCTCCGAGGTCGTGACTCAGCACCTTCCAGCCACTCCTGACTCGTCCCCACGGGCTCCGGCTTCTCCGGCACTGTCGTACCACGTGACCTTAATCTTGTTAAGAGCGTAGCATCTGTTTCTTCTCAGTCTTTTCTGTCAATATGTGCTTTGCTTCCTTCCTGCTGGAAACAGGGAGCTCCCTGAAGACATGGACTGCAGGTATTTTCACAGAGGGTGTTTCTAAGGGGCATTACGGCAGTACCAGGGAGAAGATTCGGTGGGCTAGAAGACGGGAAGAGACAGGGACACAGAGGGCAAGAACCAGCTTATCTCTTTTCATAACGTCCTTCACAACGTTCAAAAGAGATTCATGCTACCCATTCCTCAGGTAAGATACTGAGGCCCACAGGCTGATGAAATCAACCACAGACCACGTGTGGGTAGGGCCCGGATCTGAGCCTAGACTTTCAACACAGAGCTCTCTCTATTAAGCTGTGTTGTCTGCCTTTGACCTATCTAGATATTTCCCTAGATGCAAGAAGAAGCAAAAGAAGCATTTCTTCTATCTGGGTGAAGGACGAAAACTAAGGAACCAATGAAGACTTCCCTTTCTGTCATTCATGGTGGAGGCAAATGAAGAGTGGAGCAATTCAGCCAAATTAAGCCACTTTGCTCAGCAAAGCCCCACTTGCCTTGCGTGCTTCTGTTACACCCGCAGGAAGAGGCCAGAGGCTCCTGTGCGCTCCACACCGTCCCCCAGCACTTACCGAGTGCTGCCGGGTGCTGAGTGTGTGCTAAGCGCGTGGTTCAGAATTCCTAACGAATGAAGCCAACTTGGAGACGTTGTGAGGTGTGAAATGCAAGGCTATTTTGCCTGGCAGGAAAAAGCTGCTATTTTTCTACCTTATTTTAACTGCTCTAGGAAACTTGTAAGAATGACAAAGTTACTCCCACACCTGTCCCCTCCCCTCAGTGAAGGGGAGGTGGGGCAGGAGGAGCAATGGGACCATCAGGGCTTCCTGCCAGCTCTGCTGCTAAAGGCTGAACTCATTTTAGTTTTGTCAAGTAAAATGAAGACATAGGAGGTTTCTTGAACTGAATCTGTACCAATAAGAAGAGGAGAGGGCAGGGTCCGTGTTAGGAGGGAGGGGGTTTAAGGTGCAGTTGAATTGTTCAATTCCCCTGGACAGGGCCAGGGCAGTCAGGCACTTGGTCGCTGCTGAGTGGAAAACTTGATGCCCTGGGACGGTTTGAGGTCTCCAACATCACCCTGATAATAGAACAGAGCAGGTGGTGCCAAGACCTCGCACTCAGAAGCCAGGCTTCATTCCAGGCGAGGCCAGGACCAGGAGCAGAGCTGGCATCCGAATGTCCACTAATTCCTCCAGTGGTGTTATCTTGGTGCCACAGGATTCAGTCAAGCCAGAGCATAGCAGGAAGATGATGACCTGGGAATTCCAAAGGGTGAGGCCCCGAAGTCCACGAAATCCCAAAGTTATTGCAACAACCTTGGGCAGCTTCTCAATCCTCCAAGCAATCACTCTGCTCCTGCCCAGCTCAGAACGTGCCTTACTTTTTATCACCTCTACATTTGGGGTGACACATTCTCCCCTGACTGGCTCCTGTTAGGTAACAGTTTGTTCCAATGACTTGATGAGATGCCTGGCTGACGGCTCAAGGATTAAGGATTTAGATTCCGTTCAAGTTCACATATCTCTAGGAAGCCCCACCCTTGGCTGGCTGGTAGCGGGAAAGTTCACTGAATTGAATTATTTGATTAGACAATCCATTAATGTGCTTCAAAACTCAAAATGATATAAAATGTTCCCATTGAAAAATCTAACGTTCTCTTACCCACCATCACCCCATCCATCCCATTCTCTACCCCACAAAGTAACCATTTTACTAGTTTCTCAGTATGCTTCCAGTGTTCCTTTATGCAAATACAACCAAATATGAAAGTACACTCATTCCCCATCCCTTACACAAAATGCAGCCAATATACACTGTTCTGCATTTTTGCTGGCAATCATTCTCTCTCAGTTTACTGAGAACTTCCTCACTCATTTTTGTAGCTGTGTAGTGTTTATCTGGTTCCATCACAATTCATTTAACTGGTCCTTGGTAGATGGTCCCTTAGATTGTGTTCAGTCTTTGCTATTACAAAACAGAGCTGCAATGGAAAACCTTGGACATACATCCTGTTATATATATGCAAATCTATGTGTAGGAAAATTCCCAGCAGTGAGATTGCTGGATCCTAGGGTCAATGCATTTGTAATTTTGAGGGATATAACTCAACTGTCTTCCACACAGCTGGCCTGTGTGCCCCTCACAGGCATCGTAGGAAAGTGCGTGTTTGGTGGGATACATGTTTGAGGAGAGCCGGTTCCCTGTGCAGGGACGGCTCTGAAGATGCTCTGTGAGAGAGAGGTGAGAGGCGGCAGACTGTTCTGTGTTGTACTAAGTGGTACCCAGAAGAGCACTGGAATGAGGCTCAGAGATGCCAAATCCACTGGCGTCACCACAGGGCTCAGAAAGTGCCCTGCAGCATGGTCGCCTTTGGGAAAAGAACTTGAACAACTGCTTTAGACCCTAAGCTGAAGAACTCAAAAAAGATCTGATGCCCTCAAGACCAGTTTTTGTAGAATGAAATAATGCCATTTGCAGCAATATGGATGGACATAGAGATGATCATACTAAGTGAAATAAGTCAGACAGAGAAAGACAAATATCCTATGATATCACTTATATGTGGAATCTAAAAAAAATGATACAAATGAACTTATTTACAAAACAGAAACAGACTCACAGACATAGAAAACAAATTTATGGTTACCAAAGGGCTTTTCTGAAAGGGAGGAGGGGTAAATTAGGAGTTGGGAGTTAGCAGATACAAACTACTATAAATAAAATACAAAAACAACAAGGTCTGGGGGCTTCCCTCGTGGCGCAGTGGTTGAGAATCTGCCTGCCAATGCAGGGGACACGGGTTCGAGCCCCGGTCTGGGAAGATCCCACATGCTGCGGAGCAACTAGGCCCGTGAGCCACAATTACTGAGCCCACGCGTCTGGAGCCTGTGCTCCGGAACAAGAGAGGCCGCGATAGTGAGAGGCCCGCGCACCACAATGAAGAGTGGCCCCCACTTGCCGCAATTAGAGAAAGCCCTCGCACAGAAACGAAGACCCAGCACAGCCATAAATAAATAAATAAATAAATAAATAAATAAATAAATAAATAAAAACAACAAGGTCCTACTGTATAGCACAGGGAACTATAGTCAATATCCTGTAATACACCATAATGGAAAAGAATCTGAAAAAGAATATATATATGTATATGTATATATATAAATATATATACACAGCTGAATCATTTTGCTGTATACCAGAAACTAACATAACATTGTAAATCAACTATACTTCAATTAAAAAAAAAAAGAGACCAGTTTTTGAGCTTATGAGCCTTTCAGCATCCGTGACTCGAACGCTGGTGAATGGCAGGAGGGCTGTCGGGGTTTAGGGATCATGTTCTCCTTTCACCTCTGCCTGGCTGTGACTACCTCACTCTCCCTGGGCAATACGTTCAGCGATTCTTGTCCTGCATCCCTCTCTAGGGAATCAGATCATGTGGATGGAACCCCCTCACAAACTGCAAAGTGCTCTCCAATGTGGGAGTTATTCTAACTGAAAGGCGGTGTCCAATCAGAACGCTGAGGACAGTGGATCAGGCAGGGCAAATGAATGAGAAGTAGGTTATGAGAAACTGAGTCACCCGGGTCCCTAGCGTATAACCTGGGTCAGCTGTGGAGAAGACACGAGCCAGTCTGTTCTACACGCTGCAGACAAGGGCTCTAATTAGAAACTCTCGGATTCCTTCCCCAACACTGCTTGGCCTTTGACAAGTTTAGCATGGACAGGAGGAGGACATTCTGTTTCTTCAGTGTCAGAGGCTGACTCATTTCCCTCTTCTCTGCAATAAGCACAAAGGCCAAAGGCAGTCCCTCCACCCAGAGACAGCAAACAGCTCTGAAAGCGGCGTCCTTCCAGATCAGCGGTAGGGAAAATACATCTATGAATATTCATCCACTACTCATTTAGGAGTGTTCTGTGTAAAGACCCTTTGAAAGCTGATGAGAATTGGCACAAAAGGGTTTGATGAATTCCTGAGTCAGCTGGCCCCTACCCCAGAACACGTGCAATGGCTGTCACAGAGAGTGGGTTTACAAAGAAAATGTTTCTGCAGATGTCTGGGCTTGCACTGCAGCAGCCTCCCACTTTCAAGCAAGCATAAAACAGACGCTGGGATTGGGCTGGCCCCTGAGGAACTAAGCCACAGATCTCAAAACCAAACTAAACTTCAGCTCCCTGAGGGAACTTCCTCAAGGCTCATAATTTCTAAGATGTCAGGTCTGAGGATGGGGAACCTCTACCTGTAAATGTCTCCCCCTTCCCTGTCCCCTTACTCAGCTCCCACCATCCTAGACAGATCATCTCAGACCCTCCTGCCTCCTGGTGAGGGCTTCCCTGACTGCTCCATCCCACAGAGATGCTTCATTCTGCAGTCACAGAACTGCCTGTAAGTACCTCCCATGAGGAAATGAATTACACACCCTGCCATCTTGTCAGTCTCCTTGCATCGTTGGCCTGCTTTAGTAATGAGCTTCATGATCAGTATTTAACTTTCTATATGCTCTTTCCCTGTTCATTCATTCCCACACTTATTTTCATGCAACAAACATGTATTGAGCATATAACATGTGCCTTGACTAAGTGCTAAAGATTCAAAGATAATGATAAAGATAATAATGATAATAATAATGATGATGATGATTATGTAATAACAGAACGATAACAACAACAACCACCATAATAACAATACTTACTGAGTGCTATACTCCAGCTTCTGGGCTATACTCTTACTTCATTTAATTCTCACAACCACCCTTGGAAGGAAGGTTTATAATTATCCCCATTTGGGAACTATATTCAGTATCCTGTGATAAACCATAATGAAAAAGATTATGAAAATGAATATGTATATGTATAACTGAGTCACTTTGCTGTACAGCAGAAATTAACACAACATTGTAAATCAACTATACTTCAATAAATTTTTTTTAAAAATGAAAGAAAAAGAACCAAAAAATCTGGACTGAAAAAATATATTTACAATTATCCCCATTTTACAGATGAGGAAACTGAGGCTCAGAAAGGCTAATTAATTTGTCTGAGGCTGGAAGCAACCTAAAAGTCCATTAACAGAAGAATGGATAAAGAAGATGTGGTACATATATACAATGGAATATTACTCAGCCATTAAAAAGAACAAATTAATGCCATTTGAAACAACATGGATGGACCTAGAGGCTGTCATGCTGAGTGAAGTAAGTCAGACACAGAAAGACAAATACCATATGATATCGCTTATATGTGGAACCTAAAAAAAGGGTACAAATGAACTTATTTACAAAACAGAAATAGACTAACACACATAGAAAACAAACCTATGGTTACCAGGGGATGGGGGGAGGGAGGGATAAATTGGGAGATTGGGATTGACACATACACACTACTATATATAAAACAGATAACTAATAAGGACCTACAGTATAGCACAGGGGACTCTACTCAATACTCTGTAATGGCCTACATGGGAAAAGAATCTAAAAAAATAGTGGATATATGTATATGTATAACTGATTCACTTTGCTGTACACCTGAAACTAACACAACATGGTAAATCAATATACGCCCATAAAATTTTTTTTTAAATTTGCCTGAGGCTATACAGCTAGTATATGATAAAGTAGTTAGTAAATCCTCAAAAAGCCCCTGACTTTGTGAAGAAAGAGACCCCTTTTAAAATCTACCTATCTGAGATAGTCTGTGCCCTATACACAAATTATGGTTAGTTCGAGCTCCACGCAGATTTTCTGAGGAACTCTGAATTCCTGCCACAACTAACTGCTCTCCTTATTCATGGTTTTAGGCCCCTTTCACATTTACAGCACATGTTTCTTTCACGTGTTTCTTTTTTCACATGTTTTATCTTTTCCCCCAAAAGAAAACAGGATAACTTTACATAGCAGACCCTGTTAAGTCCTAACCAACATTTACCTGGCTGCCCCCTTTCCAACAGCACCCAAATTTTGTTCACTCTCCCCCAAGGATCCGTGCATTTCAGGGATGGTCTGAGCCTCTGGGAATGGGTTTAGGATGAACATGTAAACCAATACAATGAAACACAGAGGAAGACGGCCAAGGAGGCTTCTTGGAATTTTATTTTTTTTTCCAGCTCTTAAAAAGAGATGAGTGGGGACTTCCCTGGTGATCCAGTGGTTAAGACTCCACGCTTCCACTGCAGGGGGCACGGGTTCGATCCTTGGTCAGGGAACTAAGATCCCATGTGCCATATGGCATGGCCAAAAAAATAAATTTTTTTTTAATATTTTTAAAAATTTCAAAAAATTAAAAAAAAAAAAAAAGAGATGAGCGAGAGCAAACAAGAGTGCCCTTTTTTCTACCTCTGCACATGACTGACTGTGTGTGAAGCTGGAACTATGGCAGTCACCTTGAGACCAGGGGAGCCAGACAAGCCAACACACTGAAGTCGGGAAGAACCTGGGTCTTTGATGACAGTGTTGAATAGCCAAATTAGCCAAGTCTGGAGCGGTCCTTCTGCTAGATTTCTTATTAAGCGAGATCATAAATCCCTTTACTGTCCCAGCCTTGTTGCATACCACTATGCTCTCTGCTAGCAATGGCCATGCACGGCGATACCCCCCCAAAGAGGAGGGGAGGGTAACAAGCACACCTCACTACCCTACAGCTGTCCACAGTCGGCTACAGTCTCCACTGCCCTGCGCTGCCTACCAGCTCCCTTGCTCTGGCTCCCAGTGCAGCCCTCAGTCCCTGAGAATAAGGAACACACCTGATCACATGAGCCTTACTTCTCTCTAAGGCTTCAGATGCCCTGCCCCTCGCTCTCTGGGTCCATCAGAGGACATAGAGGTGGGGTGGCACCTGGTGACAATGCTGAGAAAACTGTACAAATTGGAATCCAGGACTGAGTAGAGAAAAGTCCACATCAACAGTGAGGAAGTCTCAAGGAAAAGAGAAATGAGACTTTCTAACAGTATCTGTACCAACAAAGTTTGCAGAATTGCAGGGGCAGAATAAGGCATGTGAAGGGGGGAGGAGACATGAAATGATAACATTCATTTGTTTTGTAGAAGATACCATTTACTGAGCATTTACTACATGTCAAACTGTGCTAAGCAATTAATAATCTCCTTTTCTCCTTACTCTTTCTCCTTTTGGCTTTCCCTGTGAGGTACAGAGATTTCACTGTCTCTACTCCAGAGAGGAATGTTGAGGAGATTATGAAACTTTCCCAACTCTAGGCTGCTGGTAAATGGCAGAGCCAGGATTCAAGCTGGCTTCAGCTTGACTCAAAGCCCATGCTCCACGAACAACCACCAGGTACTGAAACCGAACAGGACGCTGTGGGGCTCCTGGGCACAGAAGCCTTTCCTTGTCCCCCATTTCTTGTAGGGAACAGACTCCAGCCTCCATGACCTTTCCTGAGTTCCAAAGAACAGTTGCTAATCTGGGAAGGGAGGGGGTGCAGAGACAAGGGAGGAACAGCCAAGAAACAACAGTGCAGCCTTGGGGCAGGGTCCTGGTTCCACCTCAAGGGATACACATAATATCTTTAAGGTCTTTATAGAATTAAAACCCAACAAATGGAAGATGTCAGCATTCTTCATACTGGAGAAGACCATCTGAGGCCAGACTAAAGGAACCAGAGAAGCTCATCAAGAAGATTACTTAAGACAAAATTAAAGGAATGCAGGCCCTGCACACACCCTACCCTTGAACCGTTGCTGTAAAACTCATCAAATCCTCCGGGGTTGGGACAAACAGTTTTTGGGGGCAGGAGCCCACTGTGTCCCTCTTTGCCTGGCAAAGCAATAAAGCTATTCGTTTCTACTTCACCCAAAACTCTGTCTCCGAGATTCGATTCAGCACTGGTGCACAGAGGCTGAGCTTTCAGCATCAGTATCGCGTCATTCATTCCTTGTTTTAACAAGAATTTGCCGAGCACCAACACTAAGAAAGCCAGGACTTGGGCTAAACACTGAAGATACAAAGACAAGTAAGACATAGTCTCTTGTCCTTAGGGAATTTACAGGCCAGCAGGGGCACAGCTATATCACCATCTCTGTATAGTACCATGGAAAGACGCCAGGCATGATGGAGCACAAAAGGGGCAGAGAGGCCAGAGGAGGAGTCCTGGAGGAGATGACACCTCCTCGATTTTAAACAAAAGTTAAGCGTAGCTAAGGGCGCAGGACGGGGCAGTGCTGCATAGAGGGGAAACAGCAAAGGCATGGCTGGAAGAGACGTTGATGGCTCAAGGCTGGAGGCGATCTGGGGACTGCTGGAGACAGTTTGGCTCATCACAGTGAGGGGAAGGGGACCACACAGTGAAGGTGAGTAGAGGCCAGGGATGCAGCTAAACATCCTACAGGGCACAGCACAGCCCACAGTGAAGAATTATCTGGCCTAATTATCCAGCTAAAAAGCAGGTCGAGAAACTCCGCTTTAGATCTTTAACCTAGCCCAGCCCTAGTCATTTTGCAAAGACTGAGGCCCTAAGAACTAAGTCATCTTGACTCTAAGAAGCCCAGGTCAGGCAGGACTTGCCGTTGGCAGCTAAGACCTGGCACCAGTAGAGCCTGGTGGCCTTACCGTGAGTGGTTCAGGCTCTGGAGTCAGACTGCTTGAGCTTGAATTCCACATCTGCCTCTTACCATTGTGTGACTTTGAGCAAGTCACTGAACCTCTCCATGTTTTAGTTTCCTCATCTGTAAGATGCAGATATAGTAGCACTTACGAGGTAGGGTAGCTGTTCTAGTTGTTCATTGCTGAATACAAACTACTCAGAATGTAGTGGCTTAGAACAGTCATTTTAGTTTGCTCACAAGATTGTAGGTCGGTAAATCAACTATACTTGTTTAAAAAAAAAAAAAAAAAAAGATCGTGGGTCAGGAATTTAGCAGGCTCAGCTGGGCAGTTCTCAGATCCATGTGGTGTCACCTGGCGTGGCAGGATTCGAGATGGCTTTTTCTCTCCCAGGTCTGGTGCCTCAGCAGGAAAAGCTCGAGGCTGGCTTCAACTGGCCCCTGTCCCTCTCTCCTTGTGGTCTCAGGGGCCCTCCCCATGGTTTCTCTGGCAGAGTAGACAAAGCTCTTACGTGGTGTCTGGCCTCCCCTAGAGTGTTCCAAAAGACAGCTCAGAACGGGCCCATCAGCATTTCTGCCATATTCTATGGATCAAAGCAGTTATGGGGCCCATCCAGATTCAAGAGGAGGGGCCATGGACCCTAGTTCTCGGCGGGAAAAGTATCAAAGAATTTGTGGCCATCCTTAATCTACCTCAATGGCTGTGGGAATTAAATGTGTCGGTACATATAAAACACTTAGAACAGTTCTAGCACGAAGCAAGCTGTTTTTTTAATGCACGTTTGCTGTCAATGCTATAACTTTATTAGTAGCAGTACGTTCAAAACCCTTGCTGGCAAGATCAGGGAAGCAGCACGTTTCACAGTTGACTGTCCACCTCCCTCCACAACCCTTCAGATAAACGGTGGTTCATCTTAGAAAGAGGAAGGTGTAACTCTGACCTGATACCTCCACCCAGCACGGCGACCCTGGCCACGACCTGTTGTGGCTCCCAGGGGTGACTTGCAGGTAAACTTGAGGGTGGCACCCTGGCCTGGGGCCAGCATAGAACACCAGCTGGTTCACCCATCTGCTACCCTGACTCACCCCAGGTCTGTGCTGACCACATCTGGCTGCGATCACCTTCTTTGCAGGACGCTCTGTTCCATGAACCCCAAGTAAAGCCTTCAAGAAAAAGGAAGATTGCATTTTCCAACTGTGCCTGTTGTCCTTTATGGCAAATATTTCCTATCTCTTCCTCCCCATCAAGATGAATCTGTGGCATCGAGCATGCATGCATGCATTCACTCATTCACACATTTAACACTTATTAAGCACCTACTGTATACCAAGCACTGAGCTAGACCCTGGGAGTACAGACTGAACAAGATAGAAAAACTTTGCCAACATGAAGCTAATATTTTCAATGGAGGGGCCAGATAATAAACAAGTGAGATACAGATTCTGATCACTGCTCTAAATGAAACAAGGTGACATGATAGAAGGGAAATGGAGGAGTCTCTTTTACGTAGTCTCTTTTTCAAGGGCTCTTTGAGGAGGTGATATTGAGTTTGGACCTAAGAAATGAAAATATGCCAACCTCTTAAAACTCTAGGGAAGAGAATTGTCAGCAATACGGACACCAAAGGCAAAGATGCTGAGGTGATAAAGGGCTTAATGTGTCCCAGGTCCAAGGTGAGTGTAGAGAGGAGAATGGGCTGTGGTAAGGTTCAAGTCTAGGCAGTGTTCAGATCCTGCAGGACAAATGAGCCTGGAAACTCAACTCAAATCCGAACTAAAAAGGGAATTGATTGGCTCAACTGAAATGTGAAGGCATCATATGGGATTGAACTGGCCTCAAACAGAGTCAACAGGACGTGGCCTTTCTCCATCTCTCAGTCATCTTTGTTCTGAGTTGGGTTTAGCTCAGGAATCCTCTCCCAATGGATGGGTTTCTGTAGCTCCAGGCACACATCTTCTTTACAGCCAGCAATCCCCAACGTTCTAGCAAAAGACCTGGACTTCAGTCTTACTGGATAAACTCAGGAGATGTGCTAATCTCTGAGCCAATCACTGTGACATAGGGCAAAAATATGCTGATTGTCCATACTAGAGTTACATGCTGCCCCCTGACACAGGGAGTAGAGTAGAGTCAGCCCGCCCAGACCACTCACAGTAAGAATCAAGGCAGGAGTCATGCCCCCAAAGAAAAATGGAGAAGCAGCTATCAAAAGAAGGTACATGGATGCTGGGCAGGCATGGGGGTGGAGGAGGTATCTACAAAGCAGGGCTATGGTCAACCATGGTAAGGAGTTGGGATTTTATGCTAAGAGCCCTACAAAGCCATCAAAGGATTTTAAGCAAGGGAGTGGTCTGCTGGCATTGTGACTGGGCAGAGAAAGGGTTCCAAGTAGCAAAACTTGGAAGGGTTGAAATTAGGGGGTATTACAGAACGACATGCAGGGGAGGTTGGTGCCTTGAGCTTGGGTACTTGGGTGATAGCAGTGAGAGTCAGAAAAATGTGGACAGATTTGAGATTCTCCTGTGGAAGAGCTGACATCTACTGTGGATGGAGTCGAGGTGGGGGAGTAAGTGAAAGAAGAAGTCAAGCATGATTCCCAGGGTTTTGCCTTGATACCTGGGTGAAGCATGATGCCATTCACCAAGAGGGCAAAGACATGAGAGGTGGGAGGATAGGGACAAGTCAGGAAGGTAGACCCAAGAGTTCCATTGTGGCTGTGTTCAATTTGAGACTCCTGTGGGATTATCCGTTGGAGATGTCGAGTAGGTGGTTGGACAAACAAGTCTGGAACATAGAGGAAAGGTCTGTGCTGGAGTTATAAATCCAGGAATCAGTATATGGACATAATTTAAATAAAGACTGAATGAGTTCACCCAGGGGAACATGAATATAGGAAAAAGGAGGGGGGCATTCATACTATTTCCCCAACAAATTTTCACTCTGCTCAAACCAATCTACTTAGGTTCTAAGCAAATATGGGCTCTCCCACCTTTGGACTTGTGTGTGTGTTTGTGTGTGTGTGTGTGCCACTCCCTCTGCCTGCAATGACTTCCTCTCACTGCCCTGTCCCCTTAAACACTCATTCTTGAAGGATTAGTTCAAATCTACCCTCTGCAGGAATCCTTGCCTCATTATCTACATTGCATATCAGTCTCCTTGCGTCCTCTAACTTTGATTGATTCTTCACCATACATTTAGCATTTACAAAACATTGTCTTTGTGTTCTGTGTATATGACATATTTCCCCCAAATCGATTACAAGCTCTTAGAAGGCAGCCTTGCAAGCCTTTGTACTCCCAACACCTGATTGCCCAGAAAAAAGTTTAAAACAAAGATCTGTGTTGATCCAGAACACTCACTCCTACTTTCTTTTGGTAGTTTTTGTTCCAGTGGCTGGGAATTCATCTCAAATTCCTACCCTCGGCGAGACAGCAGCTCAGCCAAGAGTGCCCCAATCAAAGCCCTACGAATGAGGTAGCAATTGTTCAATGCTTTAAAATCCTTATGGCACATATATTCTTGTGTCCAATAAAGAGGATGTGAGTCAATCCATATTGAAAAGAATCAGATGAAAGTAGTTTCCCACCGAGGAAAACCAAAGAATTCAAATGAACGCCTGTGAACCACTTCCCACTATTTCTGCATCTATCCCTGAATAATAGTCCCCTTATTTGGAACACAGCTCCTGTGTTCGTGCCCATTTAACACTCCCTCTTCCCTTCCCAGCCCTGGTTTCATACCTTACAGCCTAAGGTCATTCCAAGAGGTCTCCAGGCGGTTAAACTGGATTCTCCAGCGCCCGGCAACGCAGCCAGCACCAGGGATTGGGGAGAGCCCCACATTTTCACTCTTCTGCTTGTACTTGTGAAAGACCTCCCCATCCCGCCTCTCTGCCAAACTACCCCTCAGTTCTCTAGGTGTATTTGTCTCAACTTGTTACCCCAACGGCCTCCGGCTCTTCCAGGTGCCCTCCATCTGGGCTCTCCCTGCTCAACTAGCCACAGCAGAGTTCTTCAATTAGGCAAACCAGCCTCCAACCCCCAAACTCTCTTTAGAGGTGCAGCAAGCACACCCACAAGTTTGTGGATGCCAGTGGCTGTGACCACATTGAATCAAATCGAGCAGGTCTGACTCAATTGTCCAAAGCAGCCTTTTACTGCTGGTTGAGTCATATCTGCCTGTTTTCCAGAGGTCACATTATTTTCCCTTTTTGACTCATGTTTCACTTCAAAACTAGTATAACCTGAACCTGGCACTTGAACGTGACCCTTCTGCTTTGCCTCTGGGAGCAGCAGCTGCACTCAGCCCCCAGGCCTCAGCCTGCAGATGCTGCGCTGTGGAAAAGGACCCCCCTAGGAACCAGCTATGTGATTGCCGTTTGTCTGGGTCAAAAATGGCCGAACACTGGCAATTTCATATGGTTCAACCTGCCATGAGCTTGCTGCTCAGGTATCTGGGAGACCAGTGTCCAACTGGCTGGAGTACTGGGTACAGAGGTGGTGGAACCTCAGAGTTGAATTTTATTTTTATTTAAATCATCAAAGAATCAAGGAACGCCAGCACCCTGCCCGATGCTTTCAATGCTGGGAGATTTTCTTGACTCTGAGCTAGTTAAGCAAATCTAATGTAAGAGCTAGGATAACAATCCAGCTAGGAGCCTAGACTCAGGGGCGAGATTTCCTGGGATCAAACCCCAGCTCTGCTATTCATCAGCCCTGTGGCCATGAACAAGTTTGTTAGATTGTCTGAGTCTCAGTTTTCTCGTCTATGACATGGGATAATACAGGGTTGTTGTGAGAACTACATAGGTGTGAAGTTAATAAGTGTGACGTTCTTAGCACGCTGAAGTGTTAACTATCATTAACTTGATTTAAGATAGGTGGTGTGGCCAAGAGACCCGTGGACAGAAATTAGAACCCCAGCAATGGAAAGTCAGCCTCCCCTTCCTGAGCAGCACCGTATGGCAGCCAGGACACCCCTCGGGAAGCTTGAGGATGGTGGATGTCACCACCCGGGAGACCTCAGCGATCCAGTGGCCTTGCGTCCTTCCTTCCGGGTGCTTCAAGGGAAGGGTAGAGAATTTTATAGTCACCGAGAGCAGAAGTAACTCTCACATGCCCTGCAGACCCCAACAGAAGAGAGATGACAGGAGATGAGAAGGGAGGGGAATACAACCGCCACATGCCGAGAAGTAGGCAGGCTTGTTCTGGTGGGAAATGGAAGCATCGCTTGAATTCAGTGTTTACTTAGTAACTCAGATTAATGAGGACAAAGCCATGGTAAGGAAAATGATAAAAAATGTCCTACAGGCTTTCCCATAACCACTTCCGTGTATATTATCTGACTACATCCACACAAAAAAACCTGTCAGTTAGGCAAAGCCAGCATTCTATTGATATTTAAAGGAGAGGAACGGAAGGATCAGGGAGCTTAAATGACCTACTTGAGCCTACCTGGTAGGTGATGGACTTGAAATCTGAGTCCCTTAAAGGCAGGGCCATGTTTATCATTCTCTTCTGAAGGACTAAGTTCACGTTTATTGAGCAACTGAATGACCGAATGGACTGTGTCTTGAACACAGGCTCACATTCTCAGGCTAGTCTAGGTTCTCAGGCTAATGGCTCTGAAGCTTATGCTTTGTGGAGTCCCAGACATGCAGTTGGGCAGGAATCAGGGGCATCTAAAGGAGGCAAAGGGAAAGGGCTTCAAAAGTTTGTGCTAGGGGGCTTCCCTGGTGGTGCAGTGGTTAAGAATCCACCTGCCAATGCAGGGGACACAGGTTCGATCCCTGGTCCGGGAAGATCCCACATGCCGCGGAGCAACTAAGCCCGTGCGCCACAACTACTGAGCCTGCGCTCTGGAGCCCACGAGCCACAACTACTGAGCCTGCGCTCTGGAGCCCACAAGCCACAACTACTGAGCTCATGCACCACAACTGCTGAGCCTGAGCTCTAGAGCCCACGAGCCACAACTACTGAGCCCATGCACCACAACGACTGAAGCCTGCACACCTAGAGCCCATGCTCCGCAACGAGAGGAGCCACCGCAATGAGAAGCGCACACACAGCAATGAAGAGTAGAGAAAGCCCGCGCATAGCAACGAAGACCCAACACACCAAAAATAAATAAATGAATTAATTAAAAAAACAAAGTTTGTGCTAGAACAGATTAGGTATCTCATATACATAATCAGCATAAAAATTCCCCTTCTCCATAACCCTCATGACAAGTGAGACTGTCCACCCACACCTCTCAGGCTGCCATTTAGAACACATTTGCATATATATATCACATTTGCATATAAATATATCACATCTCGTTAGCGGCATATCTGGAAGAGCACTTATCTCAAAACGGTCTTTGAATGAACATCTTTACTTCGTGGATCTTTGAAGGAAAGGTAGGGAAATATGAGGTCGGGAACTGAACAGCCTCAGGCCTTGCTCTGGGCTCTCCCTTCATGTAAGGGATGTTCCTCCTCCATTCCAATGCAGTGGAGATTTCAATTCTATGTGTTCAAGCCCTGCTCTTTTCCAAAGAGTTTTCTGGAGTTCTGATATGTTGGAAGAATGAGGGGAGAAGGTGTTTCTCCAAGTGGAGCATGTTTGATGAAGGACTAGGGAGTGTGGAGGCATCACATCTGCCTGGAAGATAGATGGGCCCTGTTCTATCTGCTGTTAACTGGTGGCAAGTACAGTGATAAACATAGGAATCTGATGCTCACATGCTTCCTGGTGCTGGTGACAGATGATGCTTGCTCCCAAGAGACAAATATTTGCAGCTTTTATTTGCCAGTTCTATTGTCAGTGATTCTAACCTCTCTATGATAAGTAGAGAAAGTCCTCAGGGTATAAGTTAATGGAATTTATCTTCACTCTTTTGGATCCTTTAGAATTTCCTCATCATCTCGAGACTTCCCTGGTGGCGCAGTGGTTAAGAATCCGCCTGCCAATGCCGGGGACATGGGTTCGAGCCCTGGTCCGGGAAGATACCACATGCCGCGGAGCAACTAAGCCCGTGCACCACAACTACTAAGCCTGCACTCTAGAGCTTGCGAGCCACGACTACTGAGCCCGCGCGCCACAACTACTTAAGTCCGTGCGCCTAGAGCCTGTGGTCCGCAACAACAGAAGCCACTGCAATGAGAAGCCTGCGCACCACAACAAAGATAGCCCCTGCTCACTGCAACTAGAAAAAGCCCACGTGCAGCAATGAAGACCCAATGCAGCCAAAAATAAATAAATTTATAAAAAAAAAAAAAAGAATTTCCTCATTACCTTTTGAAACATTGCCCACCATGTGGAGTAGGGTGTGTGTTTGTGTGTTCGCCTCATTCTGCAATGTAAGGAAAGTTTATTCTTTCATTTATTTGATGGCTTCTTCCCTCTATTCTCTCTGTTCTTTCCTTGCAAAACTCTTATTAGAAGGCTGTTGGAATTGCTGGATCTGTTTCCAAGTCTCTTAACTCTTCCCTCCTATTTTTTCTCTTTGTCCTTTTGTACTATGTTCTGGGTCAGTTTTTCAGTCAATCTTCAAGCTCACAAATTTGCTTTTCCTTTGTGTCACTTGTGCTCCTCATCAGAGGAATATTTTAGTAATAAAACTAACATAAAGAAAACTGTGAAAACTTGCAGAAGGTCATAGTGATCAAAATAAATGGAGAGATTCACCATGTTCTTGAATAGGAAGACACAGTAACATAGAATTGACAATTCTCAAATTAACCTATAAATCCAAAGCAATTTTAGTAAAACCACAGGAGAATTGTTTTTAATAGACAAGCCATCTAAAGTTAATTGGGATATGTTTTAGGAATAAAGATTTTTATCTCCTTTCCTGCTTTGAACTCTACTGATTGATAATAAAGGAACTACAACAACAAAAAGAAAGTAGAAACCTATAAAAGACAAAGAGAATAAAGACAGAAACAGACAAGAGAATTCAGTGCAATTTTGGAAGACAGAATCAGATGGAGGAGAGGTAAGTGACTGATCATAGCAGAGGAAGCAACGGTCTGTCACCTGGAGGGGCATGACCACTAGTAAGTGAGTCAAGTCACCCCAGTGGGAAACCTGAGATGCTCAGCTTTGGAGACTGCAGGTACACTGAAGGGCTGGGTTGCAGTGACAAGCCAAAAAAGGCTGTTGTTGAAAACTTGTTTATGGAGTAATCATACCTTTCCCTCACCTCACACAGTCAGGTTACTAATTTCCCAGACTGGTGATGAAAAAGTTATTTTCTGTAAAACTTAATGGGAAAGGCTGAGACTCAGGGTTACCCCGATGGAGCAGCAGTGGGGAGGCACTTGGAAGTCTGCAAAAGAAATGGTTGAACTACATAGTTACCTTTCCCCAAACTGCCCTCCATAAGCTGACAGGCACATAAAGAACAGCAGAAGATTCTTTTTCAACAAGCTAAATGGCCCTAAAGAAAAAGCTTCCAGTTTTCTTTTCCCTTCCTCCCTCCCTCCCTCTTTCTCTCTTTCTTATGAGCCCCCTGTTCAATCACCCCTAAACGGGCCCCACAGGTACACTCGTCCTGCCCACTCACTCAGGGCCTCCAAACGCTATTTAGAGGCTCACTCTTAAACATGAACAGAGTGCCAAGGCTCTCAAACAACTGAGTAAAACCTCTAGCATGAAAGAGAAAAACCAATGCGAGAATAAAGGGAAAGAAAAACATCTACAGGAAACAAACAGAAGAGGATATAAGATTTAAAAATCTACAACTATAGGGAAATAAGATACTGTATCCTTACACCCAGAAATAGAGGTTATGTAAAAGGATAAATCAAAGAACAAGAAATACAATTTTCTTCTGGAAATAAAAATTTAATCAAAATAAAACATTCAATAGAAAAGTTCTAGAATAAAGTTGAGGAAATCTTTTAAGAACTAGCACAAAAAGAGCACTAAAAATTAGGAAAGAAAAGATAATTAAGGTAGAGGATGAATGCAAGGGGTCTATCACCCAACCAAAATGATTTCTTTAAAAAGAGAAGAGAGAAAATCGAGAGATGGGAAATATGAAATATGGCAAAAACATTTCCTAGCAGTAAAAAATAAAAATCTCCAGATTGAAAGTGTCTCTATCATGCCCAAGAAAATGAATGGAATGAGACCCATACCAAAGTACATAAACTGAGATGTGAGAGTTCTGGGGGAAAAGAGAAGATCCTAATGGTTCCCAAAAGGAAAAAAAAAAGTCATTGACAAGGAAACAGGCATCAGGTAGGACTAGGATTACTCAACAGCTACAGTGAGTGTTAGAGATCAATGAATGTTAGGGATCAGTAAGACAGTGCCTTCAAATAAGTGAAAGAAAACTAAGTTTCAACCTAGACTTCAAATCGCAGCCAAGTCATCACTGCACAGACTGGATAAAATCACATATTTTCAGAAGGGTAAGAACTCTACAATACTAACCCCGTTCCTTCTTTTAAAAAGCAACTGGAGGGGGCTTCCCTGGTGGCACAGTGGTTGAGAATCTGCCTGCTAATGCAGGGGACACAGGTTCATGCCCTGGTCTGGGAAGATCCCACATGCCGCGGAGCGACTGGGCCCATGAGCCACAACTACTGAGCCTAAGGGTCTGGAGCCTGTGCTCCACAACAAGAGAGGCCACGATAGTGAGAGGCCCGCGCACTCCGATGAAGAGTGGCCCCCGCTTGCCGCAACTAGAGAAAGCCCTCGCACAGAAATGAAGACCCAACACAGCCAAAAATAAATAAATAAATAAATAAATAAATAAATAAATAAATAAATTTATTTTTTAAAAAAAAGCAACTGGAGGACTTTCAAGTCTCCTAATGACAAGCTAGACCAGTTCTCCCATTCAGGTCAACTAAAACTGTTGTATGGAAAAAAATATATAGAATATATATATATATGTAATATTATATATGTAACGATATTAAATACATAAGTAAATATATTTTTATAAATAATCAATATTTATATTTTAATTTTTCTTAAAAGCATCAAAGAGCTTATAAGATGGCAAAGGATTACCATGCCAAAATGTGAATGCCATACCAAGCACTCAAAGTTGTTTTGATGTGATCAGGAAGAAACAGCTGCCCTATGGACCTGGGGTATTTGGCAGCCTGCTGGGCAAACCAGATAAAAGGGCCTGACAAGTAGAGAGTCTGATAAATACTCACACATTAAGTTGAGGTCCCGAAGGGCTTTACTCTTAGAGCAGAGCTTCCCAAACTTGTCTGCACATTAGAATCATGGAGAGCTTTTAAAAATTCCAAAGTGCAGGCCACACCACAGACCAATTAAATCACAGTCTCTAGGGGTGGGACACAGGCATCCGTGTATTCTGAAGCTTCCCAGGTGGTTCCAGTGTGCAGATGAGTTTGGGAACCACAACTACAGGAGAAAGAGTGAATTGGAAATAACACTGTTCCCACATGGATGACTCAGGCAATCTCAGGTCTGGAACTTCAATCAGGTGGTCCCAGGGTGTCGGGAGCAAATGAGAATTCTCTGCAGAGGTGTATATTTTCATCCTGGGCCTCAAATTAGTTCTATAAATAAAACTTCAAACTCAATATCGAGCATAAGGTCTCTATGGCTGAGAACCAGCGGGGGGGATAAAAGACAACAGACACAAACCCACAAAGACATGAAGACTTCAGATAGTGAAAGTATTGGGCACAGACTCCAAAACCATGTTTCCTGTCTTCAAAGGTAAAAAGCGGGGCTTCCCTGGTGGCGCAGTGGTTAAGAATCTGCCTGCCAATGCAGGGGACACAGGTTCAAGCCCTGGTGCGGGAAGATCCCACATGCCACGGAGCAACTAAGCCCGTGCACCACAGCTACCAAGGGCTGCGCTCTAGAGCCCGCGAGCCACAACTACTGAGCCCACGTGCTGCAACTACTGAAGCCCACGCACCTAGAGCCCATGCTTCACAACAAGAGAAGCCACTGTCATGAGAAGCCCGCACACAGCAACAAAGAGTAGCCCCCGCTCACCACAACTAGAGAAAGCCTGCACACCGCAACAAAGACCCAACGCAGCCAAAAATAAAAAATAAATAAAATAAATTAAAAATAAAAGGTAAAAAGAAAAGCTTGAAAATTTCAGTTGGGCAGTGAAAACTAAGAAGTGACTTTGATTTGAAAAAGAATCAAGTAGAAATTCTAGTAATAAAAAATACAATATTTATAATTAAGAATTTAATGGACAGGTTTAACAGTAGATCACATACAGCCAAAGACTAGGGAACTGGAATATAAATTAGAATAAAGTATCCAGAATGCACTCATAGAAAGACCAAAAGGATGAGAGAGAAAACAGAAGAGAGGATAAAAAAACATCAAGTAGGCATTGACAAACTTTTGCTTGAAATGTCAGATAGTAAATACTTTAGGCTATGTAGGCCTTACTATGTCTGTTGCAACTACTCACATCTGCCACTGCAGCTTGAAAAAAAAAAGGTAAATAAATCAGCACGACTATATTCAAAATTTACTTACAAAAATAGGTGGCTGATTCATAGGCCATAGTTTGTCAACACTTAACATAAAATTAAAAGATCTAAAGTATGCTATGTCTCCAATTAGGCCTCAGAGGAAAACAGAGAGGAATAGGGTAAAGGCAGTAATTGAAGGAAAAAATCGCTAAGAATTTTCAAGAATTCATGAAAGACAGCAATTCACAAATTCAAGAGTCCAATAAGTCCCCAGGATAAATATCTAAAAATCCACACTTTGGTTTCTAAGAAAAAGCAGAAAGAAAGAAAATCTTAAACGAAGCGTGAGAAAAAGATTACCCTCAAAGGAGTAACAGAGTGACAGCTGACTTCTCAATATCAAAAAATAAATAAGATAAAAAGCCAGAACACAGGAATATTATCTTCAATATACTAAGAGAAAAAAAAAAAAAAGCACCTACCTAGAATTCTATACTCCACAAAAATATATTTCAAAAATGAAGGCAACACAAAGACATTACTGGACAAGTAAAAATGTAGAATGTAGAGAGTTTGCCTTCTGTAAATCTGCACCTAAGGATATCCTAGAGGATGCGCTTCAGACATAAGGAAAAGTGACCACAGGCAGAAGGCAAAGTTGAGGGGGAGGGAGAGGAAAGCAAAGACAATGATAAATGTGTGAGTAAATCTAAATGGATATTGACTACATAGAACAATGACTATTATGCCTTATGGTATTGTAAATACAGAAAGAATTGAAAAAAAATAGTAATAATAGCGTGGAATTTGGGAAGTTGGTAATCAATACTAAAGTGTTTGTGTTGTCTAGGAGGCGGGTAAAGGTATGAATTAACATTTAAGAAGTCAAGAACGCATACTGTAATTTCTAGGACAACTACCAAGAGAAAAGAAACAGGGTGCAGCTTCCAAACTAGTAGAGGGGAAAACATCAAACTAGTACAATCAATCAAATAAAAAAGAAGACAAAGAAAGAGAGGGGAAAAACATAGAACAGCTGACACAATAGAAAGCACAAAATAAAAAGGTAGATTTAAACACAAGGTACAGTAAATACATTCAATGCAGATAAACAAATTGCTCCAGTTAAAAAACTAAGATTGCCTATCTATACCAAAAAACAAACCAATACAGAAATCCCAAATATATGTTATTTAAAAGTAACATATCAGGAGTTTCCTGGTGATCTAGTGGTCAGGATTCAGCACTTTCACTGCCGTGGTCCAGGTTCAATCCTGGTTGGGAACTCCCACAAGCTATGTGGTGTGGCCAAAAAAAAAAAAAAAAAAAAAGTGTGTAGCCAATAAACATCACTGGCTATATACGTAAAGAATTTAAAAAATAAAATAGGGACTTCCCTGGTGGCGCAGTGGTTAAGAATCCGCCTGCCAATGCAGGGGACATGGGTCCGATCCCTGGTCAGGGAAGATCCCACATGCCACGGAGCAACTAAGCCCGTGCGCCACAACTACCAAGCCTGCGCTCTAGAGCCCGCAAGCCACAACTACTGAGCCCACGTGCTGCAACTACTGAAGCCTGTGTGCACAGAGGCCATGCTTCACAACAAGAGAAGCCACTGCCATGAGAAGCCCGCACACTGCAACGAAGAGTAGCCCCCGCTCGCCACAACTAGAGAAAGCCCACGCGCAGCAAAGAAGACCCAACATAGCCAAAAAATAAAGATAAAAATAAGTTAAAAAATAAAATTAAATTAAAAAATTTAAAAATATAAAATAAAGAATAAAATAAAAGTAACATATCTAAAACATAACCATATAGAAATGTTGACAACAACTGGAAAATATACTCCAACAAAATGAGGAAATAAATTTAAAAAGAGAAAGAAATGGGATCAAGGAAATAGGGAACTGGAATAGGAAGACAGAAGGTTCTGAGAAGAAAGCTTCCAGGTAAAAGGAGGGCATTGATAAACTAATGTTTCTGAGCATAGTGGCGGGGTGGGGGGGAAATCTGCTGATAGGTTTATGGTACCTCTGATTGAATATTTGGAAAAATTTAGATAAAGATTTATAAAAAAATTACACAAGTAAAAACAGAAGCAATGAGTAACTCCAAAAAAAAAAAAGTATTTCATTTATATAAGAAAGGAAATGAAATAATAATATACTAGTTGATTCTGCAATTAAAAAGCGTTTGCCCATTCTTAATGGCCATCATTAAAAAGTCTACAAATAACGAACGCTGGAGGGGGTCTGGAGAAAAGGGAACTCTCCTACACTGTTGGTGAGAATGTAAGTTGGTGCAGCCACTGTGGAAAACAGTATGGAGGTTCCTCAGAAAACTAAAAATAGAATTACCATCCCACTCATGGGCATACATCCAGACAAAACTATAATTCAGATAGATACATGCACCCCTATGTTCACAGCAGCACTATTCACAATAGCCAAGACATGGAAACAACCTAAATGTCCACTGACAGATGAATGGATAAAGAAGATGTGGTACGTGGACACAATGGAATACTACTCAGCCATAAAAAGGAACGAATATGGATGCAACTAGAGATTATCATACTAAGTGAAGTAAGTCAGAAAGAGAAAGACAAATACAATACCATATCGGATCACTTATATGTGAAATCTAAAATATGACACAAATGAATTTATCTACAAAACAGAAACAGACTCAGACATAGAGAACAGACTTGTGGTTGCCAAGGGGGGAGGGGGGGATGGAGTGGGAGGTTGGGGTTAGTAGATGCAAACTACTATACATAGAATGGATAAATAACAAGGTTCTACTGTATAGCACAGGGAAGTATATTCAATATCCTGTGATAAACCATAATGGAAAGAATATTTTTTAAAATGAGTGTGTGTATATATATAAAACTGAATCACTTTGCTGTACAACAGAAATTAACACAACATTGTAAAACAACTATACTTCAATTTTTTAAGAAAGTGTTTGCCTATTCTTAATGTAAACACTAATTATTGATTTAACCAAAATTTCTGTTATACTCTGTTGAGAAGAAGAGGAAATGGAGTAAGAGAGAGGAATAATTATTAATAGAAGCCAATAAATGATGTTTAAAAGTGATAAGTCAAGAATTAGCAGTATAATCATACTACTTAGAAATATAAAGATTAACGCTAGAAATATCAGCTAAAAGAAGTAAAAGGACCTCTCAGGACAAGGAATGAAGAGTTGAAGAGTATCAGGACAAATGCTGTTTGTAATTATAATCCTTCTCATTTTATTTAGCTTTTAAATAATATACACGTATTATTTTGTTAAAATTTTAAATTAACAGATGAAAAATTTTTTTAAAAACAGAAAATAAAAGCAAATAAGAGGAATTTTTCCAACCAGATAAAAATTTAAATGAAAGCTAGGTATCAGAATACATCATAAATTATATATGTTAAACAGTACTTGGCACAGAAATAGACAAATAGATTAATGAAACAGAATAAAAGTCCAGACAGATCCACATTCACATGGGAATTCAAGTCAAGAAAAAAGCAGCATTTCAAATCAGTAGAGCAGCATTTATTTGATGATCCGCTGAGACACCTGTCAATCATTTAGAAAATCGTTGTTAGATCCCTGTCTCACACCACACACAGACATAAATTTCAGACAGACTGAAAAGCTAAATGCAAAAAACAAAATTTTAAAAAGAGAATGAGATATTATCTATATGTACTGACTTTGAAAAAGGCCTATAAAATATTTTTAGGTGAAAAAAGAAAATGGTAGTACAATATAATTAGTGTGATTCCATTTTTTCAAGTAAAAATATATGTGAGTGAGTTTGTGTGTGTTGTGTGTGTAATGAAAAGGGTCTGGAACATGCACCAAATTGTTTATATCAGTGACTAGATTTTCATGGTGGTGATAACAGAGGGAATTATATTTCTCAAAAATGTGGCAAAATTATGGATGATTATTACTTTCATTTTTTCCTTTTTTTCATTTTTCAAATAAAAAATGTCAAAAGGAAAAATTTTAAATATTTTAAAGTAAGCTTTTAATCTTAACCTTTAAATCTATCCATCTTTTACCAGGGAATTTGTAAAAACTGTGTTTATACATAAAGCCTACAAGAATAAGTGCATACATTTATATCTGCTAAAGCTTCTTTGATCTTTAATTTTTTAAAAAACTTTATTGAGCCTTTCTAAATAGGAAATGTTCTCTTTAAGTAACATTTATTGAATGATTATAATGTGCAGTTCATAGAACTAGTTATAACATGTAATTTGTCATAACACCCTGGGTTCAATATGGAAAATTTTCTACAGAAAATTGCAAGCCAAATTAAAAGAGGAAAATACTCCTTCTAGATTACGATATGAAATGACTTCAGAACTCAAAGACAATAATGGCAATTTTTAAATTGACTCCTGTACTGTAGAGAAACTGAAAAAC
Organism: Eschrichtius robustus; assembly: GCF_028021215.1. NCBI lineage: Eukaryota > Metazoa > Chordata > Mammalia > Artiodactyla > Eschrichtiidae > Eschrichtius > Eschrichtius robustus. The sequence continues at coordinate 94,491,135 of NC_090825.1, forward strand.
CGGAGATTAAAAAAAAATAGCATCCCTATATATTATCAATGGTAAGAACTGCAAAGGAAAAGATGCATTGGGAGAAATTTTTCTGGAAGCATTTAATTAAAAATAAATCCTGCTTGCCCCAATCGTTTTTAAGCCCAAATAGTAAGATGTTTTTTCTCTTTTTCTGTAAGGTACAAAGCAGATCAACAAAATCAAATTGAAAGCAATAGAGAAAAAAAAAAAAAAGAGAATTAGAGTTTTTACATTATCTTGGAAAACCCGCATGGATATTTGAGACCTTGAGAAGCATCAAGTCTGCATCTTGACCTCCATATCCCACCTCAAAGTCCTTTCCATCTCTTGCCATCATTTACTCAAAGGCTGATTGAGTGCCGGCTCTTTGCCAGGCACTGGACACTGGGTATGTGACAACCTCAAGCTGCTGTTAGCAGAGGGAGTGGGAGAGATGGGTAAGCCAACAGGCAATTACAATGCAGAACTCAAATGCCAGCCTGGAGGTGCATGCAGGGTGTGAGGAAGTCTGGAGCTCAGACTGCTTCCCACAGATGTCCATTGTCTCCCCAAAGAGAAGCCACAGGAAGGAAGAGAAGAGCAACAAAATCTAAAAGCATTTTCACTTGTGACTGCAAAGTGAATGCCCTGTTAAAATCACTCAGACAGGAAATTGTGAAATGGACATGAGGGTGAGTAAAGGAGCCGGAGCCAGGCTGTGTAGACCAAGGTAGAAGGTCCTTAGTGGGCTGGCCAGGACCCGTGCCCCCAGCCCCCTCCCCTCCCCTTCTCACCTGGCACCCGGTCCCTGTCCTTCCTGGCGCTGCTGTCATCCTGCTGCCCCTTGTCCTGCTGCCTCCGGAGAGGCTGCTGTAGACTGTTCACAGCCGTGCTCTTCCGGAGACGCCCCTGCACACCCCATCTCCACTCCCTCCCTCCCCCGCTGCTCCCTCCACTCAGCTCTCAAGGGAGGGGGCAATTCTCCGCGCCCCCCGGGGGTTTTCTATGCCCAGCCCTGCCCCGCCCTTCATTCTCCACACACAACAAATGTCCAGGCAGTGACATCTAAGGAATCTACACATAACCACCCAGAGATAATGGATGTGTACAATTCAGGGAACAGCTTCCAGTAAGTGCCAAGACTCAGATCCCCCCTCAGCGTCCCTTACATCCCTCTCCCTCTCAGGGCCCAGCCTCTGCCATTGTGGCAGGGAAGTGCTCCAGGCCTCTCCCGCCTCAGAGCCCAGGGAGGCCGGATCCTCTCTTATTTTGCCTCTGACTGCCCAAAGAGAGGGCAAACCATCTGTGAACCATCCGTCCTGCTCCACACCTGATGTCCCAGGGTAATTATTGGTAGGTCCCCTTCCACTCCCCGGACAGCCTTAGTTTGGATGTTAAGTTTCATAGTCACCTTGACTAGGAATAATCTACTCTAAGACTGACAGTGAGAATACCCATTCCTTTCCAGAAAAGCCCATCCCCAGAACCAAGCGAATGATCAGGCCCTGTGGGACCGGACAACAGTCAGACTCCAATTGCCTGCAAGTAGTACATTTACCAAAATCTGGCTCATTCAGTCTTACATATCATGCGTGGGACATCAGCCATCCTATCCACGTTTGCATTATGACAAGATCAACACTGTCCCTTTCCAGTCACCCTTCCAGTGAGAGGTGAGCTAGGCTAATTAGGAGTCCAAATGAACTTTCAAGTCTGGCCTTGTTACAGGCCAGTCAGACTACAAGCCACTTGTCCATAGGATGGTTCGCCCAGCACGGTTCACCTTCAATGGCAGGACCTCCGGATGTAGGAGGACTAAGAAATTTTAGCAGATATACAAGCACCTAAATATACAAATAAACCACGCACCTATCTACTAACTCTGTTGGGAGATGGAGACAAATATCAGCTCAGAAGTGAAAATCTTTCTGTCTGCAACATTTGGTGTGAACGGCAATATCCAAAGGCTATCTATCTGATCAGCAAGCTTATGCTATTTGCAGGAAGGTGATGCAGATCAGATCAGAGAGGAAATTGGGCCTTTGCAAGCCATTCACCATCAGACCCAATCAAATGGAGTCAGGATGTGACAGGAAGAAGCTGTAAAAGAGCAGGCCCAGGTACCTGGCTGGTCTGGGGTCTACTCACCATGTTTTTTCCCCTTACTACTCATTTCAATGTTTATACAGCAAGTGTTGATTCTGCTCCTGCTTTCGAAGCCTCCTAGCACATGAGATGATTGTCACACAAGGAACATTGATTATGTCTGGGCTGCTCAAGTGTCTCACAGACTGTGAGTGGCTGAGTTTTCACCACTACCCGGCACTCAGCTCACGCCAGATTTAATAACTGTAACGCCAGCCTAGAGTGGCATACAGCTATCCTGTGGGCATGAAACACTCCAACTTTCCCTGTATGTCTAAATCTGTATGGAGTTTCTCATTTTCTAAATTGAGTCAGAAAACTTAGACCTGAATTCTAATTCTAGCTTCTCCTCTAAATAGCTCACATCTACTCCCGCGGCCTCAGGATCCTCAAGTGGAAAATATAACGGTTGGCCTAGGAAGCCACTAACGTCCCTTCCTGCTCTGTCATTCTGTGGGACTGCACTTCTGGTGCCGGTTGTCATCTGGTTGTTGGACCTCAAAAAACATTCTCCGGGCCTCAGTTTCCTCATTTGTTAAAGTGGTGCCAATACAGTGAGCGCCTCACAGGGAAGTTGTGGGCTTTAAGTGGGACAGCGTACAGGGCAACATGCAGGAAATGAATGCATACAGTAGGAACTCAATAAATGTTAGTTTGCACTCTCCCAGATTCTCCATCTGTGAAAGCTGAATGATACCTGCCAGTCTATCCTGTGAAAATTTAAATGAGCTATGGAGAAAGATGGAAGGTGCTTGGAATTAAGAAAAGCATATGCAAATGGAAGGAATTATTATTATGCAAATATGGACGGAAATCAGTTTCAGAGCAGTAGCAGATTTGATGTGCCTGATTAATTTATTAAACAAACTAAAAGCATAAATATCTGAAAACTAAAAACCGTCTGCTTAAAGCCCTGGGTTCATCTCAGATGAGACTGAAAGACAGAGGGCAAAGGAGGAAGCTCAGAAGGTTCCAGGGCTTCTAAGGCCCTGAAGCCAGGCCAGGAGGGAAGCTGAGGTGGGGGTGATGGTGACAGAGTGACTGTTGAGGGAGAGGATGTGCCGAGGCCAAGGGACACCTGGGCACAGAAGTGATGACGGCTGAAGCAGAGGGGTGGCTGCGGAACTGCTCACTGTGGCTTATGGAGCACTTTGGCTCTTGTTAACATGAGGAAATTTAGCTCCCCTTGTTAGGAAAAAGGGCGAGACATCTTACCTAGGAGCGGAATCACCACAAGAAACAGTGTGCCTGCTTCAGCTGAGAGGCCTTGCAGACACTGAGCTCTCAGGCCCGTAGGCAGCGGGTCTTCTCCTGGGTCTGTTCAGAGGGAAGCAGAAGCTGTGGGCTGCTCAGAGAGATACAAAGCTCCGGGCAGGAATCTGGGCTTAGCTGTAGGGTATTGTTTTTACCACTTTATTTTGAAAAATCTCAAACATACAGCACAGCTGAAAGCACTTTCCAGGGAACACTGGCATAATCCCACCTGGATTCTATCTTGATTGTTTTTGCTATACTACTTTCTTGATCACATCTATCCCTCTATCCATCCATTACTCCATGTTAATTTTGGTGCATTTCAAAGTGACCTACAGGCCTCAATACCCTTCCCCCTAAATACTTCAGCATGCATATTATTAACTGGAGCTCGATATTTTTTTTTACAGATCTTTCCTTCTGATATAAAATTTACATACTATGAAATGCACAAATACTAAGAGAATAGGTGCTGTGTTTTGACAAATGCCTGCACCTGGGTGACCCAAACCCCTATCAAGATGTAGGACACCCAGTCACCCCAAGTTGGCTACAGATTTGCTACATGACCTTGGACAAGACCCTGTTTACCTTTGATTTCAGCATGTCCCAAACTTTTCTGATCACAGAACTCTTTTTCCAAATTCCAAGTTCCAAAGTCTGTCTTAAACAATTCAGCCTACTAGATGGAATGTTAAATACCATTCAAGCCCCCATATTACAGTTGGAGAAATCTGAGAACTGGAGATGTTACTTATCCTAGATCCCTAAGCTGGTAGCACAGTTATGACAGGAAATTAAAATGTATTGAGCAACCTCTCCAAACCAGGAAATATATTAGGTGCTGGGTTGATGTAAAGATGAAATACGATTATATATGTGAAGTGCCTTGCATTACGTCTGGAGCAAGCGGACACCAAAAATCATTATTGCTTTTCTCCTCTGTTCCATACTAACATTTTAATATGTCCACATGGCTAAGATACTAAATGCACATCCTTCACCTCAGTCCATTATAGTAATAACCCATGAGGGGGGCAGGGGAGGCATTTTTATCCACGCTTTGCAGGAGATTATATAGCTTGTCCTGATCATCATTAGTAAATGATGGTGATACCAGGACTTAAACTGAGTCTCCTGACCCTAAATAATTTCAGACGAGAGACTTAGGAGCTTTGTCCATGTTCTCCCAGGCCATCTGGGACTAGAGTAGAAGGGGAATTTGGAAATGCTAAGAAGGCTATATTTGGTTCCAAGTGACAGAAACCCAACTTGAACTCACTAAAGAAGAATTTAGTGGTTCTTATAATAGAAAGTCTCTCCCTCTCTCTTTCTCTCTCTCTCCCCCCACCCCCAAACCCTATCTCCAGTTTCCTCTTGTCTTGGCTCCATTCTCAGGCAACACCACCCTCATGGAGGTGGGATGGCCACCAGAAGGTCTTGGTTTACATTCACCCAGGTTAGCAATCTCAAAAGAAAAAGAGAACTTTCTTTTGTTATATCAGGCAAAAATCCAAGGATTGAGTTTACTGAACTAACTTGTTTCATGTGCCCATTCTTGAAACAATTATTATTATTATTTTTTAAAAGGATGGACTCTATTGCCTGGCCACCATGGGTTACGGACTACTCCTATTACTGGGGGCAGGGTCAGCTCCTCCCACAGCCTGAAAGAGAGGGAGGATGTGTCCTGCAGGAAAATCAACATGCTGTTATCAGAGGAAAGGGGAAATGGATGATGGATGCTGGGCAGCAAAATCTAGTCAACAAAAATGTTTAACAAAACTACTGGGCGGGGACTTCCCTGGTGGCGCAGTGGTTAGGAATCCGCCTGCCAATGCAGGTGACACAGGTTCGAGCCCTGGGCCGGGAAGATCCCACATGCTGCGGAGCAACTAAGCCCGTGGGCCACAACTACTGAGCCTGTGCTCTAGAGCCTGCGAGCCACAGCTACTGAAGCCCGCGCACCTAGAGCCCATGCTCCGCAACAAGAGAAGTCACTGCAATGAGGCCCGCGCACCGCAACTAGAGAAACGCCCGTGCGCAGCAACGAAGACCCAATGCAGCCAAAAATAAATAAATAAATTTATTTTTTAAAAAAACAAAAAAAACAACTACTGGGTGACCAGGATCAACTTACGTTGTTGAGAGTGGGTTAATCAGAGCTCTCCTGGAACTATCCAAGCCCAGGCTTTAGAGGTTTTCATGGAGGTTTCACTATGTAGGCACAACTGATCAAATCATGGGCTACTGGTGATTGAACTCAATTTCTAACCCCTCACCCTCCCCCGAAGAATGTGTGGGCAGGGGCTGACAGTTCCAACCCTCTCATCACCTGTTTGGTCTTTCTGGCCACTAGCCCCATCCTGAAACTATCTAGGACCCCCTCATGGCTCAAGAGTCAACCCATCAGCATAAACTTAGGTAAGGTTGAAAGGAGCTCATTATGAATAACAAAAAACACTCCTAACACAAGGTCCAGTGGAAGCTCTTGTCAACTAAGAAAATGCTGAACACTTCCCCACTCCATAATTTAACAAAGCGTTCAGAGTTAAAAGGTCAATGCATTCATGTATTGTGCTTTCCAGGAACTTCACCTGATTTCTCATAGAAATCTTCAGTGCTTAAGCCCAGGGATGCAACAGATGTATGAGGTCCACTCCAAACCCTCCCCAGGAAGGTCCCCAAGCAGCTCTGGTCGGTTCCCCCTTCCCCAAAGAGGACAGGGGCTGTGTCCTGCCCCATTGCAGCACTCCCTTACTTCCCTCAGAGATTTTCAGGCATCAGTGAAATTATAAAAACACTTTTCTCCTGCTGAGGGTGGGGGGTTGGTTTTGTTTTCCAAGGGAATCCCTATAATTGTCGGCATTTTGAATGCCAGGCCTCGAGGGCAATATTTCTGCTCATAGGAGCCGCCTCATCGTCATCATTCCTACTGTGAGGGGGTATGAGAGGTAGGATGTGAAAAGGGATTTGCCCACAGCTTCTCTTTTTCTAAGCACAGATGACAGAAATAAGAAAAATTGTGGCAAAGATTGGAAGAGGTCAGCAAAGTGCCTCTGGACCCCAGCCTTCATTTTGGCTCCCTCCCCTATAGTCCTTCCTTTCTCCTTCGACAGGTTCCCACCAGCTTCCTCCTTTCTGCCCCACAGGAAGGAGACAGGGAAAGGAAGGACAGAGAGAAGACAGAGCCCAGGGAAGCTTGGCACCGTGGAGCCAAAGGAAATCCAGGAATTGAGGAGTGAGAACCAGGACGAGAGACTTTTGAGTGAGTTGATGTTGATATCGATCAAACATGAAAATGGGGGAATTCCCTGGCGGTCCAGTGCTTAGGACTCGGTGGTTTCACTGCGGTGGCCCAGGTTCAATCCCTGTCCAGGGAACTAAGATCCCGCGAGCCGCACAGCATGGCCAAAAAAAAAAAACATGAAAAGGGGATCAGAGACAATTACTGAAAAACAAATTACAGATTCTTCAAAACTCACTAAGTGGGAAGAGAAGAACCCAAAATGCAGCTTAGCCAGATACGATTGATACTAATTAGAAAGTCATCCTGTTCTCTAATCCCAACATAGACTCAAATTGGTCTTGATATCACTGTACCATCCCAACCACCATCACCTGGACTCCACATCAACCCTTGTTCCATCTCGTTCAGTCTTTCTAATGACAGCCAGAGGGCACTTCTTAAAACACGAATTGAGTCATGTAACTCCCGTGCTTAAATGTTTCAACTGTTTCCAAGTCTACTTAGAATCAAACCCAAAATCCTTATCATGACTTAAAAAGCTCCACATCATCTAGCCTCTACCAACTCATATCTTATTGCTCTCCCTCCTTCCACTGAGCACTGGCCACCAAACTTTCAGTTTCTCAAGATACCAGGAAACTACCCCAAGACCTTGACTCATGCTGTTACTGCTTCCCGGAAAACTTTCCTGCTCTCCTCCACACCAGCTCCCGTTCACTGATAAGACCTCAGAGTTCTCTGTTAAATGCCCCCATCTCAATCTCAATTAGGTTCCCCATGTTGTACTGGCTATCAAATAAAGTCAAAGTGTAAATGGAGAATAGCTTAGAACTCTATTAATATATTCTGGAAAAGATATATCAATTTGTAGATATGAAAGGATTCAATTGGTTGGTGGGAAACACTAGTCCTAGGATACGTAGACAGTTTAGCCTGGACAGCATTAACTTACTTAAATTCTTCAAGTTCCACCAAATTTTTTTCCATTTTCCCATTCATTCACCTGATCCCCGTGGGGGAGACATAGCATCAAAGAAGTTGAGAGTGGGGAAGAATGGTATGTAACAAGAAGTACACTGAGACAGGGACAGGAAATCTGGACTCCATTCCCCTCTCTGCCAGCAATTAGTGTAAATTGGGGCAAGTCAAATCTGCACTCTGGGCCTTAGTCTCCTAAACTCTGATAATAATCTCTAAGATTCCTTCTAGCTTTTGTTTTTCAAGATACTAGGCTATCTGGATTAAATCCCCCCTTAAGTCAATAATTTCTCCTAAAGTGCTCTAATGTAACCATGCTCCTCTTAGCTTAGACACATGAGTGATATAGAACTCTGCTTCCCAAGGCATTCACTCCTTCTTTGTCGACCTGTGGTCTTAGAATCTGCCTCTCCGTAATTTCCTCTCATTAATCTTTGTGCACCAGAATAATCCAGAACAAGAGAATTTATCTGGCCCCATGACAGTGTTTAAAATTTAAAGATATTATCTTGGCCTCCATTTTCCAGGTTAAACCTCTCCACTTCCTTTCACTCTGTATAGAAATGCTTTCCAGACACCTCAACAACCTTCTTGCCTATACAGGTCCTCTCTAGTTTATGAATGTCCATCTTAACATCTAGTTCCTGAAACTAAATTGTACATCCTTGCTGTGATCTCAGCAGATAGCTCTAAGAGTATCATCAGTGATCCAGGAAGGATACTTCTCCAAGTATTTTGGTTTGATTAGCAGCAAAACAAAAGCAAGCATTGGCTATCGATATGGCTGTTGATTTGTTGTTTAAACCATCTACATTATACTACTGCTTTTCATAGTAGTGGTTCCAGCTGAGCCTGAACTGGGATTCAGAGGCTGAGATTATCTGATGAACTGGTACTAATGGTGACCCATAGGCATTGACCATTCTGCATGAGGTGATTTTCATGGAGGAAATAGCTTGTGGAGAGGACTTGGTGCCAGAGTGCCTGGATGAAAATGAGAAGTGAGGATATAGGTGTCTATCAAAATTGTGGCCTTCATGATGTCTTAGATCTATGGAGAGTTGGGCTGGAAATGATACTAAGGTATACACAAGAGAGTGTCAGGGATTGGGGGAGGTGGCACTCCTCATTTCTGGTCATGACCTAGAGGAGTCTGATGTGGTGAATACTGAAGGAAACATGGCCCTTTCATTGTCTGTCTCTGGGAGGGAACTTGGGGTTCCCTTGGAACACCCCAGCAGGCAGTAAGCAACAGACAACAGTGGGGGAGGGGAACTTGCTGCTTGGGTAGCATGTGGCAACCTTCTGAGGAACCCAAGAAAAGCTTAAGGGCACTTTGAAGGGGAACTGGAATCTGGTCTCAGGCACTGCCAGGGAAATCCGAGCTAGGGAAGTTGCGTTACTACTGGTAATGAGAGCTCACTGGGACTAACAAACTGATGAAGCAAAGGAAATTTGGGTTCTCTTAATATCAACAGTTGATGCAATCTCTTTCAATGTTAATGTAAATCTAGAGCATCCACGACTTCTGTGAAAAACTCCCATGTGATGCCATATCTGCTGGTTTACATACTATACTTTGAGCAACAAGAAATTAGAATATATGGCCACAGATCCTCTAAAAAAGTAGTAACAAACAAAGAAGTCTCCTGAACTTGTAGTATAATAAGTTGGCGTCATTGCTCTTAGCTGAGTTTCCATCTTTCTAAATCCTCTGACACTTTTTCCTAGTTGCTAAGAATGAACCTCTGCTCCCAACATTTTTGCCATCTTTGTGTGGTCCCTGAAAATAAAGAGAGAAAACCCACGTGCAAAGGAAATGCCTGGGAATCGAAGCTATCTGCTTTGGGGAAGGGAAAAAAATCAGCTTTTCTTAAGGACATATTAAAATTAATCCTAGAAACAGATCTTGAACTTTTGTTATATTTGAACTGATATGTGATTTTCCAGAATGACGAGTAAATGAGAGAAGTGAGAAAAATAAGTCATTTTGATATGATTTCCTCACTTCTCTAATCCCAATATAAACTGTTTAGAGTTCTGTAGAGACTTCACCCACATAAAATCAAAACAAATGCTTACAGGAGGCTCCCTGGTGAGCTTCTAGATCTCGAGATCATTTTGGCCCGAGGGTGGTGCAGAAGCCAGTTGGGCAGGTGAGGGGCAGAAAGAACAGGAAGTGACCTCACCCTGAATGACAGGCCCTGCTCTCATTCAGCCCCCAGCCCAAGTGGCTCATTTCTCTTCCTTTAAACAGGGTCAGAGGATCTTCACTACTGTCCTCATGCATCACACTCCAAATCTCACACAGAAAACCCTTTCTAACAACCAGCCTAAAACACAAGACAGCCCCTCAGGGATCAGGATACCAGCAGAAGCTACATTACACTCAGGTACAGAGGGGTCTGCAGACACACCCTTTGCCACTGGAAGATGGCATCTCAGAGGAAGACCACCCCAACTCAGGCTTGACCTTCAGAGCAAGCTCTGTGGCTGCCCTTCTTCTTGTGCCTGCTACCATCTAGAAGTCCTGGGGCCTCAGCTCTCCAGCAGCAGTACTTTGGTGACTTTGCCCACTCAGGCTCGAGTAACATTTCTTCTGACAGTGTGTGAAGAGTAGACTTTTTACACCGCACTTCTCCTCCAACAGAGGCTCTCTGAGCATAAGAATACTAACTTCAGAAGCCAAAGTGACGACCAGCGAGCGGGCTTCTTTCCATGGGCCGGGCCCCAGCAAGTCACAGATGAGGGAACACACACCTTGCAAATGGACGGCAGGAAAGCAGCTGCCTCGGGTAAAATGTAGCCGGGTAGGTGTCTAAACTTGGATGGGTGACTGATAAAGACATTTATTCTGTCCTTTGGTTTCAGCCTGCCAGCCAAGTGGTTGCTTTTCATATCTCCTTCCATTTATTGATCTTTTAGTCCTCACCTTTTTAAAAAATGAGGAAGCTTATGACAAAAGCCAAAAATCCAACAGACCCTTTAAAACCAAAATAGAAGAACCAGGGCCTGGATTGGAAAACCAGGAAAGCACTGTATAATATAGTCTAAGCTACAGACAATCATTGTAATCATCTCCCAGATCAGCTCCGTGCTCCTGATAGCCAAGGCAAAAAAGGAAAACTATTAATTTTTAAATTCTTACCTAATAAAAGGAAACATACTTGTTTATTAACAGAAACAAAAATTCTCCTGTCTCTAAACTCTAAGGTGACCCTTCCAGATCTTGGGTTTTCCCAATTTGATTAAATCACAGTCAGGGCTGACCTACTGTTCCTGGGAGCTGATTCTGCCAACACTGGAGAGTCAGAAGGCCACTGTCTTGTTTCTGGACTTTTATGTACACCTCTATGCAGGGAATATGTGATGATGTTATAACTTATAGACTTATACTTCTGAAATACAGATGAATTATTGAACTTGAACTGTCAAACAACTCTAAAAATTGATATCTCTTAAAATAACAATTATTTTCATATTAGAGTCCCAACATCTTATGGTGGGAGGGTCCATGTATACTAACTATGGGGGAGGGGATGCTCATCTCCTGAAATCCTGCCCCCCTGTTTCTTTTCTTTTTAACCTGACATATAACAGTGCTTGTTTGTCTGCTTGTTGTTTACGTTTTTAAAACCTGGTGTGTGATCATTTACATATATACATACCTAAAAATTACCATTTTAACCATTTTTAAGTGCACAGTTCTGTAGCATCAAGTACACTCATCTTTTTTCCCATTTCTGCAACCCAACCTCCATTCTTAGCCCCTCCTATAAAGAGAAAATCTACAGACATTGTTATTTTTTCTTGGGGCTTTACATCTCTTTACCTCTTTTTCTTTTTAATGAATTTATTTATTCTTTATTTCTTTATTTTTTGGCTGCGTTGGGTCTTCGTTGCTGCGCGCAGGCTTTTCTCTAGTTGTGGCGAGCGGGGGCTACTCTTTGTTGCGGTGCACGGGCTTCTCATTGCGGTGGCTTCTCTTGCTGTGGAGCACGGGCTCTGGGTGTGAGGGCTTCAGAAGTTGTGGCTCGCGGGCTCTAGAGTGCAGGCTCAGTAGTTGTGGCGCACAGGCTTAGTTGCTCCGTGGCATGTGGGACCTTCCCGGACCAGGGCTCGAACGCGTGTCCCCTGCAGTGGCAGGCAGATTCTTAACACTGAGCCACCAGGGAAGTCCCTCTTTACCTCTTAACAAGAGGTACATCTCAAGAGGTAAGGTTTATCATAAAGAAGTGCATGAAGGATTTTCAGCAAAGAGAGACGAGGCAAAGAACTCCGTGCAAGCAGGCCTTTCTACTGTCCTTAATATAATCTTTTCTTTCCCCTCTGCTCTCTTAGGGGTAGAATGGAAGGAGCATGCGATGTACAGTGACTCCTCTGCCGTGTGTTAGTTGCATAAGCTTTCAGCTGGTATTTTTTTGCCTTGATGTCTTCATCCGTAAAATGGGGACAGTAATACTGATATCAGTGTTGCTGTGTAATTTAAATGAGGTAATACGTATCAAGCGGGAACTTAAAAATTACTATGCACAAATTGGTTATCACTCACATGAGATTCTGGTCCTCATTAATAGGCTGCAAGCTCCTTGAGGGCAGGGTCTAGGTCCTGTTCATGGCTCTGCTGAGCCCGCAGCCTGAGCACATGGTTGGCATCGAGCAGATATTCGTTAAATGTGTGGAGGGGCAAGATGTCTCCATTTTTCTGAAAGTTCTTACTCTATCCAGGACAATGAGAAGTGAAACCACAAAGAAGATGGAAATAGATGGCAAAAGAAAGTGAGTCTGTGTGGTTGGCTGAACCCCGGGTGCAGCCTAGAGGAATTATCATTAGTACCTGAAAACTGCTGTTCAAGTGACAGCACTCGTAAACCGACACAACCTTCCTGCAACTGTGCGAAGGGCATAAAAACCTTAAAACCAGCACAATTTCTGTCAAAATTCCAAGTCAAGGGAGTTATGTGAAATATTCACAGATGTATACAAACACAACCTGTACCTGTAAGGATGTTACATACAGAAAAACCAGAAACCACCTTCTCATCCAACAGCAGGGACATGCAAATAAATTATGTATATCCAGACAATACGACACTGTTGGAGCTCAGAGCAGGTCGCCCCAAGATATCCCACAATGGTATATTGATGATTTTGAATTAAAGTTACTTCAGAAACAGCCATTGAGGGTGGGGGGATGATATTAAAAAAAAAACAAAAACACTCTGACGCCTCTCTTTCCCCCTGAAAGGGGGAAATAACTCTCCCCTGGGAAGGTATCCTCCCTGTACCAAGAGGACAGAAAGCATCCTTATCACCAGAGTTCGGGAATTCAAGGCTAAGAAAGCTGTATAGGGCTTCCCTGGTGGCGCAGTGGTTGAGAATCTGCCTGCCAATGCAGGCAACACGGGTTCAAGCCCTGGTCTGGGAAGATCCCACATGCCGCGGAGCAACTAGGCCCGTGAGCCACAATTACTGAGCCTGCGCGTCTGGAGCCTGTGCTCCGCAACAAGAGAGGCCGCGATAGCGAGAGGCCCGCGCACCGTGATGAAGAGTGGCCCCCACTTGCCACAACTAGAGAAAGCCCTTGCACAGAAACGAAGACCCAACACAGCCATAAATAAATAAATAAAAATTAAAAAAAAAAAAAAAAAAAGAAAGCTGTATAAACAGACTGTGTTGCTTCTCCATTAGTCTGCTACCCCAAGCACAAGCCCCTTGGTTAACTCTTCACAAATAATTGTTTCTTTGTCTAAAAATAATATATAAACAGCCTGCTTTGGTCACTTTGGGGGAGAGGGGTCCCATTTCTATGAGACCTTTGTGCATATGAATTAAATTGGTTTTTTCTCCTGTTCATCGGTCTTGTGTCAATTTAATTATCAGACCAGCCAAAAGAACTCAAGACAGGTAAGGAGGAAATTTCCACCTCCTGGACCACACAATGCAGCCAACCTTTAAAATGACTGTATCAAAGTGTATTAACAAAGAAAGGTATCTAGATCATACTCAAAGAAAAAGAAGATTGCCAAGCAACAAACACAAAAAGAGAAAGATGTACGTTACAAAATGCTAACAAAGATGACCTCTGGGCTTATTCTTACTTCTTCATTTTGTTTTTCTGAATTTTCTACTGTTTCTAAAATAAGCATGAATTCTTTGTGTAATTTTAAGGAGACAGTTCAACAACAACAGAAGAAGAAAGAAAACAGTCTCAAACATGCTTCAAGGAATTTGGGAGGCTTGGGAAGCACAGTAAAAAGTCCCCAAGAACAAAGCCCTGGATTTAACTACCAGTGAGGTGACTCGCAGGGGGAGGTGGGGCCTACGAGATGCCAAAGCAACTGGTCAGTTGACTAGTTTTCGTCCAGTGAGTCACCTGGTTGAGGAAAACGCCAGCAATCTCTGCCGGCAGCCTCCCCAGCCTCGCCCGCCACAGTGGCCTTCCACCAGCCTCACCTAGAAACCCACCATCAGCCTCACTTCCTTTCTCCCGCATTTGAGGTCTGGGCATCTGCATGAAGCAAAGTGAGGAAACATCCGTGCTCTGGGTCACTCCTCCAAGCCCTGGTGGGAGACCCCCTGCCCCTCCCTCCCTTCTCCCACAGGACGAGCTGAGCCGGGAGACTTCAGGCAGCCACTCATAGCCAGTGCCTTCCACACCAGGACTCAGGCTGGGGCCCAACACAGAGGGGCTGCTGGGAATCAACGCAGGGACAAGGAGTTTCCTCCTGCCTGGTAAACCCTTGGAACAATCTGATGACTCGATTTTTTAACTCTGTTCCACAAAGAAAAAAAAAAGTGCTCCTGCAGCAAGAGCAGTCAAGGAAGTATCAGTTCTGTTTTCTTTCGTTTTTTTGGTTTTTTGCAGTTGCTACATTTTCCGGTTGAAAACTGCTTGAGTATCCATAATGTCGTTTCCGCTTCGCCTCTCTAGCTTTCTTGCTTTACGGAGAGCCCTGAAACTCGCCATGCCTCTAGAGTATACAAACTTGTTCAAAAGTTGTTCAAAAATCCCTACCACTATGGTAGTGAAACTACTGAAAATTCTCTGTTCTTTCTCTGAAAATGCCTTCTTGTTGCCAAATCTCCAACAACCTCCAAGCTCAGAATGTGCCCAAATCACCCCAGTCTGTCCAGAGGGTCTGGAATGCTGGGCATTTCCAGGAAAGACCTAGCACCAGATTTCCCCAAGAACAAAGGCCCTGTGGTGCAACCATTTCACTGGGCTCAGAGTGCTGTTGTATAAAGTTCTGGGGAACCAGGCTCAGTTCCTTCTAAGCACAGAGTCGCTGTTCTGAGGACAAGTCCAAAGCCAAGGTTTTCAAGACTACATGTTGGGCCCCGTCTTGCTTTCCTACACTCTAAGGGAGAAAGGGAGGAAAACAAGGAAGAACTATAGCACTTGTTGTTGTTTTAGGATGACAGTAGTTTTTTTTTCTGGCAGGTGTGGGCTTAGAGCACAGGTTCAATAACGACATCAGGAAACCCCACATGTTGGGTGGATGAATCTGCTGGGACTCTCTGAGTTGCAACTGAGAAGCATCCCCTTGCTCAGCAGGCATGAGCAAAGGGGAATTTATCGCCTCAGGGAAATGAACATTTCACGGGTGGCTCTGGATGGATACCTAATTCAGACCAAATGATGCCAGGAATCAATCGCTCTCTTGCTAACTATTCATCTAATTTCCTCTATGTTGCCTTCATTCTCAGCACACCATCATGTGGAACTCCCAAAGAATCCAGGCTTTCATTCAATTAGACTAAGGAAAGAGAGCTTCTCTCCTTTTGAATAGCTCCACATAAGCCCCAGAACTGGTTCACAATGGACTGACCTGCACGGCATGCTCTCTCTGCTTAAACAAATCAGGAAACTTGAAAAATGAAATAAGCTGATTGGCCAGGTTTGGCCCTCCGGAGCCCTGCTACTCCAAAGGAAAATTGAGGTGATGTTACCAGAAGAAGGAAAGGATGGCGGTCAGACAAGAACATGAAATGCCCTCGACAGGGGCACGTGGTGGTCTTGTGTAGCCAAGACTGCTTAGGGTACAAGCAGGGGCAGCTCACAGGTCAGCAGTTCCAAGGATCAGTCATGTCCGTGGCGCATAAGCGCAAAGGCCTTGGAGAGAATGGTGAATAAGTTTCAGAAGCAATCCACGCTTATGAGCTGAATCATCACAACTCCTAAATGGCAACCTGAATTCAGGGAAACTTAGAGACATGGGTGAGCCAATGAATTTCATGGAGAACACAGGACTTGAACCAAGTCTTTTTTTTTTTTTTAAAGGAATTCCTTTATTTTTATTTTATTCTTTTAAATTAATTAATTTATTTATTTATTTTTGGCTGTGTTGGGTCTTCGTTTCTGTGCGAGGGCTTTCTCTAGTTGCGGCGAGCGGGGGCCACTCTTCATTGCGGTGCGCAGGCCTCTCACTATCGCGGCCTCTCTTGTTGTGGAGCACAGGCTCCAGACACGCAGGCTCAGTAGTTGTGGCTCACGGGCCTAGTTGCTCCGCGGCACGTGGGATCTTCCCAGACCACGGCTCGAACCCGTGTCCCCTGCATTGGCAGGCAGACTCTCAACCACTGCGCCACCAGGGAAGCCCTGAACGAAGTCTTGAAGAATGCGCAGGACTGGATGGAAAGATGGGCCGGGGTAGCAGCAGGAACTATGCAGTTCTGCATGAATAAAGGCTAGGAGTCTGGCACAAGTGTGAGAACCGTGGCAGAGAGGAAGGGCCACGGCTTCTGACGGCAATCAGCCCCTGGGAGAGGGGGAGACACATGGGCAAGAATGGATGGGAATTTGAGGGACCAGATGAACGCTCCATCACTGAGAGTAGTGACTGACTCTCGTTCTGTCCTCTTCCTTTTCTGTCTGTCTCTGATGTTTCAACATTGTCAATATTTTGATTCTACCTTGGGCTAAATACAGGTTTTTCTGTATTGCATTCTAATTGTTTAAGGAGCAGAGCCACATGCAGGAAAGCATTCCCAACAGGATGCCAGTACACAGTGATCCAAAGCAGGCCCAGGGTCCTCATGCTTTACCCTGTCATGTGCCTACTTGTCATCAAGATTTCAGGGCTGCCAGGAGACAGGTGCACGGTAGCAGACTTAAGCCATCCTGTTACTAGGAGATGCAGCTGATTAGTTAGATCACTTGTAAGCAGAGATTAGTATCCATCATCACCTGGGAGAAAGCAAGGGGTGGAAGGATTGGGGCACAGGACAGGTAGGAGGTGGGGAAGGAAGAGCTAAAGAAAAGACTCATGACACGGTGTCCTTCAGAGTCGGGGAAGGGCAGTAAAAACACAGCCTTGGAGTCACAAAGACCTCGGCTTAGTCACAGGGTACAGACTTTCAGTTATAAGACCAATAAATTCCGGGAATCTAACGTACAGCATGGTGACTATAGCTACTAATAGTACCATATTTGCTAAAATTTGGTAACAGAGTAGATCTTAAGTGTTCTCACCACACACAAAAAGTAGTAACTATATGAGGTGATGGGTTTATTAATTAACTCGATTGTGGTAATCATTTCACTATACATGTATATTAAATCATCACATTGTACATCATTAAAAAGAAAACCACATTGTACAACCTAAAAAAAGAAGGACCTCAGTTTAAATCTGCCCTTAATAGCTGGGAGGCAGAACTTAATCTCTTTAAACTGCAGGTTCCTCACCAATAAAACAAGGATCATAAAACTTGTATTTTATTGCAAGCATTAATAAAGAGGAAGGAAGGAAAGTCCTGGCTCTGCATATTAGTGTTCTGCCACTCCCTCACCATGGGTCCTGGGACAGATTAACCTTAACCTCTTTAAGCTACAATTTCCTCATCTGTAAAATAAAATTATAAAAGTGCCTTGGGCTTCCCTGGTGGCGCAGTGGTTGAGAATCTGCCTGCCAATGCAGGGGACACGGGTTCGAGCCCTGGTCTGGGAAGATCCCACATGCCGTGGAGCAATTAGGCCCGTGAGCCACAACTGCTGAGCCTGCGCGTCTGGAGCCTGTGCTCCGCAACGGGAGAGGCCGCGATAGTGAGAGGCCCGCGCACCGTGATGAAGAGTGGCCCCCACTTGCCGCAACTAGAGAAAGCCCTCGCACAGAAACGAAGACCCAACACAGCCTAAATAAATTAATTAATTAATATTAAAAAAAATAAAAATAAAAAATAAAAGTGCCTAGTTCGTAGCGTTGTAGTTCGGATTAGATAAGACAACGCACATACAAATTCAACAGCGTCCGGCAACAGTAAGCACTTAACAGGTATTAATGATGATAATGGTGATGCTGATGATATTAATTGTGTTAGTTAGGGTGCTTGCAACTGTACGTGACAGAAACCCCAAACAGAAGTGACTTAAACTGTAAGGAAATGTTATTACATGATGAAAAGTCCCAAGGTCAAGAGGTTCCAGAATGAGTAATTTGTTGGCTCAAAAATGTCATCAAGCAGCTATGCTCTTTCCTGCCTCCATTCCGAGCTTCTCAACACGTAGGCTGTTTCCTAACTTGGGTTAAACCTCATGGGTGCAAGATGGCTGACATCACTCCCGATACCACATCTTCTTCTAACAATCTCCAAAGGCGGAGAAGATCACGTCTTTCCTTTTCAAGAAAAAGGAAAATTTTTCTGGAAGCCACCCTCTATCAGCAGACCTTCCCTCACAGTGTAATAGGGAAGAAACTTTGTATTCTATTACAAGTTAATCACTATAGGGATGTTGCTTATAAACTTAAATTATATATATGGCCCATCTCTGGGAACTCTGTCTCCCAGGTAATGAGCATTAAGCTAAAATACCTTTGTTTAGCTCACAGGAAACATCCTGACCAGGCCCACCTGTGAATGACTGCAGGAGGGAAGAAATTAACACAACCCCTCCAGAGCTTTACTCCCTCCTCCTTAAGTATAAAAGAAGCCTGAATTCTAACTCAGGCAAGACAGTTCTCTGGGACACAAGTCCACCATCTTTTCGATCTGCTGGCTTTCTGAATAGTCGCTATTCCTCGCCCAACAACTCCTCTCTCGATTTATTGCCCTGTCCTATGGCAAGCAGCATAAGTTTGAACTGGGTAACAACAGCTCATTAGCCGAATTCCATACACCTGCTAACACCTAAACCTATCACTGGGCTCTCAAGAGATGAACAACATCATGGTTCCCTTAGCAAGGAAGAAGGTGGGTATGGCTGTTGAGCAGGCAACCAACATCAATCACCTTGATAATGATGATGAAAACTCTGGTCACAGAGTACAGAGAGAGGAGAGAGAGCTGTACGTGGGGGAGAGGGGAGAGGGCACTTTAGCTGTTTACTGTAACTCTTAAGAGAAGAATCTTTGGAATCACAAAGTTCTACCCCAAATCTTGGCTCTGCTACTTTCTCATTGTGTGAACCTGTGCAATTATTTACCCTTTATGCCTTTGTTTCCACAGCTTAGAAGGTCAATATCTAAAGGATGTTTGAGAATAAAATTAAGCCACACAGAGTAAGTGCTCAATAAATAAGTGAAACTATCTTTAGTACTTCTAGCCTAGCAACAAGCACAGAAGCCAGATCAGTTGCTATGCCAACAATCACAGAAGCTATTGAACATGTCTATATGTGCTACTACAGTAGACTCTTTCTTCTCTGGGGCCGCAGAAGCATGTTCAGAATGAGGGGAAGAGATTAGGAATGTAGGAATGCAGTTGTGGAACCAAACAGGATCCAAGCTGCTTCCAGTGGTACCATTTAGGAGCTATGTAATCTTGGGGAAGTTACTGAACCATCTCTTGGCCTCAGTTTTCTCATCTGCAAAATGGAGTAACAGGCATTCAGTTGTGGGATTAAATGAGTTAATACAAATGCCTGCCGTGTAAACTGTCAATAAAGGTCAGCTATTGTTAGCAGGTTTTGTCCTTTTGTCATAAAGATGCCGTTATTCTATTCTGTCTCTCACTTGGCAAATTGTCACAAGAGCAGCAGAGAAAAACCTGGCTTTCAATTCTTGCTCCTTCTCTTAACAGCCACGTGGTCTCTGAACATTGAGTGCTTCTTCAGTAACATGATCAGCCCATCTACCCCTCCAGAGATGATAGGCTCCGAATACAAAGATTTGAAGACCGAAACTCAACATATAATGTCACCTTTATACTTACTTCCAACAATTCCAGTTTTTGTCTCATTCTTTCTTATCACCCATACTCTTCTTTGGCTTCCTGCCTGGAACTTTATCCTCTACTATGTCACTACTTATCATCATCTCCAATAATTCCATTTTCCCTTCAACCTAAATCTTTATGCATCATTACTAATAATCTCTTCAATATGCCTCGAACTTTTTACTCTGGGATGGTGGTAAATACATGTATGTGTATTCTTTTTTTAAAAAAATACTTATTTATTTAATTTATTTATTTTCCTTATTCTTTTGGCTGCGTTGGGTCTTACTTGTGGCACACGGGATCTTCATTGAGGCGTGCGGGGTCTTTGTTGCGGCGCGTGGGCTTCTCTCTAGTTGTGGCATGCGGGTTTTCTCTCTAGTTGTGGTGCGCGGGCTCCAGAGCACGTGGACTCCGTAGTTTGAAGAATGCGGGTTCCCTCGTTGAGGCACACAAGCTCAATAGTTGTGGCGTGTGGGCTTAGTTGCCCCACGGCATGTGGGATCTTAGTTCCCCGACCAGGGATTGAACCCACGTCCCCTGCATTGGAATGCAGATTCTTTACCACTGGACCACCAGGGAAGTCCCGTGTATTCTTTTTATTTATTTTAAATTCAATCTATTTTCCCCATCTCACAGGGACTGGTGCTGAATCAGCATATGCAAAATGCTAGCTAAGCACATAGTAATGCTTATTATAAATGCTAAATAAAATATATGATGTCAATAAATATTTCCTGAAGTCCTACTGTGCGCAGGGCACTAGGCTACTGAGATGACTCAGGCACAGTTCCTGCCCTCAAAGAGCTGACCTACTCCAGTTTGGGAGTGAAGACTTGTGACTAAGTAAACATTACACATATAAATACTTCTCAAATAAATATTTAAAGTAATAAAGGCCTTTTAGAAAGAATAATGAATTTCACAGGTTTTGAAATGGAAGTCACTGAAAAAGCATCAGAAGGTGAAGTTTCTCTAACAACCTTTAATATTTTAAATGTTTGAGACTGTGTCATTTTTTCCAGAGCAGATGAAACCCAGATGATGACTTGCTAAAAGTGTAACTACTTATAGGTTTCATTTGTTTATCCTTTTCTGATCTGGCCTGAAGATGAAGCAGTGGCTGGGTGTGAGTGTGGGATGGGTGACTGTGGCCTCTAACCTGGGTGTTTAACCCCAACAAAACGTGATGCTGACCAGGGTGATGGGGAGATAAAGTGTTTACTGGAAGGAGGGTGGGATGAAATTCCCTTTAAGATTTCTGTTTCGGTCTGTGTTCTTTGTGTTTCTTCATACAGCAGAAACCAACTCTGTCTCAAGCAAAACCGTTTAGAAGGTTAGTAGGAACTCACAGAATCCACAGGAAGCTGAAGTTCAGGCTCTGAAAATAGGCTGGAATCAAGGCTGTTCCAGAGAGTCTGAGGCATCAGGATCACAGCCAGGCTCACTCTTAACATTCACAGGGTCCAGGACAAGCCTTCAAATGGAGCCCAGGGCCTGTGCCCACAACCCACCCACTTTCTCATTCCAGCTGCAGCCCGATTTCACTCCACAAGGGGCCTTTACACACTGGTGAGTAGCTCTCATACAAGCTCCTTCTATATACCACTCTCCCTCCAAAATATGCTCTCAGCCACCCCTTGGACCTGGGAGTGCGAACCCTGTGGCCTGATCTGCCCTCGCAGGCTTGGGGCACTTTGGGCAGGATGCCCAGAATATGGTCTAGAAAAGAGGGTATGGGCTCTGGGTGGTAGGAGGTGAAGCCAGAGGAATAAAAGTGGGGTCCTCTTGCCCAGGTCTAGGGAAGATACCATCCAGTGGCCAAACCTGTCATCTGTCCTCCCCAAGACTATTCCAAGGAAGAGGCATCACCTGGGTTCCTGGGCTTCCTCCCAAGACCACACACAGAAGTGCAAAGGCAATCTACAAAAGAAAAAAAATCAGGGCACTGTGGGCAAAGGTGACTGGCTATATAGTCCTAAAGCAACAAACACTTCCCGCCATTGCTTAAGACTCATGACTTTTCAACTCATAATAGCTGTTTACTCTGTGCTAGATCTGGGAGCATGTCTATCACCAATCATACCCAAAAGAAAATAAATCTCTAGTCAATTCTAAATTTTTTTAGTATATCTATCTGTAAGATCAGAGGACAGAAAGGTGTTTATTTAATCACTGCTGGCAACACAGTAATCTACCTTCCTACTTCTTCCCACATATCCCCAACCCCTATCCCCAAAGTCTCCACTCCCTTGGAACTAATGTAAATGAGCAAGAGAACAAAGAAAGGTATCATAGACTATCAGTTTAAAAATCTAGGACAAGATTGGGCTGGAATGGGACCTGAAACAGACATGTCCACTGTGGTTCCCTCTTGACAAAAATACTGTCCTGGACGTACACCCGGGACCCAAGGCAGGGAGGGAAACAGCGGGTAACAGGGAAAAACAAATCTGACTTGCTATTAGATCTGCTCCTTTTACTTTAATCTTTGTGCTCTGTTGCCTGTGCTTAGTCATGCTGGCTCTGTACCTTTTGTAAAAGAATGTTGCCTGTAGCCTGAAATATACAGGTTAGCCTATTCTGAAGGCTCTGACTTTTAAGAGTCCATTCATAGAAAGGTAAAAAGTTGCAGAACAGAGAAGAACATCTGTCTTGTTGGAGGTTTACAGGAACATCACGACCTGACCCACGTGGACAGCTGCAAGAATAAAGGATTCTGACACCAAGAGGTTGGGAACAACCAACCACGCCCCTCCCTCACCTTGCCTTTAAAAGTGCCTTGCTCCAACCCTCCCAGGAAATTGGGCTTTTTTGGGCATGAGTCACCCATCTCCTTGCATGGCCCTGCAATAAACCTTTCTCTGATCCAAACTCCGACGTTTCGGTTTGTTTGGTCTCACTGTCCACTGTCGGGCACACTAATATGCATTCAGTAACAAGCAGAGAAGTAGTTTAGAGCATCACAGAATCCTCACTAAACTGTCAGGCACCTTGAGTTTCTATGTCTAGTCCCCTATTTATAAAAGAGAGAGATATAGGCATTAAGTGTGCAAAATAAATTATTTAATGAAGAAGAAATATACTGAGTTTGATCACTAGCAGGGCATTGGTGACCACTAACTTAGCATTTCAGCAGAGAGGAAGTGGCTGTGGTCAACAAACAGTGAGCAGGTAAAAAACAAGAAGAGACATCAAATATGAAGTTTATTTGTAGGGACTTCCTTGGTGGTCCAGTGGTTAAGACTCTGCGCTCCCAATGCAGGGGGCCCAGGTTCGATCCCTGGTCGGGGAACTAGATCTCACGTGCATGCCGCAACTAAGAGCACCTATGCCACAACTAAAGATTCCTGCACGCGGCAACGAAGATCCCGCGTGCCACAACTAAGACCTGGCACAGCCAAATAAATAAGCAAATATTAAAAAAAAAAAAATTATTTAATGAAAGCTTCACATGTATGCAGGTAACAAGGAGGGGAAGAAAACCGTCTTTAGAAACATAGAAAAGTGTACCGATTTGTTACGCATACTGTATTGTTACGTGGAAAAGGCAAGTTGCTGAACACTGTGATGAGTATCGTGACAACCGTATGAAAATCAGGAGGAATTACATGTACGTTCATACTTGTAATATGTTTAAAATATCTTGGAAGGGTATATGAGTAAATTAATGAAAGTGGTAGCAGGGGCTGGTGGTTGGGGAACTGGGAATGGAGGGAAAGTGATGTGAAAGCAAAGGAAACAAACGTTGAGGTGCACTTGTTCACAATATTACCCCAGAGATCCATAAAAGATTAGAACATGTATATGTATTATCTATTCAAAACTGTAAGTGGAAAGTCAGCTGCAGCGCTGGGGGTTAACAAGGATGCCCCAACCCCTTTCAGAAAACATACCCTCCTACGAGCAAAGTCTCGAACAAATGGGATATTTTAAAAGAAATCATTTGGAAATCCTGAATTGCTTGACTGATGTATGATTGAGACTGGAATTTGCTTCCAGAATTTATTTCCTTTGTTTCTCCTGCTTCCTGTTTATTCCTTATATAATGGAAGCACAAGAATCAGCAACAATATTTTCTTATCTTTGGAAAAATAATTAAACACGGGCAAAGGAAATTCTAAGAAGCCAAGAAGCACAAGAAAAAAAGAAGCACCCAAATGCTTTAGCCAACTATTTGGAAATTTCCTAAACATGCTCAGAAATGTGGAAGAGCAGATCTGCCAAAGAGAAAGTAAATTTGAAGGCATGGCAAAGGTGAACAAAGACCATTATGAAACAGAAATCAAAACCTACACTCCTAGGGACTTCCCCGGTGGTGCAGTGGTTAAGAATCCGCCTGCCAGTGCAGGGGACACAGGTTCGAGCCCTGGTCCAGGAAGATCCCACATGCCACCAAGCAACTAAGCCCGTGCACCACAACTATTGAGCCTGTGCTCTAGAGCCCTCAAGCCACAACTACTGAGCCTGCCTGCTGCAACTACTGAAGGCCGTGCGCCTAGAGCCCGTGCTCTGTTAACAAGAGAGGCCACCGCAATGAGAAGCCCACACACCACAAGGAAGAGTAGCCCCCGCTCTCCGTAACTAGAGAAAGCCCACGTGCAGCAACGAAGACCCAGGGAGACAAAAATAAATAAATTTTTTTTTTAAATGCACTAATTAATCCAAAAAAGGCAAAAAAAACCCCTTAAAAAACACACACACACAAAAAACCACCTACACTCCTCCCAAAGAGGAAACAAGGAATTCAAATAATTGTTCTATTAACTGAATACTACTCTATACTTGCAAAATAAAGAGTTGCAGATATGTTATTGACATTCTGAATATACCTAAGTAAATAAAGTTTTAAAAAAGGCGACAAAGATGATACAGTTTGAAAGAACACAGGAATCTTCCAAATTGCTTGAAAAATTGTTTTAAAAGATTTGCTCTTATCTGTTAAAAATGTGAACTGACTAATAAAAGGACACTTGGTGCCTTGCTCCAAAATAAGTCAAGCAGGTTAAGAATGCTTCTAGAATGCTACAGTGGTAACAGACAAGAATGCCCTGATTTCCATCATTGCAACTTGATCTTGAGGCAGCCCCAGGATCCTCGATTGGCTCTAACTGTGATTTCTATCAACTGCCACATTAAACAAGAACTACAGGGTTTGGGGTTCAGTATTAGTACACAGTCCCCTTCTCTCAAAAGAAACTTACCTGGTGCATCTGCCCTTCAACATTCCACAGACGGAAAATGTGGGTATAGAGAAAAGTGGGAAGCAAAGGTAAAGCAGGGCTAGGAGATAACTCACTACATAAGAAAGGGGAGAAGCAATTAGCAACTTTTACTGACACTCCTGGGTGGGGCGGGGTGCACTTTGTAAACATCATCTGATTCAGTCCTTACAACCACTCAGTGAGGCAGGTACTGTTATGCTCCCTGTTTTTTCAAATGAGGAAACGGGGGTCAAGAGGTTAAGCACTTGCCCAAAGTCACTCAGCTCCCACAAGCTGCTCTGCTGGGAGGGGGCTGGGAAAGGAGTGTGACGAGGGTAGGGTAGCTCGAAATCTGCCCCCAGCACCTAACCTCACTTCTATTGGGGCCAACCTAATTTCACACCTGGCCTGTATTCCCTTGTGCCCAAGTTAATTTGTAAGATTGTCCTACAATTTCCTTTAGAGAGTGACTCTATTTGAAGGCTCTTCGTCACAAGGGCACAAACATCTTTTCGAAGTGGGTACTGTTTCTGCTGATTAAGGCAGACTGAAGGCTGGCACAGGCAGCAGAGCAGTTTCTGACTCACCCTCTTTGGCTTCATCTATGAAAATGGACCCGGGGACTCGAAGCGAGATGATAAAAGGCATGGCTGGGACACCACCCTTCAAATGGTTGAAAAACATACAAACATGGCTTCTGTCTGACCCCGAAATAAGGCTTCTACAACTGAAATCTGTTCAGACATTCATCAAAAATATCTCTGCCTCTTCTCTCTCCCAAAGTGCCTCTGGAGCCACAGAAAATCTCCTCCCACTGGCAAAGGAAGACTGAAGCTGTCTAATTTTAGGGTCTAACAGTTGGCATGCAATTAAAACTATATTTATTATGGGCTTCAGAGGAGAATAATTTATTTATGGGTAAATTAGGATCACTGTAATACAAACATGCTCCCACGGATTGGGAATTAGCTATGCTCAACCAGGGACCGTAAGAGCTCTGCCATTTTAACAATATGGGGCTCATTGTTCCAAAACAAGCAAAAGATCAGACACTTCAAGTCCACTTTTCACCACCACTCCTAAGCCCTGTGGCAGGGTTCCAGTCAAGACTGTTTGTATTTTAGTATTGGTAATGATTTGAGGAATTTGATCAAAGGAAACTATAAGCAAGAAAATGTGGGGCTTCCCTGGTGGTGAAGTGGTTAAGAATCCGCCTGCAAATAAAGGGGACACGGGTTCGAGCCCTGGTCCGGGAAGATCCCACATGTCGCACAGCAACTAAGCCCGTGCACCACAGCTACTGAGCCTGCACTCTAGAGCCCGCGAGCCACAACTACTGAAGCCTGTGTGCTCTGCAACAAGAGAAGCCACCACAATGAGAAGCCCTCGCACCACAATGAAGAGTAGCCCCCCGCTCACCGCAACTAGAGAAAGCCCGTGGACAGCAACGAAGACCCAAGGAAGCCAAAAATAAATAAATAAAATAAATAAATTTGTAAAAAAAAAAAAAAAAAAACTTGACTGACCAGAAATTCAGGCAGGGATAGTTGAGTCTAATTAAACTGGTTTATTCTGTGTCATTGATTTAGGTAGAAGAGCATGCCTTATTATTAAATAATGAGAAACAAAAAAAAAATAAATGAAATAGCTTACAGTATGCAACCATTGTTCTCCTGAGAACAAGGTTTCTATAATACTCCTGTTTGCCAATTTAGTATCGTCTTTAATTTCCTGCTTAAGAGATTCCCAACCTGGTCATAGTATGTCCCCACCTTCACCACAGTGGCTTTACAAAAACACATAACACATAGAAAAATACCCAAAAGTATGTGTCCCTCCCAATTCAAAAACTATATCACAATGTTCTGTGCAGAGTAAAGCATTTTGACTTTGAACTTGTTTCTGTGTCCTGATATAGGAAAAAAGTCTAAAACCTAGAGCTAGGATCTAGTTTTGTAGCTCTCTGTTATTTGATCGATTTTCCCCAGGTTGAGGACTTTACATTATTGGTAACCTGTGACTACATTCTCTGGATTATGTGCTTCCGCATCTTCTTTTCCTGCCCTACTCACAGTTATGCATTGGCCCAGGCAGAAGTGCTTACACATGATTTCCAACTAGTACCTTTATGGTCAAACCCATTCAGCCTAAAGAGACATGAGAACCGATAACTACCCCTGAGTACCCACCCTAAGTGAGTATACAGCCATCCTCCCGTTGGGTCAGTCTTCATCATCACTGAACCTGTTTTGTTTTCATGGAAACATTCATTACTAAACGCAATAATCTTTGTTCATTTTTTCATGTATTTATTTAATGTCTGTCTCTTCTTAGAACATGCTTTCCATGAGGTTAGAGAACTTCTCTCTGTAATTCATCCCTGTGTCCCAGCACCTAGAAGACAGTCTGGCACATACAGAGACTCGATCAATGTTTGCTGACGGAATTAATTCCCTAATGACTCTTGGGAGTACAAACAACGGATTTGTCCAGAAAGATAGCGCTCAAGGTTTAGACTCTTCCAGGTAGAAGGAGTCTCATAGGTCACTCAGAGTTGGCAAATTTTTGTTAAAGGACCAGATAGTTATATTTCAGACTTTGTGGGCCTCATGGTCACAGCCACGACTACTCAAGTCTGCTGCTGTCCGTGAAAGCAGTCATAGTGAATGAGCACTTGTGAATGAGCCTGGCTGGGTTCTAAAAAAAAACTATATGCACAAAAACAGTCAGTGGTGGGTTGAAGTGTGCTGACTGCTTCTAGACCAGTAGTCTCCTACCCAATGACTTTCTAAGAATACATTTCACCAAGGGCAATAAAAGAAAATATAAGGATGTTTCTGTGAGGTTTTTCATAAAGCTAAATTTTTTCAACTTAAAAACTGTCTTTTTTTCTGCATCTATGTCCTTCCTACTTTTTTGGTCTTCAAAAATATTTCTTCAGATAAATTATGGTGATGGTAAATTGCTTTTGTATTGTTAATCCCCTTTCTTGGAAAAAGAAAAGTTGGCAACACTAATGGAATTCCAAAATATGTTTTGGAAATTTTTTTCTATCCAAGAAAATTCAAACAGTGGAGAACTACTATGGCGGTAGCCCAGAGATCTCATCCTACAACCTGGTTCTTATTTAAGGTCAAGAGAGTCCTTTCTATTTAGGGTAGGCAAAGGGATTACAGAAAAGATCCTAGCAGTTTATGGAATCTGGGAGGACCAGAGAACTAAGCACTGGAAAAAAGCCACCCCACACCATGTGACTGTGTTGGCAGACCGGGACACCCCTTACTGTCTATTGCACTGCATCTACATCAGCAGGGGCTGAATGCCAAAAACTCTGCCTCAGCTGCCCCCAAAGAATAGACGCCTCTAGTGCAATGCCTATCAAAAGAGCTGTGTCCCATCCCGCTCCCAGTCCTAGCCACTGCCTTGCTGTTTGCACATACTCCTAGTCTCACACAGATCCATGGATTTAGCTGATGCAACGTCACATGCAGAGCCCTCAGGGCAAGGGAGGTGGAGAAAGGAATGTTCAGCTCTCCACCCCTTTGAACAGGAAGTCAAGAGAGAAGGGTGCTGGAATGGGTGCTAAGTAAACCAGTTTATAGCATCTTCCATGAGAATCCTGAGGCCCAAAGCTCTTTACCTTTATCTACACACCCATTCAGACATTCCAGAGGACAAGGAAGCTCCGGCCTCAGGATCTGTGTCATAACCACATTTTTTAGAAAAAAGGTAGCATCTCCAAAGGTTGCCTAGAGGGTTGACACCACGGAGACATTTCAACTTGTTGGTGAAAGCCACACGGTAGAAAACTGAAGAACTGGGATGACTACCGAGATAACTCAGATCTCAGAACAACTTTGCCTAATCATTAAGGCAAACGGTAAGAAACAAACTAACAACACTCCCCCGCAAAAAAAACCTTAAAATTTGAATAATCGCCTCAAGTCATTTTTTGTACTTGTAGACATATCTTGAAACTCTGCAGTTCAATAGGGAGGGGTTGGGAGTTGCTTCTTCTAAGCAATACACACACCTCTCAGATCTGAACAGCCAGGTCAATTAAGCAACTTGCCCCTGAGTACGGAGGATTCTCTCTAAATAAAATAAACCACAGAAATCACATTAGCTTCTTTTTACCTATTAATAGATCACTACTGTGAGGGAAAAGCTGGAAACAGCACAATTATACAAGGAAAGTTTGACTTACAATGGAAGTTGTTTGATGTGATAGTTCCACTAACCAGAGACCAAAGTAAACACACCAAAATTTCAGTAATTGTTGCTTCTGGACAGCAGAATTGTAATGACAGTCATTCTTTTCAAAATTTCAAAAATATGTACAGCTGTCCCTCAGTATCTTTGGGGAATTGGTTCCAGAACTGCCTTGGATACCAAAATCCACAGATACTCAAGTCCCTTACACTGTGTTAAATGGCATAGTATTTGCATATAACCTATGCACATCCGCCTGTGTATACTTTAAATCATCTCTAGATTACTTATAATAAGTAATACAATGTAAATGCTATGTACATAGTTGCCAGGGCACAACACCCTGGCAACTATGTACAAAGTGCTGCTTTTTGGAACTTTCTGGAATTTTTTTCTGAATACTTTCTATTCGCAGCTGGTTGACTCTGTGGATGTGAACCTGTGGCCACAGAAGGCCGACTGTATATACTATGTATATATAATCCTTTTTTAAAAAGAGAGCAATTTACTCCCAAAAGATATTAGTACACAGGAATCTCTTTATAACGCATTTATTGTTTTTACCCCTTCATTAAATATTTATAGTTCATTAAGCACAGGACTGTATTTAAGACATATGAGCCTAAAAAGATGTTTGAGATATCCTTTTCTCAAGTTCACAATTGAATCAACAAAATTTAATAACCAATGATGTCATTACAAATACTACAAAAGGCATAAGTGTTCTTAGAAAAATTTATGTTAAGAGAAACTGTCCATTTTTTGAGGAAAGAGTTGTGAATGCTGATGTGCACATGTAATTCTTGGATGCACAAAGTTGTTATCCTGTGAGGAGAGGTGGGGTTGGGGAGGATTTGAAGGATAAACATTGCATTGTAGGGAAGAAAACAAGGACTCACATCCAGAGTGGTTCCTGTTTGCCAGACCTCAGTTCAGTGGTGTCCGAAATTCCTTAATAAAACCCAATAACCGGAAGTATCATTGGTGCATATTTGTGTAACAAGTCCTCTTCAGGATTAAAAACATGTCAAAAAAGTCATGGCCACTGAATTTTCCAAAGAAACAAAAAACAAAAGATGTTATATATCTCAGTCTCTTTAGGCTGCTATAACAAAATACCACAGATCTGAGTGCTTATAAACAACAGAAATTATTTCACACAGTTCTAGAGGCTGGAAGCCCAAGATCAAGGCACTGGCAGATTCAGTGTCTAGTGAGGGCCTGCTTCCTGGTACAAAGACTGTTCTCATGTTCTCACTATGTCCTCCACAGTGGAAGGGATGAGGGAGCTCTCTGAGGTCTCTTTTGTA
The DNA here is from genome assembly GCF_028021215.1 of Eschrichtius robustus. Lineage (NCBI taxonomy): Eukaryota > Metazoa > Chordata > Mammalia > Artiodactyla > Eschrichtiidae > Eschrichtius > Eschrichtius robustus. The sequence continues at coordinate 94,521,635 of NC_090825.1, forward strand.
AGGGCACCAACCCCATTCATGAGGGCTCTGACTTATGACCTAACTGCCTCCCAAAGGCCTCACCTCTTAATACCATCACACTGGGGATTAGGTTTCAACATACATGAATGTAGGGGGGGACACAAACATTCCATCTTCGTGTTATGTCCTAGTGTTTGTAAACAGCAGGCTAAAAAGATTGCTTAGCGGTGCTCTGAATGTCAGAGCCCTCCAGAACTAGTTTTTTTACTAAGTGCTTTCATTTATTAAAGTAGAAAGCAAGACTTTAAAGAGTTTCGACCAAGGGACTTCCCTGGTGGTCCAGTGGTAAAGAATCCACCTTCCAATGCATGGGATGCGGGTCCGATCCCTGATTGGGGAACTAAGATCCCACATGCTGCGGGGCAACTAAGCCCGCGCGCCACAACCACTGAGCTGGTGCGCCTCAACGAGAGAGCCCACGTGCCACAAACTACAGAGCCCACACACCCTGGAGCCCGCGTGCCACAACTAGAGAGAGAGAACCTGCACGCCACAACTAGAGAGAAGCCCACATGCCACAACAAAGAGCCCATGCCACAACGAAAGATCCCACACGCCTCAACGAAGACCCCGCATGCCGCAACTAAGATTGATGCAGCCAAAAAAAATAAAGAAAATAAATAAATTTTTTAAAATAAATAAATAAAGGGATTGGACCAAACCCTGTACTAATCCTCATTCTTTGGATTACATGACTATTCTCTCCTAGGCTTGTGGTCAATCTTCCAATCAAAGATTCTTAGCAGAGTGGTGTCTACACAGTTCTGAGGCCTGTTTCTCCACTGGCACTGGAAACGCTGGGTGTGTGGCAGCCTCTGGAATGTGGTTTACATTCAGGGGCTTTGTTTACAAGGAAATAGTCTTGTTCATCGCTGCCTAGGTTACAACTTACATTTTTATAAAGATGGAGTTAGTATTAGGGCAAATCCGAGTTTACTGGCTTTAAAAAGGGAATGTGTCACCAGGGAACAAAATCAGAACCAATTTCTGGTCTTCTCAACTAAAGGATCTCCAGTCAGAATGGAGCTAACATTTGCATAGGTATTTGGAGTTGGACCACACCCCTCCTTCCTCATATCTATTTACCTCTACTGACCTAAACATAGGCTGAGGAAAAAAAAAAAGAAGCATGTCCATAGTTGGCTCAGACCTATACAGACAGGGCTGACAGCCTTCAGGCTTTGACAGAAGCCAGCTTGTGGGGTCAGAGAGGTGTCTGGGAGCAAATTCACCATTTTGAAGCAGCCTGGCAGATTTAGCAGTACGGCTTGAGTGCCTGGTAAGTGGTTTCAGATAAACAGTACTTGAATCCATCCTCACCCAACTACCTGGGTGGCATGTCTGTGCCCTGAGGAGAAAAAGCCTTGTGTTCCAGGACTGATAAAGCTCTCCAAACTCTGCAAAGCTCCAGAAGTGACACAGTCCTTGGCAGAGGTGGTGTGGCAGTTCTGCATTCTTACTACCTGTTAGGGGAAGCTGAGAGCTAGTCAGGCTTCATGAGGAAGGTTTTTGCTCAATATAAGGATAACTTTTTTTTAAGAAATAGAGAGTCTCATTAACAGAACTTTTTATCTTAGAAAGTAGTGAGCACCCTAGCACTGGAAATGTTTTAGCAGAGACGGAAAAATCTACATTGGATGGCAAGTTGTCTTAGCCAGCCTTTAAGGTCTCTTCCAGGGTCCTGTGCTTCTTGCTGAAAAGTGGACTCAAACGTGCCATTTTTCTTTGCCACTTCTGTTCAGCTCATATGCATATGCATGAGAGAAAGTGTTAAGTATTAAGAGCCAAGAAGCCAACCAGCACTGTCATGGTTAATTTCACGTATCAACTTGACTAGGCCACAGGATGCCTAGACATTTGGTCTGTGTATTTCTATGAGGGTGTTTTGGGGTGAAATTAACATTTAAATCAATAGACTTAACATTAGACTAGATTAACATTAGACTAGATTAACATTTTAATCAGTAAAGCAGATTGCTCTCCCTAATGTGGGTGGGCCTCATCCAATCAGCTGAAGAACTGAATAGAACAAAAAGATTGACCCTCTTTCAAGTGAAAGAGAATTCTCCAGCAGACTACCTTTGGACTTCATCTGCACCATCAGCTCTCCCCAGTCTTGAATCAGCTGGCCCATACTGCAAATTTGGACTTGCTAACCTTTACACTTGTGTGAGCCAATTCCTTATAATAAATTTCTTTCTCTATATATTCACATCCTATTGGTTCTGTTTCTCTGGAGAACCCTAACTAATACAACTTTTTCTGTCTCCTTTGCTGACTCAGCTTCCACCTTCCAATCTAAATACTGGAAGCATTCCAACATTCAGTCCTCAATAATCTTCCCTATTTAAATCTCCCCATAGGTGAGATCAGCCAGACCCAGGACTTTAAATATCATCATCTCTACACTGATGGCTTTATATTCCAGCCCCAACCTCTCCCCAGAGTTGCAGATTGGACTACACTTCACATTTCTTCTTGGATGCCCAATAAGATCTCAAACGTAACATATCCCAAACAGAACTCTGCCCTCCACTCCCACTCTCTCCCTCCACTCACCCATCTTAATTAATGGCACCCCCATACCCCCAGTTGCTCAAGCTCAGTACCGAGGAGGCATCCTTGATTCTCTCTTATTTCTTTATATCCAATATTCAAAACTTTAGGAAGACTTATCAGTTATATCCAAAAAATATCCCAAATCTGTCCACTTCTCATCGTCTTCACTACCTTCTCTGTCTCCATCCTAGCTCCCCTCCATCTCTTCTTTTTTTTTTTTTTTATGGTTTGCTTTATAAAAGTTACTATAATACAGTGGTACATAGTATTGAATTCACAAAAATATGAACAAATATTTACAGCAAGACACACCTACAACGGAAACACTTCTCTTCAAACCAAGTTAAATATGATGAGAGTCTATATGCACAAACATCCCTAAAACTTACGAGTTCCTCTTCTTTGCTGGAGGAGGGAGGTGGGGTGAGGTGGGGGGACAAGAAAAAGAAAAAGCAGAAACCCCCAATTCTTCAAAAGCTGTCAGTGTCATTTTCAAAACATGAACCTAACAACATCCCTTCTGTACTCAATACCCTCCCATGGTTTCCAACTTGCTCAGAATAAAATCCAAACCCCTAATCAGGGGGCAAAGGCACCACACATTCCTTTGCCCCTCTCTCTGACCTTATGTCCTACCACTCTCCCACGCTGGCCTTTCTGCCATTCCTGGAACACCCAAGCTAATTCCCCATCAAGGACTTTACACTTGCTGTGCCCTCTGCCCCAAAAACTCTGTCCCCACATCTTCACAATGGCTTTCTTCTTCCCATTATTCATGTGTCAGCTTAAACCTCACCTCCTCGGAGGGGTCTTCCCTGACTACCCTATCTCCTTTTCTCCCCCACCTTCCACTCCCTAACACTGCTATGACTTCTCCACGGCACTTGGGCTTGCCTTGAATCAGGGTGACCTCTGGATGGAATTTGTACCACTTGCTTCCTGGGTCTGGATCTTAGGACCCACCTGCAGAAGAGACTGGGCCTCTAGACTATCCAAAACTTACCCAATCAGCACCATAACCGATTGAATCAGCCTTATAACCGATTGAACCCCGACAGCAAGGACAAAGAGACAAAGGTCTCCAAAAGTGCACGTAGAAGATAGGTTCTGGGCCTGACCCAGGTGTGCAGACTGCATGGGGGCAGGAGTGAAAGGAGAAGGCACTGTCTTAAGGGCAGGCTGGCCAGGGAGAGAAACCCCCCGCAGGCTGAGCCACAAGCTCTACAATCAGATACTACTTCTCCTTGGGAGTAAGGGATGGAGAGAAGGCCTTGCTAGCAGAAGACCCTTCATGAAACACAAGGCCTGAGGAGTTGGGATCCCTCTCTTAATTTAGGGTAATAACAAATATTGTTTAAGGTGATGGACTGAAAAGCAAGTAAGTTGACTAGTTTATCTCCAGAAGACCCTCCTCCAACCATGACTCAATGCTGGAAGAAATGCAGTCTCTGTGATGGCATTTGACCTTTTTTTTTTTTTTCATCTGGTGCATTGCTCCTTCTTTACTGATACCTTACCTATGGCAAATTAAAGTGCACACTGCCCTACCCCAGCCACAACACCTCTTCTACGTGAACTTGGTTACATAAGTTAATGATCATCCTACTTCTCCTGTCTTTCATGTCATTTATAAATTAAGTTGCCTTTCTCTTCAGTGGCTTTATTATCCTTCTGTATCTCTGTGAATATCTTTCTTAAATTATAGGTTCTTCATTTCAACCAAGGAAGCAACAGATTTATTGTGCAGAATGACACCATGTTGAAGGTGCTGAAAAAAAAAAAAAATAGTAGAGAAAAAGAAGAAAACGAAACACCCTCTTTTTCTCCCATCTTCCCAAACTCACCCTCATCATTCTCCATGTGTTGGGTGCTGGGCCAATCCCTGCTCAGGCCTCTGTCAGGTCAGACTCTGTAAGCCTGATCACCCTGGCTTGATCTGTGCCTTGTGTTCAATCTGGACTTCTACCATTTGCCCTGAGAGCAAGTCACAAAGGAAAGAGTGGCATTTTAATGAATTGTGAACCCTTCTGAAGACAGAAAAGGCAACATAAATTGACTATGGGACTTCAAAAAATGTATAAGAATGGATGATGCTAGGGGCTGGGGGTGGGGTTTGGATGGGGGAGGGACGGATAAAGGTCCATCCTACATTACCAAGTGACTTACTTATGGAAGGTGTTTTCATCTTGGTCATGTACTTCTCAGTATTAATTTGATGACAGTGACTGACTTAATACATTATTTAATACTAATATATTAGGAGAAGTCTCTTTCTCCATGCACTGGCTTAGCAATCAAGGACAGCTACTTTGCCTGGTGATTGTCTTGAAGTTGCACCGGAGGGAATATCCTGTGTTCCAATGAAGGTACTGTCTCCCTTTTCCCACGCGCTAACAAATTCTTTTCATCCACTTCTCACAGTACATATACCACTTTGTGCTTCACTTTTTCTGTTTTATGACTCAGATGTATTAATTCCCTGCACTCCTTGGACACCCATAAACTGAATATTGTTACATTGTTTTTGCACTTTTGCTCCATTGTTATCTTGGGCGAGAAAAAACGTACTCCAATCATGGATGGTTAAACTGCCTTAACATTTCCTCCCATGAGTCTCAAAACAAGCCAGCATCTTTAAAACTGGCTTTTTCATTGTGGATTTTATTTTTATGTTCTATGTGAACCAAAGTCATTTGTAGAGTTCATTTATTTACACCTTTGGGTTTTTTTCCTTTTAAAGATTCTGACAGCTATTTTCAAAAGCCCATGTATTGTATTCAAAAGTAGTAGAATTCAAATATCATTTGGGGTGGTGGTGGTGTGTGTGTTTGTGTGTGTCTGGATTTGTGAGTGTGTGTCTTTCTTAATATTCTGACAGCGAAGGGAATATTTGCTTTTCCCTTTTTGAGAAAAATTAAAACGAATAATTTAAAAAAATTTTTAAAGCTTCAAATTGAAAAATCCTGTCATCACTCACAAGTGCAATGTATACTGTCAGTCACTGTTGCTGTGTTTCAGAGAGTGGCAGAAACGACTGGGAGTTCTGTCTGATAACTGTTAAGAAAGTGACAAGTTGCCAAGCATCTGCTTATAGAGGCCCTGACTCCTTCTTCCCCTCATACTCATCATTCAGCCCATCAGCAAACCTTTAAGGACCACCTCTAAGCATGAGCCTGTATCCTTCCACTTCTGGTCCCATCGTTAGCACTGTAGCCCCCGCCACCACCATCTTTCATCCGGACTATAGCAAGAGCCTCTGAAAGGTTTCCCAGCTTCCACTCAAACAGCTGACTGTCCAGACAGCAGCTACAGCTATCTTTCAATAACATATAGCATGTCAATTTGAGGTCAGAACTCTCTAATGGCTTCCCATCACACCCAAAAGAAGACCCAAACTCCTCCACACGACCACCCAGACCTGATATAATGCACCTGCCAGCCTTTCCCACTCAGGTGCTACGGCTCTGCCAGTCCTTAAATAACCAAGCTAGAGCCCATCTCGGGACCTCACATCTGCTATCATCTCTGTCTTGAACACCCTGTCTCCTGGTGGTGGTACGGCTCCCTCCTTCCTAGCCCTCGGGACTCAGTGCAAACGGCAGACCCTTGTAGGGGCCTGCAGTGACCTTCCTTTCTAAACCATCGCCACAGTCCCATTCCTACTCACTCTTCATCTTTCTACATTGCTCTTAGTTTTTTCCCGCAGAGCACATATTAATATCTGAAATTATTTTATATACGTCTCTCTTCCACTGGAAGATAAGCCCCGTGAGAATAGGAACTTTGTCTTTACTGCTGATTCCCAGCTCCTATGACACTGCCTACCACACAGTATGCTCTCCATCAATACCTGCTGGATGAATGAATTCTCCTGCTTCTGAATACAATGGTTATTCCCATGAGCTATTTATGATCCCAGTTACTGTAACAGAGAAAGCTTACGAAAAGCTGAGAGTGCCTGAGTGCACTGAGTGCCGAGAAGGTGAGAATAAATGTCTGAAAATGTGGTGGTATAAGAGAAACAGAATTGGAAGGGCCCCTAGAGATCCCTACATTGTACCAGATCCCACTGTCGCTGAAAGGCTGTCAGTACTTCCCTGGTCTGTGTACCTTAAAGATTTCTGGCAAGAATTCATATTCACTTGAGGGTACAGTAACTCAGAGGATGAAAAATGATGACAAAGCACCTGTTCTTCAGCAGCCGAAGGGAACCAGAAATCTAGGCCTTCCAGAGTATCTAGGCCTGTGTCATGAATCATAGAATTCTCCCAATCTCCTTTGCAGTTGTAGTCTAACCCTGACCCTACTTTAGTCTCTAAAAATGGAAGCCAATAGATGGTAAGCATAGTGGCAAGAATTCCGCACTTGGAGTGAGAAAACATAGGTCTGAAGTTATGAGTACTGACACTCAGCTGGTCGAGTTTCAGATGAACTTATTCCCTTATCTGTAAAGTGGATATTATGCCTCCTGCTTGACAGGTCATCACGGATCATCAGCAAGGTGCGACCGTGACAGAGCCCAGCCCAGTGCTTGTACGGAAGTCCTCAGTGCATGCTTGCTTCCTTCCAGCCTTCAGACTCTGTAGGTCATCTCCTTTTGTCCTTCAAACACTCATAAAAGAATGATTTGGCAGGCCATACATACTTTTAGAGCATCAATATACAGGCTTTTAAGGTTTGTTTTCTGAGCCTCACATAAGCAGATGAGTTACATCTAATCAACCAGAGATACAGTCTTCTTTGGATAGTAACAGCTTTAGATTTTGAAAATACATTGCCTTCAGTGTGTTTTATTCTCAGTGCATCACTAAAATGACAGGCTGCCTTCCTCAGAATGTATCAGGAATTCTGTTTCTTAGCAACACCCCTCCCACAGGCAATAAAAGACAGAACATAATCCCCTTTGGGCATTAGGAATCTGCTCATAATACTGAAAATATGGCCAATTTTCTCTTAGACGCAGAATTAGAAATCAGTTCTCCACATTTGAAAGACAATACAATTGTGACCCTTCAAAGTAAAGCTTTTGAAAAGTCGAGCACATTTCTCATTCCAGGGCCTGCTACTGCAGGGCTTGTTTTTAAAGATATTACAGAATTTTAATGTATTAAGTCTCACAGCCTTGCTCTTCACGATTCAAAATTAAGAATGAAGCTTTTTTGGGACTTCCCTGGCAGTCCAGTGGTTAAGATTCTATGCCTCCACTGCGGAGGGCGTGGGTTCCATCCCTGGTCGGGGAACTTAAGATCTGCATGCAGTGTGGTGCAGCCAAAAATTTAAAAAGAAAAAGAATGAAGCTTTTCTAATTCTAGGCTCTCCCCTCCTACTACTACCTTCCAAGTTCATCTCTTAAGAAAGTATGAATTATTAGTCTTGAATACCAGCTGCACTCTTCAGTTTTATATTCCGGATTTCAGAAAATAAAAAAAATTTACATTTTTGACCAAGTATAAAATAAGCTCATTGCACCTATTAAGTTTGTTCAAAGATTAAAATCCAAATAAATCCAGCATTTATTTTATTAGCTACTTTTCCACCAAATAATATTAATAGCTACTACATTTATTAAGAAATTATTATGTGCCAGGTGTTCTACTTAGCACTTTAAATGCTTTATTTACTTCTCAGCAAAACCTTGTGAGGCAGGCATTATTAACCCTCATTAACCACGGAACTGAAGCTTAGAAAAGTTAACTAGCTCAAGGTCACACAGCTAGTAATAGAGACCCATGTGTCAAGTAATATATTAATCTTTACCCCCTAATAAATTATCTATTAGTTTTTAATTTTGTGTTCTGCTCATCACTGCCATTGATTTGTTGAATCTAAGTGAATGAATAAATAAAATCACATGGAATTTTACCTTTTTTGAAAAGGCAGTATTCAGTAGTTACCTAAGGAAACAGAACACATCCATAATTAATACTTAATCCTTTAACACTGTAATTGTCTGTTACAAAGAAGGTATTTTGAATGAATTCAATGTAGTAAAAAAGCTCCAATGAGCTTTGATTTATTTTCTAAACAAGTTTCTCAACACCAGAGCCAAACTATTCTCTCAGCTGTTTGATAATCAGGGTAATTTACCACCTCTTCCCTGTGTCTGCAGTTCTGTCCTGGGTAACTAGGAAACTACCAAGCAAAACAAATGTGGTCACAATTATTTAAAGTGTGTTCCCATCTGATGGACCCAATTTGTACTTAGACACCTGCCATTTGAATGGCTGTCATTTTCTATGACTAAAAACAGTATTCCCATTATAACTGAATAAGCCACTCCTTAACGTGAACACAAGCACTGCAACAAATATACTGTTATGCCGTTGCCACAATCCAACAAAGCACATTACTATTTTTGTTTTAATTTATTTTATTATTATTTTATTTATGTTTATTTTTGGCTGTGTTGGGTCTTCGTTGCTGTGTGCAGGCTTTCTCTAGTTTTGGCGAGCGGGGGCTACTCTTCATTGAGGTGCGTGGGCTTCTCATTGCAGTGGCTTCTCTTGTTGCGGAGCACGGGCTCTAGGCACGCGGGCTTCAGTAGTTGTGGCATGCTGGCTCAGTAGTTGTGGCTTGCAGCCTCTAGAGCGCAGGCTCAGTAGTTGTGGCACACGGGCTTAGTTGCTCCGCGGCATGTGGGATCTTCCCAGACCAAGGGCTCTAACCCGTGTCCCCTGCATTGGCAGGCGGATTCTTAACCACTGCACCACTAGGGAAGCCCAAAGTGCATTACTATTTAGCTATATATTAAATCGTGTCTTGGGAAGGATCTTTCTCTTCTCTCTTTCTGTGTGTGTATATATATATATATACACACACACACACACACACACACACACACACAAGCACACATATGTAAGTATATATTTAAATTTATATATGTGTATATTAAATGGAGTGTCTTGAGGGTCAATATATAGCATATATTAATGGAATGCTTATGATGAAAAGATACATTAAATACACACTTCTTCTTTTAGATATCTTGAGATACTAGCTCGTTGCTAGAGGCATATGACATTGTCTTAAAGGCCCATTAAACACTAAATGCTTCACATACATGTATATAAAAATATAAGATGTACTTTGTACCCCCTAAATAACCCATGAATGAATTTTTCTAGTAAATTAGAGGAAATGCATTATACAAACTCTCATCCTCCTTTTTGCCGTGGAAATTGCAGCAGGGTTTACTTCAGCTAAGTCTACAGTCTGTGACTACAAAATGAAGACCGCTCTGTGGCTCAAAGGTTTTCAGCCCCAAGTCTTGGCCTCATTACAGGCTGCTCTAAGCAACTTTGTTTTCTATTGTGGCAGAGGAAAAACAATGTTCACATTCAGAACCGAATTCCATGGACATGCCCAAGGTCACAATTATACTTCTATGCTTTCCTGGTCCATTAACTAAGTGTAATTGATTTCTAGGGAGAATATCAATATAAGAATAACCTTGATTCGACTTTAATTTATAAAACTGAAAATCCCGGGCTTCCCTGGTGGCGCAGTGGTTGAGAATCTGCCTGCCAATGCAGGGGACACGGGTTCGAGCCCTGGTCTGGGAAGATCCCACATGCCGCAGAGCAACCGGGCCCGTGAGCCACAACTACTGAGCCTGTGTGTCTGGAGCTTGTGCTCCGCAACAAGAGAGGCCGTGACAGTGAGAGGCCCGCGCACCGCGATGAAGAGTGACCCCTGCTCGCCGCAACTAGAGAAAGCCCTCGCACAGAAACGAAGACCCAACACAGCCAAAATAAATAAATAAAATTTAAAAAAAAACAAAAATCAAAACAAAACTGAAAATCCCTTAATAACTCTGGTACTTGTGACCCAGCAGACTGTGGAATGAGATGGGTGGACCAGCTTAGTGCAGACTACTCTCTCATTCCAAACACTTGGAAATGGCAGATAAATATAACTCCCCCATCTTTTTTTAATACATAGCTGAGCTGAGAAGAAAGGAGAGTGCTTAAATTTCAGAAATGAAGAGGGGAATTCAAAGCCATGCTAATGCCAACACTGATGGGGGTAGGGATGTCTAACGGCTAGGGAGAGAGGGCTTAGCACCCACTGAAGGCATCTCCTTGAGTCCCAGCTAGACAGGAAGCTGGAACTGAATTCTACATAGAGTGTAAGGAACCCAGGAAACACTATCCTTGAGTTAAGGGGCCAAGAAAACCATAGCCTTTTAGTCCAGTTAGGCAGCGAGGAGACTTTGCTGTCTGTCCATCACTATGGATTTTGTTAAAAAGAGTATGCTTTCATGAGAAACTGAAACTGTAAACCTGCATTCTGTGTACAGGCACACCTTGGAAATATTTCAGGTTCAGTTCCCGATCACTGCAATTAGAGCAAACATCACAATAAAGTGAGTCACAGGAATGTTTTGGTTTCCAAGGCATATAAAAGTTATGTTTACACTATACTGTAGTCTATTAAGTGTGCAAAAGCATTATGTCTAAAAAAAAGTACATACCTTAATATTAAAATACTGTATTGCTAAAAAATGTAAACTATCATCTGACAATGCAGGGTTGCCACAAACCTTCAATTTCTGAAAAAACACAATATCCACGAAGTGCAATTAATCGAAGCACAATATAAAGACGTATGCCTACATAGAATCCAAACTAACTTCATCCTCTTCATATAGGATGCCCAAGTTGAAAATTTGATATTCTGGAACCCCTGGGGTCCTGGTTGCTCTATGGGGATATTCCCAAAGCCTTGGACAAACAGGTCTTCCACCTGAAGAAATACCACATGCTGAGGACAGCTACAGAAATAAAATTATAACCTCTGGGAGGAAAGGAGCCATCCTGAAGAGAGCAGCACAGGGGGACTGGCATGCCAGGAACTCGAGATAGTACAACTACAAGGGATGATACAGTAGAAATGTTTAAAATGATGAGATAGGTGGAAATTGAAAAAGGAATAGGAAATCGTGAACAAAATAGAACTTCTAAAAATAAAAATATAGGGACTTCCCTGGTGGCGCAGTGGTTAAGAATCCGCCTGCCAATGCAGGGGACACAGGTTCGAGCCCTGAGCCGGGAAGATCCCACATGCCACGGAGCAGCTAAGCCCATGCGCCACAACTACTGAAGCCCACGTGCCACAACTACTGAAGCCTGCGCGCCTACAGCCTGTGCTCTGCAACAAGAGAAGCCACCGCAATGAGAAGCCCACGCGCCACAATGAAGAGTAGCCCCCGCTCACTGCAACTAGAGAAAGCCCACGCACAGCAACAAAGACCCAATGCAGCCAAAAATAAATAATTAAAAAAAAAAACCCACAAAAAACAAAGTGTCAACAGGGTTAGTTCCTTCTGGAGGCTCTGAGAAAGAATCTGGTCCATGCCTCCCTCCCAGCTTTTGGTGGCTGCCAGCAACCCTTGGCGTTCCTTAACTTGTAGCTACATCACTCCAGTCTCTGCCCACATCTTCACAGAGCCTTCCACTCTGTGCAGCTCTGACAAGGCCTTCTCCCCTGTGTCTCCCTCCATGCGTTCTCCTTTTCTGTCTCTTATAAGGACACTCTTCATTGGATTTAGAGCCCATTCTAATCCAGGATGATATCATCTCAAAATCCTAAGTTATATCTGCAACCCTTATTCCAAATAAGGTCACATTCCTAGGTCCTGAGTGGACGTATCTTTTGAGAAAGCAATTCAACCCAGTACACATGTTAAAAATGAAAAGGTAGTCACTAAAAATGTCTTTTCTTTAATGGAATGCATAAATTCTAAAAAAATAGAGGGAAAAAAAGAAATATAGAAAACAATCTCCTTGAAGGTAGGAAACAAGAAATAAAAGCTAAATAAAACCATGGTAAAATAAGATGTTAGAAATTAAGTCCAAATGAATTATAAATTAAGTGTTGATAAGTTAAACTGCAATTATTAAAAGACAACTTCAGATTAAATTAAAAATGAAATAAAACAAAACCCACATGTACCACTGCTGATCAAAATATTCACATACTTAGGTTCCATTCTCTTTAATACCTTCCTCAGCACTTTAGTTTAGCAAGGCAGAAGTACATTCTCATTTGATTAATATCCTGAAATCATTTTCACCTGTGACAACATTAAGACCAGACTACAAACAGAGGTTACAAAACAGAAAAAAGGAAAAAAACTGTTTTCAAACCAAATTTCCCCCATTCTAGTGGTAGCTAAGGAGTTAAATTTTCTGGATCAGTTTTAAGATTTTTTTTTTAAAGTAGTTTTAGATGGCTTGAAAGATTAACAAAAGGTTAAAACTGTGAGATTTATTTTTGATCCCTCACTCATTTTTATTCTTCTGCCAATTCTACATCTTAATAATAAAAAAAATTTCTTTGAAATTCCAGACTACAGAGAATAGATCTTGTTAATGAACCTGGTAGACTCTGACTGATTTTCAATCATGGCGAGCACAAATTCTGAATGCTCAGCATGGGCCAGATTTAATGAGTTCAGAATACAAAAGATGTTACTTGGAAACGCACACACATACACTCTCACTCACTCAAAGGATACCTCCTACAACTTTATGTAAGGTAAAGGGCACATTTCAAAATAAAATACAAAGTACAAATTTTAGCACAAAAATGATGTCAAAAAGATGAGGAAAATTCAGTCAATGGACTATGCACTTCTCCTCTAAACCTCATTTTGATAAAAAGGTGAAATAGCCAGCCAGTCCTAAAAATGTGAACGATGGTTTATAAAAAAAAGCGTACAATGTAACGTATAAGCAATATTAATTCGAGATCTTTCTCAATTCTTATTAAACCTAAAAGTCAGAAAAACTCTCTGCCCTTCAGCATACAGTTGAAAATTAGCTTCGTTTGCCTCCTTAAAAATATTGCTCACTCTTCAATGGCAAGTTTGAATTATTAATCTTTATATCCCCACTCACTGCAGGGTCAATAAATTTACTGAATGTGTGAATTTACATGATAAATTCCTCCCAAATTTATTTCCCTTCAGTCATAAGGACTCTTTCCCCTAAACTTTCAGTAGATTGGTAGGCTAGAGAAGTTTAAACTTTGATCTCATGTCATTGTATGCAGATAAAGTATTGGGGCCTAAAGAAAAGCCAGTGCATTCAATATGGATCCTATAAGGTGTTATGGTGGTTACCAGCAACTCTCTTATTTTGGCTTTTAGCACAAATAATTAAGGTGTTTCAGTATTTAAACACTGAGAATAATTTCCTTTTAATAATTACCCTTAATTTTCCTTAAAAAGATAATTAAGACTCTTTCCTAACCTTGCTCCCATTTACTTCTAACAATCCTCAAACATCACTTCATTTTTAAGGCCTACTCAAAATATCAGAAGATGAATTTCACCAACAGACATTCTGATTCTATTTCAGTAATCTCAACTTCTAAACTTAACATTAAAAAAAGCTAGAAAATCAGCAAAAGCAGTGAAAAGATACTAGAATCAGCTTTGTTGAACAATCAGCTGAGACAGGAAGGAGAGAACAATTTTAGTTAAAAACAGGTTAAATGTATATATTTTTACTTTAAAATTTTATACATTGTCTTTGAAACATTTCCTTGGTTTTTTTTTAAATAACAACTCTTTTTTTAAAATTTATTTATTTAATTTATTTATATTTGGCTGTGTTGGGTCTTCATTGCTGCACGCGGGCTTTCCCTAGTTGCAGTGAGCGGGGGCTACTCTTCGTTGCGGTGCACGGCTTCTTACTGTGGTGGCCTCTCTTGTTGTGGAGCATGGGCTCTAGGCACATGGGCTTCAGTAGTTGCAGCACGCAGGCTCAGTAGTTGTGACTCGCTGGCTCTAGAGCACAGGCTCAGTAGTTGTGGCACACAGGCTTAGCTGCTCCATGGCACGTGGGATCTTCCTGGACCAGGGATCGAACCTGTGTCCCCTGCATTGGCAGGCGGATTCTCAACCACTGTGCCACCAGGGAAGCCCCATTTCCTTGTTTTTGATGGTGAGCTATAGCTTGTAGTCAGAACGTAACTCTCTTTGATGCTTATTACAAAATAGTCATTAAAAAAGTTTTGTTGGGGTTAAAAGGTGCTGCCTTAAGTAATCTTAGAAAATGGTGTTTTGACTAAATACTGTAAGGCTAACAACAGAAATAGAAAAAAAGAAATATACATAAGCACTGTACTCGTAGGTAAATTTCTCACAAGGATACCAGATTTAGCAATTCTAAAACTATGTAATAGGGTTGAAAAAATAAGTAAATAAATTGTAGATAATGGGAGTTAGGTTTGTCACTGACAGAGAAAGAAGTTACAAATAAGCAAAGGGAGAAGGCTGTAATGAATCCTGTAGTGTTAGATTGGGAGTAGGAGATGTCAGCATGAACTCAGATTTATTTTAAATTTATACGGATACAGAAATAATTATAGGTATGTGTATTTACATGTGTTAATATACGTTCAACAAGTACATCCAAAATCAAATCTTGGATTCTAAATACCATTCTCCAACTAAAGCAACAGGGCTCTAGGGACTTCCCTGGTGGGGCAGTGGTTAAGAATCCGCCTGCCAATGCAGGGGACACAGGTTTGAGCCCTGGTCTGGGAAGATCCCACATGCCACAGAGCAACTAAGTCCATGTGCCACAACTACTGAGCCTGCGCTCTAGAGCCCGCGAGCCACAACTACTGAGCCCGCGTGCCGCAACTACTGAAGCCCATGTGCCTAGAGCCCGTGCTCCACAACGAGAGAAGCCACCGCAATGAGAAGCTTGTGTACCGCAGAGTAGCTCCCGCTCGCCGCGGGATCCTAGAGAAAGCCTGTGCATAGCAACGAAGACCCAATGCAGCCAAATAAATAAATAAATAAATAAATTTATTTTTTTAAAAAAGCATGTTTAAAAATAAAAAAGCAACAGGGCTCTAGAGAAATGTATGATTCTAGGGCTGGGGCAGAGAAAATACAAGATGAGCCTAGAGTATATTTATTGAAAGTAAGGAAGGCTAAGGAGGAAAAGTGGGGTCATGTCAAAATACCATGGCTCCCAATGGCCAAAGCTGAAACAACCCGAGCAAGAAAACAAACAATTATAGTATTTAATTATAATACACAAAAGTAAAATATATATCCATGATCCTATACTGAAAAATGATTGAATGAGGGAGACGGGACAAATCTCCCTTCCATTAGAATTCCACGTGTATACCCCTGTCTAGGAAGAGGAGCTTAATTCCCCTCCTCTTTGAACAAGGGCTGGACTTAGCAACTCACTTGCAAAGAATAGCCTATGGAATAGAAAAATATAACTCTCGAATAGAGAAAGAAACCCACCAGATACCATCTCAACCAAGTGATCAAGGTTATTATCATCAGTGTTGTCCTGTTGGTATCATGTACCCCTGATGTGATGTAAGGAGAAGGGCACCTCACCTCTGGTGGTATTCCTCCCCAGAAACTCACAATCCCAATAAAATCACGAGAAGATATCAGATAGACCCGAACAGAGGAACATTCTACAAAATATCTGACCAGCACTCTTCAAAAACGTCAAGGTCTAGGAAAACAAGACTGAGAAACTGTTAACAGACTAAGGAAACACAATGACTATATGCAATGTGGTGGCTTAGATTTCAGGCAGGAACAGAAAAAGGACATTAGTGGAAAACTGTGAACTCCAAATAAAATCTATCATTCGGTTAATTGTATTATACCAATGTTAATTTCTTGGTTTTGACAAACTAAGTTTTGATAAACAGGTACCGTGTATGTAAGACATTAACATTAGGGGAAGCTAGATGAAGGGTATACAGGAACTCTCTGCACTATCTTTGCAACTTCTCTGTAAATCTAAAATTACTCCAAAATTTTTTAAAGTTTTGGAGTATTCATAGAAATAAAAATATTCTACAACTCTTACTAATTTGTATAATTCATCTGTAAAATAAAATTTTCATAATTCAAATATATCAAGACTTGTTCAAAGTCAGTGATGTAGAAAAAGAACTAAATATGAGAAATATCAGCTTATTTTTAAGATTATAGAAAAATCAGAAAGGTTTAAATGTATTTTATAAGCTCTTTATGTGTAACTAGAGCTTCCATAATTTCTTTAATAAGTTGTATTTAGAGGAATAGAAGCTATCCTAACCTAACATCAGCTATTTCAGAGATAAACAGGAAGGAATTGTTACCTACTGACAATGAATGTGGACGTATTTTGCTAACTGATTTTTTCGTGAAGATTACCCTGAAAGAGCATGGAGAATATGCCTAATTTTCCCTTAACACTCCATTATAAACAGGTCACACTCATCTAAATTCATTCTTGACCTAATTCTATTTTTCGAATTTTAGCTACCACCCATTGCTTTAAGAATTTGTCTTGAAAGGACTTAAGGTTTAAAACAGAACAAAAAAAAAGAAAACATACCTAAGCATTAACCGTGTATAACTGGGAGGTATGAGATAGGTGGTTTTCTTTTATTTTCGAAAATCTTCTACAGTGAATAGAATAATCATTTGACACAGTGTCTGTTACTGCAGGAATTCAATATTATTGACTGAATACTGAACTGGTATTACTTCTGCTATTAAAGAATCAAGGTGATCGATCGGAGCCGCCCTTAAAGGAGTAGAACGGACCGCAGCTGGGGCGCCGACAGCCTGTGGGCAAGAGGCTCCAGTAGGAGCTGGTGACCCCCAGGAAGTCTAGGGACAAGGGAATTTCTACCTACCCTGAGTCAGTCCTTTCCAAACGGGTGGGGAACATCCACGGAGCAGCGGGAACAGTCTGCGAAGACCCGAGGTCTCTGTCTCCGCGGTTCCGGGTGGCTTCCATCGCAGCGCGTGCGCAGTGAAGCTCCTCAGCCCTGTACCAGCGCCACGTGGACGCCAGGCTCACGTCGGCCTGGACATCTCCGAGAACAAGTGGACCCACCTGTGTGACATCAGGACCACCTGTTCTCCGTGCAGAACCGACTAGAACCCAACCTCAACAGCCCTCTGAACACACATGTTCCTAAGTTCTAGAAATACCCACAACCTGTAAGTACCTGCAAGAAAGTCTAGTTAAAGTAGGTCTCCCTGTGAGAACCCTGACTCCAGCTGTCCAGCCTCTTTCACTGTTGCCTTGGTTTTTCCTTAGATGGTCTGTCCTTTCTTTGTTATCTTAAGCTGTGGTGTCATTTTAGTTTTGTTTTTCAATTGTCTTTAGTTAATCCCTTGTAATGAATATGTTAACTACATTTTGTTTAAAAAAAAAAAAGAATCAGGTGCCAAGTTTTAGAACTAGGTATTATCACAAGTATCCTTTATAACTTTATAATCTACAAACCCATTCGTTTATACGGATGAAAGGATTTTAGAAATAACTATCAGTCCTAGGATCAACTAGTACTATTATGTAAACAAGAGGGGAACCTGCTATTAACACAATTCTCTTTTGGAAAAGGAAAAAATTAAATTAATAAATAAGGCTCAAATATGTCTAAAATAAATCAAGTAGACCTCACTTTAGAAGAGACATTACTGGGAAGTTTTGTTAATGTTTTTATTATAGACTATCTTTTTTTATTCATCTTTGGCAATGTGAAATACTTTAAGCCACTCCACTCCCTGACTTACACCAAAGTATAGTTATTAATAAGCACCCAGTTGTTTTAGTGGGACTACTAATCAAATCCCTCTTTAATGGGAACGTATGTGTCTGAAGTGTATCCCTTTTTAAAGTTTAAATTTTCAATTATTTAAGGCATGGAACTGTATTGTTTTATTTTTTAAATCAGACATTCTATATTAGGAAACTAAACTAAATTGAGATAATTATTAAAAGCTGAGTTAATTTAGGGAGAGAAAATCTTATTTAAAAGAGCCTTATAATAAAACGTAATATGGCACACAGGAACCAATTCACAATTCCCACAACCCCATATTACTCAAGAAAGAACATTCTAAAAGTGCAGAGATGGAAGGGAAAAAAGGATATAGTAACTTTTTTTTGGTTCAAATCCTTAAAAATATTCTTAGCCTTATACATTTGCTAAGATTTCCTTTTAAATATTGGTGGTGGTAGTTGGGAACAACCATAGCACCGAGGGTAAAGAAGACTAACACTTAAAAGGGTCCTGTGAAAACTATGACAAAGCCTGTATTTGTTATGGATAAGTTAATGATTCAAAAGGGGAAAGCCCATACAAATGAATATTTCAATTTATGCCTGGAGTTTAGAAATTATGCATCTTCTGGATCTCTTAAAACTTTTTTTTTTTTTTTTAATTTATTTTTGGCTGTGTTGGGTCTTCGTTTCCGTGCGAGGGCTTTCTCCAGTTGCGGCAAGCGGGGGCCACTCTTCATCGCGGTGCGCGAGCCTCCCACTATCGCGGCCTCTCTCGCTGCGGAGCACAGGCTCCAGATGCGCAGGCTCAGTAGCTGTGGCTCACGGGCCCAGTTGCTCCGCGGCACGTGGGATCCTCCCAGACCAGGGCTCGAACCCGTGTCCCCTGCATTAGCAGGCAGACTCGCAACCACTGCGCCACCAGGGAAGCCCTAAAACGCCTTTTATTAGGAAACTTACATATAAAGAAAAAACAAGGACTACTTACATTTTATAATTTAAAAGTGATGAAAATAAATTTATAAAACTTACCTTCATAGTAATATATTTATGATATACTTCTGATACTTAATATCAAACTCAGTTAAAAAACTGAGTTAAACCAGTTAAAAAACAAGAGTTAAAAGCAGTCCCTCTCCCATGCATCTCACAACAAAAATCCTCCTGTATCTTTAGTTTCTGTGCTCTTTACTGGAAAAAAAACCATTAGAATAAACTACATAAATCATCTTTGTTTTTTACATACTAGAATAATAATAAATGCTAACTCGTGAGTTCTAAATGACTATAAATTACCAGTAGGTGTTTTTGAGAAAGGAGTCCACTATCATATGCCTTAAGATAACATCAATCAAGTATTGAGTTAGTAAGAATACACTAGTATTTGGCGCAAATTTAATTTTATTAAACCTTACAATGAATGTTGTGGCATATCATTTTCCATTGTGTGACAGTTTATTGGCTGGCATCTGAATACAGTACTTTTTGGAAAAATACACAATGGGAATTGACAAAAGGGAGAGAAACTAGTTGTTTAGTGATGTATGAGGGCAAAAAGAAAAAGATGACAACCAATTAATTTTAGTTTCCTTAGTACCTAACTCTAACATGGTTAAAGTTCCAAGCAATAATGCTGCTGTTACAGTGCACAAGAATATGGTTATTATCTCATCCGGCCCCCACAATTCTGGGGAAATTACAAGGATTATTACACCTGTAAAATTCAACCTAAGGCTTCTGCTGGGCAATATTATTTTAAAGAGCTACTTTTTCAAATATAACCTCAAGAGTTTTCCCAAGTCACAGGAGATGGGGGTCTCGAAAACATTATACATTAAGTCACTTTACAAGTGAGCAATCACTTAACTGCAAAATCACAACGGGCACCAAATTACCTTTGGCTGATTTGGGCTAATGTCCCTGTCAGATTTATGGATAAGAAAATGACTATTTTTAAAATCTGTAATCCACTTGTCTTTATAATGTAGACTGGCATCTAATCTGAGTAAAATGACCATTTCTTTTACAGAAATGATCAAGAGTGGAACATCTAAAATTCAGCAGGCCTTAACAGGGGATTTTTATGGAAACGTAACCAAAACTTATACATTAGCTCCAGCCAACATTACCATGCTACAGTGTACAGCTGAGAGTACAATTAGCTCATTATTAAATTACTCATCTGTTGGTTAAAAAAATAACACAAACTTAAGTTTTTTTTTAAATTCATTCTCACAATTTTGTGAATACTTTCTGACAAAGGCCTTAAACAGTGTCTGAGGGCACATTTATGAAACAACCTCCTCTAAAATAAAATGGACAATTTTGAGCTTTTAAACTAACTGATTTTTCAAGAGCTCCTAACATCATTTGGGGAGATAGCAAACAGAGAACTGTATCTTAATTGAAATAAGGCATTTCAGTTATCAAGACTGAGGAATAGTTCTAAGTTATCTATATTCAGTGGTGGGAAAATGCTATGTAAAGAAATCCTTATTTTATACTAGAGTTGCACAATTCAAATTCACCTATAAAATAGTGTGAGATGTGCCTTACTATAAGAGCATGTAAGCCCTCCTACCCCCTCCCAAAAAAAGGAATATTAAATCACTTAAAATCCAATTGCTCACCGTTCACCCCAAAATTACTGAGATCAACTAATGTAGATTTACTGTACTTGCAAAGTTTTCCTTTCTTTAAAAAAAAAAAGGTTGTTCACGCATATAATTCTTATACCAGAAGGTTACAGGCAAATGATTTCAAAAATTGATGTCTGATATTTCTAGAATAATTATCTAAACCACAAACTATTCTTAATTTATGTGGCAGTTCAAATATTCCATCAAATTTTCCCATAGTAAACAAGATATTAAAATCTCTTCATCAAAAGGTTGCAGAGCAACCATTTATATCCAAATCACCTTTTTCAATGGTGAAATTAAATATACAACCTAGTAAAATGAGTAAGGATATCTTTTAAAAAATAAAACTTCAATTATTTAACCAGAAAGTAAGTCTAATGCTTTTTTGTTTATTTACCATTCTTCATTACAAGTTTTTTACTGAGTAAAGATGAAATAAACCTAATGTGACTGTTTGCAATGATGACTCCTTAAATACCCCTATATCAACCCTCAGAATAAAATGTCAACACAAAAATCCAAGTGATCAGGCTCATTAAACTCACAGGTAAACTGAGTTTTTCTCAAACCAATAAGGAGCTTTTTATTCAGAACAATTTCATTAAGACATTTGCAGGGCAAATATGCCATCATAAATTTTATTCTGAATAACAATAAAGTGCTGAATGATAATTACCTGAATCTTTTTTAGTACTTTTCACTTATTTTTTTCTTAAGTTAAAAGAGCCCTTTCTGTGGCATTAGCAAAGCTGTGAAAAAAAAAAATCCAAAAAAAAAAAACAAAGAAAGAAGGGAGGGAGGGAGGCAAGAAAGAAAAGAAAGGAAGAGAGAAAGAGAAAGAAAAAGAAAGAAAGAAAAAAGAAAAGCTAATTTTCAGTAAGGGAAGAGGAAGCACTGCAACCTTTTGTGTTTAATTAGGGTGACAAATAATTGAGACCAAAGTAATTCATGCAAGTTATCTTCAAAGGTATACTTAAGCTTGAAGAAAGAAGGAACACTGTTACTGACCTTTGATACTATGGCAGTAAATTGCATACTAAAAATACCTTAATTATCCTAGATGCCTAGATCTGGCTTGGCAAGCATCATGCCACTGACATGCTTCAGCTCTTTTTTGTAAATAAAAGTGATTTGCAGTTCAATTACTGAATATTTCAGTGTGACTCATTAAGCTGTGTGATAAACTTTGAGGTTAAATTTAAGCAAATTCTCTACACCTAATCACATCATCAGCACAAGCAGGACAATGCTGGCGCAGCATGAAAGGTGGGTCACTTTATAAAGATTCTTCCTTTTACTGCATGATATATTAAGACGACAGACCTAAATTTCAACTGGGTTAATGAGTTAGAATAGCTTTGTTTCCCAAATTTAGCACACAATAATTTCAGTGGATTAGAGAAAGAAACCTCAGATGTAAAGAAAAAACCAACAAAAAAGCTTGAGCTCTGGTAGCTAACCTGTAGCTCTAAAAATTGTCATGCTACAAGAGTACTTTCATAAAATGAACTTTGTAACATACTTAACAGTGTTTCAGAGTTGAAGTTGACCAACTGCTGCATAGAAAATATGCTAACATACAACAGTCAAGTTGAAGCCAGTGCATAGAGAAGATAAAGCACTTATGGTAACTGCAAATGGTAACAAGTCCATAGCTTGTACAACCTAACATGGATCCATAAGGGGAAAGAAATTGATAAGTAGAAATGATTAAGTTAAAAATGAGGTGGGAACGGGAAAAGCTCGGAGAAGAGAAGGAAGAAGCACAAAAAAGACCTTCAATTGTATAAAATTCACAAACCAGAAAAGTATAAAGACACCACTGAAAAATGGTTAACTCTGTCCCAAACACCCAACAGCAAACAAAACCAGAATGGATAAGCCTTTGGCAGACAATTTTAGAAAACTGAATATGAGATTACATTTCTCAATAATTCACAAACAATATATTATATGGTATATTTATATTAAATACTGGGAAACCAATCCTGTAAATTTGATGCTTACAATGCTTTAGCCAATGAGAGCACGATGAAATCAAGCTAAATGAATGCTGGTGTTACCACAACAGTGCTCATTTATGAAACAACTGTTACCAATTCGTGCTTCAACAGTCAAATTATCATCTATGAAGTGAAACGAAGGTCTCTAGCTTTTCTGGGATATGCCCTTTATAGTATATTCTATGATTCACTATGACACGAGCAGCAAGACACTGCAATGTGGTATGATTTATAGGCTGGATCAAATTTTTAGCTATTTCCTTCTCGTCCAGCAAGTCACTAGCAGTTTGTTTGTGCAAGTTTGTGGCATCAAAATGTGCACCTGATTTAATAAGGAGATTCATGATGTCTGGATGGTTGTTCAGAGCAGCAATATGGAGGGGACTGTTGTCATCTGAGTCTCTGACGTTCACATCAGCACCACATTCTATCAGTATCGCAGTAACTTGCAGAGATGGAAATTTACAAACAGGGTACCGCCCTACACAGGTAGTATTCTTGTCCACAGCCAGATGAAGAGGGCTGAAGTTATTCTTTCCCCTTGGATGCAGCTTAAGAAACCTGTATATGGTTTGCTTTTTGAAATGATCCTGTTCTAGAGTACAAGGAACTTTTTCTAATAAGCAAATCAAGTGCAAAATAATGGAAAGAGCCTTATTTAACTGTAATGGGTCTGCTGGACACTGAGTTTGTTTGATCGCTCGCTCTATTTCAAGGACACTTTTGCACAGTATGCCCATAAGATCATCAAATGTAACAGTGGTGCCCAGCAGACCTTTAGCCCTATCCTGTAGCATAAAAGAGAACAGTTCTGCAAAAGATAGTAAGCTGCTGGCGGTCATCGGGCTTAGAGGGTCCAAATTGTTCTGCTGCATATCCAAAGCATACTTCCATAGGTTGATGCATCGTTTGAAATTTCCAGAGTCTGCATAGACAGCGCCTCTATATCTAATATAGTAAGAGGTGTCAGGATGAGAAGGACCGAGAATACGTTCTCTAATTAATAGTGCCTGCATTCTCATCTCATCAGGATCAGCAATAAGACCTTCTAGCTCTTCTGCACTGTTTACCTCCTTGGCATAATCATAAGCCATTATTAGTGTCTGTGGTACTGGTTTGCTAATTATATTAGTCCTATCACTGTACCTCATGTTCATTGCCTTTTTCCAGTATTTCAAAGCCCCAAGGAGATCTCTTTTTTTGTCTACAAATGTAGCTCCCAGAAGCTCTAGAGCATTGATCCTTTCTGTCTTGCTGGTCTGTGCATGGTGAGTCAGGAAATCCACAATATTTGTGTGACCAGTCACACTTGCTGAGAGAAGGGGAGTCATTCCATAACCATCCTTTTCCATCTTGGCACAATACATAAGAAGCATCTTCATGATGTCCAAACTTCCAGATTCTGCGCAATCATGCAATGCAGTATTACCTTAAGGAGGAGGAAAAAAAGAGATAACATATTTGAGGGACCAGGATACAATGTAATAACATATGTATACTTTAGAATCTAAAGAAAAGCAGGCAGCTCCAAGCCGCCCTCAATGGGACATACTTTAATTTGATTACAAATAAGAAAAAATGATCCCCAGCACCTAAAACTAATGTCTGACACACAGCAGGGGGAAAAAAATATTGGTTAAATTCTTTGAATAAACGAAATGACAAAATTAGGCATGAAAAGATATTCAAAGTCACTAAATGAAATTCAAAATTAATCCACGACCTCTTGATATTTTTCAATAATGTTTTCAAGTGTATATTCTACAACTAAAAACTGATGAAATGAAATTAACCAGCTATTTATAGTTTTGCTGACAGTCACTTAACTTTCTGGGTCAGACTCCACATTTATAAATAAGAAATCTAGTCTGTAATACCTAAGAGTCTCCAATTTGATTCTAAGAGTCAGAAATTATTTTTTCAGTATTTCTGATTGCCAAGTGAACCTCAGCTGTTTTAGTCAAAAATCTTGGTAACAAAGTACAATACTTTCTTCAAAAAACTCACATAAGAAAAACAAGTCCACTGAAACCTAAAAAACATGTGGGTGGTTCAACATGAACTTTAAAAGGAGACATCTGAGGTGTCCTTTCATAATGGATTATTTCCCACTGTAATTTAATTTTCTTAAACATTCTTTTTAGATGTACTAAATGTTCTAACACCGTCCGATTCTTCCCACACATGGATTAAAACTGACAATAGACACTGGCACATTAGTAAAAGCCCGTATGGATGGAACATACTAAGACATAGCCACTCAAGTTATTTTAGCTACCTAAATTTAATATAAACATTCTACTAATGATCAAAACAGAAATTATCATGCAGACCTTTGATATTTACATACAATGTTTACAGAAAATTTCAACAGTCTTTTTAGGCATGTGTGTGAAAAATAACTAATATAGCTGGCTGAGACAGCTATCTTTAGAAAGACCTGCTTGCAAGGATGGCCCTGGGCTGGCATCTGGAATGTTGTCGGGTAAACAGTTTCAAGATAAAAAACTTTCCCTAAATGATAAGGGTGGCTTTTATGCTGACTACCTGCTTTCCTTCTGGGACTCTGGAATTTTGCATATGTGCTCAGCAGAGGGTGCCTATGTGACCAGTGCCCAATAAAAACCTGGACATTGAGTCTCTAACCATTCTCTAATCAACCAAAATGGGTTTCCCTGGGCAGGAATATTGCACACATGCATTTATGTTGCTAGGGGAAGACTGCTCTTTGCGACCTCTCACAGGAAGGAGAGAGCATAAAAAAGCCTGCACAAAGATTCCTCTAGACCCCAACTGTGCCTTTCCTCTCATGATCCAGGTACATGTCCTTATTATATCAATGTAATAAATCTTAGCCATGAGTACAACTGTATGCTAAGTTACCTGCAAACATGGGGGTGGCCTTGAGGACCCCTGACACAGGATGTGTACTAGAAAGTTGTTTAAACCTGAATACTTCATGTAACAGATCTACAGATAAAATTCAAAAAAGCACAAGTTGTAATACATTAGGACTTTAAATCTCTTCACAAGTTTATCCTGTTTATTAGTCTTCCATGATATCTATAGGGATTATATTAAAACATCTGGATATGTTAATTGTGACCCAGAATTCCAATGGTCTACAATGGAAGAGTGTCTGGTAGAATGTTTTAGCAATGTGTATGGTAACCAACCACTAAGAGAGCCCAGAACTTCTGACTACTAATGTTCATTTGCTCAAAATAATTTCAATTAAACATGACTACTACTAAGTATGTTTTTAAAACTCTTTTGAATTAAGGATCCCTAATATTCCCATTTTCTCTAAGAAATAGACAATATAATAGAAATATAAAGAGAAGGCTTAGATGGCATTCTTCTCTATTCAGAATAATAAATTAAGAAAAAGAATGCAGCAAAAGCCAGTCTTTTAAGTAACTGAATTGACGTATTGGAAAAATGCAGAATATATATATTTTGAATACACCATATACTGAAAAAATGTTCTGTTTTGTTTTGTTTTTTAAAGGAATAAGAGACTCTCACATCTAGTATTGGCAGAGGTAACATGATCACCCTCCCACTAAGAACCAGAAAAGCTGAAAAATGCATTTTTAAAAAATCTGTATGACCACCTGTAAGAGCTCACAGAGAGACAACATCCAGGAGAATAAAGAAAATTAGTTAAGTAAAGTCCAGAATTTGGGGAAGCTTTCCCCAACGACCTCTACTGATTCTGGAATAGGCAGCTAAAAAACTGGGCAGAGCTTTTGACCTTTCAGGGCTAGAGGAGAAAACTGGAGTCCAAAGCCCATTAAGAAATCCCTATACACTTTAGGTTATAGCTCTGAAGGGCTGCTCTCTAGGAGTTAAGGTGAAGTGCAAAGAAACCAGCGTACACAGGCACTGAAATGCAAGTTAAAATCATCTTGATATTGAATTAAAGTAATCCAGAACTGCTAGTATATATGTAATCAAAAGCCAGAAGCAAATACAAATACTATTTAGATGAAGATATTATCATACTAGAGCTCAAATTATTTTTATATATTCTTCATATATGATGTTTGGTATCCAATCAAAAATAATGGACAGAAGAGAAAACAAGGAACCGCAACACAAAAACCAAGGATAAGAGCTAAGAGAAAAGCCCAATAGAAGATCTAGATAATACAGTTATCAGACACAGACTTTAAAGTAATAATTATGCTTAGAGTATTCAGATATTTAAAAAAATTTTTGAGAATTAGACAGAAAACTGTAAACTACAAAAAAGAACCAAACGGACATTCTAGAACTGAAAAGCTCAATGGGTGGCTTTAAAAGTAGACTACACACAGCTGAATAGAGAATTAGTGAACTAGAAAATTAAGTCAGATGAAAATACATAGAAAGAAGCATGAAAGTGAAAGGATGGAAAAACAGGAGACTGTAAGAGACAGAGGAAACGATGTCAGAAGGGATAACATGCTTAAAACCAGAATTAGAGACTAAGAAAATAGGCCCAAAGCAATATTTAAAGAGATAAAGTTTGAGAATTTTCTGAAGCTGATGAAAGATTAACCATAAATTTAATAAGTTTTATAAACAACAAGGATAGACAAAAAGAAAGCCACACTGAGGCACTCTACAGCAGAACCGTTAAAAACTAAGGACAAAGAGAAAAATCTTAAAACCAAAGAATAGGTGGAAATGACCTGCAAAAGAACAACAATTAGACTGACAGCAAAGTTCTAATCAGAAACAAGAGAAGCCTTAAAGCACTAAAGGAAAATAAATGCCAGCTTAGAATTCTGTGGAGCAAAGGACCGTTTCAGGTGAGAAAGAAAAGAAGAGCCACATGGAAGCCTGGAAAGGAGAGCATCAACATTGACAGAAAGGGTAAATTTGTGAGATATCTAAATAAATATTGATGTTAAAAATAATATCTTGTAACCGGGTTTGAAACACATATAGAAGAAAAATGCTTGACAGCAATAGCATAAAAGTAAGGAGGGTAACTGGAGTTGAAGTATTCTAAGATTTCTGCCTTGCTTGGAAAGAGGTAAAATTAGAAATTTATGTTAGCCTTTGATAAGTCAAAGTAGTACTATCTAGAGTAACCACTAAAATAGAAGAGGGTATGCATGCATATAATTACTATATATTCTCTAATATAGAGAAAAAATGAAAAATAATCCAAACAAAGACAGAAACAAAGCAAAACAGGTAGACAAATAAAAATCAGTAAATAGCTAAGAGATTAAAGCCCAAATATATAAGTAGTTACATTAAATACAAGCAAACTAAATGTTCCATTAAAAGACAAAAACTGTCAGACTGAAAATACAAACACATAGAACTCAACTACATGCTGCTTACAAGAGAAATACCTTAAATGTAAGGATAAAAAAAGGTTGAAGTGAAAAGATGAAAAAGTATATATACCTTATGCAGAAATTAACCGTAAGAAAGCTGTCTGATATTAAAATATCAGATTAAGTAGACTTTAAAACAAAATGCATGATTACAGATAAACATTTTATAATGACATAAAATTCAAAACAACAGAAAGATATAATTCTAAATTTGTTTTCACCTAAAAACAGCAAAATAAATAAAGCAAAAATCAACAGAACTACAAGGAAAATCAGATAAATCTACTCATAATACATTTGAACACACCTTTTTCAGTTTAGAAGACCAAAACCAATAAGGATATTGAAAATTAAATGAACACTATAGAATTTAATTTTTTTCTAAGGACACACGGAGCATATACAAATGCTGACTACATTCTGGGCCATAAAATGAGACTCACACAAATAAATGTCAAGGGACTGAAATCACTGAATATGTTCTAAGTCCACAATACAAGTTAGATTAAAAACAAACAAGCGAAAAAACAAAACAAAACAAAACCCTAGAAAAATCTCCACATATTTGAAATTTGAAAATATACTTCTAAAATAGCCCACGGGTCAAAGAAGGAATTCCAATGGAAAGTAGAAAATATTTTTAGCTGGATGATAATAAAAACGTTAAATAAAAAAATCTTGTGGGATATGGCTAAAACTATGCTTAAATGTACATTAGAAAAGAATGGCTTCTTGAAAAAACAGCTAAGTTTCCATCTCAAGAACTTATAGGGGAAAAACAATATATTAAAACCTAGGGAGACTAGAAGCAAATAATAAAAAGCAGAAATAAATGAAGAAAAAAGGTACCAGTATGCTAGCACGGCATTTTTTCCCCTAAATTGTATTAACTATTGCAAACTTATATTAATAACTATGCAAAGTAGAGAAGATAAACTTGTTCTACAAATAGAAACCAGAGAAATTGGTAGTAAAATAAAAACCCATGTCTCCCAATTGCCATTTCAGTGTATTGCTCATTACTAAGGTCATATTTTAAATGCTAGTCATACTACACTCCAATGAATAAGCTATTTCTAATATAAACCAAGCCTCATAATAAAACTTCCACCAATCATATTACTTTCCAGCTCAAAAGCTTTCACGCTTCCTCTAAAGAAATAGCTGAAAATCTTTAAGATTTCAAAATTCTACAGCATTGATTCTCAAAGCACTATCTGTGTGAGGATGAGAAAGCAACAAGGCAGAAATCTATAGTTTTAGAAGGCATGTCATGTGAAGTAAAGCTTAATCTTGGTAGTGGGAATACACATAAGAAGATACACTATGGGAAACAGATTTTTAAAAAGAGAAATATTTCCCTAACCTACCTCTCTAGCCTCATTTCTTGTCATCTCCAGTATGAATGCTGCTCTGTGAATCTAGCCCAGGAGCCAGCAAACTTCTTCTGTAAAGGGCTAGATAGTATTCCAGCTTTTGCAGTCCATAAGGTCTCTGTTGTAATCACTCAACTCTACCATATAACAAAAAGTATCCGTAGGCAATTGGTTAAATTAATGGACATGACTGTTTTCCAACAAAACTTTACTTATGGACATTGAAACGTGGCTTTTGTGTAATTTTCACATGTCATGCATGATATATCATTCTCCATTTGATTTTTTTTTTCAACCATTAAAAAATATAAAAAATATATCTTAGTTCTCAGGCAGTACAAAAACAGGGGGTGGGCAGGATTTGACCTCTGGGCCAGAGTTTGCCAACACCTTCTCTAACCCAAAAGACATCATCAATACCAGCCATACACAAGGCAAAGAAACTGCTTAGGCTTCCCATCACTGTATTCTAAGCTACCTCTCCCAGCCCCTGGAATAGTCCCGCTTACTTCCACCTCCATGCCTCTTCTCTTAATTTTCCTGTCAATATACTCTTTCTTCTTTGCCTTTTTAACTTCTTTTCCTCCAAGTTTCACCAGAAATTTCAGCTGCTCAAAGAGGCCTTCTTGGTTATACTATGTCAATTTATCATTTTGAGAATGCCTGGTGAATAAATGTTTCATTCATCCTGGTAAGTACTCATGTTATATCTACTATTATAATCTTATGTAATACCTTACATAATATGTTAGTGCTTCACAAATAGGTTTTCTTACCTAAACTGTCTATTCCTAAAGTACACAGAGCCTATGTTATATTTCCTTTATATCCCAGATAGCAGTTAGCACAATATCAAAGCTAAGGTAGATTCTTAAATTTTTAATACTTGATATCACAAAAAGTGAATCAAATAAGGACAAAATAACTTTAAAAAGTAAAATTTTAGGGCTTCCCTGGTGGCACAGTGGTTAAGAATCCGCCTGCCAATGCAGGGGACAGGGGTTCGAGCCCTGGTCCAGGAAGATCCCACATGCCATGGAGCAACTAAGCCTGTGCACCACAACTACTGAGCCTGAGCTCTAGTGCCCGCGTGCCACAACTACTGAAGCCTGCAAGCCTACAGCCCATGCTCCGCAACAAGAAAAGCCACTGCAATGAGAAGGCTGTGCACCTCAATGAAGAGTAGCCCCCGCTCACCGCAACTAGAGAAAGCCCGTGCGCAGCAACGAAGACCCAACACAGCCAAAAATAAATAAATAAAATAAATAAATACATTAAAAAAAAAAAAAGTAAAATCTTAGCAGGAGGGGATCACCTTTATTATTCTGACAGGTTAAGTATATAACCGCCACACTTTCATGCCCTGGAAGCCCTAAAAAATTTCTGAATTATAACCTAGACCATTACTTAAAAGTTAAGAAAACAGAGGTCAAAAAAAAAAAAAACCCAATACAAAACAAAAGCATAATCTTACAGCAACTATGTCATGTGTCCAAGTGTCTTTACATAGTATATTTTGATAAAGTTGTAATCAGAAAATATACAACTGTTTCCTGCTTTTCACCTACATCTTAGTCATTTTGTCATGTTCCATGTATATAGTCTACATGAACTATTTACATAGATACTACATAATCACTCTTAATGGCTTTATGGTTAAAGTTCAAGTAAGGAGGCATGTCATAATTTACATAAACACTTCTCTCTTGATGGACATCTGCATTCCTTCAGAATTTTCACTATTAAAATTAATGCCTAAAAAACTATAAGGACAGATAACAGACCAGTGATTGCCAGAGGGGGGGTGCTGAGAGAATAGTTAACTGCAAAGGGGCACACAGGAAGTTTTCATTCCACCTCTATTGTAGTGGTGGTTAAATTACAGTTTATGTTTTTCAAAACTTAGAGAACTGGGCTTCCCTGATGGCACAGTGGTTGAGAATCCGCCTGCCAATGCAGGGGACACGGGTTCAACCCCTGGTCCAGGAAGATCCCACATGCCGCAGAGCAACTAAGCCCATGCGCCACAACTACTGAGCCTGTGCTCTAGAGCCCGCGAGCCACAACTACTGAACCCGTGTGCCACAGTTACTGAAGCCCGCACGCCTAGACCCCATGCTCTGCAACAAGAGAAGCCACCGCAATGAGAAACCTGCACACCTCAAGGAAGAGTATTTCCCACTCGCCGCAACTACAGAAAGCCCACGCATAGCAACCAAGACCCAACACAGACAAAAAAAAAAAAAAAAAAAGTAATTGTGGTGATGGCTGCACAAATCTGTGACCATACTAAAAACCAATGACGGCTTCCCTGGTGGCGCAGTGGTTGAGAATCTGCCTGCCAATGTAGGGGACACGGGTTCGAGCTCTGGTCTGGGAAGATCCCACATGCCGCGCAGCGACAAAGCCCGTGAGCCACAACTACTGAGCCTGCGCATCTGGAGCCTGTGCTCCGCAACAAGAGAGGCCACGACAGTGAGAGGCCCACGCACCGCGATGAAGAGTGGCCCCCGCTCGCCGCAACTAGAGAAAGCCTGCGCACAGAAATGAAGACCCAACACAGCCAAAAATTAATTAATTAATTAATTAAAAACCAATGATGGGTGGTTTTTAAGTGCGTGAATGGTATGTGAATTATGTCTCAAAGCTGTTTTAAAATCAAAGTATTTGTTTTTAGTAAAGTATAAGTTTTGATTGATAGAAATAGCAATTAAAAGGTCTTTTATCATAACAGATTTGTCTGGAAATGCACAAAAACAGTTCTCATTGTAACAGGGAAGAGCCAATTTTGACTCCATGTTGGATCTGTTTCTTTGACTGTAGCCTTTGCTTTTCGTTGCTTTTGTTATCATAATCATACATAATTGCCTGCCTCAGGGAACCCTACCCACCTGTGAATGGCTGCAAGAAAAAAGAAATTAACACATCCCCTCCCAGAAGCTGGCCATTCCAGGAGAATTTCTCCAAGACTGATGGCCCTTTTTACTTTACTTCCGCCCCACCTCTCCCTCTCTATTCTGCCTTTTTACTTTACTTCCCTCTGATTCTGTAAAAAAAACTGGCATCCAGACCCCATAAGGTGGTTTTTTGGGGACCCTAGTCTGCCATCTCCTCGGTCTGCCAGCTTTCCGAATAAAGTGGTACTCCTTGCCTCAACACCTCGTCTCCCGATTTATTGGCCTGTCGGCGGCAAGCAGAGCCAGCTTACACGACAGCTCCAGCTCGCTCATCATCTCTCCTCTTTAGCCTGCTGTGCTTGGCATCCATTCTTCTACCGTGCAGCTGGAGCTAAGCTGAGTCTTTAAGAGAGGTCCACCTATAAACATGGGGGCCGGGGGGAGGGGTGCAGTTCAACTGCGTGACAAGGCTGATTCCAAGCATTTTACTCCTGGAATAGCTAATTGGTATGTGTTAAGGGAGCAGGCGGGAAGGGGTTAAGAGGAAAACTTTAGGATATCAAAGGAGCACTAGGAGGTTCCTCTGCTCAGAATATTTCCCTTCCCCATGTATGCTCTAACACCAGAGATACTCAAGGACAAGAGTTTGAAAAAAAAGAATCAAAAATAGGATAAAAAACTACTGGTATCAAGATTACCACGTGCCTTCCCTTCATTAATTCTTTATATAAGGCAGTGAGCTAGGAACACAGAGAAATTTAACAATACAGGTCCTTGAGCTCACTACAAAGTTAAATGCTAAAAAATGCTCAAGATGCATTCATGTGACTCGAGGGGGACGAGGACTTGCCTTTGAAATGGGTCTTGACAGCAAGCAGAATTTTCAAAGCTAAGATCTGAGCTAAGGGATCAGGACTAAATTCAACTAATAATAGTATAATTTGATGAAAATTATACAACATAAGTTGATGAAAACATCAACTTTATAATTCAGACTTACATTCTAGTTCAGACTCTCTATTCAACTGCAGCTCTACCCAAAGGGAGGGAAAAAAGAGGAAAAGAGATATTTTAATCAAATTTGCATCCATGTGACTTCCTTACCTGGGCCTCTCCCCAACTCTTCCACCTCTATCTTCCAACACATACACTCCCGACGTCTCAGTAGCATAAATCTTTAAAATGCCATGGGCTTCCTAAATTTTCTTTTAAACAAGTTTAATTAATCAATGTGATTAAAATCTCATAAAGATGAACTCAGTGAGGGAACTATATGTAGCTAAAAGATCAGTAAGTAAAACTTAACCTCTGCCTTAAGTTTGTGTTGCTGGGGATGACTCTGAAATAGCAGTAGTGTTCAGGATCTACTCATTTTCACCAGTTCAATTTTGTGAGGATTCACAGTTTACAATCCAATCTTCAGGGTTAGAGGAACACAATAGATACTTCCCTACTGCACTCAATAGACACATCATCTACAGCTTAGCTTCCCCAACTAGGATGCCAAGTTTCCCTGAAGACACAGAGAAAGTGTGCCAGGAGATACAGGAGGGAAAAGGATGAACAAGAAACAACTTGCAGGAGCAACTTGATCTGGGATTAAAATGTTAACGAATTCAACTAGTTAAACATTATTATTATATCAAGGTAAGTATGGAATGTTACAGAGCAGAAAGAAATTTTAAATCCCTCTCTTTCACTCTTCTCTGCTAGTAGGTGTGTTCTGAGGTAACCAAGAGCTGAGCTAGAGTTCTCAAAGAAGAAAAAGAGAATTTCAGCTTCCAACACTCTCAGTCCTGAAGTATACAAATAACCGACCTACGTGACAATAGTCATCTTTGTCCATTCTCTTAATACCAACGATTCTTAATTTACAGTGGAGATTTTCTTACATGAAATTTCTTTGGATTTACAGTGGATATGAGAAAAAAAGGATTTCTTTTTTTTAACATTCTCTTGACTGAAATACATCTATACCCTAAACTGCCTATACTATAGGAGAGAAAGAATGCCTGGGGTTTGCTTCGAGCTACTTCAGAGAACAAAAGGAGGGAGAAATATATTTTTTAACATATATAGGCAAATGTGGATAAATGTTGAAGCAAGGTGATAAATACATAGTGGTTCAAAGTATTCTTCTCTCTACTTTCTCCACTTACATATAAGTCAGAAAATTTCCATAATAAAGAGGCAAATAGGGGCTTCCCTGGTGGCACAGTAGTTAAGAATCCGCCTGGTGGGCTTCCCTGGTGGCGCAGTGGTTGGCAATCCACCTGCCAAATGCAGGGGACAGGGGTTCGAGCCCTGGTCTAGGAAGATCCCACATGCCGCGGAGCAACTAAGCCCTGTGCGCCACAACTACTGAGCCCGTGTGCCTAGAGCCCGTGTTCTGCTACAAGAGAAGCCACCGAAAGGAGAAGCCCGCGCACCGCAACGAAGAGTAGCCCCTGCTCGCCGCAACTAGAGAAAGCCCGCACACAGCAATGAAGACCCAATGCAGCCAAAAATAAATATTTAAACTAAATTAATATAAATAAATAAATAAAATCAAGGTTTAAAAAAAAAAAAAAGAATCCGCCTGCCAGTGCAGGAGACATGGTTTCGAGTCCTGGTCCAGGAAGATCCCACATGCCGCGGAGCAACTAAGTCCATGTGCCACAACTACTGAGCCTGCGCTCTAGAGCCTGCAAGCCACAACTACTGAGCCTGCGTGCCACAACTACTGAAGCCCGCACGCCTGGAACCCGTGCTCGCAACAAGAGAAGCCACTGCACTGCCAACAAAGAGTAGCCCCCACTCGCCACAACTAGAGAAATCCTGTGTGCAGCAATGAAGACCCAGTGCAGCCACAAATAACTAAATAAATAAATTTATTTAGTTATTTATTTATTTTAAAAGGGGCAAACAAACTGCCTGATCTAGCTCTCTCAAACCCTTTTAAAGCTAACCATACTTACGAGCCTACATGGTTTTCTCCCTTTTCTAAGCTCCTACAGAGTTCTACCTGTACCACTCACTTTTCACAGTCACTGTCTTAACGTCTTCATGTATGTATTTCTGTACTAAAAGGACCAGAAAACACAGTCCTTGCCATCAAAGAGCTTATAATCTTTCCTCTCTTAAATGCAACACATTCATTCAACAAACTAATTTACCAATTGCCCCCTGTGGGCCAGATTACTCTTTCTAACACATGGATACAAACACCAGGTCTCTAGCCTCAAAGAGCTCACAATGTAACAGAATTAGAATGTACTAAGATGGGTTTCTCTAAAAAAAAAAAACAAAAACCTCAGTCTTTCCTCTGCTGAAAACATTCACTGACTTACCTACCACTGCATAAAGAATAAAGTCAAACTCCTTTACCTGGAAGTCAATGTCCTTTTATAATCTAGCCCTGACTGCCCTTTGGTCCAAATATGCTACTTTCCAATTTCTGTACCCTCCAAGCATATTTCTCAATGTGCCTTTCCTTATGCCATTTCCCAAGCCTTAAAAACTGGATCAAATCCCTTCTGCAGATCTCAACTCCAACAATCCTTTCAAAGCCCAGTTAACTCCATGAGGCCTTTCCAGTCAGTACACTCTTCCAAAATCCTATATAATGAATTTACACCACTCCTTTAGCAGTGAACAAATGTGATGTGCTGTATCTTTTCATAGCCTCCACAATGTCCAACACAATATCTGGCCTACAGAAAATGCACAGGAATTATCCTATTACTAATTTACTTAATTACCTTGGGTATCTAAAATAGTTGACCCATGCGTGAGGATAGCCTGTCCTCTGGGGCCAGTCTCCCCAATCCCAACTCAAAGAGCTGTTCTATATAGGTCTGTAGTACTCAACCAATCACTTTCAGGTGCTCAATTTCCAGTCGAATTTGGGTGTAAAAGCAGAATTGAGGGTTTAAGTAACTTTTCCATAGATCTGCAAAGTCCTATTCTGGGTCAAAACATAAACAAACAAACAAACAAAACTCAAATAAAAAAGAACCAAAGAAAGCCAAAGATGACTATAACCGTCAAGTACTGAGATCAGTGTGATGGCCCTAAGATGGGCTTGTCTAATCACTCCTGATTTGAGCTCTATATTTAAATAGCAACCAACTTTCATGTCTCAAAAATCAACTGTTGTGTTAAACTGGAGCAGCATTTCTAAATATCTCAGTTTTTCTCCCCCTTTTGAATGGCACGGGAAAAAAAGGAACCCACTGTCCCCTCAGGTAATGAGTTAGTTGGGGATAAAGTATTTCCAAAAATCTAAGACAAGAAAGCACTACTGCTGCATTTACCATATTGTGATTTAAGTATCTGCTTATGAACCTGTCTCTCCAAACAAGCCATGAGCTCCTGAAGTGCAGGGAATCAAGGACTTGTCTTACTCATCTTTGTATACCCTAAGTCAAACAGTCTGGCACACTCAAGGGACTCAATAAATGCTCTCTCAATTAATGAATGAATTCCACCTTAGGTTAAAACATGTTCAAAATGCCAACAGCCTGTTAAAAAGTAATGGAGAGAGGTTAGATAATATATTCAGATGCCAACTGCCTGTTAAAAAGTAATGGAAGGTAGAAGTCACATGCATTTTATATTTAAGCAAACCAAGCATAATCTACTGACATTTCCCTTCTTCAGAACCATTTCCAACAGTTGACATATAAAATTTCCTAAGAAATGATTCCATTTTATCCCTCATCTTATCAGTCTTTTCCATTTTTTGCGTGGGGAAAAAAATCCTTTCTTGACACTCTACCAGATCCTTCTCCAGTGTTCCTGCCTCAGTTTCAAATGGTTCCTGTTTTTTTTATTACCCCCAAACCCATAAAATAAAAAAAAAAATCTGAAAAGTCGATGAGGGAGTAATTATAAAAGAATGGAAGCTTCAGGACCAGAGTGGGGGAGGTACATACGTACTTTAATCTGCCCCCAATATTCTTTAAGACTCACTGTCAAATTTAAAAGGCACTATGCAAAAGTTAAAGTACTGCACACAAAGTGATATATTATATATACATATAACACACACGTATGTATTATGTATATATATGTATGTATATAAAATTGAAGCTATATGAAAACAATTTTTCGTATATAATTGTTTTCTCTTATGTTATGTGTACTTCTTTAAACAGCATAAATACTAGATATTGATACTGAGGTAAAAAAAGAAAAAACTCTAGAATTAGCCAGAAGAGGGAGTATACACATCCTCAAGTACAAAACTATATGATGATGGTGTTAAAAGGTTTTATTACCTCTGAAATAGCAAAGGTAATCAAGTTAAATATTGTTCACAGTTTACTAAGGGAAAATGCTCACTAAAATATGGGCTATTTACAGTATAGTTCTCCCACACATTATATCTCTAGAAGTATAAACAACTTTGAAAAACAGAAGGGAAAATAGTACCAGTACTAATCTCTCCAATGACCTAAGTTTAAAACATGCCCCAATTTGATTTAAATACGTGAGTTTATCAACAATCTCTACATCATTAGGCTGATGAATAAAAAGCCCAAAACAAACTAAAAATTCAACAAGCCTAAACATGCAGCCATACCTTTTAACCCTTTCTCTTCTAGGTATGATTTCAAAGCATTCCCAATACTAACATGGTCAATTAAGCAGTAATTTGTTCTTTTAAAACAAACATTCTTTAAAAGAATGGTGATTGTTTAAAAAAAAAAAAGTCATGCTGTCCTTTCACCCAACACTACATCAAAGATAATCAGAAACAATAAAACATTCATAAGAAAGAATGTTTACAGAAACATTTCTTATAGTGAGAAGTCAGAAGCAATATAAAACTCCATTAGTAGAAGAGTATGCAGCTACTGAAATTAAAAAGCTATAATTAATGACATTAAGGATAACATTTATTAAGCTAAAAAACAAGTACAGAAGAGCATATAAAATAAAATTGCATACATATATCTAAATGCAAAATTCAGTATCTTTGGGAGGATTATCTCTAAGTGCTGGAATTTTGTGAGATTTTTATATTTCCTCAGGAAAAAAATTTACAAAAAATCACAATGAGGCTGTATCATTTTTATGACAAACCTTTTTAAAAAAGATTATACTAACTTCAGTAAATATGTCCAGTAACTATGTGGTGCCCCATAATTGTGTGGTTTAGCCACTCTGAGAGGCAATCAGTCATTATCACAATGATAAATGCACATTCACTTTGATTTAGCAATTCCACTTACAGTTATTTATAATACAGCTATTTTCACACAAGTGTGCAAAGCTAGAGATTTGTTCAAGAATATTCACAGCAGCATTGTTTATTTTGGATGTGACCTAACTGTCTGTCAACAGGGACTAAATTATGCACAGTCATACAATGAAATACTGTGTAGCCATGAAACAGAATGAGGTAGCCACGTGTGTTGGAGTTGAATGACATTCAAGATAAATTAAAGTTAAAAAAAAAGAACAGTATGTATCAATTAACAAAGAAGAAATAGGGAGAGATATACAGACAAGTATACTTGTATCTGCATAGACTATCTTGAGGACACACAAAACACTGTAAACAATGGTAGCTGGTGGGTTGGAGGTCTAGAAATGAAGGGTGTTAAGCCATATTTTTCCATACTAAACACTGTACACCAATTTGTATTGTGTGATTTTTTTTTTTACCATGTATGTATGCTCCTTTAAGTTTTATAGTTTTTTAATATTACACAGTGAATTACTTTGCTGTTGTATAAACAAATAAGTTTAAGGAAAATAATGTTAACATTAAGTATTAATATTATACTATCAAAATACTTGTTTTTAAGGGTTAAAAAAATCCTAAACTATCATCTGAACAGTATACAGGACCATAAACCTGAACTCTTCTTCTGGATAAAGATGTTTACATTGTTGCTAGTCAGCAAATCCACATCTGCTTAACCTAGTCCTTGTTTTGCTCTGGGCATTGTAGCAGTTTAAAAAAATCTGTTCTCTCTCCTGCTATATTTAATGAAAGGATTTTCTATTGGCCACACAGTAAGTATGGAATAAGGGAACAGATTTTCTCCTTTTCATTGATATTAATCCTTCCAGGTCGGTATGGCCTAGCTGTCCCTGACAGAATAACAAATGAAATGCCTACCTAAGACAAACATGACAATGACTCACTAAATATAGTAGTTTCTACTCCAAGGGTATTCTAAAAAAATAAAACTAAGAAAAATATATTAAATCAAAGTATATTCTTACATAAACACAAGTCTAATGGCTCAGATCAACTGCCACTAACATGCTCTAAACTTTGGGGAACCCACTTCCCATGAATTGGAAGTTACTCCAAATAAAGAGAGAAAATGCTGCTTAACACAATGATAGAGGTCTCTTTTATCACATTTGTCCCATGTACTATCAAATACCAAAGAAACAATCAACAAGGTTATACTGGAAGGGATACCTAATCAAAACAGGTCTGTCAGTGTTGGCTTACTCAACACCACTGCTTATAATTAAGTATCAAACTTCCTGAAAATAAGTGGTAAACCCTTAAAAAATTAAAATGAAGATGAACTCACCTTTAACACTTTTTCTATTAACATCTGCCCCCTTTTCAAGTAAATACTGAGCAATCTCTTTGTGTCCTTTGTAACATGAGATCATCAAGCATGTATGCCCATGTCGGTTTGACACTTCCAAATCAGCTTTGTGTTCTACCAGGTACTTGACTATTTCCAAATGGCCATCGAAACAGGCAGCTCGAAGAGGAGTTGAATTGGTTAAAGTCGTGTTGTTGACAGACGCTCCATGATTTAACAAAGACTGAACCACCTTCAGATGTCCTGCTGCAGAAGCGGCCCACAAAGGGGGAGCCCCCTCAATGGTTTCGCCATCAAAATTGACCGAGCCCCCGACTTCTATGGAGGCACTGCACTGCTCTAGGAGAAATTCCACCATGTCAAGGTGCCCATACCTGGCGGCCATCAAGAGTGGGGTGGCCCCATTTGTTTTCTCAGAGATCAAGGAGGAAACCTCCTCTTTAGATTTGCTTGCCAACAATTTGGTGAGAAGCCGGAGTTTGCCATCTCGAGCTGCGTTAAATACTGCTGTCTTTAGATCCATTTATGTCCAGTTGAGAGTCTGTGCTTTATTTATCCTTCAAAGCAAAGCTCCAGCTTAACTCTGTTGACACAGGCAAGGGTTACAGGAACCAAAGTTCAATGTTAATCACGGCGCCCCAGAACGGATGTATGTTCTGTCTATTGCCATCCAACATATGACAACCAGAGCACCAAACTAGAGAAAGAAAAAAAAAAAGCAGCGGTTTTGAAATTTCCATAGGTAAAGGCGAAAACACTAGGTTTTCTTAATTTTTACTCCTGGGGGCGGGGGGAGCCACACTTTAGGGACTACTCCGCCTCCCCAAAAAAGGTGGGAAAGAAAAATACAAAAAGATACACACAGAGACCCAAATGTTATGGAGGGAGATAGTCTCTTCTCTATATACGGTAAATTTAAACACTACAGGCAACCGCATTTCTCGCCTCCTAACCAGCCAAGCTTCGGGCTAGTTTTGCTTTGCACACGCCCAGAGAGAGTACAACCGAAAGAGGCAGGAGACGCGGGTGCAGAAATGTTTCCCTTTCTCACATCTGCAGAGGAGAGCGGGCCAAGGGCGCGAGGCTGCAAGGCCTCGCTGTGGCCAGGATGGCTTTCGAGAAGGAACAAAAAAGGTCGGAACCAACAAACCGCGGCCAGCTAACGCCAAAACCCTCACCCGAAAGGTTCTCTCTCCTTTAGAACTACTCGAGGCTCTCAGGAAATCCGGCTGCCTTTTAGCTAACTTCGCCCGCCCCATTCTGATCCCCCCCCCCGCCCCGCAAAGGGGTCCGTACGTTCCCCAAACCACAGCCGCCCCTACACAACCTTCACCTCTACCTTTTCCCCATAGGGGCATCCCCCTCCCCAAGCTCCTCCATCGACCACGACCCCCTCCCGCAGGCCGACCAGCCTGTGGCCTCCAGCCCGCTGGCCGCCTTCCGCTCCTGGGAGCGCCCTCCTTCCCCTTCCCGCCCAGGCCTCCCCGCGGGAGCCTCAGGCCGCGGCCCGGGCTCGGCCAGACCGCCGCCGCCACCTCCACTACCTGCCAGGGTGCTAGTCCTCCCCGCCGCCGCCGGCCGCTCGGGCTCGGGCTGCCCCCTCAAAATGAGACCGCTGTCCGCGCCGCCGTCCGGGCCGCCCAGCTCCGCCTGCGGCCGCACAGCTCCTCCATACCCCGCGCCCCACAGGAATGAATCCGGCCGCGCCGCTCGCCCCGCCCCACCCCGCCCCGCCGAACTGCCTCCCGCCCTCCCAGTCTGAGCGGGCTGCAGCGGCGGCAGCAGCAGCCGCGGCGGATGGTGTAATGGACTGCGGGCCGGCGGCCGGACGAGCCAGAGCACTGCTTCACGTCACCGACGCGGCAGCCTCGCCATTGGGCCGGGGGAGGGCGGTGGTTGCCGCGAGCAGCCGCCTAGGGGCGGGGCGGGGCCACGCCGGAGGCGGCCGGCGGAGAGGCTGCCGAGATCTCGGGGGCTGCTCCGCGCTCCACCTTTCGGGGCGCTGGTTTCGGGTACCTTTGGGTCTCAAGGCCATAACCCCCAAAGGGGTGGTAGCCATTATTTCTTTCTCGCAGACATCAACTCTCTCAAACTAGTCTCTTCTAAGGCTCCTTCCTTTGGTGGGCCCTGGAAGATACCGACCTCGCTGTGAGGCCTCAAAAAAGCAAAACAAGAAAAACGCAACAAACTTGAGAAAAAGATTAGTTTTGGAGGCTGCCAAACATGGCTTAGTTTTTAAAAATATGAACTCTAAAAAAATATAAAGCTACAAGGAATGATAAAGCTTAACAGCAGTGTAAGTCAACAAGGTCGAGTTCTTCACTCTGAACAGTAAAACCAGGAAATGAGAGGAAGCTAAAAAGTGAATATAAATGAAAAGAATTACTACCTCGTACAACAGGAAATAAATTTGTGGAATTCATGACGTTAACACATGGGATGTTTTAAACTAGGTTGAGGAGGACTTTAAATATATTTGGAGACTTAACACCCATAGTGAATCATGATGAGAAAATAGTTTTGAAAAACGTAGTTTTCAATCTCTTGAACACTTTATTTTGGGGAACTTAAACTCACACACAGTTTTTTGGTACCGTTAAGAGAAAGAGAATGTTAAACTCACACACAGTTTTTTGGTACCGTTAAGAGAAAGAGAATGTTAGATTAGACATTATCTGACCCCCAGCATCATAAGTGTAATTAGCATTATTACTTAAAAAGTAATGCAACATTAAAGACATTTTATTAAAAAAACACTAAATCTTTGCATATTTACTTATAGTATTATACAGAATTTTATGTAGTTTTGTATAATTGAAATAATAATTTTCATACAACTACATATTTTGCTTTTTTACCTTACTATACTCTAAAGATTTCTCATTTTTTATGGTCTTAATAATCATTTTTAAGTGGGGCATTATATTTGCCTCAGGCAGTCAGTATATAAGCTCAACATCAGTACTCCAAAATTGAAGTTAAGGTTACTACCACTGAGAAGAAAATATAGAAGGGCAGAATAGAAAGGATGAGGGCAGCAATCTATAAAAATCACCAAGAGGAATTGGCTGTTTTATCCCTAGTGTTAAAGGTCACTAGTTCTATACTCCCAAGGTGTAAACACCAGAGTACAGTTTCCCAACCAAGGCCTAATGTGAGCTGACCTATCTCTCTTATCAAATTCAATAAGATGATGTAAATATTTACATCAGTGGTCTTCAACCAGACAGGAGCATCCCCCAGGGGATTTTCAAGGGGTAGGTGCACACTTAGTTTTAAGGCCACCAGTTTCTGAATCTTCAGCTTGCATCTGTGTCATTTTCTAAAACTGATCTGCTGGTAAAGGACTGCAGTACGGCATCTCCCTGTTTCATTTCCCAACTCTTTTACAATAGCCATATATTTCCCAAATTGCAAAAAGAAAGGCCATAACTTTCACTCACTGAGAATCTTAAAATGGTGCAATGTTCCAGGGTATAAAGCCTCAGGCAACCTTTGTCAGTTCTTTATCAATTTAAAATATTGGACTGTACAGAGACAGTATACTTCTAATGACTAGATAACAAATTCTATTGCAAGCCAGGTGATTTCCAAATAATTGCTTTCAACAAAGTATGACCTCAAGATCACTAAGTGAGTTTATAAATTGGAAGGAGTTCAAAGAATTGAGTGAATTGATGTGACAACACTTCTTACAGCCCCATATACTTATT
The DNA here is from genome assembly GCF_028021215.1 of Eschrichtius robustus. Lineage (NCBI taxonomy): Eukaryota > Metazoa > Chordata > Mammalia > Artiodactyla > Eschrichtiidae > Eschrichtius > Eschrichtius robustus. The sequence goes on from NC_090825.1 coordinate 94,565,310, forward strand.
AATGTAAAAACATTTTCTTAGAATTTGTAAAAATGAAAAACTGAGAAAAACATTGATGCTTAACTCTGTCTCATTCTTGTAAGATGTAGTATTTAACAACAAATGCATGCACTAATTGTAAAAAATTACATGTTTAGTAATTATAAACATTTGTAATATATTTTGCATTGTTTTGAATACCTGATCATTACTAATAAATATAATAATATCTTAATCTAGAAGAAAATGTTTTAGCACATAGTCTTTCAGTCATAGGAAATTTTAAAATTAAATATATTTATATTTTCATCACAGATAAATATAATAGGATGATCAATAAAATACATTCAAACATAAAAATACATTAAACTAGGATATGATCCTGAGTGATGGGAAAGTGGAATGGAGCTATAAGTGTGAAAAGAAAAATAAATTACAAAAAATATACTGCAGGTAAAGAAGAGCTTGTTCATATATTTTGTAAATAGCTGATAATAGGCATAATTGCTATGGTATTTAGATTTCATTGGATTCATTTAAAAGAGTGACTATTCTAGTTTCAAATGTCATTTTTACAGTATGCAGGAAATTGTATCCTTTGCAACTGCTTAAACTTGTGACGAAAAAATTTTAGATGTTAACCTAGAAATATGCAAGAGGGTAAATCATATTTCATGTATGTGAACAAAAATATTTGAAGACTACTGATTTACTCATTAACCTCCTATTGGAGGTTGTCTCCATTTCTAAAGATTTTGGCAGTATTTGTTCTTCCAATCTTTGTTTTTAGTTTTTTATTTTCTTAAATAGAAACTCTACTAAAATTCCGTTTTCTGTTTTGCTGAAAGATCTTACATTGTGTTTCTAAACACCCATCTCCTAGGGCACCTTTTATGATTGGGAAGGAAAAGCTTTTTGTTTGGCTTGCTTGGTTCGATTTGGATTGGTTTGGTTGCTAAGGCTTTGGACTCTGGTTTAATCAGCAATTACTGTGGTCCTGAAAGCCTCAGAATATTTTGGGGGATATAACAAGAAGAACCATGGACTCAAGGTCAAGGAGTCTGCAGGTGGTACAGGTGAGAACTAGAGAGGTAGAAAAGGGGGAAAGGACCAGAGGGAGCCTCTGAATAACCCCTTCTGTTAAGTGCCCAGGGGATGGCAGGCAAAAGACAAACCACTTTGAGGAGCCAAGGCAAACACCCAGTCTACCTCTGAGGGGAAGCCTTGTGTCACTGCATCCACAGCTCTGATTCATTGGCCTTGCCTGAGACCCAAGGCACTACAAGTCCCTAGGAGGGCACCTCCCTGCAAGGCCCCCAAGACTCTGTAAGCCCAGAGGGGACACTACCCCATACCTGAAAGGGTGGTGGGAAGGAACTGGACTAGCAGAGACGGGGCGCCCTTATTACTAGAACAACAAACATTTTCAAGTGGTCTAAGTTTTCTTCTTTTCACGTATTGCTTTGGGATAAATTTCCAGGAGTTGGATTATGGAACATCTTTCTGGCTTCTCATACATAGTGTATCACTTTCCCAAAGAGTTAGGCCAATCTGCTACGCTAGTGGCAAGAGAGTGTGCTGAATTCGCCGAAACTTGTACCCACTAGATACTATATTTTTAAAATTCTTGCTACTTTGGTATGTGGAAAATAGTACATCAAAATTTCCCAAATTTGCCTGACCACCTTGTGATTTTTTTGGGGGTCCATATAATCTCCTATAATTAGTAAACTATTCCTTCTTAAGTTTTCCTTCCAGGGATTTTTCAAATGTTTCATTCTTGCTGGTCTCTGCTTAAACCAGAAACCTCCATGAAAGATTCTGCTTGCACAGTTTTGGTAAACTTTGTTAACTTCGTCTAGTTTCAGGAAAGGATAGGATGAATGAAAAAATACTTCTTGTTTTTAGTAACTAACTGAGCATTGGTTTAATTTAGAAAAGTGTGAAAGGAACCTACTTTAATGACTATAACACAAAAATAGTATAGCAATGTGTATGCTTCCCAAGCTATTTAGAAATGCCTTTCTTATAAAAGAAATCTATTTTATTAACACTGATCATTTGTTTCGCCAAAGTAGTTTTTCATAAATTCATTCATCATGTCAATAGTTACTGAATCCTATTGTGTACTGTATTAGATGCTAAATGGATATGACCCCTGCTTTCAAGGAATGCATGGTCTGTGGGAGAAATGTAGCAATAAACAGATCAAAGTGAAATATATATATAAACAATTGTGAGAGCTCAAAGGATAGAGCCACTAACTCTCCTTGGGCAAGCCTGGAAAGGAGGTGATGTTTAAACTGGATCTTCAAGGATTAGTGGAAGGACACCGAGCCAAAAGGCAATGGGAGAGAGCAGAAGCCCCATCGAGAAAAAGGAGCTGAAAAAACACAAGAGGTGGCCCTTCCTTTCTTTCTTCCCCACTTCCCACCCAGGTACAGAGTGGAAAACTAGGCGACCTTCTGAATGTACAAAGTCTCCACTCCCCTCCCTCAAAGTGCATCATAATTCACAATTTCCTGTTTCTGCAGCTCAACCAGAATTTACTATCTCTCAGTGCAACTGTTCTCCTAGAGGCTTTTGGAGGAGTGCAGCCTGGTGAAAGTAACCTACTTCAAGCAAGAATACATCCTTGGGGTACTAGCATTTTGAAAAGGAAACTTGTAAGCTCAAATGAATCTTAAAATTGTAGAAGTATACAGGGCAGAATTCTTTGATCTGAGAGATTTCCAGATCCCCCTTGTGTATTTTGGTCTAGCCTCCCTTTACTTCCCTGAACAACATAAGATGAGGTGGCAGCAACTCGGCCACCAAATTCTGAGAGTTTTCTCTGGGCACAGTCTCCCTCTTCGGTATGATGCTGTCACACTATCACAAGCTAGAAATCTTGTGTCGTTGTAAAAGTATCTGTTTCTTTCTTTGTTATCTCTTTTCCTGAACTTGTCAGGGCTCTGACTCTAGCTTTCCAGGAGCAATGGATGAGAAAGATTCTGAAAATTCTTAAGAATCAGCTTCCACTCACTGGTCGTCTCCCCTCTCACATCCCAACCCACCCCACCCAAGTATTGTTTAGCAGTTCTGGCACAGAAGCCCAAGTTTCTTGGAGAGATAAGGGTGTAGTTGGTAACTCAGAGCAGGGAATCTCTTCTCAGGATTTTTTTTTTTTTTTATATAGCTGAAAAGAGACTCCCAGGTGTGGGACAGATGAAGGAAGCCAGAGTCACCCCAGATATGAGGCCACTGTCAGCAGCAGACTCCTGTCAGCACATGAAGAGCAGATGGAAATGATCCCTATGTGTTGATGACCTTGGCTGCAGCTTCAGTCTGAGTCCTTCCTGCTCCAGCTTCTGTCCCTGCCCCTGACTAGTGGCCCATGTCTGTGTGGATGTCCATCCAATTAACCAGGAATAGCTTCAATCTCACCAGTAATTCCTTAGCCTCAGTCCCAGTCAGCCTGACGAGTCGAGAAATTACCCAGGATCGACACCTATCCATCTTATCTCATCTTTATCAGTTATAACACAGTCCGATGACCACATCTCCTCCAAACTCCTTACAACCACATCTAGGCCATCACGAATGAACAGAATCGGGCCAGATTTCACCCAATCCCCATAAGATGAAAAATCCATCTCCACTTGCTGCAGCAGAATGAGCCTCTACATTATTGTTTCTTTTTTTTTTTTTCCAACAAAAGGTTCACATGTTTATTACTGAGCTACACAGTGAGCAGTGGTGAGAAAAGATCAAGAAAAGAGGAGAGAGCATCCAACACAGGCAGCTGTTCCAGACACTAGTGACGTTCTGATTATGTGTGCCACTTCATATGTGAGGCTCCTTATAGACCCAGCTTGGTTCTTCTCCAATGTCTTCTCTTAGAGTTGTACCTGATTTTATTACCAGTTTTCATTCGAATCCATTGGGGAATGGGACGGTTCTGCTTTTGTTTCTTGGCCGGGAATCGCTTGATCCTGAAAGTCTTGTGAGAAGACATGGAGAGGAGCAAATCTAACCGCACATAGGATGGCGGACAAGAGAAAAAGAGGAGGAATCGAGCGGAAGGACGTGTTTAGAACTACATTATTATTTCTTATAATGTGGCCCACAAACCTCAGGAATAAGAATCACTTAGGAAACTTGTTTAAACTGAGGATTTCTGGGACACACTCTCAGAAATTCAGATTCACTAAGTTTTAATGTGAAGCACAAGAGTCTGCATTTTAAACAAATCCTAGAAATCATTCTTATGCCCATAAAGCTTGAGAACCAGTCTTATAAGTCCTTGTCATCCAACTTTCTAAAGAGAAGGTGATGGAGATTGGTTCAAGATGGCAGAGTAGAAGGGTGTGCGCTCACTCCCTCTTGTGATAGCACCGGAATCACAACTAACTGCTGAACAATCATAGACAGGAAGACACTGGAACTCACCAAAAAAGATACCCCGCATCCAAAGACAAAGGAGAAGCTGCAATGAGACGGTAGGAGGGGCACAATCACAATAAAATCAAATGCCATAAGCGCTGGGTGGGTGACTCACAAACTGGAGAACACTTATACCACAGAAGTCCACCCACTGGAGTGAAGGTTCTGAGCCCCACGTTAGGCTTCCCAACCTGGGGATCCGGCAATGGGAGGAGGAATTCCCAGAGAATCAGACTTTGAAGGCTAGTGGGATTTGATTGCAGGACTTAGACAGGACTGAGGGTAACAAAGACTCCACTCTTGGAGGGCACACACAAAGTGGTGTGTGCATCAGGACCCAGGGGAAAGGTGCAGTGACCCCATAGGAGACTGAACCAGACGTACCTGCTAGTGTTGGAGGGTCCCCTGCAGAGGCGGGGGGTAGCTGTGGCTCACCTCAGGGACAAGGACACTGGCAGCAGAAGTTCTGGGAAGTACTCCTTGGCATGAGCCCTCCCGGAGTCCAACCATTAGCCCCACCAAAGAGCCTGTAGCCTCCAGTGCTGGGTCGCCTCAGGCCAAAAAAACAACAGGGAGGGAACTCACACCCACCCATCAGCAGAAAAGCAGATTAAAGTTTTACTGAGCTCTGCCCACCAGAGCAACACCCAGCTCTACCCACCACCAGTCCCTCCTATCAGGAAGCCTGCACAGCCTCTTAGATAGCCTCATCCACTAGAAGGCAAAGAGCAGAAGCAAGAAGAATGACAATCCTGCAGACTGTGGAACGAAAACCACACTCACAGAAAAATAGACAAAATAAAAAAGGCAGAGGACTATGTACCAGATGAAGGAACAAGATAAAACCCTAGAAAATCAACTAAATGAAGGAGAGAAAGGCAACCTTCCAAAAAAGAATTCAGAATAATGATAGTGAAGATGACCCACGACCTCAGGAAAAAAATGGAGGCAAAGATGGAGAAGATGCAAGGAATGTTTAATAAAGGCTTAGAAGAATTAAAGAACAGAGATGAACAATACAATAACTGAAATGAAAAATACACTAGAAGGAATCAATAGCAGAATAACTGAGGCAGAAGAACGGATAAGTGACCTGGAAGACAGAATGGTGGAATTCACTACCACGGAACAGAATAAAGAAAAAAGGATGAAAAGAAATGAATACAGCCTAAGAGACCTCTGGGACAACATTAAACGCAACAACATTTGTATGATAGGGGTCCCAGAAGGAGAAGACAGAGAGAAAGGACCTGAGAAAATATTTGAAGAGATTATAGTTGAAAACTTCCCTAACATGGGAAAGGAAATAGCCACCCAAGTCCAGGAAGTGCAGAGAGTCCCAGGCAGGATAAACCCAAGGAGAAACATGCCGAGGCACATAGTAATCAAATTGCCAAAAATTAAAGACAAAGAAAAACTATTAAAAGCAACAAGGGAAGAACGACAAATAACATACAAGGGAACTCCCATAAGGTTAACAGCTGATTTCTCAACAGAAACTCTACAAGCCAGAAGGGAGTGGCACGATATATTTACAGTGATGAAAGGGTAGAACCTACAACCAAGATTACTCTAACAGGCAAGTATCTCATTTAGATTCGACAGAGAAATCAAAAGCTTTACAGACAAGCAAAACCTAACAGAATTCACCACCACCAAACCAGCTCTAAGACAAATGCTAAAGGAGCTTCTTTAAGTTGGAAACAGAAGAGAAGAAAAGGACCTACAAAAACAAACCCAAAACAATTAAGAAAATGGTAATAGAAACATACATATCGATAATTACCTTAAACGTGAATGGATTAAATGCTCCAACCAAAAGACACAGGCTTGCTGAATGGATACAAAAACAAGACCCATATATATGTTGTCTACAAGAGACCCACTTCAGACCTAGGGACACATATAGACTGAAAGTGAGGGGATGGAAAAAGATATTCCATGCAAATGGAAATTAAAAGAAAGCTGGAGTAGCAATACTCATATCAGATAAAATAGACTTTAAAATAAGGAATGTTACAAGAGACAAAGAAGGACACTACGTAATGATCAAGGGATCAATCCAAGAAGAAGATATAACAATTATAAATATATATGCACCCAACAGGAGCACCTTAATATATAAGGCAAATGCTAACAGCTATAAAAGAAGAAATCGATATTAACACAATAATAGTGGGGAACTTCAACACCTCACTTACACCAATGGACAGATCATCCAGACAGAAAATTAATAAGGAAATACAAGCTTTAAATGACACCATAGACCAGATAGATTTAATTGATATTTATAGGACATTCCATCTGAAAACAGCAGATTACCCTTCTTCTCAAGTGCACACGAAACATTCTCCAGGATAGATCACATCCTGGGTAACAAATCAAGCCTTGGTAAATTTAAGAAAATTGAAATCATATCAAGCATCTTTTCTTACCACAACACTATGAGATTAGAAATAAATTACAGGGAAAAAAATGAAACCCAAACACATGGAGGCTAAACAATACGTTACTAAATAACTAAGAGATCACTGAAGAAGTTAAAGAGGAAATCAGAAAATACCTAAAGACAAATGACAAAGAAAACACGACGATTTAAAGCCTATGGGAGGCAGCAAAAGCAGTTCTAAGAGGGAAGTTTATAGCAATACAATCCTACCTCAAGAAACAAGAAAAAACTCAAATAAACAATCTAACCTTACACCTAAAGGACCTAGAGAAAGAAGAACAAACAAAACCCAAAGTTAGTAAAAGGAAAGAAATCATAAAGATCAGAGCAGAAATAAATGAAATAGAAACAAAGAAAACAACAGCAAAGATCAATGAAACTAAAAGCTGGTTCTTTGAGAAGATAAACAAAACTGATAAGCCTTTAGCCAGACTCATCAAGAAAAAGAGGGCGAGGACTCAAATCAATAAAATTAGAAATGAAAGGGAGAAGTTACAATGGACACTGCAGAAATACAAGCATCATAAAAGACTACTACAAGCAACTCTATGCCAATAAAATGGACAACCTGGAAGAAATGGACAAATTCTTAGAAAGGTTTAGCCTTCCAAGACTGAACCAGGAAGAAATAGAAAACGTGAACAGACCAATCACCAGTAATGAAATTGAAACTGTGATTAAAAATCTTCCAACAAACAGAAGTCCAGGACCAGATGGCTTCACAGGTGAATTCTATCAAACATTTAGAGAAGAGCTAACACCCATCCTTCTCAAACTCTTCCAAAAAATTGCAGAGGAAGGAACACTCCCAAACTCATTCTATGAGGCCACCGTCACCCTGATACCAAAACCAGACAAAGATACTATAAAAAAAGAAAATTACAGACCAATATCACTGATGAAAATAGACGCAAAAATCCTCAACAAAATACTAGCAAACAGAATCCAACAACACATTAAAAGGATCATACACCATGATCAAGTGGGATTTATCCCAGGGATGCAAGGATTCTTCAATATATGCAAATCAATCAATGTGATACACCATATTAACAAATTGAAGAAGAAAAACAATATGATCATCTCAATAGATGCAGAAAAAGCTTCTGACAAAATTCAACACCCATTTCTGATAAAAACTCTCCAGAAAGTGGGCAAAGAGGGAACCTACCTCAACATAATAAAGGCCATATATGACAAACCCACAGCAAACATCATTCTCAATGGTGAAAAACTGAAAGCATTTCCTCTAAGATCAGGAACAAGACAAGGATGTCCACTCTCACCGCTATTATTCAACATAGTTTTGGAAGTCCTAGCCTCGGCAATCAGAGAAGAAAAAGAAATAAAAGGAATACAAATTGGAAAAGAAGAAGTCAAACTGTCACTATTTGCAGATGACATGTTACACTATACATAGAAAATCCTAATGATGTCACCAGAAAACTACTAGAGCTAATCAGTGAATTTCGTAAAGTTGCAGGATACAAAATTAAAGCACAGAAATCTCTTGCATTCCTATACACTAAGAACAAAAGATCAGAAAGAGAAATTAAGGAAACAATCTCATTCACCACTGCAAAAAAAAAAGAATAAAATACCTAGGAATAAACCTACCTAAGGAGGTAAAAGACCTGTACTCAGAAAACTATAAGACACTGATGAAAGAAATCAAAGATAACACAAACAGACAGAGAGATATACCATGTTCTTGGACTGGAAGAATCAATATTGTGAAAATGACTACACTACCCAAAGCAATCCACAGATTCAATGCAATCCCTATCAAATTACCAATGGCATTTTTTAGAGAACTAGAACAAAAAGTCTTAAAATTTGTACAGAAGCAGAAAAAACCTGGAACAGCCAAAGCAATCTTGAGGGAAAAAAACAGAGCTGGAGGAATCAGGCGCCCTTACTTCAGACTATACTACAAAGTTACAGTAATCAAGACAGTATGGTACTGGCACAGAAACAGAAATATAGATCAATGGAACAGGATAGAAAGGCCAGAGATAAACCCATGCACCTAAGGTCAACTAATCTATGACAAAGGAGGCAAGGATATACAATGGAGAAAAGACAGTGTCTTCAATTAATGGTGCTGGGAAAACTGGACAGCTACATGTAAAAGAATGAAATTAGAACACTCCCTAACACCATACACTATAAAACTCTTAGAGGAAAACATAGGAAGAACACTCTTTGATGTAAATCACAGCAAGATCTTTTTTGACTGACCTCCTAGAGTAATGGAAACAAAAACAAAAATAAACAAATGGGACCTAATGAAACTTAAAAGCTTTTGCACAACAAAGGAAACTATAAACAGGACGAAAAGACAACCCTCAGAATAGGAGAAAATATCTGCAAACAAATCAATGGACAAAGGATTAATCTCCAAAATATACAACTAGCTCATGAAGCTCAATATTAAAAAAACAAACAACCCAATCCAAAAATGGGCAGAAAACCTAAATAGACATTTCTCCAAAGAAGACATACAGATGGCCAAGAGGCACATGAAAAGCTGCTCAACATCCCTAATTATTAGAGAAATGCAAATGAAAACTACAATGAGGTATCACCTCACACTGGTTAGAATGGGCATCATCAGAAAGTCTACAAACAAATGTTGGAGAGGGTGTGGAGAAAAGGGAACCCTCTTGCACTGTTGGTGGGAATGTAAACTGATACAGCCCCTATGGAGAACAATATGGAGGTTCCTTAAAAAACTAAAAATAGAACTACCATATGACCCAGCAATCCCACTACTGGGCATATACCCAGAGAAAACCATAATTCAAAAAGACACATGCACCCCAATGTTCACTGCAGCACTATTTACAATAGCCAGGTCAGGGAAGCAACCTAAATGCCCATCGACAGACGAATGGATAAAGAAAATGTTGTATATATATATACAATGGAATATTACTCAGCCATAAAAAGGAATGAAATTGGGTCATTTGTAGACACATGGATGAAACAAGAGACTGTCATGCAGAGTGAAGTAAGTCAGAAAGAGAAAAACAAATATCGTATATTAACGCATATATGTAGAATCTAGAAAAATGGTACAGATGAACCGGTTTGCAAGGCAGAAACACAGGCACAGATGTAGAGAACAAACGTATGGACACCAAGGGGGGAAAGTGTGTGTGGTGGGTGGTGGTAGTGGGATGAATTGGGAGATTGGGATTGACATGTATACACTAATATGTATAAAATAGATAACTGATAAGAAAAATAAAAAGGAATCTTTTCTTAACCAGAAAATTCAGAAAAAATAAAAATAAAAAATAAAATAAACAGGTGACATCACAGGTGTGGCTCCCAGCCATGTTTCCTCCAATTACAGCAGTGTCTTCTCAGTAGGACCCATTGGGCAGAAAACCCAAAACTGCTATAGAATTCTTTAGCCCTGGCCCAAGGATATGGCTTTATGGCTGATGGATTACCCCAGCAGTGTTTCGAGAATGGCTTATTGGGGAATTTTCCAACCTGGTTTACTGCCCGATGAGCGCCACCCTAGGTGAAGAACCCCATTGTTGAGTTCTCTGTCATCACCCAGACTGATATCAGACAGGCCAGTTCTTGTCAGTTTCAAGCATATGAGACCCCACCCAAGTCTTAGGAGCCACACTTTATTGGAGAGGGAGGAATCAGATGGCTTCTAACCCAGTAGTCCCCCTAGGTCCCCTGTTGCCACACAACCTGAGTCTAGGGCACTCCTGCCCTCTCTCCCAGCCCTGGGAACAGTGCCTCAGACACCACTCCAAAGTCCCTGTTGGCCAGGCCCTAAACACCCAAATGATCTTCTAGTGCCTTACTTCTCACAGAGCCCAGGAAATGAATTTTGCTTTCACAACCCTCACTTCTTTGGTGTTTTCACATCCTGCATCAGTTCCAGACTCTTACTTCAAAGCTGCCTTCTTTCATGCCCACCTTCCCCACTCAGGAGCTCCCAGCCACCTCCTTGGATGCTCAGCTTAAAGGACCTTTTTGCTCCATCGGTTGGGATAAATCATTACTGATGATTCTACCTCTGCCAAGGTGATGACCCCAAATTCCAGAGCTCCTTCAACACCTCCCTGGTATTTACAGTCCTAGGAACTTCATGCCATCAGCCCTCCCAGTGGAATCCACTATGTCCTGGTGTAGAATTCTGGAAGGTGATTCTGCCCTACGTTCAGCTCCACCTCACTTCCTTTCCTTCTGACTTCCTGTGCAGATAGTGACTGTGTCCACTGATTCTGTGCCTCCCACTTCCCCTTTAGGTCCTTTCTACGTGGGCCCAGCGTGTTCTACTGCCAACCCTCTCTGCAGAGGCCAGTGCCACAGCAGAATCACTTTCCCTGTCCCCAATCCTACCTGTTTCTGTCTTCTTTTTCCTGCCACCAACTGGCAGACCCACCATGTTTGGGGCCTGCCCCAGCCCTGAACTCAACCCTGATGGTGAGGACCCTGTCACTTTGACTCTTTCTTGCTAAAACCACTCAACACACCTTCAACCTTTCAATACTTCTGATTGGAAACCCCCTTGCAAGTCGCTGCCCCAGTTGTGACTGAGGCCGAGCTATTTCTTGGTAATAGTGGCTCCTGTCTGGTTCTTCTACAGGCATTATTCTCCACAGCTAAATTGGTTCTTCAAAGCCAGTCCCACGCTAGTAGGTAGGTCTCATGCTAAGTCTCAGCCTCTCTTCCTGCCCCGTAAGGCCAGAGTAGCCCACCATACTTACAATCCAATCTTGAGTTATGATTCCTAGTCAGAAGGGGACAAGGCCCTTAGCATCAGTTTTGTAAGTTCAGTACTCTTGTGGAGCGCCCCTGAGAAACTGTCTGAAGACTCACATTGGTGGTAGATCTGTGTTACAGACATAAGGTCCTCCCCTTGAGAAACATAGATGCAATCCTCAGGAGCAGGCTGGCAGCTGTGTCCTTGAAGCTGAGTACTGCTGTGCATCCATTCTATTGAGGCTCAGTACAATCAATCAGTTGACCATGATTTATTTTATTTTGGCTAAGTCAATTTACTATTTTATTTATTTTATTATTTTACTTAAGTGTTTTCCCATGCCTTGGGACAGGTTTCAATTCCTTATTCTACCATACCCAATCCAAGAACACCAAAAGCATCCCTCGCCTTCTAGGTCCCTATTCAAAACAGCCCTCTGTTGGTCATTTGCGGAGGACAGGCATATTTTGTCCATCCATTCATTCACTGATTCACTCAGTCACTCATTCTTTTTTTTTTTATTTATTTTTTTTAACTTATTTATTTTTGGCTTCATTGGGTCTTCGTTGTTGTGTGCAGGCTTTCTCGAGTTGTGGCGAGCAGGGGTTACTCTTTGTTGCGGTGCACGGGCTTCTCATTGCGGTGGCTTCTCTTGTTGCGGAGCATGGGCTCTAGGCGCGCGGGCTTCAGTAGTTGTGGCATGCGGGCTTCAGTAGTTGTGGATCACAGGCTCTAGAGCGCAGGCTCAGTAGCTGTGGCGCACAGGCTTAGTTGCTCTGCGGCATGTGGGATCTTCCCGGACTTGGGATCGTACCAGTGTCCCCCGCATTGGCAGGCAGATTCTTAACCACTGCGCCACCAGGGAAGCCCCAGTCACTCATTCTTTCAACACCTATTTTTTGGTGACTCTGTGCTATGCCCAGTAATGAGCCTGGGAGCACAGTGTATGTGAGCAAGGTCATGTCTCATGTGTCCTCCTGGAGCATTGGAAGCACCTAATTTGGGCTGGGGAGACAGGCTGCAGTGGAAGGGGGCCCACCAGAGGCAGTGATGATTAAGCAGAAGTCTGCGGGGTGAGTTGGAGTTTTCACAGATGAAGAAGTGGTAACGAAGGAAATTTCAGGCAGAGTGGAAACACTCAGAGGCAAGAGACAGCCTGGCTGCTGAAGAGCTGATAGAAGTTCCATATGGCTGGGAACCAACCTGCAACAGGGACTGGTGAGAGATGAAGGCAAGGAGTTATGGAGGAGTCAGGTCGTGGAGCATCTTAGGAAGCCACATAAAATAATTTGAACTTGATGGCGTGGCCATATAACTTTCCTCAGGTAGAACGCGAATCTGAACAAATGGGGCAGAGCCAGGTCCAGCTTCTGCTAGCCTAAAGGGTGCCAAGTAAAAATCAACTTCCACTTTTACTGAGAGCAAGCTGGACACGATGCTGAAAACTGTCTGGTTAAGTCACTGGCTCCATAGCCAAGAAGCTACCCTGAGAACAAGCCTTTTGCTTAGATTTCAAGGTCTGCCTTCTGGATCAGTGAGTAAAAACAGCAATTTGTCCATGTTCTACCTCCCTCTCAAAAAACAACAAGCACACATCCAAACTCTAGTCCAGTGCATCTATTCAGTAGGTTTCAGTGCTAGAATCCCATATTTTTCCTGCTCAGAAGAGCCCTACCTGTTAGAGTTCTGCCTCGTCTGAACTCACAACAAACAGTAACATCCACAGTGTGATTTTTCATAAAATCACCAGCCTGGGTCCCTTAGTTACAATAATGTAACTTATCTCTGAGTCTAAGTCTATGCCAGTACCAAGTTGGACCTTGGGCAGGAAGACTCTGCCCTAGTTCCCAGACCAAACCAGATACAGAGCAGACAAATCCAAATGTTCTTAGTCTACTCATCAGAAAAGCAGGAGCCTCTGACCTGGGGGTAGGTATATGTGAGCTGAGACCTGAAGGAGATGGAAGCTGTAGCCAGTGGTAGAGGAGGGAGAAGTGGTTCCAGGCATCTGGAGCATCTTATGCAAAGCGCGGCCCTTGAAAGCTAGCACTGAGGGTTCAAGTGCTGACCATGGGTTTCCAATTTGTTCCTCAGTTTCCTTTGTTGATAATTAGTACTATAATTTGCTGCTACTGACAATACACTAAGCCTTTATTTAGTGTGTCTGTGTGTAAGGGGCTGTGCAAAAAAGCTTTAGGATTGTTGCTTTATTGAAGTTTTATAACAAACACAGTGAGTACTATTACACAGATGGAGAAACAGAGGGATTGAGAGGTTGAGTAACTCAAGCAAAATCACATGGTCAGTCAGCAGCAGGTGGAATTGGTATCCAGACAATCTGACTCCAGAACTCAAGTTCTGAACAATGGTGCTACATGCCTCTGCCATGTACTTCCTCAGTAATGGGTGTTTGCTTTCCAAGTTGCCGCCCTCCTGGCCCCCTGGGTCTCTGGGTCCTGGGGCTGAGCTTCTGCTTTATAGTTGGCTCCTATAAGGACTCTGCCTCTCTGGGACCTGTCCCACAGCCTTTAGCTAGCAGGCCTGTCCCTCCACCACTGGGGAAACACCCATGAGAGCACGCCTCCACCTGGGTCCTGCTCACGATTTGCATCCCTTAATTGCTTCCCATCCACCTTCTCACCACTCCTGGCTCCTCCAGGACTCCTGCTTCTGGATTTACTGCCCATTTGCAGACTGATTTGCCCTGCAGATCTGACATGTGACCATGTCCCACTGGAACACCTGTGGCTGGCTCATACGGATTATGGTTTGCACTTACCCCTTTCCTTTTGCTGTTTCTGGCTTCTTTGAGTAAATACCACACCCAGGAAATTCCACTCTCTGAAACTTGCCCTTTGTGATAGGCCTCCATGGAGTGTCCACGCTAGTGCAGGGCCTAGATGTCAGGCCTTGGTTGGTGGTCAGTGTACATCCGGAACATTTTTTGCCCAGGTCACTTCACCCACAAGGTAAAAAGGGCCTAGGAGCCAGATGGCAGACATCATGGTAGAGGTATTTGACCTATTCTGTGCTTTGTTACCCATTCACCAAATCTGTGCAGAGAACACAGCGACAGGAACACAGAAAACATGCAAAAAACTATTTGTCCAACTTCTGTTATTATTCTTTGTGCTCTGGGAGGGGGCACGGGGGAGGAAATTAGGGGAAGAGAATTTCTACAACAATTTTCTATGTGGTATCCATGGAGTTAGTTTCTTATCAAAAAGAATTTGCATGAATGAAGAATTTTGAGAATGAATTCTTCTGAAGAGGACATAGGTCCTTTCTAGAAGGTCTTCTAATGCTAAAACTCTGCACTCTCTCTGTCTCCAGGCCCTAATAATGTCCCTGCCACATTTTTATAATGTTTCACGGCTACTAAGCTTAGGAAGTTAGCACATCATGCCAGATACGAGCACAGGTTTTAGAGGCCACCGATTCAGTTCAACACACATGTATTGCCTGCACTAGGTTCGAAATAAGATAGAATCCCTCTCCTTGTGACTTTATAGTCTGGTGTGGGCAACAGACACTCAAACAGGTAATTTCAATTTAATGGGCAAGCTGTGAGAAAAGTATGCAGAGTGCTACAGAGGCAACCATCACTGACTAATTGTGTGTCCTTGGGCAAATAGCAACCTGTCTCAGAGCCCCAGTTTCTACAACTATAAAATGGGGTCAAAGTTCCTACTGCCTAAGGATTGCTTTGAGAACTAAATGAGACATTTGTAAAACACATAACACGGTGTTTTACACACAGGAGGCACTCAATAAACGGTGTTCATTAGATTATCTAGTAGGCCAGAACCCAGAGTTCTTGTTCTATCTGTGCTTGCTAAGTGTGTCTGATTCTCCCACTACAAACTGAGTTTTCACACAACCCTCTCACTGTAGTAATTATAACAATAACCCACTGTAATACTTGCCCTTGTTCACAGGAGAGACTAGACAAGAAATGATGACTGTATTGGCCCAAATCTACAACTGCAACTTGAAAAACGCCTCAAAGAACATTCTGTGCTCACAGTGGGCTTGGACCATTGTTTTAACATGTGAAGAATGAAACTGTCTACATTATCACTATAACTTCTTCCTCACCTTGCCTCTGTCTGCTACAAATCATTAGACTAAAGATCTTTTCTCTCTTTTGCCCATATCAGCCTTCTCATGACTTTGTCTAAGGGTCATACTCAGGACAGCCTTGTGTGGAAGAGGTCTCTGAGGTTGTATGATTTAAATGCCACTGCCAAAATAACCCCAAAGAGTCACCCATGTGCTGGACACTGGGCCTATATTAGGTCTTAGGGAGCTCTTATTTTATATTAACTATTTGACTACCCAATTACATGACATTTGGTTGGCTTTTTCTTATTGGTGACATTTGACTATTTTAGAGAAAACTTGGCTTAAGGAAATGCTAGTAGGCTTTGTTTAAAGCATTTATTGTAAACTTTTTTTTTTCTCAGTTCTTTGATTTCCTCATATTTCATCACTGAGATAATTGTCTATCAGATGACCATTCCTAGTAGACGCTCCTTACTCCTAGAAGTCATCATCTTATGAGTATGAGCTCACTGCTTGGGAAATGACTCATAATCTAACATAGGGTGGTTAATATCATTGTGCTTAAAAATTGGGGTGCCATTTTATTCACTTCATAAACATTTGGGGACTTACCTGGTGGCACAGTGGTTAAGAATCCACCTGCCAATGCAGGGGACATGGGGTCGAGCCCTGGTCTGGGAAGATCCCACCTGCCGCAGAGCAACTAAGCCCGTGAGCCACAACTACTAAGCCCACGTGCCACATCTACCAAAGCCCATGCGCCTAGAGCCTGTGCTCCGCAATAAGAGAAACCACCGCAGTGAGAAGCCCACACACTGCAACGAAGAGTAGCCCCTGCTTGCCACAACTAGAGGAAGCCTGCATGCAGCAACGAAGACCCAGTACAGCCAAAAATAAATAAATAAAAATAAATAAATAAAATAAAATAAAATAAATAAACATTTGGGTTATGCTTACTAACATATCATGTATCCCCATGTATCAGCCATGAATTCCTCAAGATACTTGAAATGCAGTCTACACAAAAAATCAAATCATTGTTACAGTAGCATTAGTCTAAGAATGGTACTCAGTGACCCTCAGTCAGAGGCCAGAACCAAGAGCCAAGAGAGTAAAGCAAAGAGTCAAGCAGAATTATTCTCAGGCTTTCAAACCTAATGAGTTGGTCCAGCTGGATGTCAAAACTGCTTTGAACTGATAACTCCTTTGTGCCTTCCATTTACACCCTTCTTGAGTGAAATGCCTATAACAGTTATCATGCCTGTCCCACCTTTGTTTGTTGGGAGTGTGGGGACAAATAACTTGTCTCTGTAGTTCTACAGGCCCACAGATAGAGAGGATTGTGCTCCAAATGAATTACACCCAGGAGCCTCATCAGCACCAGATTTAGATGATGGTATTTTGGGCTTTTGAGCTGATGATATTTAGATGGGATTTTGGACTTTGAACTGATGCTGGAAAGGGATAAGGCCCTTAGGAACCTTTGGAGGAGGTGCATGTATCTTGCATATGGAACAGATGTGGACCATTGAGGGTGACAGGGTAGATTGCAGTAGTCGGAGTTCTACCCCAATGTCTTTCAGTCTTATATATATAACCAAATTCTCTCCCCTTTCAGTGTGGATGTGATGAGATATCATTCCCATGATTATGTTATGTTAAATGTCAAAAGGGAGATTACTCAGCTGGGCCTAATCATGTAATTACATGAGCTGCACAAAAGCAGAGAGTTTCCTCTGGCTGACAGAAGTCAGAGAGACTCAGAGCATGACAGGATTCAATGGATGACTGGAGATTCTCCTGTCAGCCTTGAAAAATTCTGCTGCTGCGATGTTTGAAGAGAGCCGGTGAAGGGAGACCTTCAAGATGGTGGAGGAGTAAGATGTGGAGATCACCTTCCTCCCCACAAATACATCAGAAATACATCTACATGTGGAACAACTCCTACAGAACACCTACTGCATGCTGGCAGAAGACCTCAGACTTCCCAAAAGCCGTGTGGCTGACAGGGTCTTGGTGCTCTGGCTGGGTGTCAGGCCTGTGCCTCTGAGGTGGGAGAGCCGAGTTCAGGACATTGGTCCACCAGAGACCTCCCAGCTCCACGTAATCAAACAGCGAAAGCTCTCCCAGAGATCTCCATCTCAACACTAAGACCCAGCTCCACTCAACGACCAGCAAGCTACAGTGCTGGACACCCTATGCCAAACAACTAGCAAGACAAGAACACAACACCACCCATTACCAGAGAGGTTGCCTAAAATCATAATAAGGTCACAGACACCCCAAAACACACCACCAGACACAGTCCTGCCCACCAGAAAGACAAGATCCAGCTTCATCCACCAGAACACAGGCACCAGTCCCCTCCACCAGGAAGCCTACACAACCCACTGAACCAAACTTACCCACTGGGGGCAGACACCAAAAACAACAGGAACTATGAACCTGCAGGCTGCGAAAAGGAGACCCCAAATGCAGGAAGTTAAGCAAAATGAGAAGACAGAGAAACACACAGCAGATGAAGGAGCAAGGTAAAAACCCACCAGATGAAACAAATGAAGAGGAAATAGGCAGTCTACCTGGAAAAGAATTCAGAGTAATGATAGTAAAGATGATCCAAAATCTTGGAAATAGAATGGAGAAAACACAAGAAACTTTTAACAAGGACCTAGAAGAACTAAAGAGCAAACAAACCGTGATGAACAACACAATAGATGAAATCAAAAATTCTCTAGAAGGAATCAATAGCAGAATAACTGAGGCAGAAGATCGGAGGAGTGACCCGGAAGATAAAATAGTGGAAATAACTACTGCAGAGCAGAATAGAGAAAAAAGAATGAAAAAGAATTGAGGACAGTCTCAGAGACCTCTGGGACAACATTAAACACACCAACATTTGAATTATAAGGGTCCCAGAAGAAGAAGAGAAAAAGAAAGGGACTGAGAAAATATTTGAAGTGATTGTAGTTGAAAACTTCCCTAATATGGGAAAGGAAATAGTTAATCAAGTCCAGGAAGCACAGAGAGTCCCATACAGGATAAATCCAAGGAGAAACACACCAAGACACATATTAATCAAACTATTAAAAATTAAATACAAAGAACAAATATTAAAAGCAGCAAGGGAAAAACAACAAATAGCATACAAGGGAATCTCCATAAGGTTAACAGCTGATCTTTCAGCAGAAACTCTGCAAGCCAGAAGGGAGTGGCAGGACATATTTAAAGTGATGAAAGGGAAAAACCTACAACCAAGATTACTCTACCCAGCACGGATCTCATTCAGATTCAGTGGAGAAATTAAAACCTTTACAGACAAGCAAAAGCTAAGAGAATTCAGCACCACCAAACCAGCTTTACAACAAATGCTAAAGGAACTTCTCTAGGCAGGAAACACAAGAGAAGGAAAACACCTACAATAACAAACCCAAAACAATTAAGAAAATGGTAATAGGAACATACATATCGATAACTACCTTAAATGTAAATGGATTAAATGCTCCAACCAAAAGACATAGACTGGCTGAATGGATACAGAAACAAGACCCGTATATATGCTGTCTACAAGAGACCCACTTCAGACCTAGGGACACATACAGACTGAAAGTGAGGGGATGGAGAAAAAGATATTCCATGCAAATGGAAATCAAAAGAAAGCTGGAGTAGCAATTCTCATATCAGACAAAATGGACTTTAAAACAAAGACTACTACAAGAGACAAAGAAGGACACTACATAATGATCTAGGGATCAAACCAAGAAGAAGATATAACAAATGTAAATATTTATGCACCCAACATAGGAGCATCTCAATACGTAAGGCAAATGCTAACAGCTATAAAAGAGGAAATCAACAGTAACACAATCATAGTAGGGGACTTTAACACCCCACTTTCACCAATGGACAGATCATCCAAAATGAAAATAAATAAGGAAACACAAGCTTTAAATGATACACTAAACAAGATGGACTTAATTGATATATATAGGACATTCCATCCAAAAAACAACAGAATACACTTTCTTCTTAAGTGCTCATGGAACATTCTCCAGGATAGATCATATCTTGGGTCACAAATCAAGCCTTGGTAAATTTAAGGAAACTGAAATTGTATCAAGTATCTTTTCCGACCACAATGCTATGAGACTAGATATCAATTACAGGAAAAAAACTGTAAAAATACAAACACATGGAGGGTAAACAATACGCTACTAAATACCCAAGAGATCACTGAAATCAAAGGGGAAATCAAAAAATACCTAGAAACAAATGACAATGAAAACACGATGACCCAAAACCTATGGGATGCAGCAAAAGCAGTTCTAAGAGGGAAGTTTATAGCAATACAATCCTACCTCAAGAAACAAGAAAAATCTTTCTTAGGTCAGTCTCCCAGGACAATAGAAATAAAACCAAAAATAAACAAATGGGACCTAATCAAACTTACAAGCTTTTGCACAGCAAAGGAAACCATAAACAAAATGAAAAGACAAACTACAGAATGGGAGAAAATATTTGCAAATGACACAACTGACAAGGGCTTAATTTCCAATATATATAAATAGCTCATACAACTCAACAACAAAAAAACAAACAACCCAATCAAAAAATGGGCAGAAGACCTAAATAGACATTTCTCCAAAGAAGACATACAGATGGCCAAGAGGCACATGAAAAGCTGCTCAACATCACTAATTATTAGAGAAATGCAAATCAAAACTACAATGAGGTATCACCTCACACCAGTTAGAATGGGCATCATCATAAAATCTACAAACAACAAATGCTGGAGAGGGTGTGGAGAGAAGGGAACCCTCTTGCACTGTTGGTGGGAATGTAAATTGATACAGCCACTATGGAGAACAGTATGGAGGTTCCTTAAAAAACTAAAAATAGAACTACCATATGACCCAGCAATCCCACTACTGGGCATATACCCTGAGAAAACCATAATTCAAAAAGAGTCATGTACCACAATGTTCACTGCAGCTCTATTTACAATAGCCAGGACATGGAAGCAACCTAAGTGTCCATTGACAGATGAATGGATAAAGAAGATGTGGCACATATATACAATGGAATATTACTCAGCCATAATAAGAAACTAAATTGAGTTATTTGTCGTGAGGTGGATGGGCCTAGAGTCTGTCATACAGAGTGAAGTAAGTCAGAAAGAGAAAACCAAATACCGTATGCTAACACATATATATGGAATCTAAAAAAAAAAAAAAAAAAAAGGTCCTGAAGAACCTAGGGGCAGGACAGCAATAAAGACACAGATGAAGAGAATGGACCTGAGGACATGGGGAGGGGGAAGGATAAGCTGGGATGAAGGGAGACAGTGGCATTGACATATATACTCTACCAAATGTAAAACAGATAGCTAGTAGGAAGCAGCCGCATAGCACAGGGAGATCAGCTCTGTGCTTGGTGAACACCTAGAGGGGTGGGATAGGGAGGGTGGGAGGGAGAGGGAAGAGGGAGGGGATATGGGGATATATGTATACGTATAACTGATTCACTTTGTTATATAGCAGAAGCTAACACAACAATGTAAAGCAATTATATTCCAATGAAGATGTTAAAAAAAAAAGAGCCTGTGAAGAGGAATGCAAGTGGCCTCTGGGAGTGGAGAGTGGTCCCTGGCTGACAGTCAGCAAGAAAAGGAGGACCCCTGTCCTATAACCACAAGGAACTGACTTCTGCCAATAACCCATATGAACTTGGAAGCAGGTTCTTCCTTGGTCAAGTCTCCAGAGGAGAATTCAGCCAGTTGACATTTTGATTTCAGCTCTGTGCAGCTCCCAGAAGTGGACTAGCTCTGCTTTCCAGACTTCTGACAGACAGAACGGTCAGCTAATAAATGGGTGTTACTTGAAGACACTAAGTTTGTGGTAATTTACCGCACAGCAAGAGAAAACGAACACAATTTCTCAGTATGTATTGACTATGTACAATGTTAAGTATGCCTTTCTATAATTGAAGTCAATTATTATTCATACCATCAATTTCTCATTGTCCTATTAGCTATGATGACAACAGCTAACAACCACATACTCCTGCTTTCAAACTCAATCAAATCACACAGTTCTGTGTCCTTCGAATTCCCAGGGGAACTCTAATTCATTACGGTCATCACAGCAATGGAACTGAGTGAAATCAGAGTTCTGTAAGTTCCACAAGGGACTTAGGTGATAACAGAACAAGGCAGGCCAAGAATGGCTGATGCAGACAGACAAAGGCTGTCAGGCACCGTCAGCCACGTGGGTGTGGGAGGCAGTCTGGAGGGAAGGCCAAGAGAAGATGCTTCAAGGGTCCAGAGTCCAGGCTAAGATACTAGAGAAACAAAGGGTCAGGGACATGAGCAAAGAACCTGCCAAACTAGTCAGGATCCAGCCTAAGAAGACGCCAAGCCTCAGGCTCTAGACAAGAGGTCCAGGAAACAGAAGCTAGCAACAAGAGGGGACGTGAGATTAGGTCACCCCCAACTTATCTCAGCGTGTTGAAAGGTTAGATGGGAAAGGAGGAACCTATAACCCACACAGCTGGGGGTTCAACAGATAGAAATTTATCAAGAAAAGTCAAGGTTTTTTAAAATGTGGTTCCTCCCTCCTACACTGTTGGTGGGAAAGTAAATTGGTGCAGCCGCTATGGAAAGCAGTATGGCGGTTCCTCAAAAAACTAAAAATAGAACTGCCGTATGATCCAGCAATCCCACTCCTGAGCATATATCCAGACAAAACTGTAATTCAAAAAGATACATGCACCCCGATGTTCATAGCAGCACTATTCACCATAGCCAAGACATGGAAGCCACCTAAATGTCCATCGACAGAGGAATGGATAAAGATGTGATACATATAATATATAAAATGGAATATTAGCCACAAAAAAGAATGAAATAATGCCATTTGCAGCAACATGGATGGACCTAGAGATGATCATACTGAGTGAAGGAAGTCAGAAAGAGAAAGACAAATACTGTATGATATCACTTATATGTGGAACCTAAAATATGACACAAAGGAACTTATCTATGAAACAGAAACAGACTCACGGACATAGAGAACAGACTTATGGCTGCCAAGGGGTACGGAGGATAGGGGAGGGATGGATTGGGAGTTTGGGATTAGCAGATGCAAACTGCTGTTTTATATAGAATGGATAAACAACAAGGTCCTACTGTATAGCACAGGGGAACTATATTCAGTATCCTGTGATAAACCATAATGGAAAAGAATATGAAAAAGAGTATATATATATACGTATATATACATATATATATAAAACTGAATCACTTCGTTGCACAGCAGAAATTAACACAACATTGTAAATCAACTATACTTCAATAAAACAAATTTTTAAAATATAATAAAATGTGGTTCCTGTATCAGCAGTATCAGCATCACCTGGGAATTCACTGGAATTGCAATTTCTCCAGCCCTACCTGAGACCTAAGGAAACAGAAACTTTTGGGTGTAAGGCTCAGCAACTGATGTTTTAACACACCCTCTGGTCATTCTGATGCACAGTGAAGTCTGAGAAGCCCAGCAATGGTGTCTTCACTCTTACCTTCCACTGACAAGCATCTTGAGAGCCGTAGAACCAAACCACTAGCCTAGCTTCCTCTTCCCTCATTAGCCAGCTTCCTCTATTTTCACACTAGATCCTCTCTGTCAGGACATGTGGAAGGGCAGCAACAGTCAAATGCTGTTCATTTCCCTTTTCATCTCGGGTATATCATAAAGCAGATTATTGCTGAGCTGCATGTATGCATATTAATTCAAGACAGGTTTCTAATAGATTATAAATTATTATTGTGGAAACAAATCTGAATTAAATATATTCCAGAAGAGAAGGGGAAAAAACAATCAGTAACATACTATTGCCAGGCACAAAAGAAGGAAAACAAAGCAATGAGAAAGCTTGCAGCTAATCCTCACCCTCGAGATCTCTCACATGAACAAGATCTTAGAATACGAGTGTTTAAACAGTTTTTCTGAATGAAGAAAATTGTTTTTGCAATGTAAACAAAATAAGAAAATCCTGTCTAAGTTAAAAATCACGTATATTAGGAGTGCTGCCTGTGAGAGAGAGTTTTGTGCTTATTTTGGGGCAGTAGCTGAACATCTATTCTCTTTATCATCCAAGCACTATTTACTTTTATTTTTTTCAGAAATGACACTTACTAAAATGCTTTCATTAAGTGTCTCCTTGACTTTTCCCTGTATTTTCCAACTTTTAATCCAGAATCTAACTGCAGCTTTTATCATTATTCCTACCCCTATGTCTTCATGGTTTATTTTCAGTTTGTAACTGGCCACATGGCATTAAAATATTTCTAGAACTGGAACACATCAACTGAAGCTCATCTTTACTTATAATACAATTTCCTGTACATTGCTTAACAAGTTATTATCATTATCATGGTCTTTTGTAACCATTTGTTAAATATATAAACAAGAATAGATAGAAAGGGAGAAACCAAGGACAAAGGTCTTTTTAAAAGTAAACACCAGGGACTTTCCTGGTGGCACAGTGGTTAAGACTCTGTACTCCCAGTGCAGGGGGCCTGGGTTCGATCCCTGGTCAGGGAACTAGATCCCACATGCATGCCACAACTAAGAGTTCGCATGCCACAGCTAAGCAGCCAGTGAGCCACAACTAAGGAGCAGGTGAGCCGCAACTAAGGAGCCCTCGAGCCGCAACTAAGGATCTGGTGAGCCTCAACTAAGGAGCCCGTGAGCCACAACTAAGGAAGCACGCCTGCTGCAACTAAGATCTGGGGCAAATAAATAAATAAATATTTAAAAAAAAAAAAAGTAAGTACCACATTTAAAAGAAAAATAAGAATGATAGCTGGGATTTGATTGCCAAAAAATAAATGTGAATGAATAAAACATAAAGTAGAAATTCCTTTTCTATCTTTTGTCTTAGGATGAAGGAAGATGTGGCCAGTCTGAGACTACACCCCTTCTGAGGAAGTATTTTCCTGCTATTTTTGGGGTATTCCTAGTCTAACTTCCTTACAGCAGCCAAAAAGAATTACAGAATTTTCCCAACATGGACCATTAATAGCAACAACAGTATTTTGCTCCCTTTATGTTAAAGTACCATCTCCGTATTGTTTTTGGTTCTGGATTTCAAAATACAGCATTACATATAGAAAAGCGTGTGTGCGTCTAACACTGTTGCATTTTGAATTGAGAAAAAACCAAAAATGACAGCCCCTGACATCTAAAAACTTGCCTTATACTCACAGCGAGGCCATGTCATTCTCCTGTTAGACATGAATCATCTCACAGAACATCAACTTCGGGCAAGGTTACTCTAAGACCATAATAAAATGAGATCAAATAATGTCCCTTCATAATTTTGTCTAAGCACAGACGGCAACAAAGGCATTGTGTTACCTGCAAAATGCCAAACATCTCCTTATTTGGCCAAGATGATTGATTGCTACTTATTAGCCAGTTACAACTCTATCCTCCATCTAATCTCCTCTCTCTATAGATAAGATTTATTGATGCTCAGTCATAGAATTGCTCCTGCTTTCTTACAGCCTCTGATCTGGAACAAAACCCCCACCTCCTTAGAGCCTCCCCTAAATTAACTAACCAAAGCCCCAATCCTGTAATACATTCTTTCTAATATCCTTTTACTGAAATGCTCCATCATTCCCCATGATGTATGTTCTCCCTCTCTGCAGTGAGTAATAAAAACCTACCTTGTCTAACTACAGGTGTGTTCTTATTTTTGCTCATAAACAACAGAAATGTATTTCTCACCATTCTGGAGGCTGGAAGTTTGAGATCTGGGTGCCGGCATGGTCAAGTTCAGGTGAGGGCCCTCTTCCAAGGTCGCAGACTGATGACTTCTCCTAGTATCCTCACGTGGTGGAAAGTGGAGCTCCAGGTGCATTCTTGATGGTCAGTTGTCCGTTATTCTAATTTAAAAAGACAAAAGCCTCTTCATGAGGATGCCTATAATCCTTTAATGCAAGTTTTAGAATGGACATGGAGAGCAATTAATGATTGACCCAGCAGCTCATCTAATAGTTCAATGCTCTGTGCCAACTCACCTAGTTGTTACTTTGCACTATGCTTAATCCCTTGAGAAGTCAAACAGTATCAATGATTTTGTTTATATATTACTTATAAGCTTAGATTTGGTCAATCTAGAAATGGTCATTAAAAAAGAGAGAAAACTCCGTATCTTACTAATGATCAAAAGCTACAAACTTTTAAGATAACTTTGACCAAGAAGATTATAAGACCCTCTATCTTGAGCACTTACTCTATGCAGGTATTATACTAAGTGCTTTATACAGCTTAGCTCATCTAAAACTCAATAAATCTGGAGTCACAGAATGTCCAATTAAAAGTGGTTTAAATAAGGAAGAAAATGCACTGTCCACATAGCTCCATGATGTTAACACGGACTTCTCTGCTTACCGCCTTCCAGAAGCTATCCTCAGTGCGTCCATGGCGGCTCTTTTGGATTGCAAGTTGGCTAGAGTAGTATTGGGCTTCACACCGCGGGAAATGAAAGTAGATTCCTAGCATTAATTTTTATTAGAGATGAAATGTTCCTCCCATTGATTTCCCCCTCAGGTCCCATAGGCCAGGACTCGGTCATGTGTCCAGGCCGTGGTTACAAGGGCAACTGAGAACATAAGCATCTGGAATTTTCAGGCTTAATAATTGGAGGTGAGCTCTATCGGCATGGAAGGAAGGAAGGAGAGGTAGCTGTCAGGTAGGAGGCAGACAGCATTGTTCACAGGTGTTATTATTATCGCCATTTTACAAAGGAGGAAAGGAAGCTTAAAGAGGTGAAGTAATTTACCAATTAGTACTCAGCTAGAAGGTTTAGTGCAGAATTCAAATCCAGTATGCAGAATTTCAAAGCCCAAACTTTTTTAAGGGCTTGGACTCTAAATCAGATGGACCCAGGTTTGTATCTAGACTCTGCATCCTGTTTCCTCATTTGCAAAAGGAAATTATTGTATCACTTACTTCTTTGAACTATGGCAAAGCCTAAACAGATAATGTATATATAAAGTGTTGAGCACAATGTCTGGCCCTGTTATCACTGTTGTCTTTGCTATCAATCAGCAGCAGCATTATTACCCCATTCTACTGAGAATGCCACTCACTGGGTGAAATTTCTAGGTGGTTGTTCAGTCCAAGTGCTCTTCTTCCGTCGTTCACAATACCCGGTAAATGGAGTTTACTCTGTTACTATGACCATACTCTTACCTGGCTTGTGCCTTTCACGGTTCACTTGAACCGTCCTGGGAGCAGGGATCATGTCTTATTTATCTTTATATCTTCAGCCTCTTGCACAATCTGTAATGCATAGTATGTGCTCAATAAAAGATTCTGAATGAAGGTGTAGGTGAGGGTGGAAATAATTCTATACTTCAACAATTGAGAACTGTGAGTCCTATTTCTCAACCTCAGAAAAATCATCATTTCCTAGAAGAACATTTGATTACAAAAATCTCATGTGGGAAGGCCTAAATGACAAGGCTCAGCACTGAATAAAAACCACATATATTTAAAGAAAATGTTTATTTTCCCCAACCCCCAAAGGGGTGCTACTGTAAATCTTCTCTCATTTTAAACCTTGATGTTCTTTCATTGATTAAAATTTACACTAATGTATCAACAAAATTTCAGCTCACAGTAGTTAATTACCCGAGACTCCAGAAAAAAATCTATGTGTCTTATAAGGTGAAGTTCTTAGAAAATTCAGGAATAACATTCAAAAACTCAGCAATAAAATACTTTTGGGATAAAAGGAAAATGCATTCCATAAATATTTTGAATAGAACCAACTGAAAATAAATGTTCATTTCTTAGGATTGAGTTCAAGTAAGTTTCCATGTTTACTTGCGTCTGAGGATAGTAAACGAAGCACAGGATTAGCAGCAGACAGTTGACAACACTCACCCTGAGAGCATATAAACACGCTACGGGAAGCAGGTGCTGCTCTACATGAAATAGGTATTTCAGTGGCAGTAAAAACAGGGCAAACATATATTGGCGTCCTCACCTGCTCAGATCCACATCACAATCATGTAATAAGCCTCTTTTTCTTCTCGCTAATTTATAAATGGTTAAGACTTTTTTGACAGTAAAATTGTAACAATGGTTGATTTCTCTATCATTGTTATTCTGTTTTGTTTTACAAAAAGTGTGCAGTCAAGCTACTGGCAAATAATAAAATTGTCCAATGATTCCTTTTCATTCTAATTTTGCACATTTAATTTTACTATTGTGTTTCTTAAACATTTTTTTCTACAAGCCACCATTTTAAAAAATAAATTTATTTATCTATTTATTTATTTTTGGCTGCACTGTCTTCGTTGCTGCGCGCGGGCTTTCTCTAGTTGCGGTGAGTGGGGGCTTCTCTTGTTGCAGAGCACAGGCTCTAGGCGCCCGGGCTTCAGTAGTCATGGCATGCAGGCTCAGTAGTTGTGGCTCCCGGGCTCAAGAGCGCAGGTTCAATAGTTGTGGCGCATGGGCTTAGTTGCTACGCGGCATGCGGGATCTTCCCGGACCTGGGCTGGAACCAGTGTCCCCCGTGTTGGCAGGCAGATTCTTAACCACTGCGCCACGAGGGAAGCCCTAAGCCACCATTTTCAAAGCTATATTTTTATATATCAGCTATTCAATAGTGGAACCATGATTCCAGTAAGAGTTCTTTCAGGAAGGCGACTATGTCATAAATAAAGTGGAGGATCATTCAGCATTTATAGGCTGCTCTGATTTCAGAAAATATTTTTCAACCACTGATACACTTCCTATGCCTGTTATTCAAACACAACCTTGTTATGAAAGCTAATTGTTAAGGATTTCATTAAGAATTACATTATTATAAAATACTGCTTCTTGTAGAAAAGGGGGAAATACAAGAAAACACAAAAAAATTAAAATTATGCACAATCCAACCCTGTAGCTGGCTAATGCTAACATTTTGGTTTACTGCCTTCTTGTCTTTTTTCAAAGAATACATAATATATACACATTCAACTTTTTAAAACAAATTAGAGGGCCTCCCTGGTGGCACAGTGGTTAAGAATCCGCCTGCCAACGCAGGGTACATGGGTTCGAGCCCTGGTCAGGGAAGATGCCACAGAGCAACTAAGCCCATGCACCACAACTACTGAGCCTGCGCTCTTGAGCCCGTGAGCCACAACTACTGAAGCCTGCGTGCCTAGAGCCTGTGCTCTGCAACAAGAGAAGCCACCACAATGAGAAGCCCACGCACCATAACAAAGAGTACCTACCGCTCGCCACAACTAGAGAAAGCCCACATGCAGCAACGGAGACCCAACGCAGCCAAAAATAATTTATTAAAAAAAAAAACAAATTAGAAACATGCTAATTATACTTTGGTTTCTTGCTTTTTCATTTAAAATTATAATTTTTTATGGTAATAAATATTTATGAAAAGAAAAATTTTGACTCAGTGAATGGTATTTTAAGATAAAGATTTCCATAATTTAATCAAGCCTCCACTGGTATACATTTACATCATTTTCAATTTTTGTTGTTATAAAAAATACTATAGTAAGCATTCTTGTACCTAACATTTCTACATATCTCTACTTTCTTGCTTTGGAACACTACTAGAATATGAATATTTAAGGTTCTTAATAAATATATTTAAATTTAAAATGCTTACTATTAATTTTAGAGATATAACCATAACACAGAGAGTCAAAATGTCCTAAAGTAAAAATTACTGGTGCACTTGTACAAGGTCTACTTTAAAACCTTGGCACATAATGCATACAAAAGCTTGTCATTTTTGTTAAAAGCTCCCAGAACAGTACATCCATGTTGCTCTTTGGCATAAGATATTGCTAGACAGGAAGATACACATGATATCTTTATCATCAACATACCAAATCTTCTTATCATACTAAGTGAAGTAAGTCAGACAAACATCATGTGATATCACTTGTATGTGGAATCTAAAAAAATGATACAAATAAACTTATTTACAAAATAGAAATAGACTCACAGATATAGAAAACAAACTTATGCTTGCTAAAGTGGGAGTAGAGGGATAAATTGAGAGTTTGGGGTTACCTGATACACACTACCATATAGAAAATAGATAAATAACAAGGACCTACTGTATAGCATGGGGAATTATATTTAATATCTTATAATAACCTGTAATGGAAAAGAATATAAAAAAGAATGTATATAAATATATCTGAATCACTTTGCTGTACACATGAAACTAACACATCATTGTAAATCAGCAATACATCAAAAAAAAGACATCAAACCTTCTTAAACTAAGCCATAATGTGAAAGTACAAAAGGATTTTTGAAGCAATATAAACATATTTTAATAGTAACATGTTAAAATTAATATTTCATACTCATGAAATATAGGAAAAGAAAATTCTGAAAATGAAAAGTAATAAGCATGGATTAGCTTTCTCAGATATTAAAGCATATTATAAGGTGCCAATAATTAAAACAGTATGATAAGTATGCATGAACAGATTGACAGATGAACGGGAAATACTATGAAGTCCAGGAATAGACCCAAAATTCGTACATGAACCTTTATTATATGATAAAGGTGGAATTTAAAACTATTGGGGAAAGATAGATTATCACAAAAAGGTGTTAGAGCAACTAGAAAAAAAGTAATTACCCCAACATCTCACACTTTACACCAAAATAAATTCCATAGTGGTCAAAGACTTTAATGTGAACAACAAAACCATAGAGGTATTAGAAGAAACCAGAGGATAATTTTTAATAACCTTCACATGGGGAAATCCTCCCTAAGCCTGAAAAAAAAGAAAAGAAAAAATAAAAAGCCCAGATAAAAGAAAAAATTGATAAATTTTATTATTTTCAAATAAAAAAGTTTCTATGGGAAAAAATAAGCAAAGTCAAAACCTACACTCAGAAAAATAGTTGCAGCTTAAATCATAGACAAAGGCTAATTTATCCCACACATAAAGAACTCATATGAAATCCATATGAAAAGACCAATAACCCAATAGAAACTTGGGCAAAGGGTGTATGCTGATAGTTCACAGAAAAGGGAACACCAAAGCCTCTTAAACATATGAAAAGATGTTCAGCCTCACTTTTTTCAAAAATGCCAACTTAAACTTGGACAATACTATTTTTTTGAGATGCTATTTTTTACCTATTAGATTGGCAAAGATAGACACATTTGGGGACACATTCTTGGAAGGATCTGGGGAAACAGGCCCTCTCACATAATCTTGGTGGCAGTATAAATTGATGCAACCTTTGTGAAGAGCACTTTGGCAGTACAAAATCTACAAAAAATGTTCATTAACCCAGCAAGTCAACTACTAGGCTTTTATCTTACTGATCTATTCATTCATACATGTACAAAATTTCATATATACAAGGTTGTTATAAGAACATTGTAACGGAAAAGATTGAAAACAACCTAAAAGCCCATCAACAGGGGCTAAAAGAAATGATACAACAAAGCAATGAAATATTAGACAGTCAATATGAATAACGAAATGAGGAAGCTCCTCATGTATTGAAATGGGATGACTGCTGAGATTGATTGGTAGGTATGATAGATAGATGTAAAATCATGTACATATGCACATGTGTTATTGATTGCATATGCATCGAGTATCTTTGGAAGAGAACACAAAGAGGTGACGATATTAACTGGCTTTGAGAATGGAAACTGGAGTGCTTCATTGTACCCTTTGAATTTTCAGGTATTTGAACATATTATGTATTTTAAAAATTAAATGGAACTACATTAAATTTTTAAAGTTGAGTAGGTTGTTGTAATCACAGAAAACAGCTTGGGTCCTCATGAGTTAGCACAAAGAAAAATAAAAGAAATATCTTAGCAAAAGGATAGTAACCAGGATCTATTGTTCCTCTAAGTCCCCAATTGTTGGGTAGTCTGAAATATCTACTCCCCAAGCCAACCATGTAGCAGAGCACTAACCAATGCCAGAAGCTCCCCAGTGGTTCCAATCAGGCCCAGAGCTGCCCTCACGTTCCTCTCTTTGCTTGAAGAGAAGAATGAAGAAGCTACTACAGCACACACTTAGATTGACCAATGAATGAATGGCTGGGAGCCTTCCCTTTCTTTAGCCAATATAAAACACAGGGAAGCAAAGAAAGTATTAGAGTCACTGGGTCAGTGACTACTGATCCTTTTGTTACCTCCCCTTTAGAGCACAGCCTCTGAGTCTGACAGCCACCCAGGCAGGGCTAGAAGGAGGCATGTAGATGAGGCCCACAAAGATGGAGTTCATCTTTACAGACATTTTTTGTTTTTTAAGTTAAAAGCAATAAATCTGTTCTTGTTTAAGTGGCAGATGGATTGTTCCTTGGCTTTAGGCAAACTTATCAAAGGAAAGTGAACCCATATGGTCTGGAAGGGAAAAAATAGAGCAACTATCAAGATTTGGATCTAATTGCTTAGCTAATAGCTTAGCAGTCAGCCTTGAATAATGGTCTAAGTCAGGATGAAAGGGTTATTCCCCCTTTCTTAAGCACTTTACCTGTATTAACCCATTTACTTTTTACAACAAATCTAAGATGTAGTCTTTACTATGATCTCCATTTTACAAATGAGGCAACTGAAGCATGGAGAGTTTAACTAATTTGCCCAGTTACCCAAGGAGTAAATAGTAGAACCAGGATTGAGCCCAGGTAATGTGGCTCCATAGGCTGCACTCTCATCAAAACATACGGCATTCTATGTCATAGTAATTTTACCTATAGTATGATCCAAGCATTACAAAAATAATTTTTGTTGGAACTAGGCCCTTCTGAAACTCATAGACCAGAGTGTATGTGAACGTCCTGTATTTGTTTCCTTTAGTCAATATTTCATACATTGCTGAACAACCTTTTTGTTTTAAAGACCCAAAAAACCACATAGTAACATGTATCCAGTAACATGGATACATAGTAACATGTATTTGCAACACTAATTTTCCTGAAATAAAAGTGATCCCCACTTATCAGTCCCTCTAATTTTTTCTTCTTCCCTTTAAATCAAAGCAGTGTTTCATTTACCATATTTAACACCTAGCATGAGCAAAGAAAGCAAACAAAACAAAGCAAAACAAAAGTCCAAAGCAGAACTTAGGCCAAAACTTCCATTCTGAAGACTGAAGACTGGAAACATTAGATAGACAGCAGCACAGTAGAGTTAGGACATGTATCTCCTGACTCCCAGTCATGAGTTATTCATACCAGGCAAAGAAGACTAAAAATAGGGCCACCTCACCATGTCACTTCTTATTTTTACTTAGAAATTGCCATGGTTTTCTCTTTGTACTACAGACCTCTCCTAAGATTCTCCACTTTGAGAAAACAGATCCATTGAGAAGCCGCATTTTGGAGCCTAAGAACAACCAAGACTTGGAGCCAGACCACTTGATATTCCAATGACTTCATTAACTACCAGCCGCTGATCTTGGCTTATGACTTATGTCTCCAGCTTCAGTTCCCTGTCACTCATATTGGACATAATAAGACCAACCATACAGAAACTGGGGAATATTGGAGATAATGGAAGTAAAGTGCCTGACACAGTAGGTGATAAAAAATGAAACCTATTAGTACCAGCATGTGATTGATTGATTTCTCTGTTGAGTCTTCCTCTTTTCTTCACTCCTCAAATCATTGCACGTGTAAGGAAATTCTCCAGGACTTAACATGACCATCAGTGTGTGCGAACTTAAAAAATGATTATTAACTATTTCAAACATACAGAAAAGCATGGAAATAATATACCACCACCTATGTGTGTCTCCATTAAAAAAATGCCATCTTGTATTTCATAACTTTATATAAATGGTATCTGTTTGTCCATATTATTCTACAACTTGCTGTACCCTCTCCAGCATTATGCTTTTGAGATTTACCCATGTTGATATACGTAGCTGTTATTTCTTTTAAATGCTCTATAGTATTCAACTGTATGAACCTTCCACCGTGTATTTCTGATAGAGACACAGGTGTAGAGAACAAATGTACGGACACCAAGGGGGGAAAGTGGCGGGGGTGGAGATGGTGGGATGAATTGGGAGATTGGGATTGACATGTATACACTAATATGTATAAAATGGATAACTAATGAGAACCTGCTGTATACAAAAATAAATTAATTAAATTAAATTTAAAAAAATTACCATATGATCCATCATGTATTTCTTGAGTTCTCCTACTGATGGACATTTAGATTGTTTCCAGTTTTTTACTATTACAAAGAATATTGCAGTAGACATCCTCCTTACATGTGCTTCTTTGGGTACCTGTGAGAGAGTTTCTCTAGGGTACAAATCCAGAGGAGGGACTGCTAGATTCACAAGATATTGTCACTTTCAACATCACTAGCTATTGCCAAATTGTTTTCCAAATCACTACAGCATTTTGTTGTTGCACCTTGTGGGGTTTTGTTTGTTCATTCTTTACTGAGCAATATTTTATAGACCATAAAATTTACCCATTTAAGGCGTACAGTTCAACAGTTTTTAGCATGTTTGTGCAACCATCAGCCCAATATAATTTTAGATTCATGTGATAGTGTTTTTATTTATAAAATATACTTAAGCAATCTGGAAAGCGGGTTACATGTCCTATCCAATGTAACCACGGAAATCCCCTGGGAGAAGCTAGTTTGTAGAGATTTCCTTGTTTGAACCCTGTTGTTTGAGGCGGTAGCTGGAAGGCACATTCCCAATTAGTTACGAAACTGATTAAACGCAAGTTATTTGCTAACAAAGGCATTCCTATTTATTCACCTCAGAGTAAAATGACTCAGAATTGACTCTATTTGGAGAGAAGGGAGGCATGCTATACCAAATAAAGGAGCTCTTTTCCCCCAGAACTATTCTGGCTCCTGCCAGAAAGGGAGGGAGATGTGAACCAGGGTAGAGGATGGAGTAAACAGTTGTGGAAGCCAGGGCACTGGCAAAGGGGAGGGGGGGGCGGCCACCACCATCTTTTATTTTCCTCTGCAGGTTAACTTGTTGTGCTTTTCATCAAATCATTTTTGTACTCTGAGTTATTAATTAATGGCACTTTCAAGTATTATTTACCCCATCTCATACCTAATGTGTTAATTGTCAACGCAGGTTGCCAACTATGACTTGGAATACAAATTTAGGTAAGAATATTGTTCCCATCTAGCCACTAGGTGTTCAAAATCTAACACATTTCTTTCTACTTGGAATCTCCTGAGAAACATCAGTTTCATGGACAAAAACACTGGTCTCTTGTATTCATTCATTCTTTTCAGTCATTGCTTTAAGGACGTCAATTTTCAGATACTATGGTTTCATTTCATCAGGTGCCTGGCAGCTTTCTGAACTCTCCTCCTCACCCTTCAGCCCTTCCCACAAGTACAGAGTACACAGTCATGTTCCGTGACAGCTCATTAGGTGACACAGACCGGGCAATGTTAGAGTGTGATGTGTTGGAGAGGCACAGACACGGGGCTGACACCCAGGGCAGACGTGTTAGACTCACCTCACCAGCTACGCAGGCCTGTGACTTAGGAATGAGCTGCATGGGTTGGGAGGACCCAAGGAAGTTGTTTCTGTAACTAGTTCCCTTGATCCTTACATGAGGAGGCCTGAGGCTCTGACAGGTTTTGGGTCCACTCCAAGGCTCGACTAAGGCTTTAGGACCTGCAAAACTGAACGAACGACAGGGGACTGAAGTGGAAAACAGCCCTGACTTGCACTGGAAGGGATTAAGCCCAGCAAGCAACCTTGAACTCAGGGCAGAAATCCAGTTCGTCAGGGCAGGAAGGAGCAAAGCAGATGAGCGCTTCTCTCACTACCCCTCCACCCATCCCGAGGGGAAACGGTCTAACGAGGCTTCATCCAGCCTGTATTCCCAGCCAAAACAAAATTATCTGGCACTTCCTGAGCCCCAGCAGAGGGCTGCGTTAAAGGGGTGACCCTGCTCAAATGCAAATACATGCAAATTGTATCTACCTCTTCTGAGCATCAAGAACAAAAAAACACAGCTGAAGTCATCCGCACCCGGGCCACTCCCCTGAACCGGCTTCAGAGCTGGCACTTCTAGACTCCACTTTCCCGCTTTTCTAGTCTATGGCCCAACTTCCCTAACTTGTTACAGTCACGGGGCCCCGCTGCCGCGTTTACCCTGCCCCCAGCTTCCTCCACGCCAACAGCTAGAGCTCACACACCCCCTGCAGATCAGGGCGCTCCTCTCAATGTTCAGTGCCTGGACGGGAACTGTCCTGCACACGGAAACAAGGCCCAGCATCTCGCTTCCTCTTTGTTTAAAAATCTATTCCTTACAAGCTACAATGGTTCCAAGAACAAGGTTGTGGGTAATTACATTTTCCCTCTGCCCCATCCCATGTTGCAGAGTCAATGTGTGTAGGCCACAACAATAGTTCTAGTAGGATAGAACTGGTATGGTAGTTATGTGTGAGGTACTATGTGAGTACCTCGTAAGTATTATTTCATCTACTCCTCAAAATAACCCTACCAGGGAGGCATTATTATCTTCATTTTTGGATGAGAACACTGAGACCCAGGAAGATTATGTGTCTTGTGTAACATCACAATTTATAGAGGACGCAGGTGGGATTCAAACCCCAATGTTCACTGCAGGACTATTTACAATAGCCAAGACATGGAAGCAACCTAAATGCTCATCGACAGAGGAATGGATAAAGAAGATGTGGTACATACATACAATGGAATACTACTCAGCCATAAAAAAGAATGAAATAATGCCATTTGCAGCAACATGGATAGGCCTAGATATTATCATATTAAGTAAGCCGGACAGAGAAAGATAAATATCATATAATATCGGTTATATGTGGAATCTAAAAAAAAACAAAACAAAAAAAGATACAAGTGAACTTATTTCCAAAACAGAAAAAAAAATCATAGACATAGAAAACAAACTTATGGTTTGTTTTCAAACAGGAAAGGGGAATGGGGGGAGGGATAAATTAGGAGGTTGGGATTAACATATACACACTACTATATATAAAATAACCAACAAGGACCTATGGTATAGCACAGGGAACTCTACTCAATATTCTGTAGTAACCAATATGGGAAAAGAATCTGAAAAAGAATGGATATATGTATATATATAACAATCACTTTGCTGTACACCTGAAACTAACACATTGTAAATCAACTATACTTCAATATAAAATTTAAAAAATTTTAAAAAGATATCTGTAAAGATGAAAATGTAAATACTCAAATACCATAGAACTGAGAATAGAGATACACGGTGAACATCAAAGAAAAAAAAACCAGGGTGTCTGACTCCACAACAGTGTGAGGGAGGGGGGAGGTGATGGGAGTAGTCCACCTGGATGCAGGTGGAGAGAATTTAAAAATAATAATAAAACCAATTAGAAGTCAGATGGCTTTTTATTATCACCATAAGCAATTTTCAACAATGCAGTGAAGAAATATTTTTCCTCACTTGGGTGAACCACTCCCACTGTCTTATTAGGCTGGATGCTTCAATATCTGTGCCTAACATTGGTGCAGCCATAGTACAACTCTAAGGAAAGCCCAGCTGGGACACTGAGGATGGCAGAGCAAAGAGACGGAAAGAGCATATGGGTTTTAAAAAAATTACTGTGGTAAAATATACATAAAATTTACCATTTTAACCATACAATTCAGGGGCATTAAGTACATTTGCAATGTCATACAACCACCACCACTACCCTTTTCCAGAACTTTTTCATCATCCCAAACAGAAACTTTGTACCCATGAAACATGACTCCCTATTCTTCCCTCCCCCCAGCCCCTGGTCACCTCTCTTTTTTTTTCTCTATGAATTTGCCTACTCTAGGTAACTCATATAAATGGAACCATACAATATGTGTCATTTTGTGTGTCTTTTTTCACTTAGCATTGTGTTTTCAAGGTTCATCCACGTTATAGCATGTAACAGAATTTTATTTCTTTTTAAGGTGGCACAACATTCCACTGTATATAAGAACTGTTGTTTTTTTTATAATTAATTAATTTATTTATTTTGGCTGTGTTGGGTCTTCGTTTCTGTGCGAGGGCTTTCTCTAGTTGCGGCAAGCGGGGGCCACTCTTCATCGCCGCGGCCTCTCCTGTTGCGGGGCACACGCTCCAGAAGCGCAGGCTCAGTAATTGCGGCTCACGGGCCTAGTTGCTCCGCGGCATGTGGGATCCTCCCAGACCAGGGCTCGAACCCGTGTCCCCTGCATTGGCAGGCAGACTCTCAACCACTGCGCCACGAGGGAAGCCCAAGAACTGGGTTTTTAATGACACCTTTGAGATACCATACCTTAGGGGACCTCTTGTTAGGTTAGATAGTAAGTTTTCCTTATAGTGCAAAAGTCACATGGCATTGGCTTTTCTGTTTCTTACAGCTGAAAGAATCCTGACACACAAGGCACAACTCAGGTTCTTCCGTGAAGCTCCAGGGTGGGCAATGAGACCCGCAGACAATCAAAATGGATGCTCTTCAGCATGTGGCAATATTTTACAGAATTTCCCTGTAAGTCTGAATCTATACACGTGTACATGCGTATACACACACTCACACGACCAGGGCCACACCTTTACCTCCTCTCATCCTCAGTTTAGCTATTCTGATAATCCCTTATTACGACAGTTAATTTCAGCATAGACAGTTACTCAGTACTTAACATTTTTATTCATCATAAAAATATATATATGTAACTCCAAATCGAGTGAGACATTGCGCCTGGTGCTCTGTGGAGGAGTATAGATTGATGCCTCTTTTCAAAACACTTTTCTACAATCTTCACTGGACTTGGAAATAATCAAGCTTATTAGTCAAAGGTAAAAAATAAAAACACTTATTTAAAAATTACCATCCAGCATTAAGTGCTCCAACTTTGGCAGGCAGGCAGGGCGGGTGGTTAATGTTTTATTTGTATATGAAATTGGAGATACAGGCAGCAGTGTGGCAAAAAAAAAAAAATGAATGCTTATCATTAGAACTGAAAAAAAAAGTGAGTAGTACGCTAATATGATAGAAGGGAACTTTAAGTCACCACACAATGAGAAGAATCTCATCTTTGATAAGTACTAGTAGTGGGGGAGGTTTGACTTATTTGCAGGATTATGAAACGTGTTGATTCATGACTATGAAGAGGCGGACTGTAGAAAGCTGTGAGCAGACCCTAGTGTTAGAAAGGGATATGGAGAAGTGGGAATAAAGAGAAAGAAAAACAGGTCAGAATGTTTTTGCTCAAGGGTCCCTAGAAAAAATTTTTAAAATTAAAAAAAAAATCTGAGTAAGCATGTACTGTAATATTTTTCTGTGACTATAGAAGTGTAATGGGAAGCATTAGAAATCAATTACACTGTAAAAATATACAATAGCCTTTCTTTGTGAGCATATATATGAAGCCTCCTGCATCTATTATATTATAAAATCACGTTACACAATTCTACCTTTTTTTTTGCTTGTTCCCTTTTCTGGTTCCTAGTTATTCACATTCTGGGAGAGGACAAAGGCCTTTACAGATTCATCAATCCAATCCTTTCTTTTCACAGATAAAGGAGGGTAAATAGCTTGCCCACGGTCCCATTCATCCTCAGTGAAAGAGACTGGGCTAAAACCACCAGGTCTCCTGATCCCCATCTGCTGCTTTTCTCATTACAACGTGACCTGATTCACACTCCGCCTCGTCCCTGGTCTGTATCTGATGGTTCTCCCTCAACCTCAGCTGGGGCAGAAGGGTTGTGAAAGACAGGACCCGGTCCTCTTGGGGCCTCTGGTTTGCTATGAGTGTGGGGCACTAGAAGAGGATGCCAGAAAACGCATCTCCCACTTCCATCCCAAGTCTGAAAGTGACCTACAACACACACACACACACACACACACACACACACACACACACAGAGTCAGGCTCTGTGATCACCTAGCTGAGAAATATTTCCTTGATAGGACTTTGTGTGAGAGAGGAATGTTTAACAGCTGCCATAGGAGAGGTTATTGATTTTAAAGGAGAACATCTGGCCAAGGATACATACACCTTTCAGAAGCTCCTGGTCACACACAATGACCAACAATGGAGAGCTTCCAGCTCCAGGGGTCATGTCAACACCAGGCACGAAGTCCCTGACCACAATACCATCAAATGGGTCACTAATCAGTGGTGGGAACTGCCTCCAAATATACAAATTCCAGCAGAAAGGAAACACATTTGACTGGATTCTCTTAAAGAGCCCTACCATTCTCACATCTATTTTGGGTTTCATATTTATCAGCACTCAACATTCTAAATGTTCTAGTCTGGCTATCCCTATTTCTGGGTGACAACACCGGGAACGCTTTATTGCAACATTCATGAGAGGTGCCTCGAAAGTGAGGGTGGTCGGATCTCTCGAGGCCATTTTTTTCTGCGGTTCCTTTGAGAACAAAATCAAAGTGTTATTGTATTTTTTAAATGTCTATCATAGAAGGTTTTGATCAAGTTCAATACGAGGAATATGAATTTAAAATATCCCTTGTTGTAATCATGAACTAGGAAAACTATGAGAGGAAACAGAGTTCTTGAAACTTTGACAATTTCAAGTTTATGGAAACATCGAAAAGTACCACAATTCTATAGACTGTCCTGCAGAAATTTATCTTTCTTGGGCTCCATAAGTTTCTGTAAGAGTAAGATTCTCTTTCATCTAAACTTTTCCTAGAAATCTGCTTTCTCAAGTGAAGATAAATCATTTGTTTCACAAAACAAGAGCCTGCTGTGTGTTGTGCGTTCCATCTCAGGCAATAAATTGCCTTTGTACCGTATTTCTGGTCTCTTTCCATATAGCTTGCTGTATCCTATACACAGAATCCTGAAAAATCCTTTCCACTTGTGTAGGAAAGCCACGACTTTCTTCCTCCAGGGCGTTGATGGTTCGCAGAGCAAAGGGAGTCCTTTCTCGGGGCAGTGGGTTGTTCAGGGGCCGCATGGGGATGACGGAATTGTACTTGTGCTGCCGGTTAACAGAGTTCATGAGGGACGTATAGAACTGGAACTTACACCAGGTATCTCTTAAAAAGTTTTCGGTCAATAATAAGATTGTCCAGGCAGACCCATTGACAGCATCATCCAAATTCTGTAAATGCTGCCTGCCACATGGCATCTCAGCAAAGATTATTCCAGGTTTGATGCCGAAGTCATTTTCCAGCAGATTCTGGACTCGGAGGGCTTCGTCTGTGTCTTCTTCAGCATGCAGTATCACAAATTTGAGGAACACCTCTTCTTCTTCTTCCTCTTCTGGCATCTCCTCCACTCCCTTGGCTCCCTCCTGCTCCCCTGTTGGCATCTCCGCTGTATTACTATGAGCAGCAGCATTACTCAGGGAGATTTCTTCAGATTTCTTGGAATCTGACTTGTGATGTCTTTGACTCATATCCACACTGTGGCTTCTACCCCAAGAGAGAGAAAGAGGGCAGGGATCCGTTTTAGACTTTCCGATACCCATTATAAAGATCCAAATCAGAATAGGAAAGCTTTATTTCTCAGCATTTCAGTTCATTCTAAAAGGAGAAATAACAAAGCAGAATACCGTAAACTTAATCAAAACATTAAAAATGGAAAATTTCATTCACCCCGAAAACCTCAAAAAGATTATAATATAAAGTTCTCTAAGAAAGAATTGCCAAACAGATCACTGGGAAATGAAATCACTGGTCTTTTTTGAGCTTCACAAGGGCTACCACAGGTAGTCAAGGGTAAGTTAAACAGAGGGTCCAGTTTAATATAACAGGAGATATGTGGAAATTTTAAATGGTATTATAATCACACTATAAACCTCCAAATTAAAATAAATTACTTTGGTATTTTAGAGAAAAGGTACCATATCAACTCTACCCATATGGAGTTTAAATCCAACTTCTCCATAACCAAATTACTGTGTAAGCTAGAAACACGAAAACCTAAAGAAACAGAATATTCCAACATTAAATACAAAATTTATTTTTGTATCAAACACAAATACAAAACAGAATACAGATATCCTAAAGATGGCTAGCAGGCAGCTCTACTGACTCAGAAGAGAAGATCTGAAATGTCAAACGACTTGTTGCCCAGAATTCACGGGTTCAGAGCTTTTTTGTTTGTCTAGGATCAGGCCGTGTTGTAGTGGGGCTGGTGGAGAAACTATAATAAGGATTGTGAAAAGTAAGGAATATCTCTTCCAGCTA
Source organism: Eschrichtius robustus (assembly GCF_028021215.1). Lineage (NCBI taxonomy): Eukaryota > Metazoa > Chordata > Mammalia > Artiodactyla > Eschrichtiidae > Eschrichtius > Eschrichtius robustus. The sequence continues at coordinate 94,607,198 of NC_090825.1, forward strand.
ATCTTGGGAATACTTACGAAAACATTTATTCACCTAGGGAGAAATTAACATCTTGGTTTGGAAGTGAAATCTGGAAACAAAGCCTTGTGATTTTCTCCAGTGAAATTAACAAATAATCATTGTAGTCTATACTCCTTCTTTTATTTTAAAAATCCTAAATTCAGAGTGGAAGAATTAGATCAGCTGTGAAAGAAAGGTACTCCATGTGAATCTAATTTAAATAAATCTTCAGATAATGTCGGCAGTGTTGTTAATATAACCCCCAAACAGGCAGTTTCAAGGGGGGGGGGTTCTTTTTTATCAAAAGACAGAAAATTTAGAATAATTATAAATTCCATGTTTTCAAACTATGGGCCCATAGGCTATATTCTAAAGCATTTTTATTTATTGTTCATTGGCAAAGACCAGAGTTCAAGAAGAAATTAGAATTTTATTCATTATGACCTAAGTAACATAGCTACATATGCCAAAATATGTCAGGTTTAGAAGCAACCATTCAGCAAAAATGGTGAAAAACTGTTATGGGAAGAAAAAACAAGGAAAAACAGAGGGAATTTTTTTCTAATGTATATAAGGAGTGAAAGGGTTTGCTACTGCCTGTGAATAGTGAAGGAATTGCTGGCTATTGCCTGTCATTTATTCTGTCTGTACTTCAGGTTCTGATCCACAGTATACTGTGCCAGCCACCAAGTGGTAGTCTAAGGCATGACAACCCTCCAATGCTATTGATATCCCAATTAATAAACCTAAATGAACTCAGACTCTCTTCACTGGTTAGGATTAACTGCTGACTTTTTTATTGTATCATTAAAAAAGTTTTACTATGCAGAATTGCGAAAGAAGGTTCCCCTGAATTAAAAAAAAAACTATCCAGAGAAATCTATTAAAGTGTCAATTAAAATGATCTTCACTTATTCGTTGAGATAGGTTTGTTAAACCAACTTCATTATCTTAATCACCAGCTGCTGCAGATGAGTGCATGTGAAGTAATATAAAAGATTTTCACTAAAAAGTGTTGAAAACTTCTAAGGTAAAATGGTGTGTTGAGTCCAAACACAGAATCTTTTGAGATAAATAAAAATAAACAACAAAAGAATTACATTATGAAGAAAAATTACAATTTTATGTCTCATTTTTCTTAAACACTGGTCAGCAAAAAACAGCAAAATACTCCAGAAATCTATGATGTGCTGTTCCAACTTCCAAGCACTCCTGCCCACCCCCACCCGAAGCAGACCAGCGAGGAGAAAATTAGTGACAATGTCTGAAAACTTCACCATAACCTTCTAATTTGGAGAGGAGAGTCAGGAGCTAGCCAAGGGGAAAAGATGTGGGAAGCTTTGCGCTGGAGATCTGCCTTTCCCACCACCACATGAGTCAGAGATGGGGAAGTGGTCCAGATTCTTCACAGGGGTTCTCAAGGCTGGAAGGAAGGGGGAGAACCTGTGTTCACCCGGAGCCAATTAACTCCATCAACAAAGAGAACAGAAGGAAGGCGGGAAACGCAGAAGGAAATAGGGGAGGGGAGAAGGCTGGCACGGAGAATCCTGCGAAGCCTCTTCCGTGCTCTCCTCCTCCATCAGGGACAGTTAGCATCAGGGTTAAAACACTGAGGTTTCAGCTCCTTCCCCTCAGCTAAGCGGGAGGAGAGTGAAGGTGGCTGCAGGGGAGAGGCACACAGGACCACTGTTCACAGGAATACAAACGTGTGTGTGTGTGTGTGTGTGTGTGTGTGTGTGGACATTTCTTTATTTACTTTTTTAGAAGGGTAAACTTTGAAAATATTTATATGGAAAAGCCGCACTCCCATCCTTGTCTTCCCCATCCATCCTGTTGCCCCCATGGCCTCTTACTGGTGACCGCTTTTATTAGTTTTTCCTATATCCTTCCAATATTTCCTCATGAATACATATATTTTTTCTTTCCTTTTTTTAAAAAAAAGTATTATTGTATATATACACATACACTGCCAAACAGCAGTAGGTAGGTAGGTAGATAGACAGATAGATAGTAGATGGCTTTTTCCCTTAGTAATATAACCTCAGAGCCTTCCATAGCAGCACCCGGAGAACCTCCTCTTATTTACATAATCTTCTACATGTGAATGTACCATAACTGTCCCGTTCTTCAATACGTGATTTGTTTCCAGTCTGCTACTATCATGAACAATGTGGCAATGAATAACTTTGTACAAAGGTCATTTATGTGCAAGGTCATCTGCAGAAAAATTGCCCCAAACAGGATTTCTGTATCAAAGGACAAATGCATTTGTCATAGTGATAGATTTGGCCAAATCGCTCTCTGTAAGAACCTTTTTTGGTTTTGTTTTGCTTTTCACTTGACAGAATGACACCTCCACCTCCATCCTTTGTCCCAGAAAAGATCTAAGACCAAAACTACCAATTACTATTGACCACAGCCCAACTGAGCTAATCACATCCCTTCAGGGCAACAGAAATGTGGAAAGATACAACCCATCAGGATGGAGCCCTTAAACCGAAGTTCTGAAGGGAAGATCAACAGGTCCAGGATAAGAAGGAAAGACAGTCCAGAATGTATTCACTTTATATCTAGGCAAACGAAGGTGCCAAAGGAATCCCCCCACATTCAATAGGAGTAAGATGAAAAGAACAGCATGGCATATATGCACACTGGGCAAGTGTGCACAGATGTTACAGGAAATAAGAAAGAAGATAAAGAAGAATCAGAGCATGCAAGAGACAAATAAAAAATTCCATTCTCATTAAGACTACATGCTCTGGAATCAGACTGCCTGTATGTAAATCCCAGCCCTACTATAAAAAAAACTGCAAGACTTTGTACAAATTACTGTACGTATATCTCTGTGCTTTGATTTCATCATGTGTAAAATGGTGATAATTATAATACCTACCTTTAAGGTTTTTACAAAGATCAAATGGCTTAGAAGAGTGCTCCATAAATGTTAGCAGTTAATATTGTTATTACATACATAACAAAGAAGCCAAAGAAAACTTTACGGTTTTACTTTAGTAGCAATAAGAGAAGGCAGAACTAAGCTGTGTGCCTAACAGGGGGGTGAGTGGATGTGGCAGAGGACACCTGCAGAAGTTCCCTTTGACTGTTTCATTGTTCTCAGTAAAAGAGGAAGCAAAACCCCTTCCTTAGGACTGCCCCAAACCTCAATCTCATTTTGTAGTATAAATGATACAGGATGGAGCCCATTGGGGTGAGATTACCGTGTCCACAAGGTTATTATTCTTCCTCAGCCCTACCCAATGCTGATTAGTGTCTGTGTGTACTCTTGCTCCCAGCAGAAGACTTCCGTGGCTGGAAGACAGTCAGGGCAGCACCCGTTGGGTCCTATCCCAGGACAGCCCCTCTCCATGCAGAAATTTCCCAGGAGGTTCTCAGGGTGGTTACAGCCATCAGCCCTCTCTCCCCTGTCCCAAACTAAAAAGTGAAACATCAGTGTGAATTTCTCTTTCATACAAAGTTTACTTTCCTCACCAAGACCTTTGTGAGAGTCAACTGTATGTGTCAGCTGGGCTAGGCTATGGTGCCTAGTTGTTTGGCCAAAGACCAGTCCAGATGTCGTTCTGAAGGTATTTTTTAGGTGAGACTGACATTTAAAGCAGTAGACTTTAACTGTAAAAATAATGAATCACTATGCTGTATACCTGAAACTAATATAATACTGTATTAATCAACTATATTTCTATTTTAAAAAATAAATAAAGCAGTAGACTTTGAGTAAAGATTACCCTCCATAGTGTGGGTGGAACTTACTCAATAAGTGAAGGCCAGAGCAATACTGAGGTTCCTCAAAGAAGAAGGAATCCTGCCTTGGGACGGCAACATAGAAATTCCACCTGAGTTTCCAGCCTTCAGACTCAAGACTGCAAAGTCATCTCCAGCCTGTTTCTAGCCCTGCAGATTTGGGACTTGCCAGCCTCGCCAGTCACATGAGCCAATTCCTTAAAATGAATCTCCCACCCTCCCTCCTCTCTCTCTATAAAATCTATTGGTCCTGTATCTCTGAAAAACCCAAATGCAACCCTCCTTAAAAGTCTGTTGCCCTAGAATTAAGAGTTACTGTTTCCGTTAGATAGCCCCAACCACCAGAGAGCAGACAGCAGAAGCAAGAAAAACTACAATCCTGCAGCCTGTGGACCAAAAACCACAGTTACAGAAAGATAGAGAAGATGAAAAGGCAGAGGGCTAGGTACCAGATGAAAGAACAAGAAAAAACCCCAGAAAAACAACTAAATGAAGTGGAGATAGGCAACCTTCCAGAAAAAGAATTCAGAATAATGATAGTGAAGATGATTCAGGACCTCGGAATAAGAATGGAGGCAAAGATTGAGAAGATGCAAGAAATGATTAACAAAGACCTAGAAGAATTAAAGAACCAACAAACAGAGATGACCAATACAATAACTGAAATGAAAACTACACTAGAAGGAATCAATAGCAGAATAACTGAGGCAGAAGAACGGATAAGTGACCTGGAAGACAGAATGGTGGAATTCACTGCTGCGGAACAGACTAAAGGAAAAAGAATGAAAAGAAATGAAGACAGCCTAAGAGACCTCTGGGACAACATTAAATGCAACAACATTCGCATTATAGGGGTCCCAGAAGGAGAAGAGAGAGACAAAGGACCAGAGAAAATATTTGAAGAGATTATAGTCGAAAACTTCCCTAACATGGGAAAGGAAATAGCCACCCAAGTCCAGGAAGCGCAGAGAGTCCCATACAGAATAAACCCAAAGGGAAACACGCCGAGACACATAGTAATCAAAGTGGCAAAAATTAAAGACAAAGAAAAATTATTGAAAGCAGCAAGGGAAAAACGACAAATAACATACAAGGGAACTCCCATAAGGTTAACAGCTGATTTCTCAGCAGAAACTCTGCAAGCCAGAAGGGAGTGGCATGATATGCTTAAAGTGATGAAAGGGAAGAACCTACAACCAAGATTACTCTACCCAGCAAGGATCTCATTTAGATTTGATGGAGAAATCAAAAGCTTTACAGACAAGCAAAAGCTAAGAGAATTCAGCACCACCAAACCAGCTCTACAACAAATGCTAAAGGAACTTCTCTAAGTGGGAAACACAGGAGAAGAAAAGGACCTACAAAAACAAACCCAAAACAATTAAGAAAATGGTCATAGGAACATACATATCGATAATTACCTTAAACGTGAATGGATTAAATGCCCCAACCAAAAGACATAGACTGGCTGAATGGATACAAAAACAAGACCCATATATATGCTGTCTACAAGAGACCCACTTTAGACCTAGGGACACATACAGACTGAAAGTGAGGGGATGGAGAAAGATATTCCATGCAAATGGAAATCAAAAGAAAGCGGGAGTAGCTAAACTCATATCAGATAAAACAGACTTTAAAATAAAGAATGTTACAAGAGACAAGGAAGGACACTACATAATGATCCAGGGATCAATCCAAGAAGAAGATATAACAATTATAAATATATATGCACCCAACATAGGAGCACCTCAATACATAAGGCAACTGCTAACAGCTCTAAAAGAGGAAATTGACAGTAACACAATAATAGTGGGGGACTTTAACACCTCACTTACACCAATGGACAGATCATCCAAAATGAAAATAAATAAAGAAACAGAAGCTTTAAATGACACAAAAGACCAGATAGATTTAATTGATATATATAGGACATTCCATCCAAAAACAGCAGATTACACGTTCTTCTCAAGTGCGCACGGAACATTCTCCAGGATAGATCACATCTTGGGTCACAAATCAAGCCTCAGTAAATTTAAGAAAATTGAAATCATATCAAGCATCTTTTCTGACCACAACGCTATTAGATTAGAAATGAATTACAGAGGAAAAAACGTAAAAAAGACAAACACATGGAGGCTAAACAATACGTTACTAAATAACCAAGACATCACTGAAGAAATCAAAGAGGAAATAAAAAAATACCTAGAGACAAATGACCATGAAAACACGACGACCCAAAACCTATGGGATGCAGCAAAAGCAGTTCTAAGAGGGAAGTTTATAGCTATACAAGCCTACCTCAAGAAACAAGAAAAATCTCAAGTAAACAATCTAACCTTACACCTAAAGAAACTAGAGAAAGAAGAACAAACAAAACCCAAAGTTAGCAGAAGGAAAGAAATCATAAAGATCAGAGCAGAAATAAATGAAATAGAAACAAAGAAAACAATAGCAAAGATCAATAAAACTAAAAGTTGGTTCTTTGAGAAGATAAACAAAATTGATAAGCCATTAGCCAGACTCATCAAGAAAAAGAGGGAGAGGACTCAAATCAATAAAATCAGAAATGAAAAAGGAGAAGTTACAACAGACACCGCAGAAATACAAAGCATCCTAAGAGACTACTACAAGCAACTTTATGCCAATAAAATGGACAACCTGGAAGAAATGGACAAATTCTTAGAAAGGTATAACCTTCCAAGACTGAACCAGGAAGAAACAGAAAATATGAACAGACCAATCACAAGTAATGAAATTGAAACTGTGATTAAAAATCTTCCAACAAACAGAAGTCCAGGACCAGATGGCTTCACAGGTGAATTCTATCAAACATTTAGAGAAGAGCTAACACCCATCCTTCTCAAACTCTTCCAAAAAATTGCAGAGGAAGGAACACTCCCAAACTCATTCTATGAGGCCACCATCAGCCGGATACCAAAACCAGACAAAGACACTACAAAAAAGTAAAATTACAGACCAATATCACTGATGAATATAGATGCAAAAATCCTCAACAAAATACTAGCAAACAGAATCCAACAACACATTAAAAGGATCATACACCACGATCAAGTGGGATTTATCCCAGGGATGCAAGGATTCTTCAATATACGCAAATCAATCAACGTGATACACCATATTAACAAATTGAAGAATAAAAACCATATGATCATCTCAATAGATGCAGAAAAAGCTTTTGACAAAATTCAACACCCATTTCTGATAAAAACTCTCCAGAAAGTGGGCATAGAGGGAACCTACCTCAACATAATAAAGGCCATATATGACAAACCCACAGCAAACATCATTCTCAATGGTGAAAAACTGAAAGCATTTCCTCTAAGATCAGGAACGAGACAAGGATGTCCACTCTCACCACTATTATTCAACATAGTTCTGGAAGTCCTAGCCACGGCAATCAGAGAAGAAAAAGAAATAAAAGGAATACAAATTGGAAAAGAAGAAGTAAAACTGTCACTGTTTGCGGATGACATGATACTATACATAGAGAATCCTAAAACTGCCATCAGAAAACTGCTAGAGCTAATCAATGAATATGGTAAAGTTGCAGGATACAAAATTAATGCACAGAAATCTCTTGCATTCCTATACACTAATGATGAAAAATCTGAAAGAGAAATTAAGGAAACACTCCCATTTACCATTGCAACAAAAAGAATAAAATACCTAGGAATAAACCTACCTAGGGAGACAAAAGACCTGTATGCAGAAAACTGTAAGACACTGATGGAAGAAATTAAAAGATGATACCAACAGATGGAGAGATATACCATGTTCTTGGATTGGAAGAATCAACATTGTGAAAATGAGTACACTACCCAAAGCAATCTACAGATTCAATGCAATCCCTATCAAATTATCAATGGCATTTTTTATGGAGCTAGAACAAATCATCTTAAAATTTGTATGGAGACACAAAAGACCCCGAATAGCCAAAGCAGTCTTGAGGCAAAAAAATGGAGCTGGAGGAATCAGACTCCCTGACTTCAGACTATACTACAAAGCTACAGTAATCAAGACAATATGGTACTGGCACAAAAACAGAAACATAGATCAATGGAACAAGATAGAAAGCCCAGAGATTAACCCACGCACCCATGGTCAACTAATCTATGACAAAGGAGGCAAAGATAGACAATGGAGAAAAGACAGTCTCTTCAATAAGTGGTGCTGGGAAAACTGGACAGCTACATGTAAAAGAATGAAATTAGAATACTCCCTAACACCATACACAAAAATAAACTCAAAATGGATTCGAGACCTAAATGTAAGACTGGACACTATAAAACTCTTAGAGGAAAACATAGGAAGAACACTCTTTGACATAAATCACAGCAAGATCTTTTTTGATCCACCTCCTAGAGTAATGGAAATAAAAACAAAAATAAACAAGTGGGACCTAATGAAACTTCAAAGCTTTTGCACAGCAAAGGAAACCATAAACAAGACGAAAAGACAACCCTCAGAATGGGAGAAAATATTTGCAAATGAATCAACGGACAAAGGATTAATCTCCAAAATATATAAACAGCTCATTCAGCTCAATATTAAAGAAACAAACACCCCAATCCAAAAATGGGCAGAAGACCTAAATAGACATTTCTCCAAAGAAGACATCCAGACGGCCACGAAGCACATGAAAAGATGCTCAACATCACTAATTATTAGAGAAACGCAAGTCAGAACTACAATGAGGTATCACCTCACCCCTGTTAGAATGGGCATCATCAGAAAATCTACAAACAACAAATGCTGGAGAGGGTGTGGAGAAAAGGGAACCCTCTTGCACTGTTGGTGGGAATGTAAATTGATACAGCCACTATGGAGAACAATATGGAGGTTCCTTAAAAAACTAAAAATAGAATTACCATATGACCCAGCAATCCCACTACTGGGCATATACCCAGAGAAAACCGTAATTCAAAAAGACACATGCACCCGAATGTTCATTGCAGCACTATTTACAATAGCCAGGTCATGGAAGCAACCTAAATGCCCATCAACAGACGAATGGATAAAGAAGTTGTGGTACATATATACAGTGGAATATTACTCAGCCATAAAAAGGAACGAAATTGAGTCATTTGTTGAGACGTGGATGGATCTAGAGACTGTCATACAGAGTGAAGTAAGTCAGAAAGAGAAAAACAAATATCGTATATTAATGTATGTATGTGGAACCTAGAAAAATGGTACAGATGAGCCAGTTTGCAGGGCAGAAGTTGAGACACAGATGTAGAGAATGGACATATGGACACCACGGGGGGAAAAGTGCGGTGGGGTGGGGATGGTGGTGTGCTGAATTGGGCGATTGGGATTGACATGTATACACTGATGTGTATAAAATCGATGCCTAATAAGAACCTGCAGTATAAAAAAACAAACAAAACAACTAATACTAAACTTTCATTGGGTTATTTGTATGGAAGTATGTTAATATAAATGTTTCAGACATTACATGAAATTTCTAAAAATCTTATATTTGTATGTGTATGGAAATATGTATGGAAATATGTTAATATAAATGTTTCAGACATTACATGAAATTTCTAAAAATCTTATATGTTCTGGTATAATGTTATATGTAATAATCCTAGTTATTACTTAAAATGTATATCTCAGAAATAACTAATTTTCTTGTCAACTGCATTATTATGAACTTTCATCAAATCTTTAACCGTGGTCATTTTTAAGTCTTTTGTCATTTACAGACAGTTCTGGGTGTACTCTGATGATTTTGCAAATATGTTCCTATAAAAGGGTTTCATCTTCAAGAAATTCATGGAAAAGACTCTGACAAGTACAGGTTTCTGGTAACTGACTGTACTGCTGAACTGAATGAATAAGCATTTTCAGAACTCTAATGAAAAACTGATGAACTCATAAAAGTGCTAACAAAAGATCAAGATAAAAAAAAAAATTAATTACATGGGACTGAGTGAACTGATGAGGATAAGTATAATTTGTGTGACTTTCTGTCTGAATTAAAAAAAAAAAATCCTACAAGGACTCAGAGGCAAAGAATATACAAATCAATTTTCACTGCAAAGTAAAGGAGCTGTTACAGTGGAGGATTACTGGACTGAATGTCAATATTATGACATAGTATGAGTGTGTTTCATGTTTGGTAATTGCAATCATTGTTGCTTTTGTTGTGGTCATCCATGTACAATGCTTGGTGTCAGTCTATTTATCTCTTGTAAAAATAAAAAAATTAAAAAAAAAAGAAATGAAAGGCATTTAAAAAAAAAAAAAAAAAAAAGAGTTACTGTTTCCATTTAAAAAAAATTTTGACCACTTGGGAAGAGAGGCTCCCAAAAAGCAGTAAGTAAAACAATGACCAGTAATAATTTGATAATAAAATACATATGCATAAACCATTTTCAACCTGTCCATGTGTTTACCACAGAAAAAGCTTATGCGTTTAAATCACTGCCTCTGAAATGTAACACATTTAACAAACATTTAGGCATCTAGTTCTTGGATCCTTTAGCCCCGGAGAACTTTTTCCTATCTGAATAGCACCATCTTGTGGGAAATACATACAAAATTAATAGTTTCTTTGCTTAATTCAATTAATAAATAGGTTTTGTCATTATTAATAAGGGTTGTTGAAAACTTACTCTGCACCAAGACCTGCTGGGTTTTAGGGATGTGGACCCAGGACAAGCAGATAATTAGGACTCATTGCACTGGTGCTTCATTCAAATAACAGGTGCTACCAGAGCACTCAGGATGGACACGCAGTGGGGAGCACTGCATCAGTAAGACCGAGAGGCGGACGGTTTCCAGGCAGTGGGAGCACCATTTGCAAAAAAAAAACACTGAAGCACCAGAGGGCACAGTGTATTAGGATCATTTTGCTGTTACAATAACCTAGATGAGAAAGCAGAGCCCTGAACTAAGGAAGTTATGGTGGAGATGAAGATATGTAGGAGGTGCCAGGGGTTGGGAGGGTGACGGAGAAGGAAGAATCAAGTATGCTTCCCAAGTCTATGCCTTGTTACATTCGCTGAGTCGTTTGCTGAGACAAGCAGGGTGGGGGTTGGATGTAGTTGACCATTTCATCCAGTTTGGGACACAGGGAGCTTAGGGTGCCTGTGACCTGGAACAGGAGCTGTCCAATGGGTACTTACACATGTAGGTCCGAGGCTGAGGAGAGTATCTCGATGGGAGGTAAAAGCTTGACACTAGCTCAAATCTGTGAGTAACTGAAAACAAGTAGAAAGAAAAGAGAAGGAAGAGAGCTGAAGACAGAATCAATGCCTGAGGGGCACCTGGAGGAGGGGGGGGGCCATAAAGGAGAGGGAGGAGTGGCACCTGGGCAGCAGGAAAATCAGGCAAAGAATCCGGAAGCCAAGGCAAGAGAGTACCTCGAGCAGTGGTCAGCGTCCAAGGCATTGAGCCCCTTGAGGTTCTCCGGAGCAGTTCCAGGGGATGGTGGGAGTCACCAGTATGCTCAAGAGTCTAGAGGATGAGGATGAGGGGGCGGGGGAGGGGGAAAGCTTAGCTAAGAAGGAAAGAAGCCAACAGCTACAAACGAACATAGGGTGGGGAGAGGATTTCATGAAGAGAGGAGAAACTCAGAATGCTTGGAAACGGAGGGAACTGGCTAGTAGAGAGAAAGGATGAAAAATATGGATGGGAGCTTCTTAGAGCCGAGCTGTTCTCCTCTTGGTCATTGGGCAGCTCTCTCTCCTACTCCCCCTTTCCCTGGGAGAGGAGAGAGGCCACCTAACTCCTGAGGGTGCTAGGTCCCGGGCTAATGTCTGTGATGAATACTGCAGATGATGCGGTGACCTACAGGACTTTGGGTTTTAGCTTCTTGGGAGAAGGTGAGTGTGCACTTTGCTTTTTTTTTTATCAGGGATGGCTGCATTATATTGGAAGAGAGCACATTTCTTGCTGTCATCGTCTGGAGGTTTAGGTATGGAAAGAAGGGAAGGTACGGATGTTAAGTAGCCAAAGGGGAGTTCTGTAACAGATCCTGCAGATTTGCTCATGCAAAACTTATTCCAACTTCCTTTTAGTGAGCCTTCCTGTACTTCCTGTACCACAAGTACTAAAAGCTCTATTTCCTAGACTTCCTTGAAGCTAGGGTTCTGGATGTAATTTAAGTTCTGTCAATCAGATGTACTTACTAGTCTGAGTTAAATATGAAGGGAGGCAGAGCATGAGGCAGTGACTTCGCTGGTTAAGACTCTAGCAGGGTTGGTGTGATTCAGAGCTGGCAGCTTGCTGATCTGGCAGGAGGTTTCGTGGTTGTGGCAAAAGCTCCAGCTCCGGACTTCCCTGGTGGCGCAGTGGTTAAGAATCCGCCTGCCAATGCAGGGGACACGGGTTCAAGGCCTGGTCCGGGAAGATCCCACATGCCGCGGAGCAACTGAGCCTGTGCGCCACAACTACTGAGCCTGCACTCTAGAGACCGCGCACCACAACTACTGAGCCCACATGCCACAACTACTGAAGCCCGTGCTCCGCAACAGGAGAAGCCACCGCAATGAGAAGCCCGCGCACCGCAACGAAGAGTAGCCCCCGCTTCCCGCAACTAGAGAAAGCCCGCACACAGCAAGGAAGACCCAACACAGCCAAAAATAAATAAATAAATAAATTTTTAAAAAGCTCCAGCGCCACTAGACCAGTTCGGTAGGTGGTGGTCTGAGGTATTCCTAGAAACTCAATCTGGACTCTAGCTCTTCAACTTACCCAATGATACTGTACATTTTGTAATATCCTCTAATGTACACGTTTCTGCTTAAACTAGCTATAGTAGACTCTGTTCTCTGCAACAAAACTATGATTGATACAACATCCAAATCCAGGCCAGGGAACTACAGCAGGTCAGCAGCAAAACATGGTCTGCCACCTGTTTTTATAAGTAAAGTTTTACTGGAAGACAGCCATGCCCATTCATTTCTGTATTGCCTATGGCAAATTTCATGCTACAGAGGCAGAACTGAATAGTTCCAACAGGAGCCGTGTGGCCTGTATCACCCATTGTATTCATTGTCAGGACCCAACAGAATAGACCTGAGCCAGCCAGACAAGGAACATGTAGACTTTTCTTTCAGGCTTCTTCACACTGGAAATATTTTATTAAAATAAAATCCCAACTAGGGTGATCAATATCTTCAGGAATAGGATGGGTAGAATTTGAATCCACCTGTTCTTTACTGAAATAACACTATCGAGAGTCAGCTGTCATTTATTTATTTTCTTCTTTTGGGGCTTGCACAGAATCCATAAGGATAGCAAAGGCCCAGTATAAAGGAAAGGATTAATTATCAAATATTACCCATTGATACTTACAGTCTAACTAAGCTAGTGCCTGTATTTTTCATTTTAGGTACCAAAGCTTGCATTAGAAATGTTAGGGATCTGTAGGAGTCTAAAACCCTATATCTTCCCTTCATGGCTCTAGTCACACTACAATTAATTACATGTTTGAGTATCTGCTTAGTTTCTCATCTTTCCCATTAGACTGTAAACTCTATCAGAGTAACACCAAATCTGTCTTGCTTGTCACTGTATCTCCAGAGTCTTGCACATAGACAGCATTCAACAATACCTTCTGAATGAATGAATGAATTAGACAATTCCAAATATAAGACCTAACACAGTTTTTCAAGTTGAGAGATAGCTGAACAGATAGCTCTTTATCATCCCTAGCATATAAATTATTGACTCAATCAGAATAGGGACCAGCCTATCCAAATGTATGGATTTTTTAATGAGAAATTACGTTACATTTTTAAAAACGGTGTGAATATAAATATGGTACATTCATTTCAAGATACAGCTCAAGGGTCATATTTGGCTGAATGCATTTCCTTTGATCTCCAGGTTGAGTTAAGTACTCCTCCTCCAGCTGCCCATAATATCCTGCTCATATTTCTTATAATATGTATCGCACAGCACTTTTAACCTGTCTTCCTTGCTGGCCTGGGAGGTAGCTTCCACCTCATTTTCCCAGACTTCTCTACCATGGAAAATGGCGCCATCATTTGCCCAGTTACAACAGCCAGAAACCTCAGGCATCACTGACACTTTCCCCTTCCATTCCTACACTTTCACTTCCAAGCTGTCAGCAAGCCAACCTGCAAAACCCATCTCAAAATGTTCCACTTCCCTCCCCACTGCATTTTCACTCTAGATCAACATCTCTCCCCTAGTCTACTACACTGCTCCTTCCTAATCGGTCTCCTATAGCCACTCTTGGTCAGTCTAATCCATTCTCCACTCAGCAGCCACAACGATCTTTTTTAAGTACATACAACTGATCAAATTACTACCATTTACACCCCTGCAATGGGTTCCTACTGCTCTTAGAATCAAAATTTCTTAATATGGCAAGGATGCCCTGCAGGATCCGGCTCCTTCAGCTCCAAGCTTATCTCGTGCTTCTCTTCCCTCTGCTCCCCCAGTTCCCTACATGTGTGTCTTTTTTTTGTTTCTCAAACTTGCTCAGCTTTCTCCTGTCACAGGATCTATGGAAACATTTTATTGCAATTCTGAAGTATGAGTTACATGACTATATTTCCTTATTAGAGAACTTGTACATAGTATCATAGGCTAGCCAACATTCTATTGGAGGTACACAATCAAAATGTTCAAAAAGTAGGGAATGGCAACAGAAACTATGTCGTATTATTCATATGATTGAACCCTATTAAATCATCAAAATGTTTACAAATGTTACGAATTATTTTAACGACATGAGAAAATGCTTCCATAACAATAAGTGAAAAAAATAGACTATAAAATAAAATATACTGTAAAACTTTGTAAAAACAAACTATAGAGAAAATAGATTGGAATGAAGTATACCAAAAAGTTAACATTGGTTAGCTGTGTATGGTAGATGTGTGAATGTACATGTATCTATATCTATACACCCTTTTCCTACAATGATAATGTAATCTGGAAAAAAAAAGATTTCTTAGTAAATACATTATTCTCTAGATTTTGTTTTTAAATAGAGGTCACATTCACTTAATGCCTCAAATAGTATATACTTTATGTGCCATATCTGCACATTTTGGATGGGTTGAGCTCACCTCCAGGTTTAACTCTGTTTGATCTCCTGTTTTTGTTTTTTTTTATCTATATGCAAATTTTCCAATAGTCTGGATTTGCTAACTCTAAACCCAACAGGGGTCCTCCAATATCTTACTTAATTACACATACTAGAAGGCAGACTATTCATCTCCACAATACCTAAAACAGGTCCTTGAGCAAGTAAATGTTTAATTAATTTTTAAAAAATTGCTTCTATCAGGTAGAAAAACAAAAATACACAAACTGGTCTTCCCCTGAGCACTGTCTTTTTCATCTGTGGAGCCTGTCTCTTTTCTCAGCTGTTAGGAAGGTCCAGGTCGATGAGTGCTGTCTAATCAACATACAGAAGCTTGGGGCGGGAGATTTGACCATGATTTCACTCATGGCTTTCCTCTAACCCTCCTACTCTTTGTTCCATATTCCAAATCCCTTTCTTTTAAAATTTTATTTAATCTTCTATTGTATATGTTTATTCAAGCATCTGAAATCCCAACTCTGAAATGAGAAAAAAATTTTTTTCTGTTCTTTTAAAAGAGAGGAAGGTATTGGGTTGGCCAAAAAGTTCATTCAGGTTTTTCTGTAAACTTTTTGGCCAGCCTAATAGTACCTATTCTACTGGTAACATCACAGAACTAGTTCCTTGGGATTAAAATAAGAAATAAACATTATGTAAATTAAACGGTCTTTTATTTCCCAACAGCTTTTCGTGAAGATGAAAATATTGCTTTTCATTTCCATTCCCACATATTTTAAAAAGAGAACTGAATCTTGCTATGATTCTTGTTATTCTGACACTGGCTCAGTCACTACACAACTTAAAGACGTGTATAATATTCTCTGAACAAGTGCCTTCATTTTTCTTCTTCCCATTAAAACTACCTGTTACTGGTACCACTCAACAAGGTTCTGAATCAGAGACTACTGCTTCCCACTGAAGCAAAGGAATTGAAAAAAAAATATTGCATATTCTTTCCAGTAAACAGAGTATTTCCCTTTCATTTTCTACATTTAGGAATGAGAACTAGCCTTAAAGGGCAAACCTTCTCCAAACCAGGAACAACATTTTATAAAAGGGCAAACCTGTACATCTTATCAAAGTGAGACTCAAGAGAAAGCTGCTTGTGCACTTTCAATATTAGAGAGTCCTAGCAACCAACAAGGATTTAACGGTGCCATAAGCTTCGTGGAATATTAGAGAACAGCGTTCAGTATCTAACAGCCACCAACCCAGAGGATCAGTGACAAGATGTTACCAGGACTAAGGCAGTAACCCCTGAGACAGTATCTGAACAGGGGAGTGAGGAAAGTGAAGGTGTACAGCCTGCCATGGCCTAGCAGAGGCCTGCTGCAGGCAAGGAGAACAGCAGCAAGATCAGAGCCACTCCAGCTGAGGGCGGGGCGGGGTGGGGGCAGGGCGGGGACGGGGACGGGGACGGGGACGGGTGGGAAGCAGAGGATAAGACCAGGGAAGCAGTCAGGGGTGAGATGACACAGGGCTTTGAGCCGTTGTAAGAATTTGGTTTTTATGATTCTGATGAGAAGCCACCAGAAGGTTTTGAAGGGAAGTGAAAGTTCTGATTAGATATTTCTAAAAAACCACTGCTGTTTGGAGAAACACTATAGAGAAGCAAGGGTAGAAGCTGGAAGACCAAATCAGAGTCTTCACAGTTGTCCAGTAAAAGAGAATTGTGGTTTGTGTTAGAGAGGGCACATAATATGTGGTCGAACTTGAGCTATCTTTTCAAGGTAGAGTCAACAGTTTGCTGGATGCTTGGATGTGGGGTCAGAGCTGAAAAGAGGAGTCGATGACGATCCCTAGAGTTTCAGCCTCATTGAATGGCAGTAACGTTTCCTGTGATAAGGAAGGTAAGTGAGGGGCAAACAGAAGAGGACTGTGTGGGTGTGTATCAGTAATTCTGTTTGGACACACTACATTTAAATGCTGATCAGACTTCCCAGTGGAGATGTTGAGCAAATAGCTAGACACATGCGTCTAGAGCTCAGGACAGAAGTAAAACTAGAAAGAAAAATTTGGAAGTCATCAGCTTATAGATGTTATTTATAGTCATGAAATATGGCTTGCGATAGAAATTGCCTTGGGAGAAAGTTATGGCTCAAAAGAGAATATGGCCAAGAACCAAGCACTGTGGCAGTCTAACAGTGGTTGAGAAAAGAAGGAAAAGCCTGGAGACACAGAAAGAGTGACCAGTGAGGTGGAAGGAAATGCAGAAGAAGGTGGTGGTGACCTGGAAGCCAAATGCAGAAAAAATATCAAGGAGGAGGGAGCGAACAACTGTGTCATAGGAGGTGGAAATGTACACAGACACTGGATTTCACAAGTGACATGGGGGTGATGGAGACAAAAAGCCTGAGATGAGAGTGTGGAGGAGGAAACAGGAGGAGCAGAAATAAAGGCTTGGAGGCAAGTCTTTCAAAGACCTTTTTCTCGTTCTCTTTCTTTTCTTTCTTTCTTTTGTCTTTTTAAGTAAAAGGGAGCAAAGAAATGGGTGGGACCTAGGAGGAGACATTTGGTCTAGCGGGGATTATTTAAAGGCAAGTGATTTATCAGCAGGTACTTGTTAAACGAATAAATTTAAAAATACCACAGGGAGCCAATGATTCAACAGATGAGGTGCAAAACATCCAACATACAGCTGGACATCTGAATAACATTTACTTTGTTTCAGGAGAATGTAAGGCATTATTCTATATATGCCCATCTACTTTCTGATTTCAGTGAGACATAAAATGAAATTGCTTATCTCTATAACCAACGCACTATTTAAGATTATTTTTAAAGACTTTTAAAACCAAAGTTTACTGCCATGAAAAACTGGAGAGGTCCTAACTAACAAAATTCTGAAAACAAGCTCACAGCTGCCAGCCCAAATTATTTCTATCCAAATTAGCTTTGGGACAAGATCCCAAATCAGCAAACCAAAACCAAAACTTTCAGCACTGGCTCAAGTGTGCCTGGCGGAGGCTCCCACAGAACCTTTAAGCCCTCTGAGACGCTGGGCTCTTTGCTTAGGGTTCTGAGGTTTCTCTAAAAGATAGGTTTCCTAGTCAACATGAAACTTACAAGACAGGCAGAGAGTTGCGGGGTCCTCCCTTCAGAGCGAGGCAACTCTGCTGGAAGGACGGCCGGCTCGCCCACCCCCGCGCCCGCCCGGGCGCCCGCTACTTGCCGGGGAGGCGGGCGGCGCAGCACCTCCGCCACGGGTCCGTCCTCCTCGCCCGCCGAGCGCTGCGCGACTTCCCGTGGGGGTCGGGAAGGAGAGGCGGCCGGTCCACTGCGCGCCGCAGACCCCGCCCCACGCCCGCGGCCCGGCGCCGCGCAAGGCGGGGCGTGCGGAAGTCAGGGGGCCGCCGAGCCCCCTCCCTTCGGCGACGCGCCGCCACTTAACCCTTGCAGGTCGACCCCGCCGGAGGGAGTCTGGGCTTTACGAGGCTGGAAGTCTCTGGGCGGCGGGAAGGAGAGGGCGAGAGGGCGAGAGGGCGGGAGGGCGGAGGAGGGGAACTCGCGCAGGGTAATTGTCCCTGCGCTGCTTTTTTTTTGTTTTGTTTTTTTTAATGTCCCTTGAGGCCCGACTTGGAGGCCCGGAAGGAAAGGGACTCAGCTGTCTGTTCCTTACAGACGTGAGTGCGGGCGTGGGAGCTGCAGTCGCTGCCTCCGCGCCTACCTAGCGCGCCCAGCGTGGAGCCTGCAGCGGAGCCCGGGGCTCACACCAGAAGCCCCTAGACTCTAAAGGAAGGAAACGGCCAGTCTCACCCAAACAAACCCTCTAAGACCCTTCCCGAGGTACAGCGACTCTCCGGGTCCTCCAAGTTGGTCCCTTGGCTCTTCCTTTCTCTTTGGGGTTCTCTCACTGACTACTGCTGCAGTCAGCCACATCCTGGTTGGGGGTGGTGGCGTATCAGTACCTCCCCACTCTCAACACCAGCCAAAAGCCACCTTGAGAAAGATTCCTTTCTCAGATTCTTTTGAACAGCCGAAATAGACTGGAACTCCGCAGAATATTTAGGGAGAACAGGAAAGCAACCAAGTAATTCTAAGAAGGATAAAATGCCTGATAAAGCCAAATATGTTATCCTACCATATCTATCTCAGGCTCCCAATCCCAGTCATTCCCAAAGAACCCAGTTCAGAAACCACTTACCCCCCACCCAACCCCACCCCCCGCCTTCTTTTCAGGCACTCCCTACTCACTGCCAAAGGAGGAGAACCCCATTACTAAACGTCAGAGAAGACAATGAATAGTACATTGGAATTGAAGGTCCATACCTGGATCTCAGAGGCTTACTACTGGTAGAGCTAAGTTATTTTCTCTTCCTCTCCCCCCTACTTAGCATGAGGATGGTCCATTGAAGGTGGCACTGGCAGACAGTAATTACTTGGTGAAATGCCCTATTAAGCATCATGTCAACACAATTCATTATGCACTGGCAGCTGGTTTCTCCTCCCTCTATTTTTTCAGGCAAACAGTGGCCTTCCTGTTACTAAATCTGGTACTTTTTGTTGCCTTCATTTCCCAATCTCCCTTTGGCAATTGACAAGGTTGATCATTGTCTCCTCCAGATACTCTAGTTCCTTGATATTAACAACCCGTGGGGCCTTCATGCTCATCCTACTTGTTAAAATTTTTCTCTTTCAGTCTCTTCTGCCTGTTCCTCTTCCTCTGGCAACCCTTCATACCACTGCTTTCCAAACTTTTTCATTGAAATATCACTAATGACAAAGGGGATAAACATTTACTTCCCCATTCATCACCCACATCACATGCATAAGTGAACCTAAAGTCACTAATGTCAAGGGCAAATTTACTTGAATTGTCTCATTTTATGTTTTAAATTGCTCCAAATTTTGCATTGTTCTTCATAAATATTCACATGTTGTACTAAAAAAAAATTTCAAATTGGTTACAAGTTAAATTTTCTCCCCAAATTATCAAGTATACATGTCAAGAAAATGCACCAATCACTTATGCCACAAATATTTAGAGTCTTCTAAAGGCACTAGGGATACAGTGTGAACAAGACAAAGATGGCCCCAGTCCTCATGGAGATTTTGCAGTCTAGAGCAGGAGACAGAGGACAGACATTGTGTACAATTTCAGATCCATTCATTGAAAAGAATGAATGAATGGAAGAAAGCAGAGTAAAGTGGGGAGGAGTGCTAATTAAGTCAGGAAAGAGATGGCTTCTCTGACATGTAAAACGTTTTTCCTGTGGCTTCATACCCTTGAAACCCTTGGCATTCAATGCTCGTGTTTTCAGGGTCTTGATCCACTGTCCTCTTTCGCTTACTCTACCATTTCCCTGGATATCTTACATATGTCCATCAGACTCACAGCTCAATCAGTAAGGATATAAATGATTTGAACATGATTAATGAACTTGACCTCATTGACAGATACAGATTATGGCACCCAATACAATTTCAGAACACATATTCTTTTCACATACATATGGAACATTAACAAAATCAGGCCATGTTTTTGGCCATTGAGCAAGTCTCCACAAAGCAAATAAAAACAAATCAAAAGACTGAAATAATATGAACGTGTTCACTAACCACTAATCTGAAAAACAAAAACAAAAATGAGAAAAGCCCCTATATGTCTGGAAGTTAAAAGACATTTCAAAATAAGCCATGGGTCAAAAAATAAATCACAGCAGAAATCATAAAATATTTCAATTTGAATGTTCCTAAAAATACTAAATATCAAAACTTGTGGGATATAGCTAAAATACAATGAGAGGGAAATTTCTAGTCTTAAATGGGCATATCAGAAAACAAAGCCAGGAAGTCAACTGTCTAAACAACCACATCAAGAAATTAGGGAAGAAAAAAACCCCAGGAAATGAAATCCAAATAAAAAGATAGAAATGATAAAAATAAGACCAGAAATTCAAGATTAGAAAAAAAATAACAGAGGATCCACAAGAGCAAAAGATGGTTCTTTGAAAAAGACTAATAAAATGAATAAACAGCTGGTAAAACTAGTCAGCAAAAAAAGAGAGAGAAGACACAAATAACAATACTAGAAATAAAAAGGAAACATCACCACAGATCATGACATTTAAAATATGAAAGATATTAACAACTTCATTCCAATAAGCTATTTAGATGAAATGAACTGGGAGAGACAGTTATCCATGTGTCTCTTACGTTCCTCTATGTCTTACTGAGTACATGCAAGACCCTGACTACTCTTTACCTGAGCCATTTCTTAGGGTAGCACTTACAGTGAGCAACCTTGAGATCTGAGGTACTGTCTCCTTCCAGGGCAGAGAACAACCTTGCTTACTGCTTGCTACAAAAGTGGTGGATTCCTTAAGCTCAGTGTTCCTCAGATGTGACACAGACCCACTGCATGTGTAGCACGGACCTGGGCCTCGTGTCACCCACAGGGGGCTTGTGAGCAAGAGGAACCACTGCAAATATGCTGATAGTAGTGCCGCTTGCTGTGTCATGAGTAACAAAATCCTTTGTCTCTGATCCAGGAGTTTTGTGTCTTTTGCCAGAATCCATGAAACAGTAATAGGCTAACTTATTAGATTGTTAAGTGGGGTAAAATCAAATCCCAGACCTGACAAAATGGATAGGAGGGACTGCTAGTGACAGTGAAGATATCATCAAATTCTCTCCCCCCGAAACAAATATAAACTGGACAAAATTGTCAAAAACAATCATTTGAGGGCTCTGGAAATTGACCAAAGGAAAACAACAAATTGAGAATCATTTATTCACTTTAAAAAACTCTGCTGAATTTTGGGTAGGAGTAGTGGGAATCTGCGGCATTCTAACCAGAAGCTGCTCTTATCTCCCAATCCCCAAAATACTCCTCAGCTTTGCTGGGGCAACAGTGCTACCAGCATGAGGCCAGCAATGAAAGCCAGGAGCCCCACAGCTGGAGGGAGCCAACTTGACTTGGTAGAGTAGAGGGCAAAAAGTCCATACCCAGTGGTGCTGTCAAGAAAAACTGCAAACTTGGGAGGAAATAAATGGAGAAAAGCCCATAGCTGTTAGCCTGAAGTCGTGATCTCACGTGAGGTGTGCAGCAGACCAGTGGACTGGCCAAAAATTTAACAGGGAGATCCTGGAAACGAGAGAGCCACTGAGGGTCAAGATCAGCGCTTCACTTATCTCTGAGCGACTGGGAGGCTACATGTACACAGGGAGACACAAGCTTGCCCCTACAAGCCTGCCCCTGCAGATATCTGCATTTGAACCCTGGTTCTAGCACTAATTGTGTGACCTTTGTCAAGTCAATTTAACTGTTCTGTGCGTCAGTTTCTTAATCTGTAAAATGGGAAAAAGCCGTCTTTTTATATAATTATAATAAATAATTATAATAAATATAATTTATTTACTTGAGAGAAGTAAATAAATTATATTGAATGCGAAACATAGTACAGCAGGCAATAGTATTACAAAAGTATTTACTATTATTACTTCTCAAAATGTGGTTTAAAAACACTTGCCTCAGAATTCTGGAGGGATGTCCAAGATTCAATCCAGGTGTACTGAATCAAAGTCTCAGGTTCAGGGGAAGGAACCTGAGAAAGATCAGTTTTTTACAAGTTGACTAGGTGATTCTTATACCACCAATGTTTGAGAACCATTATTTTTAGGGAAGATTCATAGTTTTCTGTTTGGGGTCTATGTGCACATGCCTTGAAGGTATAAATTATCATATTTACTTCAGTATCCTCAGTGCCTAGCACACAGCAGACATTTAGTCAAACATCTACTAAATAACAGAAAGCTTTATTTAAAGCTAATCAACGTCCAGCTCTGCAATTCCCACAATGTGGAATAAATAACAAATTAGGCTTATAATTCAAACCTTTATATTAATATAAAAGAGCTAAAATTATTCCAATATCATACAGAGCAGTGATTCTTTAATAAAACTTTTTGAGTCATGGACTCCTTTGAGAATGTGATGAAAACTACAAACTCCCTTCAGAAGACTGAAGATATATATTAAACCTTGCAAATAATTTTGAGGGGTTCACCTCAGGTTAAAAACATCTCATATGAAAACTGGCTTGTTGTCTGTCTCCTAGAACAAAACACTAAGTTCTTGTTTATCACTGAATCTCTATTTCTAGAAAAAAGGATAGAGCATACTTGGCACTAAATAAATATTTGCTGAATGAATACATGAGTCACTGATAAAAGGATGCTATCTGGAGGTTATCTGGAACTCCTTGAGTCACCCAAGGGTGATGTAGAGAATGAAAGCACAGACGTTGTATATCTTATTCATGACCAAGATGTAACCTTGAATTTCCAGAGGTGGGTAATGAAAAAACAGGTCACTTGGACCAATGTTTCCACTTAAGATGAAATATGAAGAAACACAATAAGCACCTTGGAGAGGTAAGACAGAATTTACCTCGTCAAATTCAGGAAGAGGTTGAGTTCAGGAAGCTACTTTTGCCCTTGGGGTGGCTGCCATTCTAGAGAAATAAGTTGAGAAGCAGAGTTGTACTGTCATCAACAAGAGTTGGAAAGACAACGGTTGGGTCTGGTATTCACCAAAAGTGGTGAAACACCCCTTGCTCTAGACTGAAGCCCAAGGGCGCTACCCTGGAGTGAGGGTACAAACTGCAGTGCAGTGGGCCCTCTGGAAGGCCATAAAATCTAAAGCCTAAGTTCCAGACTGCTAATGACCTCAGGTACACAGCAGAAAGAAACAAAAACCTCTTAGGGAAGAGAAAATCATCCTAGATCTTATATTATTTCTGTTTCTTTTTTCACATTTCTAATGCAAACAATCAAAGATAATGAGGTAGAAGAATAACCAAGACAACATTATCTAGAAGCAACATGAACTACAGACAGCAGAAACAGAACCAAAGCAGGCTATAGATATTGGGATTCTCAGACACAAAGTGTAATCCATGGAAATAAAATCCTCACTGAAAAATGCAGCAAGGGACTGGATACCATAAAAAGTAACAGAGCAGATAAGAAAAAGAAGCTAACAGAAAAACAGAATGAAAAAATATAAAAATAGAAATTATGAACTCAATGAATGAGTTTCATGGCAAATTAAAAACACCTGAAAAGTGAATTTGTGATTTATAAGCTACATAAGAAGAAACTATCTAGGATGATCAGAGAAAATAAATGTAGAACATATAGAAGAAAAATGAAGAGATATAAGAAATACACCAAGAAGGTCTAACATATGTTTACTCAGGGCCCCAGAAGACAGGAGAGAGAATATTGGGCAGAGGCAATATTTAAAGAGATTATAGTTGAGAATGTCCCAGTACTGACTTGTCAGCTCATCCAAGATACCTAATAAAACCCAAGGGGGAAAATACAATGAAATTCTCACTTAACACAGCATAATTAAACAGTAGGAAATCAAATACAAAGACAAAATCTTGAAAGAAGCCAGAGGAAAAAAGATTAGTTTCAATGGAGCAAAAGACTGATAGCTGATTTCTTCATAGTAACAAAATGGAAGCCAGAAGACAATGAGAAGATATCACCAGGTGAATTCTATGTCCAGCAAAAATCTCCTTCAAAAATGAAGCCAAAATGAAGGCATTAAAAAAACCCCAAAAAACATGAATTCACAACCAGCTGACTGGCACTAAAGGAAATTCTAAATGTATTCTTCAGGTGGAAGGAAAATTATTTCAGATGGAAGCTCAAAGACACAGCAAAGAACAAAGAGCAGGACTTCACTGGTGGCGCAGTGGTTAAGAGTCCGCCTGCCAGTGCAGGGGACACGGGTTCGAGCCCTGGTCCAGGGAGACCCCACATGCCGCAGAGCAACTAAGCCCGTGTGCCACAACTACTGAGACCGTGCTCTAGAGCCAATGAACCACAACTACTGAGCCCATGTGCCACAACTACTGAAGCCTGCGCACCTAGAGTCTGTGCTCTGCAACGAGAAGCCACCGCAATGAGAAGCCCGCGCACCGCAACGAAGAGTAGTCCCCTCTCGCCGCAACTAGAGAAAGGCCCACATGCGGCAACAAAGACCCAACACAGCCAAAAATAAATAAATGAATAAATAAATTTATTTTAAAAAAAAAGAACAGAGCAAAGAAGGTGGCAAATATATGGGTAAATCTAAATGAATATTGGCTATATAAGACAACAGTAATGACTTATAGATACAGAATATATGACAATATATAAATTGAGAGGGCGGTAAATGAACTCATAAAGCAATTGTCAAAAAATTCCAAAGAATTTAAATCATATACAGAATATATTATCTGATCACAATGCAATTATGTTAGAAGTCAATAATAAAAGAGAACTGAAACACTTATTTTTGGAAAGTAAGAATTATAGTTCCAAATAATATCTATGGCTCAAATTAGAATAATGAAATCAGATAATTCTTTGAAATTGATGAGTAACTAAAACAGATATCAAGACTTGTAGAATGGAGTTCGTGGTAGGCGGAATTCTAAGATGGTCCCTGAAATCCCTCCCCATCTCCATATCCATATCTTTGTGTGGGCAGAGCCTATAACTTGCTTCTTACCAAAAGAATATGGCAAAGGTGAAAAGATTTTGAAGATGCAGTTAAGGTCCTTATTCAGTTGACTCTAAATTCATCAAAAGGGAGATTATTTAAGGGGAGGGCCTCTGATCTGATCAGGTGAATCCTGTCAGGCCTTCCCTGAAAGAAGAGACTCAAAGCAACACATTTCCTACTGCTGGCCTTGAAGAAGCAGTCATGATGTGAAATGCTTACGGAAAGGAGACGCCTCCAGTGGCTGAGGGCCTCAGTTCTACAGCTGCAAGGAGCTGAATTTTGTCAACAACCTGATGAGTTTGGAAGAGGACACCCCAAGCTCCAGATAAGAAGGCAGTTCAGGTGACTACTTGACTGCAGCTTGTGAGACCCTGAGCATAGGACTTAGCTAAGCTGTGCCAAGCCTCTTGACCTATAGATACTGTGAGATAATAAAAGTATGCTGTTTTAAACTGGTACGATTATGGTAATTTGTTATGTAGCACAGAAAATTAACATGGAGCTAAAGTACAATAAGAGGTAAATCTATAGCTTTAAATATGCATTAGACTGGAAAGTTAAAAATCTGAACTAAATATCCACTACAAGAACATAGAAAAATAATGACCAACTCAACCTAGAGAAAAAGAAAATCATAAAAAGCTGAAATCAATGAAACAGACAACAAATATACAACAAGAAAAACAACTGAAATAGTGGCTCTTGTATATATACAACGGAATATTACTCTGCCATAAAAAAGAATGAAATCTTGCCATTTGCAACAACTGGGTGGACCTAGAGGGCATTATGCTAAGTGAAGTCAGACAGAGAAAGACAAATACTATATGATTTCACTTATATGTGGAATCTAAAAAACAAAAAAATAAACAACCACAACAAAACAGAAACAGTCATAGATACAGAGAACAAACAGGTTGTTGCCAGAGGGGAGAGGGGTGAGTGAAATAGGTGAGGGAAATTAAGAGGTACAAACTCCCATACAAGATAAGTGAGTCACAGGGATGAAATGGATAGCATGGGGAATATAGTCAATAATAACATAACATCTTCGTATGGTGACAAAGGGTAGCTAGACTTATCATAGTGACCATTTTGTAATGTATAGAAATATCGAATCACTATGTTCCAGGAATTGGCGTAGTGCTGTAGGTCAGTTATATTTCAAAAACCACCAAACAATCTCATAGAAAAAGAGATCAGATTTGTGGTTACCAGAGGTGGGGAGGTGGGGATGTGGGGAGGAGGGGTGAGGGGGAACTGGATGAAGGTAGTCAAAGGGTACAAACTTCCAGTTGTAAGATAAATAAGCACTAAGGATATAAATTACATGATTAATATAATTAACATTGCTGTATATTATATATGAAAGTTAAGACAGTTGTAAGAACTCCTAAAAGTTCTCATCACAAGGAAAAATTTTTTTTTCTTTCACCAAAATTATTGTGGTAATCACTGCATGATGTATGTAAGTCAAGTCATTCTGCTGTACACCTTAAACTTATACAGTGCTGTATGTCAATTATATTTCAGTAAAACTGGAAGGAAAAAAATATTGGCTCTTTGAAAAAAACAATAAAAGTGATAAGCCTCTGGTAACACTGGTCAAGTAAAAAAGAAAGAAGATACAAATATCTTATATAATACACAGTGGTATAAATTTGTATACTACAAATAGCAGTAATAGGAATGAAAAGGACATCAGTACAGATTTGGCATATGATAAAAAGTGGGCAGGGATAACACGGTGCTAATAAATTTGAAAATGTAGATGAAATGGACAGATTCTTGGGAATATTCCATTTACCAATATTACATAAGAAATACTCTTATTAATAAAAAAATTGAATCAGTATCCCACAAAGACCAAACCAGACTCCAACCAAACACACTTCACCTCAGATTTGTAATAAAACATTTAAAGAAGAGTAATGTAAATTTTATAGAAGCTCTTCCAGAAACTAAGAAAAGAAAGCCACTCTCCAGCTCACTGTATAAGGATATATAATCTTGATATTAAGCAAAAATATTAAAACAAACCAAATCCAGTTATTAAAAACAAACAAATCACATCATGGCTACACTGGTTTTACTTCAGAAAAATGTTGGTTTAATAATAGGAAAGCAATTCTTTGACCACATAAAAAGAATAAAGAGAATAAAGGTGGCAAAACAATCATTTTTCTCAATAAATACAGAAAAAAATTGTTTTATAAAATTCAACATCATTTATGATGATTAAAAAAAAACCCTTAGCAAACTTAGAAGGGAAATTTCTAAATTTAGTAAAACTACTGTAAACTGTCTACAGGATACCTTGAAAGCATTCCTAGAGAACAGGAACAAAACAAGAATGCCTATTATGACCACTTCTATTCAGCACCGTACTGGAGGTCCGTACTGGAGGTCCCCGCATATGTAATTAGACAAGAAAAAGAAGGAAAAGAAAAGGTGTGAGGAATAGAAAGAAGAATCTGTCCTGACTTGCAGATGATACAATTATATACACAGAAAATCCAAATGAATATACAAATTACTGGAATTGACAAGAGAATTTAGCAAAATTGCTGAATAGAAGAATCAATTTAAAAGTTGTATTTCCACGTACTAGCAAAAAATAAAAAATTTAAAGATTATAATAGCATCAAAAATATAAAGAAAACAATATTAATTTAACATGGGACTTCCTTGGTGGCACAGTGGTTAAGAATCTGCCTGCCAATGCAGGGGACACAGGTTCAAGCCCTGGTCCGGGAAGATCCCACATGCCGTGGAGAAACTAAGCCCGTGTGCCACAACTACTGAGCCTGCGCTCTAGAGCCTCCGAGCCACAACTACTGAGCTCACGAGCCACAGCTACTGAAGCCCGCGCACCTAGAGCCTGTGCTCTGCAACAGGAGAAGCCACTGCAATGAGAGGCCCGCGCACCACAACGAAGAGTAGCCCCCACTCGCCACAACTAGAGAAAGCCCGCGCGCAGCAATGAAGACCCAACACAGCCATAAATAAATAAATAAATAAATTTTAAAAAAGATTAATTTAACAAAAATACACAGAATACTTCTATGAAGAAAATTACAAAACTTTATCAAAAGGTTTAAGGAAGACCACAGCAATGGAAAGATAGGTTCATTCAATGGAAAATGCACTATTACAAAGAAGAAATTGTTCACACACCAAATACAATTCCAATCAAAACCCTAACAGATTTATTTTGTTTTGTTGAAACTTGTGCTAACTCTAAACTTTGTATAAAAATACAAAGGACAGATGACAGCCAAAATCTTGAAGAACAAGGTATAAACACTTGTTTTACCAATATTAAGAATTTTAAAAGCTTTAGTAATTAAGATAATACGTTACGGGTGTATGAACAAACTGATCAATGGAATAAAACAGATAGCCCAGAAACAGACTCAGGTAAATATGGGCATTTAATAGGTGAAAGACTTGGCATGGCAAATCAACAGAGAAAGATGAGTTTTTAAGGGGAGGGGGGGAAACCTGGACACCTACCTTATCCCATATACAAAACTCAATTCAAGTAGAAGACAAAATCATACATATTTTAGAACATAGTATAGGAGAAGATATTCATGACCTCAGGATAGAGAAGTATTTCTTTAACAATACATAAAACACCAACAATAAGGGGAAGGACTGATATTTCACTAGGAGCAGAAAGATAAACACAAACTGTGAGAAGATATTTGAAATACTTATAACCAAAGGATTAACCCACTGAATATATAAAGGAACCCTTTTAACCAAAGCATCCAATTATTTTTTAAATGGGCAAAAAATGTGAACAAGGACTTCACAAAAGAGGAAATCCAAGTGGTAGATAAACCTGTGAGGAAAAAAATAACCTCATAGAAAAGCAAAGTAAGCAGCAATGAGGTATAATAGCATTTTCTTTAAAAATATACACATATATCTACAAAAATAACTGAAACACATCAAAATGCATAATGGAATTACGGGTGGATTTTATTCTGTGAACCATTATTTCTCAAATTCTTAAGTGTTGCTTTTACGACATTGCAAACCCAGGAGATTTTCTGAAGTTTTAAAGTCTGACAACACGAATTTGGAACTTTCCATTGTTACTGGTGAAAGCACTGATTGATACAATTGCTTTAGAAAAGTTAGATATCACCTGGTAAAGATGAAGATATACGTACTCTATCAGCAAACAATTCCAGTCCTAGATGTACTCTCAAGGGATGAG
Organism: Eschrichtius robustus; assembly: GCF_028021215.1. Classification (NCBI taxonomy): domain Eukaryota; kingdom Metazoa; phylum Chordata; class Mammalia; order Artiodactyla; family Eschrichtiidae; genus Eschrichtius; species Eschrichtius robustus. Next base: position 94,636,793 of record NC_090825.1, read on the forward strand.
ACATATGTGCAACAGGACATAATATACAAAAATGTTCATAGTGGCTTCGTTTATAACAGCAAAAAACCTGGAACAATCCAAATGCCATCATAGTAGAAAAGACACATAACTTCGGAATATTTATATGATGGACTACTATGCAGTAATGAAAACTACAGCCATATGCATCAACACGGATGACAGCAAAACAAAGTCACAAAAGAATATGTGTACTACCTAATTCATTAAATAGAATATTCCATTAAACTTTATTTATTCAGGTTTACTTTTGCTTGATTTTTTTAGACATCTTTCAGGAACGTAAACATCAGTACTATTCAAAGTATGGTCCAATGACCATACTGAACTGTCAGTGGCTGATGAAGAGAGAAGCACATAAAGTGAGAGTAAGCATGCATAGAAAGTAAGCATTTGGAAAGGCTGAGAGCAATTTGATATTACCAAAACATTCAAGCACATGATTTTGTATTTACAAAATTATGAGTTTGTGATTACTTGGAAATTTTTTTTAAAGTAGTTTGAGAAGAACTAGTATACATAACTGGTAAAAAGAAAAAGAAAAATTATTTTCATTACAAGCAGAACATTGGTTATCTCTAGGGAAGAAATTCAGGGATGTGATCAGGAAAGGATACATAGAGCCTTTTATGGTGCTGACAATATTGCATTTCTTAACCTGAGCATTGGTTATTATGAGTATGTGCTTTATAATTTTATTTCTCTTTAAATTGTACATGTTTAATACCCTCTTCTGTATTATCACAAATTTCACAATTTTTAAAAGTTTAAAAATTTGTTATAAACAATACCAATTCTTTAAAAATATATACATTTATCTATGGAAAAACGGAAATACATCAAAGCAGATGGTGGATTATTGGCAGATTTTACTCTTCGAACCATTATTTCTCAAATTCTTGCGTTGTCTTCTCTTTGTAAGGTAGTAGCAGTCACTAGTAATTACCAGCACTAAAAACAGATTATGCCAGGCCTAATATATGTTGATTTCAGCAAGGAATGTAATCATTCTAATGATGCTATCTTATGGATAAAATGGAGAAATGCAGACAAAAATAGCACATTTGGTGGTTTAGGGATAACGTCCCTATATTTTCCTCCAGAATTTGGAAACAACTGAGATGGAGAAGTTATTCAGGAGATCAAACATCACCTATACTAGTAACAAAGTTAAAGAAAATGTTTTTTGATCTGTACCGAGGAGTCCACACCCCTGGATTAGGGATTAATTCACTCAATTGCTGGCCTAGCTAGACAACTATGCACCACTCCCCACACCTGGAGAGGACAAAGTGAAATTCCTTGGGGAACAAGTCTTTTGATCTATATGTTTTCTTCCTCCTCTAGCATCCTATAAAGGTCTTAGAACCTTCAAGTCCATTCTGCTTCATGACTTGCTTAGCATTAGTTTCTTACATAGCTATCCTGTCTCCCCCGACAATTATGTTCCTGGAGGTCAGATTATCTTACTCATTTTTGAAACTTCTAGCAGACTATTATGCACATGATAGACTTTCCTATTTGTTACATACTATTTAAGAGCCCATATGAGTTGAGGCTACAGTAAGAACTTTAAGAACTAAAGAAAGATCAAGTGATTAAATTGGACCAATGACAAAAATATAGCTATTATTTATTAAGGGCTTGTATATGACAGGCACTGACCCTAAGTGTTTTATGAACAACTCATTATAGTAGATATTACCTTAGTAATAAATGAAGAAACAGAAATGCCAAGTTAACAAACTCATTTGCACGACCATGATCTGAACTTGACTATGACTCCAAAGCCAAAGCACTGAACTGCTATTTTTTTAACTTAAAAAATTTATTTATTTATTTATATTTGGCTGTGATAGGTCTTCATTGCAGTGTCCGGGCTTCTCACTGCGGTGTCTTGTTGCGGAGCACGCGCTCTAGGCGCCTGAGCTCAGTAGTTGTGGCTCACGGGCTTAGCTGCTCTGTGGCATGTGGGAGGCGGATTCTTAACCACTGTGCCACCAGGGAAGCCCCTGAACTGCTACTGAGGTATACTGAAATCAAGATTGCTAAGTCTTTGGAGATCTATCCTTAAGTGGTGTTTGTAGGTAATTACTGCATAGTGGTTGAGAAAGAGGGGTCTGGAGCCAGACTGCCATGGTTCATATTCCAGATTTTGCTAATTACTAACTGTGATATAGGCAGGTTTCTTAACCTCTCTAGGCCTCCCTTTCCTCATCTGTAAAATGGGAATAATATCCTTACTTCATAGGATTATTGCAAAGATGAAACGTGTCAATACAAGCAAAAGACTTATCACAGCAGCTGGCACAAGCAAAGCATTCAATAAATGTTAACCCATTGGGTTGGCCAAAAATTTCGTTTGGTTAATGAATACGTTGTTCAATTTAGTTCCTGGTGAAAATGAAAAGTGTCTTTTTACTTAAAACCAAACGAACTTTTTGGCCAGCCCAATATATTATTGTTATTTCTCTGCTACTTTTGTACTTGTGCCTAGGAACCAGAACGTCCCCCATAACATTATAAAGGGGGAACAAAGTTGAGAAAACTTGGCATTATACAACCAAAGGTTAATTTACCTAAAAACTAAGAGCTTTTAAGGGAATTGAAGGCTTAACTTCCTTTCACCGAAACTTTCAGTAAGAAAAGGAAAAGTAAGGTTAAAAGTGAGGTGTTTACAGGTTGTATTTCTCTTCTTTAACTTTCTTTCTTGGTCAGTCCCTGAGATGTTCCAATGAAATATCAAATAAATTATCACTTTCTTGCTACAAAACTGTACTCCAAGCTGCAAGTTGATAAGGAGCTTCAAAAAGGTTTAAATCTTGACAGAAATAAGTGAAGTCAGTTTGTTGAAAGATTTTTTTATTCTACAAGAATTGATTGGTGCAATCCTGCAGAACCAACATTTTTAATTTAGAGAAATTTTTCTTTTCAAAAGTAAATGAAAACTCCCTTTGAATAATTTATATATCAATTTGTTTAATTCTTGAAAACAGTAGTCATAGGGTCTGCTTTGTCCTATTTAACCATAAATGTTATACATTTACAAACTGAAGCAAAAATGGATAGTACAGAGATTTAAATGAAATCTTTCAAAGAATAAAACTGCTTTTCAGTCCACTGTGTGTTCAAAGATGATTATCATCAAGCCAGGATGAAAGCTGTGAACCCCAAACCATTTGTTTCTTTAATAAAAAATGAATATTTAGAGTATTAGCAAAGTAATATCTTAAAATGTATCTTCACACAGTTGGAATTTTAGTATAAACTTGTATATCAAGTCCCTTTCCATTATTTATTCCACTTTAAAAATATATACAGCTAATGATGTTTAAATATGTATTCTGAGCCGTAAGTCCAAACGTAAATATTTGGGAAATTCAAACTGTTGCAACAAGTTATGAAAGGATTAAAGAAAAAAGATGAGCTACAAATTATATAGGGGAAGGAAGAAAAATGTTCTTACTTAATATTCATGTCTAGGTAGATATGTATTTTCTAATTTTTATATACATATCTAGTTGAGTATAGGCAAGCCATCAAACTTTAACCAGTTACAAACAGACTAGACTAAGTCAGTACTATTTTCTACAACAGGTAACACTGGTGATTTAAAAAATTTTAATATATCTCAATAGTTTCACCGCAAGTTTATCTGTGGTAATAGTCTTTAAATATCATGAAGTTTTGATAGGCACAGATTAAATAACTGCATTATCTATACCAAACTCGGCACACTGATGATACCCAGCTCTGCTGAATTATGGTGAAACTATCTGAATACAACAGAGCACACAGGCAACCAGAAAAGGACATTTAACATACTCCCATGTTTATCACTTTAACATTAGTGTTTAAAATTTGCAAATCTAGAGGGACACTTAAAAAGCTACAGGACAACTCCAATACAAGAACCCCAATAGATAAATCTGCAGAATCTTAAACTTCAGTTCTTAATCCACTGGTAAATATTGCTGAAGGAGTAGCTATTTGGTCTTCAAAAATTTTAGAATTAAAAGTCTGAAAACATGTTCATCCCTTGCTACACTGTAGCACTTGAAATCAGCAAGCAGGACAACCTGAATTCATTTTGCTCTTACATGCAGCAGTGTGTATGCATCTTAAGACAGCTTAGAATTAAGAGTTAACTTCTAGTCAGTAGTGGTAAGTGACTAGAATTGCTATCCAATCAGTATTCTGTGGTACCACGTATCAAAGTCCTAACAATATGACAGTCACGTTCAGCACTCATCACTTTTAGGTGGGGGATAGAAGCATGGCAAAAAGCAGTTGCAATTTTTTTTTTTTTTAACAGCATAAAAGCTTTAAACACATACAATTTTGCATCATCTTGTATTCTATTCTAGAATACTTGGACTCTTATTTCAATCAGCTCAATCTATGCAAGTTATAAAACACAAACACAGTCTAAACCCTATAGTCTACAGAAAATGCACTAATACTCGTTAAATGCAGTACAATCAATGAAGATTATCAAATAAGAAACACACACACACGGCATTCTAAATTTTTAAATCATCTTAGGGCTGCTAACCAGAGATTGTACAAATTACATGTGCAAGACAAAAAAACAAAAAAAAAAAAGAAAGAAAGAAAAAAACCAAAGTAACTAACTTCTCAGTGCATCACACCCACTAGGATAAAATGTATGGCACTTTTATAATACTATATTACTACTCTCAATTTAAGCTGGGAGTGACTCAGACATTAAAGCCACATATGAGTAAGAACTAGCCAATTCAAATGTTTAAAATGAAACAGATCACCTTCTTTCTTTGTAAAAGCACTGAAAATGTAATATGTGCAGATAACTCACTGAAAGTCTTCTCATTTCATTTGCCCCCCATTGTAGTGTCTTAAATTATTCTGTAATTATTCTACCTGTTAACAACAGTCTGACATTTAAGGCCTGTGTAAACTCTATTATGTTATTGAAACATACTATTTCCTGTGTGGTAAAAATGTCTTTATGAAAAAAAATAACATATCTGGTTATAGATCATAGAATAAACCCAAACAATAAAAATGACATTTTCCAAGCTACTGAGAAATAAATTAAACCATGATGTATCAATTTAAAATTATATCAATATTAACTAACTAACATTTCTATGGTAGATTTTTTTCCTCATAAAATTAAACAGTGCAGAATAGGGCTTGGGCTACAGCTAATCACATTTGGTTTTCTTAAAAACAAAACTTTATTTCCTATAAACAACTGAAAGGTAATTTTCTTCCTCCACAACCCATGTAGACATTAAATTGAAGGTTTTAAAAATCTCCACTACTTACAAGAAAAGTATTTTTAAATGGCTAAAAGGAACCAAAATACCAAATCGAAATACTTTAGTGTGCGAAGAGCAGACAGAAACAACCAAGAAAAGAGTAGATCATTGTGTTGAATATTTATGAATAGCCCAAAATAGTCCCAAAGTTTTTCTACCTTTACAAATAAAAAAAGGTGTCCTTTCCACAGCTTGGGGATATGCATCGTACATCCCTCCACAACAAGCGTATGAGTAAGATTCTAAAAATGTTGCCAATATTAAGTTCTTCGGTACCTAAAATTAATTAGAGGACAGCAATATTACAGCGGCAATGGTGGATCAATTCTCAAAACGTAGTTACGATCCAACACGAGTTGTCGTGGTTCTTTTATCCGAGAAAAAGCTTTTCAGAAGAAATACCTGCCCTATGCTCACCACCAGAAGAATGAGGGCTTCTCCTACTGACCAATAGGCCACTCTTGTATTTAGATCCTCAGCTCGGCTTCGGCCTTGAGCCTCTCTCAAACGGAAATGAGTCTGATAGTCAATGACAGATTTCAGAGCTTCGTGAATTGAAACACAGGCAGATTCCATCTAAAGAGAAAGATTTTCAGTTAGTATGTTTTAATACTTTCTGTACAATCCATCTAGCATATTCATCTTTTCTTTTAATTTGATCTCAATTCCTCACCTGACTAACATTCTACTAAACTGGCACTCATTCATTCACTCATTCGTGTGAATGGTCCTGGCAAAGCAACGCTTCCACACATTCTCACTAGGATGACTGGTAAGGCTAGAGATCCCATGAAGCAGCTGCTTGCCCCAAACTGGAACATCCCAACTGTGGCATCTGTTAAGGTGGGAGACGGAACATGAAGCTAACAGTAGGAGAAATACTAAGCAGTTAAGGTTGGTAGCTACCGAATTTCAAGGCCAGGTTTCTTAAAGAGGAAGAATTAGGAAGGGAATGGCAGGTCAGTAAATTTGACCAATTGTAAGAATATGAATCAAAGTCCAAATATATACAAAAACAAATGAAATATGGCATAAAAGTAGATTGTTAGTCAAAGTTATTTCAACTATCTTAAAAGCAGTTGAAACTGAAAAGTGATAGGTCAGAGAAGTAATTTTTTTTTCCACGTTTACCATTTTGCTAAATAAGTCTTCTTCCTCATTCCAGTCAACAAAACCAATATATATGTGCTCAACAGGACATAAGTTTCATTTTCACTGTGTAATGAGTTTGTAGGCCTTCATCTGATGACACCATACCTTTTTCTAAATTACACTAACTGCTTTGCGGTAGGTTAAGAGTGTAATTTTTTTTGTTGTATACGAGTTTAATGTTTTTCTACTGCTAAAAACTTAATCCTGGTGATGAAATATATGCTTTATTATATTATACTTATTTTACATCACAAACCATGTATTAGGTATTTTTTTCAATATTTGTTTGTTGTAATTTTAATAATAGACATTAGAAAATAATTTAAACACTTAATAAAGTTCTACCAAAGTAAGTATGAAAGGAATAGTTATAAAAATATTTCATTAAAAGTTCCTTTAAAAAGTACGAGAGACGAAGACTGGCGCCCCTCACTGCCACCCGCACCGGGCCTGCAGCAGCTCTTCTGTCCTGTGCTGTGGACTCCACACAAGAAACAGTGTTTTCTTTGCTGCTTTAACAGTGGAATTAGATGTTAAGTATGTTGACATCGGTGCCCACTATCCTGGTGAGGTAAGGAACAAAAAGATCTTGGAATGAGGAGACCTACAAGATGGCAGAGGAGTAAGACGCGGAGATCACCTTCCTCCCCACAAATACCTCAAAAATACATCTACATGTGGAACAACTCCTACAGAACACCTACTGAATGCCTGCAGAAGACCTCAGACTTCCCAAAAGACAAGAAACTCCCCACGTACCTGGGTAGGGCAAAAGAAAAAAGAAAAAACAGAGACAAAAGAATAGGGATGGGGCCTATACCTCTGGGAGGGAGCTGTGAAGGAGGAAAAGTTTCCACACACTAGGAAGCCCCTTCACTGGTGGGGACAGCATGGGGGGAAGCTTCGGAGCCACGGAGGAGAGCGCAGCAACAGGGGTGCAGAGGGCAAAGCGGAGAGATTCCCACACAGAGGATCAGTGCCGGCCAGCACTCACCAGCCTGAGAGGCTTGTCTGCTCACCCGCCAGGGCGGGTGGGGGCTGGGAGCTGAGACTCAGGCTTCGGAGGTCAGACCCCAGGGAGAGGACTGGGGTTGGCTGCGTGAACACAGCCTGAAGGGGGCTAGTGCGCCACAGCTAGCTGGGAGGGAGTCCAGGAAAAGTCTGGAGCTGCCAGAGAGGCAAGAGACCATTGTTGCGGGGTGTACAAGGAGATGGGATTCAGAGCGCCGCCTAAACGAGCTTCAGAGACGGGTGTGAGCCACAGCTATCAGCTTGGACCCCAGAGATGGGCATGAGACGCTAAGGGTGCTGCTGCAGCCACCAAGAAGTCTGTGTGCAAGCAAAGGTCACTATCCACACCACCCCTCTTGGGAGGCTGTGCAGCCTGCCACTGCCAGGGTCCCGTGATCCAGGGACAACTTCCCCGGGAGAACACATGGCGCGCCTCAGGCTGGTGTAACGTCACGCTGGCCTCTGCCGGGCTTGTCCTGCAAACCAATTATGACTACCATACCCCTCCCTCTCCCCAGCCTGAATGAGCAAGACAGCCCTAATCAGCTGCTGCTTTAACCCCGTCCTGTCTGGGCGGGAACAGACACCGAGGGCAACCTACACACAGAGGCGGGGCCAAAACCAAAGCTAAACCCCAGGAGCTGTTCGAACAAAGAAGAGAAAGGGAAATTTCTCTGTGCAGCCTCAGGAGCAGCGTATTAAATCACCACAATCAACTTGATGTACCCTGCATCTGTGGAATATCTGAATAGACAATGAATGCTCTCAAAATTGAGGCGGTGGACCTTGGGAGCAACTGTAGACTTGGGGTTTGCTTTCTGTGTCTGATTTGTTTTTGGTTTTATCTTTATATTAGCTTTAGTGCTTGTTATCACTGCTGGATCTGTTTATAGGTTTGGTTGCTCTCTTCCTTTTATTTATTTTTATTAATTTTTTAAATTTAATTTTATTTTTATACCTTTTTTTCTCTTTTTCTGAGGGTGTATGTGTATGCTTCTTTGTGTGACTTCGTCTATTTAGGTTTGCTTTTACCATTTGGTTTGAGGTTCTATCTGTTAGGTTTTTCCCTCTTCCTTTTCTTCCGAGCTGTGTGGCTGCCAGGGTCTTGGTGCTCTGGCCGGGTGTCAGGCCTGAGCCTCCGAGGTGGGAGAGCCGAGTCCAGGACACTGGACCACCAGAGACCTCCTAGCCCCACGTAATACCAATCGGCGAGAGCTCTCCCAGAGATGTCCGCCTCAACACTAAGACCCAGGTCCACCCAACGGCCAGCAAGCTCCAGTGCTGGACACCCCATGCCAAACAACTAGCAAGACAGGAACACAACACCACCCATTAGCAGAGAAGCTGCCTAAAGTCATACTAAGTTCACAGACACGCCAAAACATACCACTGGACACAGCCCTGCCCACCAAAAGATCCAGCCCCACCCACCAGAGCACACGCACCACTCCCCTCCACCAGGAAGTCTACAAAAGCCACTGAACCAACCTCACCCGCTGTGGGCAGACACCAAAAATAACGGGAACTACGGACCTGCAGCCTGCGAAAAGGAGACCCCAAACACAGTAAGTTAAACAAAATGAGAAGACAGAGAAATATGCAGCAGATGAAGGAGCAAGGTAAAAACCCACCAGACCAAACAAATGAAGAGGAAATAGGCAGCCTACCTGAAAAAGAATTCAGAGTAATGATAGTAAAGATGATCCAAAATCTTGGCAATAGAATGGAGAAAATATAAGAAACGTTTAATGAGGACCTAGAAGAACTGAACAGCAAGCAAACAATGATGAGGAACACAATAAATGAAATTAAAAATATTCTAGAAGGAATCAATAGCAGAATAACTGAGGCAGAAGGACGGATAAGTGACCTGGAAGATAAAGTAGTGGAAGTTAACTGCCGCAGAGCAGAATAAAGAAAAAAGAATGAAAAGAATTGAGGACAGTCTCAGAGACCTCTGGGATAACATTAAACGCACCAACATTGGAATTATAGGGGTCCCAGAAGAAGAAGAGAAAAAGAAAGGGTCTGAGAAAATATTTGAAGGGATTATAGTCGAAAACTTTCCTAACATTGGAAAGGAAATAGTCAAACAAGTCCAGGAAGCGCAGAGAGTCCCATACAGGGTAAATACAAGGAGAAACACGCCAAAACATATATTAATCCAACTAACGAAAATTAAATACAAAGAAAAATTATTAAAAGCAGCAAGGGAAAAGCAACAAATAACATACAAGGGAATCCCCATAAGGTTAACAGCTGATCTTTCAGCACAAACTCTGCAAGCCAGAAGGGAGTGGCAGGACATATTTAAAGTGATGAAAAGGAAAAACCTACAACCAAGATTACTCTACCCAGCAAGGATCTCATTCAGATTTGACAGAGAAATTAAAACCTTTACAGACAAGCAAAAGCTAAGAGAATTCAGCACCACCAAACCAGCTTTACAACAAATGCTAAAGGAACTTCTCTAGGCAGGAAACACAACAGAAGGAAAAGACCTACAAAAACAAACCCAAAACAATCAAGAAAATGACGATAGGAACATACGTATCGATAATTACCTTAAATATAAATGGATTAAATGCCCCAACCAAAAGACACAGACTGGCTGAATGGACACAAAAACAAAACCCATATATATGCTGTCTACAAGAGACTCACTTCAGACCTAGGAACACATACAGACTGAAAGTGAGGGGATGGAAAAAGATATTCCATGCAAATGGAAATCAAAAGAAAGTTGGACTAGCAATTCTCATATCAGACAAAATAGACTTTAAAATAAAGACTATTACAAGAGACAAAAATGGACACTACGTAACAATCAAGGGATCAATCCAAGAAGATATAACAACTGTAAATATTTATGCACCCAACACAGGAGCACCTCAATACATAAGGCAAATGCTAACAACCATAAAAGGGGAAATTGACAGTAACTACAAATCGACAGTAACTACAAATTACTGTAACTACTACAATAATAGTAGGGGACTTTACACCCCATTTTCACCAATGGACAGATCATCCAAAATGAAAATAAGGAAACACAGCTTTAAATGAAACATTAGACCAGATGGACATAACTGACATTTATAGGACATTCCATCCAAAAACGACAGAATATACTTTCTTCTAAGTGCTCATGGAACATTCTCCAGGATAGATCATATTTTGGGTGACAAATCAGGGCTTGGTAAATTTAAGAAAACTGAAATCGTATCAAGTATCTTTTCCGACCACATGCTATGACACTACATATCAATTACAGGACAAAAACTGTAAAAAGTACAAACACATGGAGGCTAAACAATACACTACTAAATAACCAAGAGATCACTGAAGAAATCAAAGGGGAAATCAAAAAATACCTAGAAACAAATGACAATGAAAACACGATGACCCAAAACCTATGGGATACAGCAAAAGCAGTTCTAAGAGGGAAGTTTATAGCTATACAAGCCTACCTCAAGAAACAAGAAACATCTCCAATAAACAACCTAACCTTACACCTAAAGCAGTTAGAGAAAGAAGAACAGAAAACCCCCAGAGTTAGCAGAAGGAAAGAAATCATAAAGATCATAAAGATCAGATCAGATCAGAAATAAATGAAAAAGAAATGAAGGAAATAGCAAAGATCAATAAAAGTAAAAGCTGGTTCTTTGAGAAGATAAACAAAATTGATAAACCATTAGCCAGACTCATCAAGAAAAAAAGGGAGAAGGCTCAAATCAACAGAATGAGAAATGAAAAAAGAAGTAACAACTGACTCTGCAGAAACACAAAGGATCATGAGAGACTACTACAAGCAAGTATATGCCAATAAAATGGACAACCTGGAAGAAATGGACAAATTCTTAGAAAAATACAACCTTCCAAGACTGAACCAGGAAGAAACAGAAAATATGAACAGACCAATCACAAGCACTGAAATTGAAACTGTGATTAAAAATCTTCCAACAAACAAAAGCCCAGGACCAGATGGCTTCACAGGTGAATTCTATCAAACATTTAGAGAAGAGCTAACACCTATCCTTCTAAAACTCTTCCAAAATATAGCAGAGGGAGGAACACTCCCAAACTCATTCTATGAGGCCACCATCACCCTGATACCAAAACCAGACAAAGATGTCACAGAAAAAGAAAACTACAGACCAATATCACTGACGAACATAGATGCAAAAATCCTCAACAAAATAGTAGCAAACAGAATCCAACAGCACATTAAAAGGATCATACAAAATGATCAAGTGGGATTTATCCCAGAAACACAAGGATTCTTCAGTATACGCAAATCAATCAATGTGATACACCATATTAACAAACTGAAGAATAAAAACCATATGATCATCTCAATAGATGCACAAAAAGTTTTTGACAAAATTCAACACCCATTTATGATACAAACTCTCCAGAAAGTGGGCATAGAGGGAACCTACCTCAACATAATAAAGGCCATATATGAGAAACCCACAGCCAACATCGTTCTCAACGGTAAAAAACTGAAACCATTTCCTCTAAGATCAGGAACAAGAAAAGGTTGCCCAATCTCACCACTATTATTCAACATAGTTTCGGAAGTTTTAGCCACAGCAATCAAAGAAGAAAAAGAAATTAAAGGAATCCAAATCAGAAAAGAAGAAGTGAAACTGTCACTGTTTGCAGATGACATGACACTATACATAGAGAATCCTAAAGATGCTACCAGAAAACTACTAGAGCTAATCAATGAATTTGGTAAAGTAGCAAGATACAAAATTAACGCACAGAAATCTCTTGCATTCCTATACACTAATGACGAAAAATCTGAAAGAGAAATTAAGGAAACACTCCCATTTACCACTGCAACAAAAATAAAATACCTAGGAATAAACCTACCTAGGGAGACAAAAGACCTGTATGCAGAAAACTATAAGACACTGATGAAAGAAATTAAAGGCGATAAAAACAGGTGGAGAGATATACCATGTTCTTGGACTGGAAGAATCGATACTGTGAAAATGACTATATTACCTAAAGCAATCTACAGATTCAATGCAATCCCTATCAAACTACCAATGGCATTTTTCATAGAACTAGAACAAAAAATTTCACCATTTGTATGGAAACACAAAAGACCCCGGATAGCCAAAGCAATCTTGATAAAGAAAAATGGAGCTGGAGGAATCAGGTTCCCTGACTTCAGACTACACTATAAAGCTACAGTAATCAAGACAGTATGCTAGTGGCACAAAAACAGAAATATAGATCAACGGAACAGGATAGAAAGCCCAGATATAAACCCATGCACATATGGTTACCCTATCTTTGATAAAGGAGGCAAGGATATACAATGGAGAAAAGACAGCCTGTTCAATAAGCGGTGCTGGGAAAACTGGACAGCTACATGTAAAAGAATGAAATTAGAACACTTCCTAACACCAAACACAAAAATAAACTCAAAATGGATTAAAAACCTAAACGTAAGGCCAGACACTATAAAACTCTTAGAGGAAAACATAGCAGAACACTCTATGACATAAATCACAGCAACATCCTTTTTGACCCATCATCTAGAGAAATGGAAATTAAACCAAAAATAAACAAAAGGGACCTAATGAAACTTAAAAGCTTTTGCACAGTAAAGGAAACCATAAACAAGATGAAAACACAACCCTCAGAATGGGAGAAAATATTTGCCAACGAAGCAACTGACAAAGGATTAATCTCCAAAATTTACAAGCAGCTCATGCAGCTCAATATCAAAAAACAAACAACCCAATCCAAAAATGAGCAGAAGACCTAAACAGACATTTCTCCAAAGAAGATATACAGATGGTCAACAAACACATGAAAGGATGCTCAACATCACTAACCATTAGAGAAATGCAAATCAAAACTACAATGAGGTATCGCCTCACACTGGTCAGCATGGGCATCATCAGAAAATCTACAGACGATAAATGCTGGAGAGGGTGTGGAGAAAAGGGAACCCTCTTATACTGCTGGTGGGAATGTAAACTGATACAGCCACTATGGAGAACAGTATGGAGGTTCCTTAAAAAGCTAAAAATAGAACTACCATATGACCCAGCAACCCCACTACTGGGCATATACCCTGGGAAAACCATAACTCAAAAAGACACACATGTACTCCAATGTTCACTGCAGCACTATTTACAATAGCCAGGTCATGGAAACAACCTAAATGTCCACTGACTGATAAATGGATAAAGAAGATGTGGTACATATATATAATGGAATATTACTCGGCCATAAAAAGGAACGAAATTGGACCATCTGTAGATATGGATGGCCCTGGAGTCTGTCATACAGAGTGAGTCAGTCAGAAAGAGAAAAATAAATATCGTATATTAATCGATATATTCCACGCATGTATGTGGAATCTAGAAAAATGGTACAGATGAACCTATTTCTAGGGCAGGAATAGAGATGCAGACGTAGAGAACAGACATGTGGACACAGCTGGGGGGGGTTGGGGGGGATGAACTGGGAGATTAGGTTCGACATAAATACACTACCATGTGTAAAACAGATAGCTAGTGGGAACCTGTGGTATAGCACAGGGAGCTCAGCTTGGTGCTCTGTGATGACCTAGAAGGGATGAGGGGTATGGGAGGGAGGTCCAAGAGGAGGGGATATATATACATATATTTACACACACATACAGCTGATTCACTTCGTTGTACAGCACAAATTAACACAACAATTAAAAAAAAAAGAATAAAATGTGATACAAATAAAGGAGATTAAGCGGTCCTAAAAGCATCTATCTACGTAGGTTTTTATCTATCTATCTATCTATCTTGGCTGCACCAGGTCTCAGTTGTGGCACGTGTGATCCTCGTTGCGACATGTGGGATCTTTTTTAGTTGTGGCATGCGGACTTCTTAGCTGTGATATGGCGTGCGGGCTTCTAAGTTGCGGCATGAGGGCTCCTCAGTTGCAGCATGCAAACTCTTAGTTGTGGCATGCATGCGGGATCTAGTTCCCTGACCAGGGATTGAACCCGGGCCCTCTGCATTGGGAGCATGAAGTCTTACCCACTGGACCACCAGGGAAGTCCCTGCTTAGGTTTTTAAAGCAAACTGTCTTACTTTACAAATTAAAATTTATTAAGGTTAAGTTATAAACAATGGCCCCAAAGAAAAATCTTTTTACAAAGTGCTGTTCACACATGATGCGAAAATAAAGAGAACATTTCTAAAAATAAGAACATTTGAACACATCTTATTAATGCTTACAATAGGTTTATGAATTAAGGCTCTTACACATTCTTAAAAACTGCCTCTATCACTACATGATTTTGGCGAAGAGACTACCTGGAACCTGGAAACAATGAAATCCAATTTAAGGTTTTAACAAGAAGGTGATAAATAATTCCTTTGAATACCGAACTATCTTTTAGACATACTCTAAGCTCAAAATGTATCTGAACTAGAAATAAAACAGTCCTTCTCATCACCTGAGCAGTATTTGTTCACTGACTCTAAATTTCTTTTGCTATCTTTCCCTCATTAAGCTATTCTTCAAAATAAAACTCAATTTAGCTACCTTAACTATTTTTGTTAGATGACTATTAATCTTTACTACTTTACCTTCAGTTACAGCAAAAGTTACTGTAACAGCAGTTTGAGTAACACTAAATACTGGTATAAAAGTATATATATATTAAGGCATCATTTTTGCTTCCAGTTATACCAACCTGCTAAGTTATGGTAGCAACATTCCTCCATGAATTACAGAAAATGCTTCATAATGCTGGAGTACTGTTTAGACTTTTAAGCTTCCTTTGCCATTGATGTTTCTACCTAAGTGATCCCCCTATTTTAATGTCTATTTTCTTTTCATAAAATCCTTTAACACTGGTCTTCACTAAAAAAGTCTGAAGTTCTCTGTGAAATGCCTAATCTACTGGAAGAGTTAAGATAGTTCTTAAAGGTTGCGTTAAAGTCACAAAATCTGTGTTCCATCAATGAGTTAATGGATATTAAATTATGCTTTTTTTCCCTTTAAACATATCCATGTTGTGTTACTGACTTTTTATTACCTGGGTAAGAGCACTGACTCGGTTCTCACTAGGAAACAAAGGTGGGTCTTCTCCAACTTGAAAATCAAAATACACGGTTTTATGTGTGAAAGTAGAAAATTCATTGCTGAAGCAAAATTTGTATGTCCCATTTTTGGAGGCTGTGAAGGTAAAACTATCATACTGTTTCTTCATCTCTTTGTATAACACATTACCATCAGGATCTTCTAATCGACAATCTACATCATAGTGACCACCAGTAATCACCTACAAAAGAGAAAAAAACAAAAAATGAAGAGATCACTGCAACTAACAAGTTTGAGAAATCAACCAGGTTTCCTGTTAAAATGGCTATAAGGTTTTTTTACCATCACAGGCAATTTTACATTTCTTGATTTCTACCAGTGGATGGAACTTGGGAGGCAGATTTCAGTTCAACTAAAGTTTTACAGAAACTGAACAAATTTCCTCATGACAGGAGAGAGGGAACTAACCAACAAGCGAGACAACTGTTCTAGTTACTATAGGCCTCTTACATCACTTAATTCTCCCAACAACCCTACAAGACAGTATTTTTCCCTCAATTTGACAAACTGAGAAACTGAGTTAAAATAAGTAACTTACCCAAGATTTTTCACCTAGTAAGAGGTTGAATGCCAGATTCATATTCTTGACCCTTAAGCTTACTGCCATGTAATATTTTCCTTCCCAAAATTTTTTCATCTAGTTTCCTATTAGCATCATCCAAGCACTCTCAGATAGTACAGTGAAGCACTTAAGTAGGTCAGTCCTTAGCCTAACACCCCATGCATACTTCTTTTATAGAACTTAAACTCATTTTACTGCCAAATTACAAACAGACTATGTTTAAGTTCTTTTATAGGTCAGTTATATGGAATTTGATACATACTTTGTTTTGAATTACATTTTGAACAGAACAGACTTGTGGCCTGTTCCAAGAGTATATCATTATTTACAAACTTGTTTCCAAGAGAAACATAAATGATTAAACTACATTGTTTTAACCCCTGTGATTAAAGCAAAACCGAAACAGAACAACACGAAAGCAAATAAATGTTTTGTTCATCTGCACAGTCTGTGTTTAAGGGAAAGCATATGAAAGGAAGCCAGGGGTAGGTGAAAAGCTTCTGAAGAGGATTTTGGAGCTATTTTCAAAGGCTTATGCTTAATCAGTTACAATTGGAGCCATTTGAGTTATACAAATGAGAAGAGGGAGACATTTTTCCTGAGGTTACTTGGCAAGCATAAGAGAGGAAGAAGGAAAAGGATTAAAGAGGAGAAAAAACTCCTTATATGAGAAAACACTGACTGGGAAAAAGAGGGAGAGGAGACAGGAGAAGAAACATAGGGTGCCTGTATCCACCTGAGGTAATGAGGAAGAGACACTGGGTTTGGGGGTTTCCAACCACCATGAGATATATTTTCAAGCTTGAACCCTCTGGGTTAGCATAATATTGACATTCTACATTTGTGGAACACAGAGATCAAACTTTGGACTTCAGAGAAGATTGATTATTTATATGACCTTTTGTCACTAAAGAGATACATGATAAATAACTGAACTATGTTAAAAGATCATTTTGATAATTAAATGAAATATAACTAGGCACTTAGGAAACCGTAAAATACGCAAATATTAACATACAGATATAACGTTTGACATAAAAACAGTGTCTTATCAATTGGGCATTTACCCCTCCCCACCAAAAGTCGACAACCTTTCTTCTAGGTGAAATAATGACTTCACTTTATATACCCAATTATTCATACTTAACCATAGTACTTTGAATAATCAAAACATACATACAAACAAAAATACAGAACCAGAACTGATCATCATGCCACTTTTCTTCTATCAAACTTTAAAACAAATAATCTTACTTCAGATAAAAATAGCCCTTACAACCTATCTGGTCACGTAAGAAAGAAACTGGGGATCATCTCAAATTATGTGTCTACCTGTCCAGTTAGTCACAGAAACCTCTCGATACTATTGCCTCTCTCAGATTCACCCCATCTCTTCCATTCCCAATCCACAATCCAGATGGAACTAGTGGCTCAACTTCCTAAAAGGTCTTCCCATAATCCAATCTCTCCTGCCTCTAATGCAGGGTCTCTTAACCTCAGGTATTAGATGGTCTGGGGCTGGGTAAGTCTTCCTCTCAGGGGGCTGTGTTGCCCTGCGCACTGTCGCATATTTACCAGCATCTCCAGTCTCTAACTGCTAGATGACAGCAACGCCTCCCTCCCCACATGTCTCAAAACCTTCTGATAATTCCTGTGGCCTACAGAAAAATCCAAACCTGTTAACAACAGCATACCACACCCCTGTACCCCCTCAAGGAAGTCTCAGCACCTTTTACACCCTTTCTCACTCTATGTTCCAAAAATACCAGAATGCCAGAAATTTTCTGAACAAGTCTCTGCTCTACATCTGCACTAATAGTGACAAATTACACGGGGTTTGTTTGCTGAAGAAGAATCACAGGACCCAAAATGACTATGCTTATAAATCTACAGTTTATGAGAGGGAGAGAATACAATATAAAACATCACAGCCAAAAGCTGTCTCACAGCAAGAGGACAGAAGAGATCAGGTATGGGCTCCTTTGTTCTCTCTCTGTGAGGGATGTGGCCAGAAATACACCCTCTCAGATCAGGAACCACCCAAGTGTGCAAGGAACACCTTGGAATCAGTGAGCCCAAAGTAGAGTCTTGACTGGGTTTTTTTATATTTTGCTTTTCACATAAGCATATTTCTGCCGTGTAACTATTCTCAGTAGCAGACTCTCCGGGGGTCTCACTGAGACCAGGTACAAATCATCAATCTCACTGTCATCAATGAACAATGCTGACAAACTGGCACAAACCTCCCCCCTAAAGCCCTCAGACCCACAGTTACAAAGCAACTCTATGATTCAGTATTTTCAGTGCCGACTCAGGTTAATTTTCAGGCTTGCTGGAATTAAGTCTCACAAACATAACATATCTGCTGAGGAAGTCCCTCCCCCCTCTGCCACCCTGTAGAGTAACTTCTATTTATCCCTCTAGACTCAGCTCATACATCAGACCCTCAGCTAAATTTCCCCTGATGATCCTTCGTCTTCAGCCAGCACTATACCTAGTGTGTACTTTCATTATTGCATTTAACATTACATGACTATGTGTCTATGTAAGGTCCCTGAGGTCAAGTTCAGCCTTATTTGTCTTTGGGAGGTAGTAAAATAAAGTGGTTAAGAGCTTAACCTGGGAGGGAGGGAGACACAAGAGGGAAGAGATATGGGGATATATGTATACGTATAGGTGATTCACTTTGTTATAAAGCAGAAAGTAACACACCATTGTAAAGCAATTATACTCCAATAAAGATGTTAAAAAGAAAAAAAACTTAACCTGGAACTGCATACTGATTCCGCTGTTACATTTTGTAACCTTGGGTCTCAACTTACCGAAGACTCAGTTTCTCCATCAGTAAAAAAATAATAAAAACTCTCTAATAAACCCATCTCATATCGAGTTGTCCTGAGAATTAAGTAATACACCTGAAATGCTTGCTATATTGTCTGCCACATAATAAACGCTAATTTTTTAGCCCGCAAGAGTAGTAGAGTAGTACTCTCACCAACAAGCACAGCATCTGCACGTAGAAGTCAAGAAATGTTTGTTAAATTCAAACAAATAAAATTTTCACTGACACTTTATATTACAATTCTTGCTATCATCTTTTCTGTCCCCTGGTCCTAACCCATGAAGTTAAGCAAGCCTAAGAGTCATCCTTGGCCTCCCTCCCTCACTCGCTGTAGCCAAATCATCACCAAGTTCTGCTGCTTTTACCTAAAAAGTATTTCTCATCCTTTCACTTTTCTCCTTCCCCAGTGCTACCACCCTAGTCTCAGCCTGGACCACTACAATAGCCTCCTAATCAGTCTTCTACATCTACTTGGCAACACTCCATAATACCTTCTCTACCTGCACAAGTTAATATCCGTACAGCTACCAAGAATACTTAGAACTTGTCACTGCACTGCTTACAACCCTATGATGGCTTCTCATACTCTTAAAAAAAACTAAAATCCTTTACCCGGCCAGCTGGGCACTACATGGTCTGGCCCCTGCTGACCTCCCTTCTTCTGGCTCCTTATTCCCAGCTATAGTGGACCTCTCTGTGTTCTTCAAATTCCCAGTCACTGTTACCACAGTGACCTTGCCAAGGCCATTCCCTCTTCCCCCTCACCAAAGCATTTACAACTCATCTTTTCCAGTTCAGCATCAAATCACTTCCTAAAGGAAGCCTTCACAGATTCCAATGACCAGACCGTATATCACCTATTCTCTACTCTTAAAGCACAATTGTGATGAATGAACAGGTACTAATTAAGAACCGTAGGATAGGTAGGGAATCAAGAATGATGGCAGCGACCCTATATGTTCACTTCTCTATCACCAGCACCTAGTACTCAATAGCTGTTCAAACATGTTAAGTCTACCAACAAAAAAAGAAACAGTAAAGACTGTTCTAACCAATTTAAGAAACTACGTTCTGTTAAATAGGCACTTTTATATAATCCCCCAAATGAAAAGGGGCCTCTCATTTATCACAGCAATTCCTTCTACAAATCCTTTGGCAGATGGTCATCTGGTCTGGAATAGAGCTCTTGCAACGACAGGGACCACATTAACCAATAATCCTAATATCGATGGAAAAACTGAAAAGCAATGGAGTTAGATACCGGCAGCACTTGAAATCTGATTAAAGTGGAGGTGCGGATTAGAGAGTGGCGGACTGACGTTAGGCACTATGGAACAGGAATACTTTTTTTTTTTTTAAAGGAAACTCTTAAAGAAAAAAGTTCAAAATGAAGGACATTAGAGAAAAGACGGAAAAATCACAGCCACAGGAAGCACTTCTGGAATTTATATATCTTAACATCTGGTCTTAAATGTCTAATGCGCAAGGTTTCGGACAGGAAAGCCAAATGGCCTGCATCAGCTACCTAGATGTGATTCCTGAATCAGCCAAAGAATGAGAAAACAGCCTCGACCCTGGAACCGCGAGCTGGGGCCCGCGACCGCCTGAGCCCGTAGTACCTGGAACTCGAGAGTGCACTTGGTGCCCTGCGTGATGTCCTCGTAGAAACACTGCTTGGCATTGTCGGGCAGCTCGAACGTGATCTCAGAGGCGCCGCAGGGCCCCGGCACCAACAACAGCAGCAACGCGAGCAGCCTACAGCCCCAACGGCCCGCGGCGGCAGCCCAGCGCTGCGCGGACCCCAGCCGGGGCATCCCGAAGCGGCGGCGGCGGCCTCAACCGAGCTGCGGGGGGACGCGGGGTCAGGTCTGCACGGACTCACGGCGCGCGGCAGGCCTCACCCCAAACGGCACCGCGAAGACGCACCGCAGAGTTGCTCCGAGCCCTGAGAGATTCGAGATGCGCAGCGAGTCGCTGCTCACGGGGTAGGGACCAGGGCCTAGACGCCAGAACGAGCTGGGGAGCGGAGATAAAGACGGCAGAAAACAAGCGGAAAAGACTTGAGGTAGCCGGAAACGGGGACAAGAGACGGGGGAAAGAGGCGGGGCCTGAGGCACCTGCTCCAGCGACCCGGATGTGCTCTCCCCCGGCCGCGGGGAGAGACGTTGGAGTGTGTACGTGGAAGCTCGCAAGGCGTCAGCTAGGCCGCCGACAGCGCCTGGGCCGAGAGGCGTGGCCAGTATGGTGAACGTGGCGGGGCGGGGCCAGGAGAAGGGGTGTGGCCTGTGGTAGGAGCTGCCAGTCCGTGAGTGTTTCTGCGAGAGCTGAACGCAGGGGTACTTAGAGGGAGTGAGGAAGAGCCCATATTGCCCTAGAGGGCTAATCACCGGTGGTAGAGCGCTTTGCAATTTGCAGAGAGTTTTCTTGTAAATAATAAGTTTGGGGGGAAGCAGCTTTGCTAGGAGCGCGAATTCTGTGACCACCAGACTATAGGAGTTCTAATCCCTGCTCTGCTGGTTACTGGCTGTGTGACCTTAGACCAGCTGCTTAACCTCTCTGCTTCAATCTTTGAATCTGAAAAATGAGAAAAATAATAGTACCTAGCCCAGAGGGTTACTACAAGGCTTCACTATTTGAAAAAAGCCCTAGAAGAGTGGTTGTCATAATACAGGAAGCATCATACAGTAAGCATGTACGTAGGATCCAGGCAGGGAAGTCAGAGGGTGGTGGGAAGGCCGGGTGGGGAGGTGGAGGTGTTTGATGAGGGGGGCGATGAGGGGGGCGATGAAGGACCTTTAATGGCTTCAGGTGCGCAAAGCCTCTTCAGGGGGAAAGGAGCCCCCAGGAGATTAGATTTGGGGGAGATTGCACCTTCCTGAGACCAAGTGAAACAGAGCAGGACCCTATGGGGCCTTCCCAGGACAGACAACCCCATGCCCTAACCGCCCCAACGGTGCCATGTCCTCAGCCTGCCTTTTGTCTGTAGAAAAACTTGAGTCAAAGAATAAATTTAATCAAGAAGTGAAACACTGCAGAAGCAAAAGAAAACCGTCAAGCAAGACAAAACAGCAATAGTCATTAAACAATGTCAAGGACATTTAGTTCCTTCTCAAGGGCTATAGATAATATTCTGAGCCATATCCTTTGAGCAGCTGTCTTGTAGAGAATGAAATCCCCACCAGGTGGAAGAAATTAACTACATGATGACCAGACTGTAGCCATGACATAAGCTACCACAATTCCGAGAACCGGCCTCAAAGAAATGGGAACAAACTGACCCTGGAACTGAAGACTAACTGTACTTAAAACAATCGAGGTGACGCTGGTCAGACCACTGCATGACTAATTGCAGGACAACTGTCAGAGGTGACTGTGCTGTTTCTGCATGTAACCCCCTCCCTCCACCTGTACACACCTGAAACTCCCCTTTAAAAGGTCTTGCCCACTGATTGATTGTCAGTGGAGAGTTGGCCTTCGGAGGTTGCCGGCCTCTGAAATAAAGCAAACTTTCCTTTCCAACCAATCTTGCCTCTCGATTATTGGCTTTCGAGCGGCGAGCAGCTGAACCCCACTTTCGGTAACGCTAGGCCAGAAAAAGAAGTAGTTTTTTGGTGTGTCTGTGAGTGGAAAGAAGACTGAATTTCAAAGTAGAAAGCTTGGGTTCTATTTTCTAACTCTTGGCAAGAAACATTGCACTTTTAAATCTCCATTTCTTCATGCATCAAGTGGCAATACAAACAAAGAATGAATGAATGAATAAGATTAAGACCATAATGCGATACAGTACACACCACCAGAGAGGCAGATAGACAAATTTTTAAAAATACAACAATACCAGCTGTCGGCGAGCAAATAGGACAACAAGATCCCTCATACATCGCTGGTGGAAATGTAAATTGGCCCAACGGCTTTGGAAAACAATGTGGCATTATCTAATAAAGTGGAAGATACATATATGGCCTAGAAATTCCACTTTGCATATACTTTAAAGTATGTACTTTACAGCAGTGGTTCTCAAAGTGTGCTGCAAAGACTTCTGGGAGCCTTTGAAACCCCTTCAGAGGATCTGAGATTATCTATGGGAGGTTGGATTTCCATCATATATCTCAACCAAAACAACATACAACATACCGAATGTAAAAGCAGATGAGCACCCAGCTTCTTGTACGAATCTAGATATTAAAGAGATTCACACAAATGTAAAGCAATGTGACCCTTATCACTAAATTTTCATTTGGGCAATATTTCTCTTTTTCATGTTAAAATGTGTTATCTATGTTAACATATGTAGTAGGTGAAATTGTGTACCCCCAAAAAACATATGTCCAAATCCTAACTTCCAGACCCTGTGAATTCGATCTTACTTGGAAATAGGGTTTTTGAAATATAATTAAGTTAAGCATCTCAAGATGCAATCATCTTGGATTTAGAGTGGACCCTAAATCCAGTGACTGGTGTCCTTATAAGAGAAAGGAGAGGGAGAACGGAGACACACAAACACAGACACACAGGGAGAATGCCAAGTGAAGACAAAAAGATTGGAGTGATGCATCTACAAGCCAAGGAATGCCAAGGATTGCCCACAGCCACCAGCAGATAGGAGAAAGGCATGGAACAGATTCTCCCTCAGAGCCCTCCAGAAGGAACTGCCCTGGCAATACTTTAATTTCAGACTTCCGGCCTCCTCAACTGTGAGAGAATACTTTTCTGTTGTTTTAAAACACCACATTAGTGACAGTTTGTTATGGCAGTCTCAGGAAATGAATATAACACGTAATGGGTTTATTACTGTTATTTTATTTGCTTATTTTTAATTGAAGTATACTTGCCGTACAAATTATGTCAGTTTCAGGTGTGCAACATAATGCTCTGACAATCAAGTACATTGCAAAATGATCACCACACATCCAGTAACCATTTGTCACCATACAAAATTGTTACAGTATTATTGACTATACTCCCTATGCTGTATATTACATCCCAATGACTCATTTATTTTATAACTGGAAGTTTGTGTCTCTTAATCCCCTTCACCTATTTCATCCAACAACCACCTACCTCCCCTCTGGCAACCACCAGTTTGTACTTTGTATCTATGTCTGTTTCTGTTTTGTTTGTTCCTTTGTTTTGTTTTTAGATTCCACATATAAGTGAGATCATATAGTACTCGTGCTTCTCTGACTTATTTCATTTGGATGACTACCCTCTGGGTCCATCCATATTGTTGCAAATGGCACAATTTCATTCTTTTTATGGCTAATATTCCATTGTGTATATATTACTGTTATTTTAGATAAATTATTCAATAAATATTTTGTGGCTCAGATCTCTACAATTTAAATTTTTCATTAAACAATTTTTATTAATTTATTTTATTTTATCTGATTTTTAAGATTCTGGAATCAAACATTTGAGAACCACTTATGCACAGGTATACCACTATACATATGCAAGAATACTTAAAGCCAAAGTCTAATAATAGTCCCAAACTGGAAACAGCACAAATATCCATAAATTTGAGTGCGGTCTGAAATGCAACATTACATAGCAATGAAAATGAATAGATTATAGCTACCCAAGACAACATGGGGAATCTTATAAACACAATGAAAAAGAAACTGGGCAAAAAAAGAAATTATATAGAACATAAAGGCTGACATCAGGCAAAACTAAATGATACCGTTTCCCCTAATACACAGTGAAACCATCCAAAGAAGCAAGGGAATGATTATCTCAGAAGTCAGGATAGTGGGGAAGGACAGGGTGATAGGTGAGAAGCAAACTGGGTGGAGAGTGGGGCAGCTTCTTTGGTGTTGGCAATGATCATTTTCATAGCCTAGGGGGTGGTTACATATACTTTCACTTTATAATTACTTGTTAAACTTATTTATTTGTATATGCTTTTCTGCATGTGTGTTATATTTCACAAGAAAAGAAGGAAGACTTAATATGCTGGATGCATCAGTTAGCCATTAGTGTGGGAAAAAACACCTCAGAAAGTGTGGCTTAAACAATATGTATTTATTACTGCTCGAGAGACTATAGGTCAGCTGATGGGTCTGCTCTCAGGTGGGCTCAAGCATCGTCTCTGGTCAGCTGGGGGTTGGGTAGGCAGCTGTGCTTATCTTGGTTGGGTTTGCTCATATTTGGGTGGGACAGCTGGTTATAGGCTGGTCTAGAATGGCCTTGGCTAAGACAACCGGGCTCCCCTCTGTGTAGTAGTCTCTCATACTCCAGCAGGCTAGCCCTGGGCAGTGCACGTGGCAGTTACAGAGTTCCGAGAGAATGTGCAAGGCTTCTAGAGGCCTAGGCTCAGAAATGGGCCCTGTCACTTTTGCTTCATTCTATTAACCAAAGCCAATCGCAAGGCCAACCCAGATTCAAGGGACAGGGAGGAGCTGTAAAGACATTGTGTCAGTCAGGGCTCCATTAAAAGAAGCAGGACCACTAGAAGAACAAACAACAGTAACAAATATATAAATGAGTGTGTGTGTGTATGTGTGTATATATATATATATATGTATATATATTTGATATTGAATAGAAATATATTTAATATTTCTATAAATGTAAATATATGTGTATAGACATAAGATAAGTTGACTATAAGAATTTGACTTTATTAATTGTGGGAGCGGGTTAAACAGTCTATGGGAGGCTGTGGCTTCTTCGTCTGGTTCTGGAGCCTGAAGTCTGTAGATAAAGAAGTCAAAAAGGAAAGATGGATATGAAGTGGAAAAAGAAACTGGGCCTGTGAGGACGGGCCACAACCCACATCACTTTCTCACTCCCTCCAAGCGTCAGATTTCAGTGATGCGGGATCTGCAGGAAAAGCTGGTGTTCTTCTTTATGCACCTGGCTCAGAATCAGAGAAGATTCAGGTGTAAAAAGGGATATCGTGGCTGCTTCATCCCTTCTGTCTTTCAGAATGTCTCTTGTGGTTCACTAACCTCCAACTATGTAGGGAATGGAATTCTAGGAAAGACTAGTTGTACTTTAGCTAATTTAATACACTACAAATCCACCATAGACACTTTGCAAAAGTGTTGGGGGAGGTAGGTGTGAGAGAAGAATTTTGTTGATTTTTGCAATCAATCTACTCCACTGGATAAAGACAGAAAACGAAGAAATCTATATTCTTGTCCTTGGAAGGTTCATAACCTAGAAAGTAGAAATTTAATTGTGTTCCAGATTTTTAGTTTATCTTTTCACTTCTCAGGATTAATCTAAGAATCAGAAAGAGTATATATGTGGAAAAGCTTCATAAAATACACAAGTTAATATCATCTTTATGTCAGGTATACCTCCTTACTAGGGACTACAAAATATTATAAAAAAAAAAATTAACCATGATTTGTTTAGCTTACGGCGGTAACACAGCAATGCAAACTTTGACTCAATCATAGTCTTTGAGCCCACATAACGTAGGAAGTATAATGTAGTATAAGCTTGGGGAAATGACCTACCCTTTCTGATACCTAATTTCTTCATCCATAAAAAGGAGGTAATTATACCTATTTTGTAGGTGGCTGAGAGGACTGAATGAGATGAGATAATATCCATAACAGTGCATGAAATGCAGTAGAGATTCTCTATATAATTCTCCTTCAAAACGTTACTATTAAAAAAAACCTTTATTTTTCTTATTACTCCTATAGATGGGGGGGGGGCTCCTCTTATTTCTGTATGTTAAAGTATTAGATCAGATTAAGTAATTAGATTATAAATAACATAAATTTAAAATCAAAGTTTCAAATGACAAGGTTTAGGCAGAGGTAAGGGACATTGCTGTGACCTCCTTGGCGTCAGCGTCAGATACAGATCGGGGAAGCTCTAGGATTAAGCATTTGGCCTCGCAGAGATGAAGATGGCGGTTTAGGCAGCCCCTGACATAAGGGAGCAGGCACCAAAAATGTCAGGATCTTCACGATTCTCCCTACAGCCTGCATTCCTCTTTATCTGACTCTGAAATATTCCTGAAAACATGTTGGATAGAAAATTAAGCACTAGAGTCAGCCTCTAATTCTAGTATTTTTAGAGGTAGTCTATATTCTAGTATTTTATTTTATTATTATTTTTTAAAATTTATTTTATTTATTTTTGGCTGTGTGGGGTCTTTGTTGCTATGCGCGGGCTTTCTCTAGTTGCGGTGAGCGGGGGCTACTCTTTGTTTCGGTGTGCGAGCTTCTCATTGCGGTGGCTTCTCTTGTTGCGGAGCACGGGCTCTAGGCGCACAGGCTTCAGTAGTTGTGGCACACAGGCTCAGTAGTTGTGATGCGCAGGCTCAGTAATTGCGGCGCATGGGCTTAGTTGCTCTGCGGCATGTGGGATCTTCCCGGACCAGGGCTCAAACCCGTGTCCCCTGCATTGGCAAGTGGATTCTTAACCACTGCACCACCAGGGAAGCCCCTATTCTAGTATTTTAAATGGGAAAAATAATCATGCATTCCATATTCATACAAAAAATCCAACTAATTTTCCTAAATATCACTAACTACACTCTTTAACTTATATAACATTCCATTCATTATATCTACATGAGATAAGCATTTAAAATACTGATCATCCTATCACTTACATGTGGAATCTGAAATATGACACAAATGTACTTATCTACAAAACAGAAACAGACTCACAGACATAGAGAACAGACCTGTGGTTGCCAAGGGGGAAGGGGGTGGGGAAGGGATGGAGTGGGAGTTTGGGATTAGCAGATGCAAACTGTTATACATAGAATGTATAAACAACAAGGTCCTACTATATAGCACAGGGAATTATATTCAATATTCTGTGATAAACCATAATGGAAAAGAATTTTTTAAAGAAAGTATACTTGTGTATAACTGAATTACTTTGTTGTACAGCAGAAATTAACACAACATTGTAAATCAACTGTACTTCAATAGAAAAAAATTTTAAAAATAAAATACTAATCATCCCATTATTCAACACTTGATGGGCTTATCAATGGTATGTTTGTATGCAGCTCTCAAAGATAGTATACAGTATCAGATTTAAGTTGTGTCTTCCTTCTACATTGCAACGAACATGCACTGTAATGTGAACGAACAAGGACGAACTATGTTAAAAATACATACTAAATCTTGGAAACTAAAATTTTTATAAAATGAGGCAATTTAAAAAATAGTTCCTTTGCAATTGCCCAAGTGAGCTTCAGTGATGGGAGGGAAGGGGGACTGTGATCTTGGTAGAGGTTTGGTGATGGGTGAAAGTTGAGAGAGAGTGAGCTAGTGAAGGAGTGAAGTAATGCAGTACATGCCACAGGTGTGTCCAGGTCTAAATTCAAGATATAGTTAGACAGTCTTCTCAACTTGGCAACTGAGGCTCAATGCCAAGGATTCTCAATTGAAAATCCTCACCTGAATCAAAAGGACAAAACCTAAATGGGCAATAAAACAGCTACTCAAAATGGATAACATTCCCTTATCTTGCAGTTATGCAGCTCCCAATAATAAGATGGTGCGTGGGAATGCATTTCTGAATGTAATACTTCTGTTCATGCTATAATCACAGTTAATTATAACACCAATCATTTCCTGTGCGTGAGCTAAAATATCTTTTAAACATCTGGCACAGAGTATTCAGAGTTGCTCTTCTTCCCCTTTCTCTTTTTCTGACTAACAGTGAGCCTTAAGTTGAACAAGTTTCCTTTAAGTTCTTCAACATTGTCCCTATGTAACTATAGCCATATAAATATAAGGTTAGAATTATATAAATGCATATACTTAGCAATAAATACATTTGATTAGCAGCATCTGTGATTTTTTTGCTTTCAGTTGATCACTTCCCCAAAATGTTGATAGTTAGCAACTAATTGGCAGGGTTGATTTCCTGGAAGACATTTTTACTTAATGTCTCAGTGCATTTGGGTACACTGCTACAGACTGGGTAGCTTATAAACAACAGAACTTTGTTTGTCATAGTTCTGGAGGCTGGGAAGTCCAAGATCAAGGTGCCAGCATGGTTGCCCTCTAGTGAAGCTCTCCCTGGCTCATAGCCAGCGTCTTCTCACTGTGTCCTCACAAGATGGAAGGACCTAGGGAGATCTGTGGAGTCTCTTTTGTAAGAGCACTAATCCCATTCATGAGGGCTCCAGCCTAATGACCTAATCACTCCCCCACCTCCTAGTACCATCACTTCTGGAGGTTAGGATTTCAACATATGAATTTTGGGGGGTACACAAACATTCAAATCATAGCCCTTAATAATGTGAAGATGATATCTACAATGTACAACCCATGTAAACAGGGACAGCAAGGATCCATCCTATCTGGAAAAGGTCTGAGCTCGGGCTACAGTGCACTCTGCATCCTCTGCTCCAGATGTGTACCTAACATACATATTTTGGCTGGCAGATGCATGTAGATTTATTACAGTGGGTTTTGATTTAGAGTGAATTTGGAGTAAAATTGTTTGCAATCTTCAGATGGTGAGAATTCAGCAAGTGAGGGATGCCTGTATTTTTGCCCAAGCCCCATAGATTGCTCCCTAGTAAAGACTTAGCCGGTATCTCTGATATTTAAGAGAAAGTCAAATGGGCACATTAATTCATTATTCTTCACAGTTCCTTAATCTATTTGAAGAGATAGACACAGAGATAAGCAGGAGGGGTACTTATTCAGACTCTTGTGAATACCCAAATCTGTGAGTACTATTAAGGCATATAATTTTTCCACAGGAGGCAATAAATTTGAAATTTAAAAATTGATGTCACCTCTTCAGAATCTTGCTGAGATTAACTGCCTACTTGATAGCGAATAAAGAACAAAACCACAAGGAAATCAATCCTGTTGGCCAATCGTGTAAATCATATTTGTGTCTCAAGGAAAGAACAGATTCAGAAGCCACTGAGTCTCTCACCAATGGCTGAATGGAAAACACGGAATCTTTGGAAGCCAGGAATCCACTCCACTATATTGTCAGCTCACCAGAATGCTGTAGTCAGACCATGTTTTTCCCTCTCCAAAGTAATTTCTCAACATTGTAGAGTTAGGATTTCAGGTTATGAGCATGTTATGGGGCAATATTTTAAATATGCATTTGAAAAATGTTTTTGTACTTAAAAAAAATTGAAGTTGAAGACAGTAACAAATACACCACCTTCCTTGGGAACATCAGTTCTGCATTCTCCAAAATGCAGGAAGCAATGGAGGAAGAGGCTCCACTTGTAAACGGGCAAGCGGCCCTCTAACACAGTGTGAAGTTTTCAGATTCACCTCTCACCCTCAACGCCCCACCAACACCATACTGACCGCTAGGGGGTGCTGCTCCCTTTCTAATACTTCTGCTCGGGTACAACCATTCAATTGTTTCTTTTTCATCTGGAATTTACAGCTGAAATATTTAAGCAAACACTTTGCTCAAGGGACCAGGATAACAAAAGAAAGATGAGGATGAAAAGTGGTCAGTGAATGTATTACAAAACTTCTGGAAAGTCATGTTAACTGGTTTGGACTTTTTCCCAGGGCAATGCAGAACCATTGAAAAATTTTAAGCATGAAAGAAGCTAATTAAAGTTGTATTGTCAAAAGAGCATTCTGGCTGCCATATAAAGACTGGATTAGAGAGGTGAAAATATTGAAACAAGGAGACCAATTGAAAGACTATTATAGTACCCAAGATAAAAGACGGTGGTGACCAGAAATAAAATAGTGTGTCTGGTGATGGCTGACTGGCACCTGTTGGGATGGGTGTAGGATGGAAGAGGATATGAGTCAGTACAGTAGGAGATGAAGAGATACTGGACAGGAACAACTGAGTAGAATTCAGAAGACGCTGTGGGAAAAAATGAAAGAGCAATTTGACTGACTGACCTGATGGATTTTCTCTGAGATTGAGGAAAGCGTTCCCTAACTGAAGCCAAGCTACTCAGCTATTCAGAGACATCCTGGTGATGCAAAAGAAACTGGAGCAGCCTGGCAGTAGAAAGCAGAGAGCAATCATTTCTGGGAAGACAAAAATGTGGCATTCTATAAATGAGCACCTCTGTTTTCTAGGCACTGTGCTAGGTGTTTGAAATACACAGAAGTCAAGCATCCTTATTTTTATTATAATTTCGTCCTTAAAAAATTCACATTGCAAGACAGAGAATTGCCTTCCCTTTGCTCCATTATTTGGCACATAATAGGTGGTAAATAAATATTGGCTGAAGGGATGGGTGGATAGAGAATACAAATGATAATTGTTTGGATACACAGCACTATTCAGAACCGAGCTCTTTCCTTTTCTATTGTGGCAATCTTATTTTAGCCATTTGAAAATATTAGGATTATATATGTGTCATTTTCCAACAACTATATTGACTAGGTTACCCTTAATCAGATAATAATCATCGTTTTCATTTGTAGGGATATCGCAGTTGGAAACAGAATTGCATTGACAAATGCAGAGGAACAGTTCCAGATAGGTGGTCAGGGCAGGAAGCAATTGGAGAGAACCTTAGTTCATTTGCATTGAGCTTAACTGGCAAGGCTTACAACACATAGTGTCTTACATATCATATTATATAAGTGGGTAGCAAGAACTAATAATAAAACAATGTCTTTTAGCTTAACATTGGCACCTGGAAAATTCAGCCGTGGTCTTGCTGAATGAGACAGACGATGCGTGTAATTAAGAAGAGCCTAGTTAGAATTTCCTTTGAAAAGGTCATCCTCTAGACCCTATAAACTACAGATTACTCAGGATTATACTGCTATATAAGACACATTAAACAGAAAAAAGAATACTAGTCTGTTTCTGAGCAATAGCCTTGTTCTATTGTTGTCACATCCATTCACCTAGAAATCTGAGAATCATCCTTGATTTCTCTGTTTTCCGCAGTATTGCTTTGACTTAATATTTTGATAGTGAGAAGGAACTATAATAACTCCCATCTGGAGCTTCTTGCCCTAATTTTCCTTTATGGATCAGAAGCCAACCTGGAAATGTTATCAATTGTTGCTATACCAACCTTATAGTCAGGAGCTGAGAAAATAACTACAGAATGTACCTTGGACCCAGTTGGGCTTAGGGTGAAGCACACTTGGATCAGAATCCCACTTATTACTTGCCCCTTATAAACCCCTGCTCTAACTGATGAGTCACTGTGATGTTTAGAATTAGTGTTAGCTAGTTAGTATCCAATCATCCTTAAAATTAGAATTATTTCTCCAAGTGCATGATTTCCAAGGTAAATGGCCAAAATCCCTAAAAGGAAGGCAAGCTGTATGATCATGGAAAGGGCTTTTCTCAAGGACATTCAACTTCTTATTCAAAACATTCTAGGGCTGGGTAGACTCAGGTCTGAAAGTAGATGAAGACTGTGATTCTCTGGAGTGGAAGTTCAGGTCAGGTTTCTCCCAGACTTCACCCTACTTGGAGTCTGTGACTGTGTAAATCAAGTAGGACCTTGGTAGGTTGCTTACCAATTTTATTCATGTGGACCCCATGAATTAACCAGAACCAGAAATCTCTGCATAGTATACCCTATTCTAGGTCTAATTCACAAACCCACTCTGGGGACTTCCCTGGTGGTCCAGTGGCTAAGACTCCACGCTCCCAATGTAGGGGGCCCGGGGTTCGATTCCTGGTCAGGGAACTAGACACCCCCCCACCACGACATGCTGCAACTAAAAGATCCTGCATGCCGAAACTAAGACCCGGTGCAGCCAAATAAATAAATAAATAAGTAAATAAGTAAGTAAATAAATATATATAAAACCCCAATAAGGCTTAGGAAAAAACCCACTCTGCTGCGTGTTTCAATGAGCAGAACCATATTTTTTATGACACGCTGTCTTTAGAGACCCTTCCGACCTCACTGAGCTCAGGGAGCCCATTTTTTGTAGCTTTTCCTACCAGTCTTCCCAGCTTACTAAAGACAGCCAGTAAAGCACATTTTAATGGCAGTGGTGTTTTCCTCACCGATCTAATGATCATGGCAAGATGGAGAGTCTTCAGGGCTGAAGTGATGGTGAGAGGGTGGGTGGAAGGGATGCTTATAATATTGAATCCAACATGGATGTCCTCTGAAGTCTTTGAATTCATGCCTCCACCTCATGCAAAGGAATTTGTCCTCTTCGATATAATTTAACGCCATCAGTCATTCGTTGCAGGCTTGTATTCGTTAACCCAGTCAACACACTTTTAGGATCACAGTTGAATTCCTGAGCCAGCTCAAAGAATGGCAACACTTGCATCGAAATATAAGCTATCTGAAAATATTCCCTCCTCAACCAAGCATCTTCAAAATCCATTTTCATTAATATTCTAAAAAATTTTATGACGTGAATTAGTCAATTCCTGCAATCCCTTATACTGGAATCTTCATTCTCCCCGCTCTGGTACTATGTTTCACTCTGAGTCTGAATTCCGGTTATCAGCCAAGCCACCGTGAGACTCAGGGGGCTTGATTGTTAGCTTTCTTCTGCAAGGGAGTTGAGCTTCCCTAGCACAGGCAAAGAGAGAAGAGTATCTCAGAAGATTTGGCGGGGGGGGGGGGTTAGACTCTCCAAGTCCTAAGTGTGTCCTAATAATTGCTCTTCTCATTGTCAGGATACTAGTTTTTCCTGATCCTTGTCCTAATCGTTTTATTTAATCCTGATCATTTTACTTGAAAGACATAGTGAGGTTGTGAATTCAACTAATATTGTAATAAGGCAGCCCTAGAATTTATCTTTAGGTTTGATTTTCAGTGACTTCAGGCTCCATCAATCACTGGAAAGATTTGGAGTTTCATACTGTGCTTTGAGGAAAACTTTTTAAGATTTGAGAGTGCCTTTGAGAACAATTCTCTTGCCTCGTACCCCAGAGATTTGCCCCAGGTGAACACAAACCGGAGATTACCTGTCCCACCACTGGGTACCTTGGGCTGTTGGCCTTCCAGCCTGGAATCTGAACTTTTGTCACTGCTTCAGTTCGATTTTTTCAGTTCGTATATGCATGAAGTATACTATAATAATCATTTGGGTTGGTGGGGGGCTTGTGGTTTTAAAAAGTTAAACAAAGTGCTAAGTTATTGGGCATTTTGATATTTATGCTGACTATATGTGAGCTCTTGGACTTGTCTCCAAAGGTCCTGACAAAATGATGACAGGCCATCTCTTCAGAGAATATAGCTCATCAGATTGTGTGATAACACGTGCTCAGAATTTCATCTAATTATTGCCCATCTTCAATCCACTTCAGAATATGACACACGTAAGTTAAAAAGAACTCTGATAATTAATGACTCATATTTTTGTTACCTCTAGCTTTACACTGTGATGATAGCTTATTAAATTTCTGTGACTTGTGACATATGGAATCTGATCCCCATCAAGAAAAGGCACAGAGGGGTTATGTAATGCATGCCAGATAGTCACCTCCAGAATATAAATATGATTAGACAACCCCACACTGACCTTTCTGAAGAGATAAAAGAAAACGTTTGTTGGCCATGCCCAGATGGCATCACTGGCTATCTGCCCAATATATAAATTTCTTACCATACAGCTGACTAGGCAAGAAGAAAAAAAATATCCACCAGTAATTTGACAAACATTATATATAATACTGAGTGTTCATAGTTCATATTTTAGGTATTCACTTAATTCAGATGGCAAACGGGGTAATCTTTAATTTTGAGACTTGTGATTTTATTTGTGATAAAAATGAACCCATTCCTTTTCCCTCACTCACTGGTTACATGTGATGAAGTAGTTAATCTTGAGGGTGGGTGAAATTACTGAGCTTTCCTAATGCTAAACCATAATAAATTTTTATTTTATTTTGCTTTCAATTTTATTTTATTTTTTAAACATCTTTATTGGAGTATAATTGCTTTACAATGGTGTGTCATAATAAGTTGTTTTTTTTTTTAAAGAAATTCACGTTCTTTTATTTATTTATTTATTTATTTATGACTGTGTTGAGTCTTCGTTTCTGTGCGAGGGCTTTCTCTAGTTGCGGCAAGTGGGGACCACTCTTCATCGCGGTGCGCGGGCCTCTCACCATCGCGGCCTCTCTTGTTGCGGAGCACAGGCTCCAGACGCGCAGGCTCAGTCATTGTGGCTCACGGGCCCAGTTGCTCCGTGGCATGTGGGATCTTCCCAGACCAGGGCTCGAACCCGTGTCCCCTGCACCGGCAGGCAGACTCTCAACCACTGTGCCACCAGGGAAGCCCTCATGATAAGTTTTTAAACGGCTTTTAAAACAGGGCAGGGATGCAGTTTCTGAGTTAGGCTCCACCATATGTATGTATATATTTGGCCTGAAAATTCGCTTCAGAGACAGGACAAGGAAAACAAAATGACAAGATAGTGTGTCAAAGGTGAAGATGACAGAGAAAAGGCTAGGGTCTAGATAGTAATCTCACATGAGCTTTCTTACTACACAGGAATAAGAGATAATATATTATTTTTATATCACTGTGATCTATGTTGTCTATATGTGCTACTATATAATACTGTGTTTTCCCTAAGCCCACACATACTGATGCTTTTTATATTTATACTTTTATAAATAAAGTATAATTTATACTTTTATAAATAAATAAAAGTATAATTTATACTTTTATAAATAAGTATAAAGCCCAGTTTATACTTATTTATAAAAAGAAGCCATGTTTCTAAGGACTAAATGCAAGAATAAATACAATAGTAGGTAGACTAGCTCAGGGGGCAGAAATCAAAATTTCCTGAGGAATTGTGATTACAATGTGAGGTCCTGCCACAAAATGTGACAAGGAGCTGCAAAGAGCAGAGAATTGTAAATCTTTGGGGAAGGTGGTATGGAGAATTAAGTTTGGGTATGAGATGCAAACCAAAGCATATGTATGGGGGGCAACCGTGAAGTGACGTGGCAGATTAAACTCATGTGCCACTCCTAAGTGTGGTCCCCTCCACCCTCAAAATGGTAGCCTAAGGAATGCTTCGCAGTGCAAAAGATTCTCTAGGGCTCCTCCTTTGTGACTACCCATAGCATATTCTTTTGAATTTATTGGCATGGAAAAATTTTAAAGAGGAAGATGATTTTTAAGAAATAACCAAATATCATTGGAATGTGGACAATTTAACTGGATAGTGCTATTTTTTAGAAGAAGAAGGGCAAAGAGAAAGGAGATAATAAAATAATAAAGATTATTTTCTTGCATATCTGATAAATTAATTTTAAAATAATTACATTTACAACGTATATATGCATGCTCCTATGTGTACCGCACATCTACCCAAACATTTATATTTATATTGATATAACATTACCAAGTTGTTCTGAAAACAGGAAATGTAATTGATTTCAATTTGGACTATAGGTTTTATGTGATTGATTCACATAGAATATGTTCACAGCGCCCCTGTCAACTCTGGGGATGGATAAAAATTATAGAGAAACAAAATACAGGGAGAAAGCATGAAACTTCGTGTAAAAACCATAACTAACGGTAGTTTTAACTGCATCAAGACAGTAACCTTGTAAAAAGGAGCTGACACAAATCAGCTCTCAATACACCATACATGAGATCAGTCAGTGGGTGGAGCTGCCACTTAGAGCACTTACTGTGTACAAAACACTATCAATTACTTTACATACATTATCTTGTTTCTTTCTCAGAACAGTCCTATTACATGGGGATTACTATGATTGACTTTAAATAGAGGTTTAGAGAGGTTAACTAAACTCACACAGCTAATTAGTGGCAAAGCCAGTTTTTGAAACCATGTCTGTCCAACACCAGATTCTCCACTCTTAATCCTTTAAATCTTCCTTAATGTTTTTGTAAAAAGTAAACAAGAGGTATTATAAAATGGATGTGCTCTGATTACATTGAAACCATTACTCTAAAAGTCTGCCCTTGGAGCAACTGCACACATGTGTGCGCATGCACACAACACTTACTGACTTTCACGTGCACACACACACACACACACACACACACCCCTCATCCAGATGAATGAATTCCTTCTCTCTTGCCTTTTATCATTTGTCTTCTCTCACTTCCCTTCCTCACTGTCGCCCTTCCATCAGACTCTGCCTCAACCTTGCCATTACTACTCATTTCACCTAAATCCCACCCTTACTTCTCTTTTTCCCCAAAGGCAGAGATCTTGGGGGCGGGTAATAGAATGAGGTCCCCCACACCCAGCCCCAGGCCATGGATCCATTTAGCTGTGTCTGAGAAGTCTCATTTCCCAGCAGACTGTGTGCCTCAATCCCAAAGCCCTTCTCTAACCCATAGGCCGAGATGCCCCGAGTTATCTCAGTGTCATTTTCCTCTGAAGTGTACCATCTTCCTTTAGGTCCTAGGAGGCATATCTTCACCATCTGTTTTCTTTTCTTAATGAGGTTAGGAGGGAACACATGGAAAGGGGTGCAGGAGGAAACCTTTGCTACACTTAGATGGTTTCTAAAGTGCGTTACACTCCTGGATAGAAATAAGCCTGTTAAAAGACTATTCAGTATGCAGTGCTATACGTCAATTATATCTCAATAAAACTGGAAGAAACAAAGTATTCAGTAAGTGGGGCTGCTGACCTGATATTGCCCACTCTGGGCACCAAGTCTTGACCATAATAGGCAGGAGGTCCATGACTGTGTCTATCTTCCATAGTGCTCTGGGGAAAGGGGGGTGAGGTGGAGGGGGAATTCTTCGACTCCAGATTTCATTAAAGTACCAGCAGGATTTGTGAGAAACGACTGAATCCACACTATGAAATAAGAACTAATTTAACCATAATTATGTATGATAAACAAATGCTACACATTGTTCCTAATATTAATTTCCAATTCCTTTATCAATAAAGAATTGCTTTAAAAATGCCACTGGTTAAGAATGGCTAAAAGAATAGTCTCTGTTCTACTCTAGTCTAAATGTCTCTTCTCCAATATGTTGTCCAAATTATCTTTTTCTTTCATTTAAATTATTATTATTATTTTTTTTATGATACTCAGACTGTTCCTGTCCCGTACTGGGATGTCATATCTCTCTGCTTCAGGGCCCTTGTTACTAATCAGTAAACTATCACTATATGCAATTGCTTAAAGTTCAGATTTTAAACAATGGAGTCATTATCATAGAATTGCCAACATTTGTTTTCAATATGTTCGTGAAGATGCCTGAACTGAGCACTTTTTGCTCCAGGAATAGTGTAAAGCAACTAACAAGCCTACCGAGATGAGCTTAGTGGGGAAAAGGCAAGTTAGCAGAAGGATACAGGGGTACCTTATGGTCTCTGAGGATATGAAATGCAACTAGGTTTCGTCAGTAGGGACTGGAACTTGGAACTGGAAAGTTATAAACCAGTTACTCTGTCCACATTCACGTGATTTCTTGTTTCTGCTTCTCTGTGTGCAAATGCTTCACTCTCTCTCTTCCAGATCAGCTTTCTGCTTCTTCCAGTGCATGGGAGAATGCGGCCACCCCATCGGCCCAGATTGTACTTCCCTTCCAATTCACACATTCTGTGAAGATTTGGAGTCTCTACAAACCAAATCCATATTTGCAGGAAAGTGAAAAGATTGACCAGTGGGAATCAGATTTCCACCCTGGGGCCAATAGAACCTAGAGTGTAGGCCATGATGGGAGTCAGGTTTCTGAGAAGGAGGTGAGGGAAGGTTCTTTAAGGAGGGGCCTTGGGATGGGGAGAACAATGGCTTCTTTCTCTGGGATAAATGGCTTCTCTCATGGTATGGTGCTGATGGGGTTCCTGCTACCACTTCTTTCTGACTGCTCTTTTCTTTTTGCTTCCGTATCCTTTGGCCGGACAAAGAATTTTCCGACCAAAGTCAAAGCTGCAAACTGATCAGCCACTGGGCTTAATAATGAACTCCAGGACAAGTCCCAGGTATTACCATTAAATATGTCCCTGGCAACAGCAGCTCAAGGGGGTAGCTCATCAACCATGTCTCCTCTTGCTTCAGAGACAAGAGTAGAAGCAAAGAGGGAGGAGTAGAACCAAACCTCTTTCTTCGTGAGCCAAGAATGAAGGAAAGAGCAGTTAGAAGAAGACAGTGTGTCTCCTTCCCCATTCTAGGTTGTAATCTCCAATCAGGATTTAAATCATATCCAAGGGAAGCTCTCTCCTCCACAGAGTGAAGTCTAGAAACTGGTCAATTAATAGAGAAAAATCAGTAAAATGGGAAATTATAAAAAATAATACGTGCACACCTTAAACATTTTGTTTTAACTTAAAACATGCATATCTCATTTGCAAATATTTTGATGTAGGCCCAAGGCCTTTTCTTTCAATATAGAACCATTGCTTGGTGTTTTGCTTTGTACTTTTTGCCTAATCCACATCCACATTCTATGATCTCAAGATTTGGTTTACTTAACATGGAATGACGGACTTCCCTGGTGGTGTAGCGGTTAAGAAGCCACCTGCCAATGCAGGGGACACGGGTTTGAGCCCTGGTCTGGGAAGATCCCACATGCCACGGAGCAAGCAAGCCCGTGCGCCACAACTATTAAGCCTGTGAGCCACAACTACTGAGCCCGCATGCCACAACTACTGAAGCCCGTGCACCTAGAGCCCATGCTTCGTGACAAGAGAAGCCGCCACAACGAGAAGCCCGCACACTGCAACGAAGAGTAGCCCCCTCTCGCTGCAACTAGAGAAAGCCTGCATGCAGCAACGAAGACCCAACGCAGCCAAAAATAAACAGATAAATAAATAAAATTTAAAAATAAAATAAAATGGAATGAAGACCTTTATGAAACAGACTAAGTTCAAAACACTAGATGTTCACTACTTTTTCTCCCTCTTTCAAGAACATTTTTAGTGACTTGTGTTCATTGAGTCTTTCTGAAAGATTCAATTTAGTTTTCATCAAAATAACAATTCTCTTTCTTTTTGCCCTCATAATTCATGGTAAATATAATAATAAATTAAAATATGTAACTAGAGTGACAAATACAACTGGCATAAACATATGTGGGAACCAACCCAGCAGTTTCTTGGTGAAGCGACAACTCAGCTGGTGAGAGTGAAGTTGCACTGTGCACGGAAGCAGTGCTGTGCAAACTTGAGTGTGCATCAGAATCACCTGGAGGGCTTGTTAAAGCACAGATTGCATCTAAAATATGACACAAATGAACTTATCCAAGAAACAGAAACAGACTCACAGACATAGAGAAGAGACTTGTGGTTACCAAGGGAGATGGAGGGTGGGGAAAGGATGGATTGGGAATTTGGGGTTAGCAGATGCAAACTGTTATATATAGGATGGATAAACAACAAGGTCCTACTGTGTAACACAGGGGTCTATAGTCAATATCCTGTAATAAACCATAATGGAAAAGAAAAAAATAATAGAAAATAATGAAAGTCTAAAAAGATGGTTAACTTTAAAATGATGATATAAACATTTATGTTTCAATTGGTTAAACAATAAATGTCTATTGCTGTCTGGTAGGCCTGGACTTCTCTTAATGGGCTTAATTCATTGAACATTCTATTTTTTTTCCCCAAAACTTGCCTTAGCTAATATTCTAAAGGATAATTTCCCAAAATAAAGTCAATAGATTTCTTCACATTAAAAACACATACATATTGTAGAACTTTATCTGGTCTGATCTTGCATTTTTAACAAGTTATCAGAGGATGCTGGTGCTTCTTGTCAGAGGGGAGGGTGGCAGACTTTGAGAACAACTGTTAACTGATGTAGGCAACATTTTGGACGTTTTAAGAGTGATTGTTAGTGCCAGACAATCCAGTAGGCTGATTAGATGAAGTGTGACTATGAGAACTCTCCCTGTACTTCTCTATCAGTCCCTCAAATTGCTTATCCAGGTGTTCTGTGTTTAGCGGCAGAGGCTCAGTCACCCTGGGCTCTGGTCCTGTCTTTGCAAGTAAATGTGTGATCTGGGATGGTCACTTAACTTCAACAATCCCCAATTTACTCATCTGTAGAAAATTGATATAATAATCTTTTTCCAGGGACAAAGGACTTTATTACTCATTGCACAGCAAGTGACATGAGCATCAACATGTTCGTGCTGGTGGCTTTGGCCACCCAGTCCCACCAAGTCTGACACAATATGAGCCAGATGGATGCTATGCACACAGTGGATTTGTGTTGCAGCTGAGGAGAATACACTGAGCTTGGAGAATACACTGCTTTCATAGCAAGCACTAAACGAGACTGC
Source organism: Eschrichtius robustus (assembly GCF_028021215.1). Taxonomy (NCBI): domain Eukaryota; kingdom Metazoa; phylum Chordata; class Mammalia; order Artiodactyla; family Eschrichtiidae; genus Eschrichtius; species Eschrichtius robustus. The sequence goes on from NC_090825.1 coordinate 94,677,928, forward strand.
TCTTGAGCTAGAAGACATTATTTCTCAAGTTTACCAGCTGTATAAAAATAATCCTGAGAAATAGCTCCAGTAAAAGAGCAGACAGGGCTTTGCAGTCCTGGAAGACACAGCAAGAGGAGTACAAGAGGCCCAGGAAGGAATGTCTCTCCCAACACCATGCACTTGTACAAGGTGCAGAATTGCTTTATCCAAGCATGTGCACATTTTACAACCTGACACCCATTGCCAAATTGCCCTTCAGAGAACTTGTACCAGATTACATTCCCACCAAGACTGCACAAGAGGGCCCATTTCTCCACATTCTCACTGACACTGGGTATTACAAACCTTTTTAAACAATTGAAGTACAGTTGATTTACAATATTGTGTTAATGTCAGATACAACACAGCGATTCAGTTTTATATATATATATAACTATATATATATATAGTTTTTCAGATTCTTTTCTATTATAGGTTATTACAAGATATTGAATATAGTTCCCTGTGCGATACAGTAGGTCCTTGTTGGTTATATATTTTATATATAGTAGTGTGTATCTGTTAATGTCATACTCCTAATTTACCCCTCCCTCCTTCCCCTTTGGTAACCAAAAGTTTTTTTTCTATGTCTGTGAGCTATTGTTTTGTAAATAAGTTCATTTGTATTATTTTTTAGATTCCACATATAAGTGATATCATATAGTATTTGTCTTTCTCTTTCTGACTTACTTCACTTAGTATGATAATCTCTAGGTCCATCCATGTTGCTGCAAATAGCATTATTTCATTCTTTTTCATGGCTGAGTAATATTCCATTGTATATATGTACCACATCTTCTTTATCCATTCATCTGTTGATGGACACTTAGGTTGCTTCCATGTCTTGGTTATTGTAAATAGTGCTGCTATGAGCATTGAAGTGCATGTATCTTTTTGAATTAGAGTTTTCATCTTTTCTGGGTATGTACCCAGTAGTGGGATTGCCAGATCAATGGTAACTCTATTTTTAGTTTTTAAAGGAACCTCCAGACTGTTTTCCATAGTGGCTGCACAAATCTACCTTCCCACCAACAGTGTAAGAAGGTTCCCTTTTCTCCACACCCTCTCCAGCATTTCTTGTTTGTAGATTTTTTGATGATGGCCGTTCTGACCTGTGTGAAGTGATACCTCACTGCAGTTTTGATTTGTATTTCTCTAATAATTAGCGATGTTGAGCATCTCTTCATGTGCATGTTGTCCATCTGTATGTCTCCTTTGGAGAAAGGTCTGTTTAGGTCTTCTGCCCATTTTTTTGTTGGGTTGTTTGTTTTTTTGATATAGAGTTGTATGAGCTATTTGTATATTTTGGAAATTAAGCCCTTGTTGGTCGCATCGTTTTACTCTTTGCTAGTTTTATACATAAAAGGCAAATTGTCATTTCATTTGTGTCTCTTTGATCAATGGTGAGGTTGACCATCTTTTCATACTTACTCGCCATCTGTATCTCTTCTGCTGCAAACAGCATGTGCTTGTTTTCTCAAGACCAGTTGGCTCGGTTCTTCTTCTTGGGCCCAGGAAGAAGCCATCTTGATCATCAGTTTTAAGCACTGAGCATCTACTATGAGCAAGAGTCTGGATCTGCCCTTGGGCTTCCCCAGAGTAGTTGGGGAAATGAACCACACTCCAATAAAAAGGGAATTACAGTGCCAGCCTCTGAACGCTAAGGGTCAAAGATGTAACACATTTATTCATTCAGCTATCACAGAGCCCCTTCCAGTGACAGGTGATAAGAACCAAACAGAAATAGCCACTGTCCTCAAGGTATTCACAGTCTAGTGGAGAACAGGCAAGTAGAATAGTGTGAGGAGAGCTATGGTAATAAAGGCATACATAGGGTGCCATGACAGCAAGTTAGGAGATGATAATTTTTATCTTTTCTAACCTATGTAGCTTTTGTTACATAATGACAATACATAAGAAAACATTATGCAAATGAACAGCTCTTAAAAATATATCCTATATATTCTTGCCCTATTAATTTTGTTTGTGTTTAGGCTTGGGCTTGAAGATCCCTGGTAGGAGATCAGGCAGAGGGAGAAGAGTAGACCTGAGGTATTTATCCACCCAGCTACCTCCTGTCAGGGCTGCCATGGGCTGGCACAGCATCTCTTGCTCCAAGTTCTTATTTTCCTATCAGGTGATTCTCTAAACTAGTTTCTGATGACTGCCCCCTCTCCTTGCCTCTTCATGAAACACTACTGTTCATCGTCCCAGAATATTGCACTATTCTTTGTGGTTTGCCTTACTCTGCCTGCACTTTTATAAATTGTCCTTTTGTAAAACTCTCTTTAACTTATCCAATTTGAATGCATTGTCTTTTTCCTGCTGGGACTCTGATTGGCTCATTAATTGGTAGTGAAACCGGCCCCAGAGAACAAATCAGAATCTTTAAAATGGCATCAGATCAGAACTGGTTTGTGCAATATTTGAAGAGTACAGAGAAAATGGGGCTATGGGTAATCCTTGACATACAGTAGTATCACCATTACTCAAAATGTCACTGATGATGACGTGGAAGGGCAAAGTACTGGGAAATCAAGTGGCTGTGGAACTTGATTTCTGAGACAACAATAATGATTTGAGGGATTATGGTGTACTCTGGGTTATTCTGATATACCTAGACGGCAGAGGTAAGGAAAAGGAGAAATGAAATAATCGGATGAGAACTTGGGTTATGTCAGGAAATCTTGATAGCAGCTTTAAAAGAGTACCTTATTTCCTACAGTTGAAAAAAGATGTGTCTGAGGACCAAGCCTAGGGTCTGACTATACGGGTTGCAGCACCAGTTAAATGCTCAAACCCATGAAGTCTGTTACATTAAAATAGGGACACTTATGGGAGAATGAGTGGGGTACTGACCACTGAGTCATGTATGGAGACATACTTTATAGCAAAGAAAGTATGACAATGATTTCACACTGATGTAATTCACGATCTTGCCATGTGCCCCATCTCCAATTAGCCACAGGATTGCTAGCAAAGCAGAATAGCCTACTGAAGACACAACTTTGGCACCAGCTCAAAGAAAGCAACTTCAAGGTTAGGATGCTCTCTTACAGGATATGTCCTATGCCTTACATAAGCAGCCAATATATGGTGTATCTTCCTCCACAGTTAGACTGCATGGGTCTGGGAACCAAGCAACATGTAACATATGCAAAAATTCATATCATATACTAGGCCACAAAGCGGGGCTTAATAAATTCTTAAGAATTGATGTCATATAACTTGTTTTCCAGAAAGAGTGCAGCAAAATTAGAAACTAACAATAAAAAGAGAGAAGAAACCCTCATATGTTTTGGAAGTTTTAGACACACATTACAAAAAAATTCATGGGTGCTGTAAGGCAAGAAGAAATAAAAGGTGTAGAGTTTGGAAAGGAAGTAATAAAATTGTCATTATTTACACCTAACCTGAATGTGTATGTAGAAAATCTAAACTACCCCCCACCACACCAAAAACTTATTTAAATTCTTATGTGGATTTAGTAATGTTACTGGATGCAAGGTCAACATGCAAAAATCAATTGTATTTCTATATGATATTAATAATGAATATCAGAATACAAAATTTTTAAAATACCATTTTTGACAGCTAAAAAATGGTATTTTAGCTGTCAAAAATAGTATTGATAGCTAAAAAAAAATCAAACGTTCAGAAATTAACTCTGGGAAAAAAAATTCAATGAGTAGTTTAAAGCAGGCCTAAGTAAACAGAGAGATATGCCACTTTCACGGATTGGAAGACTAAATATTGATTAAACATCACTCCTATCCACATAGAGAACAGACTTGTGGTTGCCAAGGGGTAGGGTGGGAGGGAGAGGGATGGACTGGGAGTTTGGGGTTCGTAGATGCAAACTATTACATTTAGAATGGATAAGCAACAAGGTCCTAATGTATACCACAGGGAACTATATTCAATATCCTGTGATAAACAATAACAGAAAAGAATATAAAAAAAGAATGTACATATGTGTATAACTGAGTCACTTTGCTGTACAGCAGAGATTGGCAAAGCATTGTAAATCAACTATATGTCAATTAAAAAATTTTTTTAAATATCAGTTCTATCCAAATTGATCTAGATTCGATGTAATCTCAATCAAAATCTCAACAGGTTTTTTTTGTTTGTGGAAATTGACAAGCTGATTTAAAAATTCATATGGTAATGCAAAGAATCTAGAATGACCAAATCAATCTTGCAGGAGAAAAACGTTTGAGGATTTAGACTACCAGATTTTAAGACTTATCATAAAGCATATTAAATAAGACAATATGATATAGGCACATGGATATTAAACAATGGAAACAAAATGAGAGTCTAGAACAGACTCACAGAAAAATACCACTGCAATTCTTTGGGGGTAGGGGAGAGTTATCCTTTCAATATTCTTTTCAATAAATGGTGTTGGATCAGTTGGATAACTATATGGAAAAGAAAATGAACTCTGATTCCTATATAATACCATAGACAAAAATTAATATGAAATGGGTAATAAACTTAAATGTGAAAGGTAAAACAATGAAGCTTTTAGAAGAAAATATCTTCATGATCTTGGGGTGAGCAAAAATTTCCTAAATAGGACATAGTAAGCACTATCAATGAAAGAGAAAAATTAGATTTCGTTGAGTTATAAACTTATATTCATTAAAAGATATCATTTAGAGAGTGAAAATACTGGAATAAGAAATTCACAGTACATATAACTGATAGAGGATTCATAATCAGAGTGTATGAAGAATTCTTACAACTCAAGGAGAGGAAGACAGCTAATCCAATTTAGAAATAGACAGAAGTTCTGAAAAAATAGTTCATAAAACAAGATACGCAAATGGTCAATAAGCATATAATAAAGGTGTTCAACATTATAGTCAGCAGGGAAATGCAGACTAAAATGACTTGAGATATTACATACACAACCAGAATAGCTAAAATTAAAAAAGAAAAATGGACAATATCAAATATTGAAGGGATGTGAAACGATCAGAACTCTCACACATTACTGGTGGGAGTGTAAGCTGGTAAAAACCACCATGGAAAACTGTTTGGAAGTATCTAATAAAGCTAAAATATGCTTACCCTATGATCAGCAATTCTTCTGTTAGCTATATATCCAAGAGAAATGAGTACATATGTCCACCAAAAGACATTTATAAGAACATCCATAGTAGTTTTATTCATAATAGCTCCAAATTAGAAACAACCTAAATATGCATCAAGAGTAGAATAGACGAGGGACTTCCCTGGTGGTCCAGTGGGTAAGACTCCGTGCTCCCAATGCAGGGGGCCTGGGTATGATCCCTGATCAGGGGACTAGATCCCGCATGCATGCCGCAACTAAAGAGTTCATATGCCACAACTAGGAGTCCGCATGCTGCAACTAAGAAGTCCACATGCTGCAACTAAGAGAGCACATGCCACAGCGAAGATCCCGTGTGCCGCAATTAAGATCCAGAGCAGCCAAAATAAATAAATAAATAAATATTAAAAACAAAAGAGTAGAATAGACAAATGAGTATATTTGTTCCCAGTAATAGAGAGGAAAGAAAAACCAATCATTGCTACAACATGGATAAATCTCACAGTTATAAAATGGAATACATGATTCCAATTCAGATGATGTTCAAAAAGAGGTAAAACTAATCCATGAAATTAAAGTCAACAGTAGCTACCTCTAGGGATGTATTTATGGGGAAGGGGCATAAGGAACCTCTTTGGGATGCTAGAAATGTTCTATATCTTGATCTAGGCAGTGGCTACACAGGTGTATACATACATAAATTTTATTGGGTTACTCACTTAAGAATTGTGTACTTTATGTGTAGTACACCTCCATAACAAAATTTTTTAGGAGTTGTGGGTTAAAGAAAACAATTATAATGAAAATTATAAAATATTTGGAACTGAATGATACAGAAAGCACTACATGTCTAAACTTGTGGTTAACAGCTAATGCAGAACTTAGAGGGTAATTTATAGCCTTAATTGCATATATTAGAAAACAAGAAAGATGGAAAATTAATGAGCTATTCAAGTAAAAATTTGCTAGAAAAAGAACCATACAGAAATTCTAAAGAAAATTGAAGGAAATATATTGAAAGCAGAAATTAATGTAATAGAAAACAAAAATAGTAGCACAGAAGAGGAGAAATGCATTGAGAGAAAGCAATGAACAGAAGTCAATAGAGGAAAAAAAAATGAAGAGCAGAAATGAGTTAGTAGCTACAGAGCAGAAGAAACGGAAGCACCAAAATGGATGAGTCCTACTATCTACTCTGTGATTCTAGGATGTGGTAATTTCTAGAGTGGATGTTCTGTTCCAGGGTTGTAGTCAGACTACTGGAGCTACAGCAGTATAGGGAACTATACTTCATTTCTCCATGAAGATGGTTGAGATTGTTTTCTGCCCTCCCTTATTTTCACATGAATTCTTGCAATGAAATTTTATCATTAGAGGTAGCTTGAACTTGTCTCTAATTCTTGCAACCTGTTGTGTTTACCTGACCAACCTCCTTTCCCTCTTCTTTTGCTAACAGCATACCATTGAGCCTTCCAGGAACCACTCCAAACACTTTCTGATTACATACAGTTTTGTTTCCTGAGATACTGACGCAATCTTCCAGTTCTATGTAGGGCCCATGATCCAGGCATCGTTAAGTAAAGCACAACCTTACAGGAGATTGATGCAGGGATGGGCACCTGCTCAGTCAAGCCAGTCAATATCATTCCCATGATTTTTCTGAAACCACTGAGAAGAAGACAATCTCTTTCCTAGAGGTTACTAGCCTGGTTGAATGAAGTCTGGAGTTGGTGATGACCACCTTTCCAACACAATGGGAAGAATGCCTTGCTTGAGAATGAAACCAACATAGAGGAAAGCAGAGCAGAGATGGAGAATGAGAGAAGGTGTAGGAGTGACTGCTAACAATATTGTTGGAGGTCCTGGATCCAGCAGGGTTTGGACCCATAATCAATTGCTTTTTTGCTAAAACTATTTTTTTTTCTAGATATCTGCACTTGCAACCCAAAGTCCTAATAGCAACTGTTGACCAATACAAAAAAAATCTATCTCAACTACTTTTTTTTTTTTGTATCATTGCTCCTTCAGCAACCCACAGGATCTCTGTATACATTTTCCCTTAATGTTACAATTATTTTTTCCATTCAAATTAGTGCTTATAAGATGGTTTCAATATTATGCATCAACATGTATAAAATTTTTGCCAATTGCATGAGTTTTTATTGTAACTTTTAGGAGATTCAGCCAGTTGTTTAAGTTTAAATTTGGGAGATGAATAAAATAATTTGGCAGGGCCCATGTACATTCAGTAGTTTTAGTACAAATATAGCTTCCCTGAAGAATCATTCTCCCTTCTTCCATGGAGCCTCCTGGGCATAGGCTGCTAAAATGAGATTTATAATTACTGGCACAATCAAAATGCTCAGAGAGATCAGGGCTCTTAAAATCTGTATTGAGCTCTCATTATTTTTCAGATATTTAGAATTCAACCCTTCTGAATGCTATCCTCAATTTCCCCACAAAATTCATGAGTAGAGGAAATAAAAATCTCAGCAATACCAACAGAGCCAGCTGAATAAATGCTGAGCTAATCTCCATTTCACCCTGGGATCTGCTCCCAGGCCGAGCCCTTGTCTAATACTCACTGTGTGTGCCTTCTCTCATGAATGTGCTCTCCTCCAGAAAAAAGCCTGCATTCCCACACCATAAAGGCTGAAAGGATTCTCTGGTGCTTTCAAAGCACACAACATGACACTAAGAAAGCTTGCAGTTTTCATTGTTATGGTTTTCAGTTCCAGTTTTAATAACGTGAATTTTGATAGCAGATCTTTCTTCTTAGTTAACGCTAATCAGAGGTTCATCAGACAGAACTTTAGAGACTGCAGATGACTGGATTATTCTTCCCTCTAAATTAGAGTCTTAACTAATGAAATGTACAGCCATTCAAACAACAATCCTGCAGTCCCCAAGCAAACAAGTTGTCTCACAAGAGCTTTGATAGGTTTTGTGTATGTGATTTTTCCCCCTCTGCCTCTGGACTAAGCAAGACGCATTCCCATTTTAAGAGGTGCTGAAAATGAACTACTTTTTCAGCAGACAAGCAATAGGAGTATTTCTTTTGGCTTGCTGCCTGGCTCATTTTATTTCTAAACACTGATGTTGTTGCATCAATTAAGGTGATATGCCAAATCAGATTTACAAACATTTAATTATTGGAATAAATTCAGATAAGACTAAATATAAAGTTCTCCAAAGGACTGAAACAGAAGAAACTTATCTGTCTCCTACCTGGAGTATCTAGGCCTTAATATTTGCAAGTAACTTTTGCTAAAAATAATTTCATTTTTACTGATGCTCACCAATATCTCTGGTGTCTAGCATAAATATATCTTGAATAACTGAATCAATGAATGGATTGAATTCTAGTTCATCAGGGAAAATTTCACTTTCTTTTTATATCATACTCTGGCATTTAAAACAAACTTTTCATTATTTGTATAATTTTAACAACTTTGGTTTGCAAATAGTTAACAATGAAATCTTTGCTGTGAGGTCACAAACAGAAACTTTTGATTTATCACATGTTCAGATGTCTTCCTTTTCAGGAATTATTCCTTCCTTACATTTTGTCCCAGAAACCTAATGGATAATGACTGAAAAGGAAAATTCAATATTTATCTTCTTTCTTAGGATTGGCCAGTAATTTGGTAGCCTGAGAGAATTTCCCTGTTCATTGATTGGTGGAATTCTTATGGATGGGTAAACAGTTCTTTGTAAGATGCTGATCTGCAAAATCAAGTCAGAGTGTCAAATAAGAGGCAAAATTCCATTTTCCCTGAGGGCCAAGGTGGTCTGAAGAAACAGAGCAAAAGTTTCCCGAGCTTTTACATTGCTCTACTCATCAGGTCCAAATATGCTCTCCTCTATAATTTATCTCCTTAATTCCACCGTGAATTTTTAATCCAGAAAGAAAACTTTTTCAAGCAGTTTTAAGTTATTTGTTTGTTCAACCATCTGTTTCTTTTGCATGGTAATTGCCTTTTAGAGTGAGGATTAGGCCTATGGTGTGTGTGTGTGTGTGTGTGTGTGTGTGTGTGTGTGTGTGTGTGTGTTTGATTTTCAATGAACACATTTGTTTATCCAGCTTTTTTTTTTTTGGTCTGTGGAAATACTTTTTTTTAATTGAAGTCTAGTTGATTTACAATGTTGTGTTAGTTTCAGGTGTACAGCAAAGTGATTCAGTTATATTTACATATACATATGTCCATTCTTTTTCAGATTCTTTTCCCATATAGGTTATTACAGAATACTGAGTAGAGTTCCCTGGGCTGTACAGTAGACCCTTGTTGTTTATCTATTTTATATATAGTAGTGTGTATATGTTCATCCCAACTTCCTAATTTATACCCTACCTTTCCCCTTTGGCAACCATAACTTTGTTTTCTATGTCTGTAGTTCTATTTCTGTTTTGTATATAAGTTCATTTGTATCACTTTGTTATTGTTTACCCAGTTTTAGAGCAGCATTCCTTGCTTTAACTGTTTCAGTAACTTCCAAAATGTATCACTATAAGGCTTTCTAAGAGTACAACTTGTGCAAGCAGGCACTCAACCCATACACATTTTAGGCTTTATTTAGAAAACAAAATCTGGACACTATCCTTTCAGGCATTAGAGTTCTGTCCTGATCTTTTTGAAGCATCAAAGTCAAACACTGTGGTCGTGATCACCTTTTCTCTCTGCTGTTATGCCACTAGCATCATATTTTCTCTTACCCATCCTCGCTTGAGGATCAACTCTGATTCCTACAAAATGAGTGATTTTTTAGTATTTATTCCATGTAAATTATGACTTCATTTTAAGAATTAAAATTACTGGGGACTTCCCTGGTGGCACAGTGGTTAAGAATCCGCCTGCCAATGCAGGGGACACGGGTTCAAGCCCTGGTCCGGGAAGATCCCACATGCCGCGGAGCAACTAAGCCTGTGCGCCACAACTACTGAGCCTGCGCTCTAGAGCCCACGAGCCACAATTACTGAGCCTGCCTGCCACAACTACTGAAACCCGCGTGCCTAGAGCCCATGCTCCACAACAAGAGAAGCCCGCGCACCGCAATGAAGAGTAGCCCCCGCTCGCCGCAACTAGAGAAAGCCCATGCGCAGCAACGAAGACCCAACGCAGCCAAAAATAAATTAATTAAATAAATAAATTAAAAAAAAAAAAGAATTAAAATTACTTTTATGAAATATGAATGTTTTCTTCTCCTCCACCACAACTTTGTTATTGCCATATTCCAGCCTCCTGGTCTCTCTCCCGTGAGGTCTTTGCACTTGGCTCAGTCTTCATCTCTAGCTGACCACATCCTGAAATGTCTGACTCTCCATCACCAATCAAATATCCTAGCTTCTGAGTTCCTCATCCTTCTCAATGTCAGGCATCTTCATCTATAGCTCACAAAAACAGTTCCCATGGGCCATACTCTGTCATAATTTAAAGCTGATCTTCAGTGATATACCCTAAATATTAACAGAGTAACCTCTGTCAACAATCTCTTATTCTTGTAGCTCACCCTTTTCTCCCAATATATCTAATCTTATCCATGTCCAGTCCTCTGAGCCGTTTAGTTTTCTTCCAATTTACCATCTTCCCCTTGATGGCATTTTTGGTCCACTGCGGTATTTGCTGATTTGTCTTCATGTCTTTCTGTTTTACTGGACTCAAAACCACAGCCCAGGATCCATGCCATCATATTTTTCATCTGTTCCTATTCATAGGTGGGTGCATATGGTGGACAAGATTATACAACATTATAGATGAGAAACACTGGTAAATAATTGTCTCCACTCATAATCCTGAGCCCTCTTTTACCTCTGGCCTCAGTCAGTAGATGACTTTGTTCCTGACTGCATTGAGAAAATCCAAGTCATTGCATAAGTATGCCCTCAAATGACCAGCCTTGCCCCCTCCAAATGCATCTTACTTGCACATTCTTATCTCCTTTCAGGCTATCTCAGTAAAAGAGGCTCCTTCCTCCTGAAAAGGGGTAATCTCTCCACTTTAGCTTTTTTTTTTTTTTTTTTTGACCACTCTGCACAGCATGCGGTATCTTAGTTCCCTGACCAGGGATCAAACTCCCTGCAGTGGAAGCACAGAGTATTAACCACTGGACCACCAGGGAAATCCCTCTCCACTTTAGCTTTTTATCCTGTCCCATTACTCCTCTCTTTCCCATCACTTGCCTACTCCATGAGCTCCTTCTTCTTCAGCAAATATTTACTAAACATTTAGTTCTTTCTTTGCACCACACTCCCACTACCTTCTTCTGGGAAAATTACTGCCTTTCTTGAGAAATGCCTCTGACCCCTTATCTAACCAGGTAGCTCAGCATCACTGGCCATGTTCTCACGTAATCTTACGTGCCAGTCACAGCTGATTCTCAAGGAAAAGTTTCTATATCAGCCCTGGGAAGAAGCTGAAGGTGAGACCCCAAGGACCTGAGCATTCATTCACAGGTGCCATGCCTTTGGAAAAGTATTAAAGCTCTTCGTTCTGAGAGGCTGGGTTGAATTGGTTTGTTGTTCTAAACAAGGGAGAGAAAAAAACCAAAAGCAGGGAGAATAGGAGGATCAAGATGAACAAACAAAATGGGGGCTGGCTGGGACCAGGTGGAGAGTGTTGGTGAAACTCCAAGGTTGGTTGGAGAGGGAGAGGGGCAGGCAGAAGGGGAAGGAAGGGAGTGGAGGAAGTGGTAGGCGAAGAACATTTTAAGAATGAGAAACCTAATCCTCTATTTGCAAGTGTTTGTGTGGCTGTCGTTTCACTCTTCCTCCATCTTCCTACACATCTTCCCAAAACATCTTTCTGAGGGGATTTTGTTGTTGATGGTGGGATTTAAAGAGGTATTGAATTTCTCATCTGCATTGCTGTTATGCAGCACAGAGGCCTCTCACATGGAAGAGAGAATCAAAAGAAAGAGAGCATGAGATTGTGAAATGTGTCCACCTGCATCCCACCCGTGAAACTTACAGAAATCATGAGAAGAGCTTGGACTTCCATGTGATTGGGGTTCAAGTCAACTTTACCATTTTTTCTGGAAGGTCAGGGGGAAGGTCCTGCTGACACTGGGTTATAGGTTATATTTCCAAGTAGATAAATGGCAATGCATGTGCAGTTGTAAAGCAAAGCAATGATTCTCAAAATAAGATTTGCCAAACACTAATGGGATTTGGGATTCCTCTTTGTGCAAGTCCTATTTTTTTTTTTACTATGAGTGACTAGTGCACAATTATATAGACTTATTTTACTAAGTGAATACTAAAATTAACTGGTTAGCAGAGTTTACTGGAGACTAATACAAGACAGCTGGTTACCACTGAGTGCCATAAAATTCCCTTTGTACCTGATGCACAGAAAGAACAGAATTTCCATAATTATCAGACTGAACCATATTATCTCCATCGACAATACTGACATGAGTGGGTCATGGTTTTTATTGCTGCTGTTCCTGAAATAATGAATATAAATTAACGATTTTTACTTTTGTGGATCATTTTGTTTTTATGTAATGGTTATTTTTTGTGTAATTGCTGCAATGTTACCATCTTTATTTTAAGTCTTTGTTATCACCAAGTTCTTTTTTCCAGCAGGAGATGGGAGCAGCTTGGGTAGGTAGGCTGCAATGCCTTTTGTCCTGACTATGTTGGCAGATTTCCAAGCAATTTTAAAACCACTAATCTTGGGGGCTTTCAGTAATGCCTTTGTAAGCAGCTTTTCATTCTGTGCTTCAAAGAGATGGATGCTAGAGGATGGGAAAGTTGTGCTCACTTTCACTTTGGAAAGCTTGGCAGCCTCATTCTGATGCATCCATTTATTTGTGTCTCTAGGGTCAGTAGTGATGTCTCCTCTTTTATTCCTAATTTTATTAACTTGAGTCTAAATTTTTTAATAAATTAATTTATTTAATTTATTTTATTTTTGGCTGCATTGGGTCTTCTTTGCTTCTAGCAGGCTTTCTCTAGTTGTGGCGAGCCGGGGCTACTCTTCGTTGCAGTGCGTGGCTTCTCATTGCAGTGGCTTCTCTTGTTGCTGAGCTTGGGCTGTAGGCACGTGGGCTTCAGTAGTTGTGGCACACAGTCTCAGCAGTTGTGGCTCACAGGCTCTAGAGCAGAGGCTCAGTAGTTGTAGCACACGGGCTTAGCTGCTCCATGGCATGTGGGATCTTCCCGGACCAGGGCTTGAACCCGTGTCCCCTGCATTGGCAGGTGGATTCTTAACCACTGTGCCACCAGGGAAGCCCTCTAATTTTTTCTTGGTCAGTCTAGCTAAAGATTTACCAATTTTTAGTAAAGTTTTCAAAGAACCAACTTTTGGTTTTGTTGATTTTTCTCTACTTTGTTTCTATTCTCTACCTGATTAATTTCCATTCAAATCTTTATTATTTTCTTCCTTTTCCCTGCTTTAGGTTTACTTTGTTCTTAAGTGTATTAAAGTGGAAGGTTAGGCTATTGATGTGAGATCTCACTTATTTTTTTAATTAAAAAAATTTTTTTTCTTCCAGTTTTATTGAGGTATAATTGATATACAGCACTGGATAAGTTTAAGGTGTAGAGCAAAATGATTTGACATATACATCATGTGAGATCTTGTTTTTTTAATATAAACATTTACACCTATAAATTTCTAAGTACTACTTCAGCAGCATCCCATAAGTTTTAGTATGTTGTGTCTTCATTTTCACTCATCTCAAAACATTTTTAAGTTTCTCTTGTGACTTCTTTGACTAGGACTATGTTGTTTAATTTCCATATATTTGAGAATTTTCCCAATTTTTTCTGTTATTGGTTTCTAATTTCATTCCACTGTGATTAGAGAACATACTTTGTCATTTCAATACTTTTAAATTTATTGAAGCTTCTTTTATGGCCTAGCATATAGTTTATACTAAAGAATGTTCCATGAACTCTTGTTAAGAATATATATTCTGATACTGTTGAGTGGAGTAGTCAATAGATATCTATTGGGTGTAGTTGGTTTTTAGCATTGTTCAAGTCTTTTATTTTCTGCTTATCCTCTGCTGAGGTGTTCTATGCATTTTTTTTTTTCAGAGACAAGTGACTATTATTCACAGCATAGCAAGCAACATACGCATCAGCACAAGCATCAGGGAACTATAGTTCCCTGAGCCCCAGTTCCCAAAGGACATTGTGAAGGGGGTCAGGTGATACCTGCAGAAGTAATAGGGTACATAATAGGGGAAAAATCCCAAACTTAAGGTACCTGAGCCTTTTATGATGGGCAGTAAGTCTGTCTGATCTTTGCTCCAGAGAGAGACATTATCTTGTTTACTGGAGAGTAAATAAATCTACCTTTTGCTCCAAGGAAAACATGATTTCTATCTTCCAAGACTATTCACAAACATCCTTGAAGAGATAGCTCTGAAAAAAGGCAGTTAGTACATCTGCAAGACATGTAGAAATGTGAGGTCTGTGAAGAATTGTTTCTCAACACTTACCTAAGTCTTTCTCATCACTAAAAAACACTCCCTGGCTCCCTTTCCCCTCCAATTACTACCTATCGTTATTGTTTCTTCCACAACCAAATATCTCAGAGTGTTTCCATTTTGTCATCACCCAGTCACTTCTCAAGCCACTGCATTTTGAATTTCACTGCCACTCTTGAATACAAGACCCTTTGCCATTCTGATCTAACTTGTAGTTTCAGAAACTTTCAGACTTATAACAACACTCTCCTTGAGACTCTTTCTTCCCCTTGTGATTCTTTCTTCCCCTTGCTTTCTTAAGATGAAATGCCTGCACCTTTCTTCTTCTTCCTTCTCGTTACTCTCCTCTCCTCCTTCTATTGAGATATAAATTTACATATCAAAAAATTCACCAAAGTGTACAATTCAGTGGTTTTTAGTATACTCACTATATTGTGCAATTGTCACCACTATCTAATTCCAGAACATTTTCCTCATCCACAAAAGAAACCCCCTACCTATTAGCAGTCAGTCTCAATTCCCTTCTTCCCCTGTTCCTGGAAACCATTAATCTGCTTCCTGTCTCTATAGATTTGCCTATTCTGAACATTTCATATAAATGGAATCATGCAATATGTAGATATGGTCTTTTGTGACTGGCTTCTTTCATTTAGCAAGGTGCTTTCAAATTTCATTCATCTTATAGCATGTACTGATATTCTTTTTTTATGGTTGAATAATATTGCATTATATAGATACACCACATTTTGTTATCCATTCATAAGTTGATGGATATTTCGGTTGTTTCCATCTTTTGGCCATTATGAATAATGCTGCTATGAACATTTGTGTACAAATTTTTATGTGAGCATATATTTCAATTCTCTTGGGTTATACCCATTATTGAAAATAGAATATTGAAATCTCTATCTACTATCGTTGAATAGTCAGTGTTTGCTCCATGTATTTTGGTTCCTGTTATTAGGTGCATATATTTATAATTATTATATCTTCCTGACGGATTGACCTGTTTATTATTATAAAATGTCTATCTTTATTTTTGGTAACATTTTTTGTTTCACTGTCTATTTTGTCTGATATTATTATAGCCACTGCAGGTTTCTTTAATTGCTATTTGCATGGTATAAATATATTTTTTACCCTTTTACTTTCAACCTATTTGTATCTTTGAATCTAAAGTATGTTTACTGTAGACAACACATAGTTGGATCTTGCTTTTTTCTTAATCCAGTTTGACAGTCTCTGCCATCTGATATTCTACTTTTTTTTCCCTACATGCATCATGTCTTCTTTGTTCCACTGTTCCTTCTTACTGCTTTCTTTTGCATTAAGGACATATTTTTAGCTTTTTTTTGGCTGCGTCGAGTCTTAGTTGCGGCACATGGGATCTTCGCTGAGGCATGTGGGATCTTTCATTGAGGCACATGGGCTCTTTGTTGTGGTGTGCCTGCTTCTCTCTAGCCATGGCCTGTGGGTTTTCTCTTCTCTAGTTGTGGTGCGCAAGCTCCAGTGTGCATGGGCTCTGTAGTTGTGGCACGTGGACTCCAGGGCACATGGGCTCTGTAGTTTGCAGCACACAGGCTTTCCTGTCGAGGCGCGTGAGCTCAGTAGTTGTGGTGTGTGGGCTTAGTTGCCCCGTGGCATGTGGGATCTTAGTTCCCTGACCAGGGATCGAACCCACATCCCCTGCATTGTAAGGCGGATTCTTTATCACTGGACCACCAGGGAACTGCCTAGCATAAATTTTAATTCCTTTAATGATTTAAAAAAATTTTTTTTGGATTTATTTTCATAATGGCAGACTTACCATATGCATTTTAACTTATCAGCATCTACTTCAGATTTATACTAACTTAATTTCACTAAGATATATAAATGTCACACTATATAGTTCTATTCTTCTTCACCCTTTTTGTGCTATTATTGTTATATATATATATTACATATATATGTTATAAACTCCAAAATACATTGTTGTAATTATTACTTTATATACTTTTATATATTTTAAAGAAGTTGAGAGAAGACAGGAGAGAAAGTATGTATTTATAGAGTTTGTTATATTAACTTTCTTATCCACCATATGTAGTGCTCTTCATTTATTCCTGTGGGAATAATTCCTGTGAGTTACCATCTGGTGTTATTTTCTTACTCCAATATGGCTTTACTCCCACCTATGTTCTTTGTGCAGTTATTGTCAAATATATTGCATTTCCATAAGTTATACTCTCCAAAATACAACTCTATGCATATTGTTTTACACAAGAGCTTTTTAAAAAGACTTTTCTTTTAGAGAAGTTGTAGGTTCACAGCAAAATTAAGAGGAAGGTACAGAGAATTCCCGTATACCCCCTACCCTCACATGTGCATAGCCTCCCCCATTATCAACATCCTCCCATCCTCTGCCCCAAGTGGTACATTTGCTACAATTGATGAACCTACATTGACACATCATTATCACCCAAAGTGCATAGTTTACATTAGAGTTTATTCTTGGTGGTGTACATTCTATGGATCTGGACAAATATGTAATGACATGTATGCAGCATTATGGTATCATACAGTGTTTTCACTGCCCTAAAAATTCTCTGTGCTTCACTTAATAATCCTTTCCTGCCCCCCTCAATGATTGATCTTATTACTGTCTCCATAGTTTTGCCTTTTTCAAAATGTCATATAGTTGGAATCAGTATATAGTCTCTTCAGATTAGGTTCTTTCACTCAGTATTATGAATTAAAATTCTTCCATGCCTTTTCATGGCATGAACTTTTCAAGCTCATATCTTTTTCTTTCTTTCTTTCTCTCTTTCTTTCTCTCTTCCCCCTTCCTTCCTTCCTTCCTTCCTTCCTTCCTTCCTTCCTTCCTTCCTTCCTTCTTTCCTTCTTTCCTTCTTTCCTTCCTTTCTTCTTTCTCTCTCTCTCTTTCTTTCTTTGTTTTACAGCAAAGCACTTTTTTTAAAATACAAAATGGGCTGAATAAAAGTGATTTGCTGGGACTTCCCAGGTAGTGCAGTGGTTAAGAATCTTCCTGCCAATGTAGGGGACATCATTCGATTCCCGGTCCAGGAAGATCCCACGTGCCACGGAGCAACTAAGCCCGTGCGCCACAACTACTGAGGCTGCACTCCAGAGCCTGCGAGCCAAAACTACCGAGCCCACATGCCACAACTACTGAAGCCCATGCACCTATAGCCTGTGCTCTGCAACAAGGGAAGCCAGCGCAATGAGAAGCCCGCGCACTGCAACGAACGGTAGCCCCCGCTCGCTACAACTAGAGAAAGCCCACACGCACAGCGAAGACCCAACGCAGCCAAAAATTTTTTAAAAATTAAAAAAAAAAGTGATTTACTCTTCTCAGAAAATAAAAGTAGTAAATTTCATTTAATCCTAAAAGTATTTCTCGTATGTCTGACTCAAGGAAGGAAATAGCCTGTAGCGATTTCTAGCTTGGCACAGAGTGACAGTTTGCTTTTGATCCTTATTCTACATAATCCAACTTTTTTTCAAGGCACATGTAAGCTGCTTCCTTTGGTTTTTTTTTTTTCACTCGAATTTTCCTTACTTATTCCATAAAAGACAGATAATTTAGTTACATAAGTATGGGTCTCTGCCACTCAGCTTCTCCTGAGAGGAGAGGCATGACTACAGTAATACAAATACCAGGAAATGTGTTTTGCCTTCCTCAAACATTAGAAAGTTATCTGTCTCTGCAGACACATCTGCAGCAATGCCTGTGCCATGAATTTAAAATTTCGATGGCACACTTTAAAGGGGAAAAATGACACTAGGGCAGTCAATATGTTAAATAATAAATAGCCCTAGCCACTTCTCATATGATAGAAAGCCTCTGTATTTTAAAAAATTCTAATATAAAAAAGATTGATTTATGTAGTTCATATACATAAATCGAACATTCAAACATCTTAAAATTAAATTTTAGGAACAAAACTTTAACATTCAAACAATAGTATAGTTTACAGGGAACACCCAGAAAGTTAATTTGCCTTATCCAAAATACTGATAAAGATGATGAATAAAATGTGTCTCACCAGCATTTCTGTTCTGGCCAACATCTTAGTTAATGACCATGGTTCCATACGTGAGAAGAAATTGCTAAATAAATCTCTTGGGCTAAATAAACAACAGACTTAACCTATAATTCAGAGAAGATAATCAGAGATGTATGTGAATAAAATTAAACTGGTTTATAGAGATGAAGGTAAAAGCTTGTCCATGAGAATAATATTAGCCTCTGGAAGATGAAAATTCGATTTTTCATGTTTTATCCAGGGTGTCTCCTGAGGTCAGTACACCTCCAGCCCTACATCTCACATTGTTTTTTAAAACAGCTTTATTGACTTACACAATGTTATATGTCAACTATATCTCAAAAAAAGGGAGGGGGGAATTCACATACAATACATGTAAGATGTATAATTCAATAGATTTTAATATATTCAGAGTTGTGCATTCATATAAATGGAATCATACAACATGTGATCTTTTGTGACTGGCCTCTTAATAATGTTTCCAAGGTTCACCCAGGTGTAGCATGTATCAGTACTTCATTCCTTTTTGTTTGCTAAATAATATTTTATTATATGGGTATACCATGTTTTACTTATCCATTAATCAGTTGATGGGCATTTGGATTGTCCACTTTTGGCTATTATGAACAATGCTGTTTAACCTGTTGGGCAACTGACAGTCTGTTTTCCAAAGTGGCTGCACAACTCTATAGTCTCACCACCAATGTATCAGAGTTCCAACCTCTCCACATCTTCACCACCATTTGCAATTCTCTCCCTTTTTAATTATAGCCATTCTAGTGGGTGTGAATTGTATCTCTTGCTGGTTTTGATTTGCATTTCCCTGATGATTGATTAATGGTGTTGAACATCTTTTTATATGCTGACAATCTGTTGTAGTAATTTTTGCTTCTTACAAAAACTGCTGACACATCTAGAAATATTTCCAAAAAACAAGGCATGTTTTTCAGTGCTAAGGCAATTGCTCTGATGCACTTTTCTTGGCTCACTGCGATATGTCACGCTCCACGTTCTGCTGTTTTGCTCAAGGGCTCTACATACAAACAGTTTCACTTGGCTTTGGCTTGCCCATTGTTGAGCCTAAGCTCAACTAAACACATGGAGACTTTGAAAACCTTTCAGCATAATGCTGTAGTTAAGATCTGGCTAAAGCCAGTATTTTTTCTAACACCTTGAGCTGCGTATTGCCTTGAGTAATCACCATCTGGATTGTATCCTCTTCAGTGGCACTTCAGTTTCTTTTGAATTCTTCCCTTGCCCAGTCCTTCAGGTATTTGTGATCACAATCATTTGGAACTTGCCGAATTGCCTGCAAAATCCTTCTGTGGAGGAGGAGAACTTGTTGCTTTCTCATGAACTGCTTTAGTGTTACTTTTGCTATGGGTAAGCGGGAAGTGGCGATGTCCTCCAGACAGCGAGGTTCACCCAAGCTCATTTTTTTCTTTTTTTTTTTTTAATTTAGTTTGGGCTGCGTTGGGTCTTCATTGCTGCACACAGCATTTCTCTAGTTGAGGCGAGTGGGGGCTACTCTTTGTTGCGGCGTGCGGGCTTCTCATTGTGGTGGCTTCTCTTGTTGCAGAGCATGGGCTCTAGGCACACGGGCTTCGGTAGTTGCAGCATGTGGGCTCAGTAGTTGTGGCACACGGGCTTAGTTGCTCTGTGACATGTGGGATCTTCCTGGACCAGGGCTCGAACCCGTGTCACCTGCATTGACAGGCGGATTCTTAACCACTGCACCACCAGGGAAGTCCCAAGCTCATTTCTTTTTAATGCTGCATAATATTCCATTGTCTGGATGTACCAAGTTTATTTGTCCATTCATCTACCGAAGGACAACTTGGTTCCTTCCAAGTTTTAGCAATTGTGAAGAAAGCTGCTATAAACATCCATGTTCAGGCTTCTGTGTGGACATAATATTTCAGCTCCTTTGGGTAAACACCAAGGAGCATGGTTTCAGGATAATATGGTAAGAGTATATTTAGTTTTGTAAGAGATTGCCAAACTCTTTCCTGAAGTAGCTATACCATTTTCATTCCCCTCAACAATGGATGAGAATTCCTGTTGCTCCACATCCTTGCCAGCGTTTAGTTTTGCCAGTGTTTTGGATTTTGGCCATTCTAATAGGTGTGCAGTATTAAAACAACTCACTGTTTTAATTTGTATTTCCCTGATGATATATGATGTGGAGTGTATTTTCATATGTTTATTTGCCATCTGTGTATCTTTTGTGTTGAGGTGTCTTTTGAGGACTTAGGTCCATTTTTTAATCAAGTTGTTTGTTGTCTTATTATTGAGTTTTAAGAATTCTTTGTATATTTTGTATAACAGTCCTTTGTCACATGTGTCTTTTGCAAATATTTTCTCCCAATCCATGGCTTATCTTCTCATTCTCTTGACATTATCTTTCACAGAGCATAAGTTTTTAATTTTAATGAAATTCAACTTATTATTTCTTTCAAGGATCACGCTTTTGGTGTTGTATCTAAAAAGTCATTACCATATCCAAAGTCATCTGAGTCTTCTCCTATATTTTCTTCTAGGAGTTTTAAAGTTTTGTGTTTTAACATTTAGGTCTATGACCCATTTTGAGTTAATTTTTGTGAAGGGTATAAGTTCTGTGTCTAGCTTTTTTTTTTGCGTACGGATGTCCAGTTGTTCCAGAACAATTTGCTGAAAATACTATTATTGCTCCATTTTATTAATATCCCCAGAGTCAGATATAAAACATAAAGTTAATTAATTCTGATAGTATACTCAGAAACCCCAAGATTTCTATTTGACTTTACAAATAATTTCAGGAAAAGTTGTTTTCGTCTTAATTGGGTTCCTAATGGGGATATCCCTTCGTATGTAGTTAATAGTGTATGTTTTAGAGTCAAACCTGATTATACCATTTTCCAGTTGTGTGGTCTTAGGCAAGTTGATTAACTTTTTTGAATCTCGGTTTCCTCATCTTTTAATGGGTCAATATTTTTCTTATGGGGTTGCTGTGAGGGTTAAATAAAGTGCTTTTTGTAAAGGGCTTTTCACATTAGTAAATACTTAGCAAAGAAAAACTATCACTATTATTTTCTACTAGGAGACTCCTTCTTTAGCAAAGGAACATCACAAAGGATGTTTAAATGTTTCCTTCCCCTAGGTAGTATAATAATTAAGAATTCCAGAGTAATCTAATATTACCTTTGAGCCTTAATCCATGGGAACCACAAAGGTTCCCGGGAATTATGGCTGGGGAGCAGCCTCCTTTTGGAAGACACGAGATATTGTGGGAAATGAAAGGTAGTACATGTGCACAAAATATTTTGGTGATATTCTCTGTACAAAATGAAGGCAGAAGATGAATATGATAAAAGACAAGAGCCCAGTGCTTCTGAAGTTTATTTCTTGTGTACATATTATTCTCTGTTATTTTGCCCCCAACCTCTCCACCTCAGTCCTCCCTTTTCTTACTGTTTTGTCATTCTGGAACTGCTACACTAGGATTTCCTATAGAGAAGAAGTAACTATAAATGCAGTAGAAATATTTTACTTTCCACTCTCAATTCGGTTAAGAATGTGGCTCAATCCTGAAGTTTACCCATACACTGAAAAGTTGTAATTTATTTAAAAGACTTTCTACATTTAAGCAAATTAATATATACCAATTAATTCATTAATTAAATGAGAACTTAACGTGGCCTGACTGTTGTAGGCAATGGAGATAAATTGGTGAACAAGATGGGCAAAGATTTCATGATGCTTCTATGAGTGAATGTTACAAAATCATTAAAGTTGTTACAAAGAGGGTTTTTTTGAAAAGTTTTATTATTATGGAAATTGTCAAACATACAAAAGCAGGGAGAAACTGCAATGTTCCTATCATTTGGTTCACTAATTATTAACACATGGCCAAACTTGTTTAATGTGTAACTCCCATACTTGAAGACTTTTTGAAAGGCACAGTAAAGATGCTTTGATTTTAGCTTATATGACCACCTTCTCTGCTTTGGGATTTAAAAAATAAGGACACAGCTCTTAATTCTTCCAACCTTAGCATCATGAGAAAAGCTTTTCATTCTTCTCAGTAGGCCAGCCTCTCATGAGAGGCCCAGGAGTATCCAATCCTGCACTGAGAGCCACTAGAAAATTGGATTGGCCTCACTTTCTGCTGCCTTGCCCCTTGCCACATGATGAATCTGGGGAATGAAATTAAGTTTAGTAACCCAACAACTTGGTATGATCCTGGCCCTAGGGCATGACTGTCTCCATGCAGGTCACTCTGGACACAGAACTAGTTTTAAAACACCCATCATAAATTTTATCTATATGTGTGTGTGTATATATATATATATATATAATTTACATATATAATATATAATTTATTTATATATGTGTGTATATGTATGCACTCCGCCCACCACAGTGAGTATGACCATGGTACAAATGTGAAGGGTTTTACTCCCAATGGGCCCTGATTTTGCTTTCTTCACTAGTAATTCAGCGTTTTACCATTTCACTCGCTGCCAGTCACTGCCCTGAACAGAAGCCTGCCATCTCAATGGCTGCACTGGTGTAGGTCCTGACATGTCCTGCTTCATGCATGACAGGCACCCTTCCACCACCACGTCCTTCTGCACCTCTGAAGTGGAGGTAATCCCGTTCCTATAACTCCCAGGCCTACATCCATTTTCTTTTCGGTATGTGAGTAACTCTTTTATAAGGGTAAAACTATACTGTTAGATGAAATAGGTTGAAGAGGAAAAAATTATGCAAAAAATGGCATATTTTGATGACAGCTTTTTAAAGGGGGGGAAAAAAATAAGAGAAAAGCCTAATAAAAAATATGCTAGAACACTAACACAATTTGTCCAAGGATCTTAAGATTTGGGATATTATTTCTAATCACTTCTTTACTAAGTTATGTAATTTTCCACATTTTCTAAAATTAATATATTTCAACAGTCAGGAAAAAAAATAAGGCAAAACACTAAAAACCTCTCCAAAGTCACAGCATTAAAAACAGTAAACAAGATTAAAATGGTATTAAATCATGTTATGATTTACTGGCCAGAGGCTTGTTCAAAAATACGTTATAATAGACATCTTACTGTGAAACAGTATGGCTCTGAAAAACCAGACATATGATTGTGCATATGTTTTGTTTTGTCTTTCTTTTGATTTTAGAGTTCATACATGTCCACTTTAGGAAATTTAGAAAATGCAGAAAAACACTGGAAAGGAATAAACATCACCCTTCGTAAACATACTGTGGCAACCATGGAGTGATGTCTCTCTGACGGTGCAAGGAGTGGAGTGAGAGGACAGCCTCCAATGGCCACACCTTCAGGGTACTCAGCCTTATCCAGCCGAGGCCACGCCCCCAGCTCCCTCTCAGCCAATGGCTGAGCTGAGCGGGGGAGGGGGAGGTACTCGAACCCGGTCATTTCTGCCTGACATAAGACTTCCCAACTGACAAGAGTATTCCTTTACAGTTTTGCCCCACGGCTCTGTTAAAACTCCTCTGCCTTCAGTCCTAACATAGTCTAAAGTGATCTGGGCTTTCTAGCCGTCTCACAGAACGTTACACTGATCCATTACATCAGTGACATCATGCTGAATGAACAGGTTGAGCAAGAAGAGGTGACGAATATGCTAGAGGCCTTGGTAAGACAGCTGTGCTCCACAGGGTGGAAGATAAGCTTTAGGAGACTCAGAAACCTACTACCTGAGTACATTTTTTAGAAGTCCAGTAGTCAGGGGTTTGCCAAGACATCCTCTCAGAAGTAAAAGACAAATTTCTGAATCTTGCATTTCCTACTTCAAAGATGGAAGCAAAGTGCTTGGTGAGCCATTTTGGATTCTGAAGGCAACACGTTACCCATCTAGAAATACTTCTCTAGCCCATATACAGAGTGATATGGAAGGCTGCCAACTTTGAGTGGTGCCCTGAGTAGGAATGAGCTCTGCAGCAAATCTAGGCTGCAGTGCAAACGGATCTGCTGCTTGGGCCATGTGATTCAGGAGACCCTATGGTGTTGATGATGTCAGGGATGGAAAATGTTGCAGTGTGGCAAGCCCTGGTAAGAGAATCACAACGCAGGTCCTTGGGGTTCTGGAGCAAGGCCATGCCACTTGCAGTGGAGAATTATATGCCTTTTGAGAAATAGCTCCTAGCATGTTACTGGGCCCTGTTAGAGCTGAAATACTTGACCACAGGGCACCAAGTGACTGTTCATTCAGAATTGCCCGTTATGGGCTGGGTTTTGTTAGACTCACCAAGTCATAGAGTGGAACAGGCCCAGCAGCAGTCCGCAGTAAGATGGAAATGGAATGTCTGGGATTGAGGCCAAGTAGGACTAGAAGGCATGAGTAAGCAGCATGGGCAGGTAACCCAGACACCATGCGGCCCACCGTCTTTACACCAGCGCCCCTCCTTCAGCCCACTCATATGGCCACCTATGCAGGAATCTCATACAACCAGATGAAGAGGGAAGAAAAGCCAAGTTTGGGGGTGAGTTGGCTTGATACGTGAATGCAAGCTGAACGTGGACAGCAGTTGCATTATAGCCAAATTCAGGGTTGGCCTTGAAAGACAGTGGAGATAAAAATCTTCCCAATAAGCAGAGCTGGGAGCAGTGCATCTGCTCATTGACTTTGTGTGGAAGAAAAAGTAGCCCAAGGTGAGAAAATATATAGATTCCTGGGCAGGTGCCAATGGCCCAGTCAACTGAATAGGGGCCTGGAGGAAAATTAAAAAACTGTACTAGAGGCAAGGAGGTCTGGGATAACAGCAATTTGATGGAGTGGGTATGAATTGTGAAGATTTTTGGATCACATGTTAATGTCCATTAGAAACCACTCATGAAAGAAATACTCAACAACCAACTAGACACAAGGACTTGGCCGGTTGACATTAGTTAGCCTTTATCACGGTATGCACACGAATGGAGTGGCCAAAATGGTAAAGATAAAGGCTACGTATGAACTCAACAGCATATATGCCCATCGCCAAGGCTGATTTGGCTATTGCCACCTTGGAAGGTCCAACCTGCCAGCAACAGAGACCAACCTGAGTTTCCCAAGTGGCATTATTCTTTGAGGAGACCAACCCATTATTTTATGGCAAGTAAACTATGCTGGGCCCCTTCCATGCTGCAAGAGCCAGTGGTTCATCTTCAAAGGGAAAGAGAACTATTTGGAGAATGGGTTTGTTTTTCTTGCCCACATAGCCTCAGCCAACACCACTGTGTAAGAATTTACAGAATGCCTGATTCACAGGCATAAAATCCCGCACAACACAGCATCCAACCAGGGGATCCATTTCACAACAAAGGAGGTATGGGGGTGGCCCCGTGACCATGGGGTCCACTCATTATATCATTTACATCACCACACAAAAGCAGTGGCCTTCCATTGGTGGCCTTCTGAAGGTACAACTGAGGTGCCATCTTGGAGACAATAATCTGCAAAAATGGGGTGCCTTCCTTTGGGATGCAGTATAGACACTAAATCAGAGAACTTTATACGGTGATGTGTCCCTTAAAGGAAACATAAGCAACTGAGACCTAGGGGTGGAAACAGGAGGGGCCTCACTTAACCATCAAACCCAGTGACCCACTGAGGGACTTTGTGCTTTCTGGGCAACTCTGGGCTCACAGAGTTGCAGTCCCAGTATCCAAAGGGGCACACTCTTGCCAGGGGACACAGCAAGGGTCCTATTGAACTACATGCTATGGCTACTGCCAGGGCACTTTGTAAATTTATTTATTTATTTATTTTTGGCTGCGTTTGGTCTTCATTGCTGCACGCGGGCTTTCGCTAGTTGTGGCGAGCAGGGGCTACTCTTCGTTGCAGTATGCGGGCTTCTCATTGTGGTGGCTTCTCTTGTTGTGGAGCATGGGCTCTAAGCACGTGGGCTTCAGTAGTTGTGGCTCACGGGCTCTAGCGTGCAGGCTCAGTAGTTGTGGCGCATGGGCTTCGTTGCTCCGCGGCAACTAAGATGTGGGGTCTTCCCGGACCAGGGCTCGAACCCATGTCTCCTGCATTGGCAGGTGGATTCTTAACCACTATGCCACCAGGGAAGTCCTTTCCAGGACACTTTGGATTCCTTGGACCCATACATCAGCAGGTGAAAAGAGTTACCATCAGGGCAGGGATAATCGACCCTGACCAGCAGGACCATGAGACAGGATTGCTCATCTTATGCTTGTACATGAGAGCAGGACAGAGTAACGTACAAATCAGATAATCCACTTAGATTCTTCTTGATAGCCCTTGCCCAGCTGAAACAGTGAACAGACATGTGCAGCAACCCCAGACTGAAATGGGTACAGTTACCAAGGGCTCAGACCCTGCAGGAATGAGAATTTGGGTCACAACACCAGATAAGTCATCAAGACTTTCCCTCAGGAAGAGAGGCCCACAGTTCCTCAAATATTTGGAGCAAAGGATCTGTGCAGCACAAGGGGTGGAATGGGAAAGCCATGGGGGTGCACTGCTCAGATCTCCCTTCAAGAGAACCTGCAGCAATGAGTGTAGTTAACTGTCCATGCTGGAGCCTCTCCCCAGGCTGCCCCCAGCCAGTGACTGAGCATGGTGAGGGTCCTAGACACAGTCCATTTCTGCCTGATGCAGGACTCATCCTATGGGCGACCTTTACTCCATGGTTGACTGACTTTCTCAGAGCTGTGCTGCAGTTTCTGAGGCTCTCCCACCCAATCTTCCTTCCCCCTCTCCTTTCACATGTGTTGAACCGGCATCACAGTTGGAAGCCTCTCCCTGCACACTCCAACCCCCTCTCCCTTTAATCCGTCACAGGCATTTTCCCCAGTAAGTCTCTTGAATTTCTAATTCCATCTGGCATCTGTTCCCTAGAGGACCTGAACTGACATATTGGTGTACAAGAATAAACATTACCAAGTACTGTAAACTATTTGCTTTGAGTCATAAAGTATTTATTGATTTGAGACCACACTATACTGAATTAATGCCCATATATGAGAGATTCCCAAGGCTACAAGCTGTTCAGGCTAGGGCACATAAAAGCACCCTAATTCCCTTGACATCACGTGGCTGAGTTATCAGTTTCCCCCTTTGCCTTAGCTCTCTTGCCAGTGCCACATGTTTAATATTTCAGGGTAAATCTTTTCAGCTTCTAATGTGGGTTCTCTATTACCACAATATCTGAATTATTTGGCCCAAAGTTTACTGTTGATCTTACATTAAGTAATGCAGAACTGGGGCTAGCAAGCAGCTGTAGTCACAAGTGTGTGATATTTTACATTTATTCCTGGTTCATGATGCAAAAAGACTCTACTTTCACTTTTAAAAAGTTATCAAGTTATTAACTTGGAGCTCAAGACTAGGCTGCAGCTCAGGAATAGAGGTGGAATCTAGAAACGGATGGGCAAGAGTCAGAGACTCAGATGGGGGTCAGGGGTGGAAGGAGGAATTAAGTGTAGGATGAGGGTGTCTATTGCCCACATTATTTGGTAATATAAAATAAAGCTGAATGTTTGACAGATTTTTTTTTAACCGCAAAGCTTTGCTACACATGCAAAGTTGGAATTGCCACAATTTTTACATGAGACACATTTAACTGTACGTGGGCCAAAGATTTCAATTAATATGTAAGATTTATATTAATAATATAGTTGTAAGGACTTCCCTGGTGGCGCAGTGGTTAAGAATCTGCCTGCCAATGCAGGGGACGCAGGTTCGAGCCCTGGTCCGGGAAGATCTCACATGCTGTAGAGCAACTAAGCCCGTGTGCCACAACTACTGAGCCTGCGCTCTAGAGCCTACGAGCCACAACTACTGAAGCCTGCGTGCGAGCCTATAGCCTGTGCTCCGCAACAAGAGAAGCCAGCGCAATGAGAAGCCCGCGCACCGCAATGGAGAGTAGCCCCCGCTTGCCACAACTAGACAAAGCCCGCGTGCAGCAACGAAGACCCAATGCATCCAAAAAACCCACAAATTAATTAATTAATTAATTTTAAAAATAATATATTTGTAGAATTACTGATAGGTTTTATTTTTGTTGATCATTTTGTGTTTTTTTCCAATTACTGCAATAAGACCATACAAATTATAATTTTGGCCCTCTCTTGTTTTTTTTATTGGAGTATAATTGCTTTACAATGTTGTGTTAGTTTCTGCTGTACAATGAAGTGAATCAGCTATATGTATACATATATCCCCTCCCTCTTGGACCTCCCTCCCATCATACCCCATCCCACCCATCTAGGTCATCACAGAGCACTGAGCTGAGCTCCCTGTGCTATACAGCAGGTTCCCACTAGCTATCTGTTTTACACATGGTAGTGTATATATATCAATTCTAATCTCCCAATTCCCACCTCCCCTTCCCTCCCTGTGTCCACCCTTCCATTCTCTACGTCTGCAGCCTTCTCCTAATTCTTTGTAATCCCCAAATTCTTTTCCCAGGGGGATATTGTTCTAAGTAGACAATGGGCTCTCTTATCTGAACAGAGTTGACTGAGGTCAAAAAAGATTGAGAATATCCATCCAAGAGACTTTCAGTTGTGCCTTTCTAAGTATTTTATCACTATCCTTTAAACAGACTTGTACTGGGGACTTCCCTGGTGGTGCAGTGGTTGAGAATCCGCCTTCCAGTGCAGGGGACGCAGGTTCGATCCCTGGTTGGGGAACTAGATCTCACATGCATGCCGCAACTAAGTGTTCCCATGCCACAACTAAGGAGCCTGCAAGCCACAACCAAAGAGCCCGCCTGCCACAACTAAGACCCGGCACAACCAAAATAAATAAATTAAAAAACAAAAACAGAACAGACTTGTACTGGAAGAGGATTAAGTTGTACTCACTGGTATTATGGAAGGCCCCAGTATGATGCATTCTTTCTATCAAAGCCCTGCCCTGTTTGTGATTGGTCTTCTCTGTGGTAGCCCCCAGATACCTGCTGCTGGAGGGACATGTGAATCACAGCCATATCTACTGCATGGCAATGCTCCCTCCAGTTTTGAATATGAGAATATCTTTCTCCTACTGTGGCCTGCCCATAATCTACCCTTGTTGGAATCATCAGGAAACTGGGAGGTCTCATCAGCCCTGCTGCTGCCAGGGCTGAGACCTCTAACTGCCCCAATGCCTTGTTCCCATCAGAAAAGGAAACTGGGGGTGAACTGATACCTGGTGACCTGACCATGTGATGATATCCGTGTCCACTCTTAGGCTAAGTCTTCCTCGTACAGACACCTGGGTTTCATGAACAAGTCCCCTGAACACTGTTCATGTGCAGAACTCATAGGCCATCATTCTTTCCATCTTGGCCTACATGCTTTTGGCTCAAGGTCCTCTGGTGTTCACTTCCCAAGGGCCTGGCCAGTCACTTCCCCAGGGCACAGCCCCTACCAGCTTGTCTGGATTGCAATGAGAACAGGCGGCTGCCATCTTGAGCTTCCTGACCAAAGTTCTTTAACCTCCACTTCCCTTCTCTGGACTCTGAGGACAGAGTCACTGTCTCCCTCTCTCAGTTATGAGGGACACTTCTTTTAGGTGAAAACCCTACCCAGTTAGATGCTACAATTAGTAATAAATGAAAAAACAAGAGAAGTACAAAATTGCATTTACAATTTAACCTGAGCTAGGTAAAGAAAAGGAATGTAGAAAGAAAGTCCTGGAAGGAAACATGCCAAAATATGAATAAATGCTCCTCCTGGGTGACAGGATTGTGGTTCATATTTTTACTGCCTCTTAGCAGCATTATGTACTTTCCCAATTTTCTGCAGTGGCCACGTATCTTTGATGAGCAGGGAAAAAATGGTGTAAGATCCTAGGGAACAACACAAAATATAGTGTTGAAAATCACTGTAAACCAGATAAATTTGTAGTGGCAGAGAATGTGCACAGATATTAGAATTTAGACCCTTGCAGCTAACTGTGGTCATGTAACTACAGTGTGGCCAGTGGAATGTGAAAAGAGGGGTGTGCATTTTCCAGTGGTTGTCTCTAAAGGGACATGGCATGCCTTTCCCCCTCCTTCTCTCCTGATGGTTGGAAGGTGGAAGTAAGAGAGAGGGAGGCTCAGAGATGGGAGTGGGAGTCAAGGGTGGAGCTCAGGGATGGGAGAAAGAATAGGGTACAACCCATGAAGAGGTGAGCCCCAGAGATGGGGTGAGTCTCAGGGCTAGAGAGAGGCTGAGACGTAGGCCAGAAGGAGTGAAGAGATGTGTGGAAACAGATCTCTTCACACGCTGTTTCACACACTGAGATCAGTTTCATATACTACTCAGTAATTAGAAAAAAAAACCAAAATAGAAAGTCTGTTTTAGGCCCACATTTGATAAGACTGTCCTGGCAGTGATATCAAAATGTCATGCTCCATTCCAATTTCAACTCATTACAACAGAAGTGGACTGGTTTGTCAGTGGACTATTTGCTGTTCAAGAGCAGCTCAAGTATCCTTCAGAGGAAGGTGAGAACCTTGCTTGGCATGACACAATGCTCAATTCTCAGCAAGGAGTCAAGGTTGGGAAAAAGCAGGGAAGGGCTGGCAGAAATCATTCTAGGGAAAAGGAAACACTTTTCTTCTTTGAAAGAGGGCAGGGGTAGGGGAAAGAAGTCATGTTTTCAAGAGAAGAGAGGAAAAATTGGTCAAGTCCTCTAACAGATTTAAAGGTATTCTTTTTTTTCTTTTTAATTTTTATTGGAGTATGGTTGCTTTACGATGTTGTGTTAGCTTCCGCTGAAGATATTCTTAAACGTATTGGCTTCACACTATGTCCCCAACCCTGTTCTAATTTCTCTGTCTGTTCCCATTATGTGATTCTATGAGTTCTTGTTAGAATCCGCTTCCAATCATTAGCAGCATGAAGAGGAATCTGGTGTCTTAACCAACCAACCAACAACCAACCAATATATGTGCTTAAATAAAACCAAAGAGACATATAAAATGCAATCTTGATTATATTTTAGTGGTAAATTAGAGTTTTGAAGTTATATTAACTCTGTTAATGTGGGCAGCTACTTAATATTCTAAAAAAATAACTTACTAACGAATATCAGGGTAATACTGTAAGGCAAAGAACAATGACATATTGAGTTTTACACAAAAATACGGTAAATTATCCCCATCCTCCAGCCCCCGCCTCCACAGCTGGTTAGCCACTGGAGTGGTGGTCATCAAAAATAATAATAGTAACAATAATAACTACATGTATTGGGTACTTAAGAGTCATTTAATTCTTACAACAACTGTATGAACTAAATATTATTAGTTTTATTTTGTAAATGAGGAACGTGAAACTTAGAGATTAAGTAGCCTCAATAGTTGGTAGACATGGGAAAAACCAAAGCCAGATAAGGCTGACGCCAAAGCCTGGACCATTAACCTCTACAGCTCTGTTATCTAAAACTTAACCCTCTCACCTGGAACGCCTTGAAACAGAAAGCAAGCCACAATGAATAATCTTTATATTTACAAAGTGTTTTATGGTTCACAAAGTACTTTCAAATATGTTGTTTCAGTATATATGTTTATTCATTCTAGGAGGGTCAGCAGCTCAGATATGATCATGTCTCCACTTTCCAGATGAGTTAACTGAAGGCCAGAAAGGTCATCTGACTGTTCCAGGGCTAATAATGAGAACTGCAAAGTCAGGGAGGTTCCCAAGACCACCTCTGAGAACAACTGCAAGTTCAAGGATCTGGAAGACCGCTCTCAGGTTCCATAATTTCCCAGAAGGACTCAGAGAATTTGCTGAAAGCTGTTGCACTGGTGTTTATGGTTTATCACAATGAAACGAGACAGATTAGGATCAGCTACAAGAAGAGGTGGCTAGGGCGGCATCCAGGAGGGTCCCACACCTGGAGCTTCCAGCTGCCTTTCCCAGCAGAGCTGTGAGTAGCGCGAATTTGTTCTGGAAACCATGTGTGACATACACACAGAGCATTGCCATGAAGGTAGAGCCTTGATGGCCAGAGTTTTTACTGGGACTTGGTCACATAAATATGGTTAACTGCCCAAGTGGCTGATCTTTTAAGTTTTATCTTAAAACCTGAGAAACTTTGACCTAAAGAGGAAGAAAAGCAGGAATCTGCCACAGCCTCTGATTTTTCACATAGTTTTGAAGCTGCTTTAGGAGAAAAACAACCTGCGTCATCACTTTTAGTCAAAACCAGAGGAGAGAAGTAAGATCAAGAAGTTAAGAATGAAATAGAGTGACAGATGTAGAGAACAAAATTATGGTTACCAAGGGGGGAAGGGGGAGTGGGACGAACTGGGGGATTGGGATTGGCATTAGACACTACTATGCATAAAATAGATAACTAATGAGAACCCACTGTATAGCACAGGGAACTCTACTCAATGCTCTGTGGTGACCTAATGGGAAGGAAATCTAAAAAAGAGGGGATATGTGTATAGGAGTGACTGACTCATTTTGCTGTACAGTAGAAACTAACACAACATTGTAAAGCAACTATACTCCAATAAAAATTAAGAAAAAATAAAATAAAATAAATATTCCCCTGGGAAAAAAAAAGAATAGATAGAGTCAGGAAAGGTCCAAGCCAGCACCAGCACTCTCGGAATCCCACAGCACACACGCAGCCTGGACGGTAGCAAGCACCTGGGTGCTAGTTGCTTTGCCTTTTCAATCTTTTGTTTCCCTTGACACTGACTTCTTAGATCTTTTGGGAGGAGTGACTGCAATTGAAAATAAAGAATATGGACAAGAGAAAATAATTTAATTATTTTCTTCCCTTCTCCAAATGAGGCACATAGGCTAAACATACAAGAGGACAAAATGAAACAATCTCAGCATGTAGATGAACAGCGTCTCTTTACATAACTGCACTTGGGATTGCGTAAACACACTGAATACGGGTCAAGTAGCATGTGGCTTTTAAGAAACTGTTTAATGGATCCTTAGCAGCCTAGGAACAGAATCTGAATGGTGACAACTGTTGATAAAGGGACACAGTTGAATTGTGGGAGAAACTAACATTGCTAATCTCTAGACCAGGAGATTAGATTTAGATGGAGAAAATGTCTGGAATTCATAAATAACAGCGGAGGGAAGGCATAAATGGCCAGAAAGCTGTTATTTCTCTGCTTGGCTTTTAGCAGAGTCTGAGGAATTTGCTTGGGTTATTTTGAGAAATTCTTGTGGTACTTATGATATAATTAGGCAGAGTTTTTCATAGCTCTGCCTGCCATCCAGACGCTAATGATTGCTGGATAGGAGTTGTTTAATGAGTTTTCCTTCTTACCGTCTCTGAGGGTGTTTGGGGGTGTGAGTACCTTGTCAAGCAGTCGCTGCGGGGGGGCAGCAAATCCTCAAACTCTTTTCTACACTGGAGGCAGAGATTAATCCCCAGGCCACACTTACCTCCCTGACACTGCCCAGAACCTCAGAGAGATTCCAGGAGCTTCAGTGGTATGACCATGGTCTCTCGGTTGGAGGCTGAGCTTGGCCCAAGAAGGCTCTGTCACCCCAAGGACGTTTGTCTCCCCCACCCTCTCCATTCCTCAAGGGCTCTGCCCACAATTTGCTCGGCCTCTCAGCAACCTCAGAAGCAGCCAGCAGAGCTTCAGCCAGGTGCGGAGAAACTCTGCCAAGTGCACAAGCTGGAGAACACTAAGCGTGCCTGTGTGCATTCTAGAACTCACGACCTGGTCTGCTCCAGAGCATACCCTCTTCTTGAGGTGTTATGCTCGGCATCAGCTTTGACTGCAGATGGGAAGTGAGCCCCTGAAAATACACCCTTCTGATCCTAGAAGTGTAGGCTGTGATAGTGAGAAAGGGGGACCCGGGCTTCGTGCTTTAAATGCCACCACTGTGATCACCGCTCTGACCAGTGAGTCTCAATCCTGGCTGGACATCACAATCACCCAGAGAGCTTAAACGCCAAACAAAAGCACCATGCCTAGATGTAATTTCTGAGACTCAGACTTGATCATTCTGGGATGGGGTGCTGCCACTGGTAGGCTAATAAGGTACCACAGATAGGTCTCAGCTTCGGCCAGGACTGAGAGCTTCTGACCTAGACCTAGATGACAATCAGATTTTATGGTTATAGAGACTAATTCACTGAGGTAGTATCAGTCCCTGTTCTCCCTTTTGTGCTCGGGGGAAAGAACAAGGGAAACATGTTTGGGAGGATGGTGTCTGCTGGGAGGGGGGTAGAAAGGATGCTTCATCCCCTAACTGAAGGCAGTAAGGAAGTCTGCAGCTGCCCCTAACCTGCAGTTCTACAGGCAGGAGTTGACAGATGTGTTCAAATGCTTCAACATGTTCTTTTTTTTAATTGAAAGTTTTTTGAGATAATTGTGGGTTCACATGCAATGGTAAGAAATGATACAGGTTCCACGTACCCTTTACCCACTTCCCTCCATAATAACGTCTTGCAAAACTATAGTTCAGTTCCACAGCCATGACACTGACATGTCAATCCGCTGGTCTTATGCAGATTTCCCCAGTTTCACTTGTACTGTGAATTTAGTTACATACGGTTTTAACCCATGTAAATTCATGCATCCACAACCACAGTCAAGACACAAAACAGGGGCTTCCCTGGTGGCGCAGTGGTTGAGAATCCGCCTGCCAATGCAGGGGACACGGGTTCGAGCCCTGGTCTGGGAAGATCCCACATGCCGCGGAGCAACTAAGCCCGTGAGCCACAACTACTGAGCCTGTGCGTCTGGAGCTTGTGCTCCGCAACAAGAGAGGCCGCGACGGTGAGAGGCCCTCGCACCGCGAAGAAGAGTGGCCCCCGCTTGCCGCAACTGGAGAAAGCCCTCGCACAGAAACGAAGACCCAACACAGCCAAAAATAAATAAATAAATAAACAAATAAATAATTAAAAAAAAAAAAAGACACAAAACAGTTCCATCACGAGGATCCCCTGTGTTGCCCCTTTATAACCACACCCACCTCGTCCACCCCTCCCCATTCCTCTAACCCCTGACAACCATTAATCTGTCCTCCATTCCTAAAACTTTGTCATTTCAAAAGGTTATATAAATGGAATCATACAGAATGTAACCTTTTGGGACTGGCTTTTCTTACTCAGCATAATTCCATGGAGATTCATCCAAGTCATTGCATGTATCAGTGGTATTACATGAAGCGTGCACACCACAGTTCATTAAGCTATTCACCCATCGAAGGATCTCTGGGCTGTTTCCAGTTTTTAGCTATTATGAATAAAGCTGCTACGAACAATCATTTCGGTGTGAAGTTTTCATTTCTTTTGAATAAACACTCAAGAGTACAACTGCTGGATCACAAGGTTTAGTTTTATAAGAAAATTTCCAGTGTGGCTGTACCATTTTATATTCCTACCAGCAATGGGGTCCAGTTTTTTCACATCCTTGTCAGAATTTGGTGTTTTCACTACCCTTTATTTTAGCCATTCTGATAGGTGTGAAATGACACACAATTGTGGTTTAAATTTTTTATTTTTCTTATGTCTAATAACATTGAATATCTTTTCATATGCTATTTGCCATCTGGATATCCTCCCCAGTGAAGTGTCTATCAGGTCTTTTGCCCATTTTCTAAATGGATTGGTTGTTTGTGCTGTTGAGTTTTGAGAGTTCTTCATGAATTCTAGATACTAGTTCTTTGTTGAATTCATGTAACTTTTAACATGTGCCTCATGAATACATGATTACATTTTGACTATAAAAATAATACAATAGAATAATATTTAGCTTAATAATATGAAAGTCCCCCTCATACCCTGCTATCTAATCCCTCTCACGCCCCTAGGGGTAAGCTCTTTTGACAATTTAGTTCAGACCTTTTTTTAAATGGCACAGACACAAAATGGGCTTGATCTCTATACATTTTTCTGAAACCTTTTTTTTTTAAACTTAACATCTTGACATGACAGAAAATACATAGTTATGTTACTTTCTCTCTAATCATTCAGCTTTTCAACTTTTCTGTAATCCAGAAAGAAAAACAATAATACCTCATATCTCCAGGAACCTGAAAGCTTAGAACTTTGTTTCCATGAGTGAAATCTTAAGTTGGAACCAAAAGTGGAGAAAACTCAGAGGACAGCCATGCTACGTCATGGGAAGAGAGAGCCTTGCACTATGTGTATAGGGCCAAGAGACCCAGTTTCCTTCCCTGCTGCTGCCACGGCTAACTGGGGAATTTCTTGCCTGTCTGAACTCTTGTTTCATCCTCAGCAGAACCACCAAATTGGACACAAATTTCTCTCAGTGCCCTGCCAGCTTTAACACACTGTCACTCAATTCTCCATGGGTGTGGGGAGCAGGATCTAGGGTCTAGCACAGAATATCAATGTCCACACAGGTAAGGGTGGAATGCATCAGCTCCTTTTCTTCTTTCACCCACCCATAAGAGACGCCCACTCCAGGACAGACAGAAGATCAGTCCTTTCCTCTCACTGCCTGGGAAACACATATTTCCTAGTGAAAAGAAGAGAACCATGCTGTCTGTAATGTAAATGAGACTTGGGAGGAAAAGAATTCTTGTTCTCTGAGCTGCTCTGGTATTATAAGACATAGTGCAATGTAACAATAGTGACTATTTTACTGATTTGTCTTTGCAAAAAAGGTAAAAGATTTGAATCGGCATCTTTACCCCCATTCATGGGATATAATAGACAACATGTGGGGTGAAAGCCTTGACTATTGTAAGAGCTGCCATCCTCAGCAACCTAGATTAAACACACACACACACACACACACACACACACACTTATTTGATATATTTATTCACTTAACAAATACTACTGAATGTCTGTCGTGGGTCAGGAAACCTGCCAGGCAGTGAGATACAATGGTGACCATACGTAGAGGGGCCTATAATCTTCAGCATCAGGAAGTGATCCAAACACTGGGCCCCCCTGCCCTTATGGCTTATTAAGGCCTTCTGAAAACTTCCACCAAGGAAGAAAATCTGCAGATCAAGGTGGACTCATGAGAAAAAAGCAGAGTACCTACAAAAGAAGGTGCTAGCAAAAGGGTCTGACGTTTCAAAGCTGCTCTCCTGGGCTTACAGGGTATTTAGTCACAGGAGGGCATGGTTGTGGGGAGAGGGGGAAGATAAATTAGTTTAATGGAGACAAAAACTATTAACTTTCTGGAAATGGAAATGGTGGTGGCATGAATGTGAGTACTTTTTCTGTATCCAGAATTTCCCAAATGATCTGGTATCTCAAAAAGTTAGTTAACAGACGTTTTAAAGATCTTTCCCCCCCTCTCTTTTAAAGACATTCTGGTAGTGTGTTTAAAAACAGCCCAGGTGTTTTTGTATAGCTGATTCACTTTGTTATACAGCAGAAACTAACACACCATTGTAAAGCAATTATACTCCAATAAAGATGTTAAAAAAAAAAAAAAAAAAAAAAAGAACAACGCAGGACTAAGATCTGGATGGTCTGGGTCTCATTCCAGTTCTGCCCCGTTACATCTAACATTTTGTCATTCAGTGACTTGACGGCGGCCGCTTCCTTGATGGGCTGATCTGACCTGGACTGAGAACGTTTGGTTTCAGTGATATCATGAGGACAACCGCAAATGTCTGTCACTTTCACAAATGATTTTCAAGACAGGTGAGGCAAGAGTTGCTAATGTGCTATGAAAATGTGAAGAGCTCTCATTTTAAAATGTTATTTGGTTATTAACAGGTTCTGAAATACTAGACACTGTGTTTAAACAGTCTTAGACAATGAAAATACATAGTGTTGACATGGCTTGGTATTTCCTCCTTCTATGTGAATTGTTTCACATTAATCAGGGAAAGTTATTGGCAACCATCACATCTATTTTTATCTAAAGGCAAACGGCTGAAGAATTAAAACCCAGTGCTGAGCTGCTTATTGACTATGTTCTAATCACTTAATATACAACTGCGTGTAATACTGAAGCCCTCAGTATTTACTTGTACTCCCTATCTGCCCTCTGGCTATAAGCCTGAATTTGTTTGTGTTGGATTTTTTTTCTTAGATAATTCCCATTCCAAACATTTATGAAGTCAAGCGTTATTCGGTATCCAGTTATTTTGAGAAGCCAATAGAGAAAAAGTGTAGCTCAGGACAGCAACAGGAGTTTTTCAGGGAAACAATAAGGTCAAAGAATTTATTGTTGAAGGAGTTTTGATATAAGGGTGGGTGGACACAGTCTGTCTTTAAAAGGGAGGGTGGGGGGAAAGACCTTTAAAACATCTGTTAACTAACTTTTTATTGAAATACCAGCTCATCTGAGAAATTCTCAGTACAGGAAAAACACTCACATTTATGCTACCACCATTTTCATTTCCAGAATGCGGAATAACTTCATACTTTTAATTTAATGTCAGAAAAACACTTGAATATTTTTTCTTATTGCTTTCTAGGGCTTACTGATTGCAAATCCTCCTCTTATATTAGTTAGCTCTAAATCCAGAGTTTCCAACAGGGTATTCTACATGAGAATTTCTATTAAGAAAAAAAAATTCTTGTAGAATATAAAGAAATCAAGAGGACAAGGAGCCACTTGGCTCAGAATAAAAGGGAACATGATCATGAATGATTATTCCTAAGAACTGCAAAAAGACACAGATTTTTTGCTGCTATTGTTTACTAGAAAGTAATTCAACTGCATTTATGAAGTATACAATTTGTACTTCAAACAACCCTTTCCTCATTTTCAGTTGTTAAAAATTTATCTGTTCTTCAAGGCCTGGCTCAAACGCCTTGAAGAACAGATAAAACCTTCTTTCCTGATTTGT
The DNA here is from genome assembly GCF_028021215.1 of Eschrichtius robustus. Classification (NCBI taxonomy): domain Eukaryota; kingdom Metazoa; phylum Chordata; class Mammalia; order Artiodactyla; family Eschrichtiidae; genus Eschrichtius; species Eschrichtius robustus. Next base: position 94,717,230 of record NC_090825.1, read on the forward strand.
TTCTCCATCTTCTGTGGCACATAGATTATTTTGCCTTGTGTTTGTAAATTAAAAAAAAAAAAATTACCTGCTGCAAAATTCCCTGAGACCTCATCTGTTTTGTTCACTACTATAGTTTTAGAGTCTAACATACAGAAATCTGTTGCATTTCTTTACACTAAAAATGAAATATCAGAAAGAGAAAGTAAAAAACAACAACAAAAAAATCCCTTTTAAAATTGCATAAAAAAAAAAACTTAGGAATAAACCTGACCAAGGAGGTGAAAGACTTATGCGCTGAGAACTATAAAGCATTGATAAAGGAAATTAAAGATGATTCAAAGAAATGGAAAGATATCCCATGCTCTTGGATTGGAAGAATGAATATTGTTAAAAATGGACATACTACCCCAAGCAATCTACAGATTGAGTGCGATCCCTATCAAATTACTCATGACATTTTTCACAGAACTAGAACAAATAATCCCAAAATGTATACAGAACAACAAAGGACCCAGAATTGCCAAGCAATCTTAAGAAAAAAGAACAAAGCTGGAGGCATAACCCTCCCAGACTTCAGACAATACTACAAAGCTACAGTAATCAAAACAGCATGGTATTGGCACAAAAACAGACATATGGATCAATGGAACTGAATAGAGAGCCCAGAAAAAAAACCCACACATCTGTGGTCAATTAATCTTCAACAAATGAGGCAAGAATATATGATGGGGAAAAGACAGTCTCTTCAGCAAATGGTGGGAAAGCTGGACGGTTGCATGCAAATCAATGAAATTAGAACACTCCTTCACAACATACACAAAAATAAACTCAAAATGGCTTAAAGACTTAAATATAAGACATGACACCATAAGACTCCTAGAAGAGAACATAAGCAAAACATTCTCTGACATAAATCGTACCAATGTTTTCTTATGCCAGTCTCCCAAGGCAAAAGAAATAAAAGCAAAAATAAATCAATGGGACCTACTCAAACTTATAAGCTTTTGCACAGGAAAGGAAACCACAAACAAAATGAAAAGACAACCTGTGGACCAGGAGAAAATATTTGCAAATATGCAGCCAACAAGGGCTTAATTTCCAAAATAAACAAATAGCTCGTACAGCTCAATATAAAAAAAAAAAAACAAACCGCAATCAAAAAGTGGGCAGAAGACATAAATAGACATTTCTCCAAAGAATAAATACAGTTGACTAATAGACACATGAAAGGATGCTCAATATCACTAATTATTAGAGAAATAGAAGCCCAAACTACAATGAGGTATCACCTCATACCAGTCAGAATGGTAATCATCAAAAAGTCTACAAATAACAAATGCTGGAGAGGGTGTGGAGAAAAAGGAACCCCCCTACACTGTTGGTGGGAATGTAAATTGGTGCAGCCACTATGGAGAACAGTACGGAGGTTCCTTAAAAAACTAAAAACTAAAAATAGAGTTACCATAAGACCCTGCAATCCCACTCCTGGGCATATATTCAGAGAAAACTCTAATTTGAAAAGATACATGCACTTCAATGTTCATAGCAGCACTATTCACAATAGCCAAAACATGGAAACAACCTAAATGTCCATTGACAGATGAATGGATAAAGAAGATGTGGTGTATATATATATATATATATATATATATATATGCATATATATATATATATACACTCACATGTACATACAATGGAATATTACTCAGGCAAAAATGAATGAAGTAATGCCATTTGTAGCAACATGAACGGACCTAAAGATTATCATACTAAGTGAAGTAAGTCAGACAGAGAAAGACAACTATCATAAGATATCACTTATATGTGGAATCTAAAAAAATTATACTAATGAACTTATTTACAAAACAGAAACAGACTCAACAGACATAGAAAACAAATTTACAGTTACCAAAGTGGGGTAGTGAGGGATAAATTAGGAGCTTGGGATTAACAGATACACACTACATTAAATAAAATAGATAAATAACAAGGTCCTACTTTATAGCACGGGGAACTATGTTCAGTATCTTGTAATAACCAGTAATGGAAAAAAAATCTGAAAAAAAATATATATAACTGAATCACTTTGCTGTATACCAGAAACAAACACAGCATTATAAATGAACTATTCTTCAATTAAAATAAATAAATAAGTAAATAAATAAATAAAATACAGTATCATTCAATTAGTTTGCAAGAACAACGGGCTGTTTAACAGCTCCATTTCAATAGCAACAAAACATTCACATAATTATGCATGAAACTTAAAAAATGACTTTCATGATTTCAAGAGTATTTCTTCCATCTAGGTCTAAGTATTTTTTTTTAATCTTTCTTTACTCTGACAGCCATTTAAATTAAATCTCAAAATAAACTGAACCTAGTACTGCTTCATCACATTGTATTGAACTAATACTTAAAAAAAAAAGAATGAAGCCTATTCAATTACATTGCTCTTATTTAAAGTGTGACTAATAATGATGAGTTTTTAGTAAGAGCAAATATGTTATAAACACAATAATATACATTTTAGTCATTTATAATGTTTGTGCCATTTTAAATGATTCTCTTTTATTTGCTGGTTTGTGCATGTTTTATGATGCATATGTCAAATTAGTATAACAATACATTGTGACATTATAAACAAGGGTACATGCGATGGGGCTACACCCTCACAACATTTTTAGGACAGGGATTTGGATTGTTCTAGGTCCAATGTCAGCCAGTGGACATTCCATGCAGTCCTCAGTTTGAGTGATACCCACAAATTTTCTCATTCATACAAGATTCCTTGCCCATTTTTGGGTGTTTTCAAGATTTATTTTAATGAGCAAAGTACTCACCGGATGTTGAAGTGTAGATATTATGGTGGATAGAGTTGGAGGACATTCTGGTGATGAATGTTAAGTTATAGGCCTAGTTGCTTCCACCATTAAAACAATTATGAAGAGTGCTGAGAAAATAAAGACAACTAATAAAACTCAAATTGCATGTCAATCAAAGGTAATCAATGATAGCGATACCACATCTTCACAAGGATTGTCCTCTTAGGAATTCATTATTTTTTCCCTATGGAGGTCCATGTAGGGTTATGAAAGAAAGACTGAGGTGGAAGAGGGAAGCTGCTGGGAAAAATCAGGACTGCTTTAAATGAAGAGTTCTTGAGGTATTCAGGACCACTTCATGATCATGTACAATTCTGAGCCATTTTATTCCATTAAAAATTTTTAATTAATTTATTTAAGCTAAAATGAAAACCAAAACAGTTTATCCATTTTCCCCACTCTCCACCACTTTGCCTCTGACAACCACCACTGTTCTCTGTATCTATGAGATTGGTGTGTTTGTTTTTTTTAGATTCCACAAATAAGAGACATCATATAGTGTTTGTCTTTCTCTGTCTGACTTATATAATTTAGCATAATTCCCTTGAGGTATGTGTATGTGTGTGTGTCTGTGTGTGTTTATTTCACAATTTCTTTGTCTATTCATCCATTGATGGACACTTAGTTTGCTTCCCTATCTTGGATATTGTAAATAATGCTGCAATGAACGTGGAGGTGCATATATCTTTTCAAATTCGTGTTTTCATTTTCTTTGGATAAATAACTGGAAGGGAAATTGCTGGATCATATGGTGTTTCTACTTTCAATTTTCTGAGGAACCTCTATACTGTTTTCCATAGTGGTTGCACCAATTTACATTCCCACCAACAGTGCACAGAGATTCCCGTTTCTCCATATCTTTGCCAACACTCGTTATTTCTTGCCTTTTTGATGATAGCCATTCTAATAGGTGTGAGGTGATATTGCATTTTTTATTTGCATTTCACTGATGATTAATGATGCTGAACACTTCTTCATGTATCTTTTGACCATCTGTATGTCTCCTTTGGAAAAATGTCTATTCATATTTTCTGCCCATTTTTAAATCAAATTGTTTGGCTTTTTGCTATGAGTTGTATGAGTTCTTTACATATTTTGGATATTAACCCCTTATCAAATATATGATTTGCAATTATTTTCCCCCATTCAGTAGGTTGCCTTTTCATTTTGTTGATGGTTTCCTTTGCTGTGCATAAGCTTTTTAGTTTGATGTAGTCCCACTTGTTTATTTTTGCTTTTGTTGCCAGATTTTAAAAAATCATCAAGATCTATGTCATAGCTTACTGCCTATGCTTTCTTCTAGGAGTTTTATGGTTTCATGTCTTATGTTCAAGTATTTAATCCGTTTTGAGTTAATTTTTATGTATGATGTAAGATAGTGGTCCAGTTTCATTATTTGCATGTGGCTGTCCAGCTTTCCCAACACCATTTATTGAAGAGACTATCATTTCCTCATTGTACAGTTACCCTTGAACGCTTAGGGGTTAGGGGGTGCCAATCCCCCATGCAGTAAAAAATCCACATATAACTTTACAGTCAGCTCTTTGTATCCACAGTTCTGCATCCACAGATTCAACAAATTGTGGATCATGTAGTATGTATTTATTGAAAAAAAATCCATGTATAAGTCGACCCATGCAGTTCAAACATGTGTTGTTCAAGGACCCATTGTATATTCTTGCCTCCTTTGTCATAAATTAATAGATCATATATTCATGGGTTTATTTCTGGGCTCTCTAGTCTGTTCCATTGATCTGTATGTCTTTTTAAATGCCAATACCATACTGTTTTAATTACTATAGCTTTGTAATGTAGTTTGAAATCACAGAGTTCTTTTGACTCCATTTATTATGCTGAACCACTGGTTTCATTTTTAGGAATGGATTCACAATGCTAAGGGGGAATCATTTGGAGAGAAGCATCATTTATATGTATAGGTGGTAAGAATCCACTTAGCTAATTTTAAAGGAGGAGAATTTCTATACAAAACCTTAAAAAGCCTTTTTCTTCATCACATTAGTTCTAGCTTATATGGAAGAGCTCAGAGAATAGAAAAAGTAGGGCAGGATTCCAAAGTATTGAACCTGGCTACATGTTGCTGTGTCATTAAAACAAGGAAGTTCTGCCCCAGAAGAGGGTCCTAGAGATGGCAGGAAAGAAGAGTTATTATCTGCCACATAGTATTTATGATATATTCCTGCATAAATTAAGTCAAAGTCTTGTTGAGTATGTTCACATTTTCTGTTGGGACTATTTCTTGCGGATAACGAGCTCCATACATTAACTGTAGGTTTTGCCTCAAATGTATTGGGCTTATATTTTAAGGAATAAACTCTAACTCTAGCTAAATGAACACTTATGAAAATATGGTATACTGAAAAGAGTATGAACTATGAAGTCAGAGCAATCTGGACTGAAATTTCAGCTTCACCACCTACCAGCTATGTAATCTTGGGCATGTTGCCCAATCTCTGTAAATCTGGGTACTCTCATGGTGATAAAGCTACTAACTTCATTGGTTTTGTTTTGCTTTTTTTTTTTTCAATTGAGTGAGATAATATATGTATACTTCAGCTCATAATTAAAGTGGCCTCCTCACTTTGACTAGAATTTTAACCCCCAAACCTGGTCTTTCCTTCCATGTGTCTTTATGTTTTTCTCCATTGCAGTTATCATTTACTTACTTTATTATCTATCTCTTTGACTAGATTGAATGTAAAACGGTGCAGCCACTTTGGAAACAGTTTGTCACTTCTGCAAAGAGTTAAACACAGTTACTTTATGACAAATCAATCCCACTCCTAGGTGTATACCCAAAAGAAATCAAAACATGTGTCCACACAAAACCTTTTACACAAATGTTCATTGTAACATTATTCATAATAGACAAAATGTGGAAACAACCCAAATACTCATCAGTTGATGAATGACTAAACAAAACATTGCATATCAGCACAATGGAATATTATTCAGCTATAAAAAGGAAAGAGGTACTGATACATGCTACAATACAGATGAACCTCAAAAACATTATACTACACTTATTAGAAAGACTAAAATCTGGAACACTGACAATACCAAATCTAGTGAGGATGTGGAGCAATAGGAGTTCTCATTCATTGATCATGCAATGTTAAACCACTCTGGAAAACAGTTTGGCAGTTTCTTACAAAAGTAAACTTACTCTTACCATATGATCCAGCGATCACAATTCTTGGAATTTACCCAAAGGAGTGCAAAACTTACATGCATACAAAAATCTGCATATGGATGTTTATAGTAGCTTTATTCATAATTGCCAGAACTTGGAAGCAACCAAGATGTCCTTTGGTAGGTGAATGCATAAATAAAAATAAACTTTGTTACATCCAGAAATGGAATATTATTCAGCACTTACAAGAAATGAGTTATCAAGCTATGAAACGATATGGAGGAACCATAAAGTCATACAACTAAGTGAAAGAAACCAACCTGAAGAGGCTACATACTATACGGTTCCAATTATATGAAGTTATGGAAAAAGCAAAAATACGGAGACAATAAGAAGATAAATGGTTGCCAGGGGTTGGGGATGGGGAAAGGATGAACAGGCAAAACACAGAGAATTTTTACGGCAGTGAAAATACTCTGTATGATACTATAATTATGGGTATGTGTCATTATATATTTGTCCAAACCCATAGAATGTACAACACTGAGAACAAACCCTAACGTAAACTGTGGACTCTGGGTGATAAAGATGTGTCAATGTAGGTTCATCAATTGTGAACAAATGTACCATTCTAGTGGAGGATGTTGATAACAAGGGAAGCTATGGATGTATATGTGCACGGGGTATCTGGAAAATCTCTGTACCTTCCTTTCAATTTTGCTGTGAACCTAAAACTGCCCTAAAAAGTAAAGGTTTTAAAAATATACTAATGAAATAAGTCAACTACAAAAGACCACATATATGATTCTAGTTACATGAAAAGTCCAGAATGGGCAAATACATAAGGTAAATTAGTGGTTGCTTAGGACTTGGGGGGAATAAGCGACAGGCAGGGGATGATAGCTAAAGGGTTTATGGTTTTTGTTTTTCTTTTTTTTTAAGATTTTTTTTTTTGATGTGGATCATTTTCAAAGTCCTTATTGAATTTGTTACAATATTGCTTCTGTTTTATGTTTTTTGACCTTTTGGTCACGAGGCATGTTGTATCTTAGCTCCCCAGCCAGGGATCCAACCTGCACCCCCAACACTGGAAGGTGAAGTCTTGACCACTGGAGTGCCAGGGAAGTCCCTAAGGTTTCTTTTTGAGATGATGAAAATGTTCTAAAAATGACCGTGGTGATGGTTGTACATATCTGCGAATTTACTACGAACTGTTGAATTATACACTTTAAATTGATAAACTGTATGGTATGTAAATTATATCTCAATAAAGCTGTTAAAGAAAGCTATATGTCCTCCTGCTTACTTTATTACAATACAGTGTGAAATAGAGCTAAAGTGTACTTTCTCTTTTCCATAATACTTGGGGTTTGGTTATTCCTGAAAAACCTAATTAATTAAACTTTCTAAATTTCTTAATAGCTTAATGAGTCAGATAAGTTATTTTTTCCATAAATATTTAAGGTCACAAAAATATAAACAGACCTGCTAGATTAAATTAAATTGTAACAAATACTGTCTTTTAAAAGGATTGTATCTTATGAATATCAGACAGTACTGCAAATCGTTCTGATATAATTACTTCACTTTCTGAAAACTTTTAAATACCATCTGTCTAAATTTTAATACCAATAGCAATTATGTTACTCTATACTGTTCCAACTTAAAAATAATTTTCAAGATCCTTAGAGTGTGGACTAGTACTAAATTAATTTATGGATAAATTTGGTTATCTGAAATCTGGTTATCTGGACACTTTCTAAAGAGATTAAAAGTTTTAAAGCTAGAAATTATAAAAGTAATGCAAATAAGTAATATATATTTTGTCTTTGTAAAGCTTCAACTATGATTATAAATTTGATGTAGTACATTCATGCTTATATAAATTAATGACACAGTTAATATATCTGAAAGCTAAAATTAAAGCTTTAAATTTCCATCTCATTTATATGCATTTGTATGATGTTTAAACTTACATATAGAATTATAACAGGATTGTGAAACTGAGAATACATGAAATTCATCCTTTATTATGAATAATAAAGAGGAAAAACTAAAATTCAGGGGGAAATGGTCCTTGAATATTCAGTGTGCACTTCAAAGAAAAGAAAAGAAAAGAAAAAAGTCATCTCTTCTTATTTGGTAGCTTTTATGGAGAACAGAACTTCCTTGTCTCATACAGAGAGAACTTCTGCAGAGTCTCCTAACTCTTTGTGGTTTGTGCTGATTTGTTGACTCACTTTTTAAACTAAAATATCTTATTTCTGTAAAAGTTAAAATTTCTATTAATTGTTACTGCTGTGATTAATTTAAATATTATTTCTGATTATTTGTATAGCTAAGACTTTTATCATTTTTTGTCTTTAGATACCTATGACTTATGTTTATATACTAATGCTATAAAATATTTCCTTGATAATTAATTTTGATTTTGATTTTCCCAAATCTAAGTTTTAAATCTTGCATAATGAAAATGTTAAGGTGTTAATTCACCTAAAGTAGCTTTGGGGTTTCCCAGGAGGATTCTGGGACACACCAAAGACTTGTTCTGGGAAGTTATAAAATGAATGACACTACAAATGATTAAGAATATGTGTTATAGGCAGACAGCAGAAGCAAGAAGAACTAAATCCTGCAGCCTGTGGAACAAAAACAACATTCACAGAAACATAGACAAGATGAAAAGGCAGAGGGCTATGTACCAGATGAAGAAGCAAGATAAAACCTCAGAAACACAACTAAATGAAATGGAGATAGGCAATCTTCCAGAAAAAGAATTCAGAATAATGATAGTGAAGATGATCCAGGACCTCAGAAAAAGAATGGAGGCAATAATTGAGAAGACGCAAGAAACATTTAACAAAGATCTAGAAGAATTAAAGAACAAACAAACAGAGATGAACAATACAATAACCGAAATGAAAAATACACTAGAAGGAATCATTAGCAGAATAACTGAGGCAGAAGAACGGATAGGTGACCTGGAAGATGGAATGGTGGAATTCACTGCTGGAGAACAAAATAAAGAAAAAAGAATGAAAAGAAATGAAGACAGCTTAAGAGACCTCTGAGACAACTTTAAACACAAAAACATTTGCATTATAGGGGTCCCAGAGAGAGAAGAGAGAGAGAAAGGACCCAAGAAAATATTTGAAGAGATTATAGTTGCAAACTTCCCTAACATGGGAAAAGAAATAGCCACCCAAGTCCAGGAAACGCAGCGAGTCCCATGCAGGATAAACCAAAGAGAAACACGGCGAGACACATAGTAATCAAATTGGCAAAAATTAAAGACAAAGAAAAATTATTGAAAGCAGCAAGGGAAAAACGACAAATAACATACAAGGGAACTCCCATAAGGTTAACAGCTGATTTCTCAGCAGAAACTCTACAAGCCAGAAGGCAGTGGCATGATATACTTAAAGTGATGAAAGGGAAGAACCTACAACCAAGATTACTCTAGCCAGCAAGGATCTCATTCAGATTCGATGGAGAAATCAAAAGCTTTACAGACAAGCAAAAGCTAAGAGAATTCAGCACCACCAAACCAGCTCTACAACAAATGCTAAAGGGACTTCTCTAAGTGGGAAACACAAGAGAAGAAAAGGACCTACAAAAACAAACCCAAAACAATTAAGGAAATGGTCATAGGAACATACATATCAATAATTACCTTAAATGAGAATGGATTAAATGCTCCAACCAAAAGACAAGGCTCGTTGAATGGATACAAAAAGAAGACCCATATATATGCTGTCTACAAGAGACCCACTTCAGACCTAGGGACACATACAGACTGAAAGTGAGGGGATGGAAAAAGATATTCCATGCAAATGGAAATCAAAAGAAAGCTGGAGTAGCTATACTCATATCAGATAAAATAGACTTTAAAATAAAGAATGTTACAAGAGACAAGGAAGGACACTACATAATGATCAAGGGATCAATCCAAGAAGAAGATATAACAATTATAAATATATATGCACCCAACATAGGAGCACCTCAATACATAAGGGAACTGCTAACAGCTCTAAAAGAGGAAATCGACAGTAACACAATAACAGGGGGGGACTTTAACACCTCACTTACACCAATGGACAGATCATCCAAAATGAAAATAAACAAGGAAACACAAGCTTTAAGTGAAACAATAGATTAGATAGATTTAATTGATATTTATAGGACATTCCATCCAAAAACAGCAGATTACACTTTCTTCTCAAGTGCACATGGAACATTCTCCATGATGGATCACATCTTGGGTCACAAATCGAGCCTCAGTAAATTTAAGGAAATTGAAATCATATCAAGCATCTTTTCTGACCACAACGTTATGAGATTAGAAATGAATTACAGGGAAAAAAACGTAAAAAACACAACATATGGAGGCTAAACACTATGTTACTAAATAACCAAGAGATCACTGAATAAATCAAAAGGAAATCAAAGAATACCTAGAGACAAATGACAATGAAAACACGATGATCTAAAACCTATGGGATGCAGCAAAAGCAGTTCTAAGAGGGAACTTTATAGCTATACAAGCCTACCTCAAGAAACAAGAAAAATCTCAAATAAACAATCTAACCTTACACCTAAAGGAACTAGAGAAAGAAGAACAAACAAAACCCAAAGTTAGCAGAAGGAAAGAAGTCATAAAGATCAGAGCAGAAATAAATGAAATAGAAACAAAGAAAACAGTAGCAAAGATCAATAAAACTAAAAGCTGGTTCTTTGAGAAGTTAAACAAAATTGATAAGCCATTAGCCACACTCATCAAGAAAAAGAGGGAGAGGACTCAAATCAATAAAATTAGAAATGAAAAAGGAGAAGTTACAACAGACACCGCAGAAAGACAAAGCATCCGAAGAGACTACTACAAGCAACTCTATGCCAATAAAATGAACAACCTGGAAGAAATGGACAAATTCTTAGAAAGGTATAACCTTCCAAGACTGAACCAGGAAGAAACAGAAAATATGAACAGACCAATCACAAGTAATGAAATTGAAACTGTGATTAAAAATCTTCCAACAAACAAAAGTCCAGGACCAGATGGCTTCACAGGTGAATTCTATCAAACATTTAGAGAAGAGCTAACACCCATCCTTCTCAAACTCTTCCAAAAAATTGCAGAGGAAGGAACACTCCCAAACTCATTCTATGAGGCCACCATCACCCTGATACCAAAACCAGATAAAGATACTACAAAAAAAGAAAATTACAGACCAATATCACTGATGAATATAGATGCAAAAATCCTCAACAAAATACTAGCAAACAGAATCCAACAACATATTAAAAGGATCACACACCATGATCAAGTGGGATTTATCCCAGGGATGGAAGGATTCTTCAATATACGCGAATCAATCAATGTGATACACCATATTAACAAAATGAAGAATAAAAACCATATGATCATCTCAATAGATGCAGAAAAAGCTTTCCAGAAAGTGGGCATAGAGGGAACCTACCCCAAATTAATAAAGGCAACAGTGACAACCCCACTGCAAACATCATTGTCAATGGTGAAAAACTGAAAGCATTTCCTCTAAGATCAGGAACGAGACAAGGATGTCCACTCTCACCACTATCATTCAACATAGTTTTGGAAGTCCTAGCCACGGCAATCAGGGAAGAAAAAGAAATAAAAGGAATACAAATTGGAAAAGAAGAAGTAAAACTGTCACTGTTTGCGGATGACATGATACTATACATAGAGAATCCTAAAACTGCCACCAGAAAACTGCTAGAGCTAATCAATGAATTTGGTAAAGTTGCAGGATACAAAATTAATGCACAGAAATCTCTTGCATTCCTATACACTAATGATGAAAAATCTGAAAGAGAAATTATGGAAACACTCCCATTTACCATTGCAACAAAAAGAATACAATACCTAGGAATAAACCTACCTAGGGAGACAAAAGACCTGTATGCAGAAAACTATAAGACACTGATGAAAGAAATTAAAGGTGATACAAACAGATGGAGAGATGTACCATGTTCTTGGATTGGAAGAATCAATATTGTGAAAATGACTATACTATCCAAAGCAATCTACAGATTCAATGCAATCCCTATCAAATTACCAATGGCATTTTTTTACAGAACTAGAACAAAAAATCTTAAAATTTGTATGGAGACACCAAAGACCCTGAAAAACCAAAGCAGTCTTGAGGGAAAAGAAACAGAGCTGGAGGAATCAGACTCCCTGACTTCAGACCATACTACAAAGCTACAGTAATCAAGACAATACGGTACTGGCACAAAAACAGAAATATAGATCAATGCAACAGGATAGAAAGCCCAGAGGTAAACCCATGCACCTATGGTCAACTAATCTATGACAAAGGAGACAAGGATATACAATGGAGAAAAGACAGTTTCTTCAATAAGTGCTGCTGGGAAAACTGGACAGCTACATGTGAAAGAATGAAATTAGAACACTCCCTAACATCACACACAAAAATAAACTCAAAATGGATTAGTGACCTAAATGCAAGACTGAGCACTATAAAACTCTTAGAGGAAAACATAGGAAGAACACTCTTTGACATAAATCACAGCAAGATCTTTTTTGATCCACCTCCTAGAGTAATGGAAAGAAAAACAAAAATAAACAAATGGGACCTAATGAAACTTCAAAGCTTTTGCACAGCAAAGGAAACCATAAACAAGACGAAAAGACAACCCTCAGAATGGGAGAAAATATTTGCAAATGAATCATCGGACAAAGGATTAATCTCCAAAATATATAAACAGCTCATGCAGCTCAATACTAAAAAAACAAACAACCCAATCCAAAAATGGGCAGAAGACCTAAATAGACATTTCTCCAAAGACATACATATGGCCAAGAAGCACATGAAAAGCTGCTCAACATCAGTAATTATTAGAGAAATGCAAATCAAAGCTACAATGAGGTATCACCTCACACCAGTTAGAATGGGCTTCATCAGAAAATCTACAAACAACAAACGCTGGAGAGGGTGTGGAGAAAAGGGAACCCTCTTGCACTGTTGGTGGGAATGTAAATTGATACAGCCACTATGGAGAACAGTATGGAGGTTCCTTAAAGAACTAAAAATAGAATTACCATATTACCCAGCAATCCCACTACTGGACATATATGCAGAGAAAATTCAAAAAGACACATGCACCCCAATGTTCATTGCAGCACTATTTACAATAGCCAGGTCATGGAAGCAACCTATATGCCCATCAACAGACGAATGGATAAAGAAGATGTGGTTCATATATAAAATGGAATATTACTCAGCCACGAAAAGGAACGAAATTGGGGGATTTTTAGTGATGTGGATGGATCTAGAGACTATCATACAGAGTGAAGTAATTCAGAAAGAGAAAAACAAATATCGTATATTAACGCATATATGTGGAACCTAGAAAATGGTACAGATGAACCGGTTTGCAGAGTAGAAATTGAGACACAGATGTAGAGAACAAACTTATGGACACCAAGGGGGGAAAGCGGCGGGGGGTGGGGGTTGTGGTGTGATGAATTGGGAGATTGGGATTTGACATGTATACACTGATGTGTATAAAATGGATGACTAATAAGAAAAAAAAAAGAATATGTGTTATACTCTACGTTTTTAATTAGCTCTGCACAATTGTGAGAGCTGTTCTGGTATCAATCTCATAGTATGGGAGAAAAAAACCCTCTCAAATCAAAGACAGTGTTCTCTCTAGGTTAGTTACATATTGGTAAAATGTTATGGATGTAAATATATTCTTATTTTCAGAATACTTATGAATCACATTTATTAATAGAGGATTTCACTTTTGTTCATTCTAATAATTCTAGTTGATGTAAGAAATGAACCAGAGCCATTCAGCTTTGTCGTCAATAGATGGTGTATGCTTTTCCCTTATACTTGGGTAAAAGCTCTTACAATAAACCACAGATCAGAAAGTTCTGGATGAAACTTCAAAAGATCTTCAGTGAAGACTGTTGACCATTTGAGTCCAAAAGAAAACAGACTCTTGGAAGCAGACTTGTCAAAACAAAGCTGGCGTTATTTTTATAAAGGAACACCTGTCAGGCTTCACAAAGAATGACTTAGAACCCCCATAACTCTTTCATCCAGAAGTGGTCAACCTCACAGAAGTAGACTCTTAAAAACTAAGATTAATAAAACAAAAATAATTACCTAGGGCTAAAGTAACTAACTTGGTTATGATTAATGTTTTATTTTTAATGGGCATATTAAAATTTAGTTTTTCTTCTTAACATTTATTAGTATTCAAAGGAACAATTTCCTACAGATCCCATGGAGTAAAAATTAATGAGTTCATTCTTTGAGCTAATATAAATAGTGACTCAACCAGTGAAATTTACTAAGTGCCTCTCTGCACATATTTTGCTAACCAGGGTGTAATTACATCAACAGAAATGTGATTTGTGCCTCTGATTGTTTACTTCTATAACATTAATGATGTGTCGATATTAGTGATATTTTTAACATTAACAATACATTAATTTCATTTGCCTTCTAAAATGCATCTAAAAAAATTAGGAAATGGGACTTCCCTGGTGGTGCAGTGGTTAAGAATCTGCCTGACAATGCAGGGGACACGGGTTCAAGCCCTAGTCTGGGAAGATCCCACATGCCACGGAGCAACTAAGCCAGTGCACCACAACTACTGAGCCTGTGCACCACAACTACTGAAACCTGCACACCCTAGAGCCCGCGAGCCACAACTACTGAGTCTGCATGCTGCAACTATTGAAGCCTGTGAGCCTAGAGCCCATGCTCCACAACAAGAGAAGCCACCGCAATTAGAAACCCACAGATCACAAAGAAGAGTAGCCCCCACTCGCTGCAACTAGAGGAATCCCACGCACAGCGATGAAGACCCAGCGCAGCCAAAAATAAATAAATAAATAAATAAATAAATAAATAAATAAATAAATAAATAAATAAATAAATAAAAATGGTCCACATCAAAACAAATCTTTAAAAAAATATATAACTAGAGACTCTCACGTGTTTGGAAAATAAATTCATTTCTTAATAACCTTTTCATCAAAGCAGAAGCCATAATGCAATTTAGAAAATATTTTTAAAAAATTAGGAAATGTGCTGTTATTAGGGATGTGTGCTGCTTTTTCCAACAGGGGTGTCTATTTTAACATTTATAAGTATATCCTCTTCAACAAGGGAACAGTGATAATTAATTTTGTGTGTCACTGGCTAGGCTATAGTACCCATTTAATTAAACAATAATCTAGATGTTTCTGTGAAGGTATTTTGTACATATGGTTAATACCTACAATCAGTGACTTTAAGTATAGTTGATTACCCTTGATAACATGGGTGGGCCTCATTTAACCAGTTGAAAGTCTTAAGAGCAAACTCTGAGCTTTCCCCGGAAAAGAAATTCTGCCTCAAAATGGAGGCATCAACTTCTAAGTTTCAGGCAGGGCCTGCCCAACAAATTTTGGACTTTTCAGTGGCCTCAGTCATGTGAGTCAATTTATTAAAACAAATTTCTTTAGGGACTTCGCTGGTGGTCCAGTGGTTAAGAATCTGTGCTTCCACTGGTTCGATCCCTGATCAGGGAACTAAGATCCTGCATGCCTCATAGCGTGGCCAATAAATAAATAAAATAAAAATAAATAAATAAATTTCTTTATACCTATAGCTATATCTATGTCTGTCTACATACCTATCCTGTTGGTTTTATTTCTCTGGATAACCCTGACTGATGCAGGAATGGATTTGCATAGAGATTGGCTAAGGTTAGGAATATTGTCTATACTTGTAGAAAAGAGGTTTTCTCTATGGAACGCTGACTAAAGTCATTTAAGAATCAAATCCATTAACTTGATCTCATAGGACCACCATGGTGTAACATAAGGATCCAAAGCGATGGGCCCTTGTGAGTTCCCTGGTGGCCTGGTGGTTAGGATTCTGGGCTTTCACTATCATGGCCCGGGTTCAATCCCTAGTCTGGCAACTGAGATCCCGTAAGCTGAATGGTGCGGCCAAAACAAGCAAACAAATTAAAAAAACCCAAAGTGATGGGCCCCGACCAAGACCTGCTTTTTTAATAAAGCATTTTATTCTTTAATTGAATTTTATCTATTTGTTTCAAGGTCAGAATGTGAGAACTCAGAATGCCATGCGTTATCACAGCAGAGCTCTTTGCCTCAATTTTTCATTTTAATGGCTGTCACTTTTCCAGTGACAGATCAGGCTGTTTGATGTGTCATCTGCAGAAGTGGACGTTATTTTCTATATCAGACCTCTCTTCAAATATTGACTGCTCAAGAGAAACAAGCATTCCAAAGTCAACAAGCCAGAGTTGGAAAAATGCATTTCTTTTAAAATCATAGCTACGCATGACCACAAAACAGTTTTGTCTTCTTTTGGAGACCACATCTATTTCTGCTCCAACTGTCAACACCAGTTAAAATGCTGTTTCCTCTGTTCCCAGAGGAAGAAGCATTTTCAAATTCATATTCATGTGTACTCAAAGTGTTCATTAAAAATTTTATTAGAAGCTTTCTCTCACAACACTGTTGTAAAATTAATTAATTCCACTAAATGCATGGAGATAGGGGCAACAGGAGTTTGAGTGACTTTTCCAGGAAGAGGTTCAAAGACTAACAAAGGATTTCTAGACTGTGATTTTGTTTCTGTATTTATTCGCATTTAAAATAAATTTCAAATAATAATGAAAAGTTTATGAGACAATGAATATATCCATGCACTATGTACCTTTCATCTATTCATTTCTCAGGTCTGTGTGAGCTTTTTGAAACAAAATCAGAAAAATGTGTTTACTACATTACCATCCCCTAGGATTTTGGTTCTGCTGCTTTGAACATCAGCTACTACAGAAGGTTCTCTATATAGAACACACTTTATCTTTTCTAGGGTACAAATGCTAAATTAAACATTCTACATACTATCACAAAAGATCACCAAATCAAACTGTTACATGAATAAAAGCAAGTTACCCAACAGTATTTACATTGTTATATAAAGTATGTATTAGTATATATATTCATTTAAACAGGAAAAAACATGGAAGAAGAGTTTTCAGTGGATAACTCAAAGGAGATATGGGGCTGAGGGTAAAAGGAAACCCTTTTAAAATTTCATATCAGAGAGTGCCCAAGATGGTGGAGTAGGAATACCCTGAGGTCACCTCCTCTCATGGGCACACCAAAATTACAACTATTTACAGAGCAACTATTTATGACAAAGACCAGAACCTACCAGCAAAGATCTTCTACAACTAAAGATATAAAGAAGGAACCACAATGAGATGGGTAGGAAGGGCAGAGTCATGGTATAGTCAAGACCCATACCCACAGGGGGAACACCTATAAATAAGAGAATAATTAAAATTGCAGAGGTTCTCCCCAAGGAGTGGGGGTCTGAGCTCTACATCAGGCTCCCTAGCCTGGGGGTCCTACACAGGGAAGACAAGTCCTCAGAATGTTTGGCTTTGAAGGCCAGCAGGGCTTACTTTCAGGAGACCCAGAGGGCTGTGGGAAAGAGAGATTCCACTCTTAAAAGGCACACACAAAATCTAACACACTGTGGGACCCAGGACAGAGCAGTTATTTGAAAGGAGCCTGGATCAGACCCACCTGCTGACCTTAGAGAGCCTCCCAGAGAGGCAGGAGGCAACTTGAGCTCACCCTGGGGATACAAACACTGGCAACAGCCATTCTGGGGAACTCATTCTACCACATGGACACTGGTAATGACAAGCACCATTTTGGAATCCTCCCTCCAGAATATTAGCCTCTGGACCCCACCCCAACCCACCCACCAGCCTGTAGGAACCAGTACTGGGACACCTAAGGCCAAGCAACTAGCTGGGTGGGGACACAGCCCCACCCACCAGCAGACAGGCTGCCTTAAGACTCTCTGAGCCCACAGCCACCCCTGAAAATGACCCTGGCCACCACAGAACCCAGGACCTTGTCCCACACAACAGTGCACAGGCATGAAACCCAGTACCCCTAGAGCCCTGCAGCCAGAGACCCCAGGACACAGCACCACCCACCAGTGGGTAGGCATTAGCCCCAGAATACTCTGGGCCATATATATATATATATATATATATATATATATATATACACACACACACACATATATAGAATACTCCATCCAAAAGCAGCAGATTTTTTTCAAATGCACATGGAACATTCTCCAGGATATATCACATACTAGGCTATAAAACAAGTCTCTATAAATTTAAGAAAATTGAAATCATACCAAGCATCTTTTCCAACTACAATGCTATGAGATTAGAAACCATCTACGAAAAAACAAAAACTGCAAAAAATACAAGCACGTGGAAGCTAAACAATATTCTACTTACCAACCAATGGATCACTGAAGAAATCAAAGAGGATATAAAAAAATACCTAGAGACAAACGAAAATGAACACATGATGATCTAAAAACTCTGGGACGCAGCAAAAGCAGTTCTAAAAGGAAAGTTTATAGTGATACAAGCTTACCTCAGGAAACAAGAAAAATCTCAAATAAACAACCTAACCTTATACCTAAAGGAAGCAGAAAAAGAAGAACAAACAAAACCCAAAGTTAGTATGAGGAAAGAAATCATAAAGATCAGAGCAAAAATAAATAAAATAGAGACTAAAAAACAATAGAAAATATTAATGAAACTAACAGATTGTTCTTTGAAAAGATAAACAAAGTTAATAAACCTTTAGCCAGACTCATTAAGAAAACAAGAGAGAGGGTGAAAATCAATAAAAACAGAAATGAAAAAGGAGAAGTTACAACTGACACCACAGAAATACAAAGGATCATAAGAGATTACTATGAACAACTATATGCCAATAAAATGGACAACCTAGAAGAAATGGACAAATTCCTAGAAATATACAATCTCCCAAACTGAACCAGGAAAAAAAATATAAATATGAACAGACCAATTACCAGTAATATAATTTAATCAGTAATAAAATAACTCCCAACAAACAAAAGTCCAGAGTCAGACCTTCACAGGTGAATTCTACCAAACATTTAAAGAAGAGTAAACACCTATCCTTCTCAAACTACTCTAGAATATTGCAAAGGAAGGAATGCTTCCAAACTCATTTTATGAGGCCAGCATCACCCTGACACCAAAACCAATGATATCACAAAAAAGCAAATTACACATCAATATCCCTGATGAACATAGATGCAAAAATCCTCAACAAAAAATTAGCAAACCGAATCCAATGATACAGTAAAAGGATCATACACCATGATCAAGTGGGATTTATCCCAGGGATGAAAGGATAGTTCAATATCTGTAAATCAATCATTGTGATACACCACATTAACAACTTGAAAAATAAAAATCAAATGGTCATCTCAACATTTGCAGAAAAAGCTTTTGACAAAATTCAACATCCTTTTATGATAGAAACTCTCCACAAAGTGGGTATAGAGGGAACATACCTCAACATAATAAAAGCCATATATGATAAGCCCACAGCTAACATCATAATCAGTGGTGAAATGCTGAAAGCATTTCTTCTAAGATAAGGAAGAAGACAAGGATGCCCACTCTCAGCACTTTTACTCAACATAATATCGTAGGGCTTCTCTGGTGGTGAAGTGGTTAAGAATTTGCCTATCAATGCAGAGGACACAGGTTCGAGCCCTAGTCCGGGAAGATCCCACATGCCGCGGAGCAACTAAGCCTATGCGCCACAACTACTGAGCCTGCGCTCTAGAGTCCATGAGCCACAACTACTGAAGCCTACATGCCTAGAGCCCGTGCTCCACAACAAGAGAAGCCATTGCAATGAGAAGCCTGTGCATTGCAATGAAGAGTAGCTCCCGCTCGCCATAACTAGAGAAAGCCCATGTGCAGCAACGAAGACCCAACACAGCCAAAAATAAATAAATAAAATAAAATTTTAAAAAAACAACAAAAACAAAAACATACTATTGTAAGTCCTAGCCACAGCAATTAAGCAGGAAAAAGAAATAAAAGGGGGCTTCCCTAGTGGTGCAGTGGTTGAGAATCCGCCTGCCAATGCAGGGGACATGGGTTCGAGCCCTGGTCTGGGAAGATCCTACGTGCCGCGGAGCAACTGGGCCCGTGAGCCACAATTACTGAGCCTGCGCGTCTGGAGCCTGTGCTCCGCAACAAGAGAGGCCGCGATAGTGAGAGGTCCGCGCACCGCGATGAAGAGTGGCCCCCGCTCACCGCAACTAGAGAAAGCCCTGGCACAGAGACGAAGACCCAACACAGCCAAAAATAAATAAATAAATTAATTAATTAAAAAAAAAAGAAATAAAAGGGATCCAAATTGGAAAGGAAGCACTAAGAAATGTCTTTGTTTGCAGATGACATGATACTATACATAGAAAATCCTAAAGATGCCACCAAAAGACTACTAGAGCTCATCAATGAATTCAGTAAAGTTGCAGGATACAAATTTAATATATAGAAATCTGTTGTATTTCTATACACTAACAATGAACTATCAGAAAGAGAAATTAAGGAAACAATCTCATTTACAATCACATCAAAAAGAATAAAATACCTAGGGATAAACTGACCGAAAGAGGTAAAATACCTGTACTTGGAAAATCATAAGACACTGATGGAAGAAAATGAAGATAACACAAACAGGTGGAAAAACATACTATGTTCATGGATTGGAATAATTAATATTATTAAAATGACCATACCACACAAGGCAATCTACAGATTCAATGCAGTCCCTATAAAAATACCAATGGCATTCTCCACAGAACTAGAATAAATAATTTAAAAACTTGTATGGAAACACAAAAGACCCTGAATAGCTAAAAACATCTTGAGGAAGAAGAACAGAGCTGGAGGTATCAAGCTGCCTGGAATCAGACTATACTACAAAGCTACAGCCATCAAAACAGTATCCTTCTTGTACAAAGACAGACTTATAGATCAATAGAAAAGAGTAGAGAGCCCAGAAATAAACTCACACACTTATAGTCAATTAATTAATCCACAACAAAAGTGGCAAGAATACAGAATGGAGAAAAGACAGTCTCTTTAATAAGTGGTGCAGGGAAAACTGGACAGCTACACATAAAAGAATGAAATTAGAACATTCTATAACACCACATATGAAAATAAAATAAAAATGGATTAAACACCTAAATGTAAGATTGGAAACCATAAAACTTCTAGAAGAAAATATAGGCAGAACACTCTTTGACATAAATTGTAGCAACATTTTTTTGGATCTGTCTCCTACAGCAAAGAAAATAAAAGCAAAAATAAACAAATGGGACCTAATTAAACTTAAAAGCTTTTGCACAGCAAAGGAAAACATCCATGAAACAAAAAAACAACCTACTGAATGGGAGAAAATATTTGCAAATGATATGACCAATGAGGAGTTAATATCCAATATATATACACATCTCATACTACTTAACATCAAAAAAATCCATACAAACCAATGAAAAAATGGTCAGAACACCTGAATAGATATTTTTCCAAAGAGGACATGCAGATGGCCAACAGGCACATAAAAAGATGCTTATTATCATTAATCATCAGGGAAATGTAAATCAAAACCACAATGAGGTATCACCTCACACCTGTCAGAATGGCTATCAACAAAAAGAACACAAATACTAAATGTTGGTGAGGATGTAGACAAAAGGGAATCCTCGTACTCTGTTGGGAATGTTAATTGGTGCAGCCACTGTGGAAAACAGTATGGAGGTTTCTCAAAAATCTAAAAATAGAACTACCATATGACCAAGCAATTCCACACTTGGGTATAAAAAACCCAAAAACATTAATTTGAAAAGATACATTCACCTCAATGTTCATAGTAGCATTATTTACAATAGCCAAAATATGGAAGTAACCTAAGTGTCCATCAAGAAAAGAATGGATAAAGAAGATGTGGTATATATGTGCAATGCAATACTACTCAGCCATAAAAAGGAATGAAATTTTGCCATTTGCAACAACATGGATGGACTTGAAGGGTATCATGCTTAGTGAAAGATGTCAGACAGGAAAGACAAATACTGTATGTTATCACTTATATGTGGACTCTACAAAATAAAACACATGAATGACCATAACAACAACAACAAAAACCAGACTCACTGATACAGAGGACAAACTTGTGGTTACCAGAGGGGAGAGGGAAGGAGTGAAAGACAAGATAGGGGTAAGGGATTAAGAGATACAAAGTACTATGTATAAAATAAACAAACCACAAGGATATATTGTACCATACAGGGACTATAGCCAATATTTTATAATAACTATAAATGGAGTATAATCTACAAAAATTTTGAATCACTGTGTTGTACACCCAAGACTAATATTATATTGTAAATCAACTATTCCTCAATTTTAAAAAAAAGTAGAAAAATTCCATACCAAAATCAATTGGGGGATAACTAATTAAAACTTTTCAAAAGAGCCAAAGTCAATAAAGATAAGAAAAGATCAAAGTACCATACAGATTGATGGAGACTAAGGAAAAAATGACAACTAAATGTAATATGGTATTCTGGAACAGAAAAAACACATAGTGCAAAAAATGTGAAAGTTTGTAGTTTAATTAATAATATTGTACTAGTGTTAACTTCTTGGTTTTGATTAAGTGTACCATGGTTAAGTAAGATGTCTGGGGCCTGATAAAGGGAATTCTCTGTGACTCTTCTGTAAATATAAAATTATTTCAAAATAAAAACTTAATAAAAAAGGAAAAAGGGGAGCTTATAAAAATTACACATTCCTAGATCTCACCTCACACTTGATAAAGCAGATCAAGCATGGAAATCTGCATGTTAAATATGCTCCCAGGTGATTCTACTGCACATCAGAGTTTAAGAATCCCTATTCCATGTACTTTGAAAAATGTTTTAAAAATTAAGAACCGTGTTTGAAAAAATTAACAAGAATGTATTTATGCATTACTTGTATAATTAAAAGGAATATGAGAACAGTCAGTGGTTGGGCTGGATGTCAGAATCACCTGCGGAATTTTTAAAAAACCCAAAGACCAGAGCACACCCCAAATCAACTTTTTCAGAGTCTCTAGGGGTGGGACACAGGCATGAGTAGGTTTAAGAGATGCAAGATATTTTATTGCTTTACTGCACTTAAATTTTTTCCCCCCAATTCTCAGCATCTCGTGCATCACTTTTTATTCAGAAAAAGTAACATTGAAATTATTTTAAAAGAGAATGAGCTCTCGGTCCTTGTTCAAAACAAAAGAAGATGGAAGCCTAGTCCTCTCATTCTCCATGCAGATATCCACTCTGTTTCAGGCTGAGGACAAAGTGCTACTAGTCTTCCAAAGGTCGGTTACTGGAGGCATCTGCTCAGTTCTTTCTGAAATACAGAATTGCTCAACCCACATAT
Source organism: Eschrichtius robustus (assembly GCF_028021215.1). Lineage (NCBI taxonomy): Eukaryota > Metazoa > Chordata > Mammalia > Artiodactyla > Eschrichtiidae > Eschrichtius > Eschrichtius robustus. The sequence goes on from NC_090825.1 coordinate 94,740,657, forward strand.
TTACATGGTTGCAGCAAAAGCATGCATGTGTTAATCTGATCCAACCCTGCACTCATTCCACCCAAGTGTCTGGACCAAGTTGACATTTGACCTAAGTTGGATCTGATAGAAATTTCCCGGGATTTCTTGATGTGAGAGAAAATATAGCTAATCTTTCTTTGGGGACCTGATTTTAAGATATTAAACTTGCAGAAATAAATTATCTTTTCCCCCAGTTATCACTAAGTAATACACTCATGTTTCCATTAGCATATGATGGTCAGAGAATTATAAAATATATATCACACATAAACACATTGTCAGCAGTGATTCCCTTCTTGGCAAGAGAGTGGAACTGGGGAGGGAGAATACATTTTTTTCACACTTAGTATACATACTTCAACGTTTTTTTAGAAACTTTTCAAAATCAATGGATCATTACGTTACTTAAATAATTAATTAAAACTCCACGAGGGCCAGAGACATTGATCATAACAATTTCTGGAATTCCAACCATAGCCTCCATTCATTAAAGGCTGGCTGATTCACAGACATGCTTTTCTTGAATGCATTAAAATTTAGAGTTCATGAAAAGAAGCTCAGAGAGAGGGGCCACATTAAAGTCAGGGGTGTTTTAGGCCAATTTTCTCAACCTGTGGTCCACTGATCCCCAAGGAGTTCTATGGATAAAATTCAGGGAGTCCATGGGCTTGGATGGGAATAACTGTACTTTCATTTTCGCTAACCTCTTTCTGAAATTTAGAATTTCCTTCAAATAAGAATGTAGATAGCTGGGCCGAGTTTCAGGGGAAGCCGCACGGAGAGGGTCGAGGGCCCGAGCGGACGGACCGTGAGCCCTTCCCTTTTAACAATGTCTCACTCAGCAAAGTACTGTGACACCAAGATGAATTGAATGAAATTTCGTGATGTACTGGCAAAAAAGGGTACTTTACTTTTGTCGAAGAAACACCGTGCTGGAGGCGTGTGGAGAAGGCATGAACGTTTCCAACAAGCGGAAGCTAAGCCGGCCGGTGGCAGGGAGGATATCCTTATCTACCAGGGAGAAGCAAGAAAAACTACAACCCTGCAGCCTGTGGACCAAAAACCACAGTTACAGAAAGATAGAGAAGATGAAAAGGCAGAGGGCTATGTACCAGATGAAGGAACAAGAAAGAACCCCAGAAAAACAACTAAATGAAGTGGAGATAGGCAACCTTCCAGAAAAAGAATTCAGAATAATGATAGTGAAGATGATCCAGGACCTCGGAATAAGAATGGAGGCAAAGATTGAGAAGATGCAAGAAATGATTAACAAAGACCTAGAAGAATTAAAGAACAAACAAACAGAGATGACCAATACAATAACTGAAATGAAAACTACACTAGAAGGAATCAATAGCAGAATAACTGAGGCAAAAGAACAGATAAGTGACCTGGAAGACAGAATGGTGGAATTCACTGCTGCGGAACAGACTAAAGAAAAAAGAATGAAAAGAAATGAAGACAGCCTAAGAGACCTCTAGGACAACATTAAACGCAACAACATTCGCATTATAGGGGTCCCAGAAGGAGAAGAGAGAGAGAAAGGACCAGAGAAAATATTTGAAGAGATTATAGTCGAAAACTTCCCTAACATGGGAAAGGAAATAGCCACCCAAGTCCAGGAAGCGCAGAGAGTCCCATACAGAATAAACCCAAGGAGAAACACGCCGAGACACATAGTAATCAAAGTGGCAAAAATTAAAGACAAAGAAAAATTATTGAAAGCAGCAAGGGAAAAACGACAAATAACATACAAGGGAACTCCCATAAGGTTAACAGCTGATTTCTCAGCAGAAACTCTGCAAGCCAGAAGGGAGTGGCATGATATACTTAAAGTGATGAAAGGGAAGAACCTACAACCAAGATTACTCTACCCGGCAAGGATCTCATTTAGATTTGATGGAGAAATCAAAAGCTTTACAGACAAGCAAAAGCTAAGGGAATTCAGCACCACCAAACCAGCCCTACAACAAATGCTAAAGGAACTTCTCTAAGTGGGAAACACAAGAGAAGAAAAGGACCTACAAAACCAAACCCTAAACAATTAAGAAAATGGTCATAGGAACATACATATCGATAATTACATTAAACGTGAATGGATTAAATGCCCCAACCAAAAGACATAGACTGGCTGAATGGATACAAAAACAAGACCCATATATATGCTGTCTACAAGAGACCCACTTTAGACCTAGGGACACATACAGACTGAAAGTGAGGGGATGGAAAAAGATATTCCATGCAAATGGAAATCAAAAGAAAGCTGGAGTAGCTATACTCATATCAGATAAAATAGACTTTAAAATAAAGAATGTTAGAAGAGACAAGGAAGGACACTACATAAAGATCCAGGGATCAATCCAAGAAGAAGATATAACAATTATAAATATATATGCACCCAACATAGGAGCACCTCAATACATAAGGCAACCGCTAACAGCTATAAAAGAGGAAATCGATGGTAACACAATAATAGTGGGGGACTTTAACACCTCACTTACACCAATGGACAGATCATCCAAAATGAAAATAAATAAGGAAACAGAAGCTTTAAATGACACAATAGACCAGATAGATTTAATTGATATATATAGGACATTCCATCCAAAAACAGCAGATTACACGTTCTTCTCAAGTGCGCACGGAACATTCTCCAGGATAGATCACATCTTGGGTCACAAATCAAGCCTCAGTAAATTTAAGAAAATTGAAATCATATCAAGCATCTTTTCTGACCACAACGCTATGAGATTAGAAATGAATTACAGGGAAAAAACGTAAAAGACAAACACATGGAGGCTAAACAATACGTTACTAAATAACCAAGAGATCACTGAAGAAATCAAAGAGGAAATAAAAAAATACCTAGAGACAAATGACAATGAAAACACGACGACCCAAAACCTATGGGATGCAGCAAAAGCAGTTCTAAGAGGGAAATTTATAGCTATACAAGCCTACCTCAAGAAACAAGAAAAATCTCAAGTAAACAATCTAACCTTACACCTAAAGAAACTAGAGAAAGAAGAACAAACAAAACCCAAAGTTAGCAGAAGGAAAGAAATCATAAAGATCAGAGCAGAAATAAAAGAAATAGAAACAAAGAAAACAATAGCAAAGATCAATAAAACTAAAAGTTGGTTCTTTGAGAAGATAAACAAAATTGATAAGCCATTAGCCAGACTCATCAAGAAAAAGAGGGAGAGGACTCAAATCAATAAAATCAGAAATGAAAAAGGAGAAGTTACAACAGACACCGCAGAAATACAAAGCATCCTAAGAGACTACTACAAGCAACTTTATGCCAATAAAATGGACAACCTGGAAGAAATGGACAAATTCTTAGAAAGGTATAACCTTCCAAGACTGAACCAGGAAGAAACAGAAAATATGAACAGACCAATCACAAGTAATGAAATTGAAACTGTGATTAAAAATCTTCCAACAAACAAAAGTCCAGGACCAGATGGCTTCACAGGTGAATTCTATCAAACATTTAGAGAAGAGCTAACACCCATCCTTCTCAAACTCTTCCAAAAAATTGCAGAGGAAGGAACACTCCCAAACTCATTCTATGAGGCCACCATCAGCCGGATACCAAAACCAGACAAAGACACTACAAAAAAAGAAAATTACAGACCAATATCACTGATGAATATAGATGCAAAAATCCTCAACAAAATACTAGCAAACAGAATCCAACAACATATTAAAAGGATCATACACCACGATCAAGTGGGATTTATCCCAGGGATGCAAGGATTCTTCAATATACGCAAATCAATCAATGTGATACACCATATTAACAAATTGAAGAATAAAAACCATATGATCATTTCAATAGATGCAGAAAAAGCTTTTGACAAAATTCAACACCCATTTCTGATAAAAACTCTCCAGAAAGTGGGCATAGAGGGAACCTACCTCAACATAATAAAGGCCATATATGACAAACCCATAGCAAACATCATTCTCAATGGTGAAAAACTGAAAGCATTTCCTCTAAGATCAGGAACGAGACAAGGATGTCCACTCTCACCACTATTATTCAACATAGTTCTGGAAGTCCTAGCCACGGCAATCAGAGAAAAAAAAGAAATAAAAGGAATACAAATTGGAAAAGAAGAAGTAAAACTGTCACTGTTTGCGGATGACATGATACTATACATAGAGAATCCTAAAACTGCCACCAGAAAACTGCTAGAGCTAATTAATGAATATGGTAAAGTTGCAGGATACAAAATTAATGCACAGAAATCTCTTGCATTCCTATACACTAATGATGAAAAATCTGAAAGAGAAATTATGGAAACACTCCCATTTACCATTGCAACAAAAAGAATAAAATACCTAGGAATAAACCTACCTAGGGAGACAAAAGACCTGTATGCAGAAAACTATAAGACACTGATGAAAGAAATTAAAGGTGATACCAACAGATGGAGAGATATACCATGTTCTTGGATTGGAAGAATCAACATTGTGAAAATGACTATACTACCCAAAGCAATCTACAGATTCAATGCAATCCCGATCAAATTACCAATGGCATTTTTTACGGAGCTAGAACAAATCATCTTAAAATTTGTATGGAGACACAAAAGACCCCGAATAGCCAAAGCAGTCTTGAGGCAAAAAAATGGGCAGAAGACCTAAATAGACATTTCTCCACAGAAGATATACAAATTGCCAACAAACACATGAAAGAATTCTCAACATCATTAATCATTAGAGAAATGCAAATCAAAACTACAATGAGATATCATGTTACACCGGTCAGAATGGCCATCATAAAAAATCTACAAACAATAAATGCTGGAGAGGGTGTGGAAAAGGGAACTCTCTTGCACTGTTGGTGGGAATGTAAATTGATACAGCCACTATGGAGAGCAGTATGGAGGTTCCTTAAAAAACTAAAAATAGAACTACCATATGACCCAGCAATCCCACTACTGGCATATACCCTGAGAAAACCATAATTCAAAAAGAGTCATGTACCCCAATGTTCACTGCAGCTCTATTTACAATAGGCAGGACATGGAAGCAACCTAAGTGTCCATCAACAGATGAATGGATAAAGATGTGGCACATATATACAATGGACTATTACTCAGCCATAAAAAGAAACGAAATTGAGTTATTTGTAGTGAGGTGGATGGACCTAGAGTCTGTCATACAGAGTGAAGTAAGTCAGAAAGAGAAAAACAAATACCGTATGCTAACACATATATATGTAATCTAAGAAACAAACAAAAAATATGGTCATGAAGAACCTAGGGGCAAGACGGGAATAAAGACGCCAACCTACTAGAGAATGGACTTGAGGATATGGGGAAAGGGAAGGGTAAGCTGGCACAAAGTGAGAGAGTGGCATGGACATATATACACTACCAAATGTAAAACAGAGAGCTAGTGGGAAGTAGCTGCATAGCACAGGGAGATCAGCTCAGTGCTTTGTGACCACCTAGAGGGGTGGGATAGGGAGGGTGGGAGGGAGGGAGATGCCAGAGGGAAGAGATATGGGGATATAGGTATATGTATAACTGATTCACTTTGTTATAAAGCAGAAACTAACACACCATTGTAAAGCAATTATACTCCAATAAAGATGTTAAAAAAACAAAAACAAAAAACTCCCTCCCCGCCCAAAAAAAAGAAATAAATGGATACAGAAGATGTGGTATATATATATATACATATACACACACAGACACACACACACACAAACACACACACACACAATGGAATATTACTCAGCCACAAAAAAGAATGAAATTTTGCCATTTGCAGCAACATGGATCAACTTGGAGGGAATTATGCTAAGTGAAATAAGTCAGACAGAGAAAGACGAATACTGTCTGATTTCACTTACATGTGGAATCTAAAAAATACAAAAAGCTAGTGAATATTACAAAAAAGAAGCAGACTCATAGATACAGAGTACAAACTCGTGGCTACCAGTGAGGACAGGGAAGGGGGAGGGGAGATATAAGATAAAAACTATAACTGGGATATAACCTTTAAAAATTGTGAATCACTATATTGTATACCTGTAACATCCAATATTTTACATCAACTCTACTTTAATTTGAAAAAAGAAAGCAAAAAACCCCACTAAGATTCATTTAACAAATAAAAGTAATAATGGTCTTTTACTCTTATAAGAGATTTACAGATATTTAAAAGTCCACATGTCGATATATAGCCTCATCCTACAGAGGACAGACAGCAGAAGCAAGAACTACAATCCTGCAGCCTGTGGAACAAAAACCACATTCACAGAAACATAGACAAGATGAAAAGGCAGAGGGCTATGTACCAGATGAAGGAACAAGATAAGACCCCAGAAAAACAACTAAATGAAGTGGAGATAAGCAACCTTCCAGAAAAGGAATTCAGAGTAATGATAGTGAAGATGATCCAGGACCTCGGAAAAACAATGGAGGCAACTATCGAGAAGATGCAAGAAATGTTTAACAAAGACCTGGAAGAATTAAAGAACAAACAAAGAGAGATGAACAATACAATAACTGAAATGAAAACTACACCAGAAGGAATCAATAGCAGAATAACTGAGGCAGAAGAACGGATAAGTGACCTGGAAGACAGAATGGTGGTATTCACTGCTGTGGAACAGACTAAAGAAAAAAGAATGAAAAGAAATGAAGACAGCCCAAGAGACCTCTGGGACAACATTAAACACTACAACATTCGCATTATAGGGGTCCCAGAAGGAGAAGAGAGAGAGAAAGAACCCGAGAAAATATTTGAAGAGATTATAGTCGAAAACTTTGCTAACATGGGAAAGGAAATAGCCACCCAAGTCCAGGAAGCACAGTGAGTCCCATGCAGGATAAACCCAAGGAGAAACACGCCAAGACACATAGTAATCAAATTGGCAAAAATTAAAGACAAAGAAAAACTATTGAAAGCAGCAAGGGAAGAATGACAAATAACATATAAGGGAACTCCCATAAGGTTAACAGCTGATTTTGCAGGAGAAACTCTTCAAGCCAGAAGGGAGTGGCAGGATATACTTAAAGTGATGAAAGGGAAGAACCTTCAACCAAGATTACTCTAGCCAGCAAGGATCTCATTCAGATTCGATGGAGAAATCAAAAGCTTTACAGACAAGCACAAGCTAAAAGAATTCAGCACCACCAAACCAGCTCTACAACAAATGCTAAAGGAACTTCTCTAAATGGGAAACACAAGAGAAGAAAGGGACCTACAAAAACAAACCGAAAGCAATTAAGAAAATGGTCATAGGAACATACATATCGATAATTACCTTAAACGTGGATGGATTAAATGCTCCAACCAAAAGACAGAGGCTTGCTGAATGGATACAAAAAGAAGACCCATATATATGCTGTCTACAAGAGACCCACTTCAGACCTAGGGACACATACAGACTGAAAGTGAGGGGATGGAAAAAGATATTCCATGCAAATGGAAATCAAAAGAAAGCTGGAGTAGCAAAAATCATATCATATAAAATACACTTTAAAATAAAGTATGTTAGAAGAGACAAGGAAGGACGCTAAATAATGATCAAGGGATCAATCTAAGAAGAAGATATAACAATTATAAGTATATATGCACCCAACATAGGAGCACCTCAATACATAAGGGAACTGCTAACAGCTCTAAAAGAGGAAATTGACAGTAACACAATAATAGTGGGGGACTTTAACACCTCACTTACACCAATGGACAGATCATCCAAAATGAAGATAAATAAGGAAACAGAAGCATTATATGACACAATAGACCTGATAGATTTAATTGATATTTATAGGACATTCCATCCAAAAACAGCAGATTACACTTTCTTTTCAAGTGCGCATGGAACATTCTCCAGGATAGATCATATCTTGGGTCACAAATCGAGCCTCAGTAAATTTAAGTAAATTGAAATCATATCAAGCATCTTTTCTGACCACAACATTATGAGATTAGAAATGAATTACAGGGGAAAAATGTAAAAAACACAAACACATGGAGGCTAAACACTACGTTACTAAATAACCAAGAGATCACTGAAGAAATTAAAGAGGATATCAAAGACTACCTAGAGACAAATGACAATGAAAACATGACAATCCAAAACCTACGGGATGCAGCAAAAACAGTTCTAAGAGGGAAGTTTATAGGTGTACAAGCCTACCTCAAGAAACAAGAAAAATCTCAAATAAAATATCCAACATTACACTTAAAGGAACTAGAGAAAGAAGAACAAACAAAACCCAAAGTTAGCAAAAGGGAAGAAATCATAAAGATCAGAGCAGAAATAAATGAAATAGAAACAAAGAAAACAGTAGCAAAGATCAATAGAACTAAAAGCTGGTTCTTTGAGAAGATAAACAAAATTGATAAACCATTACCCAGACTCATCAAGAAAAAGAGGGAGAGGACTTAAATCAATAAAATTAGAAATGAAAAAGGAGAAGTTACAACAGACAGTGCAGAAATACAAAGCATCCTAAGAGACTACTACAAGCAACTCTATGCCAATAAAATGGACAACCTGGAAGAAATGGACAAATTCTTAGTAAGGTATAACCTACCAAGACTGAACCAGGAAGAAATAGAAAATATGAACAGACAAATCACAAGTAATAAAATTGAAACTGTGATTAAAAATCTTCCAACAAACAAAAGTCCAGGACCAGATGGCTTCACAGGTGAATTCTATCAAACATTTAGAGAAGAGCAAACACCCATCCTTCTCAAACTCTTCCAAAAAATTGCGGAGGAAGGAACACTCCCAAACTCATTCTATGAGGCCACCATCACCCTGATCCCAAAACCAGATAAAGATACTACAAAAAAAGAAAATTACAGACCAATATCACTGATGAATATAGATGCAAAAATCCTCAACAAAATACTAGCAAACAGAAACCAACAACATATTAAAAGGATCATACACCATGGTCAAGTGGGATTTATCCCAGGGATGGAAGGATTCTTCAATATACGCGAATCAATCAATGTGATACACCATATTAACAAAATGAAGAATAAAAACCATATGATAATCTCAATAGATGCAGAAAAAGCTTTTGACAAAATTCAACATCGATTTATGATTAAAAACTCTCCAGAAAGTGGGCATAGAGAGAACCTACCTTAACATAATAAAGGCCATATACAACAAACCCACAGCAAACATCATTGTCAATGGTGAAAAACTGAAAGCATTTCCTCTAAGATCAGGAACGAGACAAGGATGTCCACTCTCACCACTATTATTCAACATAGTTTTGGAAGTCCTAGCCACGGCAATCAGGGAAGAAAAAGAAATAAAAGGAATACAAATTGGAAAAGAAGTCAAACAGTCACTGTTTGGAGATGACATGATACTATACGTAGAGAATCCTAAAGATGCCACCAGAAAACTACTAGAGCTAATCAATGAATTTGGTAAAGTTGCAGGATACAAAATTAATGCACAGAAATCTCTTGCATTCCTATACACTAATGATGAAATATCTGAAAGAGAAATTAAGGAAACACTCCCATTTACCATTGCAACAAAAGAATAAAATACCTAGGAATAAACCTACCTAGGGAGACAAAAGACCTGTATGCAGAAAACTATAAGACACTGATGAAAGAAATTAAAGGTGATACCAACAGATGGAGAGATATACCATGTTCCTGGATTGGAAGAATCAATATTGTGAAAATGACTATACTACCCAAAGCAATCTACAGATTCAATGCAATCCCGATCAAATTACCAATGGCATTTTTTACGGAACTAGAACAAAAAATCTTAAAATTTGTATGGAGATACAAAAGACCCTGAATAGCCAAAGCAGTCTTGCGGGAAAAAAACGGAGCTGGAGGAATCAGACTCCCTGACTTCAGACTATACTACAAAGCTATAGTAATCAAGACCATATGGTATTGGCACAAAAACAGAAACACAGATCAATGGAACAAGATAGAAAGCCCAGAGGTAAACCCAGGCACCTATGGTCAACTAATCTATGACAAAGGAGGCAAGGATATACAATGGAGAAAAGACAGTCTCTTCAATAAGTGGTGCTGGGAAAACTGGACAGCTACATGTCAAAGAATGAAATTAGAACACTCCCTAACACCATACACAAAAATAAACTCAAAATGGATTAGAGACCTAAATGTAAGACCGGACACTATAAAACTCTGAGAGGAAAACTCTTAGAGGAAAACATTGCACAGCAAAGGAAACCATAAACAAGATGAAAAGACAGCCCTCAGAATGGGAGAAAATATTTGCAAGTGAATCAACGGACAAAGGATTAATCTCCAAAATATATAAACAGCTCATGCAGCTCGATATTAAAAAAACAAACAACCCAATCCAAAAATGGGCAGAAGACCTAAATAGACATTTCTCCAAAGAAGACATACAGATGGCCAAGAAGCACATGAAAAGATGCTCAACATCACTAATTATTAGAGAAATGCAAATCAAAACTACAATGAGGTATCACCTCACACCAGTTAGAATGGGCTTCATCAGAAAATCTACAAACAACAAATGCTAGAGAGGGTGTGGAGAAAAGGGAACCCTCTTGCACTGTTGGTGGGAATGTAAACTGATACAGCCACTATGGAGAACAGTATGGAGGCTCCTTAAAAAACTAAAAATAGAATTACCATATGATCCAGCAATCCCACTACTGGGCATATACCCAGAGAAAACCACAATTCAAAAAGCCACATGCACCCCAGTGTTCATTGCAGCACTATTTACAATAGCCAGGTCATGGAAGCAACCTAAATGCCTATCGACAGTTGAATGGATAAAGAAGATGTGGTACATATATACAATGGAATATTACTCAGCCATAAGAAGGAACGAAACTGGTCATTTGTTGAGATGTGGATGGATCTAGAGACTGTCATACAGAGTGAAGTAAGTCAGAAAGGGAAAAACAAATATCGTATATTAACGCATGTATGTGGAACCTAGAAAAATGGTAAAGATGAACCAGTTTTCAGGGCAGAAATTGAGACCCAGATGTAGAGAACAAACGTATGGACCAAGGGGGAAAGCCGTGGGGGTGTGGGGGTGGTAGTGTGATGAATTGGGCGATTGGGATTGACATGTATACACTGATGTGTATAAAATTGATGACTAATAAGAACCTGCTGTATAAAATAATAAAGTGATCAAATGTATTCTATTGGAAAGAAGCAAAAATAGACCATATTTACTGTCTAAATTATGTAATAAGTTAATGATATTTAGCCTCTATTGTGATGTATTTATTATTGCAGATTGTATTTGCTTTATCAATGTCTTTGCTTTGGTAAAAAGAAAAAAGACTTTGTCAAATTAATTAATTAATTAATTAATTTAAAAAAGAAAAAATAAAAGATATGAACTTAAAATTAAAAATAATAGTGGGCTTCCCCGGTGGCGCAGCGGTTGGGAGTCTGCCTGCCGGTGCAGGGGACACGGGTTCGAGCCCTGGTCTGAGAGGATCCCGCATGCCGCGGAGCAGCTGGGCCCGTGAGCCACAGTTGCTGAGCCTGCGCGTCTGGAGCCTGTGCTCCGCAACAAGAGAGGCCGCGATAGTGAGAGGCCCGCGCACCGTGATGAAGAGTGGCCCCCGCTTGCCGCAACTAGAGAAAGCCCTCGCACAGAAACGAGGACCCAACACAGCCATAAATAAATAAATAAAAATTAAAAAAAAGAATATAAAATTAAAAAAATAATAATAATAATAATAGTGAGAAAAACATCATTAATTTCGGGAAAAAATTAAAAAAAAATAATAAAAGTCCACATGTCAAACGAGTCTTTTTCATTTTGTAAAGACCGAGCATAAAAAAAATAACAATACCACCGTCATCTAGAGATAAACCATCTTCCTATAACTCTAGAAAGATCTTTTGTTTAGAAAGAGGACTTAAGTGAAAACCGATTTCTACAACAAACATATTTTCCCTTTTAATCAAGCAAGCAGTATTTGACAAAGTCCTGAATTATGACATTTCTCCTCTTTTAAATGATGGAGAGGATGGAATTTCAACTGGATTTTTCTAAGCTGTAGACCCAAATCCCATTTTATCTTTTTGAATCTTAAACAGAGGAACCAGGACTCATACAGTCAATCAAAACGATGTGATATGTACAAATACTCAATTTAGGAGTCCAAGATTATTGCCTGGAATGTATTAAGGCTTGTGGCCATTTCATAGCTCAGACCAAAGATCTTCAGAAGGGCAATGGCAGACAACTGAGCAGTAAGTCATTAGCCGTTTTCTGTGTCAATATATTCTAGAGTGTCCTTGGACTTTAAAAAGTTTATAGAAGGATGGCAGTGAGGGAAATAAGGACAACAGAACTAGGTGAGGGGATATTAACAGAGGCTGGGGGTGAGGAGAGGCTGCAATATCATGTGATGCCTCAGTGTCCACAGAGCACATTGTGTAATCACCTTGCTTGTCCCTCAGTGGGACACAGTCTTTGCCCTCATGCTGAGTTGCATAAGTTGAGATTTCAGCGTTTTGTTTTGTTTTGCCTTATCATTGATGATGCTGTTTATGACGCAAGGGCATCAGGACTTATGGGCTAGAGAAACACCACTCACACTCCCCTCCTCTCCCTCACTTCTCAGTGGCCTGAGTTTGCAGCAAGTTGCAGGGCATGCCAGGTTACCACAGGAGGGCTGGGAAGTCCCATCTGAGAATAAAAATGAGAGGGACGAGTGTGGAGGATTATCAGGGCTCAGGTATTCAAAAGTATGGCACCAACTGGCAGATATGCTACATGCTTTTGAGGTTTGCCTGCTTCTGACCATCCCAGCTCCATCAGACATATTTATTAATAAATAAGGAGTGATCCACCAAAGACACTCCAAGTGTGGCCTGTCGACAGGAAGCTTGTTAGAAATTCAGATTCTCAGGCTGCAGCCCAGACCTACTGAGTTGGAATCTCTGGGGTAGGGCATAAGAATCTGTGTTTTAACAAGACTTCCAGATGATTTTTAGGCACACCGAGGTTTGGGGAGCCCTGACCTAGCCAACCATCTACAGACTACTCTTCTGAGGAAGAAGGATGTCACTGCGTTACTGGGCAGCAGCAGCATGATGGCGTGTTTATTAAGTGGCCAAAGCCCTACACAGAAGGGCACCAAAGCGAAGATCTCATTGGAAATAGACCAAAGGGTAAAAATCCATTAGTTTTTGTTTAACTTGCCCATGCTACATCTATGCCAATGAGTTTGCAAAACATGCCACACCTCTCCAATGACTAATTGTTTTGAAATTGCAGGCAAGAGGAGAGGTGGAGTAGTTCAGAGAACTAAGGCAGAACAAGTTGTTTAGGTAGTTTGAAACTTTTTCTGATCTTTCCACTGACTTTCTATAAATACGTTGAGAGCCAGGACTGGATCTTACTCATGCTTTTATTGCCAACAACTGGCTCAGTGCCTGGTTCACTATAGCTGCTCAATGAATGTTGAAAACTGAATAAATGAGTGAATAAATGAATGAATGAAATTAAATGAAGCTTTTGCATTTATTTCCGTGTATTAGTTTTATACTGCTACCAAAACAAATTACCACTAATTTAGTGTCTTAAACAAAAAAAATTATTATCTTACAGTTTTCCATGTCAGAAGTCCAGCATGGGTTTCACTGGACTAAAGTCAAGGTGTCACCAAGGCTGTATTTCTTTCTGAAGGCTCTAGGGGACAATTCATATCCTTGATCATATGGGTTGTTGGGAGAATTCAGTTCCTTACGGTTGCAGTACTGAAGTGCCCACTTCTTTGCTGGCTGTCAGCTGGAGGGGCTTACCTAGGTTCTAGAAGTTGCCTGCATTCCTTGGCTCATGACCTCTTTCCTCCATCCTCAAAGCCAGCAACAGGGGGTTGAGTACCTCTCAGGCACTGAATCTCTCCTCTTTCTGATTCTGCCACATCTCTCTGACTGACTCTTTTGCCTTCTCTCACTTTCAAGAGTTTATATGGTTAGATGCATCCTAATCAAATAAGACCCATATTAAGACTCATAATCTTCACTATATCTGCAAAGTCTGTTTTGCCACGTAAGGTAACATACTTACAAATTCTAGAAATTAGTACAACTTTGGTGGGCCATACAACACTCTATTGGGCAAAGTATATTAAGAGCATCTGAACCCGAGGAATTTGGCAGGGAACAGGTATGATGTTCTTGTAGAATGCATTGGCACAAGGTATCAATACCCAGAATTGGCCATTTGTGATATGATGAATTTAGAGAAATCTGTAGCTTTCCACTATCACCACTTTTAAAACTTTCCCTCCTACACTCCCTCCTTCTTCCATACAGGGCTAGATAGCATGCAAGCTCTTAATCCTTCCTCCTCTTTCCTTTTCCTGTTTCTCAATCAAAACATAATAGGAATAGTTAATAATTATTGATTGTTTTACTATATACTGAATATTTTTACACAAACCATCTCATTAAATCAGCATATGATCTAAATTCAGTAATTGTATTCTCATTTCAGAGGAAGAGGAGGCTTAGAAAGTTTAAACAACCCATTCAAGATAGTAAATGGTAGAACTCAGATTCTATCACAAGCTCCTCTTTTGAATCATTACAAATCCTACCTCCTTGTGATGGCTCATTTTCACATTCTTCCACCCAAGAAATAAACAGCAAACTTAATTCAGGCTTATATGTTCACTAGCTGATATGCAAAGAAATCTGTATTAGTCAGGGTTCTCCAGAGAAACAGAACCAATAGGATATATGGGTATATATAAGAGGAATTAGCTCATGCAATTATGAATGTACAGCCTGCAAACTGGAGAACCCAAACGCTGGTGGTGTAATTTGAATCCAAAGGCCTGAGATTCAGGGGGTCAATGACATAAATCCCAGAGTCTGAAGGTCCATGTTCTAGGAGAATCAGAGGCACTGATGTCTATGCGTAGGAGAAGATGGATGTCCCAGAGCACATTTACCCTTCCTCCACCATTTTGTTCTATTCAGGCCCTCAATGATTGGATGACCCACCCACATTGGTGAGGGCACTCTTCTCTACTCAGCTTACAAATTCAAATGCTAATCTCCTCTGGAAACACCCTCACAGACACACCCAAAAATAATATTTTACCAGCTATCTGGGAATGCCTCAGCCCAATCAACTTGACACATAAAAATATCTATCACAGGGCCTCTCATAACAAGGTTTCAAGCTGTAACGAACAACCCCAACTTGTGATATGCTGGGATAGGAAGTCAAAACATCTGGTTTCACTTGTTATGCAAACATTTACAAAGCCTAGCAGAGTAGGAGTTTAGGAGAAGAGCATTTGAGAATTCTTTTTCATCCTTTCTATGCCAGAAAAACAAAGCACTTGTTGTTTGGAGTAGTTAGAAAGAAGGTCTAGGGGTGGTCTCAAGAAACTAGTTATTACTATAGACACAATATTTGAACAAAGTCCCTCACTTCTAGATTGAAATTCCATTCCTACTAGAATTGTATCCAAATTGGTCAAAATACTCCCTCAGTGTGGGAACCTGCAAAAAGAAATAAGAACTATTGAGTAATGAATTGTTTTGCCCTTCTTTTGAATAGTTAACTATTCTTTGTCTAGTTTTATTAATCAGCATTCAATGACTTATTATTTGTAAATACAGACAGAATACTTTGCTATTTGTAGACACCATGATAGCTACAGAGGTAAAAAGCAGGAATGAAAAGTTCAGCCACAGACTGAGATGCACTCAGCAGCAAGCGATTATAATATGACATGATCTCATCAGGGTACGAACTCATTTTTATCCTTATCCTGGATGATACCTTAATCAAGAAACCCCAAGGAAACACAGATTTAATTTTAAATGGCTTGTTTGTTTGGAGGCCTAAAACTGTCCCATGTAGGCCAGGGCAGTCCATTTCCCCTTTGCTCCGTCATGTATCATTCACAAAAAGAACTGTATTCATGGAGAACAGGGACCAGACTGTAGTTTCTGCCCACCACCAAAGATTGTTTCACCCTTAGATTTCCCACTAGCTTTCCTGAAAGAAGAACAATCAAATCTAATGTTTCCATGACTTACCCTTTTATTGAAGCCATAAATGAGTATTTAGTGTACTCCGTGTTTACCATATATAAAATTTGCCATGAATAATAATCCTATAGCTATGGTGAGTGTTTGTAGTTTAATTTTTTTTTTTTTGCATTAGCAGGACAGACTCAGTGAAAATGATAATTTGGGTGAGTTTGTCTTCACCCATCTCTTCTCTTTCAGTACTAATTGACTCCTACGATACCAGGAGGACATAAGATGCTACTGGATCCATCTTTTATAACTACCACTACCAGACTTCCCCCACCTAGAATGTGCTTTTCCAGCATGCATTATGTGGTTCTGGAATTTGTATTGCTGACTTCAAGCCTCTATTCCATAAAACTTTCTGTCCAGTTCGCCTCTCTTTTCAGAACTTAGCTCTCTAGCAGATTGATAAGGCACCAGCTGCAGGATAGGGTCTATGTCTTATACATATCTGTATCCCCAATGTCTAGGTCACTGCCCAGCTATAATAAAAAATAAGCACACGACAAAGATGTCAATAATAATAGCATACATTTGTATAGTATCTAATATGTACTAAGCAATTATTTATACAATTTATATGTATTAACTCATTTCCTCTCATGACAACTGTATGAGATAGGTTCTAATATTATACTCATTTTACAGATGAGGAAATTAAACCTGTTTGTTGAGCTAATGAATGAAAGAATGGAAAGTTACCATATGTAATTAAATGGACCACCTTGAGACAATTCCTTTGGGGTCTGAAAAGGTACTTGGCAGTGAAGGGGTCCAGAGTGGGAGAGGACAAGTCTTTTAAATCCCTTCAGTGACACAGTGCCCAACTTACAGGTTTTCAGGAATCTCTCTTTGTCTATGGTCTTGCTTCAGACAATTCTGCTCTATAATTTTTCTCATTTTAAGGAGTTCCAGGAGTCGGGAGGTCATAAATACGTTTTCCTAGGTCAGGGAAGTTCTGTGGAGAAGTTACAGCTTTGCAATCCAATAATCCCAAGGAATGTAACAGAGATGAACAGAGAAAGCCGGCCTAACCAGCTACAGAAGCCTGTGGGACAGTGCTGGGCCAGGTTCTTCCTCTTGTCTGCAGGGTCTCCACATTAGTTTTCCATGGTATTTAAAAAATTACCACAATCTCAGCAGCTTAAAATAACACTCATGTGTTATCTTGGGACTTCCCTGGTGTTGCAGTGGTTAAGAATCCACCTGCCGGGCTTCCCTGGTGGCGCAGTGGTTGAGAATCTGCCTGCCAATGCAGGGGACACGGGTTCGGGCCCTGGTCTGGGAGGATCCCACATGCCGCGGAGCAGCTGGGCCCGTGAGCCACAAGTACTGAGCCTGCGTGTCTGGAGCCTGTGCTCCGCAACAAGAGAGGCCGCGAGAGTGAGAGGCCTGCACACCGCAATGAAGAGTGGCCCCCCGCTTGCTGCAACTAGAGAAAGCCCTGACACAGAAACAAAGACCCAACACAGCCATAAATAAAAATAAATAAATAAATTTAAAAAAAGAAAAAAAGAAAAAAAAAGAATCCACCTGCCAATGCAGGGGACACAGGTTCGATTCCTGTTCCAGGAAGATCCCACAGGCAACTAAGCCCGTGTGCCACAACTACTGAGCCTGCGCTCTAGAGTCTGTGAGCCACAACTACTAAGCCTGCACTCCAGAGCCTGTGAGCCACAACTACTGAGCCTGCGTGCCGCAACTACTGAAGCCCCCGTGCCTAGAGCCTGTGCTCTGCAATAAGATAAGCCACTGCAATGAGAAGCCCACGCACCACAATGAAGAGTAGCCCCAGCTGGCTGCAACTAGAGAAAGCCTGTGCATAGCAATGAAGACCCAATGCAGCCAAAAAAATAAATTAAATAAATTAAAAAATAATAACACTCATGTGTTATCTCACAGTTTCTGTGGATCAGGAGCCTAGGAATGGCTTATCTGGATCTTACAAGGCTGCAGTCATAGTGTCACCAGCCTGTGTTCTCATCTAGATGCTTGACTGGGGAAGACTCCACCTCTAAGCTTACAAAGGGTGCTGGCAAAATTCAGCTCCTCACAGTCATAGGCTTGAGGGCCCTGCCTCCTTGCTGCTTGTTGACTGGCAGCTGCCCTGAGCTCTTCACCACACAGACTTCCCAATATAGCCCCTTATTTCTTCAAAGTCACCTACAGAGTTTCTAGAGTGAATATGTGTTACCAAATTGAACTTGGGTCTGCTCACTTGCTGTGCAACAAAGCCAATTTACTAATACCAGCTTGTGGGGAAGGGAAGTACAGTAAGTCTCCTACATACGAACCTTCAAGTTGAGAACATTCAAAGATGCGGAGGTGTGTTCCATCAATGTCAGGCATGAGTGAAATTGCAGCTTGCCCTCTGTCTCCTATTGCTGACCATCCTTCAGCTCTACCATCTCCCACTTCCTCTCCCTCCTCCAGTCAGTAACTCTCCTTGCCTGTTCACTTGATGTCAGCCCCTGTATGCCAGCTGTTGTACTGTACTACTATACTTTTCAAGGTACTGTACTGTAAGATTAAAAATGTTTTCTTTATTTTTTGTTTTTTTATGTATTATTTTTGTGAAAAGTATTATAAACCTATTACAGTACAGTACTATATAGCCAATTGTGTTAGTTGGATACCCAGGCTAACTTTGATGGACTTACGAACAAATTGGACTTACGAATGCGCTCTCGGAACGGAACTCATTCGTATGTAGGGGACTTACTGTACAGTGTTTATTGCAGGCACCAAGCAAGGAGTATGGGTGGCTCATGCTCAAAAGATCCGAACTCCCTGATGGTTTTCAGGGAAGTGTTTTTAAAGGCAACATTTGGGGGTGAGGGCTTCAGGATGCATGACTTTCTTCTGATTGGTTGGTAGTGAGGTAACAGGGTGGTGTTTCAAGAATCTCAATTATTAGCCTTCTGGTTCCAATCAGTATAGGGTCTATGTACTTATGCCCATCATGTAGTCACCATCCTCCACCTGGTGGTGGGGGTGGTAGTCTTAGTTCCTGTGGGACAGCTCAAAGATATAAATCAGATTGTTACATATATCCCTTGAGAAGGAACTAGGACTCTGTTTTACCGCTGAATTTCTCTCGTTTAACTGCTTTTCCTTTGTTTCTGCATTCCTTCACTTCCCTAATTAATAACTGTCTATGCTGCTTTTTGGAACTCAGGGGAGGACTAAGAGACTAAAGCCTCTTTCTACAAATAAGAAATGGGGGACAGAGAGGGGCTTTTGTACCTGGGAGGGCCCTGCAAGCAAGACAGAATCTTATACATCCTATTGTAATCACTGAGGTTGTTACCTGAAAACTGGGTTCGTCTCTTGGTGGGTGTTGAGCCAAAAGACACAACCAAGCCAAAGATGGGGAGAAGGAAGGATTTATTACTTGCAGCAAGTAAGGAGAGCACAGGGGATCTTTCCCAAAGCAGTGTCTCCCTGAACGGCAAAATTGGGGAAGTTTTAAGCTAAGGGTACATGCATATTCGTGAAGGGGCTTCCGCAGTCTACAAAGTTCAAGGTTTAATTGATTGAAGTTACAAGGGTCAGAAAAGGTCAATCATCATCTCTTAGGTTCCGGTTGATCTGAGCACTTCAGGCTAATCTTTACCATTGAAAGTGAACTGGGAGTCTTTACAACTGATCTATTATCTTTGCTATTGTTCCATCTCTTGCCTGGTAACAGTTGTTTCTGCATTCTTTTGTTCCCTTAACATCATTAATTACTGAGACCTGTTCAAGGATAAGCATTGTGGCCAGGCTTAGATCACATAATGGCTTAGGCCAAAAATGGCTTTTCTTATGTCAAGAAAGCCATGCCTAGTTCTCCTTCTCTGGGGACCCCGCTACCCTATTTGCTTAGAAAGTGACATTCTATCACCTTTGCCACATTCTATTGTCGGAAGACACAGGTCCAGCCCATAGTCAAGCAGAGGACATGAGTACCAGAAGGTGGGATTGTGGGGGGGCCACCTTAGAGCCTCTGTGCCACAGTCTCTCAGGACCCTCTTGAAGGAAGCCCCACAAGGCTACACAGAACTGTTAGGTGCACTGCATTCAACTAGTATGTGAATGGGTGAGATCAGGAGCCCTGTCTGACCTGTTCATGAAGGTGTCTTGAATCTAAAACAGTGCCCCAGGGCTTCCCTGGTGGCGCAGTTGTTGAGAATCTGCCTGCCAATGCAGGGGACGCAGGTTCGAGCCCTGGTCTGGGAGGATCCCACGTGCCGCAGAGCAGCTGGGCCCGTGAGCCACAACTGCTGAGCCTGCGCGTCTGGAGCCTGTGCTCCGCAACAAGAGAGGCCGCGATGGTGAGAGGCCCGCACACCGTGATGAAGAGTGGCCCCCGCTCGCCGCAACTAGAGAAGGCCCTCGCACAGAAACGAAGACCCAACACAGCTAAAAATAAATAAATAAATAAATTTATTAAAAAAAATAACTCTCAACTTTTAGGTTGTGCTTTAAAAATAAATAAATAAATAAATAAAAATAAAACAGTGCCCCTCCTCAATGTCCGTCCATGAGTGAATGACTTCTGGTATCATGCGTGTAATAAAGAAAGGGAATAAACATGATGGGCAGGAACGAGGCTAGAAAACATGCTTACCATTAATCTGATGTGTAAAGATGGCTCTTTACTCTTAGTTAACTAGTTTGTTTTATGTAACAGAAGGTCATAGGCAAAGAAATTCTTTAGAAAATTGAGCCAGGAGATAAGGGAGGAGGAAAAAGTCACCTTTTCTGGTGGACAGAAACCCAATCTGCTCTCAGGAGGGCTTGGAGCCCAG
This sequence comes from Eschrichtius robustus, assembly GCF_028021215.1. Classification (NCBI taxonomy): domain Eukaryota; kingdom Metazoa; phylum Chordata; class Mammalia; order Artiodactyla; family Eschrichtiidae; genus Eschrichtius; species Eschrichtius robustus. Next base: position 94,761,536 of record NC_090825.1, read on the forward strand.
GCTCCTGAGTCGTTCTGGTTGGCTTTGTTCTTCATAACCTTTGAAAGCACTATAAAAACGTTAACAAGGGTGCCATGACTTTCATTCTTTTTTATACTACTTATAACTTACAAACCCTTAGGTAGAGTTTTCTTTGAGTCTCAGTCTCCTGGTAGCAACACTGGACACAAAGAGAAAACAGATGGAAAGACAGAGAGATTGAAATGAGAAGGGAAAATTTTAGCCTGAAAATGGCTCCAAGATCCAGCCAAAGATCAAAGTCAGATATTGCTTGGAGCCATTGAGGACTTGACTATTCTTGTTAGAGCATTTCCTGTGGGGCCTATCACACTGTACTAAATTTGATCCAGGTGTTGAGGCTGTAGGCATGTAAACACGTAGGAGCAGGGACATGAGGACAAGAGCACAGCAGACACTCAAGATGTCACCTTTGCCATTAATTTAAAATGTGTAGAAACAGAGCAGAGTTTGACAAACGGCCACGTGCTAGACAAGTTCAACATTGAAAACATTGGTTGTTCGCATGTCCACGTGCTAGTGTGTGTGCACAGGGGTAGATACAGGCATTTGGGAGGGCACACCTAGCCTCACTTTCTATAAATCATGTAGTTATGAAGGGGAGAAATAAGGATTTAAGAAGGAAGAGAAAACATTAGACTTTTCCTGCACAGCAGGGAAAAGTGAGAAGTACAGGGATCAGAACTCAGAGAATGCCTTTGGTCTCCTCTCCAGCAGATTTGCTAAATTCCAACTGCACAGAAACTTTCAAACAGGATAAAGGATCTATTCACAGGCTGAGCCTTCACAGAAACTTATAAATCAGAACATATCGTATAACTAAGAGGTAGGCCCCAAAATCAGGCCAGGAAAAACTCTAAGAGGGAGGGATTTATTCCCAAGAAGAAAGTGACCACATGAAACAAAACACAAAAAGGCAGTGAATAATCAACGTCACTTTTCCCAGCTGCTGTTTGTACTAGGGGTTTCTAACATGCAGGTCTCATCTTCTGTGTCACTGGTAGACCATACTAACTCACCAGAGGCTCTGAGGACTTGAGTGACTCACTATTTACCTTAAGGTCTTAGGACTTTCTTTGTCTTGTTCCTTTCCTCCAGTCCCTGCCATGTGGCTAATGATGAGACATGTCACTTATCTCCAACACTCACCCATTACTTCTAGATAAACTGGTTGGATGAGGGCCTCAAAACACTTGGTATTCTTCCATAAAATGCTCAAACATCTTCCTAACCAATTAACCAAGTAGGGAGCTGGAAGCACTTAAAACCTTTTCAAGCACTGGTCTTTCTGGCCAATGTTTGTGATTATAGATGATATTCAAAGAAGTCATAATTGAACTTTGTTTGAACCCACGAGGCCGAGAGCTTTTCTCAAGAGACAGAATGTACAATGGCAAACATTTTACAAACTAATTAGGGACAGTCAGAATTCTTGGAGCTAGTTACAAAGATATGCAGGCACAAAGAGAATTTCCCCTTAGCTCTAGGTAGGAGAGTCTTTGAGATTCTAGCTGTGCTGCATTCTTTGGGTACACCATGAGCAAAAAGAATGTATAATAAACTTAACGAACATAAATGTGAACTGGCACTTTAGTTGAATTCCATACACGCCAAGGATGCTCAGAAATGCACAGGAGTGGCAGGAAGATGGTATCAGAACTTGAAATTAAAGCCTTTACTTGACACAGTGATGATAAAAAGGAGAGAGAAGACATAGTGAGAGAGGAGAAAGGACACAAACATGGTAAGTGGGTGTCACCTGAGAACTTATGCACAAGACGTAGTTGCAACAAAGTTGAAATGCTATTTTTGTGCGTAAGGAATAGAAGAAATGACAAGGTCAAAACAGGGAAAATCAGTTCATCTGGGCCTTGAGCAGGCTGAGAAGGAGAATTCTATTTTGACATTTAAGACAATCCAAATCTTATCAAGATTATATAAAACTTCACTAAAGTTTGTCCTCTAAGCTGACAAAATAACCAAGGCTTTTCTAAAACACTCCCTTTTTATTCCAATGAGGAATTTCAATGATTGGATTGAGAACATAGTAAAGGAGAAAATATATGTAAAAAGTCAAATGATGCTGGCTCTCTCTATCACACCAGCCAGTGCATGACATTGGGTGTCACTGTCAATGAGTGATAAACCAACTATTCAGCCCTTATCCCCTTCATTCAGATGGGAAGCATTGACTCTGTATTAGTCTGCTAATGCTGCTATCATAAAGTACAACAGACTGGGTGGTTTGAACAACGGAAATTTATTGTCTCACAATTCTGGAAGTCAGAAGTCCAAAATCAAGATGACAGCAGGGTTGGTTTCTTCTGAGGCCTCTTTCCTTGGCTTGGAGATGACCCTCTTCTCCCTGTGTCTTCACATGGTCTTCCCTCTGTGTGTATCTGTGTCCTAATCTCTTCTTATAAGACGCAAGTCATATTAGGTCCTACCCTAATGACCTCACTTTGCCTTAATTATCTCTTTAAAGACCCTATCTCCAAGTACAGTCACATTCTGAGGCACTGGGTATTATTCAGCTCACAGCAGACTCTAAGGAAGTGGAGACCAAGGTGGGATTTTTCAAAAGGTGCTTCTCCCTCTCCAGTTTCTCCCATCATCTGCACACCACCACTCCTAGCTGTGAGCTCTGTGGATGAGTGAAGGTTCCCAGTCTCCCCTGAGCCCAGGAGAGAGAACCCACCGTGGGGTCTCGTATTTGACCTCAGAGTCCTTCGTGGAAACACACAAAGGTCAGAGGGAACCCACAGCAGACTTTCCTTCCCTCTCTTCTATGTCAAAACTGCACTTTCCTAGTGGATATTGTGCCTGCATATGATCCAGTACAGCTGCATCTTCAAGGTGTATCTGTCATTTCACTCAGAAACACAAAATCTTCACAAATTTTATCTCAGCTTTCTAAAATGTGATGCACATGCCATTGGCAATACCTGAGACAATATGAATAATATAAGCAGGGTAAGAGGTTACACTGAATCAAACAGACAAAAAATTATTCCCTTTTGATCACTTTTTAGTTCTTTTGATTAAACGAAAAATAAAGTGTCAGTTTGGGGTTAATATGTCTTTAACACATGACTGTAATCTTTCTAACAAAGAGAGCAGACCTTAGGTCAGAGACTTTAGCAGGTAAAAATAAGCAGCTAGAACTTAATATCATTTAGTCTCCATGACATTTATTTTTATACTTAAATTCTATCACCAGGGAGGTGATAAGTATCCATTTATCTTTTAAAATTAATCTGTATTAAAATTGAGTTACAGAAAACATTAAGGGAATCATAGCACAGGTGGTATTTATTTATTTATTATTTTAAAAATTTTAAATTAATTTATTTTTAAAATTTATTTATATATTTATTTTTGGCTGCATTGGGTCTTTGTTGCTGCACGCAGGCTTCCTCTAGTTACGGCGAGCAGGGGTTACTCTTTGTTGCAGTGTGTGGGCTTCTCATTGTGGTGGCTTCTCTTTGTTGCGGAGCATGGGCTCTAGGTGCGCAGGCTTCGGTAGTTGCAGCACATGGGCTCAGTAGTTGTGGCTCGTGGGCTCTAGAGCGCATGTTCAGTAGTTGTGGCGCATGGGCTTAGTTGCTCCGTGGCATGTGGGATCTTCCTGGACCAGGGCTTGAACCCGTGTCCCCTGCATCGGCAGGTGGATTCTTAACCGCACAGGTGGTATATAAATACGGCAAAAACTGTGCAAGCAATTTTTGTACGGACAAGTTGCAAATGACTGAAATTTGGGAAAACCTGTCTTATTTCATTTAATTCTATCAACAACTTTATGAGGTAGGTTTTATTCAGCACATTTTAGTGAAGAAGAAACTGAGGCTCAAAGAGTTTGTTGTTTGAGATCACCCATCTAGTTATTTGCAGAGCCAAAATTCATGCGGAGGTGTTGTTTGAGTGCAAAGCTGATGCTTTTTACTACTAAACAACCCCACTTGTTCATCAGGCCCACAACAACTTTTTGAGTAAAGGAAGGTAAAAGAAAACACCTAAAAGAAACACCTAAAAGAAAACAACTCAGGGTTGGGAATGTGACTAAGGAGAGCTAACACAGCTTAGGGTTTAACTGGTATATGAATAAGCATTTCTTCAGTCAGTCAATAAATTTGTACTGAGTGTCTGCTACTGCCAGCCAATAAACTTGGTACTGAATTATGATTTTTCTGGGAGTAACCAAAGACATGAGTTCCCAGACAAGAAAAACAAAAATCAGACAAAGCAAAACAACACAAAACAGGGAGATCTCTTTTTCCATGGAGATCACCAGTGGCTTGAGAATGATATAACTACTAAAAGATCACCCAGACTTGTCTGCAGCAAAGTGCACTGACCTTTTGCTCTGGACCAGAAAGTAAGTATTAATGATCTCCTCTATAAAGGAACATTGCGCCATAACTACTTTAAGGCATGGGACTCTAAAGAACAAGGTAGGAGGTTCTCATCCAATCTCTGCTGGTATGAGTTTCTTAGTGTTGGCAATAGTTCCCAGTAATTTTGCCAGAAAAGTCACTGCAGTCTGTTAAAGACTTTACCTAGGTAGACTGCCAAGACAGAAAATTCAAACTGCGACACAGATCAAAATCCAGCACACTCATGCTCCCCCACCCCTTCATATGATCTGTCATAAAAAGAGGTGATCTAAAAACTTAAACCTGCTGGTTAGCAACTGACACTATGAGGATGAACAATTCTGTAATTTCTATAGTACCAGAACAGCAGCAGGGAGAAGGGAATCAAATGCTTCTCTGCAACCTCCGCCTGTTTGTGGGGCCCTCCATCAGTAGCCACACCCAAGAGGCCTCCACAGAAATCCAGCATCAGCAACCACTGGTTGCCCCCTCTGATCTTGGGAATCTTGGAGACCTTCTCCTGCTTCAGCTGGATCAGAGAAACAGAAACTCCTAAACAGAAGCCCTTCTTGTGGTGTCAATTTGGGAGTGTCCTTCTACTTCTTTCTTCTTTGTGAAGTGTTCCCAGTTTGGGGGGGGAGCACCTGGAAACTTCTGATTAAATATTTCCCAAGAGTCAGTCTCCCCCATGCAGTATCTTGGCACTAACTGCCACTCTTCAGGGGCAGAATTCCCTTTATGCCTAAGCAGACATGATGATTTGGGTTTCTATCAGAATGGACCATCCACTCAGTGGACCCAGCCACCTTGACCACTAGAAGCTATTTTTAATATCCTCTGAAAAATGTTGGGGACCATCACACGATCACATTTGTTCCCTTCATATTGGTTGAGATGATATGTAATGACAAAAAGTATGATATAAGAAATCCTTCTAAATGATTTTAACATTTACTAATCCCAAAGTAACTACGTGTTTTTAAAATAAAGCATATAATGTCTGAGGCAGATTATTTGTTCAGTCTGATGAACAGATTCTCAGAAAAAGGTTTCCTGAGGAACCTCCAGTCTATAGGTTGAAAAACATTATATTATACTATGAGCTCCTTGAAGATAAAGTGATGTTTTATTTAGATTTAAATCCCTAATGCCTAACCCAGTGCCTACCCAGTAGCAAGTGTTTAATAAGAAATAGATGCATGGGAATGTTTTGTTTTCACAAACGCTTGTGACACTGATGGGGCACTTCTCATGTGCCAGGCACTGGTATAAATGTTGTACATGTATTAACTCATTTAACCACTGAATAACCCTAGGGGGTAGATGTTTTTACCATCCATATTTACAGATGACAAAACTGAGGCTCAGATATCTTTAGTAATTTGCTCAAGGTCACACTGCAGAGAATTTTAAAAGCCAGGAGATAAACTAAGATTTTATTGTTTTTCATGTTTTTCAATGTAACTTCAGAGAGATCACAGCTATGGGTATTCAGTGGGGCCTTGGGCACTGCTGACTGACCATATTAATAGGATGCTACTTGTGGTACATATATACAATGGAATATTACTCAGCCATAAATAAAATGAAATAGTGCCATTTGCAGCAAAGTGGATGGACCTAGAGATTATCATATTAAACGAAGTCAGAGAAAGACAAATATCGTATGATATTACTTATTTGTGGAATCTAAAAAGATGATACAAATGAACTTATTTACAAAATAGAAATAGATTCACAGAGATAGAAAACCATCTTATGGTTACCAAATGGAATAGCGGGGTTGGGGGAGAGATAAACTAGGAGTTTGGGACTAACATATATACACTACTATATATAAAATAGGTAAACAGAAGTACCTACTATATAGCACAGGGAACTATATTCAATATCTTGTAATAACCTATAATGGAAAAGAATCTGAAAAAGGATATATATATGTATAACTGAATCACTTTGCTGTACACTTGAAACTAACACAACATTGTAAATTAACTATACTTCAATTAAAAAATAAAATATAAATAATAGGATGCTACTTGGGCAACTCCACCTCATTTGAGGAGGAATGCATGCCTTTCATGAAGAGGCATTAATCTCCTTGTCTCTAGGCTACTAAGAAACAGTTTCACAAACACGCGTCACAGTGTGTATATCCTGCCAGTCCCAACCTGATGTATTTCAGACAGTAAGCTCTCACCTGGTCTCTAAGTAGAATAAGAAATGACAGGAATGAATGCTTGAATGATTCCTGGAGGAAGGCTTTAAATGACATCAGTTACTTTTCTGGCTGGGAGTTTTGTGGCTATATTGTAAGCTCTCCCATGAAAGAAAAGTATGTCAGGGCTTTGTTTCTAGTGGTTGAAGCATTAGAATCTATCAGTAAAAGACACAAAGACATGAGGCAGAGAAGAGGGGAGGCAGAGGCCAGCCCAACATGGTCAGTCTGACTCCACTGCATCCCCTTGGCTTTGTGTGCACCAGAGCACAGGCACTATGAGAGATGCAAAGAGAAACGTCAGGTGTGCTGCCCTCAAGGAGCTCAGGATGGATGACAGAAGGTGAAAGAAACATGGACATCAATAACCACAATAAAAGGCAAAATGGGACCTGTGTTTAAAAAAAATAGAACAGATTTGAACTAAGTGTTCTGCGAGGAGAGAGAGGGATCAGATGACTGCCAGCTAGGGGAAGCAGGAAATGCCAGCCTCTGAACTAGCTGTGTTTTGATTAATAGAGATTAGAGGGGAAGGACTTTCTACACAAACGAAGCTCCCTGGAGATGCTGAGGGAGGGTGGGAGGAGGAGAACAGGCAGTTCATTCCGCTTGATTAAGCAGTGGTTGCACACTGGCCAACTCTGTGCTAACCTTCCCCTGGCTGGTACATTATTATATTTTTTAAAAAACAAATGTATTTGAATGCCCTGAGGGAAAACATGGGCTCTGTATCAGTCATCATTCTCCATTGCCTAACTTAGCTGTCCATTCACATACTCATGTTACCTGCTGTCCCTGCAGGTTTTAGGATGGGTGAGCCCTGCGCTAGAGCAGAGGCAGAGGGGGCCTGGGGGATCGCTGGGGAACAAGGGACTAGGCAGGAGTTTTTAGCCTGGAATTAAGGCAGAGAGGGAGTTGGGGGAGAGTGTGTATGGATGAGGTTGAATTTGACTGGGAAAAAAATGCACCTTTATTTTCACTAACCTCTAACCGAAATTTAGCATTTCCTTCCATTTTGAATGTGAGCAAAAAAAAAATCACAATAGTATTAGCAATATGTGTGACTTTGTCACCAATAAAACTCACAGATGATTTCACATTAGAGTTGTTGCAGAGGTCTTAAGCTACTGTTTATGTTCATCAATACTTTCACATTATTGTAGTTATGAGACTCATGCCAGCTCTTGTCATTTAATGAGTTAATAAGGAAGTACATATACTACTATATCAAAAACTTGATACATATTTTGATATAAATTCCATTTAATTGGTTTCCTTAATACTCTTACATGTTTTATTTTACGTGTTTTAAAACAGATGGAGAGATATACCATGTTCTTGGATTGGAAGAATCAACATTGTGAAAATGACTATACTACCCAAAGCAATCTATAGATTCAATGCAATCCCCATCAAACTACCAATAGCATTTTTCACAGAACTAGAACAAAAATTTTCACAATTTGTATAGAAACACAAAAGACCCCGAAGCCAAAGCAATCTTGAGAACAAAAAACAGAGCTGGAGGAATCAGGATCCCTGACTTCAGACTATACTACAAAGCTACAGTCATCAAGACAGTATGGTACTGGCACAAAAGCAGAAGTATAGATCAACAGAACAGTATAGAAAGCCCAAAGATAAACCCATGCACATATGGTTACATTATCTTTGATAAAGGAGGCAAGAATATACAATGGATAAAAGAGAGCCTCTTCAATAAGTAGTGCTGGGAAAACTGGACAGCTACATGTAAAAGAATGAAATAGAACACTTCCTAACACCATACACAAAAATAAACTCAAAATGGATTAAAGAGCTAAACGTAAGGCCAGACACTATAAAATTCTTAGAGGAAAACACAGAACACTCTATGACATAAATCACAGCAACATCCTTTTTGTCCCACCATCTAGAGAAATAGAAATAAAAACAAAAATAAACAAATGGGACCTAATGAAACTTAAAAGCTTTTCCACAGCAAAGGAAACCATAAACAAGACGAAAAGACAGCCCTCAGAATGGGAGAAAATATGTGCAAATGAAGCAACTGACAAAGGATTAATCTCCAAAATATACAAGCAGCTCATGCAGCTCAATATCAAAAAAACAAACAACCCAATCCAAAAATGGGCAGAAGACCTAAATAGATATTTCTCCAAAGAAGATATACAGATTGCCAACAAACACATGAAAGGATGCTCAACATCACTAATCATTAGAGAAATGCAAATCAAAATTACAGTGAGGTATCACCTCACACCAGTCAGAATGGCCATCATCAAAAAATCTACAAACAATAAATTCTGTAGAGGGTATGGAGAAAAGGGAACCCTCTTGCATTGTTGGTGGGAATACAGATTGATACAGCCACTATGGAGAACAGTATGGAGGTTCCTTAAAAAACTAAAAATAGAACTACCATACGACCCAGCAATCCCAGTACTGGGCATATACCCTGAGAAAACCATAATTCAAAAAGAGTCATGTACCACAATGTTCATTGCAGCACTATTTACAATAGCCAGGACATGGAAGCAACCTAAGTGTCCACTGACAGTTGAATGGATAAAGATGTGGTACATATATACAATGGAATATTACTCAGCCATAAAAAGAAACAAAATTGAGTTATTTGTAGTGAGGTGGATAGACTTGGAGTCTGTCATACAGAGTGAAGTAAGTCAGAAAGAGAAAAACAAATACCATATGCTAACACATATATATGGAATCTAAAAAAAAAAAAAAAAGTTCTGAAGAACCTAGGGGCAGGACAGGAATAAAGACACAGATGTAGAGAATGGACTTGAGGACACGGGGAGGGGGAAGGGTAAGCTGAGACGAAGTGAGAGAGTGGCATTGACATATATACTACCAAATGTAAAATAGATAGCTAGTGGGAAGTAGCCGCATAGCACAGGGAGATCAGCTCAGTGCTTTGTGACCACCTAGAGGGGTGGTATAGGGAGGGTGGGAGGGAGATGCAAAAGGGAGGGGATATGGGGATATATGTATATGTATAGCTGATTCACTTTGTTATACAGCAGCAACTAACACACCATTGTAAAGCAATTATACTCCAATAAAGATGTTAAAAAAATAAAAAATAAAAACAAAACAAACAAAAAAACCCCCCAAAAAACATTACTCTGAGAAGGAGTCCACAGTTTTCACCAGACCATCAAAAGGGGCCATAACACCAAATAGGTTAAAAACCTTTGCTGAAGGTAGCCTGCAACCATGTAACAGAGAGATTTAAATATCTTCAGCAGTGTGAATTTAATCTCATAGGCCAATGGGAGCCACTGAAGTTTTTTTTTCATGTCAATTATTACTTTTTAATAATCTGATTGGCACATAATTACTTTTAACTAATTTTATTGAGGTATAATTATAATGAAGCATACCCTTTTTGAAGTTCAGTGAGTTTTGACAGATGTGTAGATACACATGTAACTACCACTAAAATCAAAATACAATTTGGGTAGTAGAAAGTAAAATTTTTAACACTGTACATCTTGCTCTCACATCCCCAAAGGATCCCCACTCTGGGCTTACAAGGGCACCAGCTCTTCACTGAGAGACCCAGAACCTGAGCTGTACAGAAGAACAGTCCCCAAAGCAGTGCAGGTTTACAAAGGGATGGCATATTGATAATAAAGGACTTATGTATAGATGGGATATATACATGAATAGTCTAATGTCAATCTTCAAATATCTACCTATATAATAACTTATGTAACCTCTATCAAGATCGCAACTTTTCACTTGTTAAGAAAAGGCCAGGAGAGCTTTCCATCGAGCCTCTTAGATAGCCTCAACCACCAGAGGGCAGACAGCAGAAGCAAGAAAAACTACAATCCTGCAGCCTGTGGACCAAAAACCACAGTTACAGAAAGATAGAGAAGATGAAAAGGCAGAGGGCTATGTACCAGATGAAGGAACAAGAAAAACCCCCAGAAAAACAACTAAATGAAGTGGAGATAGGCAACCTTCCAGAAAAAGAATTCAGAATAATGAAAGTGAAGATGATCCAGGACCTCGGAATAAGAATGGAGGCAAAGATTGAGCAGATGCAAGAAATGATTAACAAAGACCTAGAAGAATTAAAGAACAAACAAACAGAGATGACCAATACAATAACTGAAATGAAAACTACACTAGAAGGAATCAATAGCAGAATAACTGAGGCAGAAGAACGGATAAGTGACCTGGAAGACAGAATGGTGGAATTCACTGCTGTGGAACAGACTAAAGAAAAAAGAATGAAAAGAAATGAAGACAGCATAAGAGACCTCTGGGACAACATTAAACGCAACAACATTCGCATTATAGGGGTCCCAAAAGGAGAAGAGAGAGAGAAAGGACCAGAGAAAATATTTGAAGAGATTATAGTCGAAAACTTCCCTAACATGGGAAAGGAAATAGCCACCCAAGTCCAGGAAGCGCAGAGAGTCCCATACAGAATAAACCCAAGGAGAAACACGCCGAGACACATAGTAATCAAAGTGGCAAAAATTAAAGACAAAGAAAAATTATTGAAAGCAGCAAGGGAAAAACGACAAATAACATACAAGGGAACTCCCATAAGGTTAACAGCTGATTTCTCAGCAGAAACTCTGCAAGCCAGAAGGGAGTGGCATGATATACTTAAAGTGATGAAAGGGAAGAACCTACAACCAAGATTACTCTACCCGGCAAGGATCTCATTTAGATTTGATGGAGAAATCAAAAGCTTTACAGACAAGCAAAAGCTAAGAGAATTCAGCACCACCAAACCAGCCCTACAACAAATGCTAAAGGAACTTCTCTAAGTGGGAAACACAAGAGAAGAAAAGGACCTACAAAAACAAACCCAAAACAATTAAGAAAATGGTCATAGGAACATACATATCGATAATTACCTTAAACGTGAATGGATTAAATGCCCCAACCAAAAGACATAGACTGGCTGAATGGATACAAAAACAAGACCCATATATATGCTGTCTACAAGAGACCCACTTTAGACCTAGGGACACATACAGACTGAAAGTGAGGGGATGGAGAAAGATATTCCATGCAAATGGAAATCAAAAGAAAGTGGGAGTAGCTATACTCATATCAGATAAAATAGACTTTAAAATAAAGAATGTTAGAAGAGACAAGGAAGGACACTACATAATGATCCAGGGATCAATCCAAGAAGAAGATATAACAATTATAAATATATGTGCACCCAACATAGGAGCACCTCAATACATAAGGCAACTGCTAACAGCTATAAAAGAGGAAATCGACAGTAACACAATAATAGTGGGGGACTTTAACACCTCACTTACACCAATGGACAGATCATCCAAAATGAAAATAAATAAGGAAACAGAAGCTTTAAATGACACAATAGACCAGATAGATTTAATTGATATATATAGGACATTCCATCCAAAAACAGCAGATTACACGTTCTTCTCAAGTGCGCACGGAACATTCTCCAGGATAGATCACATCTTGGGTCACAAATCAAGCCTCAGTAAATTTAAGAAAATTGAAATCATATCAAGCATCTTTTCTGACCACAACGCTATGAGATTAGAAATGAATTACAGGGGAAAAAACGTAAAAAAGACAAACACATGGAGGCTAAACAATACGTTACTAAATAACCAAGAGATCACTGAAGAAATCAAAGAGGAAATAAAAAAATACCTAGAGACAAATGACAATGAAAACACGATGACCCAAAACCTATGGGATGCAGCAAAAGCAGTTCTAAGAGGGAAATTTATAGCTATACAAGCCTACCTAAAGAAACAAGAAAAATCTCAAGTAAACAATCTAACCTTACACCTAAAGAAACTAGAGAAAGAAGAACAAACAAAACCCAAAGTTAGCAGAAGGAAAGAAATCATAAAGATCAGAGCAGAAATAAATGAAATAGAAACAAAGAAAACAATAGCAAAGATCAATAAAATTAAAAGTTGTTTCTTTGAGAAGATAAACAAAATTGATAAGCCATTAGCCAGACTCATCAAGAAAAAGAGGAAGAGGACTCAAATCAATAAAATCAGAAATGAAAAAGGAGAAGTTACAACAGACACCGCAGAAATACAAAGCATCCTAAGAGACTACTACAAGCAACTTTATGCCAATAAAATGGACAACCTGGAAGAAATGGACAAATTCTTAGAAAGGTATAACCTTCCAAGACTGAACCAGGAAGAAACAGAAAATATGAACAGACCAATCACAAGTAATGAAATTGAAACTGTGATTAAAAATCTTCCAACAAACAAAAGTCCAGGACCAGATGGCTTCACAGGTGAATTCTATCAAACATTTAGAGAAGAGCTAACACCCATCCTTCTCAAACTCTTCCAAAAGATTGCAGAGGAAGGAACACTCCCAAATCATTCTATGAGGCCACCATCACCCTGATACCAAAACCAGACAAAGACACTACAAAAAAAGAAAATTACAGACCAATATCACTGATGAATATAGATGCAAAAATCCTCAACAAAATACTAGCAAACAGAATCCAACAACACATTAAAAGGATCATACACCACGATCAAATGGGATTTATCCCAGGGATGCAAGGATTCTTCAATATACGCGAATCAATCAATGTGATACACCATATTAACAAATTGAAGAACAAAAACCATATGATCATCTCAATAGATGCAGAAAAAGCTTTTGACAAAATTCAGCACCCATTTCTGATAAAAACTCTCCAGAAAGTGGGCATAGAGGGAACCTATCTCAACATAATAAAGGCCATATATGACAAACCCACAGCAAACATCATTCTCAATGGTGAAAAACTGAAAGCATTTCCTCTAAGATCAGGAACGAGACAAGGATGTCCACTCTCACCACTATTATTCAACATAGTTCTGGAAGTCCTAGCCACGGCAATCAGAGAAAAAAAAGAAATAAAAGGAATACAAATTGGAAAAGAAGAAGTAAAACTGTCACTGTTTGCGGATGACATGATACTATACATAGAGAATCCTAAAACTGCCACCAGAAAACTGCTAGAGCTAATTAATGAATATGGTAAAGTTGCAGGATACAAAATTAATGCACAGAAATCTCTTGCATTCCTATACACTAATGATGAAAAATCTGAAAGAGAAATTATGGAAACACTCCCATTTACCATTGCAACAAAAAGAATAAAATACCTAGGAATAAACCTACCTAGGGAGACAAAAGACCTGTATGCAGAAAACTATAAGACACTGATGAAAGAAATTAAAGGTGATACCAACAGATGGAGAGATATACCATGTTCTTGGATTGGAAGAATCAACATTGTGAAAATGACTATACTACCCAAAGCAATCTACAGATTCAATGCAATCCCGATCAAATTACCAATGGCATTTTTTGCGGAGCTAGAACAAATCATCTTAAATTTTGTATGGAGACACAAAAGACCCCGAATAGCCAAAGCAGTCTTGAGGCAAAAAAACGTAGCTGGAGGAATCAGACTCCCTGACTTCAGACGATACTACAAAGCTACAGTAATCAAGACAATATGGTACTGGCACAAAAACAGAAACATAGATCAATGGAACAAGATAGAAAGCCCAGAGATTAACCCACGCACCTATGGTCAACTAATCTATGACAAAGGAGGCAAAGATATACAATGGAGAAAAGACAGTCTCTTCAATAAGTGGTGCTGGGAAAACTGGACAGCTACATGTAAAAGAATGAAATTAGAATACTCCCTAACACCATACACAAAAATAAACTCAAAATGGATTAGAGACCTAAATATAAGACTGGACACTATAAAACTCTTAGAGGAAAACATAGGAAGAACACTCTTTGACATAAATCACAGCAAGATCTTTTTTGATCCACCTCCTAGAGTAATGGAAATAAAAACAAAAATAAACAAGTGGGACCTAATGAAACTTCAAAGCTTTTGCACAGCAAAGGAAACCATAAACAAGACGAAAAGACAACCCTCAGAATGGGAGAAAATATTTGCAAATGAATCAACGGACAAAGGATTAATCTCCAAAATATATAAACAGCTCATTCAGCTCAATATTAAAGAAACAAACACCCCAATCCAAAAATGGGCAGAAGACCTAAATAGACATTTCTCCAAAGAAGACATACAGACGGCCACGAAGCACATGGAAAGATGCTCAACATCACTAATTATTAGAGAAATGCAAATCAAAACTACAATGAGGTATCACCTCACTCCTGTTAAAATGGGCATCATCAGAAAATCTACAAACAACAAATGCTGGAGAGGGTGTGGAGAAAAGGGAACCCTCTTGCACTGTTGGTGGGAATGTAAATTGATACAGCCACTATGGAGAACAATATGGAGGTTCCTTAAAAACCTAAAAATAGAATTACCATATGACCCAGCAATCCCACTACTGGGCATATACCCAGACAAAACCGTAATTCAAAAAGACACATGCACCCGAATGTTCATTGCGGCACTATTTACAATAGCCAGGTCATGGAAGCAACCTAAATGCCCATCAGCAGACGAATGGATAAAGAAGTTGTGGTACATATATACAATGGAATATTACTCAGCCATAAAAAGGAACGAAATTGAGTCATTTGTTGAGACGTGGATGGATCTAGAGACTGTCATACAGAGTGAAGTTAGTCAGAAAGAGAAAAACAAATATCGTATATTAATGCATGTATGTGGAACCTAGAAAAATGGTAGAGATGAGCCAATTTGCAGGGCAGAAGTTGAGACACAGATGTAGAGAATGGACATATGGACACCAAGGGGGGAAAAGTGCGGTGGGGTGGGGATGGTGGTGTGCTGAATTGGGCGATTGGGATTGACATGTATACACTGATGTGTATAAAATTGATGCCTAATAAGAACCTGCAGTATAAAAAAACAAAACAACTAATACTAAACTTTCACTGGATTATTTGCATGGAAATATGTTTATATAAATGTTTCAGACATTACATGATATTTCTAAAAATCTTATATTTGTATTTGTATGGAAATATGTATGGAAATACGTTAATATAAATGTTTCAGACATTACATGAAATTTCTAATAATCTTATATATTCTGGTATAATGTTATAAGTAATAATCCTAGTTATTACTTTAAAATGTATATCTCAGAAATAACTAATTTTCTTGTCAACTGCATTATTATGAACTTTCATCAAATCTTTAACCGTGGTCATTTTTAAGTCTTTTGTCATTTACAGACAGTTCTGGGTGTACTCTGATGCTTTTGCAAATATGTTCCTATAAAAGGGTTTCATCTTCAGGAAATTCATGGAAAAGACTCTGACAAGTACAGGTTTCTGGTAACTGACTGTACTGCTGAACTGAATGAATAAGCATTTTCAGAACTCTAATGAAAAACTGATGAACTCATAAAAGTGCTAACAAAAGATCAAGATGAAAAAAAAAATTAATTACATGGGACTGAGTGAACTGATGAGGATGAGTATAATTTTTCTGACTTTCTGTTTGAATTTAAAAAAAAAAATCCCACAAGGACTCAGAGGCAAAGAATATACAAATCAATTTTCACTGCAAAGTAAAGGAGCTGTTACAGTGGAGGATTACTGGACTGAATGTCAATATTATGACATAGTATGAGTGTGTTTCATGTTTGGTATTTGCAATCATTGTTGCTTTTGTTGTGGTCATCCATGTACAATGCTTGGTGTCAGTCTATTTATCTCTTGTAAAAATAAAATACAGTGTGTGTGTGTGAAAAAAAAAAAAAAAGAAATAGAAATTAAATTTAAAAAACAAACATAAAAAAAAAAAAAAAGAAAAGAAAAGGCCAGAATCTGATCATCCATTCTTACTGGCTGATAGCATGCAATGCTGCTAACCATATTAGCACATGGATTGATGATACCTGTTTTATGTTACCCACAACTTAAGTTATATTTTATTGAAACTCCTAAAAGGTATAGACATTCATTAAAAAAAAAAGTCTCCATCATCTCCTGGGACTCTGGGAAATCAGCCCAATTTGGTTTGTCAGGTCCTACAAATGTTTACTGAGATGGCATAAGACAAAACAAAGTCACAAGACTGTTTGCATTAGGAGTTGTTACATTAGCTGCATTAGGGTAGGTTTCCACCATCCTAAAGTAAACTAGGCTTTTCCCCTTTATTTTTTAAAATAAATAAATTTATTTATTTTTGCCTGCATTGGGTCTTTGTTGCTGCACGCGGGCTCTTCTCTAGTTGCAGTGAGCAGGGGCTACTCTTTGTAGTGGTGTGTGGGCTTCTCATTGCGGTGGCTTCTCCTGTTGCAGAGCACAGGCTCTAGGCACATGGGCTTCAGTAGTTGTAGCATGCGGACTCAGTAGTTGTGGTGCACAGGCTTAGTTGCTCCACGGCATGTGGGATCTTCCTGGACCAGGAAGTGTGTTCTGTGTTCCCTGCATTGGCAGGCAGATTCTTAACCAATGCGCCACCAGGGAAGTCCCTTTTCCCTTTTAAAGACGAAAAAAATCACTCACTTTAGAACAGCTCTCCTAATCTTCTTAAGGAATGCTGAAGTTATTATTGAAACCCTCCAAACATATATTTTTTAGTGTATGAAGTAAAATTGAAAAGAGATAATTTTCTAGCAGGATATATTTGGAGGTTTTTCCTTGACTATTATACAAGTCTTCTGCTATGTGCTTCCTCGTATTCATGTTAGGCAAGCAAATTACACTAAATAAATATATTTGTTCCAATATAAATTTTCTGGAAGAACGTTCATAAGCCTGTCATTGCATACGAATGATAACAGAGGTAAGTAATATACAGGTGATACAAATAATTTTTTTTCCCATCGTAGATGGTGAGTCTTCTAGTATTTACTTTAATAATAATAGTTCTTGGGACTTCCCTGGTGATGCAGTGGTTAAGAATCCACCTGCTAATGCAGGGGACCCAGGTTCAAGCCCTGGTCTGGGAAGATCCCACATGCCACCAAGCAACTAAGCCCATGCACCACAACTATTGAGCCTGTGCTCTAGAGCCCGTGAGCCACAACTAATGAGCCCCCGTGCAACAACTACTGAAGCCCACGCACCTAGAGCCCGTGCTCCGCAACAAGAGAAGCCACCGCAATGAGAAGCCCGTGCACTACAACGAAGAGTAGCCCCTGTTCGCTGCAACTAGAGAAAGCCCGCGTTCAGCAACGAAGACCCAGCGCAGCCAAAAATAAATAAATTAATTTAAAAAAACAAGACAAAACAAAACTTAGTGGCTTAAAGGAACCATTTCTTAAAAAAAAAATAATAATAATAGTTCTCATTTATTGGATGCTGGTTGTGGACCAACATAGTATAAGAATTTATTTACGTATATGTTCTCATTTAATCCACCCAATAACCCTAAAAATAGTATTAATATCCATATTTTTTACAGATGAGGAAACTGAGAGGACAGACCCCTAAGAGGCAGATCTGACTCTGTCTTCCAAAATTACATTCCTTTCACTTCCTTATCCTATTCAACAATATATTACTTGTTATCTCACTTTCTAGAGTTTGTTAATTGTGCTTCAAAATCTCATTTTACAACACTTGAATTGAAAGGTATGAACTAAGAGCAATGGATTCTAGTTTACAAGGGAGAGTCTCATCTTTTGTAACTGGTGAGGGGTAAATTCTTAAGGAGAGGACCCCACCACCAAGCTCCCAGGACTAGTTGGCTTCATTCTTCCCTCCAAGACCTTTACTCTGAGCTCCTTCACTACTTACTATAGACTGAATGTTTGTGTCCCCCCAAAACTCATGTGTTAAAACCCTAATCCCCACTGTGATGGTGTTTGGAAATGGGGCCTTTGGGGGGTAATTAGGTCATGAGGGTGGAACCCTAGATGGGATTAGTGCCTTTTTAAGAAGAGATATGCGACAGTTTTCTTCCCTTCTGCTCTCTCTGCTGTATGAGGATATGACTAGTAGACGGCATTCTGCAAACCAGAAGGAAGGCCCCCACCAGACACCAGAGTTGCAGGTGCCTTGATCTTGGACTTCCCAGCGTGCAGAACTGTGAGAAATAAATGTCTGTTGTTTAAAACACTTCGTGGATGCTATTCTGTTACAGTAGCCTGAACTAAGAAACTTCTTTAACTCCCAGTTACTACACAGCCATACAAATGCACCTAAGACTATACCAGATCATCTTTTTTTTTCTTTTTTCACTCTTTTAAAGCTATTCTTAGTTATTCTTCCCAAGAGCACATTCTCTAGATAATTTAACAATAATGGCAGAGACCGGGCATAGAACTACTGCAGGGCCTGCTTTAGCTCTCAGTATCAGTACACTGAACAAGCACATTCATGACCGGTCATCAGAAGGAAACTTGAGCTTCGATTCCAACTGTCCCTTTAAAATTTGTTCAGTTTCCCCTTCCCCTGAATGAAATCCAGCATGTTCCATGACTTTTCTGCTCACTCTTAGGAAATAGGACATCTTAGGTCACTTGATGTCACAAAACAGTCTCCACCCAATAATGAGAATGCCCAGTCCCATGCAATACAAAGAACTCTTTCTTTGATTTAGTGTTAAATCTTTTCCCTCTCCTAGCAAGAGCAGGCTTCCAGGAAGAGTGGTGGTGGGCCTTTTCTCTCACTCTCAACCTGCTAAACAAAGCTGGTAGGTCCTTGGGGTTAGAGGGAAGAGGGAAAGGAGTAGAAAGTTCTTCCTTGACTGGTGTCGTACCAAAGGGCTTTGCACTATCTGGCATGGGAGATGCTTAAAGCTGATTCTCCCATAAGGATTACTGTGAGTTCTTCAGAAGTCCCCTTGGTAGGTCCCTACCATTGCAACTCTGCTTGAGAAACCAACAGTTTCTCAACAAATTCCAGCAACCTTTAACAACTTCCATTTTGATCTGTCTCATTATCCTCTTTGGTACCTGATAGCTATTCTATCTCAGAGCCTCAGTCCACATTTCCCATTTAACAACCTATAATATCCACCATTACATTAGTTCTATATACTATGGTTCATTGTCACTTGGACATACACTTTGGGTATAAGTGCAGAATAACATTCCTCTCAACCAGTAAAGCTATATATTAAAATGTTGTCTGACCCTTGTTACAGTACCTGGAAATTTTCTCATAATTATTTCCTTTTATTCAACTTTTTTTCCTTTTTTTTTTTTTTTTTTTGGCCGTGCCACCTTGCGGGACCTTAGTTTCCTGCCTAGAGACATAACCTCGGCCCCGGCAGTGAAAGCACCGAGTTCTAACCACTGGACCACCAGGGAATTCCCTCAAAGTTTTGTTTTGACTACAGTTTGAAAATGGATTATAATACCTCTTCCACAGATGTTAATTCTTTCTTTCAATTTGTTCCACATTTTGGTGCTTTTCAATAAATGGGCACTCAATGCTGGTCATCCTATGCCTAGACCTGGAATCAAGTCTGTCTCTCCTTACTGATGGAAAATTTTCCTATGAGCTCATCATGTTTTACATTTTTTCTATGTAAGAATGCAGAAGAGGGCATAAAGTGAAATTCCTAATCGCCAGAAGATTTGTATCCTAACTGTAGATCACTGCACCATTCATGGTCAATATCACCTGTGCTGCCGATGGGCTTATTAGAGATTCACTGGCATTATGCCGTTTAAAATAACAGTAGCATGTTAATTTGTAAACACTCTAATCCCTGTCCCTCTATCTTACCCTGCCCTCAGTATTATATGAGATGACTCTGGGAATTGCATCATTATGACAGTGACTAGGGTGAGGAGAGTGCGGCATCTAGGATACAAAATTTAAGGAGGTGCTCACTCCGTGGTCATGGAAACCCAGTGCCTCCTTAAAGTTGGCACCCTCGGTGCTTCACTCACCTCACCCTAATCCTGTCTCTGTGTATTGGACCTGCGTTTATTCAATAATATTCTTGAGAACTTTCTGTGGGCCAAACACTGTTCTTGATGGTGGACATCCAGAAGGGGTGCAGTCAGATAAAAGTTTCTGCCCTTATTGGACAGTAACAAGTGCCATGGAGGAAGATAAAGCAGAGAAAGGGAATAAGGAAGTTCGAAGGTGGGGTAGGGGGTGCCATTTAAAATAGGGCGGTCAGGGAAATCCTTACTGAGAAGGTGACATTTGAGCAAAGAATTGAAGGAGGTGAAATGTTTTTGAACACTTAATAAAGTGTTCAAAATATTTTCTGAATTTGTTGCCAATAGTTTATAATGAGTAGATTCCACAAAAATATCTGGCTTCTCTTGACAAATCCAAAGATCTGGCAACATGGAGCCCCATTCCTGTGCAACAACAACGATATGGAGCTGAGAAGGGCTGGCCACTCTGAACCATGCCAGGGCCTTGTATTGGGCAAGACTTTCCTGGTTCTCCAAGTCTCCATCTGCCTGCCTTGCTCTGTTACATCACCTGTCTGTCCCTTGTAAGCATCTGAGTTTGCAAACTTCGGCAAGAATCCTAAAGGGAGAACTCAAATGCTGCCAGCTTCCCTCCAAGTAGTAACTCAGAGGCTTGGTGGCTATTGCGATGAGATGGTCTGCTCACCAGACCACAGTAAAGTCACTCCACTAGTGAGGCCAAGAGACCTTGCCTCTGGACCCCAGAGATGAGCGGTGTTTACTAAGTTGCTAGAAGCTGAGGGGAGAAGGTACCACTGGGCTGTCTTCTTGCACAACGACTGGCATTACCAGAACTTTGTTAAAACCCTACTATCCTAGTTCACACACGTTCTAACTTTCAACTAGTCCTTTTCTTGGAGCAAAAGAAAAAATAAATAAATTCCGGGGTGTGCAAGGCATGATTTTCTGTCTCAGCAGAATTTTAATACAACGAGCAGTTGCAGTTCTTTGAAACCCCACCTACCTGCTGGCACATGTCAGTGACAGGAATTTTCCACTTGGGTGAGGCGCCCATACCCTTCACTGAAACTACCCTGAGGAAGAGATCTGTGGTGGCAGATAGCACTGACAGACATTTCTGAGAAGTGATGACAGGGGTCTCTTCCTGACAGCTAGGAGAGAGGAGGGCATATTGCCATAACAACTATTACTTATTCTTTACATGCTTTAGCTGGATTTTTGATTCTGCAACTATCTGCCTAAATTACAAGATTTTAAACTCAGGCCAAGTAGGTGAGAACAAGTTAAGACTTCTTAACTTCAACTTACGTAAAAATCTCCACTGTGGAAAAAAGAAAGAAAGAAAGAAAGAAAGAAAGAAAGAAAGAAAGAAAGAAAGAAAGAAAGAAAGAAAGAAAGAAAGAAAGAAAGAAAGAAAGAAAGAAAAAAGCTAAGTCAGGATAAACAACAAGGCCCTACTGTATAGCACAGGGAACTATATCCAATGTCCTGTGATAAACCATAATGGAAAAGAATATGAAAGAGAATATGTATATGTATAACTGAATCACTTTGCTGTACAGCAGAAATTAACACAACGTTGTAAATCAACTATACTTGAATAAAATTTTTAAGACATTTAAAAAGAGTAAAAAAAAATCTCCACTGTGAAATTGCATGAAACCAGTTTTGTTATAAAATGAAAATAGCTGGGACCACTGTGACTTTGAGGCAGACATAGCGTGTTTGCTTGACAGACGATGTAAGATTCTGGATGTATTTCAATCAACTCACTATATTTGCACTGGATGAAAAAAATCTCAAACTCTGCCTAGTGTACAGAGTACATTATGTCTCTGCTTTATTTCACAATCAGTTAAAAAGAAAGAAAGAAAAAATAGGGAGCGGGGAGCATATTTCCAATCTTAACTCCAATTAGGGTATTGGAAAATTGAACTTTCATGTTAGTAAAAATGAAAACCATGGATAAAAAATTAGAACGATTTTTAAGACAAGTTTGTAAATAACTACTGGGCTATTCACATAACATGAATATTAAGCACACATGAATTGAAGGAAGACATTTTACGGTAACCCAAAGGAAATTTGTGAAGCAGGAGAAATTTCTCTTGGTGTGCAAAATTTCTCTGTACTGTTCCTCCACCTTTATCAGCCTCTCCTACCCACCGCTCACCACGCAGTTCTCATAATCATACTCTCTTCCACACTTCAGCCTCCCTCTATCAAAATATGGGTCAATGGTAAGACACAAGAAACTTGTACAAAGCTTTTTTTTTTTTTTTTAATTTATTTTTGGCTGCATTGGGTCTTTGTTGCTGCACGCGGGCTTCTCATTACGGTGGCTTCTCTTGTTGTGGAGCATGGGCTCTAGGCGCACGGGCTTCAGTAGTTGGGGCATGTGGGCTCAGTAGTTGTGGCTCGTGGGCTCAGTAGCTGTGGCTCGTGGGTTCAGTAGTTGTGGCTCGCGGGCTCTAGAGCACAGGCTCAGTAGTTGTGGCTCACGGGCCTAGTTGCTCCGCGGCATGTAGGATCTTCCCAGACCAGGGCTTGAACTCGTGTCCCCTGCATTGGCAGGTGGATTCTTAACCACTGCACCACCAGGGAAGCCCCAAGTCTTTTTTAAAAAGCTCTGGTTCAAAAATCGCTTCTGATTTTAAGAACATGAGGGAAAGAAGGTCAAGGGAAGAAAGACTGTGTCCCCTTACAAATTCTTATGACATGTTTCTCCTGTGGAGCAAATTTTTCAAACGATGTTAACCATTTTTACAATGAAAAGTTTTTGTGGTTTTCTTTTGGAAATCAAACATTAAGCAGCAGCATCTGGCCTGCAGATCATTCTATTAACTCTCATACCTTCTTGTTACATCCATTCCATCAGTAAAGGTGCTTTGCAAATATTTTCTTATGACATCCTGAATAAACATACGCTCTAATTATGTAGTAGGCCCGGACTTAGCAAAAGAAAAACCAAAAGAAACTGAATTTTAATTTCTCCATTAAAAAAAAAAATCTTCAGAGTTCTTTTTTTAGCCACCCAGTATCCTTTTTCATTCTTTTTTTGTTTTACCTGTTAAACCAGTTTGCAAATAACTACTGGCCCCAGCACAAAGCTTGAATACTAAACTCCTATTAACTGCAGGAAAATTTAATTTTAGCGTGACCTTCCACTTTCAAGAAACCACATGTGAGAGAGATATTATTTTAAAATACTCCTTAAGATGCTATAAACCATTTAACAAGAAACACATTTTTTAAAAGATAGAGGAAAGAATTTTGGGTACCAGCCTCTTTGCAGTGCCCCAGAAGTCACAACGGCAACGAATAATTCTGTTTTTGCAGAGATTCACTCTGCCTACCTGTTTTCCTTCCATGAATCATTACTAAGGTGCAGCAATGTCTTAGGATGGTCCAAAAATAGATGATGGAGGTCAGCCCCTGTCCTCAAGGCCATGTGTTATATGAGAAAACCACCACTTTTTCTCCACTTTCTGTGACCGCCCCTCCCTCTCCACCGTCGACACCTCCTTCCTTCTTGCAGAGAAAGAAGTTTCTCTCTTCCGACTCCTGGTTCCATCCACTTCCTTTCTTCATCAACTCTCTCTTCTCCTTTTGAACGTCTTCCCCTCCTCCTATCCTTTCCTTTCTGGCTAAAAACCTGCGCCCATCTACCCTCTTCTAAGAGACACTTCTTGAGGCTGTGCTGTCACCTCAAGATACTACTGTCAATGTTCTTTCCCTACCAGTCACCCTGAACAAGGACTCTACAGCTGCTCCAACACTGCTTGCATGTGAATCACCTGGGGAACAGCGTTCGAAGGCAGATTCTAAGTAGGTAAGGACCTGAGAATCTGCATTTCTAATGAGCACCCAGGTGATGCCCACACTGGAGGGCTCTCTGGTCAATGCATTCACTCTTGATTGTTCACTTGTCCCTTACCAGCGGATGTCCCTTTCTGTCACCTCAATGAAGTGGTTCCTAAAAGTCACCACTGATCTTCTTACCCTCAAATCCAACAGCTCTTCCCTTTGTCCTTAGTGTCTTTAATCTGTACACAGTATCACTTATCACCAGTGGTCACCTGCCATCCTTCTCTCGAAACTTCTCCTCTTGGGTTCGCTGCCATGATACTCCTTTGGCTCTTCTTCCACAGGCAACTCCAATTTCCTCTGATTGTTGTCCTTCCTCCTCTTGCCACCTGAAGGAACCTAGTTACCACCCAGGTGATGACCCTCAAATTCAGTATTTGCTCTTTGGTTTATCTTTGTCTCTGTTCTTTCCCTCAGGGATTATCCAATTTCATGACTTCAATGTGCATTTTTCAGACGTGTATTTCTAAAGGGAACTTTTCCCCAAATCACATTCCAACCTCCAACTAGCCATCAGTTATCTCCACCTGGACAAGCTGCTCACACCTGAAACTTAGGTTTTCAACCAAACTCAAGACCTAACTAATTTCTATGCCTCACTTTTCTATTCCTGTGAATGGTGTCATTATTACTCCGGTCACACAAGCTCTCAACCTCTGAGTTATCCTTGGTTTTCCTGTCCCTTTATATTCCATCACTAACTCTAAGCCAGAAGGACAGGGAAGGCGGCTCACAGGATCCAGCAATGAGTGAGTTGAGAGTACTGGACTGGGAGATTTGCTAACCACATTTCCAGCTACAATTTAGCAACACTTTTATGTCCTGATGGTAAGTCTAGATACAGCTCAGCTAATCCACCAGCTTAAACTCCTGCCTGTTCTTCACCTCCCCCTTTCTACCTTCTCTTTTAATTTTCATTTGCATCCGCATCTCCTATTTCCTTTTCATTCCTCTCTTATCTCCTTCTTTCTTTGTTCTTCTCTTTCTCTTCCATTGGTAATCAATCATACCTTTTAAAAGGAATCACATCCCCTTTGCCTCTCCCAATTAGCACTCATTTAGTGAATAACATCTCTCCAATCCTACCCACTTCTCATCTACCTATCTCACATTTTATTTCCTCACCATGCTCATTCCTGTCAGCCCTCTTAATCCTCAAACAGTTCCAGGAGAGCAAAGACCATTCCTATGTTGTTCATTATTTTATCTTGTGTCCCCTGGTGCCTGGCACTGAGTAGGTGCTCAGTAAGTGTTTGTCAAAGAAAGAAAGAAGGGGAGGAAAGAGGGAAGAGAGAGAATATGATCCCCATTTTGCAGATAAGTAACTAAGGCTCCAAGAGGTTAAGCCACTTGCCTACAGTCATACACTTAACTGTATGGAGACAGGTTGCTATGTTTGTTCTGTCTAAAGCTAAAGCCTGTATTAAGGACACTGCATTTCTGGGTCCCCAGCTCTGCATTAGGTGCCCCAGGAGGAGACAAATATGTATAAGACAAAGGCTCTGCCCCCCAAGAAGTACACAATTTAGTAAGGGAGCTAAATATACAAATAACTGTAATATAAAGTAGGGTATAATCATGAGTTTACATTTTCTAAAAAGATTTGTTTAGTACCTGGTTTCTTGGTAAATAATTTTAGAGTGTGACAGAATAAAAAAGTTAGTAAACAGTGTTCAGATGTAAGGCTCTCCTCTTCCCTGGAGCCCTGTGTTTGACATTACTAAAAATAAGAGTCTTGAAATCCAAGCAAAGATGACTTTCCCTCACATGTCAGACCCAGAGGCCCAAGTTAATGGAGATTCCACTGTAGTTCCCGAAACTGTTTGGTCTTCAGAAGAAAAATTGGGCATGCCCTTCTGGATGCTTAGTGAACAGACTGGGTAGTATGCTCAAATCATGCAAGCCTACGAGGGTAGAATGCCAATAGCAAACAAGTATGTATTATAGTGGGGTTAGTGTGGAATGCAGCTCTGGAATGCAAAAGTTTAATATCATAAGGGTAGCATTAGTCATGGACAAGTAGGTTCCATATGTGTTTCTTACATTTCTCAGTTTCCACCAGTTTGGGGTCAAAGATTTTCATAAATAAGACATTTCAAATCAGAGGGAATAAGGGTATTGGTACACTTGGCTATCTATTTGGAAAAAAAAAAAAAAAGTTAAATCACTGCCTTAACCTTCCATGAAAAAAATATAACAGGTGTGTTTAAAAATTTAAGTAGGGACTTCCCTAGTGGCGCAGTGGTTAAGAATCGCCTGCCAATGCAGGGCACACGGGTTTGATCCCTGGTCCAAGAAGATACCACATGCAATGGAGTAACTAAGCTTGTGAGCCACAACTACTGAGCCCATGTGCTGCAACTACTGAAGCCCGCATACCTAGAGCCTATACTCCCCAGCAAGAGAAGCCACCACGATGAGAAGCCCGCGCACCGCAATGAAGAGGAGCGCCCGCTCGCCGCAACCAGAGAAAGCCCGCGCGCAGCAACAAAGAGCTAACACAGCCAAAAATAAGTTAATTAATTAATTTTTTAAAAAAAGTTAAGTAAGTTTAAGTAAAATTTCAAACTATAAAAAGTACTAGAAAAAGTGTGGAATAGGTGAATCATTTTCCACCTGTAGGGTAAATAAAGGTCTTTTAGCATGACACCAAAGGCAGAACCATGAAGCACAAGATTACATTTAAGTATGCTTAAAAATGAAAAAAGAAAACTTTTATATTGCCAAAAAATGCAATGAAACAATGGCAAAATTAAAAACTAGAACATATTTAAAATATATGTGATAAGGAATTTACATTTCTATAGTCATTCAATTCAAAAAGGAAGAAATATATCCTTGCAATAAAGAGATAAGTAAAACAATTTTTTAAAAAGCTCCATAATTCCTCAGCTAACAGATTGCCAAAAATACATAAGAATCATCATATCTAGTTACAGCAAGCATATAGGAAAATGACCCCTCATACAGGATTACTGAGAGAATAATTGCTACCATTTTTGTGAAGGATACTTTGGTAATTTGTACCACAAAACCTTCAAAATGGACCCAGCAATCCTACTCCTAGGAATTTATCCTAGAAAATTATTAGAAAAACACAAATCAATATATGTCCAAGACATTTATTGTGGCATTGTTTGTAACAGTGAAAAACTGAAATAATCTAAATGTTCAATCATGGAAGAGTTAAATATATTTTGATCCAATCACACAGTAGAATATCCTGCTGCTATTAAAAAATCACAATCTGGATATGTTTTTCCTGACACAAAGTTATTTAAGATATGCTGTTAAGTGAAAAAAAAAATCATGTTACACAACTTGTATAATAATTTCTTTTTTTAAAAACGGATATCAAGTTTATATGTGGAATCTAAAAAGATGATACAAATGTACTTATTTACAAGACAGAAATAGACTCACAGGCATAGAAAACAAACTTATGGTTACCAAAGGGGAAAGGGCCAGGAGGAATAAATTAGGAATTTGGGATTAAAATATACACACTACTACATACAAAATAGATAACCAACAAGGACCTACTATATAGCACAGGGAACTATACTCAATATCTTGTAATAACCTATAATGGAAGAGAATGTAAAAAAAGAGTATATATATATATATATATAAAACTGAATCACTTTGCTATATACCTGAAACTAACAAACACAGCATTGTAAATCAACTATATTTCAATAAAAATTTTAAAAAATAAAATTAAATAAAAATTAAAAATGATATCAGACAACACAACTTGTATGATAATTTCTTTTAAAATTATATAGATATATATGTATATATACACATATATGTGTGTGCTAATATATGAATATATATGTGTGTATGTATTAATATATACATACACATGCAGAGAGAGAGAGAGAGAGAGAGAAAATGAGCCAGATAGTAACTAAGGGCCCCATTGGGGTTGAACTGGCTTTGAAGATCCCATGAAACTTGTATTAGATTAACACCAACTTCAAGGCCTTTGAGAGTTCAACACCCTCCCCTGAAGTTTACTTCTTCATGTTTCCAACTGCCTCTGCACTTCTGTACCCCTGTGCACTGATCTTATTTCACCTCATAAAACTCAGATGTAAAACTTAGTCCTTTCACAATAAATCCACTCCCACTAAGCCTTTGGTGAGTTTTTGCTGACTTTATTGAAGTTTTAAGGAGGGTGGTGGTGATCACTTTACTCCTGTCTCAATAGCTCTTCAGCCTTTCTCCTGATTGATTCCTGGGAAGCTTTGGTGCCAGCCAACATCTGGCCCCAAGAGGAAGGTAATAGAATAAGATTCTCTCTTGATCATTAGATATGTGTATGTATATATATGTATGTGTTGTATATGTACATGTATATGTGCGTATATATAATAATGTATGTATACATATACATATATACATATATACATATACATACATATATACATACATATATATATATATATATATATATATATATATATATATATATATATATATATATATATATATATATATATAAAATATCCTTTGGCTCCCTGGATATTTAAAAATCCAGGAAGCTATTATTCAAAAGTTAACAGTGGCTATCACTACATAGTGGGAGTTCAAATGACTTTTATATTCTTCTTCATACTTCTCTAAATTTTCTGAAATTTTTATAAGCATGTACTATTATTACAATAAGAGAAAAAAAATTTTAAGTTATTTCAGTTTTAAAGGGTAGAGGCGTAGTATTAACGACAAAGCAGTTTTTCTCTGGATTTGTCCACACCTGCGTTGCAGAAACCCAGCCCTTTCCAATTCACCCCAAATTGTTTAAGGAGCCTAGGGAGGCGTCCCACAGGCACCCTATAACCAACCATCTTGGCTACCACCTTAGTCTCCCATTTGCATCTCTCCTGCCTTGCCGTCCCCCACCAGTACCCCAAAGGGCATCCCTCCTCACATGGCCCTCAAAAACCCCACACTACTGCTGGTCAATGCCCTCCAGCATCTCGGCCAAGGGACCCGAGGTCTCCCAAGGCCTCTAACCCCTATCTTTGCCCAAACTGACCTTCCTCTACTGACCTTCCCTTTTGCAGCTACTACAGAGGACACGGCTACCTTCCAGAACCAGTTGTGGCTTCTTTTCCCTTTTTCTACCTTTGATAGAATGGAAAGATAAAAAATAAACAGGGTTTAATGTCCAGAGCAGTCCTGCAGTTCTTCCCCCTTCTCAGGTCAGAGAGAACAAGGGATGCCTGTATTCCTGCCCTCCTGGAAATCTCACTACAAGGCCCTGTCAGGAGGCTGCCTGGAGCAGCTGAGGGACCAGCTGGACCACCACGCAGAAGTGACAGAAGCCTCTCTGGCTCCCAGTCTACCTGTTAGGTGGAGTGGTGGAGGACCAAACAGAAGTACCTCCAGTAAGCCCCCCGAGTAGATTATGACAACCGTCCCACCCGTGCCAGTCTGTTGGAGGTGTGCCAATACACCCTCTCACCAAGGTTGAACCCCTTACAGTCGACCCCTCTGCAGCGGATGTGTGGGCAAGAGGAGCACTACCCAGGCCATAAATTATGGCCTCCGATAACGGTCTCCACATGGCTTCACAAGCTCAGGATGGGGAATATACAAAATCTGGGGTCAAGTCTCAAAGGGCCTGTGTGGCCAAAAAAAAAACCACACGAAATACATGGGCTTCCAAAGAGAAAAACAAAGCATCTCAGGATCTCTGGCAAACTGGCTGGCCCCAGGCATGATAAGGCTTGCAGCTATGTTTTGTTTTAGGTCACTCACCTGAAGGGGTGAGAGAGTTACTATGCATATATCCCAGGGAAGAACATTCTAGGAACAGGAAATAGTCCAGGAGAAGATTCTGAGCAAGGGAGGTTGCCCAGTGTCTTCAATCAAAAGTGTGGCTTGGGCCGCTCTCACATCCGAGATGGCCCACACTCTGTCTATGGAGTGCGTTTCTCCCTGAATAAACTTCCTTCTCTTTACCAGGGCTCGCCCTTGAATTCTTTCCTGGCGAAGCCAGGAACCCACACTCCGCGACAGTCCCAGGGACTGCCTGAGACCTGAGACATGACCGTCCTCTCGCGCCCCACTCTCTTTCCTGCAATATCTCTTCTGGCGCCCAACCTGAGGCCTCAGACGGCACAATCTCCATCTGCCTACTGGGCTACGACCCCCCTCTGAAGGGTGACTGGGACTTGTCCCCAGCCTTGTAGATTCAAGTAACCCCTTAGGTGGCGGCTGACGCCGCCCGCTGGATCTGGCAGAGGCCAGTTCTCTGGCCGTGAAGGAGCCCATCGAGGCCAAGGCTTTTCTCCCCTGATCTTTCTCATTCTACTATCGCTTTCTCTTTAGACTGGAGAAGATCCACCAGGACGACCACCGGACATCCAAATTAAGACCCCACGGCAAGTAATTGACAACTTGGTTGGGCGAGTTGCCCCTGTGGCTCCTCGAGCCCAATTCCCCCTCCTTACTCGTGCTTCGCCCCAGTCCAGTTCCGGGACGCTGGAACTGCATCAGGGATCCAAACTGGGGGACTCCGTGAGTCCCCCTCTGGATTTGTGCCCGGCGGTCCCCCAGTGTTCTCAGGGCTTACAGACTCGTTGCACACCCGAGCGGATGTTGTAGGCGAGCACTTCCCTCGAAAGGGTCGCAGTCCCTTCCCCCCTAGGAAGCGTCGCGGCTGTGCACCTTCCTAGACCCAGTCTTCCTTTTTTTTTTTTTTTCCGGGGATCTTCACCCCAGATATTGCACCCCCGAATGGAAGTGTGGGAGAGCACTTCTCTCGTGGGGTTCGTGGGCGGACTTCATCAACCCCTGAGCAGAGGAAGCAGGTGAACACCTTTCTCAGGAGGCTTACGAAGCTCCCTTGGGAAGTCTCCTGGCTGTACACCTTCCCTCCTGTCCTGGATTTCTCTTATATCTTCCTTCTCTCCTGACCTCTTGGACTGTCTATTGATCCTTGAGCCTCCTTGCTGGCTTTGTCAGCACGTTGGGCATTGCCTCTTCTCTGGAGAGGTAGCCCTCCTCAACATCACAAGGACCATATCCTGAGGGGAGGTTTTGCCTTGTATTGTTGTCACTGCCTTGTGGTCCTCCAGCCCTACCCTTTGGCTCTATTTGTTTCTCTTTCTTTTGTTTCAGTAGGGATAAAGTTAACCTGTTTAGTTGGCTCAGGGCCTAGGTCTTCTCCCTCCCTCTCTGAAGGATTTAGGCCCTGAGACTCTGGTTGCTTTTTCTCCCCCTGGCTCTTGTTCATTTTATTGACTAATCCAAGGGGCCTCCTCAGGCTAACCGACCAGGCAGATTTTGGGTGCTCATAGGGACCCCACACTGTTGACACTGGGAGAACGCCAGGACAAATAACTACCATCTGTCCAGGATCCATCAGACCGATGTCTTGTCAAGACATCCCAACAAAAAATGGGGCAACTACAATCATCCTGAGGGACTTCCTGCTAGGATTCATACTTAGCTAATTGGGGAAAATTTAGACACGATGGTTTAAGAAAAAAGAAATTAATTTTCTTTTGCAGTACTGCATGACCCCAGTACAAACTAGGGGACCAAGAGATCTGGCCAGAAAATGGGTCACTGAATCACAGCACCATCTTGCAGCTGGACCTGTTTAGTAAAAGGAAAGGTAAATGAGGGGAAGTTCTATATGTCCAAATGTTCATGACCTTATTCCAAAATACAGGTCTGAACGAACTCCTGCTGTGTGTGCCTGGCTCGCATCCCTTCAAAGTGCCTCTTCCCCCACAGGAGCCTGATGTTTTAGATACCCTTATGACTCATCCTGCCCGAGGTCCACAACCGGGATATCCTACCTCCCCCAGTTCTGAGGGGGGACAGTCTTCCACACCATTTACCCCTAATGCCCCAACTGGGGAGCTGGAGACCCCAGACCCTCCCCATAAACCAGCTCATGGATTTGGCCTTTGGAGTATTTAACGATAGAGATGGGGTTGAAGAGGCAAAAAGGATTCAGGGACAACAGCTAACAGCACAGTTACTGGAGGCAGCCCTACCCCTGCACCACCTCAGGGTTACCCTCCCTTGCAAAGACCCGTGGTGAGGACAGGATCCAGGAAGCCTCCATCAGAGCCACTGTCTCACTGAGAAAACAACTGTTTTAAGTGTGACCAAGAGGGCCACTGGAAGAACAAATGCTCCCTGTATGGGAAAAGTCCACTGGGACCCTGCCTGACATACAAACAAGAGGGCCACTGGAAGTGGGACCGCCTCCAGTCCCAAAGGGGACTTGGGGCCCCCAAACCAATGATGGCCGAGAGGACTGAAGATTGATGGGACCTGGGACCCTCCCCAGCTCCCAAAGGACACCTGGTCATTTCTCTGGCGGAGCCTCAGGTAACCCTTGACGTAGCAGGTAGGAAAGTTATTTTCTTATTAGATATGGGAGCTGCCTGCTCTGTGCTGACTGATTTCCCTGGACCCCTGTCCTCCCAAACCTGTATGATAATGGGGATTGATGGAAAGCCCAAAACCAAGCAGTTCACCCCTCCCCTCACCTGCTTGCTGGGAAATTTTACCTTTGCACATCACTTTCTGCTCATCCCTGAGTGCCCCCTCCCCTTGTTGGGAAGGGACTTGCTCACTAAATTCCAGACAATAGTCCAAGCTGGAGACCCTCACAGGGAAGACAACCACCAAGAAAAACAATTGCTCTTGGCCGGAGGAGTCTACGCCAGTCCCAAGCCAGAGGAGGTTTCCATTCCCCCCCCCATCTAAGTTTTTATTATTATTTTTTCACATCTTTATTGGAGTATAAATGCTTTACAGTGTTGTGTTACTTTCTGCTATATAACAAAGTGAATCAGCTATATGTATACATATATCCCCATATCTCCTCCCTCTTGCATCTCCCTCCCTCCCTCCCTATCCCACCCCTCTAGGACGCTACAAAGCATCGAGCTGATCTCCCTGTGCTATGCGACTGCTTCCCACTAGCCATCCATTTTACATTTGGTAGTGTATATATGTCACTGCCACTCTCTCACTTCATCCCAGCTTCCCCTTCACCCCCGTGCCCTCAAGTCCGTTCTCTACGTCTGAGTCTTTATTCCTGCCCTGCCGCTAGGTTCATCGGTACCACTTTTTAAAGTTCCATATATATGCGTTAGCATACGGTATTTGTTTTTCTCTTTCTGACTTACTTCACTCTGTATGACAGACTCTAGGTCCATCCACCTCACTACAAATAACTCAATTTCATTTCTTTTTATGGCTGAGTAATATTCCATTGTATATATGTGCCACATCTTCTTTATCCTTTCATCTGTCGATGGGCATTTAGGTTGCTTCCATGTCCTAGCTATTGTAAATAGTGCTGCAATGAACATTGTGGTACGTGATTCTTTTTGAATTATGGTTTTCTCAGGGTATATGCCCAGTAGTGGGATTGCTGGGTCATACAGTTGTTCTATTTTTAGTTTTTTAAGGAACCTCCACACTGTTCTCCATAGTGGCTGTATCAATTTACATTCCCACCAACAGTGCAAGAGGATTCCCTTTTCTCCATACCCTCTACAGCATTAACTGTCTGTAGATTTTTTGATGATGGCCATTCTGACTGGTGTGAGGTGATAGCTCATTGTAGTTTTGATTTGCATTTCTCTAATAATTAGTGATGTTGAGCAGTTTTTCATGTGCCTCTTAGCCATCTGTATGTCTTTTTTGGAGAAATATCTATTTAGGTCTTCTGCCCATTTTTGGATTGGGTTGTTTGTTTTTTTGATATTGAGCTGCATGAGCAGTTTGTATATTTTGGAGATTAATCCCTTGTCCGTTGCTTCATTTGCAAATATTTTCTCCCATTCTGAGGGCTGTCTTTTCATCTTGTTTATGATTTCCTTTGCTGTGCAAAAGTTTTTAAGTTTCATTAGGTCCCATTTGTTTACTTGTGTTTTTATTTCCCTTACTCTAGGAGGTGGGTCAAAAAGGATCTTGCTGTGATTTATGTCAGAGTGTTCTGCCTATGTTTTCCTCT
Organism: Eschrichtius robustus; assembly: GCF_028021215.1. Taxonomy (NCBI): domain Eukaryota; kingdom Metazoa; phylum Chordata; class Mammalia; order Artiodactyla; family Eschrichtiidae; genus Eschrichtius; species Eschrichtius robustus. Next base: position 94,795,847 of record NC_090825.1, read on the forward strand.
AAGAGTTTTATAGTGTCTGGCCTTACATTTAGGTCTTTAATCCATTTTGAGTTTATTTTTTGTATGGTGTTAGGGTGTGTTCTAACTTCGTTCTTTTACATGTATCTGTCCATTTTTCCCGGCACCACTGATTTAAGAGGCTGTCTTTTCGCCATTGTATATTCTTGCCTCCTTTGTCAAAGATAAAGTGACCATATGTGTGTGGGTTTATCTCTGGGCTTTCTATCCTGTTCCATTGATGTATATTTCTGGTTTTGTGCCAGTACCATACTGTCTTGATGACTGCAGCTTTGTAGTATCGTCTGAAGTCAGGGAGCCTGATTCCTCCAGCTCCGTTTTTCTTTCTTAAGATTGCTTTGGATATTCAGGGTCTTTTTTGTTTCCATACAAATTGTAAAATTTCTTGTTCTAGTTCTGTGAAAAATGCCGTTGGTAATTTGATAGGGATTGCAAAGATTGCTTTGGGTAGTATAGTCATTTTCACAATATTGATTCTTCCAATCCAGGAGAATGGTATATCTCTCCATCTGTTTGTGTCATCTTTGATTTCTTTCATCAGTGTCTTATAGATTTCTGAGTACAGGTCTTTTGCCTCCTTAGGTAGGTTTATTCCTAGGTATTTTATTCTTTTTGTTGTGATGGTAAATGGGATTGTTTCCTTAATTTCTCTTTCTGATCTTTCGTTGTTTGTGTATAAGAATGCAAGAGATTTCTGTGCATTAATTCTGTATCCTGCAACTTTACCAAATTCATTGATTAGTTCTAGTAGATTTCTGGTGGCATTTTAAGGGTTTTCTATGTATAGTATCATGTCATCAGCAAACAGTGACAGTTTTACTTCTTCTTTTCCAATTGTATTCCTTTTATTTCTTTTTCTTCTCTGATTGCTGTGGCTAGGACTTCCAGAACTATGTTGAATAATAGTGGCAAGAGTAGACATCCTTGTTTTGTTCCTGATGTTAGAGGAAATGTTTTCAGTTTTTCACCATTGAGATTGATGTTTGCTGTGGGTTTGTCATATATGACTTTTATTATGTTGAGGTAGGTTCCCTCTATGCCCACTTTCTGCAGAGTTTTTATCATAAATGGATGTTGAATTTTGTCAAAAGCTTTTTCTGCATCTATTGAGATAATATGGTTTTTATTCTTTAATTTGTTAATATGGTGTATCACATTGATTGTTTTGCATATATTGTTTTTTTATAAATTTATTTATTCATTTATTTACTTATTTTTGATGGTGTTGGGTCTTTGTTGCTGCACACGAGCTTTCTCTAGTTGCGGTGAGCAGGAGCTACTCTTCGTTGAGCTGCGCGGGCTTCTCGTTGTGGTGGCTTCTCTTGTTGTGGAGCATGGGCTCTAGGCGTGCGGGCTTTAGTAGTTGTGGCATGCAGGCTCAGCAGTTGTGACACACGGGCTTAGTTGCTCCGTGGCATGTGGGATCTTCCCAGACTAGGGCTTGAACCCGTGTCCCCTGCATTGGCAAGCAGATTCTTAACCACTCGCCACCAGGGAAGTCCATGTTTTGCATATATTGAAGAATACTTGCACCCCTGGGATAAATCCCACTTGATCATGGTGTATGATCTTTTTAATGTGTTCTTGGATTCTGTTTGCTAGTATTTTGTTGAGGATTTTTGCGTCTATATGTTCATCAGTGATATTGGTCTGTAATTTTCTTTTTTTGTGATATCTTTGTCTGGTTTCGGTATCAGGGTGATGGTGGCCCCATAGAACGAGTTTGGGAGTGTTCCTCCCTCTGCAATTTTTTGGAAGAGTTTGAGAAGGATAAGTGTTAACTCGTCTCTAAATGTTTGATAGAATTCACTTGTGAAGCCATCTGGTCTTGGACTTTAGTTTGTTGGAAGATTTTTAATTACAGTTTCAGTTTCATTACCTGTGATTGGTCTGTTTATATTTTCTAACTCTTCCTGGTTCAATCTTGGAAAGTTGTACCTTTCCAAGAATTTGTTCATCTTCTTCCAGGTTGTCCATTTTATTGGCATATAGTTGCTTGTAATAGTCTCTTATGATCTTTTTTCTTTCTGTAGTGTCAGTTGTAATCTCTCCTTTTTCATTTCTAATTTTATTGATTTGAGTCCTCTCCCTTTTTTTCTTGATGAGTCTGGCTAAGGGTTTATCAATTTTGTTTATCTACTCAAAGAACCAACTTTTAGTTTTATTGATCTTTGCTATTGTTTTCTTCATTTCTATTTCATTTATTTCTGCTCTGATCTTTATGATTTCTTTCCTTCTACTAACTTTGGATTTTCTTTGTTTCTAGGTATTTTTAAATTTCTTTTTTGATTTCTTCAGTGATCTCTTGGTTATTTAGCAGAGCACTGTTTAGCCTCCATGTATTTGTATTTTTTACAGTTTTTTTCCTGTAATTGATTTCTAATCTCATAGTGTTGTGGTCAGGAAAGAGGCTTGATATGATTTCAATTTTCTTAAATTTTCCAAGGCTTGATTTGTGACCCAAGATGTGATCTATTCTAGAGAACGTTCTGTGTGCACTTGAGAAGAAACTGTATTCTTCTGCTTTTGGGTGGAATGTCCTAAAAAATATCAATTACGTCTGTCTGGTCTATTGTATCATTTAAACATTGTGTTTCCTTATTTATTTTCTGTCTGGATAATCTGTCTATTAGTATAAGTGGAGTGTTAAAGTCCCCCACTATTATTGTGTTACTGTCGATTTCTCCTTTTATGGCTGTTAGCATTTGCCTTATGTTTTGAGGTGCTCCTATGTAGGGTGCATAAATATTTATAATTGTTATGTTTTCTTCTTGGATTTATTCCCTTGATCATTATGTAGTGTCCTTCCTTATTTCTTGTAACAGTCTTTATTTTAAAGTCTATTTTGTCTGATATGAGTATTGCTTCAGCTTTCTTGTGATTTCCATTTGCATGGAATATCTTTTTCCATCCCCTCACTTTCAGTCTGTATGTGTCCCTATGTCTGAAGTGCGTTTCTTGTAGACAGCATATATAAGGGTTTTGTTTTTGTATCCATTCAGCCAGTCTGTGTCTTTTGGTTGGAGCATTTAATCCACTTACATTCAAGGTGATTATTGATATGTATGTTCCTATTACCATTTTCTTAATTGATTTGGGTTTATTTTTGTGGGTCTTTTTCTTCTCTTGTGTTTCCCACCTAGAGAAGTTCCTTTAGCATTTGTTGTAAAGCTGGTTTGGTGGTGCTGCATTCTCATAGCTTTGGCTTGTCTGTAAAGCTTTTGATTTCTCCATCAAATCTGAATGAGATCCTTGCCAGGTAATCTTGGATGTAGGTTTTTCCTTTTCATCACTTTAACTATGTCCTGCCACTCCCTTATGGCTTGCAGAGTTTCTGCTGAAAGATCAGCTGTTAACCTTATGGGGATTCCCTTGTATGTTATTTGTTGCTTTTCCCTTGCTGCTCTTAATATTTTTTCTTTGTATATAATTTTTGATAGTTTAATTAATATGTGTCTCGGCATGTCTCTCTTTGGGTTTATCCTCTATGGGACTCTCTGCACTTCCTGGACTTGATTGACTGTTTCCTTTCCCATGTTAGGGAAGTTTTTGACTATAATCTCTTCAAATATTTTTCAGACCCTTTCTTTTTCTCTTCTTCTGGGACCCCTGTAATTCAAATGTTGTTGCGTTTAACGTTGTCCCAGAGGTCTCTGAGACTGTCCTCAATTCTTTTCATTCTTTTTTCTTTATTCCACTCCCTGGCACTTATTTCCACCATTTTATCTTACAGCTCACTTATCCATTCTGCCTCAGTTATTCTGCAGTCGATTCCTTCTAGAGTAATTTTAATTTCAGTTACTGTGTTGTTCATCATTGTTTGTTTGCTTTTTAGTTCTTCTAGATCCTTGTTTCTTGTATTTTCTTCATTCCGTTTCTGAGATTTTGGATCATCTTTACTATCATTACTTTGAATTCTTTTTCAGGTAGCTTGCCTATTTTGTCTTCATTTATTTGGTCTTGTAGCTTTTTACCTTGCTCCTTTGTCTGTAACATCTTTTTTTTGTCGTTTCCTTTTTGTTTTTTTGTTTTTTTTGGATGGGTGGGGCTGTATTCCTGTCTTACTGCTTGTTTGGCCTGAGGTGTCCAGCACTAGAGTTTGCAGGCAGTTGGGTAGTGCCAGGTCTTCGTGCTGAGATGAGGACCTCCGGAAGGCCTCACTTCAATTAATATTCCCTGGGGTCTGTGGTCCTCTGTTAGCCCAGTGGTTTGGACTCAGTGCTCCCACCACAGGAGCTCGGGCCCGCCCTGTGGCCTGGGAACCACGATCCCACAAGCCGCGTGATGTGGCAAAAAAAAAAAAGAAAGGAAAAAAAGGAGCAGTACAATAACAAAGAATAAAAAATAAAATAAAATAAAATTAGAAAGATTAAAAAATATATTAGGAAAAATAAAAATATAATTGAAACAACTGCAACAAGGTAAAACAACCACAACAGAAAAAAGAAAAAAAAAGGTGGGGGAGAAGAAGCCAAAAGGAGCAGAACAATAACAAAGTATAAAGAATAAAATAAAATTAGAAACATAAAAGATTTATTAGAAAAAAAAAATATATAAATGAATCAACAACAACAAGGTAAAACAGAACCCCAACCTAAAAAGAGAAAAAGGAAAAAAAAAAAAGGCCTTGTCTATGGGGGGGGTGGACTTTAGGCAGGGGCGGAGCCTCTGCTTAGGACCTGCATGGAAGGAGAGAGGCAGCACGTCCAAAGGAGGGCCTCTGGAGTGTGGAGTTCCGAAGTTTGGAGTTAGGGCCCTGAGTGAGGGTGTGTGGGTGTGGTTTAGGCCCAGCACATTAGAGGGGGGTCTCCGAGTGTAGAGGTAAGGCCCTGGGTGGGGGTGTATGGGTGGGACTTGGGCACTTTGCGGCAGAAGGGAGGCTCCAAGAGCAGAGGATTAGGCCCAGGAGCCCAACAGGCTCCCCAGTGCCTAAGTGGACAGGGAAAGCGCTGGCCACGTTCCCTTCCATTCCTCTGCCACCCACCCCAGGGTCTCCCCCATCGCCGCTGGACCCCTAACCGTGGCTGCGTCCCACTCAGTGTAGGAACTCCTCCCCTCCCCCAGCCACCCCTCAGGGGTGCCGGTCCCATAGATCCGGTCTTTACTTTTGCTCCCCCTACCCTCCCTCCCACTCCCTCAGGACCCGCGTGGCTGGAAGGGACCTCGGTAGGCAAAGGATCAGGTCTGGGATCGTAGCAGGCTCCTGGGGGCCCATGTGGGCAGGGGAAACCCTGGCCACACTCCCTTTTGATCCTCTGCCCTCCCAATGGTCCCCCCTTTCCCCCTCCCCCAGACGCCCTTCAGGGTCACCAGTCCTGTCTCACCTCCACTTCTCCTCCCCCTTCACTCCCCCCATGCCCCACATCCTATCCAGTTGCTGGGGGTTCCTCCTGTCCCCTTAGGTGTACGTGGCCCCCCACTGGTGCCTGGTAGGTGTCCTAGTTGTGCAGAGATGCGAATTTCACGTCCTCTTAGTCTGCCATCTTGACTCTGTCCCCCCATCTAAGTTTTTAAACTAGGGGCTGTTGAACTCTTTCACAGTACTAGAACTAAAGGTCACTTTTTTTTTTTGCATTTCCCTGCACCAAGACTCCCAATATCTCTTTGTCTTTGAGTGGTCAAATCCAGACACTGTAATGCTATGAATGCCTCCAATCTGTGTGCTTATAAAATTCAAGTCGAGGATGCCTACAAGGCTAGGAATGGAATGGATGAAAAAAATGGGCTAAAAATTGTCCAGCTTCCTTTTAAAATGGTATCACATGAGGCTATAGGCAAGTCTCCTCAGATCAAAGGCCAGACTGAGGGCCATAATTTTAAAATTTCTTAAACCCAGGGAGGATCCCCCAAATAGTAAATAGATTACCAAAATGGGAGGCCACTGGTCTGACTAAACTCACCATACCTGATAGGAATTTCTGGGGAGGCCTTCTCGCTTGAGCTAAATGAGGAAAACTAAAACATTCCAACATAGGTTAAATGGGTATGTCAGTCCTTCAGTATCATTGAGGTAGCCACCCAATTCTTTGAAAAAGAAAAAAAACAAAACAAAACTGTCCTTGTTTTATAAATCTAGTCTTTACAGGACCTGAGGTGTGGCTCCAAAAATAATCCAAAGCTCACCAATCCATTTACCGCTCCCCAAACCTTCCCTATTTATCTTAAGAGGCTTGTAAGTATTAAACAAAGGGGAAACAAAGTCATCCTAGGAGGAACTTGCCTGTACCTTTGAGATGCAAATGTCCTATCTGGTCTTCTCAGGAACCCTTATCTCTGCCATCTTTTTAAACTGCAAATTTTGAAAAAAGGGGTAAATAATTTGGAACTTATCAAGGACAAATAAAAATCGTAAGCATCTTTTCCATAAATATGAGTAAAAAGGGTTTAGCCATCTAGACAAGTGAGCTTGACTTGTTCCATCTGCCAGAAACCAAATTTTAATCCAACCTCTTTTGTAGACTGATGGTTTTTACATTGCTGTACCTAACTGATGGCTGAAATTTTGGAATGGGAACTATGAGGCCTCTGTGTTTGAGTGTTCGTATGTATCTATGTGTGTGCCGTAGATGTATGGTATTGCCAAAAATTAATTCATAAAAGAGCTCTGTTTAATTGACTTAAAGGAAATTAAGTGCTTATATAAATACTCGGAAATAGAAATAATCTGGCTAGAATGAATTTCAGGTTCATGCCATCTGGAAAATATTCAGTTCTAAACTGATATCTGGTATTGAAGGTGGGTTAAGCTTGTTGGTTTGATTAATATAGACATGCCTTTAGAGTCATCAATGTTAAGTATAATACTTCTGTTGTACCTAGGTTTACTAGACCTTATTATATCTACTGCTAATTTGTCAGCAAGAAAAGTAACTCAATGTGGAAAACAAATTTTTAAGGAAAGTAAGATATGTGTTTTCAGTAAAAGAAGGTGTGAGGAATGAAAACATACCAAAAAGGGTTATGCATGATCAGAATTTTCTAAGATTGGATTGAATTTAGTTGGGTAAATGAATTTTGTTGGGAGAAAGCTAAGGTAAGACTTGGATTTGGTTTTTCTCTCTGTTACAAGAACAAAGTTTTGGGGACTTCCCTGGTGGTCCAGTGGTTAAGAATCCGCCTTCCAATGCAGAGGACGCAGGTTTGATCCCTGGTAGGGGAACTAAGATCCCACATGCCACAGGGCAACTAAGCCCGTGTGCCGCAACTACTGAGCCCACGCACTCTGGAGCCCACACGTCACAACTACTGAGCCCACGCGCCACAACTAGACAGAAACCAATGCGCTGCAAGGAAGAGCCCACACGCTGCAATGAAAGACCCTGCAATGCCGCAACAAAGATCCCGTGTGCCGCAGCTAAGACCTGACACAGCCAAATAAATAAATAAATAAATGTTTTTTTTAAAAAAGAGAGAGAACAAAGTTTTCTTGGAATGCTGCTTTTGATAACAGATTGTACGAGTTTCTTTGCCTTTAAGTGACCATATTTACTTTTGAGATCTCTTGTAACTTTGGTTTAAAAAAATAAGTATTATCTCATAGTGACCTATGATATTTTTTTTTAAGTAGGTAACTTATTTATTTATTTATTTATTTATTTATTTATTTTACTTATTTTTGGCTGCGCTGGGTCTTCGTTGCTGTGCACGGACTTTCTGTAGTTGCGGCAAGTGGGGGCTACTCTTCGTTGCGGTGTGTGGGATTCTCATTGTGGTGGCTTCTCTTGTTGTGGAGCATGGGCTCTAGGCATGCAGGCTTCAGTAGTTGCGGTGTGTGGGCTCTAGAGCACAGGCTCAGTAGTTGTGGCACACAGGCTTAGTTGCATGTGGGATCTTCCCGGACCGGGGATCAAACCCATGTCCCCTGCATTGGCAGGCGGATTCTTAACCACTGCACTACCAGGGAAGTCCGTGACATATGATCTTATTTGATCAAATGTTTTGAAACTTTTTGACAAACTTCCCAAATATCAAATTTTAATTAAAATTCTTTTGATCTCCAGCTAACTTTGGGATACTTTAGAGGGCCCCTAAAGTATCTCAAAGAGAAATATTTAACTAGGATTATACGGTATGTTAAGTTAAATGCAGTCATTTGTAATTCTGGTTATTGTAACCAAGTTTCTTTACTGATTACACTATAATCAGATGTTTACTCATGCCTTTTAAGTCTTTTGTCATTTATAGTTATTCTTGTACTCTGATGCTGTTACGAAAAGTGCTTCATCATCAAGGAGATTCATAGAAAGGCTATGGAAGCAGTAACCAGTTCCACATCAAGATGATGACTATGCAAGGATTCCAGCCCATAATGATTCAAAACAAGAGCTGTCCTGCCCCTGGGGCCCCTAGATCAGGCATCCAGAGATTTTACTCCCTGACAGGCAGGGTCGATGCCCCTACTCAGCCCTGAAGCAGCTACAGAAGACAGACCTTTGCCCCCTCAGCTTCCCATAATATTATGGGAGTAAAATCTCTAAGGGGGCAATGAGACAGGAAGGGGGCAGGGCACAACACTTAAAAGAATGACATAGCCCGAGGACAAGACATAAACTGATTAGAAACAAATAGGTCCAATATGGCGGATGAGTCGACTTCCACTAGACCTTGAGCCTCAGTATATGCTCACTGTAAGACATCAGAAAGCTAAATGACTTACCCACAGGCGCCATGACAGTTCCAAGGCCAACCACAAAAGGTCAAAAAGTGGGCAATGGAGGGGCTTCCCTGGTGGCGCGAGTGGTTGAGAATCTGCCTGCCAATGCAGGGAACACGGGTTCGAGCCCTGGTCTGGGAAGATCCCACATGCCGCGGAGCAACTAGGCCCGTGAGCCACAATTACTGAGCCTGCGCGTCTGGAGCCTGTGCTCCGCAACAAGAGAGGCCGCGATAGTGAGAGGCCCGCGCATCGCGATGAAGAGTGGCCCCCGCTTGCCACAACTAGAGAAAGCCCTCGCACAGAAACGAAGACTCAACACAGCCAAAAATAAATAATAAATAAATGATAAATTAAAAAAAGTGGGCAATGGCCCAATTCCCGGAAATCCCCACCTCTTCCCCAAAATAGCTGGAATACTCCTCCCACTTATTAGCCTATGAAATTACCCACCCCTATACAAACTGACAGCCCCATATCCTGGTGCCACTCTCACCTTCCGAGATGGCCCACATTCTGTCTATGGAATGTATTTCTCCCTGAATAAACCTTTCTCTTTAAAAAAACAGCTAATGTGGTTTGGAGCAAAGTATTGAATAAGTACATAAGATAAGAGATCAGAGAGATTATAGGATAGAGATGGTGTGGGTTCCTGTAGACTACTGTCATTTACTGGGTGAGATGGGAAGCCATTGGAAGGTTTGGCTAATTATAATCATACTAGAGTTATTGATTTTATTATAGAGCTAAGAAGAAAGGAAATATTTTTCATAACCATGTCACCACCCTTGTCCCCGTAGACATCTGAGTTTGCAATTCCTGTGATAGTTCATTGGAATATCATAATACAGGACAAAATATCTGGCTTTCTCCACCCTGATAGGCAAAGTCAGTCATATTGACTAACTTTCAGGGATATGCCACATTTGGTGGTCTCCTGTCTCTAGCCTTGGGAGCTTCAACCACACCACTGTGCTCTTTCACCCCTTGTAGCAGGCACTTCTCTTCCTTTGCTTGTCATCTCCTAGCCCAGGTGTTCCCAACCCCCAGGCCATGGACCAGTACCAGTCCACGGCCTGTTAGGAACCCAGCGGCACAGCAGGAGGTGAGCAGCAGGCAAGCAAGTGAAGCTTCATTTGCTGCTCCCCTTGCTCGCATTACCGCCTGAACCATCGCTTACGTTACTGCTTGAACCATCCCTGCCCCCCGCCCTGCCCACCGGTCTGTGGAAAAACTGTCTTCCATGAAACCAGTCCCTGCTGCCAAAAAGGTTGGGGACCGCTGCCCTAGCCCCCTCATCACCTGGGGTCTTCCCTAATCCCCTTTGCCAAAGCTACCACTCTGGAGGCTCCATCCAGGCACATATTCTAGGTCCTCAACCTGAAGCTGCCCTACTTCAGGACTCACATCACTGAGAGCAAAACTTATGATCCCTTGAAAAGGAACTTGTAACACCCTGAAATTTACTCAGCAACCACACCTCACAGGTAAACTCTACAAATGGAGCCTATATTTGAAATGCACTTTGAGACTAGAGGAAGCAGTTTCACTTCTAAATCCAAAGCAAACTTTTCTGAAATTAATTCGCCAGTTAGGAAAAGCTTTTATATTCACTCAAGAGATAGAGACTACAGACTTAGCCTAAAGAATTACATATGATTTCAGAAAAGAAAGAAATTTGGCCCAAAGTAGCTTGCAGAATGCAATATGAAAAAGGTAAGTCAGTCAATGTAAATTTGCTCCTAAATTAATATCTCGTTACAAATGACAACTCAAACTTACATGACTAGTTGATGGAACCAGCTGACACAGGAATCCACATATCTACCTTGGTTATAGAACTTTCTGGAGCTCAGTTATTTCAAAATATTTGGAAACTGAAGGTGCATCAAAAGGGTTAAAAGATTATGACTGGAAGCTAGAGTGGTTGCATTTCTCCCTATTCCTTCCTCCAGGTATAGCCAAATCCCTGTAGGTATATTGTATATAAAACAAACATAAGAACACTCTGAAAGGTTGAGAGAAGACAGACCAGCCAGGGACCTTGGAACCTTAGAAACAACATGGCAGTGAATTGTCTGGGTTTTCTTTTGCCTTATATATTCTGGACCGGGTGCTGAAGTAGCCTGGAACCCAGAAACACCAACAGACACAGACAAAAATGGAACAAGAAAAGCCTATTCTCTTTAACTAAAGTCCTGTTCTCTCTACCTAAAGCCTGTTCTCTCTAGCTAGGTCAGCCCAGCAAGACAGAAAATTTTTGACAAAAACCACTCAACTCCAGCCCAACACTATGGGGAAAACTAACCCCACCCTGTCAGCAAAGGTCCAGTGGGGAGCTTAGATTTCCGCACTCACCCAGCTATAATGAAGTGCCTTTTCCTCCTCCTAGGGGTATCAAAGGAGATTGAATTGGGAACCTAGCAGCATCTTCCCCTGCCAATGTGATGTTGGAGAAGTCCTGCCAAAATAGAAGATTTAAATAAGATCCAGAGTCTTACAACATAATACCCAAAATGTCCAGATGCAATTTTAAAAAAATATCACTGCATAACAAAAACCAGGAAAATCTCAACTTGAATAAGAAATAGCAATTAAAAAAAAATGCCAATACTGAGATGACATAGATGTTGTTAGAATTATCTGACAAGGATTTTAAAACAGCTGTCATAAAATTACATCAACAAGATTTACAAACATACTTGAAACAAATGGGGAAAAAAGGCTTATCAATAAACAAACAAACAAAAAGAGGAAGAAGACATAAAGAAGAACCAAAAGGAAATTTTAGAGTTGAAGAATACAATAACCAAAATAAAAACCTCAGTTGATGGGTTCAACGGCACGATGAAGAGGAAAGAGGAAGGAGACAGTGAACTCGAAGATAGAACAATGAAATTACCTAATGTGTACAGAGAGAGAATAAACTGGAAAAAAAAAATTAACAGAGCCTCAGGCATCTATGGGACCATAACAAAAGTTCTAACATTCATGTCACTGAAGTCCTAGAAGGAGAGGAGAAAAAAGACGGGAAAAAAAAAACATTCAAAGAAATAATGGCTGAAAATTTTCTGAAATTTGGCAAGAGACATAAATGTACACATTCAAGAAGCTAAAGGAATTTCAAATAGGATAAACCTAAAGAAATCCGCACCAAGATATCATAATCAAACTTCTAAAAACTAAAGATCAGTAAAAACCTTGAAAAAACCATAGAGAAACAACACCTCACCAATAAGAGAAAAACTATTTGATATTAAATTTCTTATCAGAAACCATGGAAGCTGGAAGGACGTGGTTCACATTTGTCAAGTGCTAAAAGGACTGTCAACCCAAAATCCTATACTCAGCAAAAATATCCTTCAGAAATGAAGGGGAAATCAAGATATTCTCAGATGAAAGAAAACTAAGAGACTCTGTCACCAGCAAAACCACCCTTTAAAAATGGCTACAGGAAGTTCTTGAAACAGAAAAGAAATAATAGAAGAAGGAATCTTGGAACATCAGAAAGGAAGGAAGAACAACAGAAAGAGTAAAAATATGGGTAAAATACAATAGACTCTCCTCTTGAGTTCCTAAATTATGTTTGACCATTGAAGCAAATGGTTTTCAATGGTTATAGAGGAAATATTTCAACAATTATATTATGAATAGGAGACAGGGACTTAAAAGGAAATAAGTTTTTTACACTCCATTTGAACTGGTAAAATGTTGACACCAATAGACTATGATAATGATATCACTTATATGTGGAATCTAAAAAATAAAACAAACTAGTGAATATAACAAAAAAGAAGCAGACTCACAGATATGAAGAACAAACTAGTAGTTACCAGTGGAGAGAGGGAAGGGGAGAGTGGCCAGATAGGAGTAGGGGATTAAGAGGTACAAACTACTATGTGTAAAGTAAATAAGCTGCAAGGATATATTGTACAGCACAGGGAATATAGCCAATATTTTATAATAACTTTAAGTGAAGTATAACCTTCAGAAATTGTGAATCACTATGTTGCACACCTGAAACATATATAATATTGTACATCAACTATACTTCAAAAAAGAATAACATAAAAAATAGATTGATAATTTATGCATGTATAATGTGATAACCAAACAACCACAAAAAAACCTATATAGAAAGATACATTCAAAAATGTTAGCTATATCAAAATGGAATTTCAAAAAATGTCCAGGTAACTTACAGAAAGGCAGGAAAAAGAAAACAGAAATTTTTAAAAAACAGGGAAAAAACAATATATAAAAAATGAAATGGCTTATTTAAGCCCTAATATATTAATACATTTTAAAAAATGATTATGGATGGACTGGGTACCATCCCATATTCCTCAGAATCCTATTATTTTGCACTCTAAACCTTCACTTGTTAAAATGAAGGCTTGCATTTTCAAATATACCCAGAATGGTTAAAGTCATATTTTCCCCCACAATTTTCCATTCCTTTGACTCATTACAAGCTTTAAAATGTTATTCAAACCACAGACCTTAGAAACTAAAGCAGTAATCAGTTGGGTAGGGTTTACAATTACCTAAAGCTATGATATAATATTCAGCACTTCTTCCAAACCAAGGCTTTCCAAGTATTTCAGAATTAAATTAAGCCTTTCTTTTTCTACCCGACCTCTGCCCCTTAACTAAAAGTGAGGACAATGCTATAAAGTTACCAGGAAGAGGTACTCCAGCTGGCTGTATGACACTGACATATGTTGTGATTGGAAACAGAAGGAAAGAATCTGACACAAGTCTATCAATGGTACAAGGCTTATCTTTTCTTTCCTTCTGTCATCCCCAAGGTTTGTGAGCTAATTCTCCTTTTAAGTAAAAAGGAATTACATCTACCCTGAGGATTAAACAAGTTTGGTAAATGTGAATGTATCTAATAAAGAATGAAGTAAACAGGAGGCACTTAATATGAGTTTTCCTTCTTCCATCTCAGTTTTCTGTTGGGCGGACAAATCTAGAAATCTTTAGAATGGAGCTCTACCATATATTTTCATGTTTTCTTTTTAAATTTTTTGTGACTCCGAGTACAATCCTGATATACAGATCACTCGGAGAAGAAATTAGTACAGTATTTATTTATGCTGATGACATCACTCATCTGTAGGGTGACCACTGAATCTATGATCCTATCTGGAACACTTTTGAGAATGAAACAGGACACTATTAACATATTACTCCAGGACGCCAGGATTTTCATGGAAAAATCAGGATGTATAGTCACAGATCAGAGATTCAGCTGTGACCCAAGTGCTAAATCACAAAGGCACCAGAGCAGCCAAAATGAAGACCCCAAAATGAAGATCCCTCACATTCGCTCGAGGTCATGCATGGCATTTATGGGAAAACTCCAATAGTTCTCAGCAGAGCCCATTTATTCTTATTTTACACCTAGTTTATTAAGATTTCTTTTCCAGTTTCTAATTCACAAGGATGTTCACTACAAGACATGACAGCTGATAGAAAGGCAGCAAGGGAGGCAGTATAACCATGAATAAAACACATAGGATACTCAACAGCATAGCAGTTTAGGAATGGGGACAGACAGTTACACCCCTAAACAGACAGGAAATAGTTATATTACAGAACGGTGCCAGCAATCATGTTCACAATGTTGACCCTGAGTCAATAAGGAAAGTTTGACTCACGTTCAGATTACATTGTTTAAGACATTAGTGAAGACTGAACTGCATTTCCATCTAAAACTTTTTTGAAATTTTGTTTTCCAGTGAATACATGTTTAACTCTTTGCAACTCAACCAACTAGAAAATGTAATAGGAGCCTTAGCTTAAACCCCAGCTGGGCCTGACCTAGGGCTCAGAGCTAGGTGATCATGACAAGAGAGGCCCATGGAGAGGACTCCAGGGTTCCTGGAGAAGAAAACTCACCTAAAGAAAAGGGAGGGACTTCCCTGGTGGTGCAATGGTTAAGAGTCCACCTGCCAGTGCAGGGGACACGGGTTCGAGCCCTGGTCCGGGAAGATCCCGTGGAGCAACTAAGCCCGTGCACCACAACTACTGAGCCCGCACTCTAGAGCCCGTGAACCACAACTATTGAGCCCACGCACCACAACTACTGAAGCCTGCGCTCCTAGAGCCCGTGCTCCGCAACGAAGAGTAGCCCCTGTTCGCTGCAACTAGAGAAAGCCCACGCGCACCAACAAAGACCCAGTGCAGCCAAAAAAACCCAAAAAGCAAAAAAAAGAAAGGAAAAGGAGCACCTACAAAAGAAGGTGCAGGAGAGTGGTGACTGAATGAGAGAGGGGGCATTCTGAGAAACTGTGGTTCTTACTGCCCTCTGGCCCACGTCCTCCCTTCCTCCGTGTTTCTTCACACTGCCGCCTACCTGCAGGCCTGTGAAGTGTGCCCCACGGAGTGGAGTACTAACAGCCATTCCCTGGTAGCGGAAAGCACTGTGTGTGGGCAACACATGGGACCCTCCAGGGGTTTGGAAAAGGCCAGAAATCCCACAATAGTGGGTAGAAGGCACAGCCAGTGAAATCATGAACTACTCCAATGTGCCCCAGACTGATGGGGCCTGAGACACACGGATCTCAGACCCTTTGGGGATCTGGATAGCTGAGAGTTTTTACTGTGCATTGTCAAATGGATCCTACTTCCTTTATGCTAGCGTTTTTCTTGTTTTTATTTTTATCTTTTGGCCACACCTTGTGGTAGCTTAGTTCCCCAACCAGGGATTAAACCTGCACCGCCGACAGTGAAAGCGCAGAGTCCCGACCACTGGACAGCCAGGGAATTCCCGCTATTGTTTTTCACATGGGCAACACTTGAAGATTTTGCACATAAACTTTTTTTCTGATGATAAAAGGAATATATCTACAACTACCTGATATAAAACGAATATCACAGCATCAACTGTGAAGAAAAAAGAAAATATAAATATATTATATATGAATGTGTATGTATATACATATATATGTATGTGTATATATTGATATGTATGTACATATATGTATGTGTGTATGTATGTATGTAATGTATACTCTCTTAAGTAATGTGGGGAAATGCAGAAAGATAAAAGTGGAGCAAATAGCTGAAAGAAACAAAAATAGAGATAACAGGGTCTGAAAAGCTGGTTACAGTGTTCTGAATCTGTAACTGAATTTTCTAGTACGTGCACTTGTGTGATTGTATGTGTATGTTCAGTTTTTTGTATCTCACTAAAAGGGAAGTTATTTGGTGAATAATGTCTTCGGAGACTGAGATGCTAACAAAACTGTTATAATGTGGATGAATTTTGCTTAAATCCCCATCCTGGAACCTTAGATAAGGTTTCTTTTTCTACAAAGCTGTTCTTTCTTGAATAAATTATTAAAATATCTCCTCAGGTAAATTAGTTCTCATTCAAATATTGAAAATGAATGTATGGTGTGTATGTGTGTATGTGTATGAACACACACTAGTTCTGGGGTTAATTTTAAATATAAGAGACTGATGTGGAATGTGATTAATTTATTTTGAATGGTTAAGAGATAATTTTAAACAAAATACATGTGCCATTTAATACAGTAGTGCACAATATTGGGATTCAAAGATAGTCCAAAACTGACACCCTTCTTCTCCTTGAGTTTTGAAATAAAATTTAAAAGAAACAGATGTAAATATTTTCAGTGTTTACAACAAAGGGTATAGATCTTTACTATAAAATAGATTTACCAAATGCCACATCAAACAAAAAGGGAAAAGGGAAGAGGCAATGCACAAAGGAAGAAGTAGAAATGGACAACAATCCCTGGTGGCGCAGTGGTTAAGAATCCTCCTGCCGGGACTTCCCTGGTGGTCCAGTGGTTAAGACTCCAAGCTTCCACTACAGGGAGCATGGGTTCGATCCCTGGTCAGGGAGCTAAGATCCCACATGCCACGTGGTGTGGCCAAAAAATAAATAAATAAAAGAAACACTTCTCTAGAGCGAGCACTCACCCATCCCACTGATTTATCACTTTAGCAAGCCTGGATTTAAAAAGAAAAAAGAAAAAAAAGAATCCTCCTGCCAATGCAGGGGACACGGGTTCAAGCCCTGGTCCGGAAAGGTCCCACATGCCGTGGAGCAACTAAACCCGTGCGCCACTACTGAGCCTGCATTGTAGAGCCCGCGAGCCACAACTACTAAGCCCATGTGCCACAACTACTGAAGCCCATGTGCCTAGAGCCCATGCTCTGCAACAAGAGAAGCCACCGCAATGAGAAAACCGCACACCACAACAAAGAGTAACCCTCATTCGCCACAACTAGAGAAAGCCCACGCTGCAGCGAAGACCCAACACAGCCAAAAATAAATTAATTAATTAAAAAAAAAAGAAATTGACAACAGCCTATAAAGTCTTTTCTGTACTATCAATTTTAAAGTAAATAAGTAAAATAAGGTTTTCCCTCCTCCTTTTTATTGGAAGGGAAGGAGGGTCTTCCAAGTCGAAAAGATGTTTAAAAAAATGTCTAAAGCCACAAAAGTTGGTAAAACTGTTTAGACACAGACTACATCACATGAGTGCACAGGAACATGCAAGGGCTCAACAATGTGTGATCTCTACCAGCCAGACCCGAGACAGCTCAACATTCATTCACAGGAAGTAGTTAATAAACCATAACACCACTGATAAAGTAGATTTACAATGAGGCCAATCTGTGCTCACTCATAAGCAATGAGATTAATGACATGTTGTTAGGGAACAAAAAAAAAAACCCAAGGAAAACCCAACCAGATATGAGATCCAATTACCACCTTTGTTACTGATAAAACCGATGCTGGAGAAGGGGGCTCGTATCTGTGGATAGAAAAGCTTCCTGGTATAGGACACGGAATTAGCCCCTCTCCCAACAGTACTGGCAGGGCCGTCCTCTGCACGTGGAGGAGGAAGGCACATACATGTTCTCTCTGGGCAGCTCACTCTCAGAAGGGAGGGAAAATGAAGAGTCTATGATATCCTTGCCCATTGTCTCCTTCCAAACTCATGGCTTTCTCATGGTGGAGAAAGTGTTACCTAATGAACATGCTTCACATAGAAGTATTTCCCAAACATATACTCTAGTTTTGTGTTCTATTAACCATTAATCCTGGGGCACAGCCTCCCCCTTGGGGAAAAATATCAGCAGTCTGCCAGTAACGTCCCGTGTGATCTCACCATGAGTGCCTCCCAATACCAATGCCTTCCCCTTTGCATAGCATCCTGAAACGACTGGTGGGAGTTTTGATTTTGCCTCCAGAGGTTCAAAAATGTATCAGAACAATACATTAGGTGGATTAGGGTCAAAGCCACTTTCTACCCAATTATGAAGGTCGGCTACCTCTTTTGTATCCCATCACAAACCCTGAGCAGCCTCACTGTCTAACATAGTTTGTTACAGGTTCACCATCACAGTAAATGACAACATTAAGATAGTCCAACAAAAAATTGTCAACACAGAAGTATGAATAGAAACACCTTTTCATTCTCAAAGAGCAATGGGGGTCTGTAAACTAAGCCCTGGTTACAAAGTGAACCTAAAGTCACTATGGTCAGAAGAAATGAAAAGTCCAAAAACAACTTCCCTTGCTTTTCAGAGTTAAAGTACAAAGACATTAATGTTCGAAATGCACCCTTCTCAATATCTTATCTTGCTCAGTTTTGATAGAGGGACTCTCCATCTTGGGTAAAGTTGTGATTCTTGCAGCAGCTATAGCTTAAGCTGCCTCATACCATAATTCATGTTGTTCATAAAAAGTGGATTACTTAATGCCAAATCTTTACTAACCACCCTTGAAAAAAAGTCCAGAGTTAAATGTTAGTAGGACATACAAGATTATCATAGCACTGGCCCACAGCTACCAAATTTAGAAAATGACTCAATCCCCAGTACCTTGGGCAGTTAGCCCAGAACAAAATTATATTCCGAGAACTCAGTACTTAGTCCAAACCAAAAGGAGTTGGCAAGACCACAGCAGAGATTCAGTGGCATTGAGAGAAGGGGCAACACCTTGTTTTGAGCTGTGCCAGTGTGCCAGAGTTTATGTCAGTTGTCCAGAGACCATGCCCTGGGAACTTAAATATCTCTTGGCAAGAGATTATTTTTAGAACTACGAATTTTCTAGATTGGAAGAGAAATCCACCTATGCATACTGTCTTTTCTCAGAGGAGGGCATTTAAGATACTGCTGCTTTGAGCAAAGTCTAGAAATTTGACCTAGTGGCATCCCCAGTCTTATTTGAGGGGACTTTCTTTCTCACCCAGTGTACTTAACATTTCCTAAGTTTCTATTTCGCCTTTGAACCCCATGTTCCTAGTGTTAAAAGATATTTTCAAAAGAAGCAAAATCATAACTCACATACAGATATAAAATGAATTTACGGTAAAGATTTTATTTAACTCACTGATCAAATGGAGGAGACAGGCAACTGGTTCAAAGGAGAAATCAAAGAAGCACAAATTCTTATGGAGTAAGGAATATTGAAATGAACGTGCAAATAGATACAAAATTGCCTTTCGCACAGGATGGCGGGTAAGTGTTGTCCCTCCACAGAAGGAATCATTTCTGTCTGTAGACAACAATTATTTTGCATTGCCATCAGTTATTTTCAACTTACAGAGCTGTAAAATATCTCCACAGAATCGGAATTGGATAACCACAAAAGGTGTGTGTTAGTCTAGATGGGACATGGTTACATAGTTTTCAATCAGAGCACAGGTTGTACCTCACTAGCACGCCAATACTGATTTGAATGTAGGCCCCAGTTCGTTACATAGCATTTCCATTCTTGTGTGAGCAGGCCTTTCCCCTCTTTGGCCGTAGCGGCTGTTATCTACTACCTCTTGCTGTGGGTTCACTAGTCCTAAAAACCCTGCTTTCTAATCTGAGCCTTATTAAGATCACATGGTGGAGAGTGATTTTTGAATCTGTGCACAAGTCCTGTGACCCCAAAATTAGCTCCTTGACAGCTCACTTCTTTGGTCTGGAGGCAGAATGGAATTGAGACAGCTCAGCTAATGCTCCCTACCAAGGTCTGGCACTCATAATTGAAACGCTCTGCAACACACACACACACAGCAGCTGCATTGCATTTTAAAGCAGCAAAAGAACGCTGCTTTAAAAGTATATCCAAAAGAATCTCTTTTCCCTGTAAGTGGATGACTGCCTCAGCTCCTCCACTATTAATCCCTCTGAAGTCCACTGGTATTGCAGGAAGCCCAGGACGCTGAAGCACATGTGCCTGTGTAATCCAAGAAATGAGCTGCAGCCTACACATCAAAGCCACCACTTGGGGACAGTACATCTGTGGAGGACAGCAAGGCCAGGGTAGGCTTGCTCGCCAACCCCCTCATGGCTATCTGCTGAGGCCAACCATGGATCCCCTACGTTTACTGGGTCCTCCTCTATAAAAGACAGCCACTGGCCTGTGAATAAAGCCTCATAAGCCAGCCGTAACCAGCAAGTTCAAAATACCGAGTGGCCCAAGGGAAAGAGACTCCGGTGCAGGCTGCAGCAGTTAAAAGTTAATTGTACAGCTGTGCAGACTGCACTAAACCACCATGGTCAAAAATCTGTGTGACGTGGCCACACCTAAACCTTCCATTTTAGACTGCCATTTTGCCACCCGAATTTATTCTACTCCTTATCTATTTCTCCAGGTGTGCTGGAAGTGCTCCAAAAGCCCAGCACGCCCCTGGATTCAACTCACCCCTCCATACTGCAGTTCCAAGAGGACCAGGCAAGGAAGGGGTGGGTCCCTGCAGCCCAGCATCCACCGTACTCTTCAGCTGGGGAGGCAGGAAGGGAGGGGGTGGAGAGTGGCCGAAAGCATCAGGGCTAAATGCTATCCTGTCACATCCCTCACAGGAAATATAGGGTCAGAAATAACTACTCAGCTAACACAAATTATTGCTTAAGATGCATGTCTGTTTCATGTATCACCAAGACAGAAAAAAGAACTGTCCTTTAAGCCATTTCACACCATCTAATGTAAGATACATCCCAATTAGAAAGAAATTACAAATTGGAGAGAGAAAAACAGTGAGTCTTAGAATCAATGAAGTACAGCAATAATAGTAACAAGAGCTAAAATTTGGGTGTAGTTCCTATGTGCCAGGCACTGTCTTAGCTCTTTATTTGTATTGTTTCATTCAACCCTCACAAGAGCTTCATGAAAGCAGATATTATTAGTATTATTATCCCCATTTTACAGAAGGAAATGGAAGTAGAGTGAGTTAATAACTTGCCCAAGGCCACATAGGTATTAGATAGTGGAGCCAATCATTTGAGTCTAAATCCCTACTCCTGCATTATTGTAGCTCATTTGGAAATTACAGAAAATACACAGAAGCAAGAAAAAAGTCACTTGTCACCCTACTGCTGAAAGACAACATCACAGATTTGACACTGTGCCTTCCAGTAATAAAAATAACAATATATCTTCTCTGAGGTTTTTAATGATCAGTATTTTTGAAGCAATGGTTTGTATAGCAACGAAATGGAACTATTAATAAATATCACCCTGAACTTTCTGTCCAAAATTTTAGAATAAATCTACTATGAGTCCTTTGAACTACAAAATTTTTGATGGGCATCCCAGCCAATCCTTTCCTTGCTTTGTCCCTTACTGGGTTAATCCAAGCTTTCCCAGGGTTTGCCCCCTTTCTATATGGTGCCAACAGAGTCACCAGTAATGTGTTTCTTGTGTCAGTGCCAAATGCCTCTTTTAGACCCTGGACACTGTAACATGATTCTGCTGAATTCTTGCAGAAAATGATCACAGACCCCCTTGAAACACCATATGGCCAGCAACCAGATGTCATCATAAAAGCATGACTCATTTCTGGGCAGCCAGCAGCCTCAGAGGACAAAGCTCCTCCAAGGCCCTGGAGTTCTTGCAACACTACTAACTGGTTGGAATAGGTATCTCCAGGTCAGAGAACCTATCTCAGGGAGGTGTCTGACACTTGAGCATGCAAGTTGGGCTTAAAAGCTTGTGCAAAACAAAGTTGAAGATTTCGCCTGTGCCTAAGACATTAACCATTCACACAGCCAGCAAACCCAGACCAATGGAACCAGATTAACAATATTCTACAGAAACAAATTGGAAGCATCATGCCGCGATATAGTTCCCCTAAACCACACAAAAGGAAATAGCGCAGTGCCTTATACTGTTAGGGCCTCCAAAGACCCGATATGTGATGGGGAATGGTTTTGTATAGAAATAGACTCTTGGCTGGTATAGGTTTTCTCCAACTATGCAGCAGGTGAGAGGGATTTGCTGTTTCTTAGAGGCAGGAGTTTTGTGAGCAGTTTTAAATGTTGAGTTTTCATCTTAAAGATAGCATAAAAATCATCTTGTTATAAAGAGATCATTCATCTGCAGTGATAATTCATGTCTGGAAAACTCTTTTTGTAGAATAAGACTTTTGTTTCGTTTCTTTTAATTTTAAAAAAAAATTATTTATTTATTTTTGGCTGTGTTGGGTCTTCGTTGCTGCGTGTGGGCTTTCTCTAGTTGTGGTGCGTGGGCTTCTCATTGAGGTGGCTTCTCTTGTTGTGGAGCATGGGCTCTAGGCACACAGGCTTCAGTAGTTGCAGCACTTGGGCTCAGTAGTTGTGGCTCTCAGGCTCTAGAGCGCAGGCTCAGTAGTTGTGGCACACGGGCTTAGTTGTTCCACGGCATGTCAGATCTTCCCGGACCAGGGATCGAACTCGTGTCCCGTGCGTTGGCCGGCGTATTCTTAACCACTGCGCCACCAGGAAAGCCCAAGACTTCTCTTTCTTTAAGGGAGTGTTTCTCCCACTGAAGTAAGTGAACATATTCTTGGGACTTTATGAGAAGGTTTTGTCCTTGAAAAGGTTAATATAGCTCTCAAATTTGAGACACATTGGTCTGGTACATTAAAAAAATTTTTTTAACTACAACACCTAACTATAATTTGGGATCAAACTACAATTTGGGATCCCTCTTTATCGTCGTTTCTCTATTACATGACTTCCACTAGTTCCGTTGACTGAGATACAGTCAGGTGAAGTTAATACGCGATAGATGTCTCTGTGGAAAGGTATTGACTTAAGGAAGGGCATTATTTGTTTTAGGCATAAGTATAGCTCTAGAATAGGAATGACATGCATTATTCAGATTAGAAAAAAATTCATTCTTACCCAGAAGCCTTGCGGGGGCGAGGGCGAGACAGTGGAACAGGTGCTCAGAACCAGCTGGTTGGCTCCTGACTGTTCAGGCCCCTCCCCCTCAGGGGTGGAGCATCCTGGGCGCGATCAGCACACGAGGGCTCAGCAGGAGCAGCAGGGGTTTTCTATTTTGGTCAGATGAGCAAAGTAAACCTCTATGGAGAGGGCAGTTGCACGCGGGTGAAAGTGCATGTAAAAGTACCTTCACGATGCTTGGCACAAAGCAGATGCTCCTCAAGTGTTTGTTCATTCTGAATCTTTAATTCCAATTCTGGAGTTTTGTATGGAACAATTTGGCTTGATAAAACTGTTGTTTTGATTAATATTCTGGATAAGCTTTTGTATTATGCTGATGATTACCTTGGATATAGACCAAATGAACATACATTTGACAAACCTACAGTGGATCTCAAACATATGCCAGACACATCTGCCAGGTGATTTTACAGATGCAACTCCAGTCCTTCCCAAGTCCTCCAGTGTCCTGGGGTCAACCTGTCCATTAATACCCGAATAAATAACTACAACCCCATCCCATATTACTCTGGAAACCCAAAGCCCAAAGTTTCTGGGAGGAAACTCCCATCTCCTAGTAGTTTTCTATCCAGTTCCCTTTATGCTACAATGTGGATACAACCTCCTCTCCATCATTCCCCACAGTGCACTATCTAGGGCTTTGAGCCCCTAAAATGAATTCAGCTGCTTCTCTAGAAAACTACTTCTGCATCAGGATTTTTATTCCAAACTCTAAGCATGTGTTTCCGTTCCTTATTCTACCTTTAATTCCTAATCCCAAAGAAATCACCCCGCATAGGAGAGACCCCTCTCCGGTCAGCCCCCTTACTATTGGCTCTATCTAGATTCAGAATGCTGGATGCACACATTTATTCTGATGCCTATAAATGCCTAAATAGAAGTTAAGGGTGATCAGAAAAGAGGAAAGTGCCTTACATTTGCAATTTTACAAAGTCTTCCTATTATAAGGCCCTATCTCAATTATTTAATTTTGGAAAACAAAGTACTAAATGGGTAAGCACTCTATCAATACTAATTATGGCTGCTGATAAAGGTCACCTGATGGACAGATAAAAACAAAGGAGGAATATAAATGAACATACATTTAGTCATTATTCCTGCATATATGACCCCATGGTTGTGATTAAATGTTCTTGTAAATAAGCCTTTTAAAAACTACTTTTAAAAGCAGTATAGTAAGTGGTTAAATTTGGGCAACAGGGAAATACATATCTACAGAAGAAATGAAAAACAACACAGCAGTACCATCCTGCTGTTACGTGAATGTGTGCCTGCAGCTTGCTTCACGATTGTGTTCAGCTGCATGTAATAGAAGCCTAACTACAATGGCTTAATCACAAAAAGTTGAATTCTTCTCACATGGCAAGAAGTTTGGATTTGAGCAGTCCAAGTCTGATATAGCCATACCACAGTCCCATTAGGAACACAAGCTCCTTTTCACTTTCCCTCCACCATCCTCATTGTGTGATTTTAATCCTTGTGATTATAACATGACAGCTCCACCTTCTAGCTTCATGTCCACATTTCAGGCAGAAATAAAAGAAAGGATTAGGATCAGGAGGCAAGTCCAAAAATGCGTGCAAGCCGAGTACCCCTTTTATGAAGAATTTTTCCTGAAGCCCCATCCAGCAATTTTTGCTTACCTCTCATTAGTCAGAAGTTGAACTCTGTTGTATGGTCAAGCCTAACTGCAGAGAAGTCTGGGAAGTTGAGTTTTTCTAACTGGGCACGGTGTTACACCCAAACAAAATTGGAGTTCCATAGTTAAGGTAAAGAATAATGGCTATTGGGAGAGCAATGAGAAGCATCTGCCGTAGCATCATACAGAAGTTCAAAGCATGCTATACTGCAAGCAGCTTACATGGAAGTGAAGATTATGTATTCTAGAAAACAGATGACACTAGTGATTACAACATTTGTGTAGACCAGTACATCTCAAAGTTTAATGTGCACACCAATCACCTGGGCATCTTGTTAAAATGCATATTTTGATTCAATAGGTCTAGAGGAGAGCTAGAGATCCTGCGTTTCTAACAAGTTCCCAGATGCCAATGCTGTTGATCCACGGATATCTATAACAAGGATGTAAAATATGCACATGAAGAATATGAGTAAAACAGTTTACTGATGTTAGCGTGGGGGAAAATAACACTTCTAAATTAGAACATTATTTTATACAATATGTAATTTAAAATATGTATAACAAATTTAATAAGTGAAATTGTTTAGTAAGCATTTCAAAATTTCATTTACTTCAGTGAAAGTTTTCATATTCAAAATGGCCCCTTGAAACTTAAAAAATGAGAAATTAGGAAAACAGATTTTATTTGGAGTTGCTTTTTATCTGGGCATATTGAGTACTTTCGGAATCTTGTATTATGTCCTATAACTCAAATACTCTGCTGGATTCCATAACTCCTGGGACACTATTTACATCGCACTCAGTAAGACAAGCCTTTTTAAAAAATTTATTTATTTATTTATTTATTTAAATAAATATATTTATTTATTTATTTAAATAAATAAATATATTTATTTATTTAGTTTTGGCTGTGTTGGGTCTTCATTTCTGTACGAGGGCTTTCTCTAGTTGTGGCAAGCAGGGGCCTCTCTTCATCGCGGTGCGCGGGCCTCTCACTATCGTGGCCTCTCTTGTTGCAGAGCACAGGCTCCAGACGTGCAGGCTCAGTAGTTGTGGCTCACGGGCCTAGTTGCTCCGCGGCATGTGGGATCTTCCCAGACCAGGGCTCGAACCCGTGTCCCCTGCATTGGCAGGTAGATTCTCAACCACTGCGCCACCAGGGAAGCCCAAGCCTTTTTTTTTAAATCAGAGGTAGCAAGAGAAAAAAAAGATGAAGAAATCTGGTTCTCAACTCAGACAAATCTGACTTTGAAGCCCAACTGTATTAATGATCTATTCCTGTATAATAAATTTCCCCCAAATTTAGTGGCTTAATACAACCATATCATTTTTTATCTCTTATAGCTCCTAGGGGTCAGGAATTCAGGCGAGGCTTGGCTGGACAGTTCTGGCTTGGGTTTTCTCTTGAAGTTGCTGTCAGATGTCGGCTGGGGCTGAAGTCATCTGAAGGCTTGATTAGGACCGGAGAATACACTTCCAAGGTGGCTGACACAGACGGTGAAACCGTGCACCTCAGATTGGGACTTGAACCCACGTGGCTGGGACTCGAACCCAGCCAAAACCCCCACTCTTTTAACTGAGATCACACACCTGGTTTCAGGACTTAAAGAAGCTCAGGTTCTTGACGTCTCATCACAGAAAGAAGTCAGTGACAAAGTGATAGGTAAGAAGAGGATTTATTTAGAGAGAAACACATTCCACAGAGTGTGGGCCATCTCAGAAGGTGAGAAAGGCACCAGGGTATGGGGCTGGCAGTTTTTATAGGAGTGGGTAATTTCATAGGCTAATGAGTGGGAAGAGTATTCCAGCTATTTTGGGGAAGGGGCAGAGATTTCCAGGAATTTGCCCACCACCCACTTTTTGATCTTTGATGTTGGGCCTCAGAACTGTCATGGTGCTGGTGGGTGTGTCATTTAGCTTTCTGATGTGTTACAATGAGTGTATATACTGAGGCTCAAGGTCTAGTGGAAGTCAGCTTGTCCACCATCTTGGATCTATTTGGTTCTAATCAGTTTACGTCATGACCTTGGGCTATGTCATTCTTTTACAGTTTGTGCCCTGCCCCCTTCCCTCCTGTTTCAATGGTGCTGTCCCTTCATGGGAGGCCTCAGTTTCTCTTTGCATGGACCTCTCCACAGGACTGCTTGAGTGTCTTCACAATTCACAATTCAAAAGGTAAGGTTGAAGATGCAATATCTTTTATAACCTAGTTTCTGAATCATATACCATTGTAACAGGGAAGAGCCAACTTTGACTCCATGTTGGATCTGTTTCTTTGATTTTAACCTTTGCTTTTCATTGCTTTCGTTATTATAATCATACATAATGGCCTGCCTCAGGGACCCCTGCCCCTCTGCCTGAATGTTAAACTAAAGTGCCTCTGTTCAGCTCACAGGGGGACAATCTGACCCTGCCCACCTGTGAATGGCTGCAGGAAAGAAGAAATTAACACATCCTCTCACCGAGGCTGGTCATTCCAGGAGATCTTTTGCAAGACTGATGGCCCTTTTCACTTTACTTCCTCACCTCCTCTCCCTCTCTGATTCTATAAAAGAAACTGGCATCCAGACCCCAATAAGATGGTTTTTGGGACCCTAGTCCACCATCTTCTCAGTCTCTCCGAATAAAGACATATTCATTGCCTCAACACCTCGTCTCCGATTTATTGGCCTGTCATGTGGGGAGCAGAGCAAGCTTGGACTCGGTAACACCATCACTTGTGCCATATTTTATTGGGCACACAGATCAGCTCTGACTTCACTATGGGAGTAGACGACACATGGGTGGAATATCAGGAGGTAAAGATCATTGAGGGCCTTCTTAGAGACTGGCTACCATAGTTCGTCTCTGTCACTTATTTTGGGAAGATTCCATAACCCCTCTGAGTACCAATGTTCTTATCTATAATGTGGGATTTAATAATAGTCTCTAACTCATAAAGTTGTTTAAAGATGATATGATATATAAGTGCTCTTCACTTAGTAGGAATTCAGTATACATTAAACATAATCATAATAATACTATCATCAAGATTGTTAGATGATGGCTGTGATATCGTGATTTATAATAAGAAATATAAATTTGGTCTTCCTCCCCTACACACTGCTCCTAAAACCCTGGTAATTTCCTAAGCAATAAGAGAAATGGAAGCATCTTTTGTTTTTTTGTCCTGGTTCCTGAAATAGCTCTAGAGCAATAAAGATGAAAGGGGTGTCTTTTGTTATTCACAAAGAGTTCCTTTCAACCACACTTGAATTTATGTTAATGAGGTGAATTTTGGAAAGCCGCTAGATAACTACTGATAAGGGCTAGTTGCCAAGGTAACCGACCCAGTGATTAGAGGGTTTGAACTTTCAGCCCTACCCTCCACCCTTCAGGGAGGGAAGAAGGGCTGGAGGTTGAGTTAATCACCAACACCAATAATTTAATCAACCATGCCTAATGAAGCTTCCATAAAAACCCCTAAAGTATGGAGCTTGGAGGTCAGAGAGCTTCTGGTTTGGTGAACAAGGGGAGGTGCTGGGAGGGTGGTAGGCCTGGAGAGGGCACAGAAGCTCTGTGTCCCTTCCCATATGCATCTCTTCTGTTTGGCTGTTCCTGAGTTGTATCCTTTCATAATAAGCCAATAACCTAGTATGTAAACTGTTTTTCTGAGTTCTGTGAGCCATTCTAACAAATTATCAAACTGGAGGAGGGGTTGTGGGAACTTCTGATTTGTAGCCAGTCAGTAAGAAGCACAGGTGACAACCCAGACTTGTGATTGGTGTCTGAAGTGAGGGGCTAGTCTTGTGGGACTGATCCTTTTAACCTGTGGGGTCTGACGCTAACACTAGGTAGATAGTGTCAGAACTGAGCTAAATTGTAGGATACCAGCTGTTGCTAGAGAATGGGTCAGTGTGAGGAAAAAAATCCACACATTTGGTGACCAGAAGTGAAGTCTTAACAGTGGTGTGTGTGCAGAGAAGGAAAACAGTATTTTTTTCCTTTCAATGGCTAAAAACCTTCCCACACTAAAACTATATATCTGTCAGTCCAGTTCACGGAGAAATCCACATTGCCCAGGTAGGGAAGTGGAAGCCTGGCACAAAGCTGCCAGTTCCTTCATAGATTCAGAGAACATGAGAACTGTCCATCTCTTGCAGCACTTCTCCTGCCGTGCAGATCACACATTTCAGCTCTGTGGATTAAATGACTTACAATTTCATGCTACTCCACATTTCAAGTCTTCATGCATGCTCTTCCCCCTGCCTGGAATGCTTTCTGTCTCTCCAGTACTTCACCTAACTTTAACTCATCCTTCTTTTCTCAGTAAGTATATTGATTTGTTTTCCTAGGCATTCTCTTGCTCTCTTGCTCTTTCTCTTTTCTTTTTCTTTCTTTCCCCCATATTTATCTTCTTTTTTATTCCTTTTTTCTTTCATTCATTCAACAAAGAGTTACTGAATGTCAACCATGTGCTTGGAAAGCCTTGGTCAACATGACTAAGTTGCTCTCCTCCTGGGACTTATAGTTTGGTGACGGCACAGAAATAAGTACCCTCCCCCCAAATATATATATATATATATGTATATATAAAATACATTATGTGATAATAAGTGCTATGAAGAAATACCTAGCAGGGTAAAGAGATAAAAAGTTGTGAACATGGGGAGCTATTTTAGTCAGAGTAACTTAAATAATTTAAATAATTTATCTTCCTTATAGACTGCTAGAGTCAGACATTAGATCATCGGCCTATATATCTCCAATACTTAATGTATCTGGAGCCAAGGACATGTTTAATAAATACTTGTTGAATAAAAGACAGAGAGAATGAATAAAAGTATGAATGAATGAATGACTGTTAGATTCCAGTATAAACCCCAGATGCGAAAACTGAGGCCCAGAGAGGTTTGATTTGCCTAAGAGCGGAGAGCAAGAAATAGAAATCTTAACTCCCAAGAGTGTTTGCTTCAAGGACAATGCTGTATTTGCTGTGTCATATTATGCATGCCTAAAACATCTTTGTTTTAATAATGCCTCATCTGTTCCTCTTTCAGTGTTTGACCAGACTTGGCTACTTGAATGGAATTCTGAGAGCTTGTTTTTCTAGCTTTTTACTTAGTCTTCATGGAAACCATCACTGTTTACTCTTGAATAGACAAAGGGCCTCACCAAAGTCCCCACAGTATATTTGTTCACCTGGTCAAGCAGTTGGTTGGTCATAAGTCACAAGGATTCAAAATGCACAGAGGATCAAGGACCAGGAAAGAGTTTCCATTGAGATCCCCTAGGATGATTTTATAGAAGAAAAATAAATTTGGGATAACAGCTCTCAAACTTTTTGGCTCAGGAAAACTTTACTGTATTAAAAACTATTGAACACCCCAAACAGCTTGTGTTTATGTGAATTATATCTACTGATATTTACTGTATCTGAAATTAAAACTAAGTAATTTTTAAAATGTTTATTAACTTATTTTAAAATAACAATAAAATATGCATCAGATATTAACACAAATAACATGTTTTTATAAAAAATAACTATTTTTTCAAAACAAAAAATATATAATGAGAAGTGTGGCATTGTTTTATATTTTTTGAGACTCTCTTTAATGTTTAGTTAGCTTAATAAAGGAAGGCTAGATCCTCCTCTCTGCTTCGGCATTCAGTTTGTGGTGATACCACTCACCACTTAGCCTCTGGAAAACTCCATTGCACATCCATGAGAGAATTAGTATGAAAATGTCAAATAACGTCTTGGTATTATTACAAAAGTTGTTTTGATCTGTGGACTCCATGAAAAGGTCTTGGTGATCCCAGGGGTCCCCTGGACCACACCTTGAAAACTGCTAGTTTCAAGAGCCATACATTTATATTGAAAAACAAACAAGGAAATGCAATTAAACTATCTTTTGAGTTTTTATTCTAAAAACCTATGCATTTTCATATTCCTACAACAGTGGTCCTCAACTTTTGGTGCATGTGCTTAAGAATCATTTAGGAGGGGGCTTCCCTGGTGGCACAGTGGTTAAGAACCTGCCTGCCAACGCAGGGGACATGGGTTCGATCCCTGGTCTGGGAAGATCCCACATGCCACAGAGCAACTAAGCCTGTGCACCACAACTACTGAGCCTGTGAGCCACAACTACTGACCCCGCCTGCCACAACTACTGAAGCCCGCATGCCTAGAGCCCGTGCTCCACAACAAGAGAAGCCACTGCAATGAGGAGCCCGGGCACCGCAACAAAGAGTAGCCCCCGCTCTCCACAACTAGAGAAAGCCTGCGCATAGCAATGAAGACCAAACTCAGCCAAGAAAAAAAAAAGAATCATTTAGGAGGCATATTTAAAATACTGATTCTGGGCCCGCATTCCCAGAGTTGGCTGATACACTAAGTTTCAACTGGGATCTAGGAATGTGTACTTGTTTTTAACAAGTTCCCCCTCCGGTTCCGCTGCCCCCAGGTAGTACTAATCCATGGTGGATTGTTTGAGAAAATTGTTTTGGAGAAAAAAAAAATAGCTTAGGTACTTTGCAAAATTGAGACACATTTTGGTGAAATGAAATTTTAAAATTTGAAATGAAAGAAAATACCTAAAACAGAGGGAGGTACCAAGAAAGGGGAGACCCATTTCTTGGGATATACGTGGGCCTGTTCTGTGGTTATTGCACCAAGAATGTGTATTCTTGGGAGCATGTAGCATGTAGAATTTCCCTGTCTGCTGGATTTCACCATAGCTAAAAGTCCCTTAAAGTCATCCAAACACAGTCCTTCAGCCTACTAATAGCA
The DNA here is from genome assembly GCF_028021215.1 of Eschrichtius robustus. Lineage (NCBI taxonomy): Eukaryota > Metazoa > Chordata > Mammalia > Artiodactyla > Eschrichtiidae > Eschrichtius > Eschrichtius robustus. Next base: position 94,827,143 of record NC_090825.1, read on the forward strand.
TATTTACTTTATATCATGAAAGTAAAAAAACAAAGTGTTTTCTTCTAGAAGGTGCTAAAGATATCATTAAAGCTTATAAAAATTTTTTAAGAAAAAATAAACAATTTAAAAGGAGGACTTGGAAGATCTGTGAACATTAAGGTAGCTGCCTTTTGCTAAACACAGTGATGGCAATTAAACTCACCATTTCATTCATTCATTTATCAAACAGTTATAAACATTGCAAGCTAGGTCCTGGAAATACCAATTTATTTACCAATAGCCTCTCCCATTTCTGCCACTGGCACCACCATCTACCTATTTGTTCAGGTCAGAAAACTGTGAGCCACTTGACTTCTTTTCCTTTACACCCTACTTCTCATCTATCAACCAGTGCTATTGACTGTAACTCCAAAAGATACCTCAGACTTGTTGGCCCTTCTCTATTCCCATCACCTCCACTTTAACCAAGCCAACATCCTCTTTTGCCTGGACTCCTGCAATTGTTACTAACTGTTCATTCATTCATTCATTCATTCAATATTTACGAGTACCTGCTAAGTACCAGGAACTTTTCATTCCTGATGATACAGCAGGGAAGCAAAACAGACAAAATCCCTGCCTTTATGGAAATTTCATTTTAGTAACGGCGAGACAGGCAGAAAACCAATTATTCAAAGAAATGTGGGTAAGGCAAATAGATAATTGGTATAGTCACAGGATTTCAAAGGAGAGGTCAGGACACATTATATTTCAGTCTTCTGGCAATTCCAGGAACAGGTCAAGCACTCATTTGATCCCAGGGCCTTTGAATATACTGTTCCTTCTGCCTGGGACTCTCTTCTCTTTACATTTTTCAAGACTGATGCTTCTTCACACTTTACACTACATGTCACCTTCCTCAAGAGCCTGTCCCTGATCACCCGAGTTAAATTAGGTTCCTCCTCTAATTTCTTCTTAGTAGTACCTATTTATTTTCCTTCTTAGTACATACCACAACTTGCAAATATATATATTACTTGTCTATTTATTGTTTCTGCCAATACTAGATGGTAAATTCCATCTCTGTTTTGTTTATCATTGAACATTTAGTGCCCATCACATAGTGGACATGTGATTCAGTCAGGATTCTATCGAAGAACAGAATCAGTAGGAGATTATATATCATATACATATATGAGATTTATTGCAAGGAATTGGCTTATGCATTGTGAGGGCTGCTGAGGCAACTCTGAAATTCATAGGGCAGGAAGGCAGACTGGAAATTCTCAGTCAGGCGCTAAAGCTGCAGCCCACAAGCAGAATTTTTTTTTTCCTCAGGGAAACCTCGGTTTTTCTCTTGAGGACTTTCAACTGACTGGATGATATCTACCCAGATTATTCAGGATAATCCCCTTGATTTAAGGTCAACGGATTGTATATGTTAATCGCATTCACAAAATACTTTCATAGCAACACCTAGATTCATATTTGATTGAATAGCTGAGTACTATAGCTTAGCCAAGCTGACACATAAAACTAACCATCACAACATGCAATAAATATTTATGGAATGAATGAACAAATAAATGAATGTGTTAGTGAAGGGCTCCCTGCTTTCAGGGAGCAAACAGTCTAGCAAAAGAGATGAACATGTAAAAACACTACTACAAAACAGCAAGGCAACTATGATGTCTCAAGGGATGCACTCAGTGCCATGGGCACCCTGAACAGACACCAGTAAAGTCACACATCTTGAAGCTGCAATGCTAATTCTTATTTAATTAGCTATGAGATGAACAAAAACTCCCACTAGCGTTAGGGAAAGATGGAATTCATTTATTCCTGGAATTAGCTAGAGACTTTCCATTTGCTCTGAAACATTTTCCAGGATAACTTTGGTTGATGGTGTTTTCTGGGTTTATTCACACAATCGAAAGAATCCATAGGAAGCCACATCTTCCTTAGCCTATGATATTACATATTAGGGTCAAAGCCAATGAAAAGACAGAGCTTATAGTTAGAGGCTAGTGTTTATGGAAAATATAGAATCTTTCTTGGAGACAAGCATTAGTGATTGTCAACTATGTTGAACACCTTTGAGGTGTTCTCTGTCAGCACTTATTAAAGGAAAAAATAAATATTGCTTTTTATAGACCTATGAGGTCTTATGTATACGCTAGGAAAGAAGGGTCAATCATGAAGCTTTGTGTAGTACAATGAACTGTGCATTTTTAAACACAAGATTAATGTATGGCTTCATTGACATTGTAAAATATTCAAGACATACATAATTACGAAAAATAAACATAAAACTGGGCTCTTTCACTTCCAAACCCACACTCCCACCTTATTCCCCAGTGCTGTGTATCCTTCTAGTTCTATTTTTATGCAGTTGACTGCAAATGTTTACATATATAATTTTTAAAACATCAAAGGGATTATGTACTATATGTATTGTTTCACTATTTGCTTTATTCACGTATCAAGGTCTTGAAGAATTTTGCAAATCCATGCATACAGACCTACCTTATTTATTTTAGTGACTGCCTAATATTCCACAATATGGATATGCTATATTTATTTAACCATTCCCCTGCTTATAAGCATTTAGGTTGTTTGGCTATTTTTCTCTATTACCAGTGGTGCTGCAGTATACATTACATCAGTTAGGATGCATTTGGCTGAAAGTAATAGAAACTCTGACTCAAACTGCTTTAACAATAAAGACATTTTTAGCTCACATAACTAGGATTTCAGAGATAAAGCAGGCTTTATTGCTGGTTGATTTATTGGCTCAACAATGCCATCATGTATCCCATGCTCTTGGACTGGAAGAATTAATATTATTAAAATGGCCATACTACCCAAAGCAATCTACAGATTGAATGCGATCCTTATCAAATTTCTCATGACATGACATCATTCACAGAACTAGAACAAATAATCCTAAAATGTACACAGAGCAACAAAAGATGAATTGCCAAAGCAATCCTGAGGAAAAAGAACAAAGCAGGAGGCATAATCCTCTCAGACTTCAGACAATACTGTACTACAAAGCTAGTAATCAAAACAGCATGGTATTGGCACAAAAACAGACATATGGATCAATGGAACAGAACAGAGAGCCCAGAAATAAACCCACACACCTTTGGTCAATTAATCTTCGACAAAGGAGACAAGAATATACAATGGAGAAAAGACACTCTCTTCAGCAAGTGGTGCTGGGAAAGTTGGACAGCTGCATGTAAATGAATAAACACTCCCTCACAACATACACAAGAATAAACTCAAAATGGCTTAAAGACTTAAAAGACATGACACCATAAAACTCCTAGTAGAGAACATAGGCAAAACATTCTCTGACATAAATCATACCTATGTTTTCTTGGGTCAGTTTCCCAAGGCAATGGAAACAAAAGCAAAAATAAACAAATGTGACTTAATCAAACTTACAAGGTTTTGTACAGCAAAGGAAACCATAAGCAAAATGGAAAGACAACCTATGGACTAGGAGAAAATAATTGCAAATGATATGACTGACAAGGGCTTAATCTCCAAAATATACAAACAGCTCATACAACTCAACAACAGAAAACCAAACAACCCAATGGAAAAATGGGCAGAAGACCTAAGTAGATATTTCTCCAAAGAAAACATATAGATGGCCAACAGGCACATGAAAAGATGCTCAACATTGTTAATTATTAGAGAAATGCAAATCAGAACTACAGTGAGGTACCACCTCACATCAGTCAGAATGACCATCATTAAAAAGTCTACAAACAACAAATGCTGGAGGACTTCCCTGGTGGTGCAGTGGTTAAGACTCTGTGCTCCCAATGCAGGGGGCCTGGGTTCGATCCTTGGTCAGGGAACTAGATCCCACATGCATGCAGCAACTAAGACGTTCGCATGTCACAACCAAGGAGCTCACCTGCTGTAACTAAGACCCGGTGCAACCTAATAAATAAACAAAATTTTAAAAAAAAAACAGGTTTGTGAAAATGTTGGTTATTTAAAAAAAAAAATCATGGAGAGGGTGTGGAGAAAAGGGAACCTTCCTACACTGTTGGTGGGAATGTAAATTGATGCAGCCACTATGGAAAACAGAATGGAGGTTCCTCAAGAAACTAAAAATAGAGTTGCCATATGATCCAGCAATCCCACTCCTGGGCATATACCCAGACAAAGCAATAATTCGAAAAGATATATGCACCCCTATGTTCATAGCAGCATTATTCACAATAGTCAAGACATGGAAACAACCTAAACGTCCATTGACAGATGAATGTATAAAGAAGATGTGGTATATATATACAATGGAATACTACTCAGCTCTAAAAAAGAATGAAATAAGGCCATTTGCAGCAACATGGATGGACCTAGAGATTATCATACTAAGTGAAGTAAGTCAGAAACAGAAAGACAAATACCATATGATATCACTTATATATGAAATCTAAAATATGACACAGATGAACTTATTTACAAAACATAGACAGACTCACAGACATAGAGAACAGACTTGTGGTTGTCAAGGGGGAGGGGGATGGGGAGGGATGGAGCAGGAGCTAGGGATTAGCAGATGCAAAGTATTATATACAGAATGGATAAACAACAAGGTCCTACACAGGGAACTATATTCAATATCCTGTGATAGAACATAGTGGAAAAGAATATGAGAAAGAATGTATATATATATAACTGAATTTTTACTTTGCTGCACAGCAGAAATTAATACAACATTATAAATCAGCTATACGTCAATAAAATAAAATTTAAAAAACAAACAAACAATGCCATCATGGAGCCAGGTCCTTTCCATCTTGCTACCCTGCCAGTCTCAGCATCCATTTCATCCCAAGGCTGGCTCACCTCTGGACATAAAATGACTGACAACAGTGACCAGAGCTATATGCTTTCTAATTTGCATAGCCAATGGAAAAAGATTTGCTTCCCACAGTTCTCTTTCAAGAGTGAGAAAGAACTTTTTCAGAAACCTTTACTCAAGGTTCCTCACATTTCACTGGCTAAATTTGCTCATTTCTGAACCAATCAATGGCAATGAGTTTGGGATTACTCAGACTATTCAGGCCCACCATCTGTGCTGACGTCCGTTCCCCAAATTGCCCTGCAGCTTTCAATTGTAGAGAAATGGAAGGGATTTTGGAAAGTAAATCAAAATGCCCAAGTTCTCAAACTGTCACCTCACTGAACTACACCTTTGAGAACCTGTGCAATTAGAATTTCTTTAGGAGACATTCTTGGAAGTGCAGTTTATGGCTTAAAATGTATGCACATTTAATATGTTAATAGATTCAGCTAATTACCCTAAAAGCAACAGCAACAATAACCACCACCACTACAGCAAAACACAACCTGAATCAATTTGAACTCTCACCAAAAGGATAAGAGAATACATTTTAACCATGTACTTGCCAAAATGGCCCTTTCTCCACCTTTCTGTTAGTCTTAGGAGTGAAGAATATAAGTTCTAATATTCAGTTTGTGGATTATTGATGAAGAGGAGCATCTTTTTTTTTTTTTAATTTATTCATTTATTTATTCATCTATGGCTGTGTTGGGTCTTCATCTCTGTGCGAGGGCCCTCTCCAGTTGCGGCGAGGGGGCGCCACTCTTCATCGCGGTGCGCGGGCCTCTCACTATCGCGGCCTCTCTTGTTACGGAGCACAGGCTCCAGACGCGCAGGCTCAGTAGTTGTGGCTCACGGGCCCAGCCGCTCTGCGGCATGTGGGATCCTCCCAGACCAGGGCTCGAACCCGCGTCCCCCGCATCGGCAGGCAGACTCCCAACCACTGCGCCACCAGGGAATTCCGAGGAGCATCTTTTTATTCGCTCTTAGTCATCTGAATTTCTTCTGTGACTTGCTAATTTACTTCCATTTTTTTCACAGGACCTTTGTCTTTTTCTTATATATTTTAGGAACTCTTTATATATTTGAGATACTAATCTTATGTTTCAGATATTTTCTGAAAGATCTGTTGGTTGTTGTCTTCTACATGTTTATGGTTAATTTTGTACTATAGAGTTTTAAAATGTTTACAGTTAAATATAATTTATTATAATATAATTTATTATTTTTTTAACCTTCATGGTTTCTAAGCTTTGACTGAATCTTGCTTAAGTGATGTCTTTCTTAACTCAAGATCATAACATTTTTTCTTTATGGTATCTTACTATTGTAAATAACATTAATATATGTTGTAACATGGAATCATCCTTGCTTTCCTGAGATAAACTCTACTTGCTAATACACCAATGACCTTCATTTGCTAATATTTTATTTGTGCTTTTTACAACTGAGTACACAATTGGTGTTGGCCTATAGTTTTATTTGTTTGTTTGTTTGTTGTTTGTGGTGGTGGTGGTGGTATTTGAACCTAATAGAATGAGGTAGGAAACTTTTCATCTTTATGTATTCCTGGAACACTTTCTATAGTCTGAATTAGCCCGTATAAGTTTAGTCATTTGACTTGCTTGTCTGTTTAGCTGAGAAGAAAAATATGTTGTGTTACAATGAAGTCTACGCATAAATACATTAAATGTGTCAATATTTACTAAAATCTATTAAAGGTCTGTTATTTCATTACTCTATTTTTATTAATTCTTTACTTAAATCTTTTAAAAAATACTTTATATCTTAGAGCCCCCTCTGCTTTCTCCCCTTTCCCTCTCTTCCTCCCTCCTCGAAGGTGGACATCAGAACTTCAAGACGGTGCTAGGTTATAAGCAAATTCCTCACCCAGATCTTCTAACCAATACTTAATCTTCAATTTTGTCCATTCTCTTATTAAGGTTATTTACTGAGCTTTAAAATTTTCTGCGATCATATTTTTAATTTCTAAGAATTTTGGAGTTTTTCATAATTGTCTATCTTGTATGGAATATATATCTATAGTCCTCTTTTATCACACAAGAATTATTAATTATAACTATTTTGGAGTCTTTTCTATTTGTTCTCTTATCTCTGTTTCTTTGAGTGTTGGGTTTTTGGTTGAGGTTGGTGCCTCTCTTTTACAGTATTCCTCAAGTGGTGATTCTTAGTTGTGTGCTTATCTTTGTATCTATGGCTCTGTGTATATATGTCTGTGGATTTGGCTTCTGTTTACCACAACTTGCTTCCAGGGATTGTGGGTGGGACAGAACATGTGGTCTGGAGGAGATGTCCCAATAGATATCTTCTGTGTGAGAGGTCTTTCTGTCCCTCACTAAGTCAACAGCTCTGTGGAGCACCGCTGTGCTGTTTTATCCCCACGGTCCATTGTGAGTGTCAAATTGCTGCTGCCACTGTTAGCGTGAGTGAGAGAAAGGGGAGGGGCTGACCTGCCTAGCTGCTCTGCACAGGATTCCCTAGTTAATATCTGTGGACTCCCTCTGCTTCATTGTGTCTGTTGAATGGGTTTACAGGTTCCTGGAACTACAGTTAGATTTCGCAGTTACTTAAAACAGATTTCCTTTAAACAACAACTATTATTCTAGAGAATTTACACAGAGCATAAAATGAAGCACATTTATATCAGTATTATTACTAAGATTTAATCACCATTGAGAGACTTATGAGATTTCTTGAAGCCTCTTTAAAAATGCTTTTGCTAGGGAATTCCCTGGCAGTCCAGTGGTTAGCACTCTGCACTTTCATTGCCAAGGGCCTGGGTTCAATCCCTGGTTGGGGAACTAAGATCCCGTAAGCCACATGACCAAAAAAAAAAAAGAAAAAAATATCTTTTGTTTTATGACCTGCATAAATTGTTTTTAAAAACTTCTAAAGAAATATGAAACTCTCAGCTTGCTGTTTTAAAAAGGCAACATTAGCCATTAATCACTTTCCTGGTGGTATTTATTGATCTCTTATTTATTGGTGCATCTTTCTCTCTAGAAAGTAGAATTATAACTTTGAATAAAAACAAAGAGGTAAGCAAAAGCAAAATAGTTACATGCAAACTCAGATCTTATTTTAAGAACATTTTGGTAGGAAATTATTACCATCATCAACATCAAAAAAATTAAGCACATCCTGCAGTGGTTAAGAATCTGCCTGCCAATGCAGGGGACACAGGTTCGATCCCTGGTCCAGGAAGATCCCACATGCCACGGAGCAACTAAGCCCATGCGCCACAACTACTGAGCCTGTGCTTCAGAGCCCGTGAGCCACAACTACTAAGCCCGCATGCCACAACTGCTGAAGCCCACACGTCTAGAGCCCGTGATCTGCAACAAAAGAAGCCACCGCAATGAGAAGTCCGCGCATGCAACGAAGAGTAGCCCCCACTCGCCACTACTAGAGAAAGCCCACACGTCTAGAGCCCGTGATCTGCAACAAAAGAAGCCACCGCAATGAGAAGTCCGCGCATGCAACGAAGAGTAGCCCCCACTCGCCACTACTAGAGAAAGCCCACGCGCAGCAACGAAGACCCAACGCAGCCAAAAATAAATAAAATTTAAAAAAAAATTTAGCACCTCTTTTAACAGAATAGATCTTAAATATCTCTGTAAATTTGGGGAGATTAAATGAGAGAGAGAAAAAGGCATAAGCTCAATTTAATTTGATGTTTTTAAAGATACCCAGGTCAATAAAATGATCTTAAATTTTTTTTTTAATTTTAGAAAGCAAATCTTTTTACTGTTACGTAAAATGTTTAATGTTTGTTTTAACTAGAATATATTTAAATAGGGTTGTCAGGCATCCTGTATACATGGGACAAGCTCTGTATTTAATCGTGTCCTATGTCCTGTATAGACTTTGTCAGGACACATCAAATGCCCTGTATTCAGCTTCTTTTGGAGAAATTACAAAAATTCATCAGTTAGAGCTATCTTTCCACCACAGCGGTTGGTGCTTAAATCACTTAAATGGCAATACCAGCTGAAAACCATACTTCTACAAACAAACATCTGGACAATCTCTTATTGTCTCTCCTGCAGGTTTGGCTGAAGGGAGATCAAAAGGGGAAATTGAGAATTAAAAATATTTACTTTTCATATTCAAGAAAAGGAAACACTTTTCTCTGGCCAAATTACCAAGTTGCGAACAAGTAACCACTGTTAATTCAAGATAACTTGGTACCAGTTTATATGCTCCGAATATCAGCCAAATAGCTATAGGCTCACTCCCACAGCCCTGCTTCTGGAAACTGGCCAGTCAAAAGCCTCACTCTAAGCATCTAAAAGCAAACATATTAATAACAGCCCGAGTTTCTGAATGCCAGCCAATCAGTGACAAATCCCCAGTCCTGAAAGTCAGCGCTCTGGGACAGCCCATGTTTCTGTATACAACACCAATCAGCAAGTGCCTCACTCCAGTAGCCGTACTCCTGGAGGTTGGTCAGCGGACCAACATCCGCCTTCCTCCAGTGACCATCCCAACACAGCAAAAAGTCCTTCCAGCTGTGTATACTCTTGCTTCTGAAAGTCCACTAGTCCCTGAATGTCAAGGTTCTCAAAACCTTATGTAAGATTAACTCTGGTTTTGCTCATGAAAACTGTCTTACAAGCGTAGCTCTGCCTTGCAGGCAAGCAGGAAGATTACCTTCTTTGCATCAGATATCGAGTTCAGTTTATTGTTGTTTGGCAAACTTGCAAGCCTGTGTGTAGTTCCTATGAGTTCAGATTTGTGAGCGACCAATGGCATTGATGTAGACATAGATTATCAAATTCAATTGTCTCAAATTTTGCAGTAATTGATAATAGCAAATCGATAATTTTTTGTGTATATTTGAAACCTCAAATGTCAAAACACAAAAGTAATTTTGTGATGAATTTCCAAACAGTGGACACTTATTAAATGAGAAAAAAGTTCTTTTGAAGCCTTTGTGTAATACACAATTATTCATTCAGTATAAAAACCATCAGGTATAAACCAGCTTATACTAACAGCTGAGCATAAGATATGTATGATTTCTTCAACTAGTACCAAAGAAAATGATAAAATAATAAATTTTTTTGATTGTGAGAAATTCAGATGAAGATAAAATAATCACAGCAGAAGTTATAATGGCCTTCACAGTCTATATCACCATCTGTCTTTTAGCTCGAAGGTTTACTGTTACCAGAAGGATTTTCTGATTCCAAAACTGCAAGCAAATACTCAGGTGCTGGGACAAAATCTACAGCCATAATAAGGAGTGTTATGGCTGCATTTACTACTACAGGTTATCAAAGATCTAAATGCTTCCTCACCTTTTTGCAGCACAGCCACAAATAATCACAATCAGAAAAAAATTTTCCTTTTGCTCCTGCGATATTTTTCTTGTGAAAAAGACTTGCTCACAAAGTCATCGCGAGTGAAATATCTTCCAGATGAGACTTCAGAAACACTAGCAAATTTCAGCAAGGACTCTCTTACTGAGCTAGGAGTTGATGAGATCAATTTTCCTGCTTTTGATGTAGATGATGCAGATGTTTGCGTAAAGGTGCAAAAAAAAGTTTCTTCAAAGTTGAAGCAAAGCATGAGATTCCACTGACTGTGTTGGCTGTCCTGGCTATTTTCTGCTCAGAGAACATATGATGTTCTTTCTATAGACATTGCCATGACATTGTTATGAAATTATTCTTTTACTTTAGCATTTATGCTTTCTAATGACATTATGATATTTCTATTAAGCAATTTAAAAAGTTTGCGATTTTGTTGGCATTATTCAGTTCTCTCAGAAAATCTGCTGGCTCTATTTAACAAATACATTTGAAGGAATCCTCAGTTTGTCACAAAGTATGAAGTCATACTTTAATTATGAAGAAAATGGACCTAAAATTCTTGTTGAGTTTTTAATGATCTGTTAAGTGAAGGCTACCTATTTCTTGTTCATAGTTTTTAATCAATTTAGCAAGAAGATGATGCAAATTGAAAGAAGAGCAAACAACATTTTTGAAGTACTCCACTGTTCAAAGGAAACTGAAGAAAGAATTGATGAAAAATTTATCTCTTTCATTATCAAGGTTGTTCTTTTTTTAATTTTATTTTTTAAAATTTATTTTTGGCTGCGTTGGGTCTTTGTTGCTGCGCGCAGGCTTTCTCTAGTTGTGGCGAGCGGGGGCTACTCTTCGTTGCGGTGCACGGCCTTCAGGTGCACAGGCTTCAGTAGTTGTGGCATGCGGGCTCAGTAGTTGTGGCTCGTGGGCTCTAGAGCGCAGGCTCAGAAGTTGTGGCTCACGGGCTTAGTTGTTCTGCGGTATGTGTGATCTTCCCGGAGCAGGGCTCGAACCCGTGTCCCTTGCATTGGCAGGTGGATTCTTAACCACTGCACCACCAGGGAAGCCTTCCAGGCTGCTCTTAAAAGGGGTAGTAGTACTTTTGAACAGGAAAGAAATTCCAACTTGATGTAGACAATTACTATGGCACTAGTCATAACTGGGCTTTAAAACTGATATCCTCCTTTGAAGAATTTGATTCTTTTACTGGATATTACTAACCATTCTGCCAGCACGGGAACAAGTAGAATCAGGTGGCTTGCTGAAGAAGAAGGAAATAAAAATGGACAACAATGCTCTTTCATATCAGTGGACAACATTTTATAAAGTTATTGATCAAGAGATGCAATGTAGTCTTCAAGAACAGAGGAGCAAGTTATGTCATTAAAGATGGTATATGCTTCAACAAATAAAATTTGAAGAGCAATGGTTAGAATTTAACTTTATGCCAGTATATGTTTATTATACTGGCTTATAATGTTAATATTACCCATGTTCTTACTGGTACATGTTAAAATGACAAAAGAAATGGATAATGTAAATGGAAAATAGACTGTAGCCACAAGGAATTCTACAATGAAAAGTCTACAAAGCAAGGAACTGTTAAGGAGAAATAAAATCATAAAATCAAAGGAAGTGGTATATAATTTAGATGCTTATAATTTATTTCAGATAAATAATAAATACTTTTATTGTAAAGTATATCCCATGTGGTATTTTTCATTTATCTAAATGTATACATGCCAAGGCAATGAAAAAGTAAATCAAATTTAACTGGGAATCCTGTTTTGGTTTGCTAAATCTGCGACCTTACATTTAGTTCAAATTTAAGTTTTAACAGTTTTACTTTTATGTGTTATATTCATAGTTTTTAATAAATTATGGCACTTTGTATACCAATGTGCATATTATAATTTTGCCAGTTTTCTAAGACCTGGGAATATTGCTTACCTTTTTACTGGATACACAGGCTTGAGGTTATTTCAATCTTTGTCCTTACGTCATGTTATTAGCAATATTATTCTTTTTTTTCATTATAGCATGTTTTTATACAGCCTAATTGAGAGATAATTAACATACCATGTAATCTACCCACTTAAAGTGTATAATTCAATGGTTTTTTACTACATTCACAGTTATGTGCAACCATGACCACAGTCAATTTTAGAACGTTTTCAACACCTCAAAAAGAAACCCGTACCGTGTAGCTATTTGCTTTTGTGCCTCATCCTCCCTTTTCACCTCACCCCTACCTTCTGCCACCCAGCCCTAAGCACCACTAATCTACTTTCTGTCTCTATAGATTTGATGATTCTGGACACTTCATATAAATGGAATCATAGAATATGTGGTCTTTTGTAACTGGATTCTTTCACTTAGCACAATAAATTCAAGGTTATCCATGCTATACCAAGAATTAGCATTTCACTCCTTTTTTACAGTCAAATAATATTCCACTGCATGGATATATCACATTTTGTTTATTCATCAGTTGATGAACATTTTGTTTTTTTCCATTTAGGTTACTTAGGACTGGAAATGTTGGGTCAAATGGAAACTCTAAGTTCAATCATTTGAGGAATTACCAGACTGTTTTCCAAAGTGGTGGCGTCATTTTCCATTCCCGCTGGCAGTGCATGAGGGTTCCATTTTCTCCACATCCTCACCAGCACTTGTTTTAGCTGACTTTTTGATCCTAGCCATCCTAGTGAGTGTGAAGTTGTATCTCATTGTGGTTTTGAGTTGTGTTTCCCTGATGACTAATGATGTCTAACATCTTTTCATAGTTCTTGGTCACTTGTAGATCTTCTTTGGAGAAATTTCTATTCAGATCATTTACTCATTTAAAAAACTGTTTTATTTATCATTTTATTATTGATTTGTAAGCACTCCCTACTTATTCCAGATACAAGTCTCTTATCAGATACATGATTTGCAAATACACAGTCAAAAATCCAGGTATAATTTAGAGTCGGCTCTCCATATCTGTGCTTTTGCATCAGAGAGTACATCCAGCTGTGGATCATGTAGTACTGTATAGTATTTACTATTAAAAAAAAACTGCATGTAAGCGGACCCACACAGTTCAAACCTGTGCTGTTCAAGGGTCAAGTGTACTTCCTCTCATTCTGTGTCGTCTTTTTACTTTCTTGACAGTGTCCCTAGGAGCATAGATGTTTTTTTATTTTAAGTTCCATTTATGTATTTTTTTCATTTGTTGCTTATGCTTTTGTTGTCATATCTAAAAATCCACTGCCAAATCCAAGGTACTACAGATTTACCCCTATGCTTTCTTCTAAGAATTTTAGAGTTTCAGCTCTGAAATTTAGGTATTTGACCCACTTTCAGTTAATTTTTGTATATTGTGTGAGATAAGCATTCAATTTCTTTTTTCTTTCTTTCTTTTTTGCATGTGGCTCTCCAGTTGCCCAGCACCATTTATTGAAAAGACTTCTTTTCCCATTGAATAGTCTTGGCAACCTTGTTGCAAATCAGATCTGAGTCTGAGAAATATGGGGGAAGAAGCCTGGGTTGAGGCCTGGATCTTGGTGAGAGAATGCTTTGAGGAGATCTGTAGATCTCCATCCTAGAGGACAGATTGTACCAATCTGCCTCCAAGTAGCCCATGGAAAACTGCTGGACACCCTGAGGCAGCTGAACAGGAGCACGTTCTCCTCTTCCCCTGAGGAACACCAGTGTTTACCTGTGAGAAGAATAAGAGCAGGAAGCTACTCTCTGGTCCTTGACCAAGGAAGGAGTCACAACTGGCCTGCTTGTCCATCACAGGCCCACTGCAGCCAAGACCACTGCAACTGCAGTTATCATTCTGCTTAACATACCTCCAGGGCTGGACTAAACCTCAGGGGCAGATAGAGCCAAGACAAATTTCTTAAGCCAAAGAAATTGTCTTAAGCAACCCAGCAGCCAAAAAAGAATGAAGAGCAGCCAGAACACCCAGAATTAGGTTAGCTTCTACTGTAGTCATTGCTAGAGGATACAGCAGACAACTTTAATAATAAACAAACACTCACTCAAGGAGATTCTATTACAGCATAAACAGGGCTTTCTGGGCCTAAAAAGCATTATTTTGAAACTAAATAATTCACTGAAAAAATGGAAAGAGGGAAGAGATGCAATTGAGAATCCAATTAATGTTGTGATAATCAAGCTGAAGACATATCTCAAAACAAAGAACAAAAATTCTGGTTTAAATAAAGACTGAAGTCATCACGTTGAAAAGGTTTACTGAGATCCAGGCAGGTTGAGAAAAATAAATAATATATAATACATACATAAATAATATATCTATTCCTAAAACTGGTGAGTTTTCTGAATTGCAAGGACAAAGAGAAAATCTTACATGCTTCGGGACAAAAGACAAAGTATCATCTGCAACTGTGGAAGCCTGGAGATGGTAGAATAATATCTACAGGGCATGGAAAGAAAAGAAGGCAATCTCAAAAGCCTACACTCAGCCAAGATGCCATCCAACTCCCAGAGTAAAAAGAAACCTGTTGATGAATATGGGATGATTTAGATTGTATATCCCACGTGTATCTCACCTGAGGAAAATACTAAGAAAGAATATTTCAAGCTAAGGGAATCTCAAGAGAAGATGAAAGAGTGAGGAGCAATGAACCTTGACACACATATTGTTATATTGTATTTAATTAATTAATTTATTTATTTTTGGCCACGCCATGCAGCATATGGGATCTTAGTTTCTCCACCAGGGATCAAACCCGTGCTCCCTGCATTGGGAGTGTGGAGTCTTAACCACTGGACGGCCAGGGAAGTCCCATATTGTTATATTTTAAAGAAATAGTGGCAGAGAGGTTGCAAATGTGTAATGTAAGTGGCAAATACAGAGTCTCAAAACTGAAGACGTTGACGACACATATGGCAAGTGAAAAATCTAATAATAGTTAAGAATTAAAAATACCAAAGGATCTCAGCCAATAGGAATTGGGCACGGGTGCAAGGTAAGGGAATTATTTGCATCCTAAAGCTCTCCTTTAGTGAACGAGGAAGCAAAAACATGAGGATGAGGAGAAGGGCAATAGAACACTTTAGTACCTTGTTTTTATATAATAGTAGAAAAATATCTACTTTATGAGTAGGAGAAATTAGAAAACAACCTCCAGTGCAATGGCAACGTAAGTAAGAACTAAAATGAGGGCCATTTGCCAGGAGAGTTTGGACAGAGTCTCAGTTTTATCCCAAGGGATCAGTTTCTTGGCTCACAGCATCTGAACAGCTCAGCCTGAAGCCAGGATGCATATCTAGCCTCCAGCTCAAGAGTGTGAGGAAAACCTGCTGGAGAGCCAGAGAGGCAGGATGCATGGAGCACGAACTTTGGAGTCAGTCAGAACTTGATCCCAGCCAGAAGTCTGCAACTTTGTAGCTTGTCCTTATCTGTAACCCTTCACAAGGTTGTTGTGAAATGGGGTGAAATAATATGTGAATATGCATGCTGTGCCTAGTGTAAGTAGCTATGCTACAGTAGTGATTTTTATTTTTATTATTGTTCTTATTATTTGAGGGGATTAGCTCAGCCTGTGCAGATGGTCTGGAGCCCAGGGGCCCGCTGGACTCAGCTGGTTAGCCAGGGACTTCGGTTTCAACACCCTGACCCCTGTTTTAGCTCTTCTCTATGTAAATTTGCTCTGTAATTCCAAAACCACCCTCTCATGCTGAGATCCAGGACATTTCTGGGATTAAATCTCCTGCCTGGAGGTAGACTGGACTGGCTTTTTGGAGCTCTGTTCACTTGATCAGTTTCTTTACATTTTGTGAAGTGATGATATGGTAAAGGGAGTCAAAAGAGATGATTGTATGACTATTCTGAAAAAAATCTGAAAATTATAAAGTAAAACAGTTCTATATTTCCGACCATTTTGAAGTTAAAAAAAAAAAAAATTGAAGTTGGGTTTGACCTGCCCAGACTAAAAGTGAAACCTATAAATTAAAGATAAAAATTTTCCCAACTGGGGTCACTGCAAATTCCTGCCGATGTCTGGTCTGGGTAAAGAAAGAACGTGTCAGACTCAAAACTGGACTTAAAATATTGTAGATGGGAAAAAAAAAAAAACTTGATGGTCTTGCAAACAAGGGATGGATTAACACATGCAGACAAGTTTATATCCTGGAGAAAGATAAAGCATAGCAAAATAAGGAGAACTAGCTTTTCAGGCAGCCTTAAAACCACCCTTAATGATTTGCATGGGGATTTTTTTTTTCCAAAAGAAACTAATTTGACAATTCTTTCCATCATGTGCCTAAGAATTAGACTCTGTTGTATCTACTTCGCAACAAGCTAGTGACCCAAATAGATTAAGTGAATCTTCTTATATGTGGAATTTTTTTTTTAAGTGCAACTCATAGAGAGTAGAATAGTGGTTGCCAGGGCCTGGGGGTGGGAGAAATAGGAAGAGGCTGGTAAAAGGATACAAACTTTCACTTGCAAGATGAATAAGGTCTGAGGATCTAAAGTATAACGTTGTGACTGTAGTTGATAACACTGGATTATACAACTGCAATTGGCTAAGAGAGTAGAACTTAATTGTTCTCACCTCCATGTGGCCCCCACCACAAGAAAAGGTAAATAAATGAGGTGATGGAGGTGTTATTAACTCAATGGTGGGAATTCTTTCACAGTGCATAGATACATCAAATCAACATGTTCTACATATTAAATACATTATAATTTTACTTGTCAATTATACCTCAATAAAGTTGAATAAAATTGTTATTAATAGAATGAATTAAATAAATTAAGCGAATCTACATGTTGCTATCTTGGCAATTCACACAGAATTGGCTGGCTGTCCCTGTGAAGCAACTTCACTGACTGCATTCATTTTCCTCACCCCACCTTACTCATGTTTCCCTTCAGGCTGTATTCTACTGATGGCAGTGCAATTCAGTTTAATAAGAGAATTAATATGAAACAGATCAGCTCATAAACTTTATGTCCCTATGAAACTACCCCAAATCAAACAATTTTATCTTTACGAGATACATTTCTTCCTGACTTGTCTGTGGTAAATACATATTATCCCTCCTCCCTGGAGCCTGCTGTTGATTACTTGCTCCCTCCAGCCAATCCACGGAGGATTCGGCCTGGCCAATGGCTCCTCTCTTCCTTGGCTTCTGTCCTTTCAACTGCCAACTCCTAGTCCAGATCTCCCTGTCAAGACTGCTGCAGAGGCCTCTAAAATGACTTTCCTGGCTTTACTTCTCTCCTTCCCCCAACCCAACTCACACCAAGAACCGGGGAAAACTTCCTAAAACCCAGCTCTGATCACATGACTCTTCTATTTGGGTCACTCTCCATTGCTTTCAGAATTAAGCCCAAAGTCCTCAGCGTTTGCCCTCTGCTTTTTTCCTCAAACTTCCACTTCCACCTTGCCCTCTAGTCAAATTGGATTCACAATTTTCCTAAATAGTAAAGGCTCCTTAAATGTATGTGACACGGGGCTTCCCTGGTGGTGCAGTGGTTGAGAATCTGCCTGCCAATGCAGGGGACACGGGTTCGAGCCCTGGTCTGGGAAGATCCCACATGCCGCGGAGCAACTGGGCCCGTGAGCCACAACTACTGAGCCTGCGCTCCACAACAAGAGAGGCCGCGATAGTGAGAGGCCCGCGCACCGCGATGAAGAGTGGCCTCCACTTGCCGCAACTAGAGAAAGCCTTCGCACAGAAACGAAGACCCAACACAGCCATAAATAATAAATAAATAAAGGGGAAAAAAAAAAGCTCTGCTTATAAAAAGAAAAAATGTATGTGGCACGGAAGGTTGTGAGCCTTGGCTATTGTGAGACTTTTCCCTTCTACAATATATTATCTTTCATGTCTCCCTGTGAAAATCCTACCTGTCCTTTAGGCAGAGCAGCTTCTCGTTCTCAATTTCCACGGTTCTTGGTTTATTTCTTTCAAGACATTTACCATTATTTTCATTAGTTTGACATTTATCGCGTGTATGTGTGTGATATACTCCTGTTCAGGATGGAGGCTGTGTTCTATTTGGATTTGCTGCAACTGGCCACACAGGTCTGGATGTCTGTTGAATGAATGAATAAATGAATTCATTTATTGAATTGGGTTTTGCCAAGGAAGACTTTCTTTCTGCAACTTATTTAACCCCAAAGTTTAGTTTCCTAATAGGGTTTCCTGAAATTTGGGCAAAGTTTACTGCATTATAGATAAAGAAAGTATTCATTATAGATAAGCAGGTTTTACACATATGGGTACTTTTTTTTTTTTTCTACTGGTGACAATCAGAATAGCCAACTTAGGGTCTGCCAGTGATACTATATGTCCTACTGGCCAGGAGATGATTTGACTGGTGTGGGGACAAGTTAGTCCAAGGTCATGTAAGTACTTGTGGCTGACAGGCTGTATTCTGCAGACAAGGTGCTTGTTGCAGAGGACAGGGTACTTCCCAGCAGGTGATGATGCTGGCAGACTAGGGCAGGTACACTGGCGTCTTCCAACATGTGCAGAGAGGGCAAGGATTTCTTTGTAGTGCACTTTCCTTATGTATACCCATGCATAGAAAAGATACCTCTTGATTCTTCAGTTAATGGAAGTCATTAATGCCTTCAGTACCTCAAGCTCTCTGGCCAAAGGAAGACCTTTGTCTGCTCCTGCCAAGTTGCTGGTGCTCACTCTTCCTAGATAGCACATTTCCATGGCTGAAATGGGCAGCCATGGGCACTCCTGCCCAAATTGGGGGGATATCTCCCTCGTTTGCTGCCAGTCTAAGGGCCTTCCTGCTGGGGTGATAGTGTACTGTCCTTGAACAGAAAGCAAGAACTCAGAGGAATCATCTCGTTTTGAGATGATATGATGTCTCTCAGAGTGGAACTGTACCTTTTAAATGTCCAGGTGTCCTCTGGACAGTCTGTTTATCAGGGACATCACTGTGAGGGGGGTAACATGGAGGGGAAGCAGTAACTCTGGTGGAGACTGAGCAGGAGTGGATGGGGCATTGTCCTTCTCTGATGATTAGGCTTAAATGACTCTTGAGTTGATCCCCCGGTAAGCACTGGTTGTCACAACGCCCATGTCACCCACTCACACCTCTGGCTCTTAATACAACATGCTTCCCAGAAGTAAATCCTTTCTCCCCAGCCTAATAAAGCTAGCCACCATCGATTGGGCATGAGATGGGGCGGAATTTTCCCACAAAGAAGGATTTGTGCCAGGGATTCCACCCAGGGTTTCTGGTATCATAGACACTAGAGATCAAGGGACTCTTTAAAGACCTCTAAATCCTGCAGATTAAAAAAAAAAATCAGCAGTGAGGTTTCTCCCCTGATGAAACAAAACCATTATTGGAATTCCAAGGTATAAAGTAAAAATGCAAAGCCAAGCTGGTTTGGTTGCTGAAGGAGTTGGGGGTTGAGGGGTAGCTTAATCCCAGATTATTAGCCTATCCTTTCCCCCTCATTAAATCTCTGGATCTGGGGAAAATCCAGGTATCCCAGGGTTTAAATGGAGCACAGTATTTAAAAATTCCTTTAATTGAAAGATGAAGAAACGAAGGCCCGAAGAAGTTAGAAGCCCAGTACAAGCTGGGAACAGAGCAAGGTCAGAAGTCCAGGTCTCTTGGCTGAGTGTTCTTTCTATTCCTCCTAGAACAGGGTTGTGATAGGAAAACAAAGTCAAAAGAGAAACAGACTAAAATTCAGAAGAATTATTAAGAAATAGTTTAGGCATATGTGTCATAGCAGAAGAAAGTCCCAAAAATGGTAATGAGAGGGGTGTTTCTTCAAGTGTGTTCTGTAGACCTTCTGCATCAGAATGTCCTGGATTTCTGGGGAAAGTTGTTAAAACTGTAGATTTCTGTGTAAATTGGTACAGCCTCTATGGAGAAGAGTATGTAAGTTCCTTAAAAAACTAAAAATAGAGCTACCATATGATCCAGCAATCCCACTCCTGGGCGTATATCCGGAAAAGAGGAAAACTCTAATTCGAAAAGATACATGCACCCCAATGATCATTGCAGTACTATTTACAATAACCAAGACATAGAAGCAACCTAAGTGTCCACTGACAGATGAATGGATAAAGAAAAAAGAATGAAATTTTGCCACAAAAAAGAATGAAATTTTGCCATTTGCAACAGCGTAGTTGGACTTGGAGGGTATTATGCTAAGTGAAATGAGTCAGACAGAGAAAGACAAATACTGTATGATATCACTTACATGTGGAATCTAAAAAATATAACGAACTAGTGAGTATAACAAGACAGAAATACACTCACAGATATAGAGAATAACGTAGTGATTGCCAGTGGGGAGAGGGAAAGAGGAGGAAAGATAGGGGTAGGGGATTAAGAGGTACAAACTACTATGTATAAAGTAAATAAGCTACAAGGATATATTGTACAGCACAGGGACCATAGCCAATATTTTATAATAGCTATTAATGGAGTATAACCTTTAAAATTTGTGAATCACTATTGTACACCTGAAACTCATATAATATTGTACATCACTTATACCTCAATTTTAAAAATTTACATTGATATCACATATGGAAACAGCTCTAAGAGACCACTATTAGCCACCAAGAACACTCTAAGCCCCACCCAGCTATGGTTCCATGACAGCACTCTAGGCTGGCATCCCCCTCTGACTTCTCTGCAGTGGGCTCCAGAAGCAAGGAAAGGAAGAAGGGGGAGAGAGAAATGGGACAACAGCTGTTGTCACCAAGGTTGAGGAGAGCACATGCAAGGCAACAAAAATTTGCTTCAAAGGCTCATAGAATGGCAGTTGGGAAATGCACGAAGATTCAGAATCCAGAACAATATAGAATTGTCCTGAATCATGCCCACAATGCTGGAATTATTGGAAGAATCAGGAGACTCCATTATAATGTCATATGATTTCTAGTTCCTGCTTCGTGAATCTTGTACCTTTCTACCTAAGGATTATACTGTTGAAAAAAAATAGTAAAATGTAATCTTCTCTTTTTTTAAAATTTAATATCAATTTTCATGTCTTATATTTGCCTTTGACCAGACATTGAACTGTATATCTGCCTGAGTTGGACCTTACTCCTTTTGTGGGATGACATCACATCAGTATCTCATAGCATGATTTCCCCAAGTGTAATATACATCCACTGATACATGTGAAATTATTTTAAATGGTACATGGACAATTTTTAATAGTTGATTAAAAGAGTACTTATTTTTAATGTGTATCAGAAAAATGTATAATTAGCAAATCAAGTCCCCGATTTCATCGGAATTTTTGCTTAGGACAAGGTTAAAGTGGAAAAAAGTTTAAGAAACATAATAAACCCTTAATGTTAATATGGTGGGAGGTATGACATTCCTGTTTCCCAGTGGAAGTTGCTCGGCAGCACTAACTGCTCCTGGGGAAAGGTGCGTGAAGGGAAAGTGGTTAGGGAGGAGGCCTGAAGTTTTCCAGCTGGACCAGCGCCTAGATGAGTGACTAAGTGTAATCAAGGAGTGAGATATTAGCAAACACACCTGGCTACTGTCCTGAAGCCATATGCACCAACCAACATGATCAGAAACAAAGCTGATATTTTCAACTCTGTATGTCTGACTCCTAAGAATATCTCTCAACTTGTTCCAAACTCAGGCCTGCTGAAACTCCCACAGTGTGTGCAGCTATGAAAGGAATCTCAGAAATATGGGCATGTAAATTCCATGAAGACAGTGAACATGGATTTAGTTGATATCTGTATCTCTAATCTCCCAGCACATCCCAGTTATGATGACTGAGTAACAAATTACCCCCAAATATGATGGTGTAAAGCAACCATTTGTTATGCTCATAATTTTGAAGGTCATGAATTCAAACATGGCACAGAGGGGACGGTTCTTCTTTGCTCTATGATATCTGGGATTCTCTGAAAGCTCATTTACTCACATGGCTGGCAGTTTAGGCTGGCTGTTGGCTGAAGACCTCAATCCCTGTTCTCATGGGACTCTCTATGTGATCTTTCTGCATGAGCTGGTTTGGGCTTCCTTGAAGCATGGTGGCTGTGTTCCAAGAGTGAGTGTGCTGAGAGAGAGAGAGAGAGTTGAGAGAGAGAGATTAAGAACAGGTAGAATGGGACTTCTCAACAAGAGAAGCCACAGCAATGAGAAGCCAGGGCACCGCAACCAAGAGTAGCCCCCGCTTGTGGCAGCAACGGGGAGAAAGCCCGTGTGCAGCAACGAAGCCCGTGCACAGCAACGAAGACCCAGCGTAGCCAAAAAAAGAAAAAAAGAAAAAAAAAACAAACAGGTAGAAAGTGATAGCTTAGCCTTGGAAACCATGCAGCATTACTTCTGCCACGTTCTATTCACTGAACCAGGTTGGAGGAGAGGAAATAGGATAGGTTCTGGAAGAGCATGTGGGCCCAGAAGTACTGCTGGAGCCATTCGGGAAGATATAATCTGCCACACAGAGTAGCAGGTTATAAGAGAAATTGTCTTCCTCTTACTAAATTTGTATAATTGCTGTTGTAAGAATATGCTACAATTAGATCATTGCTTATGATATTGTGAGTCTATGTAGCCATTCCTCTGGATTGTTTATCAACTCTGAAGAAGGTCTGTCCTTTAGCATGAAAATAAGGAAGGGGCTGGGGTGGGCACCGAGGCTGATGACTAGGATGAGAAAGAGAACAAAGCATTCAGGACACCACTTCCCTGTGGTAGAGAATATGATGGTACTTGGCCCGTGGGGACAGGCTGTAATGTAGGAAAAAAGAATTCAGAGAAGATATTGGTGAAATTGCCCTAGCACGATAGTGACGTTACTGTAGGATCTGGATCTTCATATTAAAAAACTTTGTATTGTGTGCAGTGTGTTTTCTAATAAAGTATTTTTGGCCAATATTTTATTATGAACAGTTACAAACATATAGCCTAAAACAATCTAGCCTATTTGTAATTAATTAGAATTCAATATTTGTTTACAGATCTTTTTTGAGGTAAAAATTTAAATTTATTTTAGTATGAGTTACCTTCTCTTAGTATTGAGATAGCACCATGTTCAAGAGATTTGAGCTTTATCCTTGCTCAGGCCAATGTGTTGACGAGGGAGCAGCATTCCCTGGGACTAAGCTGGGTGGCGGCAACAGGAACTGGAGTGGAAGCATCTCACGGAAAGGCAAAACTTGAGGGCACAGAATAAGACCTGCTTGGCCTGGTGGCCTGCCTCACCTGGGATGCTGCCCAGTCATTGGGTCCAAAAAACAACCTCTCACCAGCCTGCAACTCTAACCTTAGATCACCACATTCTATTATATATATTCGTGATGAAGCTTCCAGACCCCACCAGCATGATTCTGGATCCTAGTCCTTGTAAAGTGATGCCTAAGTAGTTTTGAGAACATGCAGGATGATATCTTGTGTGTGTGCAATAAATTCCCTTTGTTCCTCCTTGCTGCCTTACCTACTGATGCTGCCAATGATTCTTGAAGATTACTGGGCCTTGGGCCCATCACTGTATCCCCAGCTCTGGCCTCAAGGAGAGGACACCACGGCCCCTTTGCAGACCCAACCCAAATCTTCCTTTGATCCTCATGCCACCACAAAAACTAAGTTGAAATGAACAAGACATCACTGAAGGGTTGGGCACAATGAAATGGACTGTATATAGTACAGAGCCTCATAGTACTGCTAGAGATGGGTTCCTGAGACCTCAGGCTCAGACCTGCTCTGAGGTCCCTTAAAGGGGTCTCTCCTGCCTCCACCTGGAAAAAGCAGCCCTGTCCCCCTACAGAAGTCCCCAGACTTGTGCCACATTTTACACTCTTCTGCTGGGGAAGAAGAAGGAACTTTTCACCCCTTTTTAGTCTGTGGCCCACCTTCTCTTTCCCTCAGCCAGAATCTGCCTCGTCCCAGAATGGCTGAGAGAAAACAGACACTCCCTTCAGGAAAAGCCTGCCCTACCCTGTCCCCCACCCCTGTCCCCAGATATGACCTGGCCCTCTGGCTCCAGCAGGACACCCACAACAGAAAACAGTCCAACAGAAATACCTTGCCAAAGTCTGGCGTATTCTGTCTGGTGAGGAATGCCTGCAGAATGACTTCCAGCCAGTCCAGTTCCTTTCCACCATCTCCCGCAGAGTGAGGTGACCGTGACCGTGAGGCTGTCTTGTCCCTCCTACAGGTCTCCGCAGCTAGTCTCCTGCAGCCCCCAGCTTGACCATACACGCTATACAGACAAAAGATCCATTTGCTCCGAAGTAACAACAAAGTCTGCAAAGACAGAAACCAAATTTATATGACACCCAGAGCATTTAGTATATTTATGTCAACACCTGTAGAGAGAGAAACGATAACACCACAGTTTTCCTAAAAGCAAAGATGTAGGGGCTCCTTGATTCCTTGCTTGTATTTATGTTATTAAAAGACTGTCTGAAAATACGTTCCAAGAACAAAAAGTTAGTCTTTCACAAACATAAATTTAGAAAGTTCTAACAATTTTTCAATCATATTTTTTCCCAAATTTCTATTGTCCTCAAAGTTTCTAAAAATACCAGGGTGTCCCATAACACTTATTTATCTTCTACCTGACAAAGATTTGAAGGCTTCCCATGATTCACACATGTTACAGGTGGTAGTTAACTACCATATTTGTTGATGATGATGCACATTTTGAACTTCTGATAAGAGCCTGTTGTCTGCCAGGGACCAAAAATGACCACTGTATAAGCTGCCATAATGAGGAGGTGCACATTTTCAGAAGGAGGCAAAACTAAGTGCATCTCTCAGCTCCATAGTCGGCAGACACCCACCTGATCCCTGTGAAACAGGAGGGAGGCGGGCAGGGCACAACCCTTTATGAATTACAGAGCTGTTTGTGGATATGACGGTAACTGGTTAGAACCTACAAGACCCAAGGTGGTGGAAGATTCAACTCCCAGCAGACCTTGAGCCTCATTATACACTCACTGAAATACATTAGCATATGCTAAAGGACATGCCCACCAGCACCATGACAGTTCCATGGCCGACCATAAAAGGTCAAAAAGTAGATGGTGACCTAATTCCTGGAAATCCCTGCCCCTTCCCTGAAATAGTTGGAATAATCCTCCTACGAAATCACCCAACCCATAAAAACTAACTGCCCTATATTTTGGGGTCTCTCGCCTTCTGAGATGGCCCACTCTCTGTCTGTGGAGCGTGTTTCTTCCTTGGCCACTCTCACTTTCAGGGACGACCCCATGCCCTGGGGCTGCTCTCACATTTTGAAATGAACTGCATTTTGTCTATGGATTGTGTATCTCTCTAAATAAATCCACTTCTTACCTATCACTTTTTCTCTCACCGAATTCTTCCTGTGACAAGACATAAAGAACCTGATCTTCATTAAGTCCTGAGACTAGGTGTGTGATTTCAATTAAAAGACAGTGGGTTCAAGTCCGAATCTGGGTTTTGGCTAGGTTCGAGTCCCATCCCATGGGTTCAAGTCCCAATCTGAGTTGTGTGGTTTCACCTGGATGACATTGTCCTCTGTTCTTACACTATTTGTGCTCTTTTGCTCATGATTTGGGTCTTTTCTGAGTTAGAAACCCAGGTGTTCATAGCAGTTTCTTGCCCCAGAGTCCTGGACTGCAAGTCTATGAATCTGAACCTAGCTTGAAAGAAAATCCTTTTGACTCAGCATTCAGCTCACAGCAGCCTGGCTCTTATCCAACACCGGAAGCTGTATTACTTTATTTTTCTGTGAATCAAATTAATTCCAACTCTTGGCCAATATTCTACCGTACTGGTGGGACACTCACTTTTAGGTTTTTATTGGAGGCAGTTCCTTCCCCCACGCAGGATTACACAAGAATTCAGGAAGCTTATGTGCTGCTGAGAAAGTAAATACTTCTAGGCTTCAGTTTATCTTTGTAGTCACTGATAGGCTTATTGCTTAAAGCTGTATTGTCCCTGGAAATATCCTGCTCTGCGCTAGTGATCAGAGTCTAGCCTTCCTAAGGGCACCATAAATCCACTCTTCTCAAAATACTTCCAGGGAATGGGGCATAAGCTCTTCTAAAACAAACCATGTCCTTTTCCATTCAGCTACCATCCACAGTCCCCACCATACCCAGCTCCTGAACACTCACCATAGTCTCTTCAATCAGCTTAGGCTTTAGGCTTTTGGGGAAAAAATAAAATAAAAAAGGCCAGGACAGGTTGTTCTGAAGTTACTTCTTTATCCCCTGAGGCAAGAGAACTCAAAGGCAGACACAATCAGAAAAAAAAAAAATCTCAATGGCCCATATTCTTTCCGATTTCTGTAAAGTAGCAAAAATAAGACACAAATTATATTCTGCAAAAAAAAAAAAAATTGTCTTCCTACAACTCAATACAATACGAATTAGCTGGGCCCATTGAAGGGGACTCTGTCTTAGGGGCTGTCCAGTGCCTCAAGAGTCTGTTATCTGGTAGTAGAACAAACACAAACAAATTCCTATAACCTAGAGCAGAATGTGGTAAATGCTATGTCGAACAAAAACTAATCAGTTGATCTAAGGAAGAAATGGAAAATTTTATTTGAGCCAGATATGAGGATTATAACCTGGAAACAGCATCTCAGAAAGCTCAGAGAACTGTTCCACCCTTTAGAAGTGAAGGCACAGAGATTTCCCTGGTGGCGCAGTGGTTAAGAATCCACCTGCCAATGCAGGGGACACGGGTTCGAGCCCTGGTCCGGTAAGATCCCACATGCCGCGGAGCAACTAAGCCTGTGAGTCACAACTACTGAGCCTGCTCTCCAGAGGCGTGAGCCACAACCACTGAGCCCGCATGCCACACCTACTGAACCCCATGCGCTCTAGGGCCTGTGCTCCGCAACAAGAGAAGCCACCGCAATGAGAAGCACGAGCACCACAACGAAGAGTAGCCCCCGCTCACCACTAGAGAAAGCCCACATGCAGCAACGAAGACCCAACACAGCCAAAAGTAAATAAATAAAATAAATAAATTTATTAAAAAAAAAAGTGAAGGCACAGTTAGAGAAGTTTTTTGAGACAGAGGGCTGTACTTTAAATGTTGTATTATCGAGTTTACACAATCCAGATCTAAGCCTCATCATGGCCTCTTACAAGATCAAGAAGAAATGTTATCTTTTCAGTTATCTTGTTGATGTTAGGAGAATGTTGCTCTTTATAGTTGAGCAGGCATTTCTGCCAACGGGGGAGGTTTGGCTGATGCATGATGCAGATACACAATGCACAGTAGCGGGGAGAGAGGAGGCCAAAGGGCAGAGAAAATTTTTTCTGTTAAAATTTTTCTTGTCTTGCCATAGAATGTGAATTTTATTTCACAGCTACAGAAAATGAAATTCTATGGAAGCCCAAAGATGGAGAGCTTCCCTCTCCCTGGGGTACTTCTGAAGGAATTGGTATTTGAGCTGGGCCTGAGAGAAGGAAGAGTTGCTGTTACCCTCAGAAGGGAGGGTACTGGGACAGACCTCATTTTAGGCAGGAGACAGGAAAACAAAGTCAGTGAGGTAGGAAAGTGTTATTTGGCCAGAGTGCAGGGAAGCCTAAGATCTGAATGGAAAATCTGGCTCAGCTGGGGAGGAGAAGGGGGCAGTTAGAGTAGGAGACAGGCAGGAGATACATGGGGTTTGGTCCCAGCAGGAGCTGGAATGCAGTTCTAACAGACTTATGCAGTCATATAGATTTAGGAATGAACATTAAGAGAAGGATTTGAGTAACTCACAACGGCAATGCCAAGACCCCAACTCCTCAGTCTGATGTTATACAGGCCGGGTAGGAGTGATGGGGTAGTGTTGCTGCTGGGAGAGCATGGTCCACCAACTCCTAATAAGCCCTGAAGAGAAATGCCTGATCCTACCTCTTAGTGACTTTTCTGGTCACTTTAGAATATGACAGTTTTGACACCTTTAGTTTTCAACTTTAGGATTTAGCTAGAGTCTGGGACAATGAAAAAAGCCCACTTGCCTCCTATAACATAAAGCTGTACTTCTGGTGGAAAAATGTTATTCATGGGTTAGAACTGATGAAGGATATTTCCTTATCGGAGGTTTCCTTGGAGAACACTCATAAGTCTATCTGTAAATTCCTGTCTTTGGAGTGATGGGGTATGTTACAAGTTTCATTAGTAAGTGAAAGAAAAACAGCTAGCGTTGAATTGTTTACATTAGTGTTATCAGGGGTAAAGAGGTGATGGTGATGTAGTTGCTATGATCTTTCATTCATTCCTTCATTCATTAACTCAACAACTATCTGTTGACCTCCCAAGTAGTAAACACCTGTTGCTTTTATCTGCCTAGCCTCTAGTCTCCCCTTTCCCCTTTCTTCTCATAACGGAATTCTGATTTCCCTTGGTGACCTTGCCCCGCACACTAATCCATTTCATTTGGTGGAACCGGTTCCATCCCTGACTCCAGAGACAAACAGATGACTTAGGCCAGGGCCGAGCTCATATCCTGCCGTCCATAGTGACACGGTCAGGGATGGGCATATGAGGCAAATCAGAGCCCACATAGCTAAATCCATAAACTTCTATGGAAAGATTGTAGAGAAATAACCCCTTATTCTGCCAAAATTGAAATGGACATTGTAAGCCTGGAGATACTGGGAATCATCTTACACCACAAGGGTAGACTTCAGAGTCAGGAGATGCGGAGAGCAAGGTAAGAGTCCTGAAAAGCTGTTTGAAGCTTTTGACCCACCCTTGCCTGAGGACTCCCTGGACTTGACAGTTACATGAGCTCATTTTGTTCAAGTCAGTTGGGTCACATGTTGTCACTTGCAATTGAGTGAGTCCTAATCAAAACAACCTCGAATACTGGTCTGGTGCCATGGGGTATAACTATGAACATAGTCCCAAAGATTATAACCTGTGCTCTGTCAAATAAGTAGGAATAAAGCACAGCTCGCTCCCAACCTTTGCTGACAGAATAATTAATTGGATCCACCTGGGGAAAAGACAACTCTTTGCTGTCCCGTTCAGCCTGAGTACCTCCTGAGTATTTATTTATTTATTTTTTAACTATGAAGTCAGGAACCAGTTGACAGATTTCAGACAGGAAAGCCACAGAATCACCATTGCGTTGTGAACTTTCTGTCCCTGCTTAATTGTTTTTCTCTTCTGCCAAAGGTTCAACGTGTCCTGGGCAGAACCAACATCTATTTTGGTTTTCCCGTTGCCTAGCAGTGTGTCCTTGGGTAAACTATTTTATCTACCTCTTGCCTACATGTCCCCACCTCTGAAATGGGGAGGGGAGAAATAATATCCCTGTCTCACTTTAAAGGATTTCTCTGAAGTGACAATAACATTTTTCTATATATGCAAAAGTCCAATAACAGTGAAAGGATAAAAATGTATATTTAAACAATCCATGCAAATCTTGTCTTTATTTTGAATTGGCTGAATAGCCTTAGATATAGTGGTATATGCTGTCAAATATTTAACAGACTCTCTTGAGGTAGAGAATTACATACTTTGATTTGTAGTATTGACAGATTGCCACAATGTAAATATTCCCATTATGGCCAATTTTAATCTACCACTCAGCTTGTGAAATTCCTCAATATCAGCTCCCACGGGGCTGTGTGAACCTGGCCCGGCACAATGCTGCTCTGGGACAGCGGTTAACCCTAACCTCACCTGCCTCATTTTCCTCACGTATCAAAAGATTTGTTTGACAATATGCTCACTCAAGTACATTTCATCTTCGTGATTCCATGCTAGCATTATGTTTATCAGTTAGATGAATCCTGCATAAACTCATTATAATCATACTTTCATTCACTGAAAGGTGCATCATAGTGATCTATTGCTGTAATGACACTTTTTTCTTATGACATGTCCAGGAGGGCTCTTGGCATGGAAGGCTAATCAATGTTCAATTGCATTAGATTACTTTGTAGTTCTATATTTCTCCCCTTCATGTGCAAGGAATTTTTCTGGTTGCACTTTTAGGTAAATATACATCCCACTGCAGCATATGATATACAGATTTAAATATGTCAAGCAGATGACCATCTCCTTGAGCTTGTATAAGGATATCCCTCAGACTACTGATTTAGGCTTAAGTCAGTGCTCAAAACCACATTCAGTAGATCTCAGTCCCTGACTCTTTACATCTCTTTGTGAATTACTTAAGAAATAAACAAAATACCCCTCATTAAGCAACCTGAGGCATGTTTTCAAATAGCACATAAAGCCATCACATCTTCAATCATTCAAAAAGGTCAGTGACAAAAGCAAACAAAAACCAAATATCAGGAACGCATCAGCTTTCCTATCAGCATGGGCAGAATCCTAAATTGATCATTAGTTTTCTCACGAACACAGGGCTTTCCTGTTTGTGGTAAGTAATCTCTGTGTCAAGCTTCTGACAGTTGGAGGTTTCAAGAGAACACACCTGACCAATGAATAGGTGGAAGTGGCTGAATTAAAGTGATGACATCAGGTGACAGCTTTTGCACTCAAGTGGTCCTCTCCAGCCAGGGCAGCTTGCCATGACCTTCCACTATTACCTCATTTTTGGGGGCTGAGTTATCTTGGTTGTTTTGTAATAAAGACATGTCAACTGATATTTGTGAAATGACGTCACATACATGGTTATTCATTGCAGAATTGTTTGTAACTGTTAAAGGTTGGAAATCACGTCAAAGTCCATCAATAGAGGACTGGTGGACTAAACTATGATACATTCATACAGTGTAATACCATGCAGCCAGCCATCAGTACAAAAGAATGAGGAACTCTTTGTATTCGGATATGGAAAGATCTTCTTATAAGTGCACCATATGGACTTTAGAATGCTACCCTGTATAAACAATGGGGAAAAGTAAATGAGGAAACACAAGAGAGTGGTAATATAGGTTAGGTTACATGGAGAGAGGAAAACTGAGAGCCTGGGGATGGGATGAAAAGGATACTTTTCACCACAATGCCTTTCATATCGTTTGTATTCTCTATGATCGGAAGTCTTACCTATCCCAACACACACACACAGACACACTTTTCTCCCACATACACTTTCTTTAAAGAAATAACTTATTGTGGGAAAATACACGTTTACTATTTTAATTATTCATAAATGCCCAATTCAGTCATATCAGATACATTCACGATGCTGTGTACCCACCATCACTATCTATACCCAAATCATTTTCATCAACCCCAACAGAAACTCTGGACCTGTTAAACCGTAACTCCCATTTCCCCCTACCCCTTAGCCTCTAGTAACCTCTAGGCTACCTTTTTTTCTCTATGAATTGGCCTTTTCTAGGTATCTTGTATAAGTGGAATCATATATTTGTCCTTATTTGTCCTTCTGTGTCTGGCTTATTTCAGTATCCCACATACACTTTTCAAAAAAACATCTATCAACTAGATAAAGTTTTGAAAGTCTGCAATGTCTTTAGAAAGAGAGAACTGACCTTGTGAAATGTGTGGATATGTCTCAGACAAGGTTGCACCAGCCTCTGGTGATTCCTAGAAACCTCACTGTAACTTTTAAAAGGTTAGCTAGTAGCCCAGCTTGCTAATGCCTTCCTCGTTCAGAAAATGAAGTGAAATAGCCACCATTTGCCACGAGCCTTGGGAAAGCCTCACACATGGCAGAGCTCTTTAACTGGGGCCTAAAGGCCTTCACAGGGTCCAGGAATCTTTTCTGAAATTGTATGCAAATTTGTTGTGTGTGGGCCTTTCTGGAGAGTTCTTTAGCATTTGAGATTTCAAAGTGGTTGCAGTCAGAAAAAAAAAAAGACTAAGCACCATTACTAAATGTAATGCTGTCCCTTCCCATGAAACACAGGTAAGAGGCCTTCATTCATCAACCAGTTTGTCCAAGTATATGGTTAATGAACCCACACCAAAAGATAAGCCTCTGACATGGGCCTTGCACATGGCGCCATGAAGCTTCTGACTTCTGACCAACAGAGCTGTAGGAAAATAAGTTTGTGGTAGTGTTAGAGCAGCAGTAGAAAACCAATACAGTACCTAATTCACATGGAAGTTTTCTGGAATTCAGTTTGTTAGTACATCTAAACAACTTATAACAATGCCTAGTATGTTGTAAGTACTCAGTAAATGTTCATATCCTTCTCAAAGGTGAGAGGAAGCACAGGTATAAAGATGTAAATAATTCTATGATGTGGTATAAACACCACAATCAATGGCCTAACCAGAACCATCTTCAAAGGACTCTACTTTCTAATTAAGTTCCCAGAGATAATAAATTCCAAGATTACGACAGATATTCCTAAGAAAATTGCCTAAAGTGGGGGCAGCAAACTCAAATGCCCGTGTGGGCTTTGTAGGTAACATGAAGAAGGGAAACAGGCAAGCTGGGAATCGCCGCTGATCGGGGAGGCAGCCCCATCCAAGGGGCAGATCCCAGCCCAGTTAACGGATAGCAGTGAAAATGCAATGCAGGTTCAGTCTTGCCAGATACTTCAAAGTCCATTCCTTCTTCTGTGAAATCTCTGGTTTTTAACTGTTGAAATCCAATTCATATCTAAACACATACAGACCCCACACACAATTTTCAGGCTAAACTGATTGTCTATGAGCTGCCCTAGGGCCAGAGACCCTCGGGTTGGTATCTCTGGCCAGTTGGTGAACAAGCCCCAAAAGGTAAGCTCCTTTTGAATGCAGTTTTTGGCCTTCTTATATTCTTACATCATAAAAGCATCTTTTGCAGTGCTTCTGGTAGTCTGCATAAACCTAAGAAGCCGTGAATTATATGAAATTCTTATCATGTTAAAGAGAAAGACAACTTCAAATTATGTTCAAATCCACTTTTATTAAAATTATTTGGCAATTCTGGCAGCAGTACAAAGTCTTTGACCACTGGACACATTAGACATGAGTTTATAATTTTGGTTTGTTGTGGGTTTGGGTACCTGTATTTTTCTAAATCTTCTGCCCTTCATTTCATTACCAAATGGCAAAGCGCCTTAAGTTTCTCTATCTACAATACCCTATTATTCATAGGACAGGAATTTGTAAAATAAGATTGAAAAAATAAAATGCACAGATTCAAAAAATTCTCTTCAAATATTAAGAACATACAAAGTATATTGAAGACATCTACATTTAGTCCTCCAAGTAACAACGTGGGTGGTTTGATGTCTTGTTTTTATTTATTGCTAATTATAGTTCAGAGACCAGTGTTTCCAAAAACTATAAAAACCTTCATTGACATTCCCAGTATAGTTCCAATGGGTTTAGAGGGTAAAATGAGTGGAGCACTTGATTTGGCCTTTAAAATCACAAGCCTTTTTATCTTTAGTGGGATTTTTTTCTTCTACAGTAGCTCAGGGCACTATTTGCTTACTTAATGCCTTATAATTAGCATCTGCCTTATAGTAGATCTAAGTATTGGCCTTGTAAAGTATATTACTGGACAGCAAATGGAAGGAGGCCTTCCTGTCCAAGGCAAAACTTTCACCGGACCTTAAAGTAAAACCTCAGAGGGTCTGGTGCTCCTTAGTTGTTCTCCAGGGATCCTGAAGTTGTCTGTAAGAAAGAAAAAAAGAAAGCTGTGTAAGAATCTTTACATGAGACATTTCTGCTTGTTCTAAGTAGTCCTGCTTTTCTGGCAGTATATGAAAATCCACTGCATGGCAATGGAGCCCTGTTGTTTCGTTCCTGTGATAAGAGTATCTCTTGGGGCTTGGAATGCAGGATATAAACAGAGCAGTCACTTGAGAAAATTCTGCCCTAGCTTCTTTCAAAGGCTGTACTTTCATAAGACTGATAAGGATGTTCATTCTTTGTTTTCATGCATTGTGTATTTCTGGGCATTCCCATGACTAACTAAAGACCATTCCCATTCCCCAAATGGCCAATTTATTTCAGTGATAGAAGACTGCCACACCATATTATTGTTGGTTGCCATCACTACTCAAAGACAAAGCAACTCGGCAATCAAAACAGGCAAGTTTCTTTATTTATTTTTATCAGAATAGGGTCTCAACTTTGCAAAGGTTAACTATGTAAGTTATTTGTGTTATCTCAGCAAACTGGACCTATGAACATTAAGTCACAGTAGTAGCAGTTTTATCAATATAGTTCTCACTCTTATTTCCCTAATAAATGAAGAGAAAATATTTTCTTTAGGAATAAGCATACAGTTTGAAATTTTGAATAAGCAATTCTTTGCATCTAATTTAAGTATTATTTTATAAGTTGAAAATACAGTCTCCAAAGTTAAAGAAAATAATAGAATATAATGGGCCTTTTCTCCAAGTTAAGGTTTATCTCAAGAATACTTAAAAATACTTAAAACTTAAGATATTTAAATAATATCTAGAACAAAAAAGCAATGCATCAGTGTAATGCTGCCAACCCACAAAGCACTTAAACACAGGAGAGAGAAATTATACTTACAAATGGAGTCCTGATTCCAAATTTGCTATGGAATGTCATGGTGACTTTGTTTTTATGTCCTGTTCTTTGATCAAAGGCATGGCACGTATCAAAAGGCGGACTGTACAAGTGAAGGCTCACGGCAGGTTCTGTATGGCTAATATTCTCTACTCGATGTAAGCCAATGGAATCTAAACAATATTGAAGAGGGATGGGTAGATGAAGGAGCTTAGATGCTAGCTGTAGGTAAAAATCTGGTCAATTGCCCAAGATCCTAAGTCAACTGATACATACGAATTATTAAAGATTAGTTAGAACTGAACTTCCAGTTAAAAATAGTAAATGACACACATTCTGCTTTTTCCTAAAAACTTCCCTACAACTGCAGTAAAATAAAAAAGGCATCAACATACAAAGATAAAGGGAAAAGAAAAAACTTTTTTATTAAAGTTTAAAAAAAAATCTTTAAAAATTTGAAAGCTTAGAAGTAGATGGATGGCTTTGCAGAGGAGAGAAAGCTAAATCTTCAGCTACTCTTGGAGATGGCCAAGAAATAACCTGATTTATATCCTGAAGCTAACAAACAGCTCAAGAACTGGCAGCACATGTACTTCCTGAAATGAAGGTGAACATGGGCTATAAATACAAGGACTGCTTGAAGCCTATTTAAGTTTTGTCACAAAGCTTTTTCACCACCTTACCTTCCCTCCATCCCTGGTAGAAATTGAAGATCTATTCTCTAGAAAGAGTACAACAGATAAACTCAGGACTGGTGGGTACCCGGTGAAAAACAGGTGACTTAAGTGAAAATTTACACATTGAGTGGTAAGATCTCCACTTTCTTCATCACATGGCTGTCAGAATGCTGCCAGACAGGAATTTCTTCTCCAGGCAGGAGATGGGAAGCAGCTTCTCTGAGAATCTGATCAGCTCAAGAAAAAAGTCCTGAGGATATCACCATTGATTGTTCCTCAAGGAAAAGATTTACCAGATGATCCTAGGGTAAAGTCCAGTTGACAAACACCATCCATGTTTGAAAGCTACCAATTAACTTTTTTGTCTCTGGTTTTTAAATATTAGCACATAGTCAAGGCCATCACACATGTGAGCAGAGCCTCTAGTATAAAAGAGGCCAGAGCAACCTGAAAAAAAGGCAACATGAAATAGACACTACTCAAGAGAAGGCTTAAAAAAACAAAACCAAAAACTTATCATTAATATCTTCACAGAGCTAAGAGGAAGGGAATTCCCTAGCAGGCCACTGGTTAGGATTTGGCGCTTTCACTGCTATGGCATGGGTTCAATCCCTGGTCAGGGAACTAAAATCCCTGCAAGCCACACGGCATGGCCAAAAAAAAAAAAAGAAAAAAAAAAAAAAAGATGAGGAAAATACTATATAAAAAGGACTAGAGAATAAAAAGAGCTTTTAGAAATATAAAGATGATAGCAGAAATAAAAATCCGAATAGAAGGGTTGGAAGAAAAAGCTGACAAAGACTCAAAGAACAAAGGGCCAAAGACAGAACATAGGAAAGATAAAAAAAAACAAAAAAAACAAAAAACTAGAGGACTAGTTCAGGAGGTTTAATATCTGATCAACAGTAGTTTCAGAAACAGAACAACAACAACAAAATCAAAGAAACAACTTGAGAATATTTTCTTGAATTGAAGGACATGAATTTCTAGATTGTAAGAACCTACTGAGCTCCCACCACGAGTGTCATGAAACAAACTGCATCACTGTGACACTGGGGACAGAGAAAAGACACCCAAAGAGAAGTCCCCAAAAGTTTCTAGAAAGAAAAAATAGGATTCATACATAGTAAGATTCAAAAATCAGAATGGTACCAGGCTTTGAACAAGAAGAACGGAAACTAGAAGACAAAAGATTACCTTCATAGTTCTGAGAGAAAATGACTGCCAGGTCATGATTTCATATCCAGCTAAATTACCTATCAAGTTGCAAGGGTTGTATATGGAGATTTTTTAGATATAAGAGGTTTCAGAAATTTACTTTCCATGAACCCTTTCTCATAGGGCCGTTGGAGGATATGTTCCACCAAAACAAGGCCAAGAACCCAAGACAAAGCAGACATGAGACCAGGAAACAAGGGGAAAAGCACCAGGAGAGAGTAAAGGGAAAGCCTGGATGATGTGAGGGGACCACAGGATGAGCCCTGGCCAACCAATCCACACTGAAGGAAGTCAAAAGGCCTGGGGGAGATGCCTTCAAGAAGATTAAAATAAACAAAATACTTGATTTTTATAACTATGTTGATAAGAAATTTATATAGTAAGGAGAGAGTTGGAAGATTAATCATGGAAGGAATTCAGTGTATTAGTGTAGTTAGTATAGGCACCTAATTTGGCCTTACGCTTTACGATCTAGCTCCATGAGCTTGCATGACAAAGAAGAGCAAAGCCCAGAAGCAGACGACTTTGGTTCTACTCCCAGCTAGACTGACTACCTTTGAACAACTCAGAACTTCTAGGATCTTCTGTCTTCCTCATTTAAAAAAAATGGGGCCTAATTCTCAGATCTGCAAACTCTTTGATTCTATAGCCTACTGCTTGTATAATACACTGGCTTGCTTTTGAACAAAAGTTAAACATTCTGAAGAACTGACTGCCCTTTATACAAATAACTTTTTTTCCTCCAGTTGCACCTCCAACAGACCACCCAATGCAAGCAAAGATCCCACAAAAACAAGTCACCCATCCTTTAGAAGTCCCCAAAGCTCATGTCTGACCCCTAATGTTAGTAATCCCAGCATTATTATTATTATCATGTCTTTGTCTCCTTTTCCTTTATGCCAATGATGTACTCTCTGTCACAGTAATATCGGACCTTTCTTGGTGATACTTAGGGATGCCAGCTTGGTTGAGGCAATGTTCACCTTCTGCCTGTTACAATAGGTAACTTGATCTCCTTGCCCCACTCTCCCTTTCTTCCACCCTATGATGCATATTGCTACTGGATTAATCAAGATATTCCCGGACAAAATTCTGCTGACCAAAGAAAGTTTTTACTTTAAGCTAGTCTTGGAGGCTAAGGCCCTGATCTTACTTTACTCTCCTACTACTCCTATCCAAGCCCATTCATCTTCCCCCCCGGATAGACCATTCCTGCATAGTCTTCATTCTTTGCAACGTTTGAATGAACAACGTTCTTTGAACATGGGTTGTGCCTTCACCCATGTTCTTTCTTGTACTTGAAACATCTTTCCCCCCTAATCACTATCCATATCTAGCCCTCCTCCTGCATCTGTAAAAAATCAAAGGTTAAAAGTTGGTGGCTTTTGAGTAAATGCATCTACAGAAATATTTAGCTTGCCCTATCCAGTATTTTACTGATTGGCAAAATTTCCCGTAACGATCAGAATTTCCCATCTCTATGGAAAAAGAAGTCAGGATGATCTCACTGGAGCTGGGTGACCACGTTGTCCCTTTAGACAGGGCAGCTTGCACACCAGTTCCCACAGCCTAGTTCCGGCCTGCATCACTCACTCACTTTACCTGCTTGGCTCCTATAGACTTTTGCATTGAAGACCCTTGAAAAAAAATCTTAGGTGTTCTCCAAGATCTAATGTAGCTTTATAATGACTCTATGACTCTAGCTGAAAGTAATTATTCTGAAAGGCTTTTGGCTTTATTGTGAGCAATACCAGTAATCTTGTTTAGAAATCTGGTGTGCCTGCTATATACAGCAACCCTCAAATAAGAGTTTCCAACCACCTGAGAAACTAACCCCTTTGTGCTATGTGAATGGGGGAAAAACTTCCTATACAATCTGACTTGCATTCTTAAACTAACTGAACAATTTAGGCCAAGTATCAAGGCCAATACTGAACGTTAAGATCTAAGAAGAAAGAACCTGCTTTGCCAGAAAAACCTCTGTAATATTTTATTTTATATAAGTGGGATAGCATCCCAACTAAGACTATGGGCTTTGGCATCAAATTCTTTGGGTTCAAATCCTGAGTGACCTTGGACAGGTTATTTAATCTTCCTATGTGTTGGCAATTTCATCTGTAAATGGGAATAATATGAAAAGTTATCTCAGGACTTCCCTGGTGGTACAGTGGTTAAGAATCCGCCTGACAATGCAGGGGACACGGATTTGATCTCTGGTCCAGGAAGATCCCACATGCCACAGAGCAACTAAGCCCGTGAGCCACAACTACTGAGCCCACGTGCCTAGAGCCTGTGCTCTGCAACAAGAGAAGCCACCACAATAAGAAGCCAACTCGCCGCTACTAGAGAAAGCTCGCGCATAGCAACGAAGACCCAACGCAGCCAAAAATAAATAAATTCATTATAAAAAAAAGTTATCTCATGGAAGCTTTAAGGAGCTTTTTGGAAAGTTACTAAGTCCTTTAGGAACACAGATGTTAATCACTGTCTCTACTGAAGAGCATTTGGCTCTCCCATATCACGTGTAGAAGAAAGAATGAATTCTTTTTAAGAGATCTAGAAATCATTGCTAAATAATGTGCTTCAAAAAGTTTCTCTTGAGAATACTC
This sequence comes from Eschrichtius robustus, assembly GCF_028021215.1. Taxonomy (NCBI): domain Eukaryota; kingdom Metazoa; phylum Chordata; class Mammalia; order Artiodactyla; family Eschrichtiidae; genus Eschrichtius; species Eschrichtius robustus. The sequence goes on from NC_090825.1 coordinate 94,866,163, forward strand.
TTTTTAAAGTAAGCTGTATGCACTTTAGTAAAACAGGGACTAGTTAGCATTCTTAATCACTTCCGGAACATTTCTTTACATTTTCTAATCAAAGACTAACACTTCCAAGTCAGCCTCACGCCTTTATTAAAAGACTCTACTTATGTAAATTCATGTTCGATTCTAACTGTCCTAAGACTTGGTAGGTAAATGACTCTTCAGTGGATACTAACCTGCATGCATATGTTTTTAATAAGTGATTCCAATCCACACGCAAAGCTTTAAAAAGACAAAACCCACTGCTTTTAGATCACTTCCTAAGCAGATGAAATCATGACTCCATGATCCAAGTTCTATTGTACACATGTAAGCAAGCAATATTTCAAGTGGGAGTTCAAGGTTTTTCCCACTTGTTAGAAAAATTGGATGTTACCGTTGATGTAGGCACACTGGTTTTCCCTCAAGATTCTTTCAGACTTCTTGATCATCTCATTGGATTTTTTGTCAGGCCAGGCAAATAACGTCTCCTTTAGATTTCCCTGCAGCATCTTCAGAAAGCAGTGGGAGTCAGTGTGATCGTGGATACTGCTATATATACACAAAATGACAACTAAACTCAGTAGATGGTCCAGAACCCACACTTGTAACAAATCTGTCCAGAGCTTACAGCTGCAACTGTCAATAGGACATCTCCCAGGCCAATATCCATTTCAGCTGGAGTTTTAAATGTCATCAATTTATAATTCAACATTGTTCAGGGCAAAGTAATAAAACACTATGTCTTCCATATCAATGCATGTAAGGGGTACAGTTTTGATCCATACCCCTACTGAAGAACAATTCATCTTTTTAAACCTTGTTGTAATACTACTTTGATAACAGAAACACAAAACCAGTAACCATTTATCTTCTCCAAAATATAGCTTTTAATAACTCAATTAAGCTAGGCTAGAAATTGACTTAACAACTACATTAGAGAAATTTTAGAGCGGATAAAGATCCTTTATCTGTAACTGCATCACATTGAGAAGATCACATAACAGTGTTTTTTCCCCAGGCTTTTTCTTTTTTCTCCTTCCTCTGGGGGACAAAAGATATGCACATGTGTGTTACCAGCTGAAAATTATACTATAAAGCATATGAAATGTTAATATTTTATACATTTAGAGTATCCTATCTGTGATTACCTCCCAATATTGATGGGAGAAAAAAAGCAAATTGGATCTGGGGAAAGAGTTTATTCCTATAATCTTAAATAGTATTTAAGTTTATTAAGTAGTATTAGCTATAGGGTTGATTAAAAAATATGAACCTGTATACGCTATAGCATGTATTTCATATGTTGAATTCTGTTACCCCATATATGTACCATGAGAACTTGTTTCGTAATTCACAGAGCCTCGTTCTACTCCTGACATATAATCTGCTTTCAAAAAATGTTGAGAGAATGAAAACAACTTCATTCTATATGAGTAAATAAATGCACTCTATAGACCTAACTTTCCAAAATCTTGTAAATTCATGTTTCCTTTTTCCCACCAAAAATGGGTCTGGATTATTGTTTTTTGTTTTTTTTTATTACCATTCTCAAGAGACTGAGAAGGATCTGCTTAAAGAGGTAACAATACTTGACTGGTAGTAAGACTTGCAAATATATAAACTAAGGAAAAATTAAGGGACCAAGTTTCAAGAATTGGTATTAGTCTAAGTCGTCTTATCTTCTGTGTACAGAAAATAAACAATTAGCTTGAAGTAGAAAGAAATTTTCTGAATTTGTGAATTGCTTTTCTAGCTCCAAATCTGGATGCTTTGGTCTTTGGTCCGACAACTGTTTACACACTTCAAAGCACCACAAAGGTCAAGTTTTAGCACAACTTCATAGAAAGTTTAACTCCACAGAACACAGAGAGATTAAATTAAGCTGGTTACTTACCTCCACCTCCTTTGATTGACTACTTATTTTGGGGGAAGGTCTCTCATAATACATGGTATATGCTAAACCCCTCACGCTAATTCCCATGAGAATTTTTGCTGGGATTAGGGGACATTGCGAACAAATAATTACAACATGCGATCTGTTAGTGCTCACAAGGCATGTGGCCAGCCTGGCACTGTACTTTTCATATGCTGGAATAAATACTGAATAAATATCTGAATGAATAGTTGTATTACCTGCCATGTCCTTCACCCCAACATAGAATCATGAGATTAAATTTTCCATTTCCTTGATCCACAAGATTTCGGGTATATCTAAAAAGAACATTTTCAGAAGTTTGAATTTGGTCGATGAGACAAACACAGGGAAAAATAAGTGTGTCATATAGTACCATTCATTTACAAATGCTAATATTTTTACCTCGAAGCAACTTTAAATGTGGTTGTCTAATTAGAAATCGAGCACAAATGAAAGCAAATATTTTTTCACAGTTCATTTAGACATTTTTGTATTTTGAATCACTGTGTTTATAGCTGCTCAGTTCTAATTAATGGCACGAAAAAGGTAAGAGAAAAAAATTAAATTCCTTGAGTCTCCATGTGACAGCCTCAAACTAATAAAAAGAATAAAAATTTCTCACAGAAAGCATTTTGCACTACTTGCACTACTGCTCTAGGCAAGAATGTTGCTATTGTCTTTTTTTCCCCCTCCCTGTAGCTAAACCAGAGTTTGAGAAACAAGGTTTCATTAAAAAGCTGTTCTAGAATTCTCCTTAGTTTTACTAGAGTCCAGACACAAGCAACATCCACATTCAAAAGCATCATGCTGAAAAGTCTCCACAAATAAAGTGGGCGTTGACCTAAGTACCAGGACAAAAGCGACTACACTTGGGAAGTAAAATAACACTCTAAACCTTTTACAATGAGGAGAAATTAGTAATTAGCCCCCAGAAATCCCAAACCAAAACAACCACATCCACACCATCCCCCCGCCCCCTCCAAAAAATCAACTTTAAATTAGTTTCTATTGGTCCCACAGGTACTCTTGACACCATCTAATTAACAAGGTTAGATAATTATGACATTCATTTAGACTAATTTAAAACTTTTTATTGGAGCATAGTTGCTTTACAATGCTGTGTTAGTTTCTACTGTACAGCAAAGTGGATCAGCTATACGTATACATATATCCCCTCTTTTTGGATTTCCTTCCCATTTAGGTCACCACAGAGCATTGAGTAGAGTTCCCTGTGCTATACAGTAGGTTCTCATTAGTTATCTATTTTATACATAGTTTCAATAGTGTATATATGTCAATCCCAATCTCCCAGTTCATCCCCCCCCGCCCCCCGGCCCTTTCCCCCTTGGTATCCAGACGTTTGTTCTCTATGATAGACTCATTTTTAAGGAAAGGAATCTTAATCCCTTTTGTTTGTTCACATGGTCATCTGTTCACTTATGTCCCACATGCCCCTTCCTCCCCTAGGCTGGAGGCCAGGTGCTGGCAGAGTAGGATCACTGAGAGAGTTGATTAGTAAGTGGTTTTTAGATATCAGTCATCCTTACTTTGGAGCCCTTTTAATGACCTAGCAGGCAGCTGTGCACACAGCCTTTAATTCACAGTAAATGGTTCCTGTACCAGGGATCCTACTTTTCCCTCCTCCAACCCTAGGGTCTTGCTTCTCTGGGACTTCTTCCAGACAATTTACTGCTTGGCCCCCAGTGGAAAATATTTTGTCTTGATTCTTCTGCACTGGCCTTCCCAAGGTCAGAGATCAGATTCCTTCACAGTACTAGGACACTTATTACATGCGCAAAATACTACCGCATTGATTTCTGCTCTCCCATCTCCCTCCCTCCCTACTCCAAATGCCTATCTAGGAGTGCACCCATTATTTTACTGAGCTGTGCTTCAGAAACCTGTGGAATAGGTCAATCCAAAGGTTTCAAGTGGTTTAGAGCTTGTCAGTTAAGATAAATTCAAGGCCCCTGGAAATGCCCTTGTTCTATAGATTAAAAGCCCATACAGCGTACCTTGGTTAATTAATTTCACTTGGTCAGTAATAAATCTAGGCAGAAGAAAACTATTATGGAACCTTGTGTCTACAGGAAGTTTAGCAGTGGCTTACAGTGTGGGCTCTAGAACAATAATGCTAATTTGAATCCTGGAGCCACTAAGGGACATTAGTATGACCTTGTGCAGGTAATCCAACCTTTTCATTGCCTACTATTCCTCACCTGTAAAACAGGGATAAGAATGGTACCTATCTCAGAGAGCTGTTGTAAGGTAATCAGTTAATACATGTGTCAAGTGATTGGAAGAGTACTAGAGCCCATAACAAGCCTTCAATTACTTGGAGCTAATGGCAAAATTACTCTGGTAGCTTTATTGGCAGCCACAGAAGGATAGGAACCAAAGGAATTTCCTAGAACCACTTGCAAGTGGAAAACAGGATCCTAAGTAGACTTCACTTTTCTATTTCAGTTCCTAAAGTACAACTGAAACAGCCCTTGGCGACAAAACTTTACCAAACACACTGTCTATGCTGACGTAAAGTGACTAACTGAAACGGCTTCAAAGGAAAGCTTCTTTTCTTATTCTTCTCTTTCAACTATGCTCCTTTCCCTGACCTCATCACAACCAACCATTAAGACTGAAGCGCTGGTTACCCTTCGGAAAAGAAACCCTCACTCTTCAGGGTGATTAAATTTTACTTCTCTCCCCAGAGGATTGGTAGGCTGTTTCATTTTTTACTTAACCTCCAAGCCAAGGCTGCAAGAAGCAGCCTCCCGGGGCATCTCACTCAAGCGCCTCTGAGGAGCAGGGGTCTTCAATTTACATTCCAGACCCTCAGATCTAAGGATAAGTAAAAGCATATTGCTTGGGGGCTGAAAGAGGTTTATTTCGAGAACCTGACAGTGGGTTTAAATAAACCCGCAGCCCGGGGAGTCCAACTGGTTTGGGAGAGCGGGCAGCATAAACTGAAACCCCAAGCCGTTATTTTGTATTAACAAAAATGCTTGTTTGCAGACGCCTGCTTGCAAGCTACCGAGGGAGAAGTGATGGAGAATTGGTGTCGTTTAACTGCGTCCTCCACCGTCACCCTTTTCTCCGGACCGCTGTTGGAGTTCTTTCCTGGGAACACCCCGGTTAGTCCAGACAGCCAGACTCTGAGGGCGTCCAGCCCCCGGGGTCTCCCCGCATCTCCTTCGTGTCCTAGGCTAGCGACGGCTCCGGGGGGTTGGGGGTGGGGGTGGCAGAAGGAGTGGCCGTTCGGAAGCCGAGGGGTTGATCAACGAAAAAAGAACAGAAAACTTGCACCGCTCGGTGGCCTCCCCTCTGGGAGCCTGCCGCAGTCTCCTGCCAGTGGGACACGCCTTCGGCCCAAAGCGCCGAACGCCCGCCCCCGGGTTCGCGGGCGAGGAGGCGCGGCGCCGGGGTGCGGGAAACGGCCGGGAGCACTGGCAGGGTGGGCGCTGCGGGCGCCGGGCGGCCCGCACTCTCCGGGAGTCAAGACCCGCTCCCCACGCGCCCGCGCCCGCTCGGACTCGAGTCGGCTCCGGAGAGTCTCGGCGCTCAGGGCGAAAGCACGCTCACCTGTACTGGTCGAACTTGGCGTACACTGCCCACTCGGCGGGGCTACTCTCGTAGGCTTCCAAGACGGCCTGCACCTCCTCCACATTGACCTCATCGCCGGCGAAGAGCTGGTGCAGGATGCGGATCAGATCGGCCAGGGTGCGTGGCTTTAGCACCTCGGTCCGCTCCATCCCTTGCGGACTGGCGGCGCGCGTCTCGCTGCTGGGCTGCGATGGAGGAGCTGAGCGAGCCGAGGAGCCGGAGGCGAGTTCCTAGCTGCTAGCCAGACAGTTACACACAGACACGAAGCCCCCAAATGCACAAGTGCCACAGCGTATAGAAACCCCCGCCAAGATACCCACCGTGGCAGATCAGAGTACGGGCCGCGCACACAAATCTGGACCAAACCTGCTAGGTTCGGCCTCCCCGGGCCCTTTTTAAGCTCTCGGAGTCACCGGGAATGTACCAACGTCCCTCGGAGGGTGGGGAGAAGCTGGGAGCGACCTGAGAAGGGCGGCGGAGGCGGCGAGAGCGTGCGGACAAGGCCCACGCACACGGCCCCGGCTCCCTCGGCACCCCGGCCCTAGCGGAACCCTTCTCTCCCGGGTCCCGGCGCTCGCGGTGGGCTTCGCGCAATCTCTCCCCCACCGTAGCAGGCCGTCTTTCGGCCGCCCATCCCAACCCCTCTTCCCCCATCCCCCGCTCCCTGAGGCTCCTCTGTGCTGCCTTGGTTTGCGACGCTAGGACGTCGACAGAAGGGGTCTGGAGAAGGGGCGCAGGACGCTGAGGAAGGACAGGGACGCTTCCTTCCAAATGGAGCCGAGGGGTTGATTTTGAACAATTTACAAAGGTTGAGGATGGAGTCCACTCCCAAGGTGGAGAGCTTCTGTTCTGTCGATTGAAACCATCGATAATATGCTCCAAGGCTAGGTGAAAATAAGTCAAAGTCTTCTTTTAAAAAAATTTAAATGTGCTGTGCTTAAATTACAGTTTGACAAGGGAGGCTGGGGTCTAGAGCAACACTGGCGAAACAATAGAAGGCCGGGTATCCCTCTTTGATTTTTAAAATCAAACATTTCCTTTAAAATATTGATAATATATCCAGGGCAAAGACCTGATGTTTCAAGTAATGGGTCAAAGAAATGCTGATTTTTTTTTATTCCTAATACAGTAATTTAAAGGGTTCTAATCAGATTATTTAAATCTTTCAATTCTAGGCTTGTGCTTGAAGTAGCCTACCGGTAATACACACAAGGAAATGCATTTCTATGTTGTGCATAGCACATAGCAGCTTTGAGATTAACACAAATTAAGTATGAATGAAAATAAGGAAAAAGTGAAGGACAGAAGAAATGCCAGTAGAGATTCCTTTCTCACTATAGATGGATTCAGGGTTATTAAAGGTCTAGACTTCTGGAAGACTGGTCTGTTTCTCCCAGACTTTGCTCCAAGGTATTTTTATGTATATACATATGTACGTATATGTGTATATACTGTATATATTTAAGTTTACTAGTGCCACCTGCAGTCTTAAACATCCCTGATTAAACTGATTACACTATAAGTATTTTAACAATGTTGTTAGGAAGTAAACATAACACCTCAATCATCATTGTTCCAAAAGGGCTACAGGTAGAAAGCACTCCAGAGGCCTACCTTTTGTGATGTAGAGGTGGTTAATTAAAGAATTATGGGACAGAGTAACTCGTACCCTTTTCATCATTTATTCATAATTTCTTTATTCTAGTCAGTGTTTTCTACTGAGTTCTTAATTACTTCATTCCAGCTATTTTAATCCACAAATATTGGGAATGAACAACAAAAATCGAACACAAGCTTAACTTTTCTGCATTTCATAGTGGATTACACTTCTCTAAATTTTTCAGATCGTTCTTTTTCTACTTTCTCTGGCTCCTCCTGACATTCAGAGACCTCAAGGATCTTTCCTAACATAGCCATATTCACACATTCATATTCATTGCCTCTCTAACCCCCCCAACACAATTTCATTGATCCCTTCTATGTGGATGTCTCCCACATCTCCCTAATCTCACATGCTGACAGTAATCTCTAATACCTTTTAGCACCTCAAATGAAATATACCATATTTAAAACTCCTTTCAAACATGCTTTTCATTTCCTGGAGGTTCTATTTCCACAATGAGGTTACCTGAGCTCCAGAACCTCATTCACCACTGCCTACTCTTTCCCGCTTCATTCTCAAGCTCTTTCAACCAAGAGCTAACTTTTTAAAACCTCCAGAATATCTTTTATGTTTTTCCACCTTTCTATTCTTATTGCTACTCCACTCAAGCCTCTATTCTAATTTTGGGTGGATTACTATGCTGGCCCTTCCCAGTACAGATCCTTTATTCACACCCACTAATTATACTTAAGCTCAGACTGGTTATGTTTCCTGGTCAGAAACTTTCAATAACTCTTATTTCCTACATACTAGGTTTGTCAACCTGGCATTTAAAATTCTCCATGTTTTGGTTCTACATTTCCTTTTTCATCTTTTACCTTTACTTTTCTTCTTTACCAAATGTCTTCCAGCCAGATTATATTAGTCACTATTTCTTGTGGTTACCAAATCCATTCTTCTGCTTTAAGCTTCTCCTTCTGCCTAGACACTAGAAAGACATTTCAATATGTCCAGATCCTACCTTAAGGTCTTAGCTCAAATGCTTTCCTCTCAAATAAGTCATATCTCCTCTTGAACAACTAAGCCAATAATCAGTATCTTTCTTATGGCACTTACCACTTTGCAGCAGGTATTGTAGTTACTTGTGTGGATTATCTTGACAGTGAGACATTTGGGACAGGCTCCTTTTACATTTTATTTTTGTATTCCTTCCTCTACGCCTAGCACACAGTGCCTTGTGTATGCATGAATGGTGACTTCAGTAAAAACATACTGGTAACTGGCTAGAGTAATTCAACTGCTAGTTTTAAGGCTCCTTGGCGCTGTGCGTTCAAATCCAGCAGACTAGACTTGTTTCTCTCAAGGTTTTTTTTTTTCTTTCTGGTTTCTCTGTAAAGAAAACCCATATTCTTCCCCACAGAATTGCACATTGTAACTTAACTACTGTCCCTCCCCGCTCCGCCCAAAGGGACTGACATTACAGGCTCTATTGACATAAGTAGAATACCTAGATTCAGAGGTGGTAGTTCTACCGGAGTCTGCATTGCCCAGGTCAATGATCATCACATTTTAAGACAGACGTTGACACGTGATAGATATCCAGAGAAAGGAGTTAGAATTATTAGAGGTTCAGTAATATTGGTCTATCCATCCATCTGACACATTTTCACAAGCATGTACTATATGCCTGGCACTGCTTACAGAACTTAAGTCTCTGCCCTCAGAGGGCATATGTTCTAATGGGGCTGGGGGGTAGCTACCCCAACAAATACAGTATATATGGAGAAATGGACACATAGTACTGTATACAATACACGATGGAGAAAAATAAAGCAGGAGAAAGAAGGGAGAAGGTGGTGAGGAGGTGTCATGTGATAGTTGAACAGGGACTGAAGGATGTTAGTGAGAAATGTAATTGTCTGGGGGGAAGTTTCCAGGTGGAGGAAATGGTAAGCACAAAAGCCCTGGGATGGGAGCAAGTCTAGTGTTTGAATAATAACACAGATGAACACGGAGGTGGGTGGTAAGCTGTAGAAATGGGGACTGCAGATCACATAGGACAATGAAAGTCTTCAGCTTTTACTCTGATATGGGAAACCACTTGGGGATTCTGGCCAGAGAGCAGATAAAGGGAAGCCAATTAGCTGGCTATTACAGTTCGAGTGAAAGATAATGGTGGCTTGGCTAGAGTGGGAGAATAGATGAAAAATGGTTGGATTCTGAACATGTTTTGGTAAAGATGTCAGGATTTGCTGACAGACTGGAAGTGGGTTAGAGAGGGATTAATAATTAGTTGAGCAATTGGAAGGAATGGATTTGCCATGATTAAGACAGTAGAAGACTTGGGAGAACTGAGGTGGGAAAGGGGGAAAAGATATGCCTCATAGATCTAGATATATAATAGAACTGGGAAGAAATAGTTTTAGGAGGCAGGGAGGAAGGCAGAGGGAAGAGAGTTCTATAAAGAATAAATCCACCTCAAAATGTATAGGGCTTTCCTTGTGGCTATCACTAAGTAACCAGTAAGTTTCAGGTATATCTGCTTCATATGAGAACATAGAAGGAACTATGACTTATAAGGATTCCTCTAACTCAAGATTCTAATCACACTCATATACATACATGTTTTATCTTTCCTTCATCCATATAAGAAAATACAGGGAATTCCCTGGCGGTTCAGTGGCTAGGACACTGCGCTCTCACTGCCGAGAGCCTGGGTTCAATCACTGGTCAGGGAACTAAGATCCCACAAGCCGCGCAGCGCGGCCAAAAAAAAAAAAAAGAGACAGGTAAATCTAATATTTGGTATCAAATTTTATCTTTTTACTTTCTATTATTTCAAAAAATCAAAGTTTCAAGAATTATTTTAATTCATACCTGACAATCTACCTTCCAATTAGAATGAAAGTTCCAGGAGAACAGGAATCTTATGTCTTATTCCAATGCTGAGGACATAGTAGGCACTCTATGTAAATAAACAAATGGAAATTTATAGTTTCAAGGCTTTTGATAGACATTGCCAAAATGTCCCCTAAAATTGTAGTACCAATTCACATTCCATTCACCAAGAATATGACAGGACTTATTTCCCCACACTGTTGCCAATACTGATAACTGTTGTAACTATTGATACTATGAGAGGTGATAATCAGCATTTCGTACCTTTCACCTGTACTTTTTATAACTAATGATGTTCAGCACTTTTCATGCTTTATTAGCCATCTATATTTTTATTTTTTGGAATTACATTTTAATGTATTGAGCTTATTTTTCAGACGGTCTTTTTTCTTATCAACTGAAATGAGCTCTTCAATTATTGGACACCAAAACCCTGTCATATGTTGCAAACATTTTCATCTTCTGCTATACAAAAATTAAAAACATGCAAATTTCCTTTATTGCTGCTTTAAATCATTGTGCAAACCACATCATAAACTCAATATATAATGCATTACTGATTATATGTGCATAAGGAAATGTACTAAGTATTGTGCGTGGGTACCAAATAAAAATCCCCCAAACATCCTACTTTCAGGGATATTACAATGATGAAAGGGTGTTGGACATGCTTCTAAGGGATTAAGCGCAGTAACTGATGTAACAGTGGTAGTTTGCTGTGTTCTTATGAGGGAGAGAGTATCTCCTCCTTGAGAGATTCAGATAAGCTTTAAGGAAGTTAAAAAATGAATTAGGCAGAGAGGTAGGATTTGAAGGGGTGGAGGTGTAGGAAACAGAAAAACAAACAAACAAACAATGCACGTTCAGGAAATAGCAAATAATCCAGTGTGGGTTGGACAGTTTTGAAGGAAAATAGTATTTGTAAAAGTAAACCTGCTGAACTGTTTTCTGAATACTTTCCTTCCATTATGTGGTCTGTAGCTGAATTCCCTTAGTGCCAGAAGCTTACTAAGTATATTACAATCCTTGGAAAATGAAGCAGAAGCTGCACAAAGGTGATTTTCATTATCATACCTCTGAACACTGCACTTTCCCGCTTTGGGTTACACACAACTGAACTGGTTGACTAATGCTATATAATTTAAAGCGTGGTCTGCACTTCTCTTTGAGTTTTCTAATATCAGAGTAGATGATATTAAAGGTCCCTTCAGGGTTAAAACTTCTACAGAAATCATAGATTCCAGGAAGTATTCAATCTTATTTTGATTCCAGATAAACATTCTTAGCTTACCTTACACCCTAAATATGGGGAACTCACTGTGAAGGCCTCGGCATAGGCAGCTTCAAAGATGCAAAGCACACTATTCTAACATTATATACACTGTATGTGAAATGGGTCACCTCTGCACAGTAAGATAAAGCGTGGCATTACTGATGTTGATTTTCTCATTCATAAATATGGAAAACTTAAAATATAACCTGAGGGTTTAGTTCCCCACCCCCCCAAGCTCATTTAAACCAGACATCTGCAAAAATATTTTGTGAACTGCGTTCTAGGTTCTAATAACCAAATAACTTATGGGATCCAGGCTTATGAGTAAATGTTGTAAAGTCAGCACAGAATAATGTAAATACAGTTTTAAAAAGTGTAAAGCCCTACACATTCTTAAAGGTTGTGGGTGAAAAAAACAAAGTATACATATTTAGCTAACCTCAGATTTAATAAGTTAATAAATTATTTAGATCAAAAAAGAATAATTAAGTTGATGACACAAATTCAAACTCAAGTAGTTTTGACTGTTAAGGTAAGTAAATAGTCTATCATTTGAAACCTTAGCAGTAAACATAAGATACACATAGATTAAACACATTTTTGCTATCTGTTAAATATATATGCATATAAATATATTCATATCCTTCAGTAAACTGGAAGAGCACAAAACTAGAGAACAGAGCCTTCCCATATTCAACTTATTTGACCTGAAAATAATATTCTTTCCAGCTTTCAACATACGTACTAATTTCTTACTTAGCCTTTACACAATTCAACCTGTATTATTTCAGTGCTAAATACTAGCTGCATTAATTTATTAAACAGGGACATCATTATAAGGGGACTTAGGAATTTGTTCTCGGGCAGAAGATGAGAACTGAACAGTGATTTCATCACCTTAAACTGAATTGTTCCTTAGCATCCCTTAATGATAATGTATGGCAGATCATTAACCATAAAGTACATTCTGGGACTTAAAGGACACAAGTGTAGTTCAAAGTCCTTTGACAAAATCATACCATTCTCATCACCTTTGAAAATAAACACTTAGAATTCTTGTATACACCTTAGATCCTGTTTGAACATTCCATTCAATTTATTGGATTTTTAAAAAAAATGCTGTATTACAAATACAATACAGAATGAAGAAAAAAGGTTAAATCTTATTTAAAGCAATTATCAGTTTAATAGCATCAGTAAAAAATGGTACTTTTAGTCATGGCATGAAATACACATAAAATCTAGCTATTTTCCAATTATTCTTTGGGCATTTTCAAGTTGGAAAATTCATTATAAAAAACTGAAAGATGCTGCCTCGTTTACTCATTGAGTGCTTTTGACACTGTAAAAGTAAGAGAGAGATTAATACCACAGTTATAACCACTGGGACTCAAGAATCATTACATGATAAGATTGAAAATAGTTAGATGACTCATTTGTCCAAAATCTGTAAAATTCCTTGTTTCCCAATAAAACAGTTAAACTGAAACCACAAATTTTCTCTAAAGCAATCTTCCAGTGTGTCAACATGTGTGCTCTCTTGGCTAGATGTCTGCTAGAAATTAGCAGGAATAGCTATTATCTGCTGGCAAAGAGGTAAAACCAAACTGCCTAACTCTTTCTGCCAGCTGGGTTGCCCTCTACTGGACTATGCAAGGTAATAAAGCCAGCAGGTCAATGCAACTTTGTTTCACAACGTAACACTGTAGATAGAAATGTAAATGAGAAAAGGCATATCACATACCTCAAACAAATTGCACTCCCCTGAATAAGCCCCCAAAGAATCCTTTAATAAATTGACTTTTATGGGTGGTGGGGGGAATCAGCAGAGTGCTAATTTTTCAAGTAAACAATTTCAGTCATTTTGAGAAGTGGTACACAAAAGCAGCTTTATATAATCTTAGTCTCCTTTTCAATACTTTGGAGGCAGCTCTGGAGCGATAGTTGTAGTAATGGGTAAACCCTAATGTCCATCTTTTATGCTGATTTGTGTTTTAATACAAATCACATTTTTGTGAGTCCATCTACTCTGTGGATATTTTAAATGTATAGACATGGGTCACAGTAGATGCATGCTGAAGAGATCACATCCACAAGTCTCTTGCCACAAGATCAAAACTTTTCAGAGCTGTTTCCTTTGTGAAGACTCATTTTAAGTTAGCAATATCTTTTCCTCTGTAGCTCATCCCCATGCCTGAGATTTGCAGTAATGCAGGACCAGTTTACCATCACTGCCAAAACACTACAAAAAGAAAAACGGCAATAAATTAAACTCAATTTTTGTTATTCTTAGAGGAAACTAAGAAAAAGAATGTTATACTGATCATAAACATCCTAATACATGTACATGTATCTATAAGGCTATTTCTTTCAACAGATGCAAGCTACTATTGGACACATATTAGTAATCATAAATGTTTAATAAAACTTGTCCTTTAAGCACCTTAAGCATAGATATGGTTTACTTTTTTTTTTAAATTAATTAATTAATTATTTTTTTTTGGCTGTGTTGGGTCTTCGTTTCTGTGCTAGGGCTTTCTCTAGTTGCGGCAAGTGGGGGCCACTCTTCATCGCAGTGCGCGGGCCTCTCACTATCGCGGCCTCTCTTGTTGCGGAGCACAGGCTCCAGACGCGCAGGCTCAGTAGTTGTGGCTCACGGGCCTCGTTGCTCCGCGGCATGTGGGATCTTCCCAGACCAGGGCTCAAACCCGTGTCCCCTGCATTGGCAGGCAGATTCTCAACCACTGCGCCACCAGGGAAGCCCTTAAGCATAGATAAGCACACATATTTTAACCTTGTCCCTTCTCTACATCTGACTATAATGTATGTACTATTTTCTAGTAATGGTGCTATAAGAATGCTGAATAAAGTCATTCTTACATAGTCTCCTTTTCAATTTCTTGGAGGGAGATCTGGATTACTGATTATAAAAACAATGTAGAAGATACTACATGTAGGATCTTCTAAAAGGAGATCTTACTTTCTGGTCATATTTCATAGTCATCTTCTGTTTGTGTTATTCATTCTTTAATTCTTCAATCACTGTATAATTTGAGATCCAACTAAGTTCAAGGTGTTAGAGATATAACAGAGAACAAGAAAGTAATCTCTTTTCTTGATAGACAATTAAGAATGGCTTCTCATCTCTTTAAATGATATGAATTAATGATCATACTATACACAGATGAGCATATTCCATGAAGAAAATAAAGCAGTAATGTTTTACCTCATAGAGGGTTCCAACTTCCTGGTCTGGGGAGGGGGCAAAGGACTGATTCACATAAATAAACTGCAAGAAAGAAGAAAATTATGGTGATTCATTTTTAATGGTATCCAGATTAATCTGCATTTTTCTGGGTGCCAATCAGCCAGCTATTTCAAATTGTTTGTCTTCAGAGCTGAAGAAAGCTTCCCTAAACCCCTTCTTTCTAATTCTCATAAATTAGTCAATTAGTGAGATCTTTATGAAGAGCATGTCTTTCCTCTGGAGGAATAACAGAATTTTTGTTCCCAGCTTTTTATAACTAAGAAACTTTTGTTTTTACAAACAGCTTTTGAAGGTTTATCCAAGAAATTACATTAGTAAAAATATCAATTTTCTCATTTATTTATAATTAAAGACAGAATTTCTCCTAACAAAATTTTACACACACAGCCTCAGATAAAAACATCTAATAATTGAGATAATTGGTACATTTTTCTTGAGTAAATGACATGCACGGTTGGATTTTTTTGACCATTACCACCTCTGAAAACTCTCAGAAGTACTGAATTTCAGGCTGGGTGAGACCACTGTAAAGTCACTTGCAGCCAAATGAAGTAGCAAAAATGTAGCATAATTGAAACCTAATGTCCTTACAACCTTGTTTCTTAAAGGATTCACTGTTCAATGTTTCAGTTTAGTCTGTTTCTACTAAAACATTTATAGTACTTAAAAAATTCCCGAAGATACTGAAACAAAAGATCACAGTGTCAAAGTGACTTCTGATAGTTTTCTTTTTAGAAAACAAAACATTATTTGCAGGTTAACATATTCAATTTTCCTTGTCTACAATCAAATTTTAAGACAAATTTCCTGGGCTTCACATAGTCCTTAAAAATATGTATCTATCAGAATAGTTGGTTGAAAGATACTATTTGGGACACCAGCTAGAACAAAAATAAATATCACTTATATTTCTCCTTCAGGCAATACAGTGTGGTAATTAAGAGTAAGGGCTCTACTGAGATCTAGGTTTGAATTCCGGCTATAAATACAAATAACTTTTCTCAAACTGTGTCTTTGTTTGTAGATACAGAAAATAACAGGACCTATACTTCTTGAAGCTGCTGGGAAAAATAAAATGAGACAGTACACATCAAGTGTAAGTGCTTGATATATGTACTCAATAGACATTAGTTAGACTTATTAAATTATTTAAAAATAGTTCATGCTTAAATATCAACTCATTATTAAGGCTGAGTAAGGTTCTAACACAATTTCAGAAACAACAGAAATCGGTGTGCATTTAATGTGAATTTCCTGTGATACAGATATAATAATTTGTGTTTAGTTCCTGACAGTTTAACTATGAGTGAACATAGATTTTACTCTTTGGAACATTTTAAATTAGGAAAAGGGCTCTGGACAACAATTTAGTTTATTTCAGCAAACAATCCCTGAGTGTCTATTATGTGCTAGGAAATGCACAAGGTGTGAAATTATGAAGATTAATATGATCTCTCCCCTCAATGAGCAAACATACCTGAATAAGATAAGAATATAGATGGGAAAAATGCATCTGACAAGGTCTGTAGCACAAAGATGGGGCATTAGTTTAGCCTAGGCTTTTGGTCAGGAGAGGCTTTCTGGAAGAAAAAATTGAGGAACAAATTAGGACTTAACTAGGTGCAGAGAGTAATAATTAGGACTCTGCAGGCAAAAGAAACAAAAGTAAGATGTGAGTGTTGAGGGGACAGTACAGCAGATACAGTAGAGAACTATAAGAACTTAATAAAATTCTGTAACAGGAGTTAGCAACTGAAAGTGACTTTAATTTACAAAAAGCAATTAAGGTAGTTTAAATGGAAGTTCCATGGAGGTAAAAATTTCAAAACCCAATCTTTAGCTAAATGCTAGAGCTTAGGAGGATAAAATTTTAAAGAATAATGATTTGTTTTTAAATCACCAGTCTTTATATAGATGTCTCTTTAGTTATTTTGGTTGTTATAAACTTGAGATTTTGTAGGAAGGGTTCATGGGAACAGCATTCTCTTGAGTTCTTGCACACTGCTAACAGTTTTGTGCCCTGATTAAAAGTCAGTTTTGTAGTATATAAAATCCTTATCTCACACTTTCTTTGTATCTTTGCTGCTCAACTTTGATGGTAACCTAATTTCCTAAGCCATGTCCTTTTTCCCCTAGATGTCCAAAGGATTCTTCTTTTTATTTCACATCCAGTAATCTTACCAGAATGTGTCTTGGTGATTGTTACACTGGGTTGGTATTCTCAGGATCTTGGTACATTATTTTAATATGTAGTTTCAAATCTTTTTAGAAGAAATTTCCCTTGAATTATAATTTTAAGTATTTGTTTTGTTCCTTTGCTTTGCTTTTCTTCTTCAGGGACTCCTACTTCTATGTTTACTCTCCTTTGTTCATACTCAGTATTTGTCATTTTCTCAAATTCCTTTTACCTTTCATTCTACCCCCGGTACCATCCCCGAGCCTGAGCAACCAAATGCTGCAGTTTAACGTTTTTTTTAAGTTAAAAAATTTTTTATACAATTTTTAAAGGTTACTTTCCATTTACAGTTATTACTAAATATTGGCTATGTTCACCATGTTGTACAACACATCCTTCAGCCTATCTTGCATCCTTCAGTCTGTATATCCCACTCCTCCACCCACATATTGTCCCCCCGCCTCCAAACTGGAAACCACTAGTTTGTTCCCTGTATCTGTGAGTCTGCTTCTTTTTTGTTATATTCACTAGTTTGTTGTATTTTTTAGATTCCATGTAAAATTATATCATACAGTATTTGTCTTTAACTCACTTCACTTAGCATAATGCCCTCCAAGTCCATTTATGTTGCTGCAAATGGCAAAATTTCTTTCTTTTTTATGGCTGAGTAGTATTCCATTGTGTGTGTGTGTGTGTGTGTGTGTGTGTGTACACATCTTCTTTCCATTTAACTGTGGATGGATACTTAGGTTGCTTCCGTATCTTGGCAGCTGTAAATAATGCTGCTATGAACACAGGGGTGCACGTATCTTTTCGAACAAGTGTTTTTGTTTTCTTCAGATGTATACCCAGGAGTGGAATTGCTGGGTCATAAGGTAGTTCTATCTTTAGTTTTTTGAGAAACCTCCATATTGTTTTCCACAGTGGCTGCACCAATTTACATTCCTACCAACGGTATACAAGGGTTCCCTTTTCTCCACATCCTTGCCAACATTTGTTATTTGTGTTCTTTTTGATGACAGCTATTCTGACAGGTGTGAGGTGATATCTCACTGTGGATCTGATTTGCATTTCCCTGATGATTACTGATGTTGAGGATCTTTTCATGTGCCTGTTAGCCCTCTGCACTTCCTCTTTGGAAAAATGTCTTTTCAGTTCTTCTGCCCACCTTACAATTGGGTTGTTTGTTTTTTTGACGTTGAGTTGTATGAGCTGTTTATATATGTTGGATATTAATCCCTTATTGGTCATACCATTTGCAAATATATTCTCCCATTCATTAGGTTGTATTTTTGTTTTGTGGATGGTTTCCTTTGCTATGCAAAAGCTTTTAAGTTTAATTAGGTCCCATTTGTTTGTTTTTGCTTTTATTTCCTTTACTCTAGAAGACTGACCCAAAAAAATATTGCTGCAATTTATGTCAAAGTGTTCTGCCTGTTTTCCTCTAGGAATTTTATAGTATCTGGTCTTACATTTAGGTTTTTAATATTCTGAGTTTATTTTTGTGTATGGTGTTAGTGAATGTTCTAATTTCATTCTTTTACATGTAGCTGTCCAGTTTTCCCAGCACCACCTACTGAAGACACTGTCTTTTCTCCATTGTATATTCTTGTCCCCTTTGTAGTAGATTGCTTGACCATAAGTGCGTGGGTTTATTTCTGGGCTCTCTATCCTGTTCCATTGATCTATGTATCTGTTTTTGTGCCAATACCGTACTGTTTTGATGACTGTAGCTTCACAGTATAGTCTGAAGGCAGGGAGTGTGATTCCTCCAGCTCTGTTCTTCTTTCTCAAGATTGTTTTGGCTATTCAGGGTCTTTTATGTTTCCATATAAAATTTAAAAATATTTGTTTAGTTCTGTGAAAAATGCCACTTCCCTCTTGCATCTCCCTCCCTCCCACCCTCCCTATCCCACCCCTCTAGGTGGTCACAAAGCACCGAGCTGATCTCCCTGTGCTATGCGGCTGCTTCCCACTAGCTATCTATTTTACATTTGGTAGTGTACATATGTCCCTGCCACTCTCTCACCCTGTCACATCTTACCCCTCCACCTCCCCATATCCTCAAGTCCATTCTCTAGTAGGTCTGTGTCTTTATTCCTGTCTTGACACTAGGTTCTTCATGACCTTTTTTTTTTCCCTTAGATTCCATATATATGTGTTAGCATACTGTATTTGTTTTCCTCTTTCTGACTTACTTCACTCTGTATGACAGACTCTAACTCCATCCACCTCATTACAAATACCTCCATTTCATTTCTTTTTATGGCTGAGTAATATTCCATTGTATATATGTGCCACATCTTCTTTATCCATTCATCCGATGATGGACACTTAGGTTGCTTCCATGTCCTGGCTATTGTAAATAGAGCTGTAATGAACATTTTGGTACACGACTCTTTTTGAATTATGGTTTTCTCAGGGTATATGCCCAGTAGTGGGATTGCTGGGTCGTATGGTAGTTCTATTTTTAGTTTTTTAAGGAACCTCCATACTGTTCTCCATAGTGGCTTTATCAATTTACATTCCCACCAACAGGGCAAGAGTGTTCCCTTTTCTCCACACCCTCTCCAGCATTTATTGTTTCTAGATTTTTTGATGATGGCCATTCTGACCGGTGTGAGATGATATCTCATTGTAGTTTTGATTTGCATTTCTCTAATGATTAATGATGTTGAGCACTCTTTCATGTGTCTGTTGGCAATCTGTATATCTTCTTTGGAGAAATGTCTATTTAGGTCTTCTGCCCATTTTTGGATTGGGTTGTTCGTTTTTTTGTTATTGAGCTGCATGAGCTGCTTGTAAATCTTGGAGATTAATCCTTTGTCAGTTGCTTCATTTGCAAATATTTTCTCCCATTCTGAGGGTTGTCTTTTGGTCTTGTTTATGGTTTCCTTTGCTGTGCAAAAGCTTTTAAGTTTCATTAGGTCCCATTTGTTTGTGTTTTTATTTCCATTTCTCTAGGAGCTGGGTCAAAAAGGATCTTGCTGTGATTTATGTCAGAGTGTTCTGCCTATGTTTTCCTCTAAAGTTTGATAGTGTCTGGTCTTACACTTAGGTCTTTAATCCATTTTGAGTTTATTTTTGTGTATGGTGTCAGGGAGTGTTTTAATTTCATACTTTTACATGTACCTGTCCAGTTTTCCCAACACCACTTATTGAAGAGGTTGTCTTTTCTCCACTGTATATGCTTGCCTCCTTTATCAAAGATAAGGTGATCATATGTGCGTGTGTTTATCTCTGGGCTGTCTATCCTGTTCCATTGATCTATATTTCTCTTTTTGTGCCAGTAGCAAACTGTCTTGATTACTGTAGCTTTGTAATATAGTGTGAAGTCAGGGAGCCTCATTCCTCCAGCTCCATTTTTTGTTCTCAAGATTGCTTTGGCTATTCGGGGTCTTTTGTGTTTCCATACAAATTGTGAAATTGTTTGTTCTAGTTCTGTGAAAAATGCCAGTGGTAGTTTGATAGGGATTGCATTGAATCTGTAGATTGCTTTGGGTAGTAGAGTCATTTTCACAATGTTGATTCTTCCAATCCAAGAACACGGTGTATCTCTCCATCTATTTGTATCATCTTTAATTTCTTTCATCAGTGTCTTATAAATTTCTGCATACAGGTCTTTTGTCTCCTTAGGTAGGTTTATTCCTAGGTATTTTATTCTTTTTGTTGCAATGGTAAACGGGAGTGTTTTCTTAATTTCACTTTCAGATTTTTCGTCATTAGTGTATAGAAATGCAAGAGATTTCTGTGCATTAATTTTGTATCCTGCTACTTTACCAAATTCATTGATTAGCTCTAGCAGTTTTCTGGTAGCATCTTTAGGATTTTCTATGTATAGTATCACGTCATCTGCAAACAGTGACAGTTTTACTTCTGCTTTTCCGATTTGGATTCCTTTTATTTCTTTTTCTTCTCTGATTGCTGTGGCTAACACTTCCAAAACTATGTTGAATAATAGTGGTGAGAGTGGGCAACCTTGTCTTGTTCCTGATCTAAGTGGAAATGGTTTCAGTTTTTCACCATTGAGGACAATGTTGGCTGTGGGTTTGTCATATGTGGCCTTTATTATGTTGAGGAAAGTTCCCTCTATGCCTACGTTCTGCAGGGCTTTTATCAAAAATGGGTGTTGAATTTTGTCGAAAGCTTTCTCTGCATCTATTGAGATGATCATATGGTTTTTCTCCTTCAATTTGTTAATATGATGTATCACGTTGATTGATTTGCATATATTGAAGAATCCTTGCATTCCTGGAATAAACCCCACTTGATCATGGTGTATGATCCTTTTAATGTGCTGTTGGATTCTGTTTGCTAGTATTTTGTTGAGGATTTTTGCATCTATGTTCATCAGTGATATTGGCCTGTAGTTTTCTTTCTTTGTGACATCTTTGTCTGGTTTTGGTATCAGGGTGATGGTGGCCTCGTAGAATGAGCTGGGGACTGTTCCTCCCTCTGCTATATTTTGGAAGAGTTTGAGAAGGATAGGTGTTAGCTCTTCTCTAAATGTTTGACAGAATTCGCCTGTGAAGCCATCTGGTCCTGGGCTTTTGTTTGTTGGAAGGTTTTTAATCACAGTTTCAATTTCAGTGCTTGTGATTGGTCTGTTTATATTTTCTATTTCTTCCTGGTTCAGTCTCGGCAGGTTGTGCATTTCTAAGAATCTGTCCATTTCTTCCAGGTTGTCCATTTTATTCGCATAGAGTTGCTTGTAGTAATCTCTCATGATCGTTTGTATTTCTGTAGTGTCAGTGGTTACTTCTCCTTTGTCATTTCTAATTCTATTGATTTGAGTCTTCTCTTTTTTTCTCTTGATGAGTCTGGCTAATGGTTTGTCAACTTTGTTTATCTTCTCAAAGAACCAGCCTTTAGTTTTATTGATCTTTGCTATTGTCTCCTTCATTTCTTTTTCATTTATTTCTGATCTGATCTTTATAATTTCTTTCCTTCTGCTAGCTTTGGGGTTTTTTTGTTCTTCTTTCTCTAATTGCTTTAGGTGCAAGGTTAGGTTGTTTATTCGAGATGTTTCCTGTTTCTTGAGGTAGGCTTGTATTGCTATAAACTTCCCTCTTAGAACTGCTTTTGCTGCATCCCATAGGTTTTGGGTCGTCGTGTCTCCATTGTCATTTGTTTCTAGGTATTTTTTGATTTCCCCTTTGATTTCTTCAGTGATCACTTCGTTATTAAGTAGTGTATTGTGTAGCCTCCATGTGTCTGTATTTTTTACAGATCTTTTCCTGTAATTGATATCTAGTCTCATAGCGTTGTGGTCGGAAAAGATACTTGATACGGTTTCAATTTTCTTAAATTTACCAAGGCTTGATTTGTGACCCAAGACATGATCTATCCTGGAGAATGTTCCATGAGCACTTGAGAAAAATGTGTATTCTGTTGTTTTTGGGTGGAATGTCCTATAAATATCAATTAAGTCCATCTTGTTTAATGTATCATTTAAAGCTTGTGTTTCCTTATTTATTTTCATTTTGGATGATCTGTCCATTGGTGAAAGTGGGGTGTTAAAGTCCCCTACTATGATTGTGTTACTGTCGATTTCCCCTTTTATGGCTGTTAGTATTTGCCTTATGTATTGAGGTGCTCCTATGTTGGGTGCATAAATATTTACAATTGTTATACCTTCATCTTGGATCGATCCCTTGATCATTATATAGTGTCCTTTTTTATCTCTTGTAATAGTCTTTATTTTAAAGTCTATTTTGTCTGATATGAGAATTGTTACTCCAGCTTTATTTTGATTTCCATTTGCATGGACTATCTTTTTCCATCCCCTCACTTTCAGTCTGTATGTGTCTCTAGGTCTGAAGTGGGTCCCTTGTAGACAGCATATATATGGGTCGCGTTTTTGTATCCATTCAGCCAGTCTGTGTCTTTAGGTGGGAGCATTTAATCCATTTACATTTAAGGTAATTATTGATATGTATGTTCCTATTCCCATTTTCTTAAATGTTTTGGGTTTGTTATTGTAGGTGTTTTCCTTCTCTTGTGTTTCCTGCCTAGAGAAGTTCCTTTAGCATTTGTTGTAAAGCTGGTTTGGTGGTGCTGAACTCTCTCAGCTTTTGCTTGTCTGTAAAGGTTTTAATTTCTCCATCAAATCTGAATGAGATCCTTGCTGGGTAGAGTAATCTTGGTTGTAGGTTTTTCTCCTTCATCACTTTAAGTATATCCTGCCACTCCCTTCTGGCTTGCAGAGTTTCTGCTGAAAGATCATCTGTTAACCTTATGGGGATTAACCTTATGGGGATTCCCTTGTGTGTTATTTGTTGTTTTTCCCTTGCTGCTTTTAATATGTTTTCTTTATATTTAAATTTTGATTGTTTAATTAATATGTGTCTTGGCGTGTTTCTCCTTGGATTTATCCTGTATGGGACTCTCTGTGCTTCCAGGAGTTGATTAACTATTTCCTTTCCCATATTAGGGAAGTTTTCAACTATAATCTCTTCAAATATTTTCTCAGTCCCTTTCTTTTTCTCTTCTTCTTCTGGGACCCCTATAATTTGAATGTTGGCACGTTTAATGTTGTCCCAGAGGTCTCTGAGACTGTCCTCAGTTCTTTTCATTCTTTTTTCTTTATTCTGCTCTGCAGTAGTTATTTCCACCATTTTATCTTCTAGTTCACTTATCCGTTCTTCTGCCTCAGTTATTCTGCTATTGATCCCATCTAGAGTATTTTTAATTTCATTTATTGTGTTTTTCATCGTTGCTTGGTTCCTCTTTAGTTCTTCTACGTCCTTGTTAAATGTTTCTTGCGTTTTGTCTATTCTATTTCCAAGATTTTAGATCATCTTTACTATCAGTATTCTGAATTCTTTTTCAGGTAGACTGCCTATTTCCTCTTCATTTGTTAGGTCTGGTGTGTTTTGACCCTGCTCCTTCATCTGCTGTGTGTTCTTCTGTCTTCTCATTTTGCTTATCTTACTGTGTTTGGGGTCTCCTTTTCACAGGCTGCAGGTTCGTAGTTCCCGTTTTTGGTATCTGTCCCCAGTGGCTAAGGTTGGTTCAGTGGGTTGTGTAGGCTTCCTGGTGGAGGGGACTAGTGCTTGTGTTCTGGTGGATGAGGCTGGATCTTGTCTTTCTGGTGAGCATGTCCACATCTGGTAGTGTGTTTTGGGGTGTCTGTGGCTTTATTATGATTTTAGGCAGCCTCTCTGCTAATGGATGGGGCTGTGTTCCTGTCTTGCTAGTTGTTTGGCATAGGGTGTCCAGCACTGTAGGTTGCTGGTCGTTGAGTGAAGCTGGGTCTTGATGTTGAGATGGAGATCTCTGAGAGATTTTCGTTGTTTGGTATTACGTGGAGCTGGGAGGTCTCTTGTGGACCAGTGTCCTGAAGTTGGCTCTCCCACCTCAGAGGCACAGCCCTGATGCCTGGCTGGAGCACCAAGAGCCTTTCATCCACACGGCTCAGAATAAAAGGGAGAAAAAGTAGAAAGAAAGAAAGAAAGAAAGAAAGAAAGAAAGAAAGAAAGAAAGAAAGAAAGAAAGAAAGAGGATAAAATAAAATAAAATAAAGCTATTATAATAAAAAATAAGAAAAAAATTAAGAAAAAAATTAAGAAAAATTTTTTAAATTTTTAAAAATAAATTTATTAATTTTTTATAATACAAAATAAGGAAAAAATTATTACGAAAAAAATTTATTAAGGAAAAATTTTTTTAATATTTTTAAAAATAAAAAATATGAAAAAACCTATTAAGAAAAATTTTTTTTAATTTTTAAAAATAGAAAAGAAGGAAAAAATTATTAAGAAAACATTTGTTAAGAAAAAAAAATTTTAAGTAAAAAAAAAAAAAAAAGGACAGACCGAACCCTAGGACAAATGATGAATGCAAAGCTATACAGTCAAAATCTCACCCAGAAGCATACACATATACACCCACAAAAAAAGGAAAAGTGGAAAAATTAATATATCCTGCTCTCAAAGTCCACCTCCTGAATTTGGGATGATTCGTTGTCTATTCAGGTATTCAACAGATGCAGGTACATCAAGTTGTTTGTGAAGCTTTAATCCGCTGCTTCTGAGGCTGCTGGGAGAGATTTCCCTTTCTCTTCTTTGTTCGTACAGCTCCCGGGGTTCAGCTTTGGATTTGGACCCGCCTCTGCGTGTAGGTCACCTGAGGGCGTCTGTTCCCCGCCCAGACAGAACGGGGTTAAAGGAGCAGCTGCTTCCGGGGCTCTGGCTTAGTCAGGCGTGGGGGAGGGAAGGGTACGGATGTGGGGCGAGCCTGCGGCAGCAGAGGCCAGCGTGACATTGCACCAGCCCGAGGCGCACCGTGCGTTCTCCCGGTGAAGTTGTCCCCGGATCACGGGAGCCTGGCCGTGGCGGGCTGCACCGGCTCCCAGGAGGGGCGGTGTGGAGAGTGACCTGTGCTCGCACACAGGCTTCTTGGTGGTGGCAGCAGCAGCCTTAGCATCTCATGCCCGTCTCTGGGGTCCGCGCTGATAGCCGCGGCTCGCGCCCGCCTCTGGAGTTCGTTTAGGTGGCGCTCTGAATCCCCTTCTCCTTGCGTGCCACGAAACAAAGAGGCAAGAAAAAGTCTCTTGCCTCTTCGGCAGCTGCAGACTTTTTCCCGGACTCCCTCCCGGCTAGCTGTGGTGCACTAACCCCTTCAGGCTGTGTTCACGCCGCCAACCCCAGTCCTCTCCCTGGGATCCGACCGAAGCCCGAGGCTCAGCTCCCAGCCCCCGCCCGCCCCGGCAGGTGAGCAGAGAAGCCTCTCGGGCTGGTGAGTGCTGCTTGGCACCGATCCTCCGTGCGGGAATCTCTCCGCTTTGCCCTCCGCACCCCTGTGGCTGCGCTCTTCTCCATGGCTCCGAAGCTTCCCCCCTCTGCCACCCGCAGTCTCCGCCTGCGAAGGGGCTTCCTAGTGTGTGGAAACCTTTCCTCCTTCACAGCTCCCTCCCACTGGTGCAGGTCCCGTCCCTATTCTTTTGTCTCTGTTATTTCTTTTTTCTTTTGCCCTACCCAAGTACGTGGGGAGTTTCTTGCCTTTTGGGAGGTCTGACGTTTTCTGCCAGCGTTCAGTGGGTGTTCTGTAGGAGCAGTTCCACGTGTAGATGTATTTCTAATGTATCTGTGGGAAGGAAGGTGAGCTCCACGTCTTACTCTTCCGCCATCTTGCCCAGACCCACCCGTCTTCAATTTCTTTCATCAGTTTCTCATAGTTTTCAGAGTATAGGTCTTTTACCTCCTTAGGTATGTTTATTCCTAGGTATATCTTTTTGACTTTGAAATTCTTTTTTTTTCTTCTATTTTTCTTCAGCCATTACCTGTTGTTTATTTGCTCTTATATTCCATCTAGTTTAGTCTCATTTCTGAAATAACTTTTAACCTATAATTGTTTTCCTGAGCTCTGTCACTTCAAGTTTTCCTACTGCTGATTTATGTTGTTATTTCGTGCCTTCTATCACCTTCCTTTTGACATAATAAATCAGTTACTGACTTGCTTGTAGGCACATTTTTCTCTGGCATGCTTTCATTGTCCTTAGGGATGTTACTCTGTTCTTTATTTTGCTTCCTTATAACATTGTGCAGGATTTGACCTTGATACTCCTCTGTTGCTTACTTGTATATGAAATCAGTCTTCTTCAACTTTTAGAATGAAATGGGTTAGTGTAGTTTTTCTAACTCCACAGAGCTCCCTCTACTGTTGTTTTTTGTATAGTGTTGAACAATATGGAGGTCTGCTTTCTTTCTTTCTTTCTTTTTTTTAACAATTAACATTTTATTTATTTATGGCTGCACTGGGTCTTCGTTGCTGCACGTGGGCTTCCTCTAGTTGCGGAGTACAGGCTCTAGGCGTGAGGGCTTCAGTAGTTGTGGCACGCGGCCTCAGTAGTTGTGGCTCACGGGCTCTAGAGCGCAGGCTCAGCAGTTGTGGCGCATGGGCTTAGTTGCTCCGCGGCATGTGGGATCTTCCCAGACCAGGGATCAAACCCATGTCCCCTGCATTGGCAGGCGGATTCTTAACCACTGCACCACCAGGGAAGTCCCGCAGCTCTGCTTTCTGAGCTATCCAGGTTGTTCCTCTCCATTTTGACCAGGTCCTTCTTTTTCCTTCCTTTCCCTGCTTAAATGTGTTTCACTTCCAGAAGTTCCTCTTCAGTGTGGTATCTTGTCTTGGAAGGGAGCCAGAGTCTGTTTTGAGAGTTCTCAGGGGATAGACTGCTCCAGTCCCTTAAGTCCTCCTTAGTGCAGATATATTGTAATCACCTGCTATTGGGAAGAATCAAACGCTCTCAATTTCAGTTACTATTCTTAAGTTGGCCCACTGTACTTTCCAGTGAATGCCTGTTAGCTATTTCCAGGTTCTCCCTTTCTCAGTGCTATCAGATGCCAATCCTACTGTTTATTTTTTTCAGCACATTTGCTAATAGGACGCAGATCTTGTGGTCATTGGTGGGTATTCCCACCAACTTGAATCTTAGGTTTCAGGAGGATACTTGTCATCTAAGTTTTGTTATAAGTATACTGATCATGGGGTTTTGGTTTTGCTTTCTAGTTGACTATATTTTTGTGGGAATTCATGCCTTCTGACACCACTGCTATCTTCCCAGAATCCCCAGCATTACTTTTTCTTTTGACATTTATTTTGTGAAAATAACGTAGGGTATAGCTCTATGAAGCCAGAAGATGTGAGTTCTAGTTTAATCTAGAAAAGTGACAAAAAGACTACTTTTGTTTATGTTTCCTATTGCTTAAATGGGAAGAGATAATCAGGTTTGCTACAAAGGTTTAAAGTTGGACCATATGAAATTGCTGAGTTTTTTTGGTTAAAATGATTGATTGATGACAGTTTTACATGGTTCAACCTTATATATATTGACTTCAACCACGTCCTTTCAGATTACTGAATATAAGCAATACAAAATGTCAAAACTCTAACATTAACATAGAACACAGCATTCTTTCACCTTTTCTTCTATCCACAAATTTCTAAAAGTAATGCCTTAATTCCTTGGTACTCCTCTGGTTACCTACCTCTCCAACTCTTCATGGTATACCCTTAGTAGATATAACCTCTGCTCATTTCTCTTAAGTGTATGTCCTCACCACCCTAACTTTTCCATTTAGACTTGGACTCTAGGCAAGGTCCTCTGCTCCTCAGGTTTTAGCTACCATATGCAAGTGGATGACACTATAATATTCTTGCCCATCTCTGAAATTTAATTAAATTCTACACGGCACTCTTATAAAACAGATCTTTTCTCACTCCGAGTGATCACAAACAGAGATGTTCACCTGTAAAACTCAAAAATCCCCATCACTTTTCCCTTACAACTTCCTTTGGAGGAATCCCTGGTTCTATGTTATCCTTACCTCAAATAACTTCTAGTGATTAACCTATCCTGCACTTACTTTTGCACCCATGACATGACACTTTTGTGAAAGCCACTTACCACCAAAATCTTAGATCAGAGTAGTTTCCTCCTTTTCATTGACAAAAAATAAATTCCAACACACCTCACTTTCATAAAAAATCACTTCATTCATTCTACCAGTTCTCACTCTTGTGTTCACAATCAACTATAGCCCTTCCCAATCCTTACACATAACTGTATTTAAAAAATACTTAGTGATTCTTCAATTATCTATCCACATATACATTACCTGAGTTAACAATGACCAAGATTGTGGTCTGAAGATAAAGACGTTCCAAATATTAACATAACATGTGACAAAATGTCAAATACATGTAGACATTTAAATTTCTGTGGCCAAATTAAAAACCTGTGGCATTTAAAGTTTTAATCCTAACAACTCACCGTGAAATGCTTAACATGTATCATATGAAATAAGTACACCTGAACCTTAAAAACGAGGGGGTTGGGGCGCCCACACTCTGCAGTCAAAAATCTGTGTACAAGGCAGATTCAACCAACTGCAGGTTGTGTAGTAGTATAGTATGTACTTATTGAAAAAAATCCAGGTATAAGTGGACTGCCACAGTTCAAACTCATGTTGTTCAAGGGTCAACTGTATACCTCTTAGTTCTTCCACAGCACATGGCAAAGGTATATTGATTACCTTGAGAAGAATGGGAAGGAAGCAACATTAATACCAAAACAAAGAAAACCCCAAAACTTTCTGTACCAATATTCTATGATAGATCTTTCTGCATGGGCATTCAGTGACTTTTTGAGGAAAACAACCAATACGGTAGGTTAAAAAAAAAAATCAGTCCACATTTAAAAGCAAATCTAAAATTCATTTCTTTTCAGGGTTCTCCAGAGAATCCTTCAATAAAGCACAGAAATTCCACTAACAAAAGAAATAAAAGGACATTACTGAAGTAACATATGTGGCTCCATATGTATTTCTATATACAACAGTTATTCATTGTTGCCTAGGAGCTACAGTAACCCCTCTGTATCCATGGGTTCTGCATCCTCCCTCAGATTCATCCAAATGTGATGGAAAATATTTGGGGAAAAAAATGCCAGAAAGTTCCAAAAAGCAAAACTTTAATTTGCCGTGTACCAGCAACTATTTATGTAGCATTTACATTGTGTTAGGTATCATAAATGATCTAAAAATGATTTAAAGTATAAGGGAGAATGTGTACAGATTATACGCAAATATGCCATTTTATATAAGGAACCTGAGCATCTGCAAAGGATGCTCCTGAAATCCCCCTTGAATACTGAGAGACAAATGTTTTGTGAATTTTTGTAGGGAAATGATCACCATTGTTTTCTTACCAACTGTTCTGAAGCCACCAGTTTAAGGAACTTTTTGATGAAGTCAATGAGTCCTTGGATGGTTCGGGTTCGCTCTACAGCCCATTTCTTTGTTTTCATTATAGGAGTGTCTCCCACAGCCTTTAGCAGGATGTCAACTGTAAAGGAAAAAAAACAATACAGTTGACACAATCAAAACAGGAATTAGGGGCATCAATGTCCAGACAGTCGGAAATCCGCCTATAACTTTACACTCAGCCCTCTGGATCCACAGTTCTGCATCATGGATTCAACCTACAATGGATTATGTAGTATTCTAGTACGTATTTATCGATAACAGTCCATGTGTAAGTAGACCTGCTTAGTTCAAACCCATGCTGTTCAATGATAAACTATACTGACAAGTACACTGAAACATCTAAAGAGAATGTGATATAAAAGACTTCAGAAAACTTAAACTTTCAATCAACATACAGTTTATGTATTTATGATACTGGAAGTATGCCTGAGATGATAAATGGAAGATATGAAAAGATTCAATTAGAAGAATTTCACCTTCATCGAAACATTTATTTTTATTGAAAAAAATGGTAAACCTAAATTTCCAACAAAGATATTTAGAGGAGATTGGTTAAGTAAAGGATATTATACTCTATGGTAGGATGTATATACTGTAGTAAAGATATAAAGCACACACTCTGAACTTCCTGGGTTCAAAATCCTGGCTCTGCCACTTGCTAAGTATGTATACATATATCTAGATAAGCTCTTTAATCTCTTTGTACCACATTTTCTTCACTTGTAAAATGAGGATAATAGCAGGAACCTGGTAAGACTGTTATGAAGATTAAATGAATACATATAAAGTGCTTAGAACGGTACCAGGTCATAACTCACTTATTAAACCTTAAGATAATTAAGCTGCCATTAAAGATACTATAAAAGCGTATTTAATAGTATGAAAAAATTATCAAAAAATACTAAATATAAAGCAGCATATGATTTCAATTTCATTAAAACCATCACAGGCACATATTCACATAAATGTGGAATATGCACCAAAATGATATTTCCCAGTAGGGATATTATAGGTGATAATCACTTGATTTTACTTGTGCTTTTTGTAACCACCAAGTTTTCTACAGTAAACTTTTAAATAAAGGAAAACAATAAAAATTATTAAAAAGAAAATACAAAAACTAGGGGCCAAAAAGGTTTCTGAGAAATCAAAGGTTTCAATAATTCAAAATACAAAGATGCAAACAGAGAGACTATGAATCTGTCTCCTGAAGTTACTTCATTAAAAAGAATTAGAAAATATAAAGAACAACCAAATGGAATTGAAAAATACAATAACTGAAGAGAAAAGTGCACTAGAAGGAATCAACATTAAACTAAATGAGGCAGAAAAATGTATCAGTTCTTCTGACAAAATACTGGAAATCACTGCCACCAAACAGAATAAAGAAAATAGAATGAAAAGAAATGAGGACAGTTTAAGAGACTTCTGGGACAACATCAAATGTGGTAATATTCACATTATATCCCAGAAGGAGAAGAGAGAGAGATCGGGCCTGAGAAAATATCTGAAGAGATAATAGCTGAAAATTTCCCTGACCTAGGGAAGCAAACAGTCACCGAAGTCTAGGAAGTGTAGAGAGTCTCATACACGATTGACCCACAGAGAAATACACCATGACACACTGTAACCAAAATGACAAAAATTAAAGATAAAGAGAAAATATCAAAAGCAATATACAAGGGAACTCCCATTAGGCTATCAGCTGATTTTTTAGCAGAAACACTTCATGTCAGAAGGGAGTGGCATGATATACTTAAAGTGATGAAAGAGAAAAACTTACAACCAAGAACACTCTACCCACCAAGGCTCTTGTTCAGATTTGATGGAGAAATCAAAAGTTTTACAGACAAGCAAAAGCTAGAAGAATTCAGCACCACCAAACCAGCTTTATAACAAATGCTAAAAGAACTTCTGTAGGTGGAAAATAAAAGGCCACAAATAGAAATGAGAAAATTATGATACGGAAAAGCTCACTGGTAAAGGCAAACATATAATAAAGGAAGGAAATCATCCACACACAAAGCTAGTAGGGAAGTTAAAAGACAAAAATTGTAAAATCATCTATATCCATAATAGTTAAAGGATACACAAAACAATTAGATGTAAAATATAATATCAAAACAGTAATATTGATAGGAGAAGAGTACAAATGCAGGGTATCTAAAGTGCATTTGAAATTAAGAGATCAGCAACTTAAAACAAGCACGTACAGATATAGGCTCCTATACAAAAACCTCGTGTTAACTGCAAAACAAAAATCTATAATAGATACACACACAAAAAAGAAAAAGGAATCCAAACATAATACTAAAGACAGTCATCAAATCACAAGAGAAAAGAACAAAAGAAGAAAAGGGGAAAAAAAAGACCTACGAAGATAAATCCAAAATAATTAACAAAATGGCAATAGGAACATACATATCAATAATTACCTTAAGTGAAAATGGACTAAATGCTCCAACCAAAGACAGACTGGCTGAATGGATACAAAAACAAGACCCATATATTTTTCTGCCCACCAGACATACATTTCAGATCTAGACACACATACAGACAGAAAGTGTGGAGATGGAAAAAAGGTATTCCACACAAACAGAACTCCAAAGAAAGCCACAGTTGCAATATTTATATCAGACAAAATAGACTTTTAAATAAAGACTGTTACAAGAGACAAAGAAGGACACTCCATAATAATGAAAGGATCAATAGAAGAAGATATAACAATTGTAAATATATATGCACCCAACACGGGAGCACCTCAATATATAAGGCAAATGTTAACAGACATAAAAGGAGTAACTGACAGTAACACAACAATAGTGGGGGACTTTAACACCCCACTTACATCAATGGACAGATTATCCAGACAGAAAATCAATAAGGAAATACAGGCCTTAAACAACACATTAGGTTAGATAGTCTTAACTGATAGTTACAGAACATTCCAACCGAAAGCAGCAGAATACACATTCTTTTCAAGTACACATGGAACATTCTCTAGGATAGATCACATGCTGCAACACAAAGCTAGCCTTGGTAAATTTAAGAAAACTGAATTCATATCAAACATCTTTTCCGACCACAACATTACAAGGCTAGAAATCAACTACTAGAAAAAAACTGCAAAAAACACAAAGGCTAGAAATCAACTACTAGAAAAAAACTGCAAAAAACACAAACACGTGGAAGCTAAACAATATGCTACTAAACAACCAATGGCTCACTGAAGAAATCAAAGAGGTAATTATAAATACCTAGAGACAAATGAAAACGAACACATAATGATCTAAAACCTGTGGAACACAGCAAAAGCTGTTCTAAAAGGAAAGTTCATAGTGATACAAGCTTACCTCAGAAAACAAGAAAAATCTCAGACAACTTAACCTTACATCTAAAGCAACTAGAGAAAGAAGAATAAACAAAACCCAAAGTTAGCAGGAGGAAAGAAATCATAAAGATTAGAGCAGAAATAAATGAAACGGAGATGAAGAAAACAACAGAAAAAATCAAAGAAACTATAAGCTGGTTCTTTGAAAAGATAAACAAAATTGATAACCCTTTAGTCAGACTCATCAAGAAAAAAAGGGAGAGGGCCCAAATTAATAAAATCAGAAATGAAAAAGTAGAAGTTACAACAGACACCACAGAAATACAAAGGATCATAAGAGACTACTCTGAGGCCATCATCACCCTGATACCAAAACCAGAAAAAGACATCACAAAAAAAGAAAATTGTAGGCCAGTATCACCAATGAACATAGATGCAAAAATCCTCAACAAAATACTAGCAAACTGATCCCTACAATACATGAAAAGGATCATACACCATGATCAAGTGGGATTTATCCCAGGGATGTAAGGAGTTTTCAATATCTGCAAATCAATCAATGTGATACAAAACTTCTAGAGCTCTTCAATGAATTCGGTTAAGTTGCTTGACACAAAATTAATGTACAGTAATCTGTTGCATTTCCTCTTTTTTTTTTTTTTTTAGGCTGCACTGTGAGGGATGCGGGATCTTAGTTCCCTGGCCAGGGATCGAACTTGTGCTCCTGCACTGGGAGTGCAGAGTCTTAACCACTGGACCACCAGGGAAGTCCCATCTGTTGCATTTCTACATACTAACAACAAAATATCAGAAAGAGAAATTAAGGAAATAATTTCATTTACCATTGTATGAAAAAGAATAAATTACCTAGGAATAAACATACCTAAGGAGGCAAAAGACCTGTATTCCAAAAACTGTAAGACACTGATGAAAGAAATTGAAAACAACACAAACAGATAGAAAGATATACTGTGTTCTTGGGTTGGAATAATCAGTGTTGTTAAAATGACTATGCTACCCAAGGTAATCTACATATTCAATGCAATCTCTATAAAATTTCCAATGGCATTTTTCACAGAACTAAAACAAATATTTTTAAATTTTATATGGAAACATAAAAGACCTTGAATAGCCAAAACAATCTTGAGAAAGAAGAACAGAGCTGGAGGAATCACACTCCCTGCCTTCAGACTATACTATGAAGCTACAGTCATCAAAACAGTACAGTATTGGCACAAAAACAGATACATAGATCAATGGAACAGGATAGAGAGCCCAGAAATAAACCCAACGCACTTATGGTCAAGCAATCTACTACAAAGGGGACAAGAATATACAATGGGAAAAGACAGTGTCTTCAGTAGGTGGTGCTGGGAAAACTAGACAGCTACATGTAAAAGAATGAAATTAGAACATTCACTAACACCATACACAAAAATAAACTCAGACTATATTAAAGACCTAAATGTAAGACCGGATACTATAAAATTCCTAGAGGAAAACATAGGCAGAACACTCTTTGACATAAATTGCAGCAATATTTTTTTGGATTAGTGTCCTAGAGTAATGGAAATAAAAGCAAATGTAAACAAATGGTACCTAATGAAAGTTAAAAGCTTTGGCACAGTGAAAGAAACCATAAACAAAATGAAAAGACTGGGAGAAAATATTTGCAAATGATGCAACAGACAAGGGATTAATTTCCAAAATATACAAAGAGCTCTTACAGCTTAGTATCAAAAAACAAACAACCCAAACAAAAAATGGGCAGAAGTCCTAAATAGACATTTCTCCAAAGAAGACATACAGACAGCCAAAAGACACATGAAAGATGCTCAATATCGTTAATTATTAGAGAAATGCAAATCAAAACTACAATGAAATATCACCTCACACCAGTCAGGATGGCCATCATTAAAAAGTTCACAAATAATAAACGCTGGAGAGGGTGTGGAGAAAAAGGAAGCCTCCTACACTGTTGGTGGGAATGTAAATTGCAGCCACTATGGAGAACAGTACTGAGGTTCCTTAAAAAACTAAAAACTAAAAATAGAGTTACCATAAAACCCTGCAATCCCACTCCTGGGCATATATCTGGAGAAAACCATGATCGAAAAGATATATGCACCCGAATGTTCATAGCAGTACTATTTACAATAGCCAAGGCATGGAAGAAACCTAAGTGTCCATCGACAGATGAATGGGTAAAGAGGATGTGGAATATCATTCAGCCATAAAAAGAACGAAATAATGCCACTGGCAGCAACATGGATGGACCTAGAGATTATCATATTAAGTGAAGTCAGAGGAAAACAATTACCATATGATATTACTTATATGTGGAATCTGAAAAAATGGTACAAATGAACTTATTTACAAAACAGAAATAGAGTCACAAACAGAAAACAAACTTATGGGGGGATGGGGGGATAGATTAGGAGTTTGGTATTTATATATACACACTACTATGTATAAAATAGGTAAACCACAAGGACCTGCTTATAGCACAGAGAACTATACTATCTTGTAATAACGTATAATGGAAAAGAATCTGATTAAGAAAATATACATATATATATAACTGAATCACTTTGCCGTACACTTGAAACTAACACAACATTGTAAATTAACTATACTTCAATTTAAAAAAATTAAAAAGACATCCACAATCAAAGGAAACACTGAAAGCAGAGGTGTTCTGCTGCCCCCTAAAGTCAACTCTATTCTATTACATCCTTCCTGTCCCATTCCTTGGTATTAAAAATTGGGTCCCAATGAGGTTACTGAGATCAATTTACTGATGTTTACCCCTGGAATGGAGCCATCTAGAACACATAATGCACAGTTTATCTTCCTACTAAAGTTTATCTTCCTTCTTCCATTTAGTAATCCTACCCTCAGTTATCTAAGCAAAAGAGATGAATTGGGAGATAACTAAGGAGATTTTGGTTAACTCACCTTCCATACCTCCCTGTCTCTGTTCCTTCAATCCCCTGGGGCTATCAGTCAGTTGCAACTGGGCATTGCAAGAAAGTGAAAAAGAAAGTGAAGTGAAGAATTACTGAAGAAGAGAGCGAGAGCAAGAAGCTAGAGAAGGAAAAATATTTATTATAATGATAGCTGTACTTTATTATTACTCTTTTTAATTCTAAAGGTGATTTGCTTGTAGTTCTCCACTCTAGCTACACAGGAGACTCAACTGGGGGAACATGTATAAGAATACAGATGTCTACATCAATTAAATCAGAATCTTCTGGAAATTGGGCCTCGGCACTGCTATGTTTAGAAGCTCCCTCAGGTGATCCTAAAGTGCCGCCATAACTAACAAGCTCGGTCTGCTTCAGTAATATGTAGATTAAACCAAAGGTGGAGCATATGAAATATTTAAGCTTTTTCCATGAGAAAGGTCCTCAAAAAAGGATGACAAATTCAGGGTAGACATTCAATAGCTAGAAAGTAAGTTTTCTATCACAGAGGCTAACTCAAATGCTCACAGGAGCCAGAAGATGAAAATTCGATTTTTAAATGATGGTTAAAAATCATAAATTGTGCAGATTCAAGAAAACATGCCATATAACCTCCGGCCATATCTGGGAATGCGGGCCTTATTTTTTAGTCACAGTATTACACAGCAATCTTCAGGGTCAAGCACGTAGTTAATTGTTGACTAAGACTGCTAGATATTAAGACAAACTCTTTGCAAGTCTGTTTCTGCTTATAGTAAATTGCAAGGGAAAAAAAGGGAACAACACTACTGATTCACTTCGCTGTACAGCAGAAGCTAACACAACATTGTTAACCAACTATATACTCCAATAAAAAAGAAAAAGAATCTCTAAAACTCATGGGATTCATCTGAAGAACGAGTCTAGTGGTTACCTACAGAAATAATTATAGTTTTTTATCTATTGGTGAATAATGTGTAAATGACAGAAAAGATTTCCCCCAAATGTAGAGGCAGTCTGACTTAAAAGGGGGACAATTATCCTTCACAGCAGCAGGAAGTGATGATGGATGAAAGGGCGTGAGATCACTGAGCACAACGTGAGAAAACGACTTCCTGATTTTCTCATAGGCAACTCTACATAGGGTGCTCCACTTAGGAATTACTGTATTTTACAATGGCGAACTAATTCTCAAGCAATAAAGGGTTGAGGACTAATTCTCAAGCAATAAAGGGTCCAGTTCAAGCAACGAAATGATTCATTTACAAAGATTCCAAAACGGTGTTTTTTTTTGTTTTTTTTTTTTTTTAAAAAGGCGATGCCTCTGCCTTTAGATTTCCCTTAGCAGTCTTCATGCTGGGTAAAACCCGTTTTTTGGGCCAAGGTGTGAAATCACACGCATTTGGTATAAAAAACAGCGACCTAGTCGGAAGGTGTGGATTCTAATTCAGATTTGCCGCAGACCATCCTTATTAGCTAAAATTATTATTCAAATAATTAGATCCCGCGTTAAGTACCTGGAGCTATCAAGATCCCACAGAGTTCCCACCTTCAAAGAGCTCTCAGTCTGGTCATTTCAAAGGAAGATGAGAGTACAGCGTAATAAATGCCGTGACATTCAAAAACTGGGTACCACACCGCGAAGGTGCGTCCAGAGACAGCTTTCTTTCGAGGCACTTAACTCAAACGTCTTAAAAGCCGAAAAGCATACTTCCTCTCTCGTGACTGGTCAAAAACCTCGTCTGGAACCGGCCCTCCTCTAAATTTTGCTTCTTTATTAGCCGCCATCCCTATTCGAAGACAACCTCAACCTCCCGCCTCTGCCCAGGGTGAAACTGCTCTGAAAATTACTTTTCTTCTTGGTGTCACCGGCAGGTTCCTCTGTTCCCGGAGAGACTGCAGCGGAAGATGGGGGCTCCGGAGTGGCTGTTTCTGGGGAGACCTCCGTGGGTCCTTCACCTTCAGCAGCAATTGAGGGAGGGAGCTGCAGCGCAGACTCCGGCTCCTCAGCCATCTTGCTTGGAGAGAGGTGAGGGCGGAAGTGGTGGCTCAGCGCATGCAGTGGGCGGGCTTTGTGCCGGAGAGCGGCGCTTGGGAGGCGCCGGAGTAGGGGCGGGGAGAACCCAACCCACCACTTAAAGTCGGAATTGCAGGTTGGTCCTCTGCGTCGAACCTGTTGCAGTCCCCTGATCGCTGATAGACCAACTACTGTTTCTCCACACCCACCCACCCCACCCCCCAACAGCAAGTTTCCGGAAAAGGTCGGTAGGCAACGTACCCGTGAGCCGCAGGGTGCGCAGGCGCCCCTATGCTTCGAGCTCCGGCCTGGAGCTGTTTCCGCTTCCCTCCGCGCCGACCCCGCCCAGGCCCCGCCCTATCCAAGCCCTGCCCCGCAGCTCCGGGGCGCGCGCGGGGGCGCGCGCGTGTGCGGGAGGGGGCGGGTGGGGAAGGATCGCCAGCGAGATCCCAAGGCGAGGCTCGTGCGCCCGCCCCCGCCCTGGCCCCCAGCTCCCACCCGGTCGGCCCGGCTCAGCCATGATCAAGGCGATCCTAATCTTTAACAACCACGGGAAGCCGCGGCTCTCCAAGTTCTACCAGCCCTACGTGAGTACCCCGCTGCCGCCGATTCGGGCTAGGGGGAGTCGTTGGCGGCCGGCGGCGCCCTCAGGGCGACCCCCTCAAGCGCGCCGCGGCCCTTCTCGCGCCCCAGCCGTCTCGCGCTCCGGGCTGTCAGCCTCCCGGTGGGTGTGCCGGGTGCCCACCTCCCGCCGCGCTCCCTTCCTCCGACGTGGCTCTGCCCAGGTGGCTCCTCCGCCTGTCTGTGGGCTGGGTGGCTTCCCGGCTGCGCGGGCGAGGCCCTGGAGACTTCCCGGCGCGGGGCCGAAGCCAGTCGGTCAGCCGCAGCCCCCCTGTGCCCGCGAGCCCACCCGGCGCTCTCGCCGATCTGCAGCCCGCGGCTTCTGTTAGCAGCCGAGGGAGACGGCGCGGAGCCGGCAGGTCTCGCAGCCCCACCTCCGTGACTCCCAGCCTTTTCTGGTGGACTTCTTTCTCTTCTCTTGTGGACGGATGGGCTACTGGTTTTCGCTGCCATCCTGTCGTCACGCAGGAACTTTGGCTTCCTGCGTTTGGAGACCTGCACGCTCAGACAGTCTCTCCAGTAGGTTGCCTTACGGGATCTACTGCCCCTGACTTTCAGGTGTCTCCTTTTTAACGAAAAAGATAAGTGAGGACCTAACGTTTTTGTGTGGCTTTCCCCCCAGTGGCTGCAATTTATCTACTCCTGCAATAACTGGCGAGGATTGTAGTTTGACCAGTTAGAACTGTGATGCTATACCTGAAAGTTACCATTTCAGCGGCTGGTTTGGCATTTTTCTACGCAAGGGAGTTTGCCCTAATTTATAGTTTTTCTTTCTCCTTACGAAGAATAGTAATATTTGTTAAACTCTTTTAGAAGTGTAAATATTGTTGAAAAATGCAGAAGGTTTTAAGGTAGTGAAGATAAGTAATTTATCAGTGTTTGAGGGAGGGTTACAGACAGATGTGCTTATCTGAGGGCATAATTCACCACTATGTAGAACACAATATTAGGCTCTCAGTGGTGGGATTAATGTAGAGATAATACCTATTGCGTAGTATTGGGCATTTTGCTTAGAGCCAAAAAATGAGCTTTCAGTTAAATACTGAAAGTGTGCCAAGGCTAACACTTTTATGCGGATAAATCCCAGATGGAAATCATTCCTGCCGTTAAAAATTAAATGTGAAGTGTCACTTTGCCTAAAATGATAATGCAGTCTGTGGAGGTGTTAGCTGAAGTGAGAAATCTTGAGCTCATTTCCTTAAGTAGTTTTGCTTTTGCTGGCGATAAAGAATATTTTCTACTACTCCTGATTGGTTTTAGTGTAGCATAATTTAAATACTAATGCTCTAAGAATTCTACATCGTTCTTTAATCCAGGATAAAATTCTAGTTGATTATTCAGAGTGGAAAAAATCCCCTTGACTTTACATTGTTACCTATTTGCCTAAAATATAGTACTGTACTAGCCTTTATTGAAGGAATCTTTCTTTTAGTCATTTTGCCTGTGCCATCCATTTGCAGTGTAGAAACTGTGTTCCAATAGTGAAACAATTTTAAAATGTGTTTTTCCATATCTCCACTTAATAACTAAGCACTTTCAAAGTAGGTTTCGTGGCTAATCTATAGTATCAGTGTAACCACTTCTGTAGTGTAGAATTTAACCACGTACAGAAAAATGTATTGAATTTGGAAATCCAGGAATACATCTTTCTCTTGTCCAACAATGGCAACAGAAATATCTTTTACCTTTACTCAGTAGGTAGCAGTGAAGGTTAATGTGGGAAGAGACAGTTGTTGCAGCAGTGGCAGCTCTGGTGTCATTTTTGGTCATTGCTACATGACAGTGTTACTGGGGGCAGGGAGCTAAGAGATGTAAAAAAGAAGAATCTAGTGGTTGCTGGTCGTGTGGAAGTGGGGATGCTAGGAACTGTTATTGGTCTTTTATAAATTGAGTTTTGCCAACTGTGTATTTATTTTTGTCATTCAGGAATAATTTAAGATTATTTATATATTTGCTTTCTGTGATAGATCATAAACTGTTTGAGGGCAGAAATCTTTTTCATTCAGTCAATTCATTTATTCACTCTTTATTCCATTTGTTTGTCAGCAAATGTTGATGTCATGCCTACCATGTGCAGGCAGTGTTTTAAAATTTGGAGGTGAACAAACAGATAACTTCTGCTCTTTCAGCAAGGGCATAGACAAAGCTAATAAGTAGAATATATACCATGCTGGATAATAATAAGTGCTGTGGGAAAAATAGAGCAGGGCAGGGTGATAGGGAATGCAAGGATGACACTTTAAAATAAGATAGTCAGGTAAGTTTTCACTGAGAAGGGTGATATTTGAGCAAAGACTTGAAGGAGGTGAGAAAGCCAGCCTTGCAGGTATCTGGGGGAAGTTCTTTCCAGGCAGAGGGAGCAGCAGATGCAAAGGCCCTGAGGAGGGAATGCCTGTTTGAAGAAGCTGTCTTATTGGAAGAATAGGTGCCAAGATGACTGGCCTGGCAAAAGTAGACTATGTAAGGAAAGAGGAGTTGGAAATGAAGTCTGTATGTACAGGGCATCAGAGTTTATTCTATTCTCACTGCCTGGAATGTCCTTCCCTTCCACTGCCAAATGTCTAGATTCCAGGCTTAACTCAAACATCACTTAAGCATCCACTGAATCCTTTTATCTTGCTTAAAGACTCCTCTTGGTTCTTAGGATTTTATTTTTATCTTTATTATGGTACAATATTCTATTTCACATCCCAGAATTCCTTGGGGCATCCTATAGATTCCTTAAAGGAAGGTATCAGGTTTTAGATATATTTGTGTTACCCCCAGCAATCAACATTCAGCCTTGAATATAAAGAACTCCATATATCTTTGCTAAATGCATTCATCAGAGTTTCCTAGCTTGACATGGAGTGTGGATTAGAAATGATTTCCTAAGGTTCCTTCCAACTCTTTTTTTTTGGCTGCGTTTGTCTTCATTGCTGCACGCTGGTGTTCTCTAGTTGCGGTGGGCGGGGCCTACTCTTTGTTGCTGTGTGCGGGCTTCTCATTGCAGCGGCTTCTCTTGTTGAGGAGCGTGGGCTCTAGGCGTGCAGGCTTCAGTAGTTGCAACGCGTGGACTCAGTAGTTGCAGTGTTCGGGCTCAGTAGTTGTGGCTCGCGGGCTCGGTAGTTGTGGTGCATGGGCTTAGTTGCTCCATAGCATATGGGATCTTCCCAGACCAGGGCCTGAACCCATGTCCCCTGCATTGGCAGACGGATTCTTAACCACTGTGCCACCAGGGAAGTCCCCCTTCCAACTCTTAAAATTCAGTCCTTTATTAACTAGAAGTTTTAAGAATCCATGCCTTTAGGACAGAAGTAATGATGAAATAGCTGTAACTGCAACTGTTTCTGTTTTTAGTTGAAAGAAGTCTTTAAGAAGTAGATATCCAATAATATTGACAGTTTTTAGTTTAATTTATTAAGGGATATCTACGTGTGTGGCTGGGGTACCAGTTCTGTACTCTGATAGGATGCTGAGGTTTGAGTCCAACAATAATGATTTGACACTGAGGAGTTTGAAAACTAACCATTTGCCAACCAGTTTCCCTTACTGCATTGGATTTCCATTTTTCATTTATCCTCTCTCATGATACAACAATTTATATGTTCATCTTTACCCTTTAATAGTACAGATTTCCAGTTCCTACTGTAATAGATTTTTAGGTTTGATTGTGCCTCCAACCTGCTGTTATGTGAGGGACATACGAAGTCACACCAGTTTTTCTAAACTGAAGTTTTTTTGTTTTTTTTTTTTTTTAAATTTTTATTTATTTATTTTTGGCTGTGTTGGGTCTTCGTTTCTGTGCAAGGGCTTTCTCCAGTTGCGGCAAGCGGGGGCCACTCTTCGTCGCGGCGCGCGGGCCTCTCACTATCGCGGCCTCTCCCGTCGCGGAGCACAGGCTCCAGACGCGCAGGCTCAGCAATTGTGGCTCACGGGCCCAGCTGCTCCGCGGCATGTGGGACCCTCCCAGACCAGGGCTCAAACCCGTGTCCCCTGCATTGGCAGGCAGATTCTCAACCACTGCGCCACCAGGGAAGCCCTAAACTGAAGTTTTTGATTCATTCTGCTAGAGTCAGACGTTAAGATTTCAAGGATGGACTCAGAATGCATCCACTTTTTTTTTTTTAATATCTTTATTGGAGTATAATTGCTTTACAATGGTGTGTTAGTTTCTGCTTTATAACAAAGTGAATCAGTTATACGTATACATATATCCCCATATCTCTTCCCTCTTGCATCTCCCCCCCTCCCACCCTCCCTATCCCACCCCTCTAGGTGGTCACAAAGCACCGAGCTGATCTCCCTGTGCTATGTGGTTGCTTCCCACTAGCTATCTATTTTATATTTGGTAGTATATATATGTCCATGCCACTCTCTCACTTTGTCCCAGCTTACCCTTCCCCCTCCCCATATCGTCAAGTCCATTCTCTAGTAGGTCTGCGTCTTTATTCCCATCTTGCCCCTAGGTTCTTCATGACTTTTTTTTTTTTTGTCCTTAGATTCCATATATATGTGTTAGCATACAGTATTTGTTTTTCTCTTTCTGACTTACTTTGCTCTGTATGACAGACTCTAGGTCCATCCACCTCACTACAAATAACTCAATTTCGTTTCTTTTTATGGCTGAGTAATATTCCATTGTATATATGTGCCACATCTTCTTTATCCATTCATCTGTTGATGGACACTTAGGTTGCTTCCATGTCCTAGCTATTGTAAATAGAGCGGCAATGAACATTGTGGTACATGACTCTTTTTGAATTATGGTTTTCTCAGGGTATATGCCTGAGGTAGTGGGATTGCTGGGTCATATGGTAGTTCTATTTTTAGTTTTTTAAGGAACCTCCATACTGTTCTCCGTAGTGGCTGTATCAATTTACATCAGAATGCATCCACTTTTGTTTTTACCTTCGGTATCCTTGAGCTATGACTGCAGAAGTTCAAATGTTTTTCTTGGTTTGTTTCTTTAATTGATATTTAGCCATAGCAACTTGGCAACAGTAAACTTTAGTGTTTTTATATTTGCTTGGCAATATTTGTGTATTACTGTAAATGACTAAGGAGATTGATATTTCATATGCCAGATATATTTTTACATAGCCATCAAGCAAGAAAAAAAAAGCTCTTGGGTTATGATTCTCATGTTATTAATGCACCATGGCGTATCCTTTGGTGAATATCTGTAATAAAATAAAAGTGTTTTTTTTAATATTAATTATCTTAGTTGTGTCTACACATATAAAAAATTGTGTATGTATAAGCATGCACACAAAGTGCAAACAGGAA
This sequence comes from Eschrichtius robustus, assembly GCF_028021215.1. Taxonomy (NCBI): domain Eukaryota; kingdom Metazoa; phylum Chordata; class Mammalia; order Artiodactyla; family Eschrichtiidae; genus Eschrichtius; species Eschrichtius robustus. The sequence continues at coordinate 94,909,869 of NC_090825.1, forward strand.
AGTTTTCAAACTCTTACATACACGAGTTGTCTCAATATTCTTATAAACTATGTCTGATTATTAGGCTGTTTGTCAACCAAATGCAAGCCCTAGAAGGAACTCTGATTGTTCTTTCCTTTTTTTTGAATGTAT